>NC_088791.1:119030942-121430942 GCF_011386835.1 Chrysemys picta bellii | reverse complement strand
TGATTACAGCTGGGTGAAATTTTAGAGACAGGTTTTTTGACTAAAAAATGCACATTCGTGTCAACCAAAATATTCTGCAAATTTGTGTCACAGTTTCTGAATTGCTAAGTAAAAAAATTAATGTTTTGTTATTTTCTAAAAAAACCGTTTTCATTCAAAACAGCTTTTTGTTTTGAAATTTAGAAATTTCAAAAAAAAATTGAATTTTTTTTTTTAGAAAAAACAAGGTGGAAAACTTCAGACAAAACAAAATATTTCATTTTGGGTCGAACAAAATATTGTGTGACCTCAAATGTATTTTTGTTTTAACTTTTTCATTTTGCCAAAAAAAAAAAAAAAAAAAAAAAATCAATTCAGGTCAGCTCAAAAAAATTTTTACAAAATTGTTTCTGATTCAGCCACTGAACAAAAAAAATTAAAAAATAAATCAGCTCCCATGTTGGTTCATTTTACATGACACAAGTAGATAGGTAAGGGAGTGTTTATGCATGGGAACTAATTCAAAGATGGCCTATTTAAACCTTTTTCTACACTGTAAAGAGTTTAACTGACCACAAGATCAGTTATTTCAGAACTCAGGTTTAATCATGAATCTCATGATATTTGGCATTTTTCTCAAATGCCCCAGTTCCTGGAATTATGTGAGTACATGAGAATCTCAAGTTCTCTAAAGAAAGCTTTTAACTCTCTCAGTTGGGGCCTGATGTACATTCAAATTAGAGCAACCTAACTATATCACAGTTATGGAGATATGCCTATCTCAGAGCTGGAAGGGACCCCGAAAGATCATCGAGTCCAGCCCCCTGCCTTCGCTAGCAGGACCAAGTACTGATTTTCCCCCAGACTCCTACGTGGCCCCCTCAAGGATTGAACTCACGTGACCTTCTCGCTCATTAAGCATTCTTTGGGCTAAATCCAGCACTCTGTCACACCTCAGAATTTGTGGAAAATTGAGAAGTGGAGGTGAAACAGTAGTTATTTTCCAAGATCAAAATTCAGATCCAAGGGCTCCTATTCTCAGTCCTCCATCACAGAGCTTTCAGCAGGAGCATAGCTGGGGGTGGAAAGATAGCTTTACATCACATTTGTGCTTCCCAGATTTTGGGATGGCCAAGGCCCTGTTCAGCCCCTATCTAAGTTAGAACAGCCTCATGGCATTTAGGGTTCATGTAAGGCCTTCCTCATCACTGTGGTGTTCTTCACACTGAAGCAAGGAGAGCTTCTAGAAGATTATTCAATTATTTTTATTAAAAGTTTGCATAGATGCAACACTGCAGCAAACAGAGCCCACTGTTAGCTACTGCTGCCTAGTCGACCCTGCAGTCCAGAAACTTCACACTCCACCACCACCTTCCAGTATAGAGGGTGACCTTTTTGACCTGTACAGCCACAACTGCCCTACACAACCACTTGTGCCTCGCAATAGTGTTTAGCATTTTTAACAGGGATCGGGGCAGACAAACCTCCCACTGAAGCATCTGCAGTTGCTGTGCATGGCACCTCACACTCATCTTGGCTCACAGGTAAGCTTTGGTCATTGGCTAGAAAGAAGCCATGACATTTGTGCCAATGCAGATCCAGCCAGGGTCTGGTGGGGATCAAGCCAGGCACCACTTCCTCATCACCACCACTCAGTGCTGTGAAAAATTTTATGCCTGGAGTGCCATAGTTATGTTGACCTAACACCCATTCTAGACACAGTTAGGTGGATGGAAGAATTTTCTATCGATCTACTTACCGCCTCTCAGAGAGGCGGATTAACTAGAGACAGAAAAACCCCTTCCATTGATATAGGAAGTGTCTATACCACAGCAGCATAGATGTAGTCTAGACATAGCCTGGGAAAAAACCTCAAAAACATGACAAGTGTACTCTAAAGCCTACCCCTCCCCCTCCCCAACCAGAAGCAGGGCTGGCTCCAGGCACCAGCTTGTCTAGCAGGTGCTTGGAGCGGCCACTCCAGAGAGGGGCGGCACGTCCAGCTATTCGGCGGTAATTCGGCGGACGGTCCCTCACTCTGACTCGGAGCGTAGGACCTCCCGCCGAATTGCTGCCGCAGATCGCGATCGCGGCTTTTTTTTTTTTTTTTTGGCTGCTTGGGGTGGCCAAAAGTCTGGAGCTGGCCCTGACCAGAAGGTAAATAAAAAGAACCCAAAGGTGGTGGTGTTGAGTGGAGGGTGTTGGTATATTTTAAAATATCATAATTTTTGGGGGCTGACTCAAATTTTTGAATGCCTTGGGTTTGCAGCACTGTTACAGAAACTCTGCTTTCTGAGCAAAGAGCAAGTTCTGATTATCCATCTTGACCTTCATTTTGGGAAAGTGGTGGGAATGGCCACAATTCCCACTGTGTTATAGTTTTCACCTATTCTTTCACATTGCCCTTAGGCTAGTGCAGGGGTAGGCAACCTATGGCAGGTGTGCCAAAGGCAGCACACAAGTTGATTTTCAGTGGCACGCACACTGCCCAGGTCCTGGCCACCGGTCCGGGGGGCTCTGCATTTTAATTAAATTTTAAATGAAGCTTCTTAAACATTTTAAAAACCTTATTTACTTTACATACAACAATAGTTTGGTTATATATTATAGACTTCTAGAGAGAGACAGTCTAAAAACATTAAAATGTATTACTGGCACGCAAAACATTAAATCAGAGTGAATAAATGAAGACTCAGCACACCACTTCTGAAAGGTTGCTGACCCCTGGGCTAGTGCATGTGCATTGCACTGTGGCAACCTGCACTGGTTCACTCACACCTTCTAAACTAGCAACTATGTAATTCTCTAGTGACTTCAAAAAATTGTATTCCCCCGTCTTCAAGCAGAGCTATCTAGTCTGCCTGTCAAAGCTTCCCAGTCCATCCCTCTTATTGTTATTGTACAGGAATTAGAGCTGTTAATAAGTCTCTTTCCCTGTTGGGTGTTTCTTGGGGTAAAACCAACCACGGTTGCAGATTGCGGCCAAAGTGGGGCACAGGAGGCAGAGGGCGGAAGGAGGAGGGAAGGAAGGAACAGAGAGACAGAACACAAACATACAGAAGAGAACCAAGCTGTAAAGTGAGCTGGAGAGACCAGATGGTGGGAACGACAGGCAAAGAGAATGAGTTGTAATGAGTATCAGTAAGGACGAGTAAAATTTTCAAAAGTGTCTACGTGATTTAGGCACCCTTTGGGTGTGCAAGCCTTCCCCAGGGGTCCAATTCGAGTGGACTCACTGAGGGGAGATCACGGAGTGAGACAGGGGTGCTGAAGGCTCAGAAGTGCAGTCCCAGAAGGCCGTAAAGCCAAGGAGTTTACCTCAGTGAGAGTGAGACACCCTAGTGGGGTTAGCACTGCCAGGGACCATTACAGAGAGCCATGTGGGAGCACTGGACCTGTGAATCCATGACACTGTTAAAGGATGAAATTCCCTCCACCCCATGAAGGGGTTCAGTACAAGACCTATACATCACTAAAGTCCCACTTAAACCCTTAGCACACAGTTTTATGAGTATGCTTTAAGGTATGCTCCTTATCTTAAAAATATTGATAAATATATAATTAAAAACTAACAACAAACACAAAGTGGGTATTGCAATGAATTTAAACACCCTTTCCAACTTGGAAAAGAAATGATTTCTATGTATTCATCAGAGAACTGTTTTTCCTAGATAACTTCCCATTGCTGAATACAACAAGCTGTTCAAGTTCCAGGCTTTCACTGTAATTACCCAACTTATCAAGCAGAATTACATTCTATTGTCTTATTAATTTCTATATTCTAATCTTCATAATAGTGCTATTAAACAGCATCCTAGGTGGTGAATGGCTTTATTTGCAGTTTTACTAAAAAAGTACACTCCGTAGAGCTAATCCGTATCCCTTCTACCCCTAAAGCAAGTATACTGAAAATAGAGGGTACAGGCATTATTAATGGGCAAAAATTCAGATTTGTTTCTGGTCCTAATTATAGATTATCACCTCTTTTTTCTTCTGTTTTATGGGATTTTTCACAGTCTAGGCTCGTTGCCCTATACCTAAAATTACCAGGAGAAACCCAAGTCTTGATTGTGTAATTGTGATACTTTAGTTTTCACTATTTCCCGAGTTTACAAAAACACCTTCACATAGGAAAAAAAATGCCAAAAAGTAAGCTTCCAATCACACATCCTCCTATTATGACCTGTTGGCATTAGATTTTGTGAATGAGGCCCTTTCCATTACCTGCTTGCTCATAGAAGAACGGAAGTTTCTGCCAACAGTTGCAGTTATAAACTCAATTATGTTGGGAAATGATGCAAGCAATTTGTTTGGTTAACATAAAGGAGACAAATTATCCAGAAATGCCCTGCACTTAAGAATTGAAATTGTGTCACCCATTAAAACAAAGAATCCATATACCTACTATTTTAGAGTTTAGTGATTCCCCATTCAACTGTGCCTCGAGCCATCAGGTCCCATAGCCAGTCATTACTCCACAGGAAATCTATTGCACTTTGACCCTTAGGCCTCTAGTTCTGCAGTGAGCCCTGCATGGGAACATCCTACACTGCCTGGAATTTACAGCAGAGCAGGATCAGGACCTTATGGATTAAAGGCCTAGTTTTCACAGATGCTGAACATCCACAACTCAGTGGGAGCTGTGGGTACTGAGGACCACTGAGAAACAGGCCATAAACTCTCTGTCTTACCCACATACTGTGCTGATGACCAGTCTAAGTGTCATGAACACCATGGCCACTTTACACCACTCAATGGTAAAGAGACAAAGTGAGTACAGAGCCAATTTATGCCCTGTAGTAGGCTATGCCTCTCTAGCACCCCCTTGCAGAAAGGATAGGCCTTGCTCCTGCCGTGAAAACCAGAGCACCGCCCTCCAGCTAGGCTATTTTCAAGGCATCAGCCCCCTTGTGGGGGAAAGTTAAAGTAGTCCAACCAAAACATCAGTCTCCTCCCACAGCCCACAATGACAGAGTTCTAGGCCTTTGGGAAACCAAAGAGGAAAAGGGAAAGTTCTGAGACGGACTAGGGGGTGACCAAGGATCCCCAGTCAGCAACCCCTGCGTCCAGGGGTCAAGGATCATTGAGTTGCAGTCGTAACCCCTTCACAGCACCACCCTGCACTGAGCAGTGATCCTCCTTTTTAAGGATCCGCCCATCTCCAGGCACACTGGGTTGAGGCTGATTGTGCCCAGAAGAGCTCTAACCCTTTCCTGACTGGGGTGGGGTTGGGATCTGCGCCCCCCCTTCCCCCACCACATGCCCACTTTAAGGTCTCTTTAGTGGAATAGAGTAAATTGGCCTTAGTGTAAATTGGAATCAGGCCCACAGAGTGTAAGTCCAAAGATACACCATGTAATTCCTCATTTTATTTGGTGATTTGGGTAGCAAGGAATTCAACATTTGCTACATTTGAATGGGATTCAGACCGTTACACTTTGAAGTAGCTTGGTTCAAATCTGCTCTCAATGCAAAACTAGTTCAACTCATTTTGCTTCAGCTTTCAAATGAAGTGTCTAGGCGCAGCAATTACAAGACGGGACACTTGCCCCCCTCCCCAAAAGGTATGTGCAACAAAAGGGCATGAGTTATAATGCAACCGCGATGCTCAGGCTAAGGGAGAGTGTAACATGTGCTTCCTGCCCCTACTGTAATAATACAGTGAGAAACATACCAAAGGCCTGATTCAAAACCCACTGAAAACTATGGGAATCTTTCCATTGATTTCAGTGGACATCAGGCTGGGGAGGTGCTGTGCACTTATTGCTCCCCATTGACTTAAAGTTGGAATTTTGGGTGCTCAGCATTTCTAAAAATTAATTAATGCTTTATTCACTTAGCCTGAGTTGGGACTGCTGATGCTTTAGGGTCAGCCTTCCAGTACATCAGTCAATTTGTACTAATGTTTCAAATACCCATCAAATTGCTGCTTCTCACATTTTCAAGTAGCTAATTATAGGTCTTTATACTCTTTTCCAGGGAGAACTGTCCAAGAATAGCAGATACTGCTAGTATGCCCCATTACCACTGATAAAGGCTCATTACTCCAACATGCTTTCCATTGCCACTCCAAACCTGGCATATAGAGCTTGCTGGTCTGAGCTATGATAAATGTTTTCTTAGCCTATTATACTGTGATTAATGCCTCTTGAGGGAAACCATTTTAAAGCCTAATGCTGTGTATATAGTCATCATTCGTGCTTTCAGGATGGATTGTCACCCAAGGCCCTCAGAGTGCTGTACAAACATTGCTCACTTATGCCTCACTACCCTTCACCAGGTAAATAGCAGTACATGTCCACAACCATACTACAGCTAGATAAGTGGCCGAAAAGGAGGATAATGCCAACATTTTCAAAAGTGGTTATTAGTTCTGTATTCCCAGTTAGACACATAGGTTCTGATTTGCAGAAGTGCTGAATTCAACTGGAGTTGTGGGCGCTCAGCATCTCTACAATCAGTGCTTGCATGTCTCAAGCTGGGCCCCCCCTAAATGAGGGGCTCAAAATTAGTGGCCCCGTCTGAAAATTTTGGCCTAAATAGTTTGCCTTAGTTCACATAGCACACCGGTGGCCTCCTACAAACAGAACCAATGGAGCCCTGATTTCCAGTCCACGGTTCTAATTTATGGTTGGACAAAACCAGAAGATGGTAATAGGCCTGTTGCAAACTGGCGGTAATTAATAACGAGGCTAGGTAATATGACTACTTCCATGTGAGTTTCAGTGTGTCATTCATAGATCAATGGATATGTAAATGTAACTACCCAAGTGTTATACTTGAAAGAGTGGTGTAATGTTTGTCTCATAGGAATTATGAAGACTCTGAACCCCAGAACTTTTCCCTCCCATGTATCTCCCCACTGACACCAGCAGGGCTCTGTGCAGGTGTACAGGTCACTCATCTGGAACAAGCTACAGGATCAGGGTCTAATCAAGGACATATACTACTGAAGACAACGCCTCCTTATAATGAATGCTTTCTTAGATATTTAGATCTAAATTTGCCTAACTCTTTCCTTGCTGCCCAGGAGAATAAAGGCTCACCACTTTCTTGCATAGCGACATTAGAGTTAATCTCACATTACAGTTAACCCCAGGGCAACCCTTGGTACTCAAAGGAACACAGTGACTGTGCTGGTGGGTCTTCTCCCATGAGCAAGTGGGCAGGGACTGGCAGAGATATAGCTCTGTCGCCCCCATACACCTGCCAGCAAAGCTGGATGAATGTATAGAGGGGAACATGTTACACCCCATCAAGGATGTAGCAAGTTTCTCTCCAATCCCTCCTCACCAGCAACAGAGGAGATCCCTCAGACTAGCTCAGAAGGGTGTCTGAGGCACATCGCTTCTCACTGCTCCCCCCGGAGTAGTTCATTTGTACATTGCACTCTGTTCAGAGCCATATTTAAAGGCACAAAACCGGGTCCTCCTTTGAAGTCAATGGAATCACACCAGCAGAGAATCTCGCCCAAAAGTCACTAACTTAGAACCTATCCCTGCAAACTCCATTGACTTTAAAGTTCTAATCATGGAAGAAATGTTATGTCTTGTAATAAGAATTTACAGGATGAGGCCCACAGAGAAAAGTAACAGTATGTGTCATACTTCAGGCTTTGCTGTGCTCTTTTCTACAACAATTCCAGTTCCATCAGTCTCACAGCCAGTGAGACATTTATCACCTCTGAAGAAGGGATAAGCTGACAGAGGGCATTGTTTTGTATTTTGGAAGCTGTTATCTATTTCATTGCTCATTATCTGATCTTTGAACAACACAGAAAATCATAGGGAAACTAAGGAAAATTCCCTGAATTCTGAATCCCTTTTGCATTTGCCAGTGTTCACACCCCTTTTTCTGTATTACTTGGTCAGAGACACTTGCATAAATGTGTGGTTGCTCAGACAATGGTGGAGAAGGGCCATTCTTGATCTATAGTCATGTGTGAGCAAGGGCATTCACATGCAAATGTGGGCATTCATGCCAGAAGTGCTCACCCTGGTTTTTAAAGAATCAGTCACCCAAGCCCAGAGAGGAAAAATTACCATATTACTCACATGACTGAGCCATCACACACCATGAATAGTAAATGGTCTTAAAACCTAGTCAAAGAAAATCTAGAGGCTGTAATTTGTTTGCCTGGAGTCTTTGCTCAGCCATAATGAACATATAGATTCTTCCAAATTTGGATAATTTGTGAAAAGAGTGGAAGGCTAAATTAGTTGGATAAATTGTTGCTACTAAAAAGAAGAACAGGAGGACTTGTGGCACCTTAGAGACTAACAAATTTATTAGAGCATAAGCTTTCGTGGACTACAGCCCACTTCTTCGGATGCATAGAAGTGGGCTGTAGTCCACGAAAGCTTATGCTCTAATAAATTTGTTAGTCTCTAAGGTGCCACAAGTCCTCCTGTTCTTCTTTTTGCGGATACAGACTAACACGGCTGCTACTCTGAAACTTTTCATTGTTGCTACTAATAGCTAGCATTTACATGTGCACATGCAGACTAAACATATACCATGAAGCAATAACATTATCCCCCTTAAACTCACATCTGTCCAGATGCCTATGAGACCACTACACTGCAAACAAAACATAAAATCATTAATAGTGGCTACACAGTGAGCATGCTGAGACTACTGCTGCTAACGCTAGTTGGGACAGTCACTTAATTTGTTCTCCCCTTGTTTGTTATCCATCTGTAATTACTTATACTAAAAGGTCATTGGAGCAGGGATATACATATAGCACCCAACACAAATGGGTCCTAATTCCTCGTTGGGCCTCTAATTGCTACCATGGTACCTATGATATATAATGTGTAACAATACTTGCTAAACAAAGGAGACATTGAGGCACCTTAGAGACTAACAAATTTATTTGAGTATAAGCTGTAGCCCACGCAAGCTTATGCTCAAATAAATTTGTTAGTCTCTAAGGTGCCACAAGTACTCCTGTTCTTTTTGCGGATACAGACTAACACGGCTGCTACTCTGAAAGGAGACATTATTATAGAATGAGAGTGGTTTCCAAAGGAAAATACACAGTATATATTTTAGTTCAATCTGCTTTGTATATATGTGTTTTCTCTTTTCTCAATTGTACCCCAGTTATTCAGGCACAAAAGAAGTGGAGAGAAAAACAACTCTCTTTAAAAGCTACAGTTAGTTCATTATAACATACACTGAAAATGTCGAGTGCAATGTTAATTAGATTCCATCTCTGTTTATAACCCACATTGTCACATTTCCCAGCCACTATATTTTTTAAAAGCTTATCAGCGTGGGTTAATTTCAACAGTTTAGTGTTGTTTAAGAGCATCATGTTATTCCCAGAAAACAACCATCCAACAACCCTTCATTAAACTAATTACACTCTGATTTAAGGTGAACAAATACAGAACATTGTCCTGGTAAATAAAACTTGCACAGTCATAAAGGCTAGAAAAATGCACACAAGTCTCAGCACCACCCTTAACTTTATCACCTTTCCCCGCCTCTTGTTTCTCTTTAGTAATAAATGATGCAACAGAACAATCATCCTGTTACTATTTAATTTGCTCTATCGGTTCACACAGTACTTCAAAGGCTAATAAAAATGGCAGACGCTTATCCTGAGTAGTTGCACAAATGAAGGGTGAGGGGCTAAAATAAACGGGAGTTGGGCTTCTAAATATACTGGAGAATTTAGGCCTAGATTCACAAAGGGACTTGGGTGTTACAGCAGTAAGTGTTGCAGAGCCTGACTTTTAGGTACACTACCATGGTGTGGACAGGGCCGCCGAGAGTGGGTTCGGGCCCTGTGAAAAAAATTTTTCGGGCCCCCCAGCAAGGGCGGACTGGCTAAACAGGGCCGACGAGAGGGGGGAAGCTGGGCCCCCTTCCGGACCGCCGAGCCCCAGTAAGGTGACGGGGGGGGGGGGGAAGGGGAGGAGGAGGGAGGCTGGGCCCCGGGCCCCCTTCCAAACCACCGGGCCCCGGTAATTTGTACTGGCTTCCCCCACTCTCGTCGGTCCTGGGTGTGGAAGCTTCAGCCTCAAGTTAGGTGCCCAGACTCCTTGTACAACGCGTGGGGAGAGTTAGATGCCTAAGAATGGCATCCTTAGAAGCCAGCAAGCTGAGCAGAAAGCCACCTAAGCTAGCCACTCACTGCCAAGGTGGGCCAGAGACAGAGAGAGAAAACAAGTATGAGGTTGCCTTTATAGCCCAGTGGTTAGGGCACACCCCGTAAGTATAGGGGGAAATCAGGTTCTACTCCCTGCCTCCATAAATATTTAATTATTCATTCAAACTTGGAACAGTTTCAACAGGAGGGTTTGAAAGGCACTTATGGTAGAATACCCAAAAGCCTGCTGGTCAGGGCACTCACCTGGGATAGGGGACACCGGGGTTCAAATCAGCCAAACCTGATTGCTACATTGAGGCACATTCTTTCACCATAAGGGTAGGACACACCCTACCAGCCAACCTCCAAAATTGCTGATCTACTTGCCCTTGGCTGTCTTTTGTGGGGGGCCCAATTTGATGCTCAGAGAACACTTACCAGATCTTGTTCCACAGGTCAGAGCGCCAGGGGAATGCCTAGTTTGAGAATCTCAACAGGCATTAGGCAAGAGTGAGGGCTCTGAACAGTCTAGCATCCTGAGGGTGTTTTGCACACTTGTACCAGAAATGTAGGCCCCTATGGGATTTTCCCAGCAGAAGATTTACTACTTACAGGGTTAGTTGGCAGCTGGGTGTGGGTTTTAAGGATCTCAGTGACTCCTAAATGTTGGACTTAGGCACTTAAGTCCATTTGTAAATCTAACCCTAAGTCCCTAGTTCCTCAAGGAGTTCTGCATGCACAGACCTCTGCACTCATGCAGCACTCCATTAAAGTCAGGAGGCCATAGGGTGACCAGACAGCAAATGTGAAAAATTGAGACAGGGGGTGGAGGGGTAGTAGGAACCTATATAAAAAAAAAATGACCCAAAAGCCAGGACTGTCCCTATAAAATCGGGACATCTGGTCACCCTAGGAGGACAAGATCTGCCCACGTGGAACTCCCTGCAGGATCTGGACCTACATCCTATCTGTGATTCCTAATATAGTCTTCTCCCCAAGCTAGAAAAACATGGGTTAAAAAAAAAAAAAGCCTTACTTTTGAAAACACAAAGAAAGATGGATTTATAATACATCAAAGCAAGGTTTGTAAATTCAGATTGGTTTTGTGACACCATCCCTCCTTAGATAGCTTGAGAGTTTTTCCCACCTTTAAGTGAATGTGAATGGACTGATGAGTCTGTCCATAGAAGAAATACAAGTGTTCCCTAGAAGCACAGACACAAGGGAAATAGAATGTTTCTAAACAGTGTTTCCAACTCTCATAATTTCATGGTGACCCTCACAATATTTGGGGTGAAATCCTGACCCCATTGAAGTCAATGAATGTTTTGCTATTGACTTCAGTAGGAACAGGATTTTATCCAAGAATTTGCTTGAAGCCCCAGCTCCTGGAATCATATTATTATTCAAGAATCTCAGCTGTCATTAAAAAAAAAAAAAAAACCACTTTGTAGCCATCATGGTTGCAGAGGAAAGCTTGAAAACTGACCCAAGTGTATCCCAAAGATCCAAACAACAGAAAACAAAGAAAAAGCCAAAATGGGTTTAAATCATACTTTTTTAGGCTTGAGTCATAATGTTTGTACACCTGGGGTTGGTCATACTACTATCATTATTAAAAAAGACACCAAGTGTTAAAGGTGGTGTTAATTAGAGCCCAGGTTGTGACATAATTCATACTTATCTTCTTCTAGGAGAACCACCAAAAACTGTTCTTTTAAGCAACAGAAGGCCCTTTGTGGGATCCTTTTATAACAAGCCTGCACTGCCATCACAAGGCAAGGGATGACTCAGCTGTCTGGGGTTTTGCATGATTGCTTTGATAGGGATGGAAGACAGTAATGGAAAGTGAACTTTTTAAAGGGGAGAGCCCTTTTAAGAAAGTTATGAGTGAAATGGGAGAGGTTATAAAAGCTTGACTTATTAGCATATCATGCAATTTAAGATACTAAGAGGTGCTGAGGGAAAAAGGCGGGAAGTGGGATTGTTGAGAGGGGTCTTAGCCTATTGTTCCTTAAGAATATCAGAGAAAGTAGCACTGAGCCTTGTCCTAAAGACTTGTCTCTTGCATTTTGTATTAGAACAATGCTTTTGCATCGCAAAGGACTTGAAGTAATTCTCTCAAAATGTCTCTGCTATGAGCTCTGTTGTTCTCCGCCCATGTATATTCTTGTCATAGTTTAACACATTTTATTCTTTGAAAAAGAATTGAAAAAAAAATACAAACACACAAACAAATTAAAAACAATCAAATTTAAAGTTAATAAATGGACATTTCCTTTTTGTACCATGCATAATCAACATGTAGAATTCCATGCTCCAATATTTCAATGAGGCCAGAGGGTAGGTGGGGTCAAAAGAGGTTTGACATGCATGACTAATAATATCCACAGTTATATTACACAGGGCAAGCAATTATGAGTGATACAAATTCTTATTCTTAAGGATGTGAGTCAATCACTAACTGCCTCAGGTTAGAAAAAAATTTCCTAGATGTGTGGATTATTTCATAATGCTCTGTTATAGGGATTTTACACTTTCCTCTGAAACATCTGGTATTGACCACTGTCAGAGACAGGATACTGTAAAAGAAACACCATTCGTCTAATCCAATATGCCATTTCCTACAGTTTTTATATGTTGAGTCCTTTCAATAGAGATTCCTAACATAAGTGGCACTCCTCAGTAACACATTTCATATGGAGAAACAAGTTACCTAGAGTCAGTGAGAAACCTCTGTATAGAGCCATGTAAGAGGGGACTAGCTAAGTTTAAGCTAAAGCAAGTATCACTGGGGAGCACTGTTATGCTACCCAATTGGATGAAGGTTTGCATAGATATTAGGTCAAGATTGAAAAAAAGAGGAATTTGATGCCCTTTTGTATTCATTCATTTTCCTATCCAGACAGCTGAATCCTCCAGAGAAAAGAAGTTGCCCATCTGTCGGGTTGTCGTTTAATATCTGAAACAGATTAAGCATTAGAGCCATCTTGTCTCTTCCCTATAACACCAATTTAGAATAAGCTATACCTCCCAGGGGGAAAGGTTGAGATTGTTTAGTGGCTGTGGGAAGGGGCTGGGTTGGGTGTGAGCAATTGTTTAAAAAAGAACCAGGAAGGATATTGCAGCCATTAAAAATCAGTCAAATTATCTCTTCTAAATGCAGTTATATTCCAAGATGGCAGGAATCTTTGGGCGAGGATTTTGAACATTGTTCAGAATTATTTGGTAAATATGTAGTATATAGGAATTGGGTAGTATCCCTTTAAATAGTTAGGAGCCCTCTCATAGGTCTCCCTGTAGACTACTGCAGAAGTCACAAGAACTTGAGAGAGCAGCAGTGTGTATATGTAGCTGTAGCTAGTATAGTAAATGTGGTTATTTGGAACCAAGATGTGTCCATGTGGTTTTCTTATGTTCTTAATGTTGTATAAAGAGAAAAGATAGAACAAAACAGTTTATTGTGAACAAATTTCAGACTATAGGGTTGTTAATGCACTGTTCACTTCCACTCTTTGCTCATGGTGTGGGACTGGTAACACTGGTCTACAATTTTTGAGAAGTCGTCTGCTTCAGAGATAAAATGTGCTATTTATTATGTATTTTGATGTGCTGAATTCAAATATGACAATTAAAACAACTGATTGGCTACTGTTTCTAAGATATTTAAGTTTTTACATTTTATGTCTATGTATATTGTGTAGATAGTAGAGTTTTAATCATAAATTGTAAACCTAGGTCTTTTCATGTGTTTATGGTTGCTTTACATGATAATATTTCACCTGTCCTGTTTATGTAACATTTTAAAAATCAGCAAAAGGGTTTTATAAATAAAATGTACTATGAAACAAAAGGCAAAAAACTATTATGTACATAGTTTAGTCCTATTCAGTGTCTACTCAGTGCTTCTTGGCTTGTCTCTTGTATTCATTAAATGGAGCATCTCTTGTCACTGTCCAGCAATAGTCTGCAAGCATTGATGGGCTCCATTTGCCCTGATAGCGTTTCTCCATTGTTGCAATGTCCTGGTGAAATCGCTCGCCGTGCTCGTTGCTCACTGCTCCGCAGTTCGGTGGAAAAAAATCTAGATGAGAGTGCAAAAAATGTATCTTTAGTGACATGTTGCAACCAAGGCTTTTGTATGCCTTGAGGAGGTTTTCCACCAACAACCTGTAGTTGTCTGGCTTGTTGTTTCCGAGAAAATTTATTGCCACTAACTGGAAGGCTTTCCATGCCGTCTTTTCCTTGCCATGCAGTGCATGGTCAAATGCATCATCTCGAAGAAGTTCACAAATCTGAGGACCAACAAAGACACCTTCCTTTATCTTAGCTTCACTTAACCTTGGAAATTTTCCACGGAGGTACTAGAAAGCTGCTTGTGTTTTGTCAATGGCCTTGACAAAGTTCTTCATCAGACCCAGCTTGATGTGTAAGGGTGGTAACAAAATCTTCCTTGATTCAACAAGTGGTGGATGCTGAACACTTTTCCTCCCAGGCTCCAATGACTGTCGGAGTGGCCAATCTTTCTTGATGTAGTGGGAATCTCTTGCACGACTATCCCATTCGCAGAGAAAACAGCAGTACTTTGTGTATCCAGTCTGCAGACCAAGCAAGAGAGCAACAATCTTCAAATCGCCACAAAGCTGCCACTGATGTTGGTCATAGTTTATGAACCTCAAAAGTTGTTTCATGTTGTCATAGGTTTCCTTCATCTGGACTGCATGACCAACTGGAATTGATGGCAAAACATTGCCATTATGCAGTAAAACAGCTTTAAGACTCGTCTTCGACGAATCAATGAACAGTCTCCACTCATCTGGATTGTGAACGATGTTGAGGGCTGCCATCACACCATCGATGTTGTTGCAGGCTACAAGATCACCTTCCATGAAGAAGAATGGGACAAGATCCTTTTGACGGTCACGGAACATGGAAACCCTAACATCACCTGCCAGGAGATTCCACTGCTGTAGTCTGGAGCCCAACAGCTCTGCCTTACTCTTGGGTAGTTCCAAATCCCTGACAAGGTCATTCAGTTCACCTTGTGTTATGAGGTGTGGTTCAGAGGAGGAGGATGGGAGAAAATGTGGGTCCTGTGACATTGATGGTTCAGGACCAGAAGTTTCATCCTCTTCCTCTTCCTCATCTGACTCAAATGAGAATGATTCTGGTGCACCAGGAACCGGCAGTCCTTCTCCGTGGGGTACTGGGCGTATAGCTGATGGAATGTTTGGATAATGCACAGTCCACTTTTTCTTCTTTGACATACCTTTCCCAACTGGAGGCTCCATGCAGAAGTAACAATTGCTGGTATGATCTGTTGGCGCTCTCCAAATCATTGGCACTGCAAAAGACATAGATTTCCTTTTCCTGTTCAACCACTGGTGAAGATTTGTTGCACAAGTGTTGCAGCATATGTGTGGGGCCCACCTCTTGTCCTGATCTCCAATTTTGCAGCCAAAATAAAGGTGATAGGCTTTCTTAACTATAGTGGTTATACTGCGCTTTTGTGATGCAAAAGTCACTTCACCACAAACATAGCAGAAGTTATCTGCACTGTTCACACAAGTACGAGGCATCTCTGCTCACTTTGGCTAAACAGAAATGTGTCCCTTTGCAAAATCAAACACTGACAAATAAGAGAGCACGACACTGTATGATTTCTAGAGCTAATATAGGGCAATTTGTTTAGCAGAGTGATGTAAGCTTCGTTATGATTGCATCATCCCTGACTTCTAGAAATAACATGATGCAATTCATATCATGTATGATGCAATACCAGCTTCAGATTGCATCATTCATTGTTTTGCCTGAAAAGCAAGTACTGTCCAAACCCAGTCATAGATTTATTCATAGATCCAGTCAAAGATGTATTTTAGTCATTTCTGGTTTAAATTGAGATCCCTTCCCTTTATAACTCACTTATCCTCCGCCATTCCCAAGTCAAGGGTCGTATATACTGACCCAATAGCATATCTTGAAAACTAGAGCCAATCAACAATTTTAAGCATCATTTTCGTTCTCAGTGACCCAGAATTAGTAAAGTTTGACTACATTTATTTCAGAAGCATTTTGGCTGTAGAGCAGTGTAATCTGAGGCATTATTTCCTCTCTTTGATTGGATGACTGAAACACTTTTTTTAACAAGATAACTATGACTATTAAAAAGCAAGCAAGGAATAACAAATGAGGAACAACACATTTTCTTGCTCTGACATAAATACCTTTGGTCACACATGAATACAAGTGTTCGTACAAAGAACAGACATTTCCCAAACATTTATGTGAAAAACAAACCCATTTATAGTGAATGGTAAATAACAAGGGATGCAAACATGGTTGAATCAATGAACCATTCAGAACAGGAATGTTTGCCTACACCATTCTGCAATATTCAACTCTGTTCCAGTCTTGTGCCTAGATTCACAGAGCAGGCGATACACTCAAAGGATGAACATACATCCTCAGTCCTTCAACAGGAACTGAATTAGCCTTCCTGTAAATCTCTCAAATAGGGTGACCAGATGTCCCAATTTTATAGGGACAGTCTTGATATTTGGGGCATTTTTTTATATAGGTGCCTATTCCACCCGGTCCTGATTTTTCACACTTGCTGTCTGGGCACCCTACTCTCAAACCACCTGACTTGACTGAAGTGCATCAACATAGGAATTTACAAAGGAGCTACATGCAATGAAATGCAGCATGGCAACAAGATATTACTGTCCATACAGAAACTGCCCCAACCTCCTTACAAACAGTAATGGGTATGGAGTACTGATACTGGAGAATATTCCGAACCCAGATCATGAGGTCAACCGAATTCTAAAAGTTGCTAAACCCAACATTGTGGTCATGAAGCTGCTGGCAGGAGGTCACAAGAAGGATTCTAAGGTTCCTCCAGAATTTGACTTCTCCCCTCACAAATATTTCCCAGTTGTGAAACTTGTTTGAAAGACAAGAGATTATTATTAGGATACCTGAACTGTAATCTGTATTTCAGATACCTGCTTTGAAATGGAGTATTTTATACTGTAGCCAGAGGGTATGGAGTAGTCACACTTAATGCATTGTCATGCTAGGCTTGCTACTGCACTCTGGTCATACTAGTCATGCTGCTTCATTATGGTTGTGGTAGTGATGCCACTGCATTAACTTGGGATAAATTGGTATGTAACTTGTGCCCCCACTATGCAGGATGTATTGAACTAGACATGGCGAGAGGCAGGGCTCATTTGTGCATTGAAATTAGGTTTAGGGCTAGAGGTTTGGTCTTAGGCCAAGCTGGGCTTAAATGGCATTGGAATCTCACAATTTGTTCTCAAACAATAGCAGCCAGAAACAGCAGAAATCTTGCTTAGATTGACCAAATGGTGGAAATCTCACCAATCTTGTGTGATTTCCTCCATCTTGGACCAAAATCTCTTGAGAACAGCTCTTCCCATGAGATTTTGATTGAGAGTGGAAAATTGGCTCCTTCCAGTGTAAGATCTGAGTCAGAATCACTCTGATGGGGCAGGTTTGAATTCATGGACTCTGACACCCTCCTTGTGAAATTGAAGGGGGGTTGGATCTGACTTTCCAGTTTTGTTCTAGCTCTCCATTTCACTATTGAGTATCCTGGCCTTTATTTAAGAATCTCCTGGTTCCAGTCCTGCTCAGATCACAATTTAATCTAATAATGGTTTAATAAAGAAAAAAAATCACTTATTAAAATGCACATTTCCCCCCTCTATCATCATTTGGTAACCACCTTTCTTACTTCTTTTCAGTGTGGGATAGGCTACGTCTGTGTGTGTGTTTTTCACTGTTGTGAAAGAAAGCACTTCAGTCTGACATCATTCCACAGGAATACAAAGGAAGGAGAGAGAGCCATGTGTGTGGGAGAAATTCAGGTGTTGATGGGTCTCCAGGATAGGGCAGGTGACAGCTAATGAATTCTGGTGATCTGTAAAGATGCTGCCCTTTAGAAATTGATATCTGTCCATTGTCCCCTTGTGTTTCCCTCTGCACAAAGGACGGTCTGAAATGATTCACCCAGGATTGTTTGGGGTTGCCTGCCGATTTTTATAACTTGCTTTCCTGGAACCAGTGGATGATTGATGTGTACACGCAGAGATAGGTGCAAGTAGTCCAGCATTGTGTGACAATCCAGTGGGCTGTGAAACAATGAGGAGATACAGGGCTCAAATGATCACTTTTTGTTTGACGCTGAATGAGATGCGGCATTTTTACTTGAGTAATAGCTTTCCCCCCTCCCGAGGCAATGGATTATGGTAACTGAAAATGTTCAGGCACTATGGTATCAAAATAAACTATACTGTTAACTGAAGACTAGAACTTAAATGAGTTAATCGGTTCCTTTAAATAGCTTTCAGTCTTGGGTGAGGTGAAGGGGAAATTAGGGATTGTTTTAATAATCTTAACAGTGATAAAAAATGAGTGTACAAGTAGGGTGGCATGTAGCAGTCTGCAAGGGGGGAAAGTCATGACTCCGGACTTATGCACAGTGATAATTCCTCAATTACGGCTTTGTTAATGGAGGAATCAAACATGATCTGACAGTCACTTAAAGTTACACTTACCAGTTTTTCAGTTCCATATTATTCACGAGTGGGATAAAGGCTAATTCAGGTGATACATTTATGAATAGGGTTATCTGAAGGAAGAGCCTATGATAGCAGGGGATTGGGTGTGATGACTCAGGAGGTGTCTTCCAGTCCTACGTCCTTTGCTGCTATGTATGTTCCTATATGTAGTACAGTAGGAAACCTGTGTCTATTCAAAGCTATTTAGGAAAATGTTGTTTCCCTCTGAATTTCCTCAGCAGCAGCACAACTCACTGCAATTTGGGGTCGAGGAGGGGAAAGAGAGCAATACATCAGTGGTTTTCTTTACAGATTTTCTGCAGACACAGGCAGGCATAATTTTGACCTCAACTTTTCTTTTTCTGTGGGCCTACCACTGACGCCTGCTGGCCAGATTGTGAAGGTACAGGCTTGCCAGAAAGGGGCAATATTATATTGTACCTTTCAGGGGTTAACTTCAATGCTAAACACAGTCAGCAAAAAAAGTTCCGAGAAGGTTCTGAACTTTCTTACAGGCCAACTTGTCCAGATCCAGGAACCATTTCAGGTTAAAATTCGTTATTAGGGCTGTATTGATGCTCCCAGGAAAGCAGCTCAGAAGCCCAGCTGACAAAGTGAGCTGTGCTTGGCTTGTCCACTTCATGACATTTACCACAGTCAATCCACAAGTTATCTTCCAGAAACTTGATGCCATATACCTCTGCTATGGGGCTGGGCATCATTCCAGGAGTGGAAGCTTCTGCCGTCCAGGGACAAAGACTCAATGATTGGAGGAGTGTGTCTCTTCAGGCCTATTCTTGGAAGCCAAAGATTTTCTGTGAGCCAACATGACCTATGGGAAAATTCTATTCCACGGCCAGATGGACAGTCAGATCAGCCATGTACATGTGAGCAAAAATTCACCGGGTTAAATATCTAATCCAGTTTGTACCTGCAGGTACCATTCATATCCAAGCCACTGGCATTATTGTTTCATGTCTATTAGTAAATAAAATAGATTCTCTTAGTGAAAGGAGAAGAAGAACATGCAGGTAAACAACCTCTCTTCAACGTTCCTAAGTTAAACAACTTTAACAGTCATCTATATTTTCCCTTCCTGCAGAAAAAAAATACCTATTTAACTTGATATCATATTTCCACTTCCTCATGAGAATGCTATTATTGATTTGATTATGTCCAGGGCAGAACTCATTAAACTTGCTCTACCAGTAGGCAAACAGAATTCCTGAGTGAGGCTGAGGGAGAAGGCTGGGATTTTGTAGAAAGAAATTGTCGTGATCCTGAGGCAGGTCTCAAGAAGCTTGAGGTCTGGTTTCTAGGCCGAGATCAGTACCAGAGGTCAGAATTGTGTCAAAGTTTCTGCATTCAGAGCGAGGGTCAAAATCTAAGTCAGTGCCAAAGCCAATGCTGGGAGATCCAGAGTAGTGTTTGTCATGGAAGCTCAGCCACTGATAATCCATATTGTTGCCTGGACACTTCCTGGTATGCCCTGTGCACATATGTAGGGTCAAGGGCCAATCAGGAGCCTGCAAGGCAGCTGTCAATCATGTCTCTGGGATGGGATGTCCCGCTGTGGGTTGCAGGTCGTGGGGGGTTACAGCTGCTGCTAAGCGGTGGTATCTGGTGGCTCTGCCAACCCGGGTTCAAGTCTTAGCAGTCCTTACTGAAAAAAAGGACCTTCGAATATTCCCCAATGAACTTGACAGGACAGCATTATGCTGAAGTTTGTGTGTATGGTGGGGGGTAAGTACCTGTAAGGCATTGAGGTAGAACAAAAGGCAGAGCCAAGCAAACGGAATCAAGGAAAAAGCAGTGTAGATCTGCAAATGGGTTAGCAACTGCTTCTGAAGAGTAATGTGTAACGTAACTGGGAATCACCAGATGACACTATTACAAATTGTCTTACAAGGGTCTTTAAACTGACTGATAACTAGGCAGTTAGATTTTGGAGAAATATTTACTGTTTGTTGTGATGCAATTCTTGGTAGAAACTGTGCATGTCAACAGTAACGTCTGTTAAATATAATGTCCCTCTGACTTAGGCTGTGTCTACACTACACACCTTTTAGTGACACAGGCTATCCTGCTACAGCCGTGCTGCTAAAAGGTGTGTAGTGTAGCCATTCTTTGTCAGCAGAAGAGAGCTCTCCCGCCGACAAAGTGCTGTTCACCCCGGTGCTTTTCACCAGTAAAACTTTTGTTGTTTGGAGGGGTGTGTGTGTGTTTTTTTCACGCCCCTGAATGACAAAAGTTTTACTGACGAAATCCAGTCTTCTCATAGTGACTCTTGGGCCACTGCCAGGTGTCCCCTGCTGCAGGTTCTTCTCACACACTCCTTCCTGTAGCAGTTTTGCAGTTTCTTTGATTTTCCTCTCCTCATACACCAGACACCCATGTAGGAAGGGGCCTGGTAAGAGCTATTGAGGGGTCAGGGCCCGAGAGGAAGAAGATATCTCTTGCCAGTGAGCTTTAGAGGTTACAAGCTTCACTATAACAAACAATAAAAATCCTTGCAGAATTTTCAAGATTTAATTCTTAAAGAGTTTTATATTAGAAACGAGCACATAGGAACTGCATGCTGAATCAGACCACTGTCCATCAGTTATCTTCTCTCTGACAGTGGGCAGTACCAGATGTGTCAGAGAAAGGCACAAAAAAGCCCGTAGTAGACAATTGGGCCTAAAAGGGAAATTTCTTCCTAATCCCCATCAATTAGCAGATGTTTTATGGCCCAAATCATGAGGCTTTGTGTTTTTCTTTTAATCCTAGTGTGTGGAACTGTGGCCATTTTTGTTCTCTCTACAAATACCTAATCTTTTTTGAAGCTCTCAGCCTCAAAGATATCTCATGGCATGTTAATAGTGTGGTATGTAAAAATGTCTTTCCCTTTATCAGTTTAAAACTTGTTGCCTTTCAACTTCATTAAATGACCCCATGGTTTTGTATTATGAGAAACAAGGAATAAGAACCCTGTCCATGTGCTCTATACCAGCCATTCTTTTGTTTACCTTTGTCACATCCCCTCTGCCTCTTCCTCTCAATACTGACAATCTTTCTGATTGCTTTTCATACAGAAGGCTTTCCATTTATTTATTTCTCTTCCATGCCTCCTGTTATGCTAAAAGATGCTGATGGCGGCCATCAAAAGACAATCACAGCCCTCCTGAAAGTGAATGGGTGTGCCAAGCACTCTTTCAGACTCAGCTGAATGAACAGTTAAGCCCCCCATAAAGAATTCAGCAGCTGCAAACAATGGAGGAATAGGCTAAAACACAGGGCAGCTCAGAGCTAAACTGGGTGAGGTGTGGAGTTGCAGACTAGGGGCTGTTAGGATATTGGTTTTGCAGCTGGTGTATGTGAGAGACAGAAAGCCTGGAGAAGAGTGGTGACTGTGATCCTAAAAGGCAGCAGAGGCAGAGCGAGCTTCTGGGGATTTCTGCCTGTTGTGCTTGTTTCTACAGTGGTCAAGGAAACAAGACTTTATCTACTAATATTGCACCAAAGAATACACCTAGCTCATATCCCTGATTTGTCATCCTTAACAGGAACAAACTCTGCAAGGCCCTGAATAGTGTCTTAATTGCTTGGACCAAAGGGACAACAACTCACAACATCCTCTTTGTCTATCTCCCGACACTCCGCCCCGCCCCCTGCCATTTCTGCTATATCCTTTTTGAGACGGGGTCACCAGAACTGCATCCCAGCTGAAGGTGTGCCATGGATTTACATCATGGCATGATATTTTCAGTACTATTTCCTAACCTAGTCTTTATAGATTGTAACTTTTTGTTTGCTTTTTTGACCGCTGTTGCACAATGAACAGAGGTTTTCCTTGAGGGCGTCATCTTGGCTGCTTTCTGACTATGCTGTATCTGAGGGGGAAGTAAATACCATCACACTTCTCTCAGGAATATCGCTGTAAATAGAGGGGAGCCATTTTGGGGTCCAGGATCCGGAGGGCCCTGGGTAGGGTCCTATGTGGAAGGCTGATATTTGCAGCTGGATGATCTACAGGGATTTGAGTATCCTCTGAATATTAAGGATTCTGAATGTGATCTGAATCCAGATATGAGCCTTCACTCTTATTGACATAGGTTGGAATTTGGTCAAACAGTGGTGATACTTTCTGGAATAACAGAGTAGAATTGTAAAGCCTAGAGCTGTGTTTAACTTTCTTAATGAATGTGTACAATACAGTGTAATTCATCTCATGTTATAGCAGAGAAAGAGATTCCTCCATGTAGGGATGAGAGCAATTCTAACTCCAGATTGACATGTAGTGCATGAGAAATCCTGTTCACCCATATAACCTGTCCTTAAAAAAGGACAAATTATAGGTCAAATTCTTAAGTAAAACCCTAAAACCAGCACAACTTCTTCTCTAGTTTCCTAGCTGGCTGCTTGCTCACACACAAACAAAAACCAAAAACTGGGGGACACAATTTGTAGTTCTAATACTAGTATCTCCTGTGATTTTATTTTTGACATCCATGAATGTTTGCTATTTAACGAGGTGTATAATGCCCTCTAGTGGTAGGTGGGTGTATATACATTAAGATATCATACTTTTTGTAATGGGAAAAATGTATTTAATTTCCCCTTAAACTAATTGGAAATTGAACTGAGAAAGGCAGAATGAGTAGAGGCGGAGCTGGACTGAAATACTTAATCCAAATGAGAACCAAAGAGTAGACCTGAGTCCTTCATATAAAGGATGTGGTAGGAGACAGCAAGTAAGCCCCTCTCCATAAGAAAAAATGTGTGTTTATGTTCCATGCAACGTCGTTCAACATGTGGAAATATGACTATTATCTGCTTCTGCCCAATCTCTTAATTTACCCTCCTTTATAGTCATTTTGATCTTGATATCCACGTATTATAATATCTTGAAAACTAGACCAAAATGTGTAGCATCAGCCTGGGAATGAAACTGTTGTGGGAAAAGAGCTATTATCAGACAGATTTCATTGTCCTGCTTCCTCCATTGATCTAGTATATGGCTTCTGGGTCACAACCCCTTTGATTTCCTGCTAACTGGCTGGTTTGACAAGTGTCTTAAGACGAGGGGGGATATTTTGCACTCTGTTTGCAGTGAACCTGCAGTTTGTTTGCACATTCTCAGATGCAGCACCCCAGTAATAGCATTTGAATAAAGAAAGTTTTGAAGCCACCTGACCTTCACCTTTCCCAGCAGCTCAAACCCTCTTCGGTTTCAGGACAGGTCTACACTACAAATTTACATTGGTGCAGTTGCACCAATGCATCTGCACCGCTACAGCGCATCAGGTGATGAGGCTCTAAGCCAACAGGAGAGGTGTCCCATCAGCTGAATAACTCCACATCCATGAGAGGGGTGTAGTTATGTTGGTGGGAGAAGCTCTTCCACCAACATAGCGTTGTCTATGTTAAGTCAGTATAATTATGTCACTCAGGGGTGTGGATTTTTCACATCCCTGAGCAACCTAGTTATACCAAAATAAGTAGATAGTGTAGACCAAGCCTCAGTTTCCATCCCCTATTACACACCTCCAGTGCTCTGCTGCTCCACTATATATGCACCACTGGCCAGAGTGAATTATGACCTCTATAGTATTTTTCTAGTGATCAAGATTACAGGCACTTTCCTTCAGCAGTACAAACAAAATTTGGGATTTATGTGATGTTCAGCCCACATCCATCTTAGCCACAGTGAATCTCCATAAAGGAGTATGCTTAGTTTACTGAAAACCAAATTTGGATAGCCATTTCATTACCTTTCCAATAAAAATAAATAAATCAGAAAAAATTGTAAAAATTCACCATACAGGGTCTATTTTGAGCTTTTTGTCCTGAAATCAACTTCAACTTTTTAATATATATTTAATAAAAATACTTTTTCATGTTTCAACTAAATCTAACAGTCAGTGTCCAAGATATGATGCCTGCAATACGAAGCCCTGGATTGTATTCATCTTTTTTTGCGAGGCAGGAAACGGTTTTCCTACCAAGTGAAAATTTAATATATATATATAAATTCTCATCCTGAATTTGGATGAAAATGAAATGCAACATTTTTTGCAAACCAAAAATTTGAAGAAAAAAACTCAGTTTGGGTCAAAAGAATTTCAAGAACATTTAGTTTCGATATTAGCCATTTTTTGGTAGCATAATTAATTTAAATTTTAAAACTAAAAGTTGTTTTGACCTGCAAAATTGGGATATTTCATTTGAGAAATGTCAACATACTTTGTTTCAACAATTTTGAAACTTTTTTCTCAAAATTTTTGATCAGGAAAATTAGGCAAAATGGACGCTTTCACACAAAAAAATTCAGTTTCAGTGAATCACTGTTTTCTGATGAAAAAATGTTTTATTGAAAAATTCCCAAGCATCTTTACTCACATATTATATTATGTCAGTTTCTTTCTGTTGGATTATTGATGTCATTGCTTTTCTAAATATATTTTTTTTCTATTTAGTTGTTTTGTAAAACTTTCCTTCCATAGCTGCTATGCACTTGCTGCTGTGTTTGTAACTTTAGCAGCTTTGCTTTCATTCCTAGAGGGGGCAAGGTTTGCAGATGATACAAAGGTTTCAGAGTAGCAGCCGTGTTAGTCTGTATTCCCAAAAAGAACAGGAGTACTTGTGGCATCTTAGAGACTAACAAATTTATTAGAGCATAAGCTTTCGTGGACTACAGTCCACTTCTTCGAATGCATATAGAGTGAAACATATATTGAGGAGATATATATACACACATACAGAGAGCATGAACAGGTGGGAGTTGTCTTACCAACTCTGAGAGGCCAATTAAGTAAGAGAAAAAAACTTTTGAAGTGATTATCATATATATCTCCTCAATATATGTTTCACTCTATATGCATCCGAAGAAGTGGGCTGTAGTCCACGAAAGCTTATGCTCTAATAAATTTGTTAGTCTCTAAGGTGCCACAAGTACTCCTGTTCTTTTTTAGATGATACAAAGTTACTCAAGATAGTTAAGTCTAAAGCTGATTGTGAAGAGTTCCAAAGGGATCTTCCAAAACTGAGTGACTTGGCAACAAAATGGCAGATGAAATTCAATATTGATAAATGCAAAGTAATGCACATTGGAAAACACAAACCTGACTATAGATACAAAATGATGGGGCCTAAATTATCTGTTACCACTCAAGAAAGAGATTTTGGGGTCATCATGGATAGTTCTCTGAAAACATTCACTCAATGTGCACCAGCAGGCAAAAAAGCAAACAGAATGTTAGGAACCATTAGGAAAGGGATAGATAATAAGACAGTAAATATCATAATGCCACTATATAAATCCATGGTACACCCACACCCTGTATCCTGCTTGCCGTTCTGGGCATCCTATCTCAAAAAAGATAGAATCGGTAAAGTACAGAGAATGGCAACAAAAATGACTAGGAGTATGGAACAGCTTCCATATGAGGAGAGATTAAAAAGACAGGGCTGTTCATCTTGGAAAAAAAGACAACTATAATAGAGGTATATAAAATAATGAATGATGTGGAGAAAGTGAATAAGGAAGTGTTCTTTACTCCTTTATATAACACAAGATCCAGAGTCACCTGATTAAATTAATAGGCAGCAAGTTTAAAACAAACAAAAGAAAATATTTCTTCACACAATGCACAGTTAACCCGTGGAACTCATTGCCATGGGATGTTATGAAGGCCAAAACTATAATTGGGTTCAGAAAAGAATTAGATAAGTTCATGGAGGATAGGTCCATCAGTCTCTATTAGCAAAGATGGTCAAGGATGCCATGCTCTGGATGTCCATAAGCCAGATACTGGGACTGGACAACTTGGGAAGAATCACTTAATAGTTGTCCTGGTCTATTCTTTTCCTCTGAAGCATCTGGTGTCAGCCACTGTCGGAAGACAGGTACTGGACTAGATGGGCCATTGACCTGACCCGGTATGGCTGTTCTTATGTTTTTATGGCTGAATAGTTCAGGGTATTGTTAGCATTACAGAGCTTCCCCCTTTATGGGTCATTGCCTCAAATTTAGCCTAATTTGGAAGTAAGTGAAAAAGTCTTTCCCATTAGATAGTAGTTTGCTGGCCTGTATAAAATTTGGTACTTGATTTCACTCCAGTTGCTTGTAGAAAAGTGTCCACACCACAAAACTACAAATGTAACTAATTGCAAATGGAACCAATTGGCACCTTTGCTGACAGAATCAGCAGACCAAATTTTGGATGGATCCTTTCACCATTAAATGTAATTCTTCCAGGATCAGGTGGAGGCAGATTGGCATTGCAGTGTGGAGAGTGTCAAATGGCTCCTGCCTATGCTGTTCTGTGCATAAATAAAGGAGCTTCATTCTCCAGAAATGTAGACCCAGAGTCAGACTTTAAGGTCAGAAGTGACTGTCAGGATCATCTAGTCTGACCTCCTGCACATGACAGCCCACAGAACCTCACACCCACTCCTGTAATAGACCCATAGCCTCTGGCTGAGTTACTGAAATCTTCAAATCATGGTTTAAAAACTTAAAGTTACAGAGAATCCACCATTTACACTAGTTTAAACCAGCAAGTGACCCAGGCCCCATGCTGCAGAGGAATGGAACCCCTCCCCCCCCCAGGGTCTCTGCCAATCTGACCCAGGGGAAAATTCCTTCCTGATCCCAAAGTTGGTGATCAGTTAGATCGTGAGCATGTGGGCAAGACCCACCAGCCAGACACTGAGAAAGAATTCTCTGTAGTAACTCAGAGCCCTCCCCATGTGGTGTCCCATCACCAGCTAGCCATTGAACCTTTAGACACCACTTTAAATAAATGTTCTAGCTGTGGCCATTGGGATGCCTTCCTCAGGAGAAGGAAATCCAAGGTGCCAGCAGCAGGTACATATATGCAGTCTACATTTTGTCACTGTATTGCTCTGTTCTTCGTATCAGCGTGATTAGCAATAACAGCCTTCAGCAGGCCAAACCCTTTTGATAGATGCAAACTACACTTGATCCCAAAGCCTCAACTCACATGAGTAGCACTGTTGATTTCTCATCATTGTCAGTGCTAGAGCCTTCTTCTCCGCTACTCATACCAACTGGTACAGCCTTCCTGTATCCCACCGATTTTGTTAAAGCTTCTCATGTGAGTAGTCTCACAAAAGTGCTAAGCTCTATTCATTTATCATAACAAAAGTGCTGAGCACTATTCATTTATCATAACTGAGTCAGAAAAACATATGAGGCAGGGTAGAGGTGGAATCATGACAATTAACTCTTTGTACCCAGTTCACAGGGTTGTGAGAGTAAATAATGGGGCTGTGTAAACCATCCATAGCAGGATATGATCCAAATCAAACCCCCTTTCCTAAAATATTCTGGTGGATGGTAAAAATACTTGCATTCGCCTCACTTTTCTTCACCCCTAGATGGCAGTAACAGCATTTTATTTCCTGGTTTTGAACATTACTATTAAAGTGACAGGAGTGTGTGATTCTGGGTGAGTGTCACAAAAGCTGTTAGATGCTGATGAAATGCCCACCAAACTTTGGTTGTCAAACACAAATCCCAAACACAGTCCCACAGTGGGAAAGAATGCAGCTTCTACCCTAACTACAGCTACAAACTGTAGTTACAAAAAAAAAAAACCTGAAGAAAAAAGAGCCAGTGTGATTTAAGGCAAAACAGTGGGGCTTGGCGGGGGCGGGGAAGGGGGGGAAGGAGTTAATGCCAACAACATAAAACACATAGATTTTAAATATCTTTAGGTTCCAAAAAAATGAAAATTTTAATAATCTAGTTTAATTTTCTAGTTCTCATGCACTAGCGCAGTACTGTTGTGTTTGGGGTAAAAACCACACAATCGGTATGTTTAAATCCTAAAAATATAACTAAATCCTAAAACTCTTTTTACTGAAGAAATATTAAGATAATTAATAATGAATAAAGGAATCATTTCTGTTCCTGTTAGGCGTGGTAACCCCCTTCATAAGCTTGGGCCAGATTGTCAGGTGCTGTGACTCGGCACAGCTTCACTGAAGCCAAGTTACACCAGCTGAGGAGTTGATCCCTCCACTATACCCCCAGCCAAATCAACTTTGTTGCCTAAGTGCTAAGTTTGTTCAAGTTATAACTTCACCAACGCAATCGCTAAAAATCAAGAAAATAAACCTTCATTCACATAAATTAACACCCAGACATCGCAGTACCAAATGCATTCACAGACTCACCGCCTCCCTAACAAACTTCCTTGAATGCCCGGCATATAAACAACCACATTGGCCAAAGCAAACTCCTGTGAATCACATTCAAATGCACAACTCTGATTATGGCTAAGTTAACATATACACCTGGATGATCAGCTGGTGTAAATTGGTATTACTCCAGTATAGTTAATGGTGTGTTCAATGGTACAGTGTATAATATATAGGGGTCTACCAAATTCGCGGCTGTGAAAATCTCATCACGGACTGTGAAATATGGTCTCTCCCATGAAATATGTTCTCCAGACACACAGCTTTGAAGGCAGAGTGGAGAGTGGCGGCTGCCACCCTTACTTCTGTGCTGCTGCTGACGGTGACGCTGCCTTCGGAGCTGGGCTCCCAGTCAGCAACTGCTGCTCTCCCATCACCCAGCTTCAGGTAGCACCGCCGCCAGCAGCAGCACAGAAGTAAGGGTGGCAATACCATGACCCCCAATAGGCTTGTGGTCCCCTTTTCAGGTTCCTAGTTTCAGAAACACTGCAGAGAAATCATATATTTTTTGTGAATAGCTGTGAAATTTGCTATTTATGCCGTGACCAACCTATGAAAATTGTGTGATTTCTCTGCAATTTAAGTAGACCCCTATATAGATGTCAGTGGAGTGCAGTGGAGTTAAACCAGTTTATCCTAGATGAAGATGTAGCCCATAATCTCTGTAGGAAACTTGCGATGGTAAAATGTATTATTTTATTATTGTGTTTTATTTTCACATGAAAAGTACGATTGCGTGCACATTCAAATTGTGCATCAGTGCTATGGGGAGCCTTTGGTGTATCAATGTCTCGGGAAATATATATTATCCTTCTTGGGCTACATTTTATAATTTCCCTCTCATTTTAATATTGCTCTTATTGCTATTATTTCTACTGTCCTTTGATTTTTAATTGGTGAAGTCTGTAGGGGCTCAGTTTGGAAGAGACGCTATATAAAATAATGTTGTATTATGCGTATATATGTATTATCTGAAGAAGTGGGTTTTTTAACCTACAAAAGCTTATGCCCAAATAAATCTGTTAGTTTTTAAAGTGCCACCGGACTCCTTGTTGTTGTTGTATAATACAGTATCAAATGAAATACTGTTCGTAGAGGAAAGTACTTTATACTCTGAAAACATTTTTAAAATTAAGGTTTTTTTCAATTTGTGGTCATAATTGTGCTGTGTCCTGTACATTTATAGCCAGAGGCCAGATGCAATTATCTTAATTGTGTGTATTTTATATTCCTGTGTGAGCAGTGATTGTCCAATTTTAAAATGTATCAGGTGCAGCTGGTCTGCAATAAAGACTAACTATCAAGTAAACACAGATCCTGGGTTAGAAGCATGCTTATCTACTCAAATGTTTGCTCCCCGATCATGTACCTGACTCTCCGCTAATTTCCTGCCATTTTCCTCCAGTGTCATTCCAATGAAATCAATGGTGACACAATAAAACTGGAGAAAAGCAGTGCCAAGGCAGGTTCAGGGGTGAGACATGAACATCTGAGCCACTGGTGTAAAGCTGAAATAAGGCATTGATGAATCAGGCCCTGGATTTTCAAAGCGCCTTATTTAGTGCACTTACAAATACAATGGCGGAGGTGGCGTAATTAAGGCCTAGTCTACACTTAAAACTTAGGTCAGCATAACTACAGCGCTCAGACTAGGTATGAAAAATACACACCCCTGAGTGCCATAACAATCCTGACCTAAATGGTTACCTCCGTGTAGACGCAGCGATGTCAACAGAAGAATGCTGCTGTCAGCCTAGCTACCGTCGCTTGGGGAGATGGAGTTCCTAGAGTGATGGAAAAACCCCTTCGGTTGCTGAAGGCTGCACCTACATCATGGGGTTATGTCAGCATAGTTCCAGTGCCATAGCAATGTCACTATAGTCCGTGTAGTGTAGGCATGGCCTAAGAGTCATGACTAAGACCAGCTGTGCAAATCAATCACTGCTTTGCACCGAGAAACCATAATACAGTAAAAAGAACAGGAGTACTTGTGGCACCTTAGAGACTAACAAATTTATTAGAGCATAAGCTTTCGTGGGCTACAGCCCACTTCTTCGGATGCATATAGAATGGAACATATATTGAGGAGATATATATACACACATACAGAGAGCATGAACAGGTGGGAGTTGTCTTACCAACTCTGAGAGGCCAATTAAGTAAGTGAAAAAAAACTTTTGAAGTGATAATCAAGATAGCCCAGTACAGACAGTTTGATAAGGAGTGTGAGAATACTTACAAGGGGAGATAGATTCAATGTTTGTAATGGCTCAGCCATTCCCAGTCCTTATTCAATCTTAAATTGATTATATCTAGTTTGCATATCAATTCCAGCTCAGCAGTCTCTCGTTGGAGTCTGTTTTTGAAGTTTTTCTGTTGTAAGATAGCCACCCACCATCATCATTGAATGACCAGACAGGTTAAAGTGTTCTCCCACTGGTTTTTGAGTATTATGATTCCAGAAGTCATCTCCTACAAGACAGGCCCAACAAAGAAAATAACAGAACACCACTAGCTGTCACCTTCAGCCCCCAGCTAAAACCTCTCCAGCGCATCATCAAAGATCTACAACCTATCCTGAAAGATGATCCCTCACTCTCACAGATCTTGGGAGACAGACCTGTCCTTGCTTACAGACAACCCCCCAACCTAAAGCAAATACTCACCAGCAACTACACATCACTGAACAAAACCACTGACCCAGGAACCTATCCTTGTAACAAACCCCGATGCCAACTCTGTCCACATATCTATTCAAGTGACATCATCATAGGACCTAATCACATCAGCCATACCATCAGGGGCTCGTTCACCTGCACATCTACCAATGTGATATATGCCATCATGTGCCAGCAATGCCCCTCTGCCATATACATTGGCCAAACCGGACAGTCTCTACGCAAAAGAATTAATGGACACAAATCTGACATCAGGAATCATAATACTCAAAAACCAGTGGGAGAACACTTTAACCTGTCTGGCCATTCAATGACAGACCTGCGGGTGGCTATCTTACAACAGAAAAACTTCAAAAACAGACTCCAACGAGAGACTGCTGAGCTGGAATTGATATGCAAACTAGATACAATCAATTTAGGATTGAATAAGGACTGGGAATGGCTGAGCCATTACAAACATTGAATCTATCTCCCCTTGTAAGTATTCTCACACTTCTTATCAAACTGTCTGTACTGGGCTATTTTGATTATCACTTCAAAAGTTTTTTTTCACTTACTTAATTGGCCTCTCAGAGTTGGTAAGACAACTCCCACCTGTTCATGCTCTCTGTATGTGTGTATATATATCTCCTCAATATATGTTCCATTCTATATGCATCCGAAGAAGTGGGCTGTAGCCCATGAAAGCTTATGCTCTAATAAATTTGTTAGTCTCTAAGGTGCCACAAGTACTCCTGTTCTTTTTGCGGATACAGACTAACATGGCTGCTACTCTGAAACCTGTCATAATACAGTAGTTCATTTAATCCTTATGATTAATAAATCCGTCCCAAAGAAAGTCAAGAAACTGTAAATCACGTGAAGATTATCTTTAAACTCTTAGGCTCCAAATGCATTCTTTGTGATCTATTTTTGCAGAAATCTCTGAAGCAGCCCTCAAAGTTAAAGCTCTGTTGAGAGTAACGGCTCAGCAGGGAGGTCTAGCCAGCCTTCCAAATGATGGAAATGTAATTGCACTACACAGCCATCACAAAAAAATTGATAAGGTGTCTGTACAAAGTGCACTTTCATCGTTTGGCAGCCGGGGCTGAAATGCTGTGTCAAATGCATTTACAGGATGCCGCAGGAATTCAGCCCAGTGTAAATGTCTGCCGTAAAATATCTCCTAATAACGTCAAAGCAAACTTACTGGAAGGTCTCATTTCCTTTGCATAAACACTCACGTCAGAAAAAAAAAATGATTACCTGACGGTTGTATTAAACATTCCCCCCTGCAAACGTTTGCACCACAGCTAATAAAAAAATGTGAGGAAGTTTGCTGATTTTTCATCCCTTTCACCTGCAAAATATCTTTCATTTTGTCTTTGCTCAACAATAATTGAGTTATGACAAGACAGTGGTTAATAGATGTAACAGTTTAGGCAAGTAAATACCATCTCTGCAAGCCTAACAGTAGATTGGCTGTGGAGACGCAATAGGGAGCCTCTCCCCACACTTCTTATTCAAGCAAAACTCATAGGGACACATTTTAAAAGGTATTTAGGTGCCTAAAAATGCAGATAGTTGCCCACTGGGAGTTTTCAAAAGTCCCTAGGTGCCTAATTTGGGACATAGGTACCTAGGGGCTTTTGAAAATCCATTAGGTGCCTTTCTTAATCTTTAGGCACCTAAATACATTTTAAAAAATCTGGCCCTTGGTGACATAAAAGGAACTCAGAACACTGGACTCAGGTCTTCGCAGGTAAACCACAAGAAGAAAAATATTTAAATTCACCTTTAATAAATGCATTTAGCTGACACTTAGTTTGGTGAGGAAACTGATTACCCTATATTGTTACTTGTGAGATCTGGACCAAATACTTACGTTCTACCTGAATTCCCAGAACTACTATATGATACTCTCCTAAGGCATCATCTTCAGATGCTGCAGGTGTGCATGGAACTCTCATTGAACTCAGTGGGAGTTCTGCATGCAGAAAGACAGCAAAGAACTAAAGCAGCATCACTTGCCCCGTAACCTCAGCCGTGCAGAACACAACGCCATCCACAGCCTCTGAAACAACTCTGACATTATCATCAAAAAGGCTGACAAAGGAGGTGCTGTCGTCATCATGAATAGGTCGGAATATGAATGAGATATTGCTAGGCAACTCTTTGACACCACATTCTAGAGGCCATTACCCTCTGAACCCACTGAGGTTATTTAATTAATTTGCAAACTGGACACCATCAAATTAGGCCTGAATAAAGACTGGGAGTGGCTGGGTCACTACAAAAAGTAATTTCCCCTCTGTTGATACTCACACCTTCTTGTCAACTGTTGGGAATGGGCGAGGTCCACCTTGATTGCATTGGCCTTGTTAGCACTACAAATGTAATTTCCCCTCTGTTGATATTCACCCCTTCTTGTTAACTGTTGAGAATAGGCTACTTCCACCTTAATTGAATTTGCTTCATTAGCACTGATGCCCCCCACCTGGTAAGGCAACTCCCATCTTTTCATGTGCTGTAATATATATACTGCATACTGTATTTTTCACTCCATGCATCTGATGAAGTGGGTTTTAGCCCACAAAAGTTTATGCCCAAATAAATATGTTAGTCTATAAGGTGCCACAAGGACTCCTCATTGGTTTAGCAAAGAACTAGCAGCCCATAGAGACTGACTATGTGCTGCATGTAGTAAAATAATTTTCTTTGTTCCCATTCTTAAAATTGCTACTAATGCGTATTTAACTGATTATCAGTTAAACAAACAATAATGTCTCCCTCTCCTTTTACCCTCTTTATTATTCTATTTCAAATTGTATTATTATTATTATTATTTATTTACTGGAGTTTTGGTCAAAAAATGTTCATAGGAAAAAATAGCTTCACCAATTTTTTTTTGTCAAAAAATTGCTTTTGACTCTTCCCTCCCCTTTCTTTGGTTGATAAAACACCATCATTTTTCATGGGATGGGAGAAAATTCATGCCCTGCTCTATATATTATTGCTTTAAGGAAGTCATCAGCTTTACATGAGAATATTATTATTATTTATTTTGATTGCTGTTGTACGCAAAGATCTGAACCATAATCATTACGTAGTACACGATGCTAGGCTCAATATGTAATAAGAACACTCACTGCCTCAAATAGCTTACGCTCAGAAAGAGACAAAAAGAAATGAATGGAAGGGGGAATGGGATACAACATAAAACCAACATAGTAAGGGTGGTGATATAAGCATTAGTCTTCTATGTTTTTTCACCTCAGGACATGCAATATATGAAGGAAGGGGTGGTGGTAGAGGAATACTGTCAAACTACATGAATGGGCTAGATCCTTAGCTGGTGTAATTTGGTGTCACTCCATTGACTTCAATGGAGCTAAGCCAGTTTACACTAGCTGAGGATCTGGACCAATAACATTATACATTAAATATCGTTTAAAAAAGAAAAAAAATCAATATACATCAACTTTACCCACTTGTACATAATGTACCCATTATCAGGTGGCCAGTTTATTGTAGGCATCACAGAAGAAATGGTTTAGTGGTTTAGTTATTATTTTATCCCTGATAATGATGTAGCTTGCTGAGGTGGCATTAATACTGCAATACTGACCTGTTATAAAAAAGATCTAAACAAATCTTAGCTTGTGAGATTGTGGGTTGTTGTTTTCTTATAATCCCATTAGAGGGTGGTTAATTAACACTTCTGCATAGCTTGGAGCTTCCTTTGAAATTTGCTGACCTCTTTTTAATTATGAATATATGAACAAGATACCAACCATATATAGCTAAATCTATATGGGGAAATAAAAAATAAGCATTTTTCAGGCCCTTTGTATCCACTTTTCCTCTCTGCTGTCTAAGGACCTTCCTCTCACTCATTGCAGCTTTATATTTTTATCCTGCAGTTTAAGAACTCTGTAGCAGCACTTCATCTGAATTCAAGTATTATTACTATTTATCTTTTATCTTTCTTTTCACTATTTTTAATATTGTAATGTATTGACAGTGGTTTGGGGGGGATGCTACTGCCCCCTAGTGGACAAAATCAGAACTCCTCAAATGTATTTCCTACACTGCAAACAGCTACTGGAGATTCTCCTTTGGTCAAGTGGCGGGGTCATTTGCATTTTTAGGTAGCCCTATGAAGTCTTAGATGACTATGGATTTATTACAAAATATATTATCTCCCATTATTTTTCTTACTCAAAGCTCATGACTGCTCAGGCAATGGTGAAACTCACAGCAAGTAAATGATTAAAAAAAAAAAAAGGTCAATTTCTTGGAGTCTTCAAATCAAACCTGGATACCTTTCTGGAAGAAATGCTTCAGTCAGACACAAGTTATTGGGCTCAGTGCAGATTATTTAGTGGTCTCTTCTGGCCTTAAAATCTATGATAAATAGCAGGTCATGATCATTTTCCATCAACACAGTCTAACACACTTTCCTGAAATAACTACAGATCTTTCGAAGAATTATCAATAGGTGCATGAAATATTTATATATTTCGGAACTAATATTTATATCTAAAGAAACAGGAATTTAATGGATGAAAACTTGTCCTGCAACTCAGACCCCACTCCAACAACTTATTGTGTGCAAGTAGGATGCTGTGCCTACATGGATCCCCACTGATTTCAAGTTGCAGGATTGAAGCCTAAGGTTGAAACTAGCCTTCCATTTTTTCCATTAAATCTTTTCCCCTGAAATTTCACTTGCCACATCTTACCCTAGCCTACATTTCCCCCTCTTCCTTCCCCTTTCCTCCCCCCCGAGAAGTTTGGAAGTGGTCACACAAGGAATTCTAAAGACATGCTGCTTCCAAAATACTACCGACCTGCACTTTTTGAAAGTCTTTTTCCAACATTTGTTCTTTAGGAATCGTGTTTCTCAAAAATGGCTTGGCCAAAACACGCTAATGAGTTTAAATTGTTGACCTTCTCAAGAGGAGAAGTACCTTTTAGTGGATTCATTCAAGTTTTATGTGTATACAGAAAAACCTTTTTTTATGGAGGTGCAGACTGTGACACTATGGGTATATTTGCAACTGATTTTCCTTGATAGGGCTTATGTTGACCCTCACTTCAAAATTTTTAGATGGAAGAATTATTGATCCATGTCTTCTGAGGTTTTAGGGCAGCTTTGTTTTTCTTCTACCAGCACAAAAGAATGAGATCACTTCTCTGGCTCCTTTATGCTGGGGAAAAAGGGATGGAGTAGCATAAAGGGGTCTTAAAAGCCTGAGATCCAGCTGTGGGAAGATTCTTCTGATGCAGGAACTATGGAAGACACAGCCTTTTACAGCAGCCTCTTTCCTCCACTGGGCTGCTCCAAAGAAGCCACCTCTGACTCCCCACCTCATCAGTTTCTGTCCAAGCAATGTCCCTGATACTAGGCAAGATCCCAGCTCACATTCCTGCTCTCTCCCCCGCCCCCCTCCCTGCTCACGTTCTTCAAGTCAGTGGGGATTTTTCTGACTAAATACAATGTCAAAACTCGGGATTTGGCTTATTGTCAACACATCTTATCAGTAATTCCCCAGTACTGTCTGGAACATCCCACAGGAATCCCTCAAGCAATCACACTCCATAACTCAACACCTAGACAACCCCAGGAAATAGTCTTACCCTCAACAAGCATTCACTGAAACACTGTCCAAAATACTCCCAAGCAGTCCTCCTGGCACTTGTTGGGAGAACTGTTCCTGAATAAAACAACGAGAAGTCCTTGTGGCACCTTAGAGCAAGGGTGGGCAAACTACAGCCCGCGGGCTGGATCCGGCCCGTCAGGGCTTTGGATCCAGCCCATGGGATTGCCACCCCCGTGGCACTGCGGGGCTAAGGCAGGCTCCCTGCCTGCCCTGGCCCTGCCCTACTCCCAGAAGCGGCCAGCAACATGTCCCTCAGGCCCCAGGGGAAGGGGGCAAAGGGCTCTGTGTGCTGCCCTCGCCTGCAGGCCCCGCCCCCTGCAGCTTCCAGTGACCGGGAACAGGGAACCGCTGCCAATGGAAGCTTCGGGGGAGGTACCCGCAGGCAAGGGCAGCGCGCGGAGCTATCTTCCCCACCCCCAGGGACGTGGTGCTGGCCGCTTCTGGAAGCTGTGTGGGGCCAGGGCAGGCAGGGAGACTGCCTTAGCCCCGCTGCGCAACGCTGCCACCCCGGAGCTGCTCAAGATAAGCAGCAACGGGCCGGAGCCTGAACTTTGAACTCCTCCTGCACCCCGCACCCCAACCCCCTGCTCTGAGCCCCCTTCCGCACTCTACACGCCTCCTGCACCCCAACCCCCTGCCCTGAGCCCCCGCCTGCACCCTGCACCCTCTCCCATACCCCACAGTCCCTCCCGCACCTCAACCCCCTGCCCCAGCCCTACATTCATGGCCCTGCATGCAATTTCCCCATCCAGATGTGGCCCTCGGGCCAAAAAGTTTACCCACCCCTGCCTTAGAGACTAACAAATTTATTTGGACATAAGCTTTTGTGGGCTAAAACCCACTTCATCAGATACGTGACTCCTCATTATTTTTGCTGATACAGATTACCGGCTACCACACTGAAACCTCTTCCTGATTAATGGCCTGTGTGTGTACGAATTGGGTGTTAAGGTTAGTGTCGGGACTATTTATGTAACTTTAACTTGTGAGTCCATGAGTCTTTAACGTTTGGGGTTTTTTTTATGGCGGTGTTTTAACAGCACGCCTTCTTTTGAACTGCACTTAGCAACCTTATCTCTTTTTGTTTGGGAATGATTAGCCCTGCTCCTAAAAAGACTGAGAACTGTGTTTTCTCTTAAGTTCTCTCTGTCTTTGCAGCTCTTTAAACAAACGGGGGAACAAAAGATTATGCAATGCTTTGTAATGCAAAATACAGCAAGACAGCCTTTCACATGATGTAGGGTATTTCTAGTATGACCGCATGTAAGAAGTTGTTTCTCTCAAACCCTTTCTGCTGAATTATGTTTGTCTTGTACTCAAAACATATTCCGTTCCAAATACCAATTGGCTTTATGCAGCTAGTACCAGGAGTAGTCATAAAAAATGACCCAGATTTGGACTGATCATCCTCAGAACAGAATACAACAAAGAGTCCTAGTTCTCAGCCCATTATTTGTTCTTTTTTTAAAAATGATCATTGGCTCCCAGCTAAGAGGGAGCAATTAAAGAACCCAGCTTAGAAATTCGAAAGGCCAAAACAAGCAAACAAAAAAGGAAACAAATAAACAAAGAGAAAGGTTTAAGGGACGAACCACAACTTTATCAGAGTTAAACTGTCCTGATCCAACCACAGCATTGTGATATATTCCCATTAGGATCATAATAAAGAAACAACAGTAATTTATTGCTATGTTTTGATGACAGAATGATGTAATTATATCTGGTCACTTTAACCAGTTGCCTTAAAAATGACCCGGCCACTGAGGGTTCATTTTCTTTTTGCAGTTGGTATACAGAATAGGTTCACCTCAAAGGCTCAAACAATCAGTTCAGTTGAGCTAAGAATTAGATCTGCATGAAACATACCTTTTTGGTTCACATGGGCTGCCACTAGATCTGGGCCCCAGATTGGAACGTGAAATTTGAATCCCAGACTCATATCTGAACATTGTGGCTTGGATGTATCTCTGTAATGGACTCAAACTAGGGCATTATATCCTATTGTACCAACTTTGGGGAGATCTGGATTCAAATCTGGATCTGAACTCTATTTCAAGCCCATCTTTCCTTCTGACAAACATTTCCAGTAGCTTTAGTTCACATAGATTTTGAATTTTTGAGTTTCACTTTATATTTTAGGTACATTTGAGTCCAACATGTCCAACATTAAATTCAAAACTAAGAGCCCCATTTTCCCCGAGGCATGAGTAAACCAGATCAGGAGACTTGGCATTACCTATGGATCTTTCTGTTGGTGTTTTGCCCCCTATGGAAGAAACCAAGATTTCTACTTTCTTAGCTCAAAGATTCCCTGAGATCTGCAGGAGACAGGGGTCATTTGTGTAGACACCAGATATCTCTCCTCTACTGCAAGGCCCGTAGGGTTCTGCTGGCTCCAGGACAGTGTTGCTCCTATGGCATTCCACCAATGATGACTGCTCTTTGACAGGGTTTCATGGCGTGGTGGGGGAAGCATGCAAGGAAATACAGTTTTGGGCTGTGTTAATTTTTGCCAGCCGCTCTGTGGGCTGCAGAAAGAGTAATCCAGAAGAGTCGAGCTGCCAAAGCCCAAACACGGCGGACTCCCTGTGGAATATTAGTACTGGGATGGAAGGAAGTATATCCAAAGCATAGGCTCCCCTCTATGTGGAGTTGCACTGAGTGTGTGTTTGGCTCCTCTCAGGTTATGTGACTCTGAGGTAGTGGCTAACTTGACTGAAAGAGATGAACAATCATGGTGAGGGAACTGGGGAGACAGTTAGTGCAGATGTCCTGGTCTTAAAGAGCCTTGGCCCCTTAGCAATTTATCAGCAGGCCTGTGTTTGTGTGTATGTTCATTGCAACATGGGGGAGTCTGAAGAGTGTAGCTATGGGTCTGACTGCAAGTGCGACACTCCCTTTTGCAATGTGAGAACAAAGCAGCAGAGCAAAGTCCTGAGTACTGGCAGTAAGAAGATGTCTTCAGAACCTAGTATGAAGCAACACTGGGCCGTACTTGAGCCATCATTCATCTCCATCCTCCCGACACCTCGAAAGGAGGGGATTAAAAATGCTGAAGTGGGGACAGGCAACACCAGCTGGTGTAGGAGCAGAGAGAAGAATGGAAGTAAGTAAAAGCACCAAGTGGGGAAGAAAAAACAAGGGGAATGAACAATCTCCACATTTCCCTGTTTTACTCTACTGATGTTCTCTTCAAGGACTGCAGTCACCTCAGTTTGCTTCATACCTGAACCAAGAACTTTCTTTGCCTGTTTACATTGTAAGTTCTCCAGGGACAGAACGGTCTCTTCCTATATATGTCTGCTGCACCTAGCACATTTTGGGCGCTACTACAGTATAAATAATATTAATAATAGTAGAGATGGGTCCAAACCAAAACCCTGAAATCCAAACACCTGAGGAAGTTTGGATCCAGATATAGCATCTGGCCTAATCTGTACAATCAGCTATAACGAAAAGCCTGGGTCTGAACACCCCTGAACTTTAGAATATGAACTTTGTGTCTCTGGCCAACTTTAATAATTGGCTGTTCTCATGGTTAATGTGTCCAACTTTAACTTACTGAAAGCAGGATTTTCCCCCCCTTTCTTCTCTGCTGTAAAGGACAAGTAGTTTTTTAACCGATTCATTCATGCAGCTGCCATTGTGTTGTCATTTAGTGAATTCTTCCCACCCACACATCTAGATTCATTCCTTCAACACATGGAGCACTAGGAATAAAACAAGTTCATTGTCTGCCAAGTTATAATTTGTCCCTTTGGAAAAGCAGTGCTGGTGTTAATGGGTTAGCCTGTATCTCAGTGTGTTTTAAAGCTCTCAAGGAACTAGCTGTTAAAATGCATGTTAGTTTAGCTTTGAAAAAAAAAAAAAGACAGCAAAGACATGTGGGAAACAGGGAAACAGACCTACAGTTTTCACTGTGAACACAACAGATTACAGGATACACATCTTTTCCTTCTGGCTCCACTTGTGAGTCAGATTTTTACTCATGAACTGGAGAGAAATACTTGGTCTTGATCTGGCTTCTGGGATAGGTCACCCACTGTTTGGAGAACACACATATGTAGAGATGATATGTCTGTGCTTAGGGGTCAAGAACTTGTGGCTAAGGAGCAGCAGATAGGAAAGCCTATGCAATAAATAAAATATATTTGTCCCCATTTGTGCTGAAATGGTCTCCCGTGGTCTACAGGGACAGCTGAGAACTTGGAAAGAATAACTCCACTGTGAAAATAGCTCATTCCTTTGTGTTACTCAGACTTAGAATCTTACTTCAGAAGAAGAAAAAAGACATTGAGCATCTGTTGGGTCCCAGACCTGCACTTACAAGACCATAAAACATTGTCTGATGTGGATCGCATCAGACCAGAGAGTAGTGGTGGAAACATGGCTGGTAGTTTCAAGGAGAATGAAGTGCACTGGTGCACGAGATGAGAGATGATGATGCAGGTATAGGGAGTGGCAATAAAAGAAAAAACCCAAAGCAAAGAGAGTTACAATGATTACATATGTTTATCTAGGTGCTTATACTGGTGTCCATCATTGTCGTGTCAGAGTGCCTGAGGTGATGGAGGTGTGGATGAAGATTTCAGCCCAGGTGGAGTTAAGGTACTGGGATTCGCAGTCTCCATTAAAGAGGGGATGAGGGACAGTTTTCAAGACAGGAGCTGTGAAAGAGAAGAAAAGTTCAGGACCGATATTTCTGGAAGCAAATAAGAGCTGTGAGTCAAAAAGGGAAACAGAGTGTTTGAGGATTCTCCTCTGCCCTAAGAGAAGTACTTTTACCTCTGAGAGAATTTGCTGAAGGAATTTGAGATGGATATAACTTGCTTGGCCATGATGAGAGGAGGGTGGGTCAAGTAGGGCCCAAGGAATAATAAAATAATACTTATCTACTATAATGCTCACAGTGCTGATAAGAGGCTCAATTAATGAGTGTTTGTAATGTGAAACTCAAATGAGATGTGTTATCGAGGTGCAAAGCATCTGATTTTGCACCATACAGGCAAGTAGCAGATGAGAATAGATCTAATTTCATTTTCCTTTGTTAAGGTCCTTGTCAAAAATCAAGGGGCCAAATTCTCAGTTGGCATAAATCAATGTAGCTTCATTGATGTCAATGAAACAACACCCATTTACTCCAGATGAGGGCTTGCGGGAACTGCTCAAGCTCTCCTAGACTTTAGGGTTAAAGATGCTCCAAGTAATCTGTTTCTTGCCAGCTATAATTGTAAAAATCCTGGATAAGAAGTTGAAGTGTAGGTTACAAGGAATGGTTCTGTAAAATGGCATCATGTAGTTTGTCTCTCAGTGTCAAAGAGTCTGAAAGGATGCCGTTCTTTAATAACTGCCATCTATGCAAACTTAGCCTGGACTCTGAGAAGGAAGCTGCATTCTTTTCAGCTCACCTATGGGAAGAGAAAAATGGTGAAAAAAATTAAATATTTGTTATTAATTTGTGGGGTCAAAAATTTCAATGTTTAAAGAAATTTCAGGCAGCTCTGTCACCTTTGTTTTCCGCTCTGTCACCTTCCACAGGTTTGGTAGGAATAGGATGACTGCTCTCTCTCTCCATCAGGGCTTTCAGGGGTCTACCTGGGAGGAACTCTGTTGCCTTCCCCCTTCCGTAGTGCCTTCTAGAGTCCTGAATCTTTACAGGGTCTTCTAGGTGTAGGAAATTCCAGAAACCCCCAGTGGTGCAACAGGAATGCTTGATGGTACTGGTGTCTTGTGACCAAGAAAAGTTCCTGAAGTGCCTGTGATGTGCAGGAGGTCAAACTAGGTGATGATGATGGTCCCTTCTGGCCTTAAAGTCTATGAATTTATGAGAATCCTTAAAGAGCTGTAAGTGTTCCATACCAAAATTGCACTAGGGAAAGATGTCTCCTCATTCCAGATGATTTCTGGTCCCCACTCTAAGGATTATAGGCTTCTTTTAATCCTAGCTTAATAGAACCAGTTGGTGGAAGAAACAGGAATATTTTCCAGTTTTCTGCTCCATGACTGAGGGGGCTGGCACATCTTGAAATCAGAATACCCTTTAAAAACTGGAGGAGGCAGGATCCATACCAGGTGGCTTCCTGAAGACTCTATTGAGAGGCAGTCTTCCAGCACCTCCAGAGAAACTAGAGTAGACAGGAAATGGGGCCAAATGGCCCCATGAGGGAGTGGAAGGGAGGAAGACAATTGTGAGATAATGGAGAGGTCCCAGGCCATGCTGGAGGAAAAGGGTGCTGTTGAGAGACTGAGGGAGGCCAGCTAATAGAAACTGGTTGTTTGTTGGGTTTGCAGCTGTGCAAACAATCTCAGACTATCTTCACAGACTTTCATAAGCCTGGTTGAGTTCTAGGATATATCAAATGTCTCATCCAAGGCTTAGTTCAACTGGGTTTGAGAACTGGTACAAAGTATTAAACTAGAATGAATTTAATTTTAATGTCACAGTCTGCATGCTATTTAAGGTGAGATCCTCAGTGGGTGTAAACTGGCATAGCCCATTGACTTAAGTGGACCTACACCATTTTATACCAGCTGAGGATCTAGCCCTTGATAAATAGAGATAAAGTCTGGTATCATTGCACTTTTGGATAACTTTTCCTGGGTGCCCATTTTAAAACTGCGCTACTTCTTCTGCCTTGGTTAAAAAAAATAATGTCAGTTATACAGCAGAACAGGGTTTGATTGTTTATAATGACAGCTATAGAGCCTTTTCTCCCACCTTTGTGTGGAATGGAATGAGGATGGGAAGAATGAACATAATTCCCCATTAGCATTAATAGGAGTTACCTTTATAAATCTCATTGTGCTGCATGGGAGAATAAACTGCACTGTGTTGATCATCTTGAGTACCGGAAATGGATGGTTAGAAAGTTAGTGACATGGATTCTCCTCTGAGTTATGCTGGTATAAATCTTGAGTAACTGTTAACTTTACTGGAGTTATTCAGGATACACGCTAATGTAATTGAGGCCAGAATTTGTTCTCCTATTTAAAAAAAAATTAAACAAGAGAGTAGAAAATTTAAACATAAATATCCTGACAAATCCATTTTCCAGAAGTCTTAACTTTGTCTTTGCTGGTGACCCCTTTATTTATTTATTTACTTATTTTCAAACTGATGTTTTCATGGTCATTGACATAAATTTTCCAGCTTTTCTAATACAGAACATCTGTGGTCACTATGCAGAGTCCCCATATAGGTCATGGGAAAGCTTTATCTTCCTAATATACTCCAACCCTCTATATATTCTAACCCAATTGACAGAGGCCAAGCGTGTTTATAAATAAATATTGTCTTATAATGACCATTTCCATTTGCCCCAGAGGAATGGATATTTAGTCCTTACAAGTTGGCAGATTGCCTCTTTTGTAGCAGTGAGAACAGTTTTACCATGTCTGCTTGACATTTGATTTGTGTGAAAATGAACTCTCCAAAATGACAGGCTAGTGATATTGAAAAATAAAACGCTTCAAACCACACCAGTTTGTTCATTCATCCCTCATTTTCAGATAAAAGGATGGAGCATATTTAGTAAATATACATAATGTACCTGGTGATATGGATTTGTCACAGCCCAAAGCAGAGATGAAGAGAGTTAATAAAGCATGTGAGTCTAATTTAAACCCCGTCGGCTAATATTTCAGTCAGAGTACCTAACATTACTGGGTTAGAGGACGCTAAACTGAATGAGAAATTCAGGACCAGTGTTGCATTGATGATTTAAGCAAAAGTCCTGGCCACATGTTTTTTGAACGAAATATCCTACAGCTGGTGGAATGTCTGGGAGGGAGCACTTGGCTTTTCTTTTGAACTGAGGCAACAAGAGCTCTCCATTAGCTGGTTCTAATCACTCAGGGTTGACACACCCTTTAGCGGACATGCTCTGCCTCCTTGGAGAAGTGTGGCCAGCATAAGAAAGAGATCATGCTCTGCTCCTGGCATGACTTTTGATGATTTCTGTTCTCTCAGTGCAGCAGAGGACAGGACCCATCCTTTAAACGGTGAACATTCTGAAAGAGATTAATTGCAATCTTTAAAGTGTCAACACTCAGTCCAGGTCTAATGTAATATATTTTATCTACCTATCTAAATTAAATCTTTTCTATTACATATTCTTTCTCCCAAACTGCATGTGTCACAATATGTATGCAGCATTATTGTAGCCATGTTGGTCCCAGGATATTAGAGAGAGAAGATGGGTGAGATAATATCTTTTATTGGACCAACTTCTGTTGGTGAGAGAGACAAGCTATTGAGCCTACACAGAGCTGACACTTGAAGAAGAGCTCTGTGTGAGCTCAAAAGCTAGTCTCTCTCACCAACAGAAGTTGGTCCAATAAAAGATATTATCTCACCCACCTTGTCTCTCTATGTAACAATATAGAATTCTTATTTTAGTCCTCTGTTCACCAAAAATTCTGCAATTTGGGCCAAAAGGAACCTGTGTGTTTTTACATGGCTTGATTTATTGTAAAACCATCTCTGATAAATATCTTCCCATCCTGACCACTAGCAGCAATGGAGCCCTACCTTTGGCTATATTCACTTTGCAGCGCATCTATCAGACTCCCAGCTGGACTGCACAAGTGATAGACCAACTGCTTCGGATGTCATGAGAACCATCTCAAATTTTCAACCAAGACTCAACCAAAGACAGCATTTCATTCACCACCTGTTCATTATCTCTACACCCTCATCTCTAGTCACATGCTTGCACTGGGATCATGTATAGAACAAGCTGATGCATGAACTTTGTTCCTGTTTGATACTGGACAAGGTTCTATGTTGAAGCTATAAGACAAGCTCATCTTGTTTTAAAAGACAAGTGGAAAAACATGACATCTGGGAAACAGCATCAAAAAACATTTTATTATTTTTTTCTTTTAAGCCCTGTGAACTAGATAACAAGGGGAAAAAACATCCACACACAGAAAGTCTTCATTCATTTATTATTTTTGGGCTCAGTTCAGTTTTCTATTATGTAAAATGTGTGATGTCTTTGCTTTCTGCTGCTGGGAATTTGTCTGAAGAGAAATGTGTCTCTTTCTTCCTTTGGGAATTATCGGAGCTCAGGAGCCAATTTTCGTCAGAAGCTCTGCTTCTCAAATGACACTTTTGATTCTTAGATACACACTGTGGGTGGACCAACCTCTGTTGGGTGAGAGAGACAAGCTTTTGAGCTTACAGAGAGCTCTTCTTTGGGTCATTTGATTCCTGTGTATTCTCTTGTGTCACATAAATCGTGTTTTTTCTTTCACATTTTGTGGTCTATGTACGTACATAACTATAAGGCTCTTTCCTCCATCCTTCAGGATAAATTGGGGAGATAGCTTATCTACAGAGCCACTCCTTCCTTTGTTTGATACTGTAGCAGGGCGACGACTCACCAGTGCAGCGCCTCTTGCTGGTCGTCTGGGAATTAGCTCTTGTCCAGGTCCAGAGTGTCTTTTGCTGGCTGGTGTCTCGCCTGCCTCAGGCCCCGTGTCCCTCTCAGACTCCGGTGCCCCTTTACCTCGGGGTTCTACCCCAGCAGTACCCCCTACACTCTGGGTCTCCCCTCCAAGAGGAACCCCCCAACCCTCTACACTCACCTTGCCTCAGTGGCTACTGCCAGTCATCATCTATCCCCCTTTCACTGGGGCAAACTGCAGTCTGTAATGGCCACTCATCACTGGCAAGGGGGTTGGACCAGCTGCCTCTGCCTATTCCCAGGCTGCACATCCCAGCCTTTATCAAGGCCTCAGCCTGGGGAGTTACCAGGCTGGAGCGCCCCAGCTTCTCTTGCCCTTCCCCAGCACTGCTCTGTCCAAGGTACCCTTTGCTCCTTCAAGCAGCTAGGTCCATCTCTCTCCAAAGCTAGAGAGAGACTCTTCTGTCTCCTGGCCCCACAGCCCTGTTATCCAGGCCAGCCATGGCCTGATTAAGCCAAGCACACCTGGGACCAACTACCTCGCCAGCCTCCCTCAGCTGCTCTTAGTCTTTTTTACCTTGGAGTGGGACAGCCACCCCACTACAGATAACAAGAGGGTGCTGTTACAGAGGGAATCACACACACTGTGCTCTTGTAATTGACCAGTGGTGTTATGCCTCCCTCAGTGTGTGCAATCCACAGAGATTGTGAGTCTGGTAAAGCCTCCTAACTCCAGAGCTACCCCAAGCTGTAGATGATCATGCTTCTTACTCTGGAAATACTGATGTTTCAATCTCTGGTGCATCCTCCAAGATGGTGGTCATCATGTATGTGAGGGCTGGCCTCAGATTAGAACTGCTATGGGCCTCAGAATCTTGGGGTAAGCGTCCTCCGTCCAGACGAAGTATGTAACCCACTGGTGAGAGTGTATTTTGTGTCCCCCTCTGTGCCCAATCCACAGCTGATATATGTTTGTTACAGCTCTCCTTTCAAGAGCCTGAATCTTCAGCTCACACTGTGGGAGAGACTCATTTTTAGCTTTGGAGGTGCCCAATTCAGTCCTGGGTATGGGCCACTTGGCAGCTGTCACACTTTCTCCTGGAGAGTCTGGCCCAGATCCTCAGCTGGTCTAAGTCAGGGTAGCAAAGCCAACATCAGTAGAGCTAAGCCGATTTACACCTGAAGATCTGGCCTAATTTGTTGTTTCTTTGAATCTGAAATAAAAGTTACCAGGACTGAAAATACATGTCTGTTCCTTATCTATGGAAAACATAACATAGTTTTAGTGAATTAGGCTCATTAAAGGTGTCAGAACTGTGGCTCTGCAGACTACACAGAGGGGCAAATTGTGCCAGTTTGCGTTGAGGAACCCTGGATTCAAAAAAAGGTTGAGGTTAGGTCAGGGTTAGCTCACACATTTTAGCTAACATGGGTCTCTTTCCTAATCTAGATAAACCTACCTTCTCCTCTGTGTTAGATGTGAAAAATTGCTTCTCAAGAAGAACTGCCTGCACTCACTGAGCTAGAAGGAGGCACATAGGAAGGTCACAGAGAAGTCGGACTCTGAAAAGACAGACACTCTAAATAGTAGATACAAATGCACTTTCATTGCACTTAGCAAGGTGTAGGAATAGGCCTCATGGAAGAAACGGCTGCACGCTAGTAATTGTAAAGTCTAACTCAGTATTGAGTCACTGGTATGATTTTCCAATAAGCCAAGCATTAAAGTAACACAGACTTAGCATTAGAAGGGATGTAAAAAACCAACAACACCTCAGTAAATGTAAACTGTTCCATGACTAGTTCATCAACGATGTAATCTTACAGAAAGGGAATAATTTAAAATACATTTTTAAAGGCGCTGTTTTAGAAATCTCTTTTACCTTTTTTAACCTGCTGGCAATTTTTCCTTCTGCTTGACATGATTCTTTTAAATATTATTAAATGGAATTGTACATTCCCCTTTTAATTTACTTGGATTCCTTCCAAATCATTAATAACTCTCCTTCTTTTATTTTTTAAAGGAAGCAGAGGCTTTTGTTAAAAGGTATCCAGCTGTATCAGTGGAGTAGTGCATCCATTATGTTATTTCAAACTGTTCCAACCTGTCCTGCAGTGGCCAAAGCACTGTCATTACCAGATGGGAGACTTTATAGCATGATTTCAAAACAAGCATTGAATCTGGATGTAAACAGTAGGGGGAAAAAGCACATTTACTTGATTACTCAAAAAGTTTTCTAGTGCTAATTTATTCTCCCATATCTAAATGAGTTTCCTACCTTTTTCCATAGCCTAACTTCTATGGAGGGGGAAAAAATTCCACAGCTTCAAACGACATGGTACTTTCAAATTTGGTAATGATTTGCTTGGAAGTTTTGTATGTGATGTTCTAATTTTTTATTTAATACTTTTTTCTTTTGTCAGCATCTGGGTTGTTTTTCTAGATAAGTCCTAGATCTCACAATGAAGTTCACAGAAAATTTTTTTTCCTAAATAGGGCGAGATTTTACAAACACTCTGAGATTGATCTAAAGCCCATTGAAATCAATGGGAGTTCTCCCCATCACTTCAGTGAACTTTGGATCAAGCTTCTAGTGCTTACTACCAAGAATATTTATGTTGATTTATAACAAATACACAAGAGGGCAGAGGGCCTTTCCTGGACACAAGCATTCCATTGACTTGAAAGGAAATAGCTCAGGTTCTGTGTCTACTCCACATTCCATATAGCACTGAGGGCACTGGCATATAATAAATACTAAGAAATATAACTGCTAAAGATGGTCTTGCAGTTAAGGTACTGGGCTGAATCTAAGGACATTTCAGTTCAGTTTTCAGCTCTGCCACACCCTTCCTTGAAAAAACAATGTAATCATTCATTTTTAAAAATTCCCGTCAAAGAATGCTCATCAGGGTGCCCTTGGCATACATCTAAAAATACATGCTACAATGAATTACAAACAAAAATAAATCTCAGAAGCAGCACTTCTCCTCTGACCCCCAACCTCCCATCACTAATCATTGGTAGGTTGGCCTAATGAGTATTAAAAGTCCCACTTCATAGCATGTTCCTCCAACCAAAAATCCCGCCTTCCAATTCATTAGCCTCCTCCAATGTCCACTGGAACACATGGGCATTGTAGCCTTCCTAGAAGGTCAACCGGTTTGGGCTGTTTCAGACCAAAGGTGGGAGAGCACACCAAAGGGATGGGTAGTTAAAATGGGTATATTTCCCTCTCTAAAGGAATTGAGAAGCTTGGTGGGACAAGACAGTTCTCGTTACATTTATTTTTTCTGAACATACACGGAAACTTATTTGTGTCTGGAGATCAGAATGTTCCCTCAAGTTTTTAATGTAATCTATTGGCCACAGACCCAAAATGAAGTATAAACTGGAGAATCCCTACCAGCAAATCTTGCAGTGCAATGACTTATCTCTTTTATTTACATAAATGTGAAGTTAAATCAGCTTTTCCTCATTGATCTGAAAATATACACAAGGGTTAGTTAAGAGTAAGGAATTTACTGCAGTACTAATAGTCCTCTGCTGAAAGTGGAATAGGAAAGAATGCAATAATATATACAACTGTATTATGATTGATAGAACCATAGAGAGCTATCACTAGCTTGTAGCTGTGTGATTTTTGGTGAAGTGAAACCAGTTTGTGGGGCACATCTAATTAGTTAATGTGCAGAAAATAATAAATAAAAAAAGATTGCATTAGCTATGTCTAAGTAAATAGAAACATGGAGGTTGACATTAGTCATGGGGAAGATCTGTTAAATCACCTAGCCCATCTCCCTGCCATATCAGGATTATTGATATCTCTTGTACTTTTACAATTGCTTTGCCCAGTCTAATCTTCAACATCCCCAGCAATGAGGCTTCTACCAGTCCCACTTCGAAGATTATTCTACAGTTCAGTAGATCTCACTGCCAGAAAATTTTGATGATATTCATCCTAACTTTGCTCTTTCTTAGTTTCATCCATTACTCCTAGGAATTGAGAATCCTGAATAACATTAATCATGGACCTAATCCAAAGCCCACTGAAGTCAATAGGGAGCAAAACATTTGGTTGCTGAACACATACCATTTCAATCTGCTGTTTTCAGTTCCGTACAACTTTGACAAGGTTAAATTTGGGGGGGATGTAATTTTGCAATGCTTTATGTATGACTGAGGTTACACGTTTTGAAAGCCTAATCTAAAGGGGCTCAGCCATTTTCATGAATGAGGACAATAAGAAATCACTGAACACCATCCATACTAGTCTGAATGAGAGACAGTCCGGGGGGAAAAATAATATATGCCTGGGTAATTAAAGATTCTATCAAAATGCATTCATACAAGAGGGTAGCCTTAATTCTGGCATCTGCTTTGCAACTTTAATAATGTTCTTCTTACTATGTTTTTGCATGGATATATTATATAATTTTAATGTACCACATAATTAGTTTTTCTCCATCAACTTTGCATTCATAATTTAGGTCCTGATTCAGCAAAGCATTTAAGCACAGCTTAAAGTCCCATGAGACTTGGATCTTTTCTACACACACCATTTAGCTAAACCAACATAAGAATGGCCTCACAAGGGTATTGCACTGCTTTAACTAAATTGGGGTGAATTGACTTCAATGGGCCTAAGATTTCACCCTTGGTTTCTAAACTGATTTAGTTAAACTGTTGCAACTTTTTGTCTGAGACAGGGCCTTAAACCTGACCTCGAAATTAAGCACATTCTTAAATACTTTGTAAATAGGGATTGGATTACTCACATGCTTAAAGTTAAGCATGTGCTTAAGCATTTTTCTGAATCAGAGCCTCAGTAATGAAAAGTGGCCCTGGCCACCAATGCAGATATTTGGGGCCACCAGTCACTACCAACCAACCTCAGGCATTTGATGATCTAATTTATCTATGGAGAATGGACATTTTGGAAAAAAATGACCATAGTCATGCTGTGTATTACAAAACTCCAAAGAACCATGGTGCTATTTCACAAGCAATGACACTGTAATCATGTAATTCTTGAAAATGTGAACTCATTCTTCGTTTATTGCTTTTCTGTATTATCTTTAATCACAATATCTGAATTGATATTTGAGCAGACTTGTGGTATTATTCTCATGGGAAAGAATGACTGCCAATGAAATATTTAGACCCACACTTAAAAACATAAATGCTCAGAAAAAAAAATCTGTCATTTGAAAGCTGCGGAGCTTAAAACTTTTTGGTGGTATTTTTGCAGCCATGTTGGTCCCAGGATATGAGCGAGACAAGGTAGGTGAGGTAATATCTTTTATTGGACCAACTTTTGTTGGTGGAAGGTACAAGCTTTCAAGCTACACAGAGTTTAAAACTAGTTTTCCTGGCTAAACATTTTCAAAGGGCAGGTTCAGTTTTACATTACGTTTTTCTTGGTGTACAAGTGGTGAAAAGTAGCTGGAGTGCAGGAAGGATCTGTCTCAGAGATCTTATTACTTCTTTTCTCTTTCATTGCTTCCATTCATCTAAAGTCAAAATAATTTAGACTGAGAGAATATGGTTACTCTTTGTGTATGGAAAAAAATAACACTTATAACAAACAATTTAATCTGATCTGCCATGACTACTCTCTGTTTATAACATCTAGAAACTCTGGCTAAGGCAGAGCATAGAATGTCTCTTATTATAAAATATAATTCTGGAAATACTGTGACATCTAAAACTGGCCACCCAGACAACTAGCAATTATCAAATGCTCTCAGTACAAATAAAAAAAGTGTAATTTATTAAGATGATATAGCAGACCCTGAGTTTTACTTGGAGTTCTGGAGCTGAATGTTTCTAAAAACTCAAAGCATGAGTGGTGGAAATAGACATATTTTCCAGGTTTTTGATCAAACCAAAACCAAACATCTAAAACCAATGAGATCACCCCCAAAATCATGCATTGAACAAGAATTACTTAAGATTTGGTGAAAGAGGGCCAAGTTTGGGGTTTCTAATGAATGTTTATTATTATTACAGGTTAATTCAACGATAGCAATGATACTTAAGAAGGGTGACCATATTTCCCTAAACCGAAAATGAGACACTGCCCGGCATCACCTCTTGCTTGAGCCCCACCATATGGGGCTGGCCAAAGCCCCACTAGCCCCTGGGGCTGGCCCGAGCCTTGCCAAGCTCAGGGCTGGCCCGAGTCGCCTGGCATTGCTGATTGCCCGAGCTGACGTCTCGGACGTCACAATGTTTTTGGCAAAACTGGGCATTTGTCCTGTTCGTTCTTGGCCTAGGGGGATGCGGAGGAATATTCAGGCAAATGGGACAAATGCCCAGTTTTGCCAAAAAAGTCGTGCTGTCTGGAATAGAGCTTAAAAAGGTTACTATCTTGATCATAATGGGACATATGGTCACCCTATCTTTAAGGAGAGAGATGTAGTCTCTTAGGTAGCTAGGATTCTAGGACCTAAACCGTGACAGGACTTCACAAATCAATTCAGTGTCATTCCTTGCTTACAGTCTGCACAGGATAGTAACAATACAGTTCAAGTACTGTCAGATTATAAACACAGTACTGTGGCACCTCACTTATCCTCACTTTGCTGATCCCTATAAAACTTGAATCTCTCTCCCATACGGCTAAGCAAAGATTTCATAGTAGAGACTGGAGAGAGTTCCCATATTGCTAAGGTGTCCTTGTTTTTATAAACTATACTACATGATGTTTAAAAGTACATTATGAAGTATCTGTAATTAATACTGGACTAAATGTATCAAAATAAATCAACAACTTGGTGATGCATAATCCTGGAGTTATTTTAATTGTGTTTATTAAGTTAGTAATTCAGTAAGAGCCTGATCCAAAACTCATTAAAGTAAATGGGAGTCTTTCCATTGGATCAGGATCAAAAGTCCATCAATTCACAATGAGTCTCTCTATAGATAGATTTTTAGGCCAGAAGGAACCATTAGATCATCTAGTCTGACCTCTTGTATAATACAGGCCATATAATTTCACCTTGTTACCCTTTTATTGAATCCAGTAATTTGTGTTTGGCTAAAGCATAGCATCTTATCTTGATTTGAAGACTCAAAAGACATAGAATCTACTATTTCCCTTGATAATTTGTTCCAATGGTTAATCACCCTTCTTGTTTAAACTATTATTAGTGTGAATTAAAATGTGTGTGTGGGGGGAAGAGGTTGTTACAAAACCTATTTATGTGATTTTTCTCTTCCCTTAACTCTTATTATGGTCCCCAATTATTTGACCATAATTTCCTCCACTATTAACTGGCAATTCTTCAGTGCTTTAAAAAGGAGCTTCCTCATTAGGAAACCGCTTGAAAACCTCACAAGTTTAAAGCTCAATAATCTCTTCTGAAAGCCGGGGAATAAAGTTTATCAGTCATAGGCTCCACTCAGGTATGTTTTAACTACATGTGCCTAAATGTCTATGTTTATTTCTCAAGAGCAGCATTAATCTTATATCTGAAGAGTTAAGTTCTCTGAGTAGATGGACAAAGGAATATGGAAATTCATCTGAGGTTTACAGAGGTCACCTGAAGAGTTGTCCTGTAAGAGATCTTCTTCTTCAAGCTCAAAGAAGACTTAAAGGGAAGTGGGAAAACATTTTTTTCTAAAGACAGGTTAAAGACATAGGTAAGAGACAGATCATAAGCAGGTTGGGAAGGTGAAGAAACTATTGCCTGTCACGCTGATTAGTATGGGAGTGCCATGAATATATCTCCTTATTAAAACCATGCACATCTGAAGTGAGGGGCAAATTGGGAAGAGAAAGGGTTTAACCCGTATTCTGGCTATGCAAACACCATTGACCTTTACATACAGGACAATTTTACTCTGGCAGTCGATTCAGCCTTTACACAGAGCAAACATTTCTAGTAACTGCTATGTAGGATTAATGACAAATTATCAAGATGGGAACTTACTAGACTTCAGATATAAATTCTTCCCAATTCACTTCCTGAAACAATATCTACACTACACTCTCACAAGGTTCCTGGTAATATTGTTAATTACAGGTCCTGGGCTGACACATCAGTCACCCACGTCTCCAGCTAAATTGCCCTGGTACTGGTTCCTCCCATTCTCCCCAGGAACTCAGAGACACCCCAATCTGCTTGCAGCTCTTCTTAGATGAACCTCAGTGCAGCCTGGCCCTCCTGGGCCCTTTTGGGACCATTTGTGGTCCTGTATGTCTTCTCCTTATTGGGTGACCCTGGTCTGTTCTAGCTTGTCTCACTTAGAACACCTCTGGTCTAGATTTGGCCAAGAATTCATAGCAATTCAGTAACCAAGTCAGGATTAAAATGTAGAGGCTCCTGACTCTCAGTTTCTCAGTTTCAGACAAAGCATGTGAGCCTTTTTGGAACTGGTCCACCCTTACCACAGTACTGCTCTTCAAAATGCTGGAAATGGCCATGTCACTGTTATGAAACTGGTACACAACGATAGCTCAGAACAAAATCAGAACCTAATTGGATAGGATTTATTGCTTGAACTTTCCTTCTAAATCTGCTTCAACTCTCTGGAAACACCAGACACTCCTCAGAGAATAGCAGAGAACATAATTTGTCAGAAATAATGAAAGTTTTGTTCCTTTTGTCATTTATTAAAAAGTTTTCGTCCAGCCAAAGCTCCACTCTGGTCTCACGCCAACAGCTTTTTCAGTAATCATTTGCTAATAATAATCACTTAAGAATTTGGAAGCTGGTTTCACAAAATGTCTTATTTTCTCGAGGAAGAAAAGATATCCAAAATTGGTGTTCCAGTCAGCAGTGAATAGTTTGTGAATACCACTGTCCTGATTAAAAACACAAAGAAAAACATAATGTTCTGCATTAATCAGCTACAGTATTAGAATGAAGTGAATGTGTTCCTCTGAAGTAAGTTAAGAAAGGTGTGAGGTGCATGCTGTCCCATGCCTTGGAAAGGATTTAACTGATATATTAAGATTTTGTGTTAAAGGCTTATTGAACAAATCAAACTTTGCCTGGAACCAAATATATAATTCATGTCCTAAGGTGCATTGGGTGTCATGTAAAACCCAGAATGGATTATTCAGGGGTGGAGTGGGGCCACTACACCAGAGTGATCTGCTTTAGAATAAGGGGCTGGTGCATTGAATGTATGTCCCCACTTCTCCCCCAGACCCTGTGCACACAGAGCAGTACTAAGAAGATTAGCTCAGACATACAAAGCTATTTAGGCACCTAAATATGCAGATAGGTGCCAAACCTGCTTAGGTGCTTTTGAAAATCCCACTAAGTGCCTGTCTGCATCTTCAGGTACCTAAATAGCCTTGTAAATCTGGCCCATTCTGTCTGCCTGAGGCACAATCTCCATGTTGCTTTTATTGAAGAGGTTCAGCTCCACCACCATCCTCTGCTCAGGGCAGTGGCACCAAAGCTACCACCTAGCCCTTAGGGTTTTACTTTTACATATATGCCACCTTAAACGATAATGCCTCCCTCTCAAAATCCACCTGGCGTTCAAAGTGTTCCTTTAACTGCCTTGTTGAGCATATGGTAACCATTACACTACTCTGGCTTTGCTCCTTAATAGTCCAGACAGTCACTGTTGTTGACGTTTGAAGAAAATATTGAAGGCAGGAGAAGAGGTGAAGGCAGCAGAAGAGTAGACACATTTCCAAAACATTTGTATTTCACCATACGTTTCTACCACAGGAGGATCATAGAATTTGCCAGACTGGCTGAGACCCAAGGTCCATCTAGTGTAGTACCCTATCTCCAACAGTGGCCAGCACCAAATGGTTGAGAGGAAAGTGCAAGAAACCCTGCAGCATGCAGTTATGGAATAACCAGCCATCAGGAAAAATTTCCTCCTGACCATATTACTCAGAGATTGGTTTATGCCCTGAAGCATGAGGCTTTGGAGCCCTTCCAAACACTTGGGTCTTTTTTTAAAAAGTCCTTGCTTTTGTAACATTGGATGTTTTTGTTTTCCATGCAGATGACAGACATTCTTCCTTTACATTTCTATTAAAAGAAGCAGAGTCAACTTGTAATCTAGTCTATTTTATTGGCGAGAAAAAGTTTAAAGATATTACATCTGCTATTGAATCCCCTGGTCAATTTTTTTGGATTTGCAATCACATTTCCCTCTTCTAAAATATTTTTCTCTCCCACTGCTTGCTGCATGAAAGACTAAACAAAAAACCGGGAAATTTGACTGATCATTCAGAGTACACTCGATTTTATTATACACAAAAGGCTGTCTAATGCATAAAATAAATGAGCTGGGAAAGGGAGAGAAATATAGTATTCCTTTAATGTCTTTCACTTATAATAACCCTCGGTATTATGGGTAATAATACTAGGCACAAAGAATTCAGAGAGATATGTGCACATAGTTAGGTAACTCTGTAAATGGTCAGACTTTCAAAAGCACTGATTTCAATGGGAGCTGCTGGTTGCCCCACACTTTTCAAAGTCAGGCTACCTACTTAGGTCCCTACACGGACTTGGAAGCTAACTTTAAGCAGCCAGATTTGAAAAACGTGTCTCTGATTTTTAAGCTGATGGTGTCCTTTGAATGTATATAACCTCAGACTTTATACAGGTCCAAACATCCCCTCTCAGTTGCAAAACCTATGGCAGGAGGGAAAAGAGCTTCAGAAACTCTGGTATATAGAGTGGCCAACTCAATTGCCCTCAGCATCTTGTGGTTTGTAAGGCAATGCTTCAATTTGTGTGGAGCCCCTGTGTTCTGCGGGGAATGCTGCTCCCCACCTCATGGATCTCTGGTGATGTCATGAACACTGTGTGTGCTATGTCAGCATCTCCGCAATGCTCCCTAATGCCCCCTCACCCAAGACTGCATTGCTCACTCAGAAACGGTGCTGTCATCAGTTCATCCTGCTGTGCTGAGGGCTCAGTTCACCTGGATTTAGATGGTGACACCTGCAAAGTCACCAGCTGTCACCAACTCACCCTCCCAAATATACTCTCCCTCTACATGTGGAGGGGAAGCTGGAGCTGGCTGTGGTTCTCATTCCAGAGAGGGCAGAGCACCCAAGGGGACTGGGTGCTAGAAGTGGAATGGGAAGAGAATCCGGACGGGATTGAAATGGGACAGTCTTTTGTTCTGCGTTTGTACAATGCCTTGTACGAGGGGGTCCTGGTCCCTGACTGGGGCTCCTTGGTGCTCCCACAATACAAAAAATAAATAATAACAATTAGAAATGATAGTGGTAGAATGATTGGAACTGATGGGAAAGGAGAAGGAACGAGAATATACTGGTGTTGAGATTGAGAGAGACCAAATTGGGGGGACAAAATGAGACAGAGCATTAAGGAAAAAAAAATCTCAGCAGAAATATTTAGAGAGTGAAATAATATAGAAACATTAAACTAAAGGGGCCCTGAAAAAGGCTGAAGAAAGGAAGAATCAAGACAAACAGTGAAGAGTTGAGAACAGAATGAGACAAGGGAAAGAAGGGTGGGGAAAAAAACCCGCAAGGGAGGCAGAATAAGTCATTATTGCTATTTTTTTATTTTATGGAAAATTTGGTTTTATACAGGCTGGTGTTGAGATTATACACATATAATGTGTATAATACAGCAGCTGATGGAATGGTGCTTTGCCTGTTTCAAACAAATGGGCAAACAAGCATCTCTGAACAATTTGATAGCCGTGGCTGTGGATGCAAGGTGGTGAGATACAGATCACCAGATCTGACTATTTTAAATGATCATCCTCCTAATAAATGGACAGGCTCATTATCTGCACCAGCTCACTAGCCACACTCCAAGAGGGTTAGCAGGCAGGGGTGGAAGCACTGGCACCAATTAGGGGGTGTAGGTGTGGCAAACATCATCCCTCATCCCCAGGTTTTGGCATTTGCTCCATAGGCCACAGAGCTGGTGGGCTGGGGTCATGGCATGACAACTTTTAAGCTGTGGTCCCGTGATCAATCAGTACTGATGTTGCCAACAGTGGTGCTAAAGAGTGTGGTTTTCAATTCTTTAATTTAATTAGTCTGGCCTTCTGTCACTAATGACTTTTTCATAAACCAGTGGAACCAAGATTTTAAAAACTGGGAGTGAAATCCTGGCCCCATTGTAATCAGTGGGTGTTTTGCCATTGAGTTCTGTGGAGCCAGGATATTACCCCCCAAATACAGACTTTATAATGTGCAAACAGAATAAAGTCCAAACTGGTTATACTTATTTACACACACACACGGTGCTTTAAAAGGGCCAATTTCACTCAGCTGAAAACAATTCTGAGGCAAATCAGCTGGGATGAAGAATTTAATCAGAATAAATTGAAAGATAATGGGAAATTGTTTATGAACACTTTACTTGATTTCCAAAAAAACGATGCTGTGACTAACAGGGTTAATGTGATCCTTGGATGCATAAACACGGAATCTTGATTAGGAGTAGAGAGGTTATTTTATCTCTGGATTTGGCACTCCTGTGACTAGTGCTGCAATACTGTGTCCAGTTCTGCTGCCCACAATTTAAGAAGGATGTTGATAAATTGGTTCAGAGAAGAGCCACAAGAATGATTAAAGGAGTAGAAAACGTGTCTCATGGTGATAGACTCAAGGAGCTCAATCTATTTAGATTATCAAGGAGAAGGTTAAGGGGTGATTTGATTAAAGTTTATAATTACCTGCAAGGGGAACAAATATATGATAATGGGCCCTTCAGTCTAGCAGACAAAGGTATAACAAAATCCAATGGCTGGAGGTTGAAGCTAGACAAATTCAGACGGGAAATAAGGCATAATTTTTTAACAGTCAGGGTAATTAATCATTGGGAAAATTTACCAAAGGTTGTGGTAGATCCTCCAGGAGTGGCAATTTTTAAATCAAGATCTGATATGCACTAGGAAATATTTTGGAGAAGTTCTATGGTCTATGTTATATAGGAGGACAGACTAGATGATCAGAGAAGTCCCTTCTGGCCTTTGGAATCAATGAATCTATTAACCTTAAATCCATACATCCCACATAAATAATTGGAAGCTACTGGATGCACAGTGCTATTGAAAATCAGCCCACTGGCGGACAGTGCGTAATCCAGAAGTAAAAAGTAAAACACATTTTATGGCAGTCTGTAGAAAAGCATCAGATAGATTTCCTTGAAAGGAAAAAAATCGCACATGCCACTAAAACACATATTAATACAAAATACATTACATGAGTGAACCATGCTTCCTTTACTCTGAGTGTCATTATTCATTAATTAATATGCCTAGTGCTATAGTGTTTCCTACTGCTGTTATGTGATGCTTTCATTAAGTAAAAGAATAAATAGCTCCAGTACAGTTCTATTTTGCATCTGTTTCTTTAAAAACATTTTTGGCCTCTCAACCTTTATCAGTGACTCAGCCTCATGTGAGGTTGTATATCATGTTTCGCACATACTCTGATTCCCCTCGGGCGTTATAAACTGTACTTTGGGCACAATGAGGGAAGAGTTGTTCCTCCTCATAGAGTTGTTCCGCCTCATGGAATTGTTTCTCCTCATGGAGTTGCGTTTCCGCAGAGAGTTTTGATGAGACAGCTCACTTTTCTGAAGAGTCTGGATGAGAATGGAAGGCTTTTCATCCAGCTCCCTAGCACTGCACCGCGGAGCAGCTACCTTGATTGTGTTGCCAAACTTGGAGTAATCAACCGCGTACACGCCTTCCTCTTCTGTTACGATGGGCACAAAGCGGTGGCCCCACAGGATCTCCTCTGCTATGTAAGATGTTCTTGCTTGCGTGGTGATGCCAGTGGTTTCTACTACTCCTTCAAGTACCACTATAAGTTCTAAATCTTGGTTCACTAGGTCACTAGCAGATATATCATAGAGAGGACTCCGCTTGTCTATGACATGGCAAATGATCAAAGGAGCCACCAGGAAAATGTTATTGCTTTCAATAGGGTTATCCACCGGGATGTCTTGCTGATGTATAGGGATGATCTCCCCCTCTGGTGTAGTTGTCTTCCTCACTACCTGTATTCTCACCGAGGCACTGATGATCATGCTTTTCCTCAGGTCTCCCACTCTGAACATGAAGCAAAGTCTGCCGTTCCGAACGGCAATCACCGCATGCCGGCTGAAAATCAAGGTCTCTGCCCTTCTGTGAGCCTGGGCAGTTTTCATAAATATGCAGCCCAGCATGACGGCATTGATAATCAAACCTACGATGTTCTGCAGAATCAGGACAGTGATGGCCATGGGACATTCCTCTGTCATCATTCTGCCCCCAAAACCAATGGTCACTTGAACTTCAATGGAGAAGAGGAAAGCAGAAGTGAAAGACCTATGGAGAAAGTTGCATACAATTAGTTATCTAACTACCTCAAGTAGAAAAGTTAACAGTGTACACTGAATAGGAAGCAATGAAAGAGTTCATTCTTGCAATTGTTGCACACTTAAAACTCCCATTAACTTCAGTGGCAGTTTTGCATGCTCAACATTTGCAGGAACATGAGCCATTGTTTAACGGTCAAAGGACAGACCTGAGAGCCTGGAAATCCTGAATACTGGCATTGACTCTCTCTCTGGCCTTGGACAATTCACCTAACCTCCCTGCCTAATGGTCCATATTCTTCTCCATGTCAGCAGGCAGAGAGCTCTAACTCTTGAAGTGTTTGTTATGTAAAGCCTCCGCTCAAATGCGATTGTAAGATCTGTAACTTGTATCAAATTCTGCAACCTTTTTGCAGACTTTGTAAATTCAGTGGTTGTTAGCATAGCCTTTAAAATTTTGTAACCTTTGCAAGCTCTGTAACCTTTTCAAGTTACCACTTGTATAAACTTCCAAGCTTTGTAATATCCCATCCCTCAGAGAGAGTGTGAACGAGGGAGTGTGAACAAGGGAGTGTATGTGGGACTGGGCGGAGAGGATCTGCAAGGAGAGAGGAGCCCTGAGACAGGAGCCAGGTGTGTCTGATATAATCTGCCCTGAGAAGGCAGTCATGAAGTGCTGTAAAGAAAAGAAGAACCTGGTATGCATGAAAGGAACTGCTCTGGGAATGCTTCTCGGTGACGGACGCAGAAAGGAAATTCAGTGTACATGACAGGAGCCGCCTAGTTCCAAAATAAGGCCTTGGCTACACTTGGGACTTCACAGCGCTGCCGCGAGTGTAGTCACGCCGCCAGCACTGTGAGAGAGCTCTTGAAGCGCTGTATGTACTCCACCTCTCAGAGGGGAGTAGCTTGCAGCGCTGCGAGCGAGTGTGCAGCGCTGCAGGCTCTGATTACATTGGCGCTTTACAGCGCTGTACTCACTGCGCTCAGGGGGGTGTTTTTTCACACCCCTGAGCGCAGCAAGTTGCAGCGCTGTACAGTGCCAGTGTAGCCAAGGCCTAAGAGGAAGAAGGCATGCACACAAGCCCCTGCTTCTTGACCTACTCGGCAGCCTGGATTCGTGACCGCAGGCAGACACACCAGATCTACCACGCTTGGGCTTCTCGGCCTCCATGCTGTCTCCAGTAACTCTCCACCTGTGTAAGTGTGTGGGTGCATGAGGGTATGAATGCAGTGAATATGTGTGTGTATGAATAAGCTCCATCTCTTTTCTATCTGACCTAACAGCGGCATTGTAATAAAACTAATACAAATATGACCCTGGGTTGGTTTTTAGGGGAACAGAGGTAACAGTGTTCTTTTCTTTCCCTCCACCCAATGAAACCTCTGAGTCAGGAGTACCACACCTTCCATTTCCACAGAGTTGGTGGGGTGTGGAGGAGGGAGTGTGGATGAGATGGTTGACTTTTCTAGATTCTCCCACTCTCCAAACCAGTGAGGGAAAGCTGTGCAGTGAGTACAGCCTGAGTTAACTTAGGCCTGGTCTACACTGGGAGGGGATTGGCCTAAGATACGCAACTTCAGCTACTAGAATAGCGTAGCTGAAGTCGATGTATCTTAAGTCGACTTACCTCGTGTTCTCACGGCGTGGGGTTGACTGCCCCCGCTCCCCCGTCAACTCCACTTCCGCCTCTCGCCGCGGTGGAGTATAGGAGTCGATGGCAGAGCAATTGGGGATTGATTTATCGCGTTTACACTAGACGCGATAAATCGATCCCCGATAGATCGATCACTACCTGTCAGTTTGGTGGGTAGTGATCGATCAATTTGGTGGGTAGTGTAGACATACCCTTACACTACTTTCTCCTCTGGACTTTCAGCCTGTAGTGGGGAGGCTGCCCCACTCCATGAGAAAAAGGGTTGGAACAGGCCAGAGAGGCTGTGCAGACTGGCAGCCAGTCAGCAAAGGCCTGTGGAGAGCCAATCAAGGCATAGAAAGAGGCCACTTGGGCCCTATATAAAGGCTGCCTAGCAAAGGAGAGAGCAGTCTCTCCCTGACTAGCAAGGGAGAAGGACTGGCTCCTGAGGTAAGGAGGTAACACCTTGGACAGAGCAGTGCTGGGCAGTGCTGGGGGAGCAGAGCGAGGGCTCCCACCTGTGACCTGCCAGGCTGCAGCCCCTGACTAAAAGGGCTGAGAAAGTGCAAGGGCCAAAGGAGAAGTGGCCCAGGGAGTGCAAGCAGTAGAGGGGAGAGGAGGGGAGGATATAGCTGCCGCCATAGGGACCCCTGGGCCGGGACCCAGAGTAGTGGGTGGGCCTGGGTCCCGCCCACCCCCTTACATTGCACCTGGCTATGTAGGAGCATGGCCCGATACAGATTGTGGCTTGCCCCTGAGGCAGAGGACTAGACTTTGAGGCTGCAGTGGGCCATAAGGTCAGGTGCAGACTGAGGACTGTGGATATCCTCGGAAGGGGAGAGACCCGAGTGGGGCACAGCTGGAGGGCTGTGTCCAGAAGAAGACGCTGCAAGCCAGGGAGTAATGCGGGTCCCAAACAGACAAACATCAGGGCAGACAACGGGCCGGACACCACCCACAGAGGGCACTCCACGGCTAGGACAGAGCACAACCTGTTACATAGCCCCATCAGTGGGCTTTGGGGACAATCACACTAACGGAAACCACTAGAAGCATGGCTCCTGCAGCAACCAAGCTGTTCACGAGTGAGAGTAAGCCAGTGAGGCTAGGCAGCTGAATGAAGTCAATGGGCCTCTACACTCATTCCCTTCATCTCCCAAAGGTTGGGGGTGCTTTGACCTAGCGTTTTGGTTCAACTCACTGTCAAAATAAGGCCATCTGCAAAATTTAAATCTGGATCTAGGTTTGTAACTTATATGTGGATGCTACATAAGTAACATGTGGATTATTTATTGGACATGCCATACATGAAATCTTATATTGATGCATATGAACAAATATGACAATGGCCCTTTTCATGTATTATAGTCCGCCCAGATGTAACATCTATGTACATAACGGAGCTATGTTAATGTAATATATATATATATATCCTTTCCACAAAGGTAGATCTGAATCACCCTTTGTTTCAGGTTTGGTTTTGGAAGAACAAAACCTGATCAACTCTTAACTAACTCTTTGGGCAGGTCTACACTACAGCCGGGATTGATGCTCTGAGATCAATCCACCGGCGGTCGATTTGGTGCATCTAGACCCACCAAATTGACAGCAGATCGCTCTCCCTGTACTCTATCCCCGACGAGAAGAGTGAGGTAAGTCAATGGGAGAGTTTCTCCCGTCGACCTCCCACGGTAACTCGACCTAAGGTACGTCGACTCCAGATACGTTATTCATGTTGTTGGAGTTGCGTAGCATAGGTCAATTTACCACGTAGATTAGACATAGCCTTTGACTATGACTTCAGGATAAGTTGGAACAGTCCTTCAAACTACTAGAGGACCAGGAGTCACAAAGAGAATTCAAAATGTTTTATAGCACATGCAAAATCAGGGAGATTTTTTTTCTGTGGAAAGAGAAAACTCATCTTAAAGGAAGTGACTCCCAGTAATGTGACTGCTGAGTTCTCACTGGCTCTAATTCAAATTTGATAAGCATGTTTTAAAACCGGGATTTTTTAAAAGCTTTTCGTTCTTGGGAGTTACCACCAATGAGGTGTTTTTTGTGTGTTTTTTTAAATTGTGTTTTTTTGTTTTTTTGCACATAGTTCTAAAGAATTCAGGAATGAAGGGGTTAATATGGTATTTAATGGAATTAGTGAAAGGGTGACGAATATTCAGCCATATGCAGAGCGAAGTGTATGGTTGCAACTTCAAATACTCCAATTTCTTTTAAAAATGATTCATTTGAAAAAGAATCCACATTTTTATAGTGTAAACTCAGTCCTTGAAGAAATGAAGGTCTAGCAAGCTGAGCATGTGAACACAGAAGTAAAAGCCAGGGAGCAACTAATTGTAATAATCCCAAGTCTGTCACTGATTCCCATTTCAGCTTTGGCAACAATTTGCCTATCTGGAAAATGGGCAGGATAACAATATTAACCTACCACAGAGGGGTGTGGTTAATAGTTTTGTAGCACTTTGAAAACATGAAGTGCTCTATGAGTTCTAAGTGTTGGTTACAAATTTCAAACCCAGGTGTCTCTTAAAGCTACATTTTGGAACCTACATGGAAAGATTTTAGTTAGATGTCTAATATGGATTTAAGAGACTAACTTTAGGCACACAGGCTTTAAAATTTTGGCTATTTTTAATTATTATTATTACTGTATACAGTGACAATATCAAATATTCCTTTAAGATAATCAGTTTTTCTTTATTCTTAAAAATATTAGTGACAATACTTTTATTCCATAACTTTGTTGGAACAGGGAGTCAGTTTTAACAGAACAGAATCATTTACTGCCATGAAAAATTACTTTTCGTGACTAGAAGATAGATGGTTGTCTACCTTTTGGCCTGAAACACTACAGATACTAATACTATATGACAACATGTGTTCTTCGTCATGTGCTAAAGCAAAAAGTTATGTTAATCCTTCATTCACTTCAGTTCAGTGGTGCTAGAACATTTTTAATAGTGGGAGTGCTGAAAGCCAGTCCCCTAACCCCTGTCCAACCCCCCCGCCCCAGCTGAGGCTGGGAGCAAAGCCCCGGGTGTGGAGTGGCAGCAGACCCCGGAAGCTGGATGGCAGCAGAGCTGGGTGGCTGGGACCCGGGCGTGCGGCCAGCAGCCAAGACCCTGGGCGTGGGGCCAGCAGTTGGGATCCCAGGTGTGGGGCCGACAGCGGAGTCCCCGGGCACTGGGCTGGCAGCCAGGAGCCCGGGGGTGCTGCAGCACCCCTCACACCCATAGTTCCTGCACCTATGTTTCAGTTAGTTATAATAACCCTTCACATTTTCCTTGCAGTAAAATGTAGTGACCTCACTGGAATTGTTGTTTGAATAGGGATTTTGTACCTTAAATCCTGCATGGACTAGGTGGAGACTTATCAGTGGTAATGCCAGTGGATGGAATAGAGAAAGGGCCAGAACCTTGTTTTGGATACAACCCCTTTGCACCACATTGGCAGCAGAAAGCAGCCATAAAACTTCCTGAAGCAGACAGTTAAGCAGTCTCCTAGTGTAAGGGACTACAAGGGACATGCCTGGCAGCAGGAGGTATGGCTTAAAAGCTGTTGTGCTCATGTGACCCCCAGCTTGCATAAGGCCGAGTATCATGCGGATTCCTCACAAAAAATGAATCAGTGTGAACTTTAGTGCATGTGTGTTCCATTGCCAGGAAATGTCCTCTGGGAAGGGGACATCCTGGGGTAGCAGCCAGCAAGAAAGTCCCATAGGAGAGGCTCCATTGGAGCTGTGCTGCTGCTTTGAAGCTGAAAGGCAAGGCAGGGAGTCCCAGACCAAATGTAGAAAGCTCAGTGCCCAATGGCCCTTCCTTCCGACAGATCCTCTGAGAGTAGAGTAGCGGGTTTGTGGGATGGAGCCCTTTCTACTGCTGCAAACCCCGCCCCGCCTTTCCTTGAACAATAGAGAGGACATACTATGAAAAAGAAGCCTGAGAGAGTTCCCTCACAGAGGTGATCTGAGCCATAATTGCTCATTTCAGAAGCTCTGGCTTGCAGCCAGTTCCTAAGAATAAATAAATGTAAAATCAATCAACGCAATGAAGTTTAGTCCAGCTTGGAAGGGGAATAGCCCCACTTAGGAAAGCAGCGTAAAAACAAGGGAAGGGATTAAGAACCTGGTCCTTTTTAGGCCAGAAATAATGCCACTTGGAATTTTGTACATGCTACCACGGTGTTTGTGTCACCGAGACAGAGAGGGAGATAAAAGTGGACACTCAGATATTATGAGTCTAATTCTACCCCACCTTGCCCCTTGTGTGGTCCCAACAACAATGCAAAGTGTATGCAAAATGCATGCAAAATGCAACCATTCTGATTCAGTAGCATTTTACACCCACCTTGCACCGGTGTAAATGACAGGGCAACGGTTAATCAGGTTCTTTCTGTTCAAAGAACAAGTACTATAAATAAGGATCTTACTGCACATATCACAGAATGGTCTCATTGCTTGCTCCTATTAATGTTTGCTCTTTGGAGTCTGTAAACATACTGTGTATATTTGAAATTCCCTCCTGATCAGTCATTTGGTTGGTGCTCTGGAAAGTGCCAGGGTTCTGGGAGTTTTGTTGGTAGTAAAAGGAAAATAACACACTCCTCTGACACCTATTGTAGTACTCTGGTAGTGTTTTTCACAACAGTTCTTGTTGTCTGAGATAAATACTGATGCAGTGTGTCACAGCACTTGTCCCGTAATTAAAATCGATAAATCTTCATAAGTGACTAATAATTTTGGGTACTTCCATTTTTGGCTTCCCAACTAGAGATATCTAAAAGAGGCCTAATATTCAGATGCTTTCCATTTTCTGGAAATCAAGTCTCACTAAGGTGTCATAAGTTGGACAAGCCAGAAAATGAAGCACCCAAATTCAGTAGTCATCTTTGAAAGTTTGGACTGATTTTCTGAAGCCAAAATATAGTTCTCAAGATAAACTGTTTCTTTTTGTGTCATGGTGTGAAATTCACTATGGACCACACCATGTTCAAGATAGTGTTATTGATGTAGACAGGACTAAACCATTTACAACACACACCTAAGGGCCACTTTGTTGAAGCAGGCTCTAACTTAACAGGCATGGAAAATTATCAACATACTGTAGAGACATCTGAAAAGCAGCAAGGTCTCTGTCACTATCAGATTCTAGGAGATCCGGTAAGGCATCAAAGCAGGGCCGGCTCTGGCTTTTTGGCTGCCCCAAGCAAAAAAAAAAAAAGCGGCCGTGCCACCCTAGGATTGGGCAGAATGCCGCCTCCAATGCTTGCTCAGCTGGTGCGTGGAGCCGGCCCTGCATCAAAGAATTCTGAGGTACAGTATTTCCCAAGCCTGGGGGGCTTGTAGGATTTGGTGGAACCTAGTGGAGAACACTCAACTTTTCAGTTGTCTATACTGTATAGAACAGTTCAAGTAAACCAAAGCCTAGTTTTAGGTTTGGGCAGCATGGCATTCACATCATTGCTATTCCTTACACCTCCTACTGTACATTACCTGACACATGTCACGCATGGTGTCCACTTAGTACTGCCTGTACAGTTCTCGGTGCTAGCATCCATGTCTCCATGGGCAAAAGCCACCAGCCACCACATCATGGCAAAGAGCAACCAGCTGCACAGGAAGGACATGGTAAAGATCACCAGCGTGTGGCGCCACTTCAGGTCCACCAGGGTGGTGAAGATGTCTTGCAAGAAGCGGCCCTGCTCGCGGATGTTCTTGTGCGCCAAATTGCATGCCCCGCTCTTGGCGATGAAACGAGCTTTGCGGGGCTGGTCCCGGATGCGTGGCTTGCGAAGGTTCTCAGCAGCAATCCGTGCCAGCACATATTCTTCAGGGATGATACTCTTCCTGGCCAACATCTTCCTGCCACCATAGTCCACCTAGCAGGACACAAGTGCTTTTCCACTGGTCTCCCTTTTGTGTCCTCCTACATCCTGAGGAAAAAAAGAACAAGATCTAGTTTGCCATCTATTTCCCATTTTTCCCAGACAATAAAAGTGATAGGCATGTGGAGTAGATGGCCCTCGTGGGAACAGCTGTTAAGTTAAATGTCACTGTAAGATTATTCTACAGTGCTATTATATGCTCATTTTAGACTGTGATTGTTATAAAGGCAGTTAGGGCCAAATCATAAAACGAATAAAAATAGTGATTTATTTTGGACACTGGTAGAGTGAGGAAAGCCACAGAAAGGCCTTAAAACTGTGGACCAAAGTAAATAATGATCCATGCTTTAAGGCCAGATCCTACTGAGACAGTTAACCATGCAACCAACTGCACACAAGTGATTACTCTGCTGAATGGGAGTACTCATGTGAGTAAGTGTTACTTGCATGCGTATGAATTTACAGAATCTGACCCTTATTTAACAAGGGCACAATAGTGGAGCTCACCTAGGTGAGCCTTTCCAAATAGCCCTACTGAAGTCAGTAAGACAACTGGTATGTTATTCACTCACATAAATAAGGGCTGACAGTCTGGTCCCGAAGCATCATGTATTTCAGATTAAAATAGAAATGTGTGGGGAAATATTACATTACCTGGGTGGGAAATTATTGACCACTTGTTGAGCTAAGGAGGGGCGGGGGGTTTCCCCATCCAAATCAAGCAAAAAATAGTAATGAAAATTAAAATAAATATTTTATTTTGTATAATAAAATAGGCATGCGATTAAAATAAAAAAAAGGTGATCTGGCACTGAAAATTGGCATGGTGCTTTGCACCCCCCCCCCGCAATTATCATCATAATGCACCTAAACTTCACCTAATCTCCTCCAGTTTTTTGTGTGTTTTTGCTCAAATGTTACTAATGAATACGATGCAACACTAAATAAATAGAATATGTGTTAATTAACAACAACAAAATCCCCTCCGTACCCTTTCCCAGCCCGACCTAAACAGGGGGAGGGAGGGGGGGGGGGGAAATCCATGTATAGAGACCTCACACTTTAAGTCAAAATCCTCTCCGCTTTCAAGGAGAGAAAACGCCCCACTGTTGATCCTTCCATTTCAAAGGGAGAACGACGCCTGCAGGCACCTGATCTTACTTTGTTCGGCTTGTTGAAGGGGAGGAGATCTCTGACGAGGAAGTGCAAAGACCCCAGAAGGAAAGCTGAAACTTACAAAAATCCCGAGCAGGATCCGGAATGCTGTCTCAGACCCCCGGCGCTGCCTGGCCACATCCCAGCCGAACGCCCAACACGCCGGGGCAGCAGCAGAAGGCAGGAGCGAAGATCTCTTGCGGGGGGGGAGGCTGGCTTAGTGCTGCGGCACAGGACAAGTTCAGGAAGCTGATCTCTCTCTCTGCCTCCTAAAGGCGGCTTCCTTCCTTCCCCGCGGGGCTCCAGGGGGAGGTGATGCTCAGCAAAGCAGCCGGTTGTGAAAGGCTCTATCTATTTCGTCCCGGAGCTGCGGGGTGGCAAGCGGCCCCCGGCGGAAGTGCGGGGGTAAAGGGGAGTGTGCTGAAGTGGTGTGTGGGACAGGGTGGGAGAGAGAAACAGGGGGATAGATCACAGCCCCGCACCCCAAACACTTTTAAACAGCTCCCAACTTTTTTGTTGTTTTGGAAGGGGGTTGTTCTTGTATCCAAAACTCCATTGATACACAGGGGGATTTGATTTCATTTTTTAAACTGTAAAGGTCAGGATAACAGGGCACTGATCCTGCAGTCCCTACTCCGGCAAAACTCCATTCTACTCAATGGGAGATTTGCCTGTGTAAAGACAATAGGGGTTCTCCCTAAATGCTCTTCCCCAAGTCATATAAAAAGGCAGGGACAGGGTAACATTGTCAGAAGCACCTACATCACATTGCAGCCTAAGTCCCATTTTCAAAAGCGACTTAGACACTCAGGAGTCTAAATATCATGAAAAGCTGAACTTTTCTCTGCTTTCAAGTTGAAAAATCTCCCCCAATAACCCTATAGAACCTTCAGTTTCAGCTGAAAGTCAATGGGACTTAGGTTCTTAAGTGCCTACATCATTTTTGAAAATGAAACTATGGAACCTAAGATACTTTGGCACTAAACCTTTTAAACCTGAAATGAAAAAGTTGAATAGGGATGTTAAAGCTCTGGCAAATCATTTTAAATATAAAATAATTAAATAACAGAATTATTTAAATTAGATTTTAGATTACTATTATTGGTTTCATTATCTAATTGAAAGAACTTCTATTAAACCAGCAAATCAGCCAAAAAACCTGATAAAATGAAACCCCTTGTCTATCCTATATTTTTGTAATCTCGTTTACATTTATTATGTATAGTTTTAATAATGTCTTACATCTTTAAAGACCCTGTCAGGTATTTTTGTTTCTGTGGCAAAGCCCTTAAAATATAATCAAATCATTGAATTATATAGAAGTAGATTTCGCTTTTTAGGCTTGAGCCAAAGCCCACTGAATTTATCTGAAGTCTTCTCTGTGCTCTGCAGAACTCTCCTTGAAGTCAGGATTCACTTGAAGGATTGGGCTCTTTAATAGTAGCTCACATTTACTTGCCTCTCAAATGAGTTAGACTTGCCTACAGTCTGGAGATCTTCAACAACTTCCTGATTGCAGCAAAACTGTGAAATGTGGTTTATTTCTCTCTCTCTCTCGCTGACCGGGGGGTTTTGCTCTTTATAAACTGATGCACTCTTTGTTCTTCCTACTACACACCAGGCTACTGCATTTGATGAAATAACCGACATGCGTAACAAGAAGCATGTGCATAAGTGTTTGCAGGCGCAAGGCCAAAATCTGTCATGGTTTTTGCTGCCCCTTTGCCACTGACTTCATTCCTTTGCCTGCTGCTGCAATGGGACTTTTTATAGCACCAAAATCCCATTAAGTTGAATGGGTGCAGAATGGGCCTATTCTCCTGTTTAGCTGGTGTAATAGGTACTGCAAGATATGAGATGGGCACAGGAGAAAGTGTGCCTGGACAGGGATACCTAAAAATACATAAACAATGAAATAAAGCTTCCTTCCCACACACAAGTTAAAGGTTATAATTTTGGCAATTTCTCAGCTTCTCATGTTTAATGGAAACTTACTTTCTAGGAAATTTGAGATTTTTTTCCCCCCATGTAGGAAGAATAAACAGAACACTTGCTTCATAAAAGGATCTAAGTTTAGATTTTAATGAAGCAAAGTGTAGCGTGCTACTCTGCATTGTGTCTGATCATCTCTTTTGTACCCATAGTGCTTGCAGCTCTGTGAGTGCGTGTGTGTGAGAGTGTGAGTGTGAGGGTACGTCCAGACTACCCGCCGGATCGGAGGGTAGCGATCGATCTATCGGGGATCGCTATATTGCGTCTCGTCTAGATGCGATATATCGATCCCTGAACGCGCTCCCATCGACTCCGGAACTCCACCAGGGCGAGCGGCGGTAGCGGAGTTGATGGGGGAGCTGTGGCCGTCGATCCCACGCCGTGAGGATGGGAGGTAAGTCGAAATGAGATACACAACTTCAGATAAGGGAATAGCATAGCTGAAGTCGACGTATCTTACATCGACTCCCTCCCCCCGCCAGTGTAGACCAGCCCTGAGTGTGATGCCTCAAATCAGCAAAAACTTATGCACATGCTTAACTTTAAGCAGATAAGCAGACCCAGTTGGGTACTGCTCATCTGCTTAAAATTAAGCACATGCATTAATCTTTGCAGTATCAGGGGCTACTGGAAACCAGGTACTTCAGAATTCTAATCCCAGTTTTGCCACTGACTCATTATATGACTGTGGGCAAGTCACTTAACCTCTTTGATCCCTTTATGTAGAATGGGAATATCATATTGACTCTATATAAATCCATGGTATGCCCAGATGTTGAATACTGTGTGCAGATTTGGTCACCCCATCTCAAAAAAGATATAGCGGAATTGGAAAAGGTACAAAAAAGGGCAATAAAAATGATTTTGGGTATGGAACTGCTTCTATATGAGGATAGATTAATAAGACTGGGACTTTTCAGCTTGGAAAAAGGATGATTAAGGGGGATATGATAGAGGTCTATAAAATGATGACTGGTGTGTAGAAAATAAATAAGGAAGTGTTATTTACTCCTTCTCATAACCGAAGAACTAGGGGTCACCACATGGAATTAATAGGCAGCAGGTTTAAAACAAACAAAAGGAAGTATTGTTGACCTGAATTTGATGGTGTCAAGGCTGGATACCCACTTTGAACTTTAGGGTACAAATGTGGGGGCCTGCATGAAAACTTCTAAGCTTAACTACCAGCTTAGCTCTGGTCCGCTGCCACCGTCCCAAGGCTAGTTCCCTTCCCTGGGAAGCCTTGAGAAACCTTTCACCAATTCCCTGGTGAATACAGATCCAAACCCCTTGGATCTTAAAATAAGGAGAAATTAACCATCCCCCTCCTTCCTCCCACCAACTCCTGGTGAATACAGATCCAACCCCCTTGGATCTAAAACAAGGAGAAATTAACCATTCCCCTCCTTCCTCCCACCAACTCCTGGTGAATACAGATCCAACCCCCTTGGATCTAAAAACAAGGAAAAACCAATCAGGTTCTTAAAAAGAAGGCTTTTAATTAAAGAAAAAGGTAAAAATCATCTCTGTAAAATCAGTATGGAAAATAACTTTACAGGGTAATCAAACTTAAAGAGCTCAGAGGACTCCCCTCTAGTCTTAGGTTCAAAGTACAGCAAACAAAGATAAACACTCTAGTAAAAGGTACATTTACAAGTTGAGAAAACAAAGTAAAACTAAGACGCCTTGCCTGGCTATTTACTTACAAGTTTGAAATAGGAGAGACTTGTTTAGAAAGATGTGGAGAACCTGGATTGATGTCTGGTCCCTCTCAGTCCCAAGAGCAAATGAAAAACCAAACAAAGAGCACAAACAAAAGCCTTCCCCCCTCCAAGGTTTGAAAGTATCTTGTCCCCTTATTGGTCCTTTGGGTCAGATGCCAGCCAGGTTACCTGAGCTTCTTAACCCTTTACAGGGAAAAGGATTTTGGAGTCTCTGGCCAGGAGGGATTTTATAGTACTGTACACAGGACAGCTGTTACCCTTCCCTTTATAGTTATGACAGATGGATTAGTTGTTATGGCTTGCCACTGATCGCATCCAACCAGAGTATTTATAGGTTCTTGTCCAATTCAGACTACAGAGTTCAAGAACTCAGAGAGCTCTATATTGGGAGAGGACTCTCGGGGTGCTTGGCAAGAACACGTACACTGAGGACAATACCAAATTGATAAAACCTTTATAAAAATAAGAAATGCAAAGAAACTTATAACTGCAAAACAATAAAAGAATTCCAAATCTCCTGGTGGTAACATTTCTATTATAAGTACCTTAACCTAACATACTCACACCCTTCCTTGAAGACCCGGTAATAGGAAGTGAAGGACCAGCCTCACTCCTGGCATGTCCGATTACGCAATGGTGCTGGGTTCCCCAATGGTTAGGAATGTTGAGTAGTTATACTATACTGCACAAGCTGAGCTGATAGCGTGATAGAAGATAGAATACATAGATAGATGAAAAGATGGTCTATAGAGTATAGGAGAACTGGAAAAAGCACTCCAAGAAACCGAAGCTTCAGGAGTTAGAAGAGCATAGAACAGCCCTCTTACAAGATATTTTATAGGGTCCTGACCTATGTAATTCAGGCCCAATCTACTATACCCAAATTTTATTTCCATACCCTAAGAAATTTATGGGTACCTGTAGTGAGGCCTTATTGGAAACAACTGGGAGGTGCTAAAGGCCCCTCCCCGAGCCTAGCAGGAGGGACCACTGGACCCAGGAACCAACTAATCTCTTGGGACAACTAATGAAAAAACAGGGAGTGGAGTGACGGTCAAAGGTTCAAAATCAGGGTGCCGGTTGAGGACACCGAGCAGAGAACCCTGGACAGCGCCCACTGCTCCTCAAAGGTGTCAAGGGAGCAGCAGACGCCGCCCAGTGGAACTCTGCCCGGAGACGTGAGACCAGGGAGGTACGGCAATAGGCCCCACAGTAGCAGAGCACCCCCTCGTCCAACATCCTCTCCCTGGTATTGTAGATGGTGAGTTTGGCTAAAGCCAGGAGGAGGAGGTGGTCTCGCAACTTCGTGGGGCCACGGATCGGGTGTGCGTAAATGAACAGGTGTGGGGAAAAGTGCAGCCAGAACCTCAACAAGAGGTTCTGGAGGAGCCGGAACAGGGGCTGCAACCTGGCGCACTTGAGGTAGGAGTGCGCCAGGGTCTCCTTCACGCCACAGAATGGGCAGGCCTCGGGAATAGGGGTGAACCGGGTCAGGTACACGCCCGTGCTCACGGCTCGGTGAAGGAGCCGCCAATCGATGTCCCCGGCGGGCCGTGGGACTAAGGTAGAATAAAGGCTGGCCCACTGGGGCTCCTCACCCTCCACAGGCAGTAAGTAGTCCCGCCATTTGGTGTCGGGGCGGGACGCAAGGATGAGGAAATGCAGCGTGTGGAGCATGAGCGTGTACAGGTGGTCTCTGGGCGCAGTTCGGAACTGGACCGGCTGCAGGGTGTGCAGCCGGCTCGGAGTATGGGAGCGGGGAAGCCGGGGGGGCTTGCGGAACAGGGGCCCGAGAAAAAGGTCTGGAGGGCCTGGGGTGAGGGGTGGGCGGGGAGCGCCCTCTTGCAGGGCCCACCACAGGAAGCTGAGAGAAGGGGGCGACAAGGCAGCGCCCACCTCCTGGAGTACACGCAGAGGGGTTGAAAGGGTGGAGAGCCCCATGCGCCGGCCGAGCGCACAGGGATCCACCCAGTCCCCCCGGCGTAGTCCAGGAGGTCTCCGACCCTGGTGGTTTCTGCCAGGACCAACCTCCAGCTCACCGAGGAAGACTCCGCCACCTGCAGACGGAGATCGGGGTTGTGCAGCAGGGGCTCCACAAGGAGGTCCGCGCCCTCAGTGGCCACAATGGACCTGGTTGCCGAAAAAAGCTTCCAGGTCCGGAGGAGGTCCTGGTAGAAGACCGGCAGCTCCGAGAGGTCTCGCGGAAGACCTCTCGGGTGAAGAAAAAGGAGCTGCCGGTCGTATTGGAGCCCTCGGAGGTGGCGGAGGAAGGCGTGCGCTAACGTGCTCCACGCCGGACTACCTGCACCATAAAGGAGCCTCTGCAGGGCCTGGAGGCGGAAGACATGGACCTGACTACGAAGGCAGACCAGGCCCTGTCCTCCCTCCTCCAGGGGAAGACTCAGAACCCCTGCAGAGACCCAGTGCAGTCCTGGCCAGAAAAACTCCAGGGCCGTCCTCTGGAGCCTGGCCAGGAGCCCCGGGGCCGGGCTCAGGGTGTTGAACCGGTGCCAGAGCATGGACAGGATGAGCTGGTTCAGCACCAGCGCCCTCCCTCGCAGGGACAGACACCGGAGCAGTCCTGTCCATCTCCGCAGCTGCTCACCCACCCTGACCTCTAAATCCTGCCAGTTCTCCGGCGGAGAAGGATGCGTGGCGGAAAGGTAAACGCCGAGATAGAGCAGCGGACCCGCGCTCCACCGAATGGCTTGAAGCGCGGGTGGGAGGGAGCTTGCCTGCCACCCGTCCCTGACCACCAGGCCAGAGCTCTTGACCCAGTTGACCCGGGTGGAGGAGGCCGCCGAGTAAACGGCCTGGCAGGCCTCCACCCGCACCAGGTCGCCTGGGTCCTGGACCACGAGGAGCATGTCGTTGGCGTACGCCGACAGGACCAGCCACAGCTCCGGCTCCCGAAGCGCCAATCCCGCCAGCCTCCGACAGAGGAGGCAGAGGAAGGGCTCGATTGCCAGAGCGTACAGCTGGCCCGAGAGGGGGCACCCCTGCTGTACTCCCCGCCCGAAGCTGACTGGCTTGGTCAGGGTCCAGTTGAGCCTGACCAGACACTCCGCCTCAGCGTACAGCTGGAGAAAACCCACAAACTGGGGTCCGAAGCCGAACGCCCGCAGAGTGCCCAGGAGATACCCGTGGTCCATCTTGTCGAACTCCTTCTCCTGATCCAGGGACAGGAGGGCGAATGACAGACCATCCCTATGCCCCAGCTCTAAAAGGTCCCGGACTAAGTACAGATTATTAAAGATGCTCCGGCCTGGGACGGTATAGGTCTGGTCGGGATGGACCACGTCCACCAGCACGGACCCCAGCCGCAGCGAGATGGCCTTCACTACGACCTTATAGTCTGTGCTGAGGAGCGAGATGGGACGCCAGTTCCGTAAATCGTGGAGGTCCCCCTTCTTCGGCAACAGGGCGAGCACGGCTCGCCTGCACGAGAGAGGGAGGACCCCGCTTTGCAAGGACTCGGCCCAGATGGTGACGAGGTCTGGGCTGAGGGCATCCCAGAACTAGCGGTAGAACTCCACAGTCAGCCCGTCCATGCCCGGAGATTTGTTGGTGGGCATGAGACGGAGGGCTTCCAAGAACTTGGCCAGAGAGAGAGGCAGCTCCAGCCGGTCTCGGTTGCCCGTGCTGACCATCGTGAGCTCAGTCCAGAGCACCCTGCGGGCCTCGGCTTCGGTCAGATCTGGGGAGAAAAGAGCGGCATAGAAGGCCCTGGCCCTTCCACACATCTCCTCCGGATCCGTGAGGGGGGCGCCGTCCTCCGCCATAGGAGGCAGGTGACATGCTTTTTGGCCCCCCTCTTTTTCTCCAGGGCGTAGAAGAAGCGAGAGCCGCGATCCATCTCCCGAAGGAGACGGATGCGGGATCGAACGAACGTGCCCTGGGCCTGGTGGTCTTCCAGGGCCCGGAGCTCCTCCTGCTTCTCCCGGTACGCTGCGCAGAGGGGTGGATCCTCGGGGCCGGAGGCCAGACGCCTCTCTATCTCTAAGACCTCCCGCTCCAACTGCCCTATCAATGCATCCCTCCGCCGGCTGGCGCCCCGGGTGTAGTCTCGGCAGAAGAGCCGCGCGCGGACCTTCCTCATGTCCCACCACCGCCGTGCCGAGGGAAAGGCGAGCTGCTGCCCCCGCCAGGCCAGCCAGAACTCCCGGAAGGATGCCACGAAGCCCACGTCCTCCAGCAAACTATTATTAAAATGCCAATAGGCCAGCCCCGGCCTCTCAGAACTGAGAGAGGCCGTCACGGTCACCAGATGGTGATCCGTGAACGGGGCTGGCCGGATGCCGGAGGCGTGGGCCCGTGCCAGATGAAAGCATGACAAATAGATACGGTCCAACCGGGAGTGGCGTGACCGGTCGTCCTCCACCCAGACATAGGTGAAGGTGGTGTCGTCGTCCGGGTGGTGGTCGCGCCAGATGTCCACCAGGGAGTGATGGTCCACGATCTCCCTGAGGACGCCTGCGGCTGCCTGGGAAGTCTCAAGTCCTGAGCGGTCCCGGTCCTCGAGAGTGGTGTTGAAGTCCCCACCCAGGACCAGGCACTCGCGAGGATCCAGGGTGCCGAGGAAGGCCGCTGCCTGCCGGTAAAAAGGCACTCGTTCCGGGTCCATGTTCGGGGCATAGACGTTGACTAAGTTCAAAAGCAGCCCCTCTACATGGGCCTGGACGTGCAGCAGGCGGCCCGGCACGACCTCGGCGACCCCCAGCACCTCGGGCCGTAGCTCGGGGGAGAAAAGGGTGGCCACCCCAGCCGAATGGGCGCTGAGGTGGCTAAAATAAACCCCATCCCCCCCACTCCAGCCACCAGCTAGACTCGACGGCTGGAGCCGTGTGGGTCTCCTCCAGGAAGATCACAGAGTACCCTCCCCTCCCGAAGGAAGGAGAGCACCTGGCTCCTGCGGAGACCCACCCTACATCCCCGGGTGTTTAACGATGCGAAGATGGTAACAGTCATAGCGAGGGCTGGGGCAGATCCTCACGAGCAGGGGGATCGACAGCCTCCAGCAGGCCCCGCAAGAGCCCGGTCTCGACCCCAAAGGTCAAGAGGGAGTCTCGGAACTTGCGGGCCCGCCGATAGGCCGCAATGTCCCACCTCCTGGTCCCTCTCCCCTCCCCCAAAAATGCCTTCATGGCCTGGTGGACATGATGGAAATCCCCCCCAGCGCTGAAGGGCGAGCTGCACCTTGCCCTTTGAGCCGCGGGTGTCCGATAGAAAGAGGCGCAGCTCATCCTTCAGCGCGGGGTGGGAGGCAGCGGCCAAGTTGCCGCTGTCCTCCGGTGGGGCCCCTGAAAGGTCCTCGCAGCCCACGGAGATGGGCAAACAAGGGGCTGAGCTCTTGCACTGCTGCGCCAGGCAGCCCATCCCCGGCAAGGGAGAGGGCGGCGGAGGGAATAATGCAGCCTCTACAGTAACGGGAAGGGGAGACACGAAAACCGCCCCCTGAGGGTCGTCTGTAGGTAGCGGGAACGCGACAACCCCGGGGGCAGCAGTAGAATCCCGGAGGTGGAAGGGAGAGAGACAGGTAAGACTTCAGGGGCAGGAGCGGGATCAGGGACAGGGCTCGAGACGGGAACTGGGACTGGGGCAGGAGAGGGGACAGGATCAGGGACAGGGACGGGAACGGGAACGGGCTCCTGATCTCCCGCAACTGAGCCGCTGGGGTGCGGCTCCTCTTGGCTAGGGTCTTGAGTCGAGGGGACGGAGGCAGAAGGGACAGATGAAGCTTCAGGGGCAGTAACGGGGAAGGGGCGGGATCAGGGGCAGGATCAGGGGCAGGAACCGGCTGTACAACGTCGGCCGCCGCCCCAAGGGGCTCGGTGGCCTCGCACGGAGTGGTATCTGCGGCCGGGCTGACGGGGAGAGCCAAGGGTTACCCAAGGACAAGATCGGGGGTGGCAGAGTGGGGCGAGGGACAGGAAGCAGGAGGGGGTGGCGGAACTAAGCCGCCGCCCAGATCGAGGCCCGCTGGTGGAGGGTCGTCCTCCCCCTGGGTGACCGGGGTCAGACCCAGGGCCTCGATCTCAGCAAATATCGAGGAGAACTCAGTCCCTTTGGCCCTGGCAACCTCCCCGCCAGTCACGGAGACAACAACCACCCCGGTATCAGCGGCGGCGGCAGGGGGCACAGGCGGAATAGGGGTCGGGGGAACTGCCACCGGAGCCTCCACGGGGGGGCTTGACAAGGGGGACAGGAGTTTCTTCGTCCACTGCCACCGTGTCCATGGCAGGCACCTCCTGCTGGGCACCGTCCGGGGGCGCGGTAGAAGAGTTAACAACCTCAGCCCCCCGCAGCATCTTTCGGGGGGCCTGCTGTCCCTCCTCATCGGAGGGGAGGGATCGAGCCCGCGATTTGTGGGCGCCGCGCTTCCCCCGGACGGTCACCCAGCCCTCCGAGGTGGAAGTGGAGGTGGAGGGCCAGTCAGCAGGGGCAGGGCCAGAGGGCAAGGATGATGGTTTCGGGGCTCGGGGTGGCAAGGGCGGGACAGCGGGGGGAAGGGAAACCTCCCCCGGGGCGGGCCCTCTCCTGCGGCCGGCAGAAGCCTCCCCACCCTCTCCTCCACGGGCCTCGCCGAACTAGACTCGATGGAGGCAAGGTCCGCCCGCTTGGCCGTCCCCGCTGCCCGAGTGGGGGCTACGGCAGGAGGAGGAGGGGCGGTGGCAACAGCGGTTGCCGGGCCGCCAGGGTTGCCGGCCCGCCAGGGTCGCCGGCGATGACAGGGGCAGCGCCCTCCCAGGCCTTGGGGGTCCCGGATGCCCCTCCATGCCGGGCCAGGGGACAGTCCCTCCGGACGTGCCCCGTCGCCCGGCAGAGGAAGCACCGGGCCTCCCCCGTTGAATAATGGACCCGGTAGTGGGCCCCCTGGTAGGGCACCAGGAATGACCCCTCGAGCGCCACTCCATCATGCGCCACTGGCGATAGTTGGAGCTGGACCTGCCGGCAGAAGGTCAGGACATGACGGAGGGACAGGAAGCAGGAGGGGGTGGCGGACGGAGGGACAGGAAGCAGGAGGGCGGGGTCCTTACAGCCCAGCGAGATAGGGCTGAGGATGGAGATGGGCTTCCCCAGGGTGGAGAGGGCAGGCAACTGGGCAGCGTTGGGGAGGAAGGGTGGGATGGAGGTCAAGACCACCCGTACGCCCAGGTCCTCCAGGCATTCTAAGGGGACAAACACGCCCCCCACCACCAGGCCCCTTTCCACCGCCTCCTGCACGGTGGCCTCCGATGCCAGGAAGAACACAGCCTTCCCATACGTTTTGGAGGCTGCCATGATGGGCCCCACCACCCTCGCCAACGCCCGCATGTAGGTCTCGATGTGGGGCGAGGCGGGCACCAGGAGAAGAGGAGGAGGGAGAGCTCCAGTCAGAGCGGACTGATCCCTCCCTGTAGTGAGGCGACCTGGCTCCCAGCTGCCCCAGAGAGGTTCGAGTCCCTCTGGATGTCAAAGTGGGCGGAGCCACTGAAGCCTGCACCCGCCCCCCAAAGGTCAAAGCGCAGGACCGGAAGTACGAAAGCCCCACCCCAGAGCTCAGAAGCTGCCTGGCCGCCGGAGAAGCCAGATGCTGGGGGCCTAGCTCCTGCTGGGAAGACTCCTGCAGCCTGTGACCGATCCAAGGCCTGGCCATACCAGTCAAGGCCTGAGGACGACCAGACCCCGGAAAAGCTGTTAAGCCTACTGGAGAGAAGCGACCCAGAGGAGCTGCCAAGCCTACTGCTCGCCGAGTACCCTGAGGAGCCCATGGTGCTTGATTCCGTGGAGGACACTGACTAGATGCAGGTACTGCTAGGGGGGAGGTAGGAAGTAGCCCGGGGGCAGCCGACCCTAGTCTGACTGCGGCACACCCAGAGCCGATGTCAGTGTGTTGCGGCCAGGATCCCCACTGACACAGCAGCAGGCTGCCTGCCGCTGATAGGGCCCAGGCTGGGACGCAGTGGAGTGGGCGGGCCTGAGTCCCCCCTGCCACCCCACTTACGGGTGACAGTCTCCCCCTCGCCCCAGACGCTCAGAACCAGGACTCTGGGTTTTTGTTCCTGAACTATTTGCTCAGCCCCTGCCAGAGGGTCTGAGCCCCAGACTGTTTGTTTGCTGCCCCGCCCTGACCCAGGGCCTGGGCTTATTAGTGAATTATTTTTGCTCAGCCCCTGCCTGAGGGCCTGGGTTTCTGACTGTGTGTGTGGCCCCGCCCTGACCCAGGGCCTGGGCCTGATATTGAACGATTTGCTCAGCCCCTGCCTGGGCCTGAGCCCTTAACTGTTTCCTGCCTCACCCGGCTAATTCCCCGACTCAGCGGACCTCAGTAGTGAGGCGGCCTGGCTCCCAGCCGCCCCAGAGAGGGGCGACCCCAACCGAACCCCTCTACAGTACCCTTCTCCTATAGGTTAGTGGATTATGACACTTTCTAAATATATTAATAAGGATAATCTCACTCCAAAACTGCCAACCTAGGCTCTCTTGGTGACCTCCAAGTTGTGGTGTACTTTGCGGTTACCAACCAGTTGTAGATGCCGGATAAACCTGTGATGTGATGTGGATAGTTCCTCCCTTTGGTTCCCCAAAGTTCAGGGACCATTCTTCTCTGTGCCAAAGGTTGCCAGGTTTTATGCTGACATATTCATAACTGATTATACTTTTTGCTCTATAGCAGATCTTACTGGATCTTATAGGCAGGTAGGCTTCTTGCATTTCAGCAAAACTTATTATTAGGAAACACATGCCTCAACACATCCTAAATTCCAAGGAATAAAATATAAGAATAAAATGGATTAATTTCAGAAAAAGAAACATATTAATTAATACTACTGGCTGAATTAGTAGGATATAATAGCTAGCAAAATAATCCTATGGACTACAGTATTTCTTCACACAATGCCCAGTCAACCTGTGGAACTCTTTGCCAGAGGATGTTGTGAAGGCCAAGACTATAACAGGGTTCAAAAAAGAACTAGATAAATTCATGAAGGCTAGGTCCATCAATGGCTATTAGCCAGGATGCGCAGGGATGGTGTCCCCAGCCTCAGTTTGCCAGAAGCAGGGAATGGGCATGTAGTGGAGCGGCTGTCCCACTCCTTGAGAGTGTGGGCTGCAGCAGGCCAGTGCGCTTGCGCAGACAGACAGCCAATGAGAGAAGGGCTTATTGGGAGCCAATCGGGGCCCAGATTAGAGACAGCTAATCAGGGCCAGGCTCAGCCCTATAAAAAGGCTGCTCAGGGAAAGGAGAGTCAGTCTGTCCCAGGCCTTTGACAGGGGAAGGTCTGTCTCTAGAGCTGGGAGACAGCGCAGTGTGGCCAGGGAGCAGAATGGAGCTCTAGCCCGTAGCCTGCCAGGCTGCAGGCCCTGAAGGGAAGGGCCTAGCGGGTGCAAGGGGCCGTAGGGGAAGCAGCCCAGGGAAGTGGACAGATGAGGGGAGAGAAGGAGGACAGTGAGGCTGCCGCCAGAGGGTCCCCAGGCCAGGTACCCAGAGTAGAGGGCAGGCCTGGGTTCCCCCGGCCCCCCTTTGCAGTACACCCAGCCATTGGCTGTAGGGAGCGGCCATCTTAGACTACGCCAGATCCCTGACACAAGGGATTAGACTTTGGGGATGTGGTTGGACATGGTGGCTGGGTTGTAGGAAGACTGCTGATCACATGCCCCGTGGAAGGGGGTGAGGATGGACTGAGAGGCACTGCTGGAGGGCAGTGGTCTGGAAGAGGATGCCGTGAGCTGGAGAATGCAAGTTGTTCCACTCATCGCCCTCCCAATATTATAGTTCCCTTTCTTTTCCTCAGCTCAGATCTCTAAACCAATCTGACACAAGAAGAGGGACAGGGTATGGAACTACCTTTGGGACTGCCTCACCTCAAACCTCTTCTCATTTTTGCTGATAGTGATTAATGCTAGTGCTTCAGGGCATATGGTGCTAATTTCAAGCACAAAGCTCCCCTGGAGGTGAAAGTGACAGAATGCTTGTCCATAGACTATTCCAGCTGAAGCAGAAATGGCTTTCGATCTTTCCATACAAGATGTTTCACTTCTTAGCCTGATTTTCTATAGTTGTTATGTAGGGATCTTACAACCCCAAGCCAATCAAACATGATAAGTTTTCAGATAACTTACTATGGCCAGAAGGTGTGGATGCTGTGAGGGAAATTACTGATGTACAGAGCCTTTAGCTTTTTTTCCCCTGCCCCCAGTGGAAGGAAAGTCTGCAAATGCAGAAGCACTTCTATCCATTCCCACATATTTGATATTTCCTCATAACACAAAGAGCTGCCTCTTGAGATTGGTGAAAGGCCCACCTCCAGTAAGTCCTCAGGCAAATCTTTCGAGGTTATTAATCCACTGCTGCCACTATAAACACCTCAGTAGCTTTATTAACAAATACCTCCCTCTTGCAAAGTAAATGAAAGTCCGACTTAATTTCAGGCAAATCATGTTGTTCCCAATATCAGCGAAGGAACATTTTATGGAGAAGAACAGCTACCAAAAACTTAGCTCTTTCTTCTTTTAAATATTTGCTTAGTTGCCACACATGGTTCAAAATCACCTAGCAAATTCTCCCAGAAATGTCTCCTTGTGCTTTCTGTAAATAAAGTAGCTCCTTAGTACCATGACTACAACCCCCCAAAGGAAAAAATGTCCTCCTCCCTCCACAAAACAACCAGAGACATGTCAATTTAATTTATGTATTACATGTCACTTCCAAATGACATGTAATTTTATTTACAATTTTAAATAGATATTTGTATTTTATTTAGAGATGGTTGCAAACCAGCTTTCCCTGGATGAGAATATCCCTGAATTCTGAGTGTTTGAAATATGGATTTGCATCCATATTTTTATGGCCCATCCTACTCTTCCCCCCCCCCCCCAAAATTCAAACTTGTATTGATGATTTTATGGTAAATATGCCAGTTGAAATAGCAGCAAGCTGGCAGCCTTTACAATTGTACCAGCCTTCATCTAACTCAAACACTTCCCGTTAGATGCCCAGTAAGAATTTCAAATCTTAGCATAATTCATAGCAGTTTTATATTAGGACGAGCACAAATGTGGTACCTCCACTCTTCAACTACATGGAAACATAGTTATCATAATCAATTATAAGAATTTTGTGGAAGGGAGATCACACTTCATGTGTCAGGGCTTTAGCCAACCTCAAGCTATTGGAGATCAGGATGAGAGTTTATGTGGGGGTTTTACACCTTCTTCTGAAGCGTTTGGCACTGGCATCTGTCTGAGACAAGATACTGGACTAGGTGGACCTTGGATCTGATCCAGTATTGCAATTCCTTTGTTCCTAATCCTGTACGGTGCTGAGGACTCTCAAATACCACTGATGGCAATGGGAATTGAGGGTGCCTTAGCACCTTGCAAGATTGAACCCTCAAAGCCTAAAAGTCAGTGTAGGACTTAATTGTATCCTTAGTGAAGTGCATATAAGTGTTCTGACAAAAGACAGCTGATGTTCATGCCACACAGTCTGCCGGCCCCTCACTGCAGTACAGAAAGTGTAATTGATCTTGTGATAATTTGCACGGGAAATGCTAACCTTCGCTCAGAGGTAAACTCACTTTGCAGGCTTTCAAAGATGTCATGTGTGCAGCACTAGTCTTCCATGAGGACGCACTGCTGATAAAAAACATGCTTTGATCTTATGAAGTCTCCCACAACTGAACAGGCAGTAGATTAATCACACATGAAAGAACAGAAGCTACAAACTAAGTGCCTGGATTATCCCCAACCTGCTTCCTTCAGTTTTATTCAGCAGCAGCAGTAGGACAAAAATCTTAATATCATTAAGATCATGTGACTAGTATCAAGGCCCTTTATTCGAGCCAATGTAGGCTGCCAAACAAAATGTGTAAGTGGACTGCTGTGTTTTGGCAACTCAAAGATTGTTTCTCATTAAAATGATCACAGAGTTTGTTTGAGAATTATGCAACCTGTGCAGTGCTATCATAGAATCATAGAAGATTAGGATTGTCATCTAGTCCAACCCCCTGCTCAAAGCAGGACCAACCCCAACTAAATCATCCCAGCCAGGCTTTTGTCAAGCCAGGCCTTAAAAACCTCTAAAGATGGAGATTCCACCACCTCCCTAGGTAATCCATTCCAGTGCTTCATCCTCCTCCTAGTGAAATAGTTTTTCCTAATATCCAACCTAGACCTCCCCCACTGCAACTTGAGGCCATTGCTCCTTGTTCTGTCATCTGCCATCACTGAGAACAGCTGAGCTCCATCGTCTTTGGAACCCCGCTTCAGGTAATTGAAGGCTGCTATCAAATCCCCCCTCACTCTTCTCTTCTGCAGACTAAATAAGACCAGTTCCCTCAGCCTCTCCTCATAAGTCATGTGCCCCAGGCCCCAATAATTTTCTTTGCCCTCCGCTGGACTCGTTCCAATTTGTCCACATCCTTTCTGTAGTGGGAGTTAGGGGGGCGGTGCGCGGGAGGGAAAAACTGGACACAGTACTCCAGATGTGGCCTCACCAGTGCCGAATAGAGGGGAATAATCACTTCCCTCAATCTGCTGGCAACTCTCCTATTAATGCAGCCCAATATGTTAGCCTTCTTGGCTGTTGACTTGTATCCAGCTTCTCGTACATTGTAATCCCAGGTCCTTTTCTGCAGAACTGCTGCTGAGCCAGTCGGTCCTGAGCCTGTAGCGGTGCATGGGATTCTTCCATCCTAAGTGCAGGACTCTGCACTTGTCCTAGCTGAACCTAATCAGATTTCTTTTGACCCAATCCTTCAATTTGTCTAGGTCACTCTGGACCCTATCCCTACTCTCCAGCGTATCTACCTCTGCCCCCAGCTAAGTTATCTGCGAACTTGTTGAGGGTGCAATTCATCCCATCATCCAGATCATTAATAAAGATGTTGAACAAAACCAGCCCCAGGACCGACCCCGGGGCACTCCGCTTGATACCGACTACCAACTAGACATCGAATTGTTGATCACTACCCATTGAGCTCGATGATCTAGCCAGCTTTCTATCCACCTTATAGTCCATTCATCCATATTTTTTAAACTTGCTGGCAAGAATATGGTGGGAGACCGTATCAAAAGCTTTTCTAAGGTCAAGGTATATCATGTCCATCGCTTTCCCCATATCCACAAAGCCAGTTATCTCATCATAGAAGGCAATCAGATTGGTCAGGCACGATTTGCCCTTGATGAATCCATGTTGACTGTTCCTGCTCACCTTCCTCTCCTCCAAGTGCTTCAAAATGGATTCCTTGAGGACCTGCTCCATGATTTTTCCAGGGACTGAGGTGAGGCTAACCGGTCTGTAGTTCCCTGGATTCTCCTTCTTCCCTTTTTTAAAGATGGGCACTATGCCTTTTTCCAATTGTCTGGGACCTCCCCTGATTGCCATGAGTTTTCAAAGATAATGGCCAATGGCTCTGCAATCACATCAGCCAACTTCCTCAGCACGCTCAGATACATTAGATCCAGACCCATGGACTTGTACATGTCCAGCTTTTCTGAATAGTCCTTAACCTGTTCTTTCATCACTGAGGGCCACTCACCTCCTGGCCTGCTGTGCTGCCCAGTGAAGCAGTCTGGGAGCTGACCTTGTCTGTGAAGACTAAGGCAAAAAAAGCATTGAGTACTTAGCTTTTTCCACATCATCGGTCACTAGGTTGCCTCCCCCATTCAGTAAGGGGCCCACGCTTTCCCTGACCACCTTCTTGTTGCTAACATACCTGTAGAAATCCTTCTTGTTACCCTTCACATCCCTTGCTAGCTGCAACTCCAATTGTCACATTCTTTATTTGCAGGAAGAGCTACTTACTCCAGCTATCTGTGTCTTTTATAGTTGTCTTGAGAGACTTTTGTGGAATATCGTCACATACACATGCATACATATATATATATAGTGCTTGTGTGTGAGTATGAGTGCACACCCACTTAATGGTCCCAGCATTGAATACAAAGGGTCATCACTGCTACTGCAGAAATCTCCCCCAGAGTATGATGTATTCTTATTGGCACATCTTAAGGAGTTGGAACTCCTTGTTCTAAGAGAAAATGCTCTAGGTCTCTGTCACTGTCTAGCTTCCACCAGTGTTTCTTTGATAAATAGCAAATACACCTGGCCCTATTATGCAATACAGCACCAGACAGGGAAAATTCCTTCCTAACGTCACTGAGGGATCAGTTTATGCTCCAAAACATGGGGATTCGAGAGCATTTGTCAAATAATTTGTAATGCTAGTGTTATTGCTGCTCCTGCAGATCTGGCCCCCTCTGAAATGCTGCAAATTTACCAGGTTGGGACCAGGAATTGAACTCGATGTCTAATATACAATGTGCATGAACTTCTAATTCATCTAGCGGGAGCAGCAGCAATTGCTGTAGATACAAATCACAACACAGTTTCCATTTGAACCCCTTATTTTCACTTGCAGCTTTCTGAAATTCTCATCTTTCAGGTTGAAATTTTCCATGTCCAAAGGTGACTTTTAGTTTACGTTTAAGCTAAAGGAGTTCAGACATTGTCAAATGGGAAGATAATTGAGGGGGCGGAAAAAGCTTTTCCCATTATTAAAAACTTCCTGCAGCCATTATTTGAACAGCTCTATGGTTGAAACGGTTTGGAATTTGAAAGCTGAAACCTAGCAAGAAAATAACCCTTATTGAGGAGAAATGCCTTTGCCCTGGAGCTTTGAGATCACATACAGAGCATGCGGGATGGAATGCATTTTAAATTTTCGAATGGATTTTGAAATGGCTTGTGCTTCATTATTTAATCTGGAGAGCCCCTCTATGATCAGGGTCAGACCATTCATAATGCTATAGGCCCCAACTGCGCTTGTGCTGTACAAACACACAGAGCTTACAATCAAAATTAGAAAAACAAAAATGATGTTTAGTGACAATTAAGGTTGCATCAGAACTCATCCCACTCACTCAAAGCCTTAAAATCATGGAAATAGCAAGTAAAAGTAAAAAATCTTCAGCGTTCCTTGTCATGGTCATAATGTCTACATACAGTACTTCCGTCTCCAATACACATACCCCATCTTCATCCAACTTGCCCGGTTACACAATACCTTGATGATCTCTTACTCTGTTGTTTTAACAGATCGACATGTCTCACTGTCCCACAGTCCATTCATTTGGAAAACTGTGTGGTTGTAACATTGCTAAGGTCACGTGCAATGTTTTGAGAATCAGAGCGAGTTGGCTCACATTGAGGGTGCGTTGCTTTTTGGTATGTGTTGGAGATGGAAGCAAATCCCTCTTGGACTGTGTTATTGACAGCCTTGTAGGTGATGGGAAGCATCAAAAAGCCATTTTCCACTGAAAAAAGTTTTGATGTGAAATTTTCAACTAATTCTACTCAAAATATAGACTTTAATCAGCCCTATTAACATGGAAATCCTGGTGCAACCTTAACTATCTTGGTGCTACTGCCCCACTGTAATAAACAAGAAAAAGGGTGGGAGGGGAAACAGAGTGACTTACCCAAGTCACACAGATTAGTGGTAGAACTAGGAACAGAACACCAGTCTCCTATTCTGGAGCCCAGTCTCCTGAGATATGTGAAAAGATTTGCTAGTTGGCCTTACAATGTGCATACTGTCTGAGTATTCTGAGCCTTTTCCCCTACAGCATTGACTTCTTGCAGTTGGTCTTACTAAATGCTCATCATCATCCTTGCACTGGATCACGTGGTGTTTCATAGGAGGTGGTACAATGGTTTTTAGGCTCACCTGGTACCTGAGAAGAATCTTCAAGTGGCTAACCAAATCCACTTCAGTGAAAGATGAGAGAGACATCGAATGAGAGCAGACTCATGATTCTTTCCCTCCACACCAGAAAACTGCCAAAGCCTTTTTCAGTTGCAACAGCCTGATCTTTGGCTATTATGTAGGCCAGAGATTCTCTGTCTGTAAGAAAAAAAGATTAATGCACCCAAATCATATAAATTCTAGAGTTATCTGATTTATGAAATCCAGATCCTGTAGATTCTCATTCCCTAACTCCACCTCTGCTCCAGGGACTTGGATGAGCCAGAAAAGGGGATAGTTCAAAACTAGAAAGCCCTGTGTTCCAAAAACTACCTTATACTCATTTTCTACATAAACTCTCATTTAATTTCCCTGCAGAGATGACCGCATCACACTACGCCCATGACACTCACTTATATGCACATCAGACTCTGAGATTTTTAACACCCCACACCCTGTTTGTCCCTCCTATCTTTGTCTTACTGTTTGTTTGTTCCTAGATCCCCAGTTTGTAATGTTGATTGGAAAGCAAGGCACCAACTTTAATTTCACAAAGAGCCTGTCACAACAACTTCATAATAGGTACATTGGTACTTCTTTTACCCAGCCTAATTTTTCTGTCAAGATATTGTCTTCCAATAAGGTAGTGTAACCCACTGATCTGTATGCCTTAGGTGTCCCCTTCTGTGTCCAATTCACAGGAGATGTGAACCTGTTACTGCTCTCCGCTTGAAAGCCTGGCTCCTTAGGTCAAGCAGTAGTGACTCACGCACTTAGCTCTGGATGTATCCACTTCAGTCTATGGTATGGGCCAAGATGGTGGACATCATAGTGGCACCATCTTCTTATTCTACCTTGGTAAAAAGGGCATCAGTGTTGTCAGTCTTACATGTCTGGGATGTTACATACTACTCTCTGCAGCAAAGTAGGGTTTCTTCCAAGGTCCTGGGAAGTGGCCAGCTGCAGTTTTGCTCTCCATGGCATCGCTTTCCCATATAGGAAGGATCTATATACAATTTCTAGGTAGTTCCAGTCTGGTGAGAATTTTCTCCAGTTAGAGTTATGCTCAGCTAGAATAATTATTTTTTGCTATACTGCAGTCCCTGCTACTTATGGTCATTCACACTGCTGAGTTTGTAGTGGGCTATACACAAGGAGAAGAGCATTGAGCTCTCTGAGTCACAATTGATTCTCAATTTTCTTCCCAGGTTGATGCTGCTAAGTGCTGGCCCTTGCTCAGGGCACTAAGCAAAGGCTCAATAGCCCATACAGACTATTTGGATATAGTGATCAAAAGGGTGGTTTCTCATAATGATCCTCACAACAGGATTCTACTGTAGTTCTTTGTGTTGGTCAGAGATGGACAAACTTGTGGAAAACTAAGATCATCTCTGTAAGTCCCTCCACTGAATCATTGCTCATTTTTAGAATTAAACGCAGTACTTCTGTCTGTCTGGAAACTAGAAGTAGTGGGAATTTCATTGTGACAGGTTTCCGGGGTCCCACTTGCGACTGGGGTACCACTGAGCCCGCTTGACCCACCAGCCTGGGCTCCCTTTCACACTGTGGTGCTGTGATAAGTTGCCAAGCTCTCCAAGCTTGCTTTTTTACCAGCATACACACAGATAGGGACACACCCCGCTGCAGCTTCACACACACACACATGCTGAGATCAGCTCTGCATGGGAAGGCTCAGCTAAGGCACCTCCCAGTTGCTAAGGCACCCCCCCCATGGAATGTGAACCCAAAATTATACTGTCTTGTGCTGCACAGGGAACTGTATAGCATACACTCACAAAATTCGCCCCCTTCCTCAATGTGGAGAGAGATATGCAACAGATTTCTGCCCCAAGTTATAATTTCTACACGCTGGTTTTAGACAAAACAAAACAAGTGTATTAATTACAAAAGATAGATTTTAAGTGCTTATAAGAAATAGCAAACAGATCAAAGCAGAGTAACTTAATAAATAAACAAAACTGCAAACGGAGCTAAACACACCAAATAGGATATGAATTAGCAAATTCTCACCCTGTGTGATAAACAGGTGGGCAGATTCTTAAGGCACAAGCTGCCTTGGCTTTCCCAGGTTTTCATACACAGGCTAGAAATCCCTCTAACCTGGGACCATCACTTCCCACAGTTCAGTTCTTGCCCCTCAGGTGTTGGCAGGTGTTTTATTGTAGGGAGAGTGAGGTCCCCTCATTATGTCATTGCCCTCTTTATATCTTCTCCCCACTTGCTGGAAAGCTCTTTTGCTGTGACCTGGGTCAAACAGTTCCCATTGTGTAGAGCTATCTCTGAGAGGTTTCTATTGTCGACAGTTCCTGGGGTAATTCTTGTGCTTGTGTGCATTTCCTCAATAAGCCATTAACATTGTTTGGCTTTTTTTCACTGTTGTACCTGAAAGGTTGCTTGTGGGTGTTTTCAACCTCACAACATGTTTCAGTAACACATACATAGCCAAACTTCATAATTTCACATACAACGATAGCACATACAATCCAATGAGATATTACTGTCAAGACTTTTAGAATGACACCTCACAAGGCATATTTTGTACAAAACATATCCTAATGACATGACAGTGGTGAATATTCAGGTGCCAGGGTGTTACACTCATGTGAAAACCTGTTCTCCTGAGATCTGCAATCCAATTTCACTTGTGACGTTAAGATAGTTTGGCTTAACATCAGAGGTGAAATTCTGGCTTCATTGAGGTCAATAGCAAAGCTCCCATTGACTTCAATGGAGCCAGTATTTCACCCTTGAACTGTTAGAAGCTTATCCAAAGTGAATTCAAATTCTGAACTTTTTGAGATTTGCCATTCAGTTAACTCTTTTAGTCATACATTCATTCCAGTTACCTAATCAGCTTATTCATCATGAATACATTGCATGATGCATTCAGCCCTTTTTCCTCTGATCCCGATTTCTCAATGCTCTTGTTATTCATACGAGTTCACCAAATAGTTTGGACTAAGGATTTTCAACCAAACAGTTATTAATGAACAATTCAAATTGTGTCTGTGTATTCCTTCTTTGTGATGTAGGAGTCTTTGTTTAAGTCACATAGCTTCTCGGCTCTCTGAGCTGTGGCGCAAACGTAGTTTCTGTTCCCTGATTGGATGACTGAAACTTTTAAAACAGGAGAACAATAAAATAAAGAACGACCACAATTGAATAATGCCCACCAGGGAAGTTCAGCATTGAAATCTGGCCAGGACTGTGTAAGAACTTCACTACTGGAGGCTGTTGAAGGGAGAGGCCATCACCCAGGCCAACCCCACCCTGCACCTTTTTAGACTCCCTTGTGGAACAGATGTTTCAGGCCAGAGGTCCAAAGCCTGGGCTGTACCATCCTATGCAGGAGGAATCCCTGCAATGAAACTAGCCCATCATCTCTAAATCAGCAATAGGCATAGGCATGGAATTTGGGAGAAATGGAATTTAGACTCCACCCTCCCAATCATACTTGTTGAACTCCTGTGTGCTGTTTAATTTCCATCTCCATCTGCCATTGACTGTGTGACTGAATCTTTGAATGTATTCATTGTACAATGACTTCCCACACGCTCCTGGAATGTGTATCAAAGTTCCACTGTGTTGTATTGCCTTTGTTTAAAGTGCTCTATTGATGATGTCCTTGCTCCCGATTCCTCAGTTTTAAATGACTCTTGGTAGAAAACACTATTTTGCCTTTTTCAAAAACAATGTTAGAAGCAAACACTCTGACACTTGTAGAGCTTGTCATGCCAACAAAGACTCCTTGATCTTGAACTGACTTGGGTTCTAATCTATCCCAAATAATAAATAACAATAACAACAACAAGGGAATGAAAGGCAAAAGATCCTACAATCAGGGTAAATGTTACAAAAGAATTTTTTTAAAAAAATCCTACAGCAGCCATAATAAAACCCCAAATAAAATAAGACATAAAAACATTTCCAGCCTGTTCCAGGAAGATGCAGCAGCGGAGTAACTCTGATTTATATCAGGGGTCTGTTTTTCAAAGACACAGTGCAATATGCTGGATTTTTGAGTGATGCTGCTTTCAAGTGGCTACCCCACTGAGAGGACAAAAGACTTTTCATTAGCTGAAGGAGTTTTTCTTTAGCTCCAGTGGTGGAGACATGGATTTCTGCATTACTGAGAACCCTGTTTCTAGTCCCAGCTCCCCATGTGTATGGGTGATTTATATAGCAATGAAGTCTGCAGTCTGCTGAATGAGAGTTAGTTACAACATGCCTTTGAAAGGAGAGGTCGCTGCCTCCTGTTCTCTCCAGATCATATCATGGAACAGCCAGCAATTCAAAGCCCTCTGATCTGAAGTGCGGTGATGGGAAATAGGGAAGCAGATGGCCCCTAAACAGAATGATTCAGCTGTGAAAATCCATCGTATTCAAGAATTCTCAAATGACTTATTCCTTGTCTCTGATAGAAGGCTCAGGGGTCACACACGGGGCTGCAATAAAAAGATGGGCCAAATTCAGTCAGGTACAATAAAGGCACACATAACCTTTAATCATAGGAGTGTGTAACCACCAGCACTGTCAAAAAACATGCAACATTTGAGCAAGTGTAAATAGGATAGTGAAGGGGAGGATGATGGTGCGGGACCATGTTGTTTACACTAAACTGCAGTAGTTCATTAGTTGCATAGTTAAATATTTTTCTCTCAGTTTAAGCAATATTTAGGCGTATAAGCTGGTACATTCAGAAAACCATCAATTAAATGAATACAGGGCTAACAACTTCCATAGGAATAATGATGAGACATACTTCTAGCATACTCTGACTGGCAATACTGATGATTTAATTTTAGGGCTGTCAGTTAATCGCAGTTAACTCACGCAATTAACTCAAAAAATTAATTGTGATTAAAAAAATTAATCACAATTAATCACAATTTTAATTGCACTGTTAAATAATAAAATACCAATTGAAATTTATTACATATTTTGGATGTTTTTCAACATTTTCATACATATTGTATTCTGTGTTGTAATTGAAATCAAAGTGTATATTATTTTTTATTACAAATATTTGCACTATAAATATGATAAACAAAAGAAATAGTATTTTTCAATTCACTTTATACAATTACTGTAGTGCAATTTTTTGTTGTGAAAGTGAAACTTATGAATGTAGATTTTTTTGTTAAATAACTGCACTCAAAAACAAAACAATATAAAACTTCAGAGCCTACAAGTTCACTCAGTCCTACTTATTGTTCAGCCAATCGCTAAGACAAACAAGTTTGTTTACATTTACAAAAGATAATGCTGCCTGCTTCTTATTTATGATGTCACCAGAAAGTGAGAACAGGCATTTGCATGGCACTTTTGTAGCTGGCATTGCAAAGTATTTATGTGCCAGATATGTTAAACATTTGTATGCCCCTTCATGATTCGGCCGCCATTCCAGAGGACATGCTTCCATGCTGATGACACTCGTTTAAAAAATATGTGTTAATTAAATTTGTGACTGAACTCCTTGGGGAAGAACTGTATGTCCCCTGCTCTGTTTTACCATATATTTCATGTTATAGCAGTCTCGGATGATGACCCAGCACATGTTGTTCATTTTTTAGAACACTTTCACTGCAGATTTCACAAAACGCAAAGAAAGTACCAATGTGAGATTTCTAAAGATAGCTACAGCACTCGACCCAAGGTTTAAGAATCTGAAGTGCCTTCCAAAATCTGAGGGACAAGGTGTGCAGCATGCTTTCAGAAGTCTTAAAAGAGCAACACTCCAATGCGGAAACTACAGAACCCGAACCACCAAAAAATAAATAAATCAGCCTTCTGCTGGTGGCATCTGACTCAGATAATGAAAATGAACTTGTGTCGGTCCACACTGTTTTGGATTGTTATCGAGCAGAGCCCATCATCAGCATGGACATATGTCCCCTGGAATGGTGGTTGAAGCATGAAGGGTTATGTGAATCTTTAGCGCATCTGGCACGTAAATATCTTGCGACTCTGGCTACGACAGTGCCATGTGAATACAATTTCACTGAAAAGTGAGAACAGGTAAACAATAAGTGGGCAGCATTATCTCCTGCAAATGTAAACAAACTTGTTTGTCTGAGCGATTGGCTGAACAAGAAGTAGGACTGAGTGGACTTGCAGGCTCTAAAATGTTACATTGTTTTATTTTTGAGTGCAGTTTTTTTACATAATTCTACATGTGTAAGTTCAACTTTCATGATAAAGAGATTGCACTACAGTACTTGTATTAGGTGAATTGAAAAAATACTATTTGTTTTGTTTTTTTTACAGTGCAAATACTTGGAATCAAAAATAAATATAAAATGAGCACTGTACACTTTGTATTCTCTGTTGTAATTAAAATCAATATATTTGAAAATGTAGAAAACATCCAAAATATTTAAATAAATGGTATTCTATTATCATTTAACAATGCAATTAATCTCGATTAATTTTTTAATCACACAATTAATTGTGATTAATTTTTTTACTCACTTGACAGCTCTATTTAATTTATAAAGTATCTTTCCTGCCTAAGATTTCCAAACTATATAAAATGCTTTGATATATAAAGTGATTTCATATACACACATAGAAATTATTTTATAGTCATGGGCTGGCTGGCCCTTTGAGGTATGCTGGCTAAGCCTTGCCCATGATTGAGCAGCTATCCCTCAGCATAACTGATGATCTGACAATTTAAGGTCTAATTAGTGACCCCAGCTGCATGTAATGAAGATTAATTAGAAAGACTGTCCTGAGCTGTGATAGTGAAGCAGGGAGAGCACTAATTAAGTTGTATGAAGTGCCACCTGATAGAGCTGATGGAAGAGAAGATCCAAGGTTTGGAGATGCAGGTGGAAACTAGGGTTGAGTTTCAAAGGGGATTTGAGCAGATGATGGAGGGAAGGAGAGAGGAGGCTGAAGGGAAAACTCAAGACTCGCAGATGCAAGCTGGACTGAAGAACTTGGAGGGGAGTCTGCTGGGTGAGGGAAGTGGCCAGTGGAAGCATGTGACTACGAGAACCAGGCAGAGGAAAAGGCTGGCTAGTTAGGGTGAAACAGCTCAGGAACAGGTTTGCTGAGCTGAAAAATGAAGATGGGGAACAGCAGGCTGTAACTGAAGGAGGGAGGATAAGGAAGAAGAGAAGAGTGGCTAGTCCTATAAGAAGAGGGGAAGAGCCAATGGAGATACCCAGAGTTCAGAGTCCCAGGAGGATACAGGATGACTCGCAGAAGATTGCAAGGGAAAATAAAAAACAAGAGGACTGTCAGCCAGCAGAAACAGGAGGAGGGGTGGAGAATTGTACCAACATCAGGAAGAGGCACGTCTACATGGTTGGTGTGACTGGGCAAGGCCAGATGGCTATAGAAAAGTAGTGGGAGATAGATATATTAGCCCCAGGCTAAACAAAACCAGGATAAGTAAATGGCAGCTGCTCCAGGTCAATTAAGACACCTGGGGCCAATTAAGAGCTTTCCAGAAGGCAGGGAGGACGCTAGGTTGATTGGGACACCTGAAGCCAATCAGGGGCTGGCTGAAACTAGTTAAAAGCCTCCCAGTTAGTCAGGTGGGTGCACAAGTAAAGTGGGCGTGCATGTCAGGAGCTGTGAGAAGAAGTTGCGCTGTTGGAGAGACTGAGCTGTACACACCATATCAGGCACAAGGAAGGAGGCCCTGAGGTAAGGGTGAAGTGGAGCTTGAGGAAGTGGGGGCTGCTGTGGGGAAGTAGCCCAGGGAATTGTACGTGTCCTGTTCCTAAAAGGTCAGCTACCATAGCTGATACTATTAGGGTCCCTGGGCTGGAACCCGGAGTAGAGGGCGGGCCCGGGCTCCCCCCTTCCTCTTCCCCCTAGCTGGGAGACAACAGACTGTGCAAGGGAGGATAGCTTCTCCTCGCCTCCCTTGCTGGCTTATGATGAAAATGGCTCCGTAGACTGTGACTCTTGTCTCTAGAGAGAGAAGGGTTAAGTGGATGGTCACAGTGAGCCTCTGAGGCTAGCGAAATCCGCCAGGAAACACAGGATCCACAGGGACAAGGACAGAGCTTTGTCACATTGGTGACTCCCTACTAAGAAGAACAGACAGGCCTGTAACCAGAGTTGATCTGGAGAACAGAAGGGTGTGTGTGCTGTCTGTCAGGAGCTAAGATACATGATCTGGACCTGAGGTTGAAGAGGATTCTAATGAGAGCAGGAAAGAATCTACTGATTCTCCTTCACATGGGAACAAATGATAGAGCCAGATTCTCACTTGAACATATCAAGGGAGACTATGCCAGGCTGGGGAAGATGCCTAAGGAAATGAAGGCTCAGGTGATCTTCAGAGGGATTCTACCAGTCCGTAGAGGAGGAGAATGAAGGCAGAACAGGATTATGATGATCAACAGATGGCTCAGGCAGTGGTGCTATATGGAGGGTTTGGGGATGTTTGACCACCAGGAGACATTCATGGACAGAGGACTGTTCTTATGGGATAGACTCCATCTGACTAGGGAGGGAAATAGATTTCTGGGATGGAGGTTGGCACAACTGATTAAAAGAGCTTTAAACTAGGAACTTGGAGGAGACGGTTGCGAGATGCACATGTAATCTCCATGCCTGATTCTACCATTGAGCGGAAGGAAAATCAAGCAAGAAAGTATACAGCAATCAAGAAAGAAACAGCAGTGGGTAGGAGAATGGACATTAAGAGGAAGACTACTTCATTGATATCAGCACTAACAGTCAGGTAGGTGATACTGACAGCAGAATGACTGTACCCAACTGGATGAGGAATGTGGGTGAAGCCAAGTAGAAACAACTAAGACGTTTGTACACCAATATAAGGAGCCTGCGTGACAAAATGGAGGAATTAGAACTACTGGTGCAGGAAGTGAAACCAGATATTATAGAGATAATAGAAATATGGTGGAATAGTAGTTATTACTGGAGTACTGGTATTGAAGGGTATGTGCTGTTCAGGAAAGACAGAAATAAAGATAAAGGTGGTGGAGTATGTTATTGTATGTTAATGATGAGGTAGACTATAAAGAAATCAGAAATTATAAAATGGATAAGACAGAATCTGTTTGGGCTAAAGTCATTTTAGTGAAGAAAGCTACTAGAGGTTCACATGGGATAGTGCTTGGGGTATGGTACAGACCCCCAGGATTCGATCTGGATATGGATAGAGACCTTTTTAATGTTTTTAATTAAATAAATACTACTGGGAATTGTGTGATTATGGGAGACTTTAACTTCCCAGATATAGATTGGAGGACAAGTGCTACTAATAGTAATAGGGCCCAGATTTTCCTGGATGTGATAGCTGACAGATTTCATCACCAAATAGTCTCTGAACCAACAAGAGTGAGTCCATTTTAGATTTGGAATTTGTGAGTAGTGAGGCCATCGTAGAAGAACTGGTTGTATGGGACAACCTTGGTTCGAGTGATCATGATCTAATTCAGTTTACACTAAATGGAAGGATAAACAAAACTAGATCTGCAGCTAAAGTGCAAACTTTAAAAAATCAAGGGAATTAGTTAGGGAAGTGGACTGGCTGAGGAACTCAAGGATCTGAATGTGGAGGAGGCTTGGAATTACTTTAAGTCAAAGTTGCAGAAACTATCTGAAGCCTGCATCCCAACCAAGGGGAAAAACATTCATAGGGAAGGAACAAGATGGATGACAAAGCATTTCAAACAGATGATTAAGCGAAAGTAGAAAGCCTACAAGGAATGGAAGATGGGGTGGATCAGCAAGGAAAGTTACCCATTGGAGGTCAGAAAGTGTAGGGGTAAAATGAGAACTGCCAAAAGCCAAGCAGAGTTGGACCTTGAAAAGGGAATTAAAACCAATATAAAAAGGTTCTATAGCCATATAAATAAAAAGAAAACAAGGAAAGAAGAAATGGGGCCGCTAAGCATTGAGGATGGGCTGGAGATTAAAGATAATCTAGGCATAGCCCAAACCTAAACAAATACTTTGCCTCAGTGTTTAATAAGGGTAATGATGAGTTTAGGGGGTAGTGGCAGGGTAGCTAATGGAAATGAGAATGTGGAAGTAGAAATTACCACAGACAAGGTGAAAGTCAAATTCAAACAGCTTCATGGGACTAAATCAGGGGGCCCAGATAATTTTCATCCAAGAATATTAAAGGAACTAGCCCATGACATTGCAAGACCAATAGCAAGGATTTTTAATGAATCTGTAAATGCGGGGGTCGTACCCTATGACTGGAGAATTGCTAACATAGTTCCTATTTTTAAGAAAGGCAAAAAAAGTGATCCAGGAAACTACAGGCCTGTTAGTTTGATCTCAATTGTATGCAAGACCTTGGAATTAATTTTGAAAGTGAAAGTACTTAAGGACGAAGAGGTAAACAGTAATTGGGATAAAATACAACATGGTTTTACAAAAGGTAGATTGTGCCAGACCAATCTGATCTCCTTCTTTGGGAAGATAACTGATTTTTTAGACAAAGGAAATCCAGTAGATCTAATCTACCTGGATTTCAGTAAGGCATTTGATACAGTTCTATATGGGAAATTATTTGTTAAATTGGAGAAGATGGGGATTAAAATGAGAATTGAAAGATGGATAAGGAACTGGTCAAGGGGAGACTACAGCTTGCCAGCCTTCCAGGATTGTCCTGGAGTCTCCAGGAATTAACGATTAATCATTAATTAAAGATTATGTCGTGATAAAACCTCCAGGAACACATCCAACCAAAATTGGCAATTCTAGGTCATACTGAAAGGTGACCTGTCAGGCTGAAGGGAGGTTACCAGTGGAGTTCCTCAGGGATCAATCTTGGGACCATCTTATTTAACATTTCTATTACTGACATTGGCACAAAAAGTAGGAGTGTGCTAATAAAATTTGTGGATGACACAAAGTTGGTAGGTATTGGCAATATGGAGGAGGACTGGAATATCATACAAGAAGATCTGGATGACCTTGAAAACTGAAATACCAGAAATGGGATGAAATTTAAGTGCAAAGTGCAAGGTCATGCACTTAGGGACTAACAACAAGAATTTTTGCTATACGTCAGGGACTTATCAGTTGGAAATAATAGGGTAGGAGAACTGTGGGGTGTATTCATTGATCACAGAATGATTGAGCTGCCAATGTGATGTGGCCATGAAAAAGACTAATGCAGTCCTAAAATGCATCAGGCGAGGTATTTCCAGTAGCAGGGCTGGCTCCAGCATTTCTGCCACCCCAAGCACGCCAAACAAAACAAAACAAAACAAAACAAAAAAAAAGCCGCGATCGGCGGCGGCATTTCAGAGGCAGGTCCTTCGCTTCTAGAGGGAGTGAGGGACCTGCCGCCCCCGAATTGCCACAGGTGCCGCCCCTCTCCCTTGGCTGCCCCAAGCACCTGCTTGTTAAGCTGGTGCCTGGAGCCGGCCCTGTCCAGTAGAGACAGAGAACTGTTAGTACCATTATACAAAGCACTGTTGAGACCTCATCTGGAATACTGTGTCCTGTTCTGGTCTCCCATGTTTAAGAAAGATGAATTCAAACTGGAACAGGTGCAGAGAAGGACTACTAGGATGATCTGAGGAATGGAAAACCTACCTTATGAGAGGAGACTCAAAGAGCTTGGCTTGTTTACCCTAACCAAAAGAAGGTGGAGGGGTGATATGATTGCTCTCTATAAATACATCAGAGGGAAAAATACCAGGGAGGGAGAGGAGTTATTTAAGTTAAGCACCAATGTGGACACAAGAACAAATGAACATAAACTGGCCATCAACAGGGTTAGGCTTGAAATTAGATGAAGGTTTCTAACCATCAGAGGAGTGAAGTTCTGGAACAGCTTTCCAAGGGGAGCAGTGGGGACAAAATACCTAACTGACTTAAAGACTGATTTTGATATGTTGATGCCAGGGATGGTATGCTGAGACTGCTACAATGGCATGCAGCTGATCTGCAACTGCTCACAGCAAATATCTCCAATGGCTGGTGATGGGACTCTAGATGGGGAGACTCTGAGTTACTACAGAGAATTCTTTCCCAGGTGTCTGGCTGATGGATCTTGCCCACATGCTCAGGGTCTAACTGATCACCATATTTGGGGTTGGGAAAGAATTTTCCCCCAGGTCAGATTGGCAGAGACCCTGGGGGGGTTTCGCCTTCCTCTGCAGCATAAGGCGCTTGTGACTTGCTGGTTTAAACTAGTGTAAATAGTGGACTCGCTGTAACTTAAAGTCTTTAAATCATGAGTTGAGGACTTCAGTAACTCAGCCAGAGGTTAGTGGTCTATTACATGAATGAGTGGGTGAGGTTCTGTGGCCTGCAATGTGCAGGAGGTCCAACTACAGGATCATGATTTTCCCTTGTGGCCTTAAAGTCTATTAGTCTATGAGCTGGGAACTCAGTAGATGAAGGAGGAAGACCCTGGAGGGAAGAACAAGGAGAGTTCTCTTCTGGGAAGAAACTAAGGAGGAAGTTAGACTGAGGGAGTTGAAGTCAAGCCCAGGAAGGGCAAAGGTCTTTTTGTTTAGTGCTGAACCCCGGAAGAGGACTAAACTGTTGGGTGACCTGTCCAGAGGACTGAGCCACAGAAGGCCCAGGGAAGAAACCAGTTGGGAGTGATCACTGTGGCCAAGACAGTGGCCACCAGAGGGGGTGTGATAGGTAAATTCCCCTACAACACCGTGTCCAGGCATGAGGGGTGCCTAGAGGTGAGGAGGCATGTTTACATTTACCTATCATTGAAATGCAGCCACCTCTGGGACGATACATGGCAACTGTTTAATTGCACGCTGAGTTATTATATAACAATCCATGGCAGGAAGTGAGGGAAAAACACTGTATCTAATTGAAATTATGGAGACGCATTTAGGCAAGCTGAATGTAATGACCCCCAAATGAACCCCAATGTTTTAAAATGATTTCTAATGACAAGTGATTAACTGTTCAGTTTTCAGAGTAGCAGCCATGTTAGTCTGTATCCACAAAAAGAACAGGCGTACTTGTGGCAACTTAGAGACTAACAAATTTATTAGAGCATAAGCTTTCGTGGGCTACAGCTCACTTCTTCGGATGCATATAGAGTGGAACATATATTGAGGAGATATATATACACATATACAGAGAGCATGAACAGGTGGGAGTTGTCTTACCAACTCTGAGAGGCCAATTAAGTAAGAGGAAAAAAACTTTTGAAGTGATAATCAAGATAGCTCAGTACAGACAGTTTGATAAGAAGTGTGAGAATACTTACAAGGGGAGATAGATTCAATGTTTGTAATGGCTCAGCCATTCCCAGTCCTTATTCAATCCTGAGTTGATTGTATCTAGTTTGCATATCAATTCCAGCTCAGCAGTCTCTCGTTGGAGTCTGTTTTTGAAGTTTTTCTGTTGTAAGATAGCCACCCGCAGGTCTGTCATTGAATGGCCAGACAGGTTAAAGTGTTCTCCCACTGGTTTTTGAGTATTATGATTCCTGATGTCAGATTTGTGCTCCCACCTGTTCATGCTCTCTGTATGTGTGTATACATATCTCCTCAATATATGTTCCACTCTATATGCATCCGAAGAAGTGGGCTGTAGCCCACGAAAGCTTATGCTCTAATAAATTTGTTAGTCTCTAAGGTGCCACAAGTTCAGTTTTGTAATCCAGTCAAAAGATGAATGAACACTCTAGATACATAATAAGCTTCCGTGAGGAAGGGTCCATTATATTTGCATATATATTGTTTAGCATGATGGGACCCCAATACTACAAATATTACTACTACTACTAATAATAAATAAACAAAAAATAAGTTTGCAGTAAATAGACTTTTCTAAAAGTCTCTCTTCATTCGGAGGATTATGTATGGAAACAAGTATCGGGGGTAGCTGTGTTAGTCTGTAGCCACAAAAATAACGAGGAGTCCGGTGTCACATTAAAGACTAACAGATTTATTTGAAGTGGGTTTTTTACCCGCGAAAGCTTATGCCTAAATAAATCTATTAGTCTTTAAGGTGCCACTGGACTCCTTATTATTTTTAATGTATGAAAAGATATCTGAATTTGACACCTTTATACAGGCCAATACCCTGAGCTCTAACCATGCTTGCTAAAACAGGTTTGGCCTATTGCCAATTTGTAAGAGTCAAAGTCCTTTTGTCTCAGAAATTGGTGATATTAATCAGCAATGCTTTATAGAGCTCAGTCCTGGCAAAGAAAAGTCAGACTAATAACATCACAATGGGGTAGTTAATCATGGCTTTTGGATGACATTGATAAAATTGATTTGCAATTTTGTTTTGTTTTTTTTAGATTTTTTTTTAGAATGCTTTTAGCACTGTAATGAAATTGGTGCACTTCCAAAAGAAATAAAGGAATTTCACTGTCTTGCTTTAATTCGGATTAGAAAATTTACATAATATACAGCAGTTTGATTTCAAATGAAATTTTCCAAAGGATCTGATTCAAAATTAAAACAGCAAATAGAGTTAGCTCATATGTTTCACACACATCCTGGGATGATTATTGCTTCAGAGAAACTTAGTTGGTATCAAGGTTATTTCATTAAACATTTTAGGTCTAATTTCTATTATTAATGTGTTTATGGCTCAGGCCTATAGCCCTTGCTTGGGGAAAACTATTGACTTCAATTACCCAGTTATGTATTTTCACAGTTGATTTCAATTTGTCAATTCCATTGTAGATTTCCATTTCCAGTTAAACATGGCAGGTGTGCTGAACTTAGTCATTAAGAAAGCTATTTTCTTCATATGTAGAGTTTCTCCATATGTGGTGGTATGAAAATTGTATCCCACATATGCCTGTATCTCATTATGTCTGTACTACCACTATCATCAGATTCTAGTCTAACCTCCTGTAAAACACAGGGCATAAAACTTCCCCAAAATAATTCCTAGACTATATCTCTTGAGATGTTTTTCTGTCTTGATTTAAAAATTGCCAGTGATGAGTTCACTCTGACCCTTAATACGTTGTTCCAATAGTTAATGATTTTAATTGTTAAAAATGTACGCCTTATTTCTGGTCTGAATATATCTAGCTTCAACTTCTAGCAATTGCACCTTGTTGTACCCTTGTCTGCTAGACTGTAGAACCCATTATTAAATATTTGTTCCCCATGTAGATACTTATAGACTATAATTAAGTCAGCCCATAACCTTTTCTTTGTTGCGATAAGTAGATTTAGCTTTTTGAGTTTGTCACTATAAGGCATGTGTTTTAGCCCTTTAATCATTCTCATGTTTTTTCTCTTAACCCTCTCCAATCTATTAACCCCTTCTTGAATTGTACGCACCAAAACTGGACACAATATTCCACCAGCAGTCACACCAGTACCAAGTATAGAGGTACAATAACTTCTCTACTCCAACTTGCAATTCCCCTGTTCATCCAAGGATTGGGTTTTCTCTTTTGGCCACAGCACCACACTAAGGTCATGTTCAGCTGACTATCTACCATGACCCCCAAATCTTTTTCAGTCATTGCTTCCCAGGATAGAGTCCTCCATTGTGTAAGTGTGGCCTACGTGTTCCTAGGTGTTCACATTTACACCTAGCCATATTAAAAGACATATTGTTTGCTTGTGTTCACTTTACCAAGTGATCTGTATCTATCCGAATCAGTGATCTCTCCCCTTCATTATTTACCATTCCCCCAACTTTTGTGTCATTTGCAAACTGTCAATGATGGTTTTATGTGATAAAAATGTTACATAATGTAGAGCCAAGAACCAGTCCCTGTGGGACCCGACAGGAAACGTACCCAGTTGATGACTATTCCTCATTTACAATTACATTTTGAGACCTAACAGTTAGCCAGCTTTTAATTCATTTGGTGTGTGCCATATTAATTTTATATCATTCTAGTTTTTTAATCAAAATGTCATGCAGTACCAACTCAAACACTTTACAGAAATCAAAGTATATTATGTCATCACTATTACCTTTATCAACCACACTTGTAATCTCATTAAAAAAAATATCATGTTAGTTTAATGGGATCTATTGTCCATAAGCCTATGTTGATTTGCATTAATTACATTATCTTTATTTCATTATTTATTAGTTGAACCCTGTGTCAGGCATTACATTATTTTGCCCAGGATTGATGTCAGGCTGACAGGCCTATAACTACCCAGATTACTCCTCCCTCATCCTTCTTTTATGTTTATTTTTTAAATTTCCTTTCTTCCAGTCTTATGGAACTTCCCCAGTGCTCCTAGACTTATAAAAATTAACATTAAAAGCCCAGAAAGCTCCTCAGCCAGCTCGTTTAAAACTCTTGAAAGCAAGTTTCTAGCCCTGTTGATTTAAAAATGTCTTTAGTAGCTTCTGTTTAACATCTTTCAGGGATACTGGTAAAATGTAAAGAGAGTTATCATGTGATGAGACTATATTATCAGTTTCCCCTCCCCCCCCAACAGTAACCATATTTCCTCCTATATGTTATCAAGACACAGCAGGAGCGTAGTGTGTGAATTTGCCATTCAGTCAGTTCACAACAAAGTTTAAGAGAAAATTGCTTTAGAAATAAAAAACATTCACTGAAATCAAGCAAGTGAACAATTGATTGCATCTAAAGAATGCAAAGACTTGGCTGTATGTACTGAAAGTCGGTAACTGTCAAATAATTGCATACATACAGTAAGATAGCATGATTCACTAGGCTTAAGAACATAAGAATGGCCATCCTGGGTCAGACCAAAGGTCCATCTAGCCCAGTGTCCTGTCTTCCGACAGTGGCCAATGCCAAGTGCGCCAGAGGGAATGAACAAAACAGGTAATCACCCGATGATCCATCCACTGTCACCCATTCTCAGCTTCTGGCAAACAGAGGCTAGGGATATTATCCCTGCCCATCCTGGCTAGTAGCCATTGATGGATCTATCCTCCATGAATTTATCTAGCTCTTTTTTTAACCCCGTTATAGTCTTGGGCTTCACAACATCCTCTGGCAAAGTGTTCCACAGGCTGTGCGTTGTGTGACAAAATACTTCCTTTTGTTTGTTTTAAAACTGCTATTAATTTCATTGGGTGACCCCTAGTTCTTGTATTATGAGAAGAAGTAAATAACACTTCCTTATTTACTTTCTCCACACCAGTCATGATTATAGAGACCTCTATCACAGTGTAAGCAGAGTCAGGATGAGCTCTACCCTGTCATCTGGTGGTGAATTGTGGTGAGTTGTGGAAAAGAACTTCAGGGGCTGATCTTGTTTGCATAGGCACACCCACCCTGCCTAGCATGAGCCCACGGCAGCCCAAATGGTCACTTTGGCTGCTGTGGGATCCCCAGTTTCTCTGTTATTGTTGCAGGAAGAATAAAGTGTTACCCTGATTATGTGAATCAAGGACAGTGGAACTGTTTTATGACAGAGGGACTCACCATCAACTACGTAGCACTCGCTAGACAAGGAACATGAGTTCCAAAAGCCAGTGAATTGAGAGAGGTTGGGTACAGGCAGTTGTACCTGGTGGTGTGGGCCCCTTTTGAGGGCCTGCAACACTAACTGCACTGCCTCCTCTCTCCACTGTGGAATATCAGAGCTAATTTTGATTCCAGTAAGAGTCTAGTTACAGGCTGCTGAGCTGAATTCACTTTGGGCCAATGGTGCACCAGCACTGAGGCTCCCCTACTACAAGTTGAAATCACTAAGTGCTGTGATAAGTAGTGGCAGGGACATGAAGATCTATTGCTGAGTGGCTGGCAGAGCAGTTTGCAGGGTGGTTGGAGCGGCTCATGGGATGGCAAGTGGAGTATAGTGGAGTGGCTGGCATAGCAGAGCAGTTTGTGGGATGGCTGGAGCAACTCATAGGATGGCTGGTGGAGCGGAGCGGCTGGTGGAATGGCTCGCGGTGAAGGCTGCAGCAGAACCCCACAGAGAGGTGGGGCAGTTGCCCTTGGACCTCGTAAGGTGCCCCTTAACACCCTGGGAAGTTAAACTCTGCAGATAAACTTTTGAACTCTGGGAATGTACTGACCAGGGACAGAGACTTTTGGGTTGTTGGACTTTTGGGACTTTGGGGGATTTTTTGGGTTGCTGGACTTAAGACCCTGATGGGAAAAGGACACTACCAAACTTACTTGGGGGTGGGTCTTTTGCTCATGGTTTGTATTATGAATCCTGTTTGTGGTGTTTTCCCAACATAATGCTGCATTGTTTCCTTCCTTTATTAAAAGGATCTCGCTACACTCAGACTCCGTGCTTGCTAGAGGCACCCGGAGGGGGGGGGTGGTGGTATGTAATTGTCCCAGGTCACTGGGTGGGGGTTCGAGCCTGTTTTGCACTGTGTTATTGAAACAGAACTCCTAGATACTGAACCCAGCCCTTGTTGCTGTCAACTCAGATGGGCAGAAGGGTTACAACAGGGATTGGCAACCTTTGGCATGTGGCCCGCCAGTGTAAGCACCCTGGCGAGCTGGGCTGGCTTGTTTACTTGCCATGTCCGCAGATTCGGCCAATCACGACTCCCACTGGCCATGGTTCGCCACTCCACGCCACTGGGGGCGGCGGAAAGCGGTGGCCAGCACATCCCTCGGCTCACGCAGCTTCCCGCAGACCCTATTGGCTTGGGACAGCGAACTGCAGCCAGTGGGAGCCGTGATCGGCCGAACCTGCAGACACGGCAGGTAAACAAACCGGCCCAGCCCACCAGAGTGCTTACCCTGGTGAGCCGCATGCCAAAGGTTGCGATCCCTGCTCTATCATATCCCCCCCCTTAGTCGTTTCTTTTCCAAGCTGAAAAGTCCTAATCTTATTAATCTCTCCTCATAGAGCAGTGGTTCCATACCCCTAATAATTTTTGTTGCCCTTTTGTGAACTTTTCCCAAGTCCAATATATCTTTTTTGAGATGGGGCGACCACATCTGCACACAGTATTCAAGATGTGGGCATACCATGGATTTATATAGAGGCAATATGATATTTTCTGTCTTATTTATCCCTTTCTTAATGATTCCCAACATTCTGTTCACTTTTTTGACTTCCACTGCACATTGAGTGGATGTTTTCAGAGAACTATCCACAATGACTCCAAAATCTCTTTCTTGAGTGGTAATAGCTAATTTAGACCCCATCATTTTATATGTATAGTTGGGATTATGTTTTCCAATGTGCATAACTTTGCATTTATCAAGATTGAATTTCATCTGCCATTTTGTTGCCTAGTCACCCAGTTTTGAGAAATTCTTTTGTAGCTCTTCGCAGTTTGCCTGGGACTTAATTATCTTGAGTAGTTTTGTATCATCTGAAAAATTTGCCACCTCACTCTTCACCTCTTTTCCCAGATCATTTATGAATATGTTGAATAGGACAGGTCCCAGCACAGACTCCTGGGGGACACCACTATTTACCTTTCTCCATTCTGAAAACTGACCATTTATTCCTACCCTTTGTTTCTTATCTTTTAACCAGTTACCAATCCATGAGAGGACCTTCCCTCTTATCCCATGACTGCTTACTTTGCTTAAGAGCCTTTGGTGAGGGACCTTGTCAAAGGCTTTCTGAAAATCGAAATACACTATATCCACTGGATCTCCTTTGTTCCCATGCTTGTTGACCCCCTCAAAGAATTCTAGTAGATTGGTGAGGCATGAATTTCCTTTACAAAAAACATGTTGACTATTCCCCAACAAATTATGTTCATCTATGTGTCTGACAATTTTGTTCTTTATTGTAGTTTCAACCAGTTTGCCCGTTACTCAAATCAGGCTTACTGGCCTATAATTGCCACGGTCACCTCTGGAGCCCTGTTAAAAAATATTTTAAGAAATATTTATTTTATTATTTTAAGAAAGCCAGTGGCAGTTTTGAAAGTACTGAGATGGGGAAATCCTTTAGGTCAAACTCTCTGCTAGTGTTAATAGATTTAAATTGGTGCAGAGAACCACTGACATCAGTGGTGCTCTGCCAACCTACCCTGGCATAAATTTGTTCTTTTAAGTTCCCCAAAAGCCCTTGGCAAAAGATTTAGGTAGACCAGTGCCCATCTAGTGCCTCATACTTTAGACATTTGTGTGGTAATTAATGTATGGTATTGCATTAAAAACAGTTCAGTGTAGCATTCATATATTTAGTCCTACTAGGATTGAAAAAAAAGATTTAACAGTGTTTTTTCCCCTTTCAAACTCTTCTATTTTTCCATTTTCAGAAAATAATCATTCATTTCTGTTGTATAAAATGAAATTAGTACAGTCACACTAAAACTTATTTACAGAGGACCAGATCCTGAGAGTTTTGCCTGAGTAAGAGTTAAGGATTTGATTCACTTTGGAAAAAAAATTCTGCTAATCACAAATCAGTATATAATAAAATTGTATAAACAAATCTGGCTTCTTATTGGCTGTACCCACACTTCACAAATTCCATTCTATAAGCACATCAGAATAGTTAATTTTAATAAAGTCACTTCACTGGGAGAGAATTTTAGCAGACGATTTCTGGTTTCTTACTTCCAAATGAAACTTACCTTGACTTCACCCAATAATTTTATTACAGTTGGCATTTACTTAGGATAGGAATCTCCATGTCTAGTATGTCTAGAAGTATTAAAATGCCACTTTTTTATAATTTATTATTTTTCTGAGTGTTACAAATTGGAATACCTCCTTGTTCAAAAACTTCATCATATATGGAATAGCAAATCCAGGACAAGGGCCACTAAATTACAATGACAGATAAATGAATGTATATTGATGTGACATGATTCTTAAAATGAAAGCTCTAGTTCTGGAAGCAGTTTGAGAGGTAGGTACACTCTCTGGAGTTGCAATGCAAGCCATGTAAACAACTTTATGGCTTTATTTTCATAATATATGTCAACAAAATGTGATTGCATGCATAAACATATACTTGGACATGCAGTTCCCTGTTTTGTTCATGCAGCTACCTGTTTTGTAAGTGCAATTTATCACCCTGTCTTATAAAAACTGACTTTTACTATTTTTTTCCTTTCAGTAGGCCAGCAATGCACAGTCACTTTTGAAAAATTTCTTCTAGGACAAAAGGTAATGGTGAAAAAATATTTGATCACACTTTATAACTAAGGCTAAGATTTAGTCACGGATATTTTTGGTAAAAGTCATGGACAGGTCACGGGCAATAAGTAAAAATTCACAGCGCGTGACCTGTCCATGACTTTTTACCAAAAATACCCCTGATTAAATCTCTACTTCTGGGACCCCGCTTCTCCAGGGGGCCCCTGCTGGGGAGGGCCCTGCTCCAGTGTTGGGGATTGACTGCCCCAAGCTGGTGCTCCCAGGGACTGCTCTCTGGATGGTCTCTGGGCACCCCTGGGGCTGCTGCTTCAGCCACCACGGGACAGCTGCTGCTTGGGCAGTCCCAGGGCACCCCCAAACCTCTGCTTGGGTTGTCCCCGGAACCAGTTTCCCAGGGCCAGCCGAGCAGCAGCTGGTATGGCTGGCCCCACAGCAGCCCTCGGGACCACTGCGCAGATGCTTCCTGGGACCAGCAGCACCGGACGCTGCTTGAATGATCCCCAGAGCCAGCTGCCCGGGGCATCTCAAGCAGTGGATGGTGCGGCTGGCCCTGGGCACCGCTGGAGCAGCTGGCCCTGGGTCATTCCAGCAGCAGTCGGTGCAGCTGGCCCTGGGGCTAGCTGCTCAGGTGGCCCTGAAGTCAGCTGCACCAGCCGCTGTGGAAATCACGGAGGTTGCGGAAAGTCCTGGAATCTGTGACTTCTGCGACCTCTGTGAAAGAATTGCAGCCTTATTTATAATATACTAATAATATGGAGCTTTCATTGGTAGATCTCACAGCATTTTACAAAGGAGGTCAGTATCAAAATTTCCATTTACAAATGGTTTATAAAGCAATAATAAGCAGTTAATAGATGCAAGTTATAGATAGTAATAGTATGGGTTATAGATAGTTATAAGCACATCAGTAGAAGGTGTGTTAGATAGTTATAAATCATGTGTATATATGAGCAACCTGTTGGATCCTACAACAATTGATTCACACTTTATTAAGACGTCTGTTAAACATTTTGTAACCTTGTATTTATAAATGAAGTCTTACTATACAGTGTGACCAAATGTCTTCTGCAATATTCATTTCCTCAGGGCCAGATGATGAACACCTAACACCTTGCACTAGTAGCCTCATTGTAGTCAGTTGGGTACTTCTGTGAGTTGCTGCTCACCAGTAGGTATAAGGGGTTCACAATCTTACCCTTCATTAATCCTATAACCATATTTAAAAAATCTAGTTTTTGAGCAACTGACCAAAACACTGCAGGTCCTCGGCTAGTGTAATTGAGTATAGCTTCAATCAGTGGAGTCTAATCAATTGCTGTAGTTATACTTAGACCAGCTGAGAGCTCTGTGGTCAGATTTACAAAGGTATTTAGGTACCTAACGCTGCAGATAGGGCCCTAATGGGATTTCAAAAGTGCCTAAGCAGGTTAGATGCCCAATCCACTAACTTCAATGAGAGTTAGTCTCTAACCTGCTTTTTAGGTGCTTTTGAAAATCCCACGAGATGTTATTTGCACATTTAGATACCTAAATACCTTTCAAAATCTGGCCCTTAGATTTTGTGTGTGTGTGTGTGTGTGTCTGTGTGTGTGTGTGTCTGTATGTGTGTGTGTGTAAAAAATATATCTTGGTTTTTAGACATAACATATTCTCCCATCACTCAACATATTCTCCCTTGCTGGAAAGAACTAAACCTCTGACTTTTCTGGATCCTAGGCTGAGGCTGATTTATAAGGACTTCTTAACACATTCTACAAATGTTCATGCAGTGGTTCCTAGTTCACTGCTGTGTGTACTATGCAGTACACTGCTGTTCTGATCAAAGAAGACTACAGGAGTGCACTAAACACACAGGGTGAAGAAAACAAAAGATATTTCTCCTTCCCTTCCCCCACCCCGTCACACAGGTATAAAATATATAATGTTTGAGGAGGAGAGATGGCAGAGGGCTGCAGACAGGGACTGCTGGGACATTGCTTACAGTTCCTACCTAGCTTTATTGGAGACTTGATTTTCTGTGGCACTAGTACAGTATTTAACACAGATGGAATATTGGGCCAGCCTGAGCTCTATCCATGCACAGAGGTGACTGAGCAAGGATCTTCTGCCTATCCACATGGAAGAGGTGACTCTGCTGGCTTCATATCACCCTCCCTCATTCAGAATCTGCAGCAGTTCTGTGTGGTCTGGATAGTATGCTGGGGTGAGGTTTGAGGGGGAACTGTGTAGGATGGAGGGGCATGCACATTGTCCCTTGCCTGGGCCTATGGAAACTAGGTGAATGAACATTCTATTTCTATGTAGCCCCTCCCCTTCCATGACATCCCCCCAGTGATCCTGGGAGATGCCATTTTCTCAGGGAGCTAGAAGTGGGATCCTGCTTGGGGGGCCAGGCCTCGACACAGCATCCATAGGGATATGCATTGTTTGAGAGAGGCCATTTACATGAGAACAAACCTCACCCATGCCAAGACATGTTTGGGGGTGGGGAGAGGAAGAGTTCGGAGGTCTCCAGAAGGGGATCCTCATGAAGATTTCCATCTCAAAAGTTCTCCCTTTTCAGTTCTTTCATTGGAGGGGAGAAACTACCATTTGCCAATGGCACAGCTAAGAAACTTGCTAGATACTTCTGTGTTACACAACAAACCTATCCAAGTTTGTATAATGGTCCTTCCTAACAAAATAAGGAAAGCAAGAGTGTGGGTAATTAGGCAGAGAACCCTTTCAAACAGTGTATTTTAGAAATGAGTATAAGGCAAAAAATCAGCCAGTTCAGCTAGGAATTAGAAAACCTCAGCTCCACTGGCTTGATTTGTTTTCTTTTAAAAAAAGTGACCTTCCCATTCATAAACAATATTGTTTGAAATGTCAAGTCCAGGTAATTATCAGGCTCCCCACTCCCCAAAAGAACAACCAACAACTAGCAGCGTACAGGTAGTTCCAGCTGTAGTTATGGCTGCAGTAGGCAAAACAAAAATTTGTTTTACCTATTGAAATGACAGTATTAAACCTGAATAAATATGGAGAGATGGAGTGAGGAGCAATGTCTGGCAGCCAGAAGGGAGGCTGGAGACAGAGGGGAAGGCGTGGAGCTGTCAGGAAGGGGAGGGGGGGCCACAGAGCGCATGCAGGGATATATTAGTGAATCTCAAGCAGGGAGCGGTATAAGGAGATAGGAAGGAAGGGAAGGAGGATGAAGGGAGACAGTAGGCACCCCTCAGCAGGAAAGGAAAAGTACTGAAAACAGAGAAAACACATCTCTGTAGAGCTCTTTTTTGACATGCCTGCTCTGAAGCCTATGGGAACTTCTCCCTAAACGGGGACATGTTTAAGACCTGAAAAGAAAATTGGAACAATTCATTTCAAATACTTCATACCTTCTGTACCATTCTTAATACAGCAATCCAGAAAAATAAAACAGCACCATGTTAGTGCAAAGGCATCCTTCTCCATCAATGGAAAACACAAAAAAGCAAAGTTCAGCATATGGCCCTGGTAAGTATATATAAGATAATATGCAGGGGAGCTATAATACAATGAGACCTGGTAGATCTGTGGCAATTTATGTGAAGCTTGTCATCTCTCTCTTGCGATATAAGAAGAATCTAATTTCTTAACTTCCAAGTGACTGCTTAGCTCCTCATGCATGTAAACTCCCTGAACATCAGGGGTTTCCACCCACAAGAGAGAGAGAATATAAAATCTCTAAGGGTGAGATTTACCTGTATGCCATTTCTCAATGTATTAGGCTTAGGCTTGCTTTGTTCTGTCTGTTGTTACTTGGGCCCACTTAAATCCTACTTTTTATACTTAATAAAATCACTTTTGTTTATTAATGAACTCAGAGTAAGTGATTAATACCTGGGGGAGCAAACAGCTGTGCATATCTATCAGTGTAACAGAGGGCAGACAATTTATGAGTTTACCCTCTATAAGCTTTATACAAAGGAAAACTGATTTATTTGGGGTTTAGGCTCCCAGAAAGACTGAATACTGGGTGCTGGGAAAGTCCCAGTTAACCGAGAAGCCCCTGGGCTAAGTGAATCTTAGTTTCTGTGAACTGCGGGGGCGTGGCCCAGCCTCTTGGTCTGTGCTGGAGCCGACTGGTGTGTCTAGCTCAGCAAGACAGGAGTGGAGGGAAGTCTCTTCTGGCAGGAGGGTTTATTCTCAGTGGTATCCCAGACCATCTAGTGACAGTCTTGAGGGAGTTTCTGTGACCCAACCCATCACAGGGCCATGATAAGAGAATGCCACAAGAAGGTTAAGATTGCTGCATAGCTCCTAATGATTGTCTAATTGCAAGGTCAGACCTTACATATTAACTGGAATACTTCAGCCAGGCTTCCAAGTCCATATTTACCTTAATACAGAGTCTTTAACATACTGAATGAAATTCATCCCCAGTGTAACCCTATTGAAGCCAGGGATGAGTTTGGCCTTTTGACTTTCAAGAATCCATAGAACAAACATGGATTTAGGAGCCTAATATGAGGCTTTGAAAATACTGAGCTTCATTTTTACTTTATAACATCTCAGCTCTTCCATTTGACATTGTCTTGCCATTGCCATTAGGAAGAGTAGATTCCTGCCTCATCCCGACAGTACACCAGCATGTAATGAAAAAACGCACGTGCATAGGAAAGAGAGCGAGAGCCATTATAACATAAGGGAAGCCTTGCTAGAGGCTAAGCATCTCTGATAGGTTTGTGGATGGTAACCACCGCAGCACTTAAAAGATGGCATTGTTCTAACTTGCGCATGTAAAATAAAGTGGAGGAGAGGAGAATTTCCGTTTTTGGATTCTGCTACATTATGCTTTCAAGGGAAGATTTTTATCCTTGGCTTACAAAGATACTTTGGCAGGCAAAGCTTGTCTGTGGAATGCATCAGATCACACCAAGTGTCATGTAGTTATTTTTTTCCTAGGGGAAGATACCCTGGAGGCCCTTTAGCTCTCTTGATAAACTAAACCATGTGATCACTGGTTCTAGTGTAACATATGCCATTCCTAAAAGCAGCAAATACTTTTGCTCATTACAAGAAAGAAAAATGCCATCGATGACTCCCAAGGAAAATGCCAGACTCCCAAGAAATCAAACTGTTGCAAACGTGTGTGTGGGAAGTTTAATGACATTTGGTACAGTGACCCTTTTATTGCTTTGAGGCATACATGGATTGCAATGGGTTTTATTATTTAAAGATAGAAACATGAAGAAAAAAAACTTCGAAAAGGCTAATGTGATACTACATTGAATAGAAAATATTTGGATTTCATTTGTTTAAAAATCAGCTATTAAAAATACAGCATGCGATTTAGTGACTCTTCACATGTCAGCCCGGACGAAAGAAGCAAAGATGCCATCTTCCCGAGACAGCAGGTTCTCTGGTGTGTCATTCTCCAAAATATTCCCTCGTTTCATCACAATGACCAGGTCAGCAGTCAGAATAGTGTGGACCCGGTGCTGTGATAAAACAAAAGCATACAGAAATTCTCATTATAATAATAGCCTTCATTTAGGACCTGATCTAGTAAAGTCAATGGTACGAGTTCTATTGTCTTCTGTGAGTTTTGGATAAGGTCCTATTCAGCAACTTTAATCCCAAGGGATCTCAAAGCGCTTTACAAGCCACGGCCCTGAGCCTGAAAATACATATGCAGATGCTTAACTTTCTGTATGTGAGATGCCCCTTTGAACTCAATGGGACTGCTCAGATGCGTAAAGTTAAGCATGTTCATGAGTATCTGCAAGATTGAGCCCCATGGTGCATGGTGTTGAACAGCTCCTGAGAGGTTCAGAATATACTCAGTGCTCATTGATTCAATAAATTCTCAGCACTCTCCATGATTGGGCCCTGTGGAACTGGCCATTTGGAACTAAACTCATGGATGTGGTTCCAGGAGTAACCCCTGCTATATATAGGTACAGGATCACTGATATACACCTTCCTCTTTGGGATGCCTTGATCAAGAACACAGACAAATTGTACTCATAAAAAGTACCATTTGTTTTTTCTGTGATCATGCAGATTAGATGAGGCTTTGAGTTTTATGTTTCTATTAAAACCACACACACTGCATGGAATCCAATTCTTGTGAGAGAGAGAATCCAGAGAGAGAATTGAGGGCTGGGTTGATGCTGGTGTGATTTGGACTTGTCATTTCAGGCAAGGCTGAATCTTACACCAGTGGGTCTCAACCAGGGGTATGTGTACCCCTGGGGGTCCACAGAGATCTTCCAGGGAGTACATCAACTCATCTAGATATTTGCCTAGTTTTACAACAGGCTAAATAAAAAGCACTAGTGAAGTCAATACACATTAAAATTTCATACAGGCAATGACTTGTTTATATTGCTCTATGTACTATACATTGAAATGTAAGTACAATATTTACATTCCAGTTGATTTATTATAATTATATGGTAATAATGAAAGTCAGCAATTTTTCAGTAACAGTATGCTGGGACACTTTTGTATTTTTATGTCTGATTTTGTAAGCAAGTAGTTTTTAAGTGAGGTGTAACTTGGTGGTACACAAGACAAATCAGACTCCTGAAAGGGGTACAGTAGTCTGGAGAGGGTTGAGAGCCACTGACTTATACCACTAATCTGTGTCATCTGGCCATTCCCAAGGGAACAGTTCACTTACACTTGGACTGACTCATGTGTCCTGCACCAAGTCCAAAAGGCAACAATAGCATTAAGGGAATAAAGAGTTTGTTTCTTTACTTTATATGCATTTTTTTGTTTTGTTTTTGTGAATTTAGCACTGGTGCATGAGTGACAGTGCTGGAGAATGAATGAACTCTGCCATTTAACCATAGAACACTAAAAATGGTAGTGCAAGTTCTTCCCCATGCTGTCCTACCAGTATATCTCAATCCCAATCTGGAAGGGCATCCTTAGGGATGAGATGGTAGTTTAGTTTCCAGGCTAATTCAGTCCTTGGTCTCTCTTCTGAGACTGCCAACGAAAGTGTCATTTGTGATGTGGACTCATGTCCACCAAGATCTGGATGGGCATATGCAACTCATTTCAGATATTATTTTCAAAAGCAATTATTTATTAAGTAGTTAATTATCATTTGTATTACTATGTTATTAGACTAATTACTCTATTAAAGATTAGTGCATTCATTAAAGCAGGATTTTGGACTTAATAAACACAAACAACATTTGAAAGTACTAGAATGTAATGAATGGCCTTTTGTACTGTCATCTCAAAGCAGTAGAATGGTAGCAGAGCTAAGGTAATTAAAGAGCTAAAGGTAACTACCAGAGAGCCAGAAGTCTTGCGAGCAGTGTGACTGAGAGAGTCTACTTGTTAGTCTTCACCAAAGTGGTGAACAGGCCATCCTCTTTGAGGAGCAAGTTTGAAGCAGAATCACACTCAGCTAGAACACCTTCGGAAAGGACTAACACAATGTCTCCATCCAAGATCTGAGACACTCGGTGCTGAAAAGAAGAACAGGTAGATGGGGAGAAAAAATAGGAGGAAGGATCAGCTACAAAGGAAGAAAGAACGTGAAGCCAACTGAAGGAAAATGCTTTGTGAAGAACAGGAAAGCCAAATAAGGAAATGCTATTTTTCTCCAAACAGCGATGTGGAAAACAGAAGGCCATAGACAAGCAGTATTTTAGTGAGAGAAACAGTACAAATCAGACATGAATTGAAATGACAGTTTTATGAATGGGAATTTTTTTGTTACTGGTGTGTTATGCTTTTATGGATCTGAGGTTCTTAAAGCATGTTATACATGAGCTAGATTAAGTGATTTTCCTACGATATCACAATGAGTCACTGCTACAACTGGAAACAGAACCCAGTAGAGCTGACTCCAATCTTACGAGCTAACCAATCGATCATACCCCAGACAAAGCAAGTGAAACAGCTGTTGAAGCAAAAATTTATTTCACACACAAAACATCTGACTGCCAACTAAGCACATCACAGGGTGGAATTACTTTAAGGTCTCTTTAATATATATATTTTAGAGTCATAGAGTTTATGGCTAAAAGGAAGCACTGGATCAAGAAGGGCATGTCTACACAACCACTTAACGTATGATAAATTGAGGTGTAAATCTACAGCATTCCAGCACCACACACTAACTGTCCATGTGGGCTCTGCTGCTGCACACTATACGTTCCCTAGTGAGCACTAACGTACAGGGGTTTATAGCAGTATGTCAAAGCATACTAGAGAACTTTTAGTGCTCATCAACAGGGTCCACATGGACAGTTAGTGCATGGCTGTGACGAAGCAGAGAAACCACCCACTAGCACGGAAAGGGTTAAGGAGAGCCTTTGAGCCCTGCTAGCCCCGCCCAATTATACCTGCAGCCAATGCCAGACCTGGAGGGGGGAGAAAAGGAGGGAGCCTGATTCAGTTTGGGGCTGACTGGCAAAGAGGCAGGAGCTAGCTGCCTCCCTATCTTACGGGAAGGATCACTAGCTTGCCAGCCAAGGCAGCCACCAGGAACCAAGCACCGTCTTCCTGGCCAAAGGAGAGGGAAAAAGAGGCTTAGGAGAACCCGCCTGAGAGGAACCGGGTGACCAAAGTGCAGAGACCTTGTACGGGTTCTGACGCCACCAAACTTATGGCTGCTCTGCCCGGAGGAACCTGGGACTGCAGCAGGACTCCACCCAGGGTCCACGAAGGGGCACTACTAGAGATAAGCCACAACTACAACTTGGACTATGGGGCCATGCACCACACCGAAGGGGCAACAGTAGGAAGTAACCCAGGGCAGCGGATGCTGACTCCCCACTGGGAGATCCCCTACTTAGGGGTTGACATACACAGGGCCCTTGGTTAGGACCCAGAGAAGCAGAAGGACCCGGGTCTCCCTACCCCATCCTACCTTAAAGACTGAGGCACCTTGATCACAGAAGGAGAGTGCTGGAAGTCCAGTACTCCAACCAGTAGGCTGCCTGGCCTTCCAAGCCCCCTGTTACAATGGCACACTGGCTTGCTACACAGAAAGTGTGTGTGTGTAGACATGCCCATAGTCTGGCTCTCTCTACATCACAGGCCACTAAACACTGCCCTGCCACCTCCACACAAAGCCCAACAAACAGAATTAGACCAAAGTATTACAGCCCAGAAGAGTTACAGGCGGAGAACAGGAGGAATCAAGGTACAACAGTGCCTGAGGCTCCTGCAATGGCAGTGGTCTTACATATGTACAGAAGCCCTGGCCTATACATTGGCACCTACAGCTGATTGAAAAACAAGGGGGGGAGTTACAAACAATTAGCTGAAAACATTTTCTTGTTTTTTGTTGAAATTTGAATATTTTCCACCTCTTCAATTTTTAAAACCACGATAATAAAACAAAGGCGTATGGGGAGAGAACAATCCAATTTGAGACGCTGCACTGAAAAACCTTTGAAGTCACAATTCATGTTACAGTTGTAGAAACTAGCGATGGGTCTAAGCAGCAAATTTCAAATCCAGATTTTGAACTAGCCCCAAACTTCGGTGGTGGTAGGATCCAGTGTTTTAATTTGAGCTGAGTAGAGAGATTAAGCTCAATGGGAAAATTTGTAATGTATCCAGATTCCGATGCCAAACTCCACTGTAAAGTTCTGGTTGTTCAGATCTGAGAGTTTTCACTTGGCCCACCTTACAGATAGAAACTCTTTGCAAAACTGTGGAACCAGATGCAGGTTTGAGCCTGTGTCTTAGTTTTATTTTCATAGCAATAATTGATTGGTGAAAAGCAAGTATAGCAGCTGCAAGAATGAGGAAACGGGGAGGGGCATCTGCTGGAGTCGATACTTACTGCTATCGTTACAACTGTGCGGTCCACAAAGGCAGTCATCACAACCTTCTGCAAAATATTTTCCTGTCAAGAAAAAGGTTCAACAGTTATTCAGTTCTCTTACACACTATGTGCCCTTCACCGTCAAAGACTCAGGACCGTACAGTATATTGCATTCTGTCTTTGTGGTAGATGCTCACTGATGCGATGCAGGATTCTTCTTTAACCCTCTCCCCTCACCACAGAAATAAAAATTAAAAACAAAATAACTGAAAGATAAAAAGACAAGTTATCATGAATGACAGCTAGGGAAGACAGTACCAACTTCTTGCTCTCGACTTCCAATTTCTTTTTGCCTCTTAAAAGGCAAAGCAAGTAGCAGCAATGTAACTGATATACTCACTGTGGCCATGTCAATAGAAGCCGTGGCTTCATCCATGATGAGAATGCTGCTCTTGCGAACAAAGGCTCTGGCCAGACAGAAGAGCTGTCTCTGCCCCACACTGAAATTCTCTCCCCCTTCTGTTACCACCGCATCTGTAACATAGTTAGCTTTAAGGATTATGCCATCTAAATGCTGTTGTCTCAGAGTTTTATTCAGTTGCCCATACAAACGAAAGAGCAAATCAATATCGCAAATGACTTTCAATTTACACCATAAAATCTCCGTGTAAGAGCTGTTCAAACATCAGTAATATCCCTGAAAAATACAATGATGAGAGTTGGAATGAAGTGGTATTGAGGAAACCGAACCCAGCTGTTGGGACCATCACCATGAGGACAATAGACCATCTCACATGATCATGGAGTAAGGATTTAACATATTTGGGAAGGCCTAGTGTTATATTTTAATAATATGGAATGTGTATAATTGGTTTTCCTTCATGAACCAGACCTGGAATGCAAAGGGAAATGCTCGACCAGTGACATAATTAGGAGATACAGCTGTTGGAGCTTCATTTGGCAATCAGAGAGTTGCTGCTGCAAGACTAAAAGCTTTTAGCCCTTTGACAACTGGTCCCCCCATCCCACCTGTTGATGTGCCACATCAATATTTCACTGAAATAAGTAGAAAGCTAAAACATCATTCAGCAGCACAGCATGTACATTCTCTCTGGTATACTGTTGGAATATTCATCAGGGCCCAGATCCTGAAAGATATTTAGGTATCTAATGTTAAGCATCTAAATACGTCTTAGGATCTGGGCCCAAGTGCCTGACATCCATTACAGGGAGGCTTAAAGTATAGAATCCATTGTACAGTTCGCTCCCCTTGTCCTACAGAGAGACATCAAAAAGTCAAACTGTTTCTTTTTAGCTATACATAGATGTGGCTCTTTTTTATGGGTTGGCATAGACTCATGGGTACTTGGCCTTGTTCAAACATACCAAGACCTCCTGGCAATGATTTGACCATGTTCTTCAGCTGAGCAATCTCCAGAGCTTCCCAAAGCCTATCATCAGTGCACTTGCACTCTGGATCCAAATTAAAACTGCAGGGGAAAGAGTGACAAAGTATTGTTATATTCCAGCATCCTGGCCTATTCCCAGGCCACATTGTGGTATTATGTCACTAGAGCTCTCTGAGAAGATTGTGGAACCTGCAATCACCCTTGCATATCACCCCATCCCATAGCTAATTCTGTGGTACCATCTCCCATGTACACCCCCATGCAACCCTAGCGGTCGTACAGTGAGAATGGATACCTACCGAATGGAACCACTGAACAGTATGGGGTCTTGGAGAATAATTGAGAGTCTGGAACGGAGGGTATCCAGGGGCAGTTTACAAATGTCTATTCCATCAATCACAATCTTCCCTGTTTGAAATGACACACAAAGTGAGGACATCACAAGCATCATACTGTTTTTAAGAAGCATACGGAAAGATTAAACAGAACTGCCTGAGACTGACTGCATTCCTTCAGCTGTTTATGGCTCTATAAACATGTGGAAGGTGCTCATATATAATAACACAACCCAGAGGAAAACAGGCATATTGATGTCCTGTTCTCTTTCTCTTTCTTTTTTTCTTCTTTTCTTTTTTTTTTTCCTTCTTCCCTTAAAGGACATATTTTGCTTCCATGCTGCATCATTAATGATGCCATTAAAAGGATAATTTAGTGTGAGCACCCTCAGATCTACAGCCAAATAGAGGAAGAGAGAACAAGAGGAGGTAATGTAGTCATATTTTGGCCTCTTCTGGGCCCACTGACTTCAGTCAGAGTAGGATTGGGTCCTTTGTTTCAAATTGATGCCAGTTTATTTTGTGCAGTGCACTCAAGTAGCCATAATATGAAATATCAAAGCACACCTAGAACTTTAGAAAGATTTATCTAAACTGAGTGACTTTTTCACAAGAGGTGGCTGAGTAAATTAAGAATATGTCCAGCTTTCAGGCATTTTAATCCCATTAGTGTCAGTTTCCATAGATCAGTGTCGTCTAAGGATAGGGTAAGAGATGAATTACAATGCATATTGTTCAGCTACCATAAGTGTAATGGGAACAATTGCATTAATCACCCTGCAGCCCCGGCAAGTCATTCCAATAAAGGAAGCTGCATGTAACAGCTGGAATACTCACTAACGTAAAGGGGATTTCATCACCACATCAGTGCATGTATGGGTTTCACCTGGAAAATTGCCATGTGGTGTGTGAGGTGTGGCAACATTTGGCATTTAGAGAAAAAAAAAATTACAGGCCAGATTGTGACCAGCTGCTCTGCAAATAGGAAAGGATGAGAAGAGCATAAGAAGTCTCTCCCCTTAAGTCCATGCACAGCAGCCAGGTACAAGTGCATCCCCTGAGCTTCCCATAGCACAGGAACTGTGGGGGGCAGGTGTGTAGAAGGGACTAAGATGAGGGATGTAGCCATCAGGATCAGTCTGCATTTGCACTGGGAAGCCCCAGCAGGGATACTGCCTCTGTGCTGCACAATTTCTCCTAGAGCTCCTGTGAAGCTGCTCCCAACATGGGGATGTGCCTAAACTGAACTTGTTAGCCCTATTGCTAATAGTTAGAAAAACCAGCTCTCACCCAGGCCATGATAAATGAATGGAAATTCCAAGCAGCCCATCTGTTATTGCCAGTTTTCCTCATCTTGTAATTTGTAAGCCATACAAGGCTGTATCCTGCAAGGTACTGCGTGCTCTAGCCCTGACCCAGAGAAGCACATAAGCACATGCTTAACTTGACTGCAGCGGGATCACCCACATGCTTGAAGTTCAATGGGGCCAGGATTTCTTCCATACTGTTTAAAATATGATTATCTTACATTTTCACTGGGGCAAAATTAGATCACTGGCCTTCAGCTGTGGCAGCATAAACTTAACCACCTCTGCCTCCCCACATGCAAAGTGGGGAGTCTGGGAAGGAGGAGACAGGATCTTGGGGGGGGCGGGGAAAGAGGATTTGGTCTGACTGGTGAATGGGGGAACATAATCTGGCGGGGAAAACAGGATGATCTGGGGAGGTCTGGGAAGAAAACAGAGGAAATGGGGATGCCTGAGGCCATGTTTACACTACCATGGATCCACGCTGCTGTGATCGATGCAGCAGGGGTCGATTTAGTGTGTCTAGTGAAGACCCGCTAAATCGACGGCAGAGCGCTCTCCGGTACTCCACCGGAATGTGAAGGGTAAGGTAAGTCGATGGGAGACTCAAATCGATCAACCCAATGTGGTGTAGACACCACAGTAAGTTGACCTAAGCTACGTGAATAACATAGCTGGAGTAGTGTAACTTAAGTTGATTTACCCCGGTAGTGTAGACAAGGCCTGAGTCGGACAGGCAGGGAAGAGCAGAGAGGAAATATGGGAACTAGGGACAGGAAGAAGGGGACATTAGGGCAAGATGCCGGAGAAAAGAGAGAGAGTGGGTGAAAAAAGAGTAAAAGAAGTGAGCTCCCAAAGAGGAACAGAAAGCTGGTGATCTTTGGTGGGGAGGAGTCACCATGGAATACAGGTGAGTGCAAAGAATGAACAGAATGAGGAAGCAAGATGGACACAGAGGATGAAATCCAGGCTCCACTGAAGTCAATGGGAGCTTTGCCAATGAGTTTAATGAAGCCAGGATTTCAGACAGAGAGCAGAAGAGATGGGAGCAAAGGGACCAGAGACAGTCTAACAAGGGAGAGAGGAAGAGAGATGGACACTGGAGAGTTAAATGGAGACTATGAAAGTGTCGAGAAAATATGAGAAGAAAGTCAATGCTTCCCAAAGAAAGAAAAATCAGAGATACTGGAAGAGTTGAGAAATAAAAGAGAAAGACAGACAGAAAGGAGATATATGAGAGATGAAGAGGAAAAGATGGGCATAAACCTGTGAATTAAACTAAGAGCATCTGATGTATTTATCCTCCCATCTCTGATTGGATTTCATGGGCAGACATTCCAGATATATAATCAGTTCAGGGTGGAAATGATGGAATGCCTTCGGAATAAGAGTACTGCAGAGGCCTCCAAAACATCGGAATCCTTAGACAGCTTCTATTGTAACAGTGGGGAGTCACAATAAAAGAAAAATATCAAGGAGCTGCATTTATTGAACACCTGTTTCTATTTTACTCACACTGAACCATGTTCAGTTATGGCAGATGTCTAATTTGTGGGGGGAAATCTATAGGCACCAGAGAATAACGTATTTTCTCTGCCCATCTAGACACAGTACATTATTCTTTCAGACCATAAAATAGGGACTTAGTACCAGATCCTAGGATGAGCTGAGCACTTCCTGCAGAACTGAATGCTGCTGCCAGGAGTGCTCTGGACTTTGAAGGATTGGGTGTAATACACCTAATCCAAACCAAGTATTTTTGAGAGGACAGAAAGCCTAGACATAAACCTTAAATCTGCTTGCTTGCTTCTGAAGAACTGGAGTAGGGAACGGGGTACCAGTTTTACAGCTATAATAGATACTAATGAGGAGCCTTAGCAACTAACCATCAAAAATGTCTACCATTCTGAAGAAAGCCAAAGACAATGATGATTTTCCACTGCCAGTGCGACCACAGATCCCAACCTGCAAAGCAAAGGAAATTGTCATTGCTCTGAAGTCAATCTTGGGATGAAGGAAATTGTAAACCAAACTCACAGACCCAGTAAGGAAATTTAAAATTTAACCCATATTGATAAAAACCCCAAACCAACTTAAAAACAAAGGGACAAACATACGGCTGCACAGGAGTTGGGAGAGGGTTCTGTAGTGTGCACTCCAGCAGGGAGCATTTGTATGAGGGCTGCTACTGATGCTAGGGAGCACAATGATGGGATAGTTATGATTGTCTACATTGCTAACAGATCCAGTGGTGATGGGGACATGTATGTAACCAGGGTCTCATCCTCTATTCACCAGTGCATTTCTTAAGGGGACATCAGGAGTGAATGTATGCTTTAAGGTCCATGGGTTCAAGGTGCTAGATATGAGCAAAGTATTGAGCGCTCAGGGTATAAATTGGATCAGATGCTTGGTCATGGTGACTCTTGTTCCCACACATACAGGTTAGCCTGCCCACCAAGGCCTTAATTTAGCAAGGCCCTTAAACATGCGACTCACATTATGTATGCGAGTAGTCCCATTGTCTACTCATGTGCTTAAATTTAGAAACATGCCTCAGTTTCTTGCTGCATCAGAGCCCGCGGGACTCCTCTTCTCCCCACCAAAGGCAATTGAAAAAGGCAATATCAAATATTTTATAGCCAATATAAAAGTGAAATATCTAATATCACAATAATTGCTGCTGCTGCTGATGCTTCTGGCACTTATAATAATGATTATTATAATCATATAATTAATAGTTTTCAATATATTATATGGCATTATAATACCTTCCACTTCAGGATTTCCAAGTGCTTTTCAAATGATCATGAATATTAACATTTGCAAGGTAGGTAAGTCTAACTCATCCTCATTTTACAGATGGGACAGAATGTAGTACAGAGGTGTTAAATGACTTATGGAGATATACCTATCTCATAGAACTGGAAAGGACCTTGAAAGGTCATTGAGTCCAGTCCCCTGCCTTCACTAGCAGGACCAAGTATTCTCCCTGACAGTTCCTGCCCAATCCCTAAATGGCCCCCTCAAGGATAGAACTCACAACCCTAGGTTTAGCAGGCCAATGCTCAAACCACTGAGCTATGCCCAGCGCCACACAAGAAATCTGTGAGGAAGGTGGAAATACATAGGTTCCCAATTTAGCCCTTTGCTTTAGCCACAAGGCCATCTTTTGGGTGCAGCAAAAATCGTTGGCTCTGTTTGCACATCTATACGTTCAAGTATTTTAGATGCTGTTCTTACTAATGGGCCATCTTTAGTGAGGAGTCCTCGTTTCCACAAATGACAGAAGTTGCTATAAAGGTATCAGCCTGAAGTGAGGACGGCACATTACCTTCTGTCCTGGTTTGATGTAAGCCTTGACATGCTTCAGAACAGGCTTCAGGTTATTTTCATATCGGACACACAAATCTTCAATCTTGATTTCCCCCTCTTGTGGCCAGTCTTTCGGTACTTGAGAAGGGTCTTAAATATTGACAGTAGACAAAGGCAAATGCTATCGTTGAGTCACCCTCATTGCGCTTTCCCCTTTGCCATGCATCCGTTTGTAATCACATTAGGAATCCTCTCTTTATTCTGTTCCAAGGGAGCTAGGCAGGATGGCACCTGCTCAGACTGCACCCTCCGCCAGTGCTGGAATGCAGCTGAGAACTGCAGCACAGGACCATTAGCACCGAACTTCCCGATCTTGACACACAGGATGAGCGGGTTCGCTTGTGCGGTACTCTCGATGTCATTGAGAGTACACACAGCTAAACAGTGGCGGATTAGCCACTGGGCCAACGGGGCCGGTGCCCAGGGGCCCCAGCCAACTGAGGCGCCCTCACACCCCGATCCACTCCAACCGCCCAGCGCTCCTGCCGAGGAGCGGGATAAGGGCATGGCAGCTTGCTCTGCTCCACCCACCTTGCACTCCTGCTGGGGAGCAGGGGAAGCTTCCACGCCCTGACCCAGCTCCCCGACAAGAGCACCGGGCAGGTGGGGGAAGGCCCTGTGCCACAACCCCATTTCCCTGGCAGGAGCGCCGAGGTGGGGGGGGGCCCACTTACTCTGGCCCAGGGCTGCACAAACCCCTAATCTGTCTCTGTATGTAAATGGAACAGAATTTGGCTCAAGGTCTCTGTGTTTTTTGCATGATCATGAATGGAAGAAATGAAACGTGCTTGCTTTTATGGTACCTACAAAAAATAAAAAGGATTAGAGTACAATACCCATAGTGCCTTCGTAGTTCTCAGACTCCATGGTCAGGAAACTGTTCACTTTTTTCACTGCGCCCATCTGCACCTCCAAGTCAGCTAAATTTCTTACAACCCAGTTCAAATAGTTGGTGATCTGCATCACATAACAAGAAGGGGAAAAGACGTGAAACACAACTTGTCTGGTAATTGTTACGCTGTTGGATACGGGTTTGACATGTTTGTAGAAGCCTTGGGCCTGATTTACTGCAGTGGGCCTGATTTCAATGGAGTTACTCCAGGTTAAAATTAGTACAGCGGCATGCTAAATCAGGCCCTTTGCCTCCCTTTTTTTCCCATCCCACCCTCCACATTAATGTATCATGTCCCAATAATGTAGTGTTCTGCACGGTTATCCCCATTTTCAGATACAGAAGCATAGAAGCATTTTACCTCCAGCAAACTGGCCATTGATTTGAGGTACCTTGAGTTGTGGGTCCCCAACTTACAGTATCTAAGGCACCTTAAATTGGACAGCTAAAATTTGATTTCATGAAAATTTCCTTACTGTTGAAAAGCCATTTTTTTTAATCAAAAAGAAGTTTAATTCTTTTTTTTTAAACCATCTCTGTTCTTTTTCTGTACCATAACACCTGCCTCCAAGAGAAAACTGTTTCAAGCCCTTTCCGCCATAAATTATGGGACCCCTTCACCATCCAGCCATAAAGAAAAGGAATATGTTTATGAGCTGAGCCCCTGAGAGCTGTTCATGACCCCAACCCATTCATTAGACCATTTTCCCTCTCTTTACCTAAAGCAATGTAAGGACTGCAGCTCCCTGTTGTGGAAGAAAAATATATAAAACTGAGGACCATAGAAAATAAAAAGCTTTTAAGTTGAAACTGCAGTGATCCCATTATTTCTAAGTGGCTATAGGCAATTCTCCAAAAAGGGCCATATTTTAGGAGTTTAATCAACCCACACTACACACACCCACCTCACATATCATTTGAAAGCTTATTTTATGTACATTTAAATGTGATATGATGTGATGTCAAGTGGTTGCACAAGCCTGCAAATGAGGTGAAACAATGATACCCAAAATGAGTGAGTCATTTTTTGCTACTCTGCAAGATGACCGTGACTACAGTTTTTACTGTTAAAGTTAATTTCAACACCTTAATGTGGTTATTATTGGTCAAAGCTACCACATGACATAAAAGCTTTTATTTGTCTTTCATGTTCAAATATTCCCCTCCCCCCCCCGAAATTATGAAGCTGTTTAGCATGTGGCAAAAATAGTGAATATAAACATTTTGCAATATACTAACATGAAATGTTTTCACATCGCCTGTTCTTAATTGTCAAAGTCATTATAATAGTTTTCTATAGTTTCAGCTGAAATTTGCTGACCAGATCAGTCTCACACTGAAGGTTGTACACCAGTTTGGGTGCTCACAGTTTGTACTGCATGGGGGTAGATATAAATGTACATGAATCCCTAACGTAACGCTTCTCTATTGAAAAGCTTTTGTCTATACAATGTAGCAACTAGTCTGCATGGTAGAAAGTTTTAATTTGTAATTGCCTACGCAGGCAGTACTAGCCTTTGAGATATTCTAGAAACCAGTTTTTAAATTCAGTGACACTTCAGGCAGGTGAGTATTAGTATTCGAGTTAACAATACACATTACACACAATACAATATTATGAATTTGCAAAAGCTGTGAGAGAAAGAAGTAGCCTAACAACAAGTGGTGCAGATGAAGTCCACAAACAAGTCTTTGCCTCTGCACTGAAGAGCGTTTTACAGCTCTTCTCAAGCATAATAGCAACAATATGACAAACCCATTTGACCCTGAATCACATCCAGGGGTGCTTCTCAACATATCTACTGGACTGCATATAACAGCCGATGTACAAGAGTTGCTACTGAAAATAGCAGATGTTGGTGAAGAACAAATGGAAAGATTTATGAGAGGTGCACTTGATTCTGATGGGACACATAGCTTCTTCAGTCCAGTCAAGAAATCTGGCATCAAAACATTTGATGACATGGCCAAGAAAAATCAAATTTAAGTCTGGCACTGGTAGGACAATCACAGCAGCTACCAGTCCAGACATTTTCTGCAGAGCCCTGTCCTTAGCCAGATGCATGTCTATCACTCTCTCCCAATGGGACCTCTGCCTATATCCCTCTTCCATGCTGATGGAACAATGAGAAGAACAGACAAAGCTGAGTTAGGGCTGTCACGCTGTCTGGAGTGCATGACCGTGAGTGCCAACCTCAGGGCAGACTGTCAGGAAGCAGGGCAGAGACCCCAAACTGGTTGTTTTTTCTATAATTAGATTTCATCAACTCAGTAACCAGTGTGAACTCCTAAAGCTTACCATGGAGTCACAGAGTCCCCTTGGGCATTCCAGTCTATCTTGCCACCCAGACAAACTGGACTAAGTGATAGATGGTTGCTATAAACCAAAGATCACAAAATATTCAGGTTGCTCTCAGTCCCAAGAGACCAGTCACTTACCCCAGATCAGCTTGTACCTTACAGCACACACCAAAGACAACGCTTATAGCCAATTCTATAGTAATCTATCTAAGGATTTATTAACTAAGAAAAGAAATGAGAGAATTATTACAAGGTTAAAGCAGACAAACTTATATAGACCAATGAGTTACAGGCTATGGTTTCAAAAGGTGACAGAGTTGTAGTAATCGGTCAGCTCTGAATGTGTTTAGGGCTAACCCAGGTTGACCCTGGGGATCTCTGGCTCTGTTTCGTAGCTCCAGCCCTGTGAGAGTCCTAACAGTAAAAGATGAAAACATTTCTTGTCGGCTATTTTTATTTCCTTCTTCCAGAATTCCAGCTGATGGGATAAGCCCTTTTGCACATAGACTTTTCCGGGGTGGAAGGGGGCAATTTACAAAGTCTTTGTATTGTGATGTCCCACAATGACCCTTTAGTTTTGATTAAGCCTTCTTGATGGGCAGGAGATGATCCCTCCTGATTGGGTTCATAGTTTCAGAGCAAACATTTTTACAGTTACAAAGCAAAAACATATAATATCTTTATCATATGCTATAAGGTAATATTTAAGTGGGATTAAAGCATGCAGCAATTTACAAACATTTCACATAGTCTAAACACTGAAGACCTTGTTATAAGTTCAATACCCATCTTAGCCATACTAACGCACAGGTGAAACAGACTGGTTTCCAGCAATGAATTAGTCAACTGAGGTCTAAAGCCTTGGCAAAAGCTGGCACCTGGTCTGCTAGAGTCACAAGGGTATCAGCTGGAAGCTCAAGCTGAAAGAATCTCTGAGCTAGGAGCATGCTACAAGGAAAACGCAGTGTACATCACAGATACCATCGCTGTCATACAAATCATGGCTGGAGACAAATTCCACACACTTGTTGAATTGGCTGCTGAGTATGTGAGGCAGGTTCTAAAAGGTTTTGACGAAGCTAATTCTGTAATTGAAGTCTTTGACAGATATGACAACAGTAACTCTGTGAAAACTGCAGAAAGACAGCACCAGACAGGATTGAAAGTTGGATGCAAGAAATACTAGGTGATTGGTGGATGCCTTATTCCTGCATGGAAAAAGTTTCTAAACATGGCATCCAACAAGCAGTCACTTGGAAAATTCCTGTATGAATAGATGGTTCGAAATGCACCTGAGAGTGTAGGAGCACACTCAACACAGATACTTCATGCTGGAGGCTTTCCCATCACTGGTAGAGATGTTGAAGAAGCCCAAGACTTGTGCAGTACTCAAGAGGAAGCAGACACAAGTATGCTTCTGCATGCTGTATGTGCCAATATGGCTTTTGGGTCCCTTGGTATTAAAGGAGCTCTAGTAATTAGGTCACCTGATACTTGCTGTTCACTACTTTCCAAAAGTGTAACATGCAGATAACATGTGGATTGAAACAGGCACCATGAGCAGCCCAACTGACAAGCATCGCTTCATACCTGTGCATGCAATTTGTGACACACTCACTCTAGACCTTTGCAATGTACTTCTTGCTGTATGTGCATTAAGAGGATGTGACGCTGTGTCATCCTTATTTGGTATTGGGAAAAAAAATTCTGTGTCAAAACAAAGGGAGCTTACTGCTTATGAGATCTTGCCACACTGGGAGAGAGTGGTAGACAAGCCACAATTTCTGCAGCAAGGAAGTTGGTAGCAATGCTGTATGACCACAGTGAGAAAGAAAGGAGACCCACAGAGATCTGAATTGCTTGTACCTGAGTCTAGCCATCAAAAAGTACAAGTCACTGGTCAAACTCCCACCATGTGAGGTCAGGTTTTGAAGACCATGTCAAAAGAGCATCATGGCAAACAAATATTTGGATGTCTTTGCACATAGGTAAACCACATATTGGTTTACCATTGCAACATGGATGCACCAATGTGGATGATGAACTACTTCCTATAGGCTTCAAGGGCATCTGAGTTTCTACAACTCCTTCGCTGTGCCTGTACCAGGAGAGGTTGCTGAACAATTAACTGTGTCTGTTGTCTGCATAGAACTGTGTCTATACTATGGCAATGAAGACTGTGGTAACTCATGCATTCTCAGCAGAGATCACATGATGAACAAGATAATGATAATGATGTTAACTAGAAATGTCACCAGTGCTATTACATTTCAACGAGACCTGTACCTATTTATTATTAGATTTTGTTTTACCCTGTAGATTGTTGTTGTGATGCTTTGAGGTCACAAAGAAATCTAATTTTATCCCTTGAGATAATACATAGATATATTAAACTAACACAGAAATACAAATATTTCAAAATGGTCATTTTAACATGTTGATGGTGTCATTGCTTTTTCTTGTTTCTATGGGTAAGAGCACCATTTGACTGCTCTACGTCATACTCATCTTAAAGAAGACATAATAAGGTTTCAAATGATGTATGATCTGCATGTGTGTAGAGAGAATATATTTAATCAATCAAATCTGTGATGTCTGCCAATCGCCTGCCATAAGAACAGACTGTTGGAGTTGCACCACTTCCTATAATATACCTGTGTATAGGGCTTTTTTAGCAATAGTACATATAGTTTTGTATAGCTACAATACTACATATAGTCTTATTTTATGCAAAGAATGCCAGTAGCATACCAATATTGTTCTGTGATACATTATGTTCAGGTAAGTTTGCTAATGCAAGAAATAAAAACCAGCAACAGAAATTATAGTTATAAAAGGGCAATAAAGCATAATGTTAAAACTTTGTATTCAATAACACAGCTTTGAAAAATAAAATAAAAATACCAAATCCCTCCAAGATCATCTGGTTTTGGGGGGAAGGGGTTAAACTAGTTTTTAGAGCTACTCAAATAAGAAGGAGATGTATTGTTTATAGATATGTTTCCAAAAATCCGGCTTGCAATTCAGATTGGCCATATTCAAGCCCTTTTTGTTTGTTTTCCCATCAATATTTAGACAACTAGTTTCTGTTTATGGAGGTGCTATTATTTGCATGAGCAGAGATTCATTGTTGGCTAGATGTTTATGAAGAGGGTGTTGGGCAACAGCAGCTGAGCCAGTGTTCTGGTCACTGCAACTCTAATTACACTAGAGTAGACCTCATTAAGAAGAGCTGTGCCTAACTGATGGCCTGAGGAGAACTAAGAGGCTAATGAACCCATTTAGCAGATGATACAAAAGGCACAGGAAGGAAATGAGAGAGGGGAAGCAGAAAGAGTGAGTGTGTATGCACCCATGCATATATGCGCTCTCTCAGAAGCTGAGGGGACTGTAGGTGTAAAGCTGTATAGTGTGTAAGGGTGGTTGAAACAAACATTGCAAATAAATTGCAGGAGGTGTTTTACCAGCAAAAGGTTTCTGAGCCGTATGTGGGCTTGAACAGAGGCAGGAGCAAGTGAGCCATGCTGCAAAGTTATTTGCAAGCTGAATTTTTTTTTTATTCCCACATTTACAAAATGTCAGTCATCCAGCCAAGAGTGAGAAAACAATACCATATAATTTAGGTGAATTTATTCTTAACCAAAAATGAATAAATCACAGGCTGAGGTTTATCAAATGGCTGTGTAAGGTTAGGGGGCTAAATCCACATTGAGGTGCTTAAATAAGTAGCTTGACCTCAGTGGGAGCTGCTGGGTGCTAAGTATGTTTGAAAATTAGGCCACTTATTGAGAGGGCTCAATGCAGTTTTAGGAACTGAACTTCAGGTGTTCATTTCTATAGTGCTAAATTCACAGACAATCCATAGGCTGTGAAATGATCCTATGAACCCAGAAAAGTGGGGAAATACTTTGCAGTTTGTTTGCAAAAATGAAAGAGGGATAAATCTGCTAAATAAAAAGTTGGTTATGAATAACAAAATTCCCAATTCCACTTATTTGCCACTGAACAAGCACGGCTACAAATAATCGATGGAGTTTTATAGTAAATAGTTTGCACTGAAATAAGGTTCAGTGTCAATCAAGAGTCTTCAGCGGCATGCAAGAATGATAGAGTAATTCCTAGGAATACCATAAAGGAATTCTCTTGCCATTTAGACACCTAACTCCATGTTCAGCTTTCTCGGCTGGAGGTTTACTGTGTTTATGGAAAAAACTGCTGCTTGGGGAATTACAAGCACAGATTTGATATAAAAGCCTGGCATTCAGAGAGCTTGGCATTTCATTTAAATCTGCATCAGGGTTGTGTAACTGCCAGAAACTTGGATGCTTTTATGCACTGGGGAGGGACTGGGTCTATGCTTATGAGCTACGAAGGGAGCAGCAGTACGAGCACTTTGCTCTCATCCAGTTCCAAACATTGTCACATTTGGGCTCCCAAAGAGAAACAATTGAAAACCTGTCAAGTGGGGTAGCCAATGATTGAACTACATCCAAAGTTTTGCAAGTGATGTGCTGGGGCATAAAGAGGGAGGTAACAACGTAGAGATTATTTAAGAGTTTTTAAAATTTTTTGTCTCAAACTTTAGTTAACGGCTGACTCTTTCTCGTCTGTTTGCATGCATAGTGCAAATACAAAGTAGCAACAAACCTTGAACAGACATCTCAGAGTTTCCAAATATCTTTGCTAACTAAACAGCATTAGAAGGAATCTTCTGAATGTGCTGTTAACATAAGATATTGGAGCAGATCCTGGGCCACTGATAAGCCATCTTTGTGCTGATACAGCATTAAAAAGGGATTTAAAGCCACCTTTAAGGCAGCCACTGAAAATTCTCCTGCTGACGCTTCAGGTAGCCTACCTCCAACCACCAAGCCCAATCTTGGTGCTAGACCTATACCCAATTCCTCCCACTTTAGTTGGCTCCCAGCCACCCTCCCTAGCACTAGAGCTACATAAGTGGCACACTGCAGCCTGCTTTCTACCACCCCATCCATGAGACTCTTCCTCCTCCTCCTGTGCTTATTTCCTATCACCTCCATTCATTTATTCAATTATTTTTCTCTCAACAACATAAGAGCACCCATCCTAAGCTCTTGACATACCTTGGGCATCTTTGACAATCTTTTAAAAGTACACCTATCAACAGAACCATCTGTCACCCAGATCGAATTAAATAACCAACACTAACATAGCTAAAACAACAATTAACCAACCTCCCACCTACACGCCCCATCAAAATCCCACCCCATTCTTACCCATTTCCAGCCATCTCTTACCAAGCAAGGAATAAAAGATGGAGCTTGTAGTGTGTATTGAAGGCTAACAAACTTTGGTGTCCATGGACCTGGGAAAGGAGTGAGTTTCAAAGGTCCAGGGCCCGCTTGCTATCCTGCTCAGCAATCTGCACAAAACCGCAGCCTTAATCTCCTTCACCCGTACATTTCACATCTAACCACTCCATTCCCAACCCTCGAGACTCCAAGCCCAATCCTGTCTCTCGGTGTCAGGACTCATATTCAGAATTGGATAGATAACAGTACTCAGCATCTGACTGATCCCAAAAATGTGGAGACATCACCACTGATTTTGCAAGATCTGTTGGCTCGTCATTTACAACAGGTTTCACGTTACGCAGCCTTAACAACATTGTACAGTGCAAAACAATGTGCACACAAGGACCTAGTATGCACTTCTAATTTTCTTTCTATCCTTGGGAACACATGGGGCCTGGGAATCTTTTTGGTTTTTAAATTGGCTCACAAACCCTGAAGCAAGTCCAAGTTGTCCTGAACTCACTCGGCTTTGGCCTGAATCCATTATTTGCAAGATTGTTTCTTTCGAGATTAAGAAAGTTGGAAGACAACCATGTATCTATATTTTTAAAACCACCTTAAATCTAGTAGATTGGTCTCAAGTTTCTTGATGTTTGTTTTGGTACATACCGTCAGTGCGTACAGGAGACCCAGGCCCAAGATACCAGACTCGGGCTTGTAGGTGATGGACGTAACAGCTGCGGTGAGAACTATGCAAGCACCCAGATAATCCTAAAAAGGAAGGAAGGGGAAAAAAAGATAGATCCTATAATACAAGTTGAATGAAAAATCCAGTGACAAAATAAAGCCTTATAATATCAGAAAGCATCTTCTTCTATATTTCCCTTGCCCTCAGTTCAGACATTTAAGTTTTCAGAAGGGACCAGTCATTTTTAGTGCCCAGCATGAGACCCTTTGAAGGAGCCTGATATTCAGAGGACAAGCGCTTTCTGGAAATCAGACCCATTTAAGTGCCTCAAATAAGGCACCAAAAAGCAGGCATCCAAAATGACTAGTCACTAAAACAATCTTCTTCTTTGAAAAATCCTTTCCATCATAAAAATGACACCCACAACACTGACACCCCCTTTTTCCCAACCCCCGAGCAGACTTTTGATCCCAAACAGGAAGAAGTGCCAGAGACTCCATTAAGTCGACTAGGGACTTGCTATTGCTATTTATTGTATGTGGAAGTTCCTCAATTACTAAGTGATGGGGACCAGTATAAAACTCATAGATGGCTGGATGGATGATGAAATAAAGGAGGTATTTTATATTCATCATTTTAGCTGAAATTTTTACTTTTCCCATTTGGGGTGAGAATGTTTCACCCTAAAGGTGCAGCCTGCTTTCTGTTTTGTAGAACTCCAGATATTTAAAGATGGATAAAAACCTGATTCCTCACATTTTTAAAGAAGCCTCAGTCCACGCTCTAAATTTATTATCCAAATTTTGCAGCTAATGTCAGATAAAAATGATCAACTGTAGATTTCTAGGTACCTGATGGGATTTGTGGACACAGTCAGGTCATTGATACCTAAATTCTGTCATCTGCCACTGCAATTCTCCCATGCTATTTCAGAGTCAGCATTTTTTCTTTTGATTTTTCTCCTCTTTCCATCCAAGAATCTTTCCCTCTACGATTTGCAATGAATACTGCTCAATTAATCTGCTTGTAGGAATGCTAAAGTGAAGATGCCTCTAACCCAATCTCTGTAGCAAGAAAGTGTGTTAGATGTACAGTACACTTGGGTCTCCATCAGCTATTGAAATAGGAGCTGTGCAGTCACTCTGAAACCCATATGGCTCTGTGTGATAACAATACCATTGCACATAGCCTAATTAGCTATTACTTGGCAACACTGCATTCCTCCACATAGTATTTTTAAAAATCCCAAAGAGCTGATAGAAGAGATATGTATTTTTGGAGAACATTGATACTCAGCAAGTCCACCATCAAGAGATTTTAATGGAAATTACAATAGATTATACCAGGGCTGGATTTTGCCCTTTAACTTCATCTTTCTTTTACTGGGTACAAATGGAGCATCACTGCAGTTCATTGATACTGTACAGGGCTGAACCCTGAGATCTTACTCAGAGCCAAATCCTGTCCAGAGTGAGAAATGAAGCAGAACTGTGCTGTTCCAAGGGAGTCCAAGGAGGCAGAATGCCACATGGAGATCTCAATATGCAGGTGAAGTGTACCTGACACTAAACCATTCCAAGGGTGAAGCTTAGGTCCCAGTCTCTCTGTCTCTGGCACAGAGGGGAAGGACATGGGCCTGCCTACTCCTTGGCCCTTCTTTGGAATGCTAGGTGAGTAGGGAGGGAGCAATAATTCTGTCTGACCCTTATGGAGACCATGAACATGGAGGGAGGCTCCTTATGTCCCAGCCACTGAGAACTTATATCAGGGCCAAGCATCTGACCCTCTGTTTGGGGGTTTATTGCTGCCAAATGCCCAGCTCTTACTGAGCCCCAGAACTGGGCCCTTACTCAGGGCCCAGTTCTGCCATCTTTACTCAAGTGAAGGAGTATTTTACTCCACAAATGGCCCTATGGACTTTGAAGGGTATCCTGGCAGAATCAGGCTATGAGTGAGGCCCTCAGGCCTGGGCCCTTCATTTGGGAAATGCTTTGGGGTCCTGAGAGATAAAAGGTGGCATAAAAACCAAAAACAGAATTATTGCAAAATTGGCAAAACTACCGAAGCCCCTTTGAAATTAGTTTCCACTTGGGCAGTGCCTCAGATGTTGCACTGTAGTAGAAGAATTTATTTCTGTGAACAGAGAGTCTTATTTCAAAGTTATGTAGATATTTTCTGTTGCACTCTTTTCAGAACAATCAACATCCCAACACTGAAGTATGAAGGAGCCTTGTATTTTCTTACCCCAAGCCAAGAAAGCCAAAAAAAACCCCAACCCTTGCTGCTATAATATAAACAACCCTGAGCTATTTTAAGGATCACTGTACACAAAACTGTTATATCTCATTGTGAGATTAATTTCATCTATTATCTTGCCTTGTGCATCAGGCAAAGTCTCTGTTTGCTTCCAAGGTTTCAAAACCATAGCGGGGACTACACTGTACGTACCGTCCTGACCTCCAGCCATCTGTTGGCAGCCGACAGAAACAAGTAGGCAATGTTGTTCGTGTCCGTCAGTTCCAGCATATGTTGTTTAAACCTGGCTTCATGCCTGCAAACAGCAAAGTGGTTACATTATAACACACATGCACAAAACGTTCAATTGTTCTAAAAAACCCGACAGCTTCCTGAACTTGTGTCTTTTACCAAACTTAGGACAAAATTCTCCCCTCAGAAGCACACCTTACTCACACTAGGCAGTACCTTGTTCTTCAAATGGTAGCACTGGGTTGGGTTGTGGGTCAGAGTGCATGTCCATAAAGGACAGTAAGAACCTCTTTTACATCCCTGCACTGGTTAACCAGACTGGATGTGCAGCAGTAAGCAAGCATTATTTACCCACAACTACCGACAAATCAGGTGGATGGGGAAGGGAATAGGCAGAGCCTTGGCTCCCCTCTTCCTCCCAAAATGCTAATCAACTGAGATAACCCAGCAGCGAATTAATACACCCTGGAGCAAGGGTGGAGCAGAGATTTCACATTTTAGCCAAAATCTGACTGAGAAGCCAACTGCATGAGTCCTTCAACACAACTAATGCCTTTCATGCATTAGGCTGATTGACACACCGCCACCATTCAACCCTTTACCTCAGCCATTTCCTCAGACAGCCACAAAACGTCCGAAAAACTGAATAATAAATCATTTCTAAATTACAAAAGCGAATGGGTTGTTTCAGCTTCCAATTGGTTTTCCCTCCTCTGTAATAGCAATGGTGTTTAGAAACCAGTAAAATACTCAATAAAAGGCTGGTAGATTATGTAAGTCTCATAATTACTCTTTGGGGGCATGTCCCCACTTGGTGTAAATTGGTCTACTTCCATTGAATTCAAGGGATTTATTGTGATTTACCACAGCTCATCTGGCCTTTGGTGCTTGCCCAACCTGGCAGCCATTTCTTGCTTCACATACTACTTATTCAAGTCCTAAGCTTTACCACCTAAAGAAATAGCCAAATTTCACTCAACAGCTCATAAACTATTTTACCACTGCAATCCCTCCAATTTCAAAGTAACTGGTATTTAAAAGTTCAGGACCTTGCGGTGAGAAGATCATAACACTGATGGCTGAAGGCCATCTTTGCTGTTTCCCAATTGTCCCAGTTTTTTTCTTGGTTATATTTCAGACGTTTTGTAACTGTGGTACGCAAAGAACTTTCTGTCATAGCAGTGAGTGGTAGGGGTGAAAATACAGTGAATATTCTGCTAGTGTCTTTCTATTTGGCAGCAACCCCCGCTTTCCTAATGGAAACTCTGACACACTCAATCTGCGTATTTTCATCCAAATCCAACTCATCTTCTAAAAATTCCTAGACTTTTATCCTGTCAGATGACAAACAGGAAAGGTCACTGAAATCTCAAACTAATTTAACTGTGGTGCTTTGTGGTAAATTACTTGAAGGAGTTCATTATTTCATCCCGGTACATAATGAACTAAAAAGGTAGGGGGTGACTAACAGGATAATAGGTAAACATTAGCTTGCTGGGAAAGCCCCGAGACTCTGGAGATGGAAGGCTGGCTTGACAGGGAGAAACAGATGAATGAAATGGAATGGCTTTGATTCTCACCAGGGGCTGTGGAAAATTCAAGTGAACAGATGTGATCCTTCCAACCTGATGCTTCCAGCTTCTCAAGGGCTGCCCCTTGCCCCCTGCCATCCCCAGCCCACTTTGGTTTTCTAAAATAAAAGGACTGATCCTGCGAGGTGCTGAACTGCTCTTGAAAGACACTAAGCACACTTACCTTCCATTGAAGATAATGTGAGGTGAGGGTACTCAGAAGTGCTCAGAAGGCACTCAGCACATTGCAACACTAGGTCCAAATTCTGATCTACTATGTTAGCAGGTCATCCGGATGGATAAAACGTAGTACTTCATTTTTAATTTAGGGCTTTTGTCACACTACCTCACATCTCTTCTGCTGCCAAAGCAACAGGACTTTTGCCAGTCCTGCAGCATCCCTCCCCATTTTTCTCCCAATCCACTGCCATGGGAGCAAGAACCTTCACTGAGTGATGGAATAGAGCCAGGAAATACCCCCCCATTTACTGTGGTGGTTAGTGAATCACTCTCTCACTGGCTGTGTGCTTGCTTGCTTGCTGAGTGCCTGCTCACTTGAAGTTTATAGTGTGGTCTGTTTGGGGGCTATGTAAGCCTAGCGGCCTGCTAGGCAAGGCTGAGTGCTTTCTAAGGAGGCTCTGGCCTGCCATCCTTTGATCTCTAATCCCTTTAAGCTCTATTGATGATGGGGTAGGCTTAACTCAAGGGAAATGTATCTGCTCAATGTAGAGTGGCAGTCAAAAAAGCTAACAGAATGTCAGGCAGGAACCATTAGGAAAGGGATAGATAATAAGACAGAAAATATAATGTCACTATATAAATCCATGGTACACCCACACCTTGAATACTGAGTGCAGTTCTGGTCGTCTCATCTCAAAAAAAGATATATTAGAATTGGAAAAAAGAACAGAAAGGGAAAAATGATTAGGGGTATGGAACAGCTTCCATATGAGGAGATATTATTACAAAGATTGGGGCTGTTCAGCTTGGAAAGGAAAGACATGATAGAGGTCGATAAAAGATGTGGAGAAAGTGAATAAGGAAGTGTTATTTATCCATTAACATAACACACAAACCGCGGGTCACCCAATGGAATTAATAGACAGCAGTTGTAAAACAAACATAAAGAAGTACTTCTTCACACAATGTATAGTCAACCAGTGGAACTCATTGCCCGGGAATGTTGTGAAGTATAACTGGGTTAAAAAAAGAGGATAGGTACGTCATCTCTTGCCGACAATCTCCTGCCGACAAAATAAAACCACCCCCAACAAGGGGCGGTAGCTTTGTCAGTGGGAGTGCGCAGTCCACATTGTTGCTTGTCCACACCATCGCTTGTCCACACCATCGTTTGGTAAAACTTTTGTCGGTCCGGGGTGTGTTTTTTCATACCCCAAGCGACAAAAGTTTTACCAACGAAAGTGCAGCATAGACATAGCCTTAGCCAAGATGGCCAGGGACACAATCCCATGTTCCATGTATCCCTACATCTCTGACTGCTGGAAGTTGCAACCGGATGACAAAGGGTGGATCACTCAATAAATTGCCCAGTTCTGTTCACTCTTTCTGACAATAATTGGTGCCAGATGTTTCAGAAGACAGGATACTGGGCTAGATGGACCATAGGTCTGATCCAGTATGGCCATTCTTATGTTCACATAGGTTGGAGATTATGATATTCTGAATCCGACCTATCCAAGTCAGCATTTTGGATGGAGCTCTCCTTAGCTTATCACCTTACCTGGTGGAAACAGATATACTAGGCCAAATTCTGCCTAAAGAATCTCAACTACAATGAAAGTATCTGGGCCAAATTCAGCAGTGATGGAAAAGGTGGTCTAGGTCAGTGGCTCTCAACCTTTGCAGACTGCTGTACCCCCTTCAGGAGTCTGATTTGTCTGGCGTACCCCCAAGTTTCACCGCACTTAAAAATTACTTGTTTACAAAATCGGACTTAAAAATACAAAAGTGTCATGGCACCCTATTACTGAAAAATGGTGACGTTCTCTTTTTACCATATAATTATAAAATAAATCAATTGGAATATAAATATTGTACTTACATTTCAGTGTATAGTATTTAAAGCAGTATAAACAAGTTGTTATCTATATGAAATTTTAGTTTGTACTAACTTCACTGCTGCTTTTTATGTAGCCTGTTGTAAAACTAGGCAAATATCTAGATAAGTTGATGTACCCTGTGAAAGACTCTGCATACTGCCAGGGGTATGTGAACCCTTTGTTGAGAACCACTGGTCTAGGTTCCATATTGGGTCTGATTTGGTCAAAAAGCATGTTTAAGTAGCAGCATAGTGCAATTGGCACTGATTTGGAATTCCATGGCTGTGCAAAATGAGTACAACTTACACTAATTTTGGTATTCGGTGTTAATCAAGTTGGGATTTTGATGGGGTCACTCTGGATTTACACTAGGGCATTTGAGAGTAGACTTTAGCCAAGCACGTTTAATGGAAATTGGAAAACATATATATGCCTTGGAAAGTCTGAAGAGTCCTCTTGGAATGAGGTTACATAATCACTCATTTTCTGTGCCTCTTGTGAATATATTACATTTATCTACCTTAAAAAGAAAAGAGGTCACGTTTCAAACAAAATGACGGCATTTTTCTATTTTCCATTGATAAGACCAGTGGCAGTTTCTGTCCATGTCTTGTGCATGGGAATGACTGCTAACATCATTCAGCTCCTCAAAGTGGCTGTATCTTTTATGATTCTGTGGTTTAATCTCATATAGTAATTTAATAATCGTTTCATTATCCAGTCCAGCAGTGACCTTTTCTGCTTTCACACACATTCTTGATCCCTTAGTGACCCATCTTTTCTTTTATGATTTAACATCTGCTGTTTGTTCTCTTACGATATGACTCATTTCTGGAGCACTTTGGAAGTAAATCCAATTGCAGAGACAGTGTGCGAAGACATAGCTATCATAAATGTAAGACTTCCTGCCAAGAAGGTCTACAAACCCATAAAATTATCAGAGAGGAGGGATGGTCCAGTGGATAGGGCACTAGTCTGGAACTTAGAAGACCTGGCTTCAGTCCCCTGCACTACTACATACTTCCTTACAAGACATCTTGTTTCTCTCTGTCTCCATTCCCCATCTGTAAAATGGGTATAATAATGCTTCCCTACCTTGCAGGGGTGTTTAATTCATTAAAGAGCATGAGGTGCTCAGATAATGGGAATCACACAAATACCTAAGGGCTTGTCTACACAGGGACACTCAGGAAAATTAATTTTCAACATTGTTAGTTTAATTCAATTTCAAAATGAATTAAGCTAAATTGAATTAAGGCCACTTTAATTCTGAGTAAGAGTGTCCACACAAGGTTTTAATTAAGTTTAACTAATCCTCTTTAAATTCACATCTTTTGTTAATTCAGATTAATTTTCCTGAGTGTCCCTGTGTAAAGAAGCCTGTAAGTATCTAAATGGATAGATACAAAAGGGCATGATCCTGCAATGGCAGTTCTGGGTGTACATATAATGCAGGATCAGGCCCCAAATGGTGAGCATTCCACAGAAAACAAAGAAATCTTGGCTAGACATGATTTTCTGTTTGAACAAAACCTCTGAAAAGTTTAAGTGCTACACACTGAAAAAGCTGTCATCCCTAATTCCACAGAAGTCCCACAAGGATTGATACTGCAAATTAGATGGTGTTTTTAAAAATCTGTCCAGGGCACCCAGAGACATGGATAGGTGCCATTTCATTAGTTGTGTGAATCAAAATAAACAAATAAAATAATACAAATGCTGAGTCCTCCTTTTGCAAGATGATTTAATTATGGCACAGCAAAGACAAATGACTTGCCCAAGATCAACACTGAATTAACAGTAGAGTTCAGCTTGCTCCTCAGTGACCTCACTTATCATGTTAGGCCTGTGGGGTTGCCAACCCTCCTGGTTTCACTGGGAGTCTCCTGGAATTGGGCTTTATCTCTCGGAGGCTACTGACGCCAAAGCAGGAGATTTTAGGTGCTAAAAGTCCGGTGGCGCAGCAGGGATAAGGCAGGCTCCCTTTCTGCTCTGGCTCCACGCTGCTCCCAGAAGCAGACGGCACATCCCTGCGGCCCCTGGGGGCTGGGAACTGTGGACAGTGGGAGCTGCAGGGGCGGTACCTGCAGTCAGGGGCAGCGCATGGAGCCCCCTGTCACTCAAAGGGCCGCAGGGATGTGCCAGACGGGACCGGCATGGGGCCAGGGCAGGTAGGAAGCCTGTCATAGCCCCGTTGCACTGGTGACTGGGAGCTGTCCGAGGTAAGCGCCACCCAGCCGGAACACACACCCCTCACCCCCTCCTACACCTCAACCGCCTGCTCCAAGCTCAGCCCAGAGCCCCCTCCCACACTGCGAACCCTCGGCCCTAGCCCAGAGCCTGCACCCCCTCCCGCACCCCAACCCCTTGCCCCACCCCAGTGAAAGTGAGTGAGGGTGGGGGAGAGTGAGCTACAGAGGGAGGGGGTATGGAGTGAGTGGGGTAGGGCCTCAGAGAAGGGGCTGGCAGGGATGGGGCCTTGGGGAAGGGGGCGGGGCAAGGGTATTTGTGTTTGTGTAGGCCTGGTGGTTTTATAAGATGCCAAATAAACCAAGATGGGCTGCTCATTTAAAAACCAAACATCTTGATTTATTTGCAAGACTTGTGCACTGCTCTGAAGGATTAGGCGCTGAAGAGTAAGCACATGTTTACAAACCTAAATGCTCTGATGGTGGTGAGGCCTTCAGCTGTTTCTGAGAAATGACAGAGTAAAGGTAGTTGGGTGCTGTCATCAAGCTCCTGAAGGTCTCTGTGATCAAGAGAAACAAAACAAGTGGTGTATAAGAAACAAGAACAGGTCAGGAACAAGGAGCAATGAAATGCAAACATTTTTTATGGATATTTTACTGTGGTTTTTTACTTTACACATTTTTATCAGGACTATACAACAATATATTTATATTAAAGGGGGGCTAGCACCGCAATCTCACATCTGTTAGAATTTTGAAGAAATCCTGGATTGAAGCCATCTTTACCATTCTGGCTTGAGGTCAAATCCTGGAAGGGATCTGTTTTCCAGTCCTATCTTGTTTCAGCCAAAATTTCACTGGAATAGCTAGTGTCATGATAGTCCCATCATTCAAGATGGTAGAAATTGGAGATTCATGGAATTCTCATGAGAGAAGTTTGTGAGATTCAGATGCCATTGAATCTGAATCCAAACTCTTGCCCTAAGTCTGATTCATCTTTGAACCTGAACCGTGAAGCCTTTAGCCTAGCCTAAAATTAAGCCAGGTGTGAATACTGCAGGTAAAGTACATGGGGCTGTTTATCTGTAAGAATCCACATCCACTGGCCAATAATTCTTCAGAAATGCCTTATAATGTTTGTTATTACTGCTATATACTGAACATGAAAAACAATGCAGGAGTATAGACTTTTTGTTCTAGTTCTGATGCTGTCATTTCAGTTGGGATGTATAGGGCATTTCTATAGAATTAATGCCCTCTTCATTAGTCAGTCAGATTTCCTCAATCAGTCATTGAGTAATAATCCACTCAGATAATCCATTTGAGGATATAGGCCTACAAATCCAATCTCTTGCAACTAGAATGTTTGCTCAAACATAGGGACAAATTTTGTCCTCAGATAGACATAACACTCCCAGTGTAGTAATTGGGAATAGCACATGTATGGAAGGACAGACTATGGGTCAAAGCATTTGATATTTACCCTCCTTAATAAAATTCTCCTGTGTTGGTGTATTTTGATAGATAATCTATCAACAGCTTACTCTTCGGTACTGAATGTTACTCCATGGAGAGGCGAATTTGATGCTTGTATTTGGATGATAAATATGCTGCAGTATGACCAATTTATGATGGAAAATATAAAGTAATTTTTGGGGAATGTAGTGGGAAACTTTATAAGAGGTGAAAGTGTTACAGGAAATACCATAAATATTTGTGTTCCTAAAAGTTAATGGAGATCAAGTGCTGTTTGAATACACGCTCAAGCTATTCCTTCACAGTTTGTTTCACATGAATGACTTTTATAGATACAATAGTATTCCTCCAGCCTCATTTCTATTGTAAAGCACAAGAAAACAGATCTTCCAACTAGGGATTAAATGGAGTTCAAAATATATAATAAAAAATATCTCTTGCTGACCCAAAGTTTCAGAAGTGTGCACGAAAAAGAATGTATAGTTACGTGGATGCCACCATCTGCACCTGCAATGCCCAGTGAATACGTGTGGGTCAAGAGACTCGGGCACATAGTGTGTGTAACATCTCCCCCGCTTGTGCACAGGAACCAGTAGTGCATGTGGGAAAATTGGGTGCACTCAATATTGAAAATCTGGGCCAGCATGTGGTTTTGCTCCCTTGTATAAGACTATGAGAAGAAACCATAGCTTTGAATTGGACATGCACCATCCCACTTAATCCATTGCTTTATTTTTTTGAGGTAGGAATGGCCGAGTCATATCTTTCTATACTACAATGTTATATATTAATTTGAAACCACTATTACCACTAATTTGCTTGTGATTCTTAGTTAAGAATGCCATTTGAATGTATTGGAATCTTTAAAGAGGCTGGGCATATCAAGGAAAAGCAGTAGCCTCTCTGTAGCTAAGGTTGCAATCAAGTTCCATTATAAATTATTATGGGGGCCTGGTACAAACACACAGTGAGTGACAGAGTTTAAATAAGATACAACAGACAAAGGGAAAAATGGGCACAGAGAGCTCAAGAGACTACTTCACACTCACACAGCAGGTCAGTGAGTTAGGAATGGAAGCCAGATCTCCTGTCACCCAGTCAAGTGCACTACCCTCTAGACCACACTGTCTCCACAATACCTATTTTAGTACCCTTTACAACTTTGGTTTGGAAAATTGGTAGGGGAAGGAGAATGTTTCTGCAGTGTGTAATGGAAATTCATCAAATTGCTTTTGAATTACAGATCATTATAAATTTACCCTGATTCAAACATTTGCTATCAACATTTTCATATTGATAACTCTCCTTGAAAACTCACGTGCTGCCTAAAGCTGAAGAAAATAGGTTACAATTCATCAAAGTTATTATCAGTTTTTGTTGTGGATAATTTTGAGGCCCTGTCCTGCTCCACTAATTTTAGCGGGGGCTATTGGCTCTAAATTATGTCAATAAGAGTGTTTTGCCATTGAAAGAGACTGTTCCAGCTCTCAAGCTGAAATGCCTGTGATTATCAACAGAACAGGTACGGTATGCACAGTGACAGTTCAAACTTCCCCCTACACTGCCCCACTGAGGTGCATAAATCTTGACTGAAGTGACAGTCTCCGAGGATGGAAGCGTGTTTAAGGCTTCACTTCTGTTCAGCCGTTGGCCATTTTGCTATGACTGACATCAAGGGTTGGAACCAATCTGTGATTATGGTTTTTGTGACAGATATCTAGCCACTAAGAAATAGAGTAAGACAACCAACCAAGCACCTGAGCCCTGATTCGGGAAACTACCGAAGCACATGCTTCAAATTAAAGTGTTTTCTTGAGTAAGAATGTTTTCCTAAAATGGGGTCGTAGTCTAGAATTGAAGCAATGACCCTAGTGTGAAAAAGTTTCACATTTTATTATCTCCTGAGCAATTCAATTCTCCAAGCAAGTGTAATTTTAAGAAATTCTCAAAAAGCATAATCTTTAGGGACAGTCAGCATTTTCTGAAATGTTGTTGAAAAGTGGACAAGGTTTTCTGTGGAAAGTTTTTCCATTTTTCAATCATCTCTATCACAGGTTGAAAAATTTCAAACATTTCAATGAAAAACAGAAAAAATTATCAGTGGAATTTACTAAATAAATTTTCCGTTCTTGACTAGTTCTAGTTATATTCTAGGATAAACCATAAATACAGGGGTTTTACAAGAAATGTACATGGCAGCTTTCTAATACCTACTTGGAAGCCACTCTGAAGTATTTCTGGATGAAATAAAATGCTACCCCAAGGGGTACAAGAGCAACAAGGAACCACGGAGTGGCATACGAGATCATTCCGATAGCCGACAGACAGAGCAAAGTGGACCGGGTGAGAGACTCCAGAGTAGGGGGAATGTGCTATTCCAAAAAAAAAAAAAAAATGTATTAGATACACCTCAGGAATATGGCAACTATATACCCTCCATGCGTGGGGTGATGAGACAGGCTGGTCTATGGTCATTCTGCTGGCCCTTCACCACTGGGAATCCCCTTTAAGTCTCCCCAAGGGCTTTTCTGTTTCTATAAGCCCAGAGCCAGTGTACAGGGGCTTCAGTGGAGGCCAGAATTAGGGCCACTGGGACTTGCTGATGCTCAGCATCTCCAAGGATCAAGGAGAAACAGGCAGTCTTTTCCCCTCATTATGAGACAAGAAAGGGAATCTTCTCTGTGAGATCTCAAATAACTTAGCAGAGCTCGAGTTCCCTATTGTCCCATATATGGTGTCCTGTTCTGAGAGCCCTGCAATCACTCTCCTTTGTACATAGGCCTCTAGATAAAGCATTCACAAACACCTATCATCCAAGCATCTTGGTTCTCAGAAGTAGTGGAAGCGTTGCAAACAACTCTTCTGTTGAAATTTGTGCTTAGTTCACTATTATACACTATAACTTTACATAGATTCATAGAGTTTAAGGGCAGAAGGTACCATTAGGTCTAGTCCAGGGGTCTCAAACACGCAGCCTGCGGTGTTATTTTCTGTGGCCCACGAGCTCCTTGTGCCCCCCCCCCCCAGCGTTTACCTTGAGTGGCTCCGGCCAATGGTAGCTGCTGGGGATGGTGCCTGAAACAAGAGCAACACACAGATGCCAGTGCCCCCCCTTCCCCATGTTCTGGCCGCTTCCCGGAGTGGCGCGGGGGCAGGGCGGGTAGGCAGGCAGGGAGCCTGCCCTGCCCCCAGTGCGCGCTGGGCCAGAGCCCGCCCCCCGACCCCTCCTGCAGCCGAACCCCCTGCCTTGAGCCACCTGCCACACCCCGCATCCCAACCCCCTACCCTGAGCCCCCCGCCACACCCCACACCCCTCCTGCCCCCCCTGGGGGCAGGGAGGGGGCAGAATTGGGGCGGGGATTTTGGGGAAGGGGTTGAAATGGGGGCAGGGAAGGGGTGGGAAGAGGCAGGGCAGGGACGGGGCCTCATGGAAGGCGTGGAGCTGAGGGCGGCGGGGGGAGGTGTCAGTAATGTGGCCCTTGGGCCTATGTACTAGTCCTCATGTGGCCCTCGTGGTCATTTGAGTTTGAGACCCCTGGTCTAGTCTGACCTTCTGTATATCACAGGCCATTAAATTTCATCGTTACCCCTGTATTGAGCCCAATGATTTGAGTTTGGCTAACACATAACTTCCAGAAGGCATCCAGTCTTGATTTGAAACACCAAGAGATGGAGAATCCATCACTTTCCTTATTAGATTATTTCAACGGTTAATAACTTTCACTGTTAAAAACTTGTGCCTAATCTCTCGTTTGAATTTGTCTGGCTTCAGCTTCCAGCCTTTCGTTCTTTTTGTGCCCTTCTCTGCTAGTATTACAGTGTTGCTCACCATTGCCATACACAGAAGCAAAATCACCTCCCCACTCCTTCCTTCTCACTTCTCTCCTATTTATTCATCCAAATATCGCATTAGCCGTTTTTGCCACAGAATCACATTGGCAGCTCACGTTGAGTTGCTTATCCACTAAGTCCTCTATATCCTTTCCAGAATCATTGCTTTACAGGATACAGTTCCTCATTCTGCAGGCAGGGACTGCATTCCTTGATCCTAGATATATAACTTTGCATTTCTTGTATTAAAAAGCATTGTTTGAATGGGCCCAGTTTACCAAGTGACCAGAATCACTCTGTGACTGCCCTGTTCTCATTATTTACCACTCTGCCAATCTTTGTGTCATTTGAAATTTCATCATCATCGTTTTTATAGTTACTTCTATATCCTTGAGGAAAATGGTCAGTAGTGTTGGGCCTCATATTAATCTCTGTAGAACCCCACTACAACCAGCCCTATTCAGCGATGATTCCCCATTGCAGGGGTGCTGGAAAAATTTGTATCATGGGGATGCTGAGAGCCATTGAGCCAAACTGTAAACCCTGTATATAATGGAAACCCCTTCAAACCAAGGGGTGCAGCAACACCCCCAGCACCCCTAGTTACAGCACCTGTACTCCAACAATGGCTACTTTTTGAGATGTCAGTTAACCAGTTCTTCAAACATTTAATGTGAACTTTATAGATATTGTGTAGTGCTAATCTTTAAGCAGAATGTCGTGTAGTACTCAGTCAAATGCCTTACAAAAGTCTATTGCATCTGTGCAGTTACTTTTATAAACCAAACTTCTAATCACATTAAAGAATGAAATCAGCTTTGCTAGACAAGAACTATTTTCCGTCAAACCTTATTAAGTGGCATTAATTATATTCCTATCTTTTAATTCTTTATCACTTGAATCCAGGGCTTAAATTCAGCCGGAGCCCACTGGAGCGGAGCTCTGGTAAACATTTTCAAACCTGTGGAAACCCTGGTGCCTGCCTCAGGGCAGAAGCCCGAGCCCTGGCGCTTCCCTCCCAGCATGGGGCTGAAGTCCCTGAGCCCCAGCACCCCACCCCTTGCGGGGCTAAAGACCTTAGACATCCTGCAGCTGAAGCCTGGAGCCCCGAATCAGGGCGGGGGGGTTGGGGAGGGAGGGAGGAGAACTCCAGGAAATAATCTCTGAGAATTTAAGCACTGCTTGTCAACCCTATCAGTTTTTCCATTATTTTGTCCAACACTAATGTCAGGCTAACCAGCCTATAGTTACCCAAGTCGTGCTGCTAGCCCTTTTTGAATATTAGCAAAAAATTAGCAGTATTCCATTCTTCTGGAATTCCCTTGGTATTCCAAAATTTATTTAAATTAATATAATCAGACTAGAAATCCCTTCAGCCAGCTCTTTTAGGACTCTTGAGTGCAAATTATTTGGGGCTGCAGATTGTAAAATGTTTATGTCTAGTATATGTTGTTTAGTTAGCAGTGGGCTGGAAAGTAGTTAATCAGCCTCATGTGATATGAATCCTTCTTTCCAAATACAGAACAGAAGTACTGACTGAACACTTCTTCCTTTTCTGCATCATTATTAACAATTTTACCACCTCCAACTAGTAATGGAACTACATCATTGCTAGGATTTCTTTTGTTCCTAATTTACTTAAATACAACTCCTTCCTAATATAGTATACTTAACATGTGAACCTGTAATTCTAAAGAACCAGGGGAGTTTTCCAGTAACTCTATCTTTGTATCCCTGACTATACTTGAGTCTTGGTGAGCTCAATGATAATAATCTCCATAAAAGGTGTTTTGCCTGGAAGCTCTTTTTCAGTTCATAGTTTTTCCACACCATTTGTTCTGTATATAAAAGTGACAACCTATATGGCTCCCTGTTAACAAAAGGTGTATTTCTTCTCCAAAATGGTGGCATTAATTGGGCAAGACATTATGGAATAAATGGACCGATGTGCTCACCTGGTCAATGATATTCGTATCAGCAGAGAAGCGATTTAGAATTAGGCCCAGGGGAGTTGTGTCAAAGAATCTATTGAACAAAACAGAAGCAAAAAACTATGTGAAGAGAGAGTCTGATTCTGGATGAAATATCAACATCAGTCAGAATTTAGGGCTACTGTCTAACCCAGGGGTCGGCGACTTTTGGCACGTGGCTCGCCAGGGTAAGCACCCTGGCGGGCCGGGCCAGTTTATTTACCTGCTGACGTGGCAGGTTCGGCCGATCGCGGCCCCCACTCGCCGTGGTTCGCTGTCCCGGGCCAATGGGGTGGCGAGAAGCGGCACGGGCGAGGGATCTACGGGCCGTGGCTTCCCGCTGCCCCCATTGGCCCAGGACGGCAAACCGCAGCCAGTGGGGGTCGCAATCGGATGAACCTGTCACGTCAGCAGGTAAATAAACTGGCCCGGCCCGCCAGGGTGCTTACCCTGGCGAGCCGCGTGCCAAATGTTAGACCAGGGGTCGGCAACCAGTCCCCTAGAACCAGTTAGTAAACATGAAAACTATCATTTAGTCTTATACTTGCATTTGGAATGCCATCTAAATCTTATTTTAACCCCAAACTTTTAGGTCTCCTCTCCCACAGCCCCCTGAAAAACTGTCAGCTCCCTTCTCTCAACTCCTCTATCCATCCTCTGGCTCCCTCAACGTGAAAGATTCATTGTAAAGTCCACCCTGCTGTCCTGGGCTAAGGTTCCAACTCCTGGGCTGGACAGGACAGCATGTTACCTATTCACCCTTCATTTGGGAACTGCAGTCACTGCATGCATACAATCTCTCCCTGGGCCAACCCACTCCACACTCCCACTCTGTGCTGGGCTATATCAAGTTCATGCAGAACCTGTCTCTTTGGAGGATAAGAAATGTGGTGTCCCCCCCACACTTCCACCTCTGTGCATTTCCACTGCACTGGGAACCTTCTGTGGCCCCAAAACCTCTTGATGAATTTCAAACCGTCTGAAAACTTTATACCTTGAAATTACTTTCAGATGAAAACCACTGGGTATGAAAAGCAGGCGGAATCTGAAATTGTATGTTTTCCAGCCTGAAAGAGGGTAATTTCCTGAGCATCTCAGCTGGCACTTTCAGATTCTACAGGACTTGAGGGCCATAGGGGAATGAGCCATGCTCTTCTCAGCACTAGCCACTGTGTTACACAGCAGGTGTTCGTTGGTAATTGACCTTTCAGCAGGAAAAATCACTCTTGCTGTACCTGATTGGTCCGAGGATGATCTTATTGAGGAGATTGTGGTGAAGGTTCTTGGCAGCTGTGAGGCCCATCCACTCCACGGTCAGGGATGTGACGAGGCAAAGGAAGATCCCTGCTCCACAAAGCGTGCTGAACACGGCGACATGATGAGACTAATAAAAGGAGAAAAACATTAACCTTGGAAACACCCAAGGCAATGTTCTTCAGAGCTAACAGCACTGACCAGCTGGTGTGTCAGACTCCAAAAGACTTCAATAAGAACAGGACATGTGCTGCATGTTTAAATTAACATGATTTTTTTTTTTACATTATAAAAGGAGTTTTCAACCTATGGCCCCAATCCTGCAATTCACTATATTTGGGTGCAGCAGATTTTTAGACTGGAGATTAATTTGGGGGCCTAATTTGTCTCAGGAAGAGGCATAATGAATCAAGTTCACTGCAGCTACTAAAGGTGAGTATGCTGCAAGGTCTTGAGCTGAGGATGGTCAGCACTTTGCAGGACTGGGCCCAAGGCTTGTGAATTAGACAGGTGAACTAGTTTGGATAAATGCAAAGGTCCCCAAACTCAGACTCAAGTAGAACAGAACGTTTCAGGAATTAAGTTTGGATAACTTCAGAAAGAAAAAAAACAATGTTAATTTCAAGCTCCACTGAAAATCAGAGGGGCAGCTCCTTAGATGGTCTCATGGGGCTATAATAACTTAGACCAGCTAAGGATCTGCCCTCTGGATTCTGGCTGGATATGAGAGGTACTGGAAATCTCATGAGAAAACTTTTACTACGTTTTCATAAGCATCTGAACTTTGGGATACTTCTCCAACCCGAACCACTGCCAGATCCTATTTAAATGGCAAAACTTTGGGTTAATTTCTCTGTTAGCATTAATGGAAACTGCTGGGTGATCAGCACTTTTGAAAATCTGGGTATTAATTTAGGTTGCTAAATGTGGATATAGGGGCATATTAGGCTCCAATTGTTGAAAATTTGGGCCCAAAGTTCTTCTAACCTCAAACAAGTTTTAGTTTCAGTTTGACCTTTGGATTAAGGTTTAGATTGTTTTTTAAATTAGATTAACCATTTCACCCATCTTATTTAACAATTGATGTTATAGTACCTATATTAGCTACATTCCCAATCTAACTGGTTACTAGGTTAACAGAGGGTTATTTTTCAATTATTTGAGAACATTTTTGTCTGACAAGCTTTAAGTTATGGCCAACCTTGTTTTCACGATTACGTTCTATGGAATCCCCGGTTTTATTCTCCATGGATGTCCATCTTGCCAGCCAGTAATCTATGGCTACAATGACTGAGTGTTTCAAGAGCTTGGAGAAAATCATCAGAAACAGTAAGAAAAATCCTCCAGAGGTAAGATATCTCCAGCAAGTTCTCCACGGCATCTTTGTTCTAAGCCGCATTACTGTTGACATGTTATCATCATCATCTTCCTCCTCTTCTTCCTCTGTAATTCAGAGATTTGACCAAATCAGTTAGATTTTATTCAGTACCACACTGACAATCATTCACGTTTTGACTTGAGATGGTTGACATTTTTTGAATGTTGACAATTGGGTGATAATTTGACATTTTTAATTAGAAAACAGCAACACTTTTTGATATGTTTTATTACTTTTCCTTCTTTTCTTCCACCAGCTCTACAGCTTGTTAACATTTTTTGAATTTTTGAAAATTAGAAAAGGGGAAAGGCCTTCACAAAATCATGATTTTTCCTTCCCTTTAGTTGACCAGCTCTAGTTTTGTTAATAATCCTTAAGGGCAGGATGAACTATGTTATTCACATAGCTGGAGTCAATGTAGCCTAGGTCAACTTACTGTGGTATCTACACCGCACTGGGACTACAGGAGAAACTCTCCTGTTGACTTACCTTACATTTCTCGTTTCGGTGGAGTGCTGGAGTCAACAGAAGAGTGATCTGTGGTCGATTTAGTGGCTCTTCACTACTCTTGCTAAATTGACCCCCGCTGGATCAAGTGTCGATCCATGATAAGTGTAGACATGCCCTCAGTAACTCATATCTTCAGTATGGAATGCATTCATAGAGATCAGACTAGTTTTAGGATTTCCAAAAGCTTTTCTGGTATGTTCAGCTTGTCTTTACATTATCAGATCGGGAGTGAGGCTCTTATGGGTTGTTTGAGAAGCTACAGACAACTTTGCCAAGCATTCCATATAGAAGAGTTGTCTCGTGTTGCTTAGCAAGGCTCTGCCTTAACATTACCTGCAGGGCCGGCGCCAGGCACCAGCTAAAAAAGCAGGTGCTTGGGGTGGCCAATACCAAGGGGCAGCACTCCAGCTGCTACTGGGGCGGCATGTCTGGGTCTTTGGTGGCAATTTGGCAGCGGGTCCCTCAGTCCCTCTCGGAGTGGAGCGGCGCGATCGCGCTGCTGCGGCTTTTTTTTTTTTTTTCTCCCCGATTGGGGCGGCAGAAAACCTGGAGCCGGCCCTGGTTACCTGCAATCACTATAAGCTTTATCTTCATAGAAGAGGACACTATCATGTGTAACCACATCACATTGCAACATAAGGTGACAGTTGTGCTCTGTTGTAACATGCTTATGTATCACAATATGCTGCTGTGAAAATATTGCATTGTGGAGATTTAACTCTGAGATGCAACAAGAGTATTGAAGCTCACAGTACTACTATGCACACTTGAGGGGAACGTAGACCTGGAGTCTTCTGACAGAACTTTCCTTTGACTTGACAGCCCTGAACTGACAGTCTCCAAAGTACTTTAGTAATTCTGAATATTATGGAGAGTCACTAACTGATCTGAAGTTGAAATTTCATGTGTGCTGAGGTACAAAGAGTTTAAATACTTTCCCAAGATCACACAATGAGTGACTGTCAGAACCAGGATAACAAGGAACTAGAGCACAATGTCCTGTTAAATGTTACCCTTGAAGTTATTGATATGTATTTTACCACCTTAACCAAGTGTTTTGTCTAAGAATTTTGGAGTTGTTGGATGCTGGTGTTCTGTTGGCATGTATAGTCATGTTCCCGCAGGGCCTTCAATCCCTATTCTTTTTAACTTACTGAAGGAAGACGATATCTGTACCCAGGTTATAGGACTGGCCTACTGACATGGCATTACTGCTATATCCCAGAACTAGAAGTGTGGGAAGACCTGGGGTTTTCTGCCCTCAAGACCACTGGAGACTGTACATGTTAAAGAAGTGCATGTTCAACCTCTGGAGAAAAGCAGTGGAAGGTATCACTAAACCACCAAGTCATTCTGTCATCATGAGCCTTGGAAAATACCCTATATCCCTCAAGTAGCATAGCCAGATGAAACAGTCTACAGGCATAAACAGCCCCACAAACAGAACTTATTAATTAGATAGTCAATCCAGTCAATAACTCTGCCAGTCAGTGAGAGTCCTTGGAGTAAATCAGTACTCCACTAAGTTTATGAAGCATTCAGTTAATCCCTTTATCTCTCTGGCACCATCTCACTGGCTGCCAGAACTGAATATTCCCCTGAGGGGCTCCCCAACATCCCAGCCAGGAGTGTTCTTGATAGGTCCTGTTGCCAGTAGCCTATAACCCCGCAGGTAACTTTACACGTGATTCAGATTTGGATTCCTGCCTCCAAAAATGTAGAAATTTGTGGAAACAAAAACGTAACTTGGCTGTTGGGGCCACAAATACCTAGACAGATCCAGATTTAAAAATAGCAGCCTAGGCTCCATCTCTAATTTAAAAAAAATAATGTTCTTCTTTAAAAGGATGTGCAAATAACTACAGGCTATGTCAAAGGAGCCCATGGTGGGGGTATCTCAATAGGCAGAATCAGTGGGGGCATTCATAACTATGCGACATAATTGGAGCTAGAAGGCTAGATTCTCAGCTGGTGTAAAACTGCATAACATCAATGACTTCCATTGAGCTACGTCACTAGCTGAGGCTCTGGCCCAGAATTTCTCAATATATCTTTTTTTCCATTTCTCTCTTACTATCTCCAGAAAATGCTCCATAGTAAATCTCTAACTAGCTCTCCTCTATCCTTATTCCTGCACATTGTTTGCAAAACTCCATGAAGAATCCATTCAACAGCTCTAATTCTAAATAGGTCAAAGTATTGGACTTTTACTTTTATTGCCCAAAGGAGTAAATGTCATCAACATCTTTATATCTTGTTGCCAAGAAAATTTAGCAATATATTAAGAATGTGGATACATGTGAATGATGCATGTTTATAGTCTACCCAGTGTGAAAAGATATAATGTACCTTCATCCTCATCCTCCAGTTGTGCTTTGGATTCTCTTGGGTACATTGCTCTTCTGAGAGTTTTTCTTTCCAAAGTAGTTTGGTCAGTTTCCATATCCTGTAACATTACATTAACTTGAGAGCCCAACCTACTGTGAGTGCCATCATTTTAGTCTAAGAAAGGTGATGCCAGAGACAATGGAAGCTCATTTGCATCTGAATCCACCAGAAAAGCAAATTGAGGGGAGAATGAGGAAGACAGGATGGCATCAGCTTCCTGGAGCACAAGCAGCAGGGAAGAAAACATTACCTGGGGATACACTTCAAAAGAATATATTTCAAAGGTTTAGTGGACTATAAAAAGAAGGGGAGAGAACCTTTTATCACTTAAGGGACAAAAGAGGGCAGCGCTCTTGAAATCTGTGAAAGGCAGATCCTTCAGCCATATAGGTTGAAGATGCTATGAAATTGCCTGAGACCAGTATTGTAATCTGTTAAATTTGAGACTCTAGAAAGCATGTTTTACTTCCGTTTTATTTGTAACCATTTCTGTCTCTATTACTCTTGCTTAGTATCACTTAAATCTATGCTCTTTATTAATAAACGTATGCTTACTTTTATTATAAACATCTCAGTGCTGTGTATTAAGGTGAAGAATGTGTCTTCAGCTGGGTTAACATGTTAGTGTGTGTGTAGTGCCTCTTTGGAGACAGCAGACTTAATAATTTGTGTGAGAGTCCACTGAGAGCACTGGACACTATAAGGAGACATCTCTGGGGAACTCGGGAACTGGGGTTCACTAAATGTTACCTGCGAAGCAAGGATTAGACTGGCCAAACCTTGAGGAGTTTGCTGGTGAGGTGGACAGACTGGTATGGCAGGGAGCTGACACAGTTTAAGCTCCAGCAAAGCTCTCTCTTACTAAGGCAGAGAGGTAACACAGAAGCCTGTGTTTCTGGTCTCCTTGAAGAGCCCAGACGACCAAGTCACTGAACTCAAAATCCTCCCACGAGGTCTACTGATGTGCAGAATTCTACCCATCAATCAACCTGAGAGGAGAATTTCACCCTAAATCCATCAAACATGGATCAACATTCAAGATGCAATACTTTGCTACAATGCACCCTGGTCCCACTGTCATTACCTTTTCTAATTCTTGGTCTTGGCGATTCATCAGAGTTTTCCAGTGTTCATACAGTTCAACATCTTTGGTCTGGATGTCCTTCAATGTCCCTTCTCTGAGCACATAACCATCCTTCATAGCTATGATCTAGAAAGAAGGATTATCAATAGGTCTACTCAACAACGTGATATAATCGCTGCATTTGGGACTATGCAGCAGATCTCAATGTGAATGAGCTCTAACTCAAAACTGGGCTAATTTCAGTGTTCATTGTACCCAATGGCTGCACATTTTATCAATAGCTTTTAAAAGTTATTTTGTCAACATATATCTTACAATGAAACTATTATAGGAAATAGTTATTTGTGGACATAAAGAAAGAGGACAAGGTATAATTAATAACAATAGAATAATTGTTTGTATAGCACATTTCAATCAAAGATCGTAAGCAGCTCTGATTGATAAGCTGTGTGCCAATTACTTGTCCATGGTTAAATGGAAGTAAAGTTCAAATAAAATGCTTTTTACTCCATACCAGTCAGTGTTCAGACCTACAAGTGGAATGTAGGGGTAGACGCTCCAGGCCCACTTCAAGAGCAGATGGTGGGATGGCTCTTAGCAGAACAATCTTTTAAGCACTATAGATCTGCCTTCAACTATATCCCCACCAAGGCCCCATGGAGGTGACCATAGTCCTTACAATGTGACAAACTGGCAAGTGGTGGCTCCCCTCTTACCCAGTCCGCATGTGGCAGATACTGTAATTTATGTGTCACCAGTATAAGTGTTCTTTTGTCTTCCTGGAGGAACTTCAAGATACCTTCCTGCATCAAGTGATCACTTAAGTGAATGTCCAGTGCAGAGAATGGATCATCCTGCAATTGGATAAAAGAAAAATTGGGGCAGAGAGGTAGGTGTGACATTACACCCCATATTCTTCATAGAAATATGGTTATGATATGAATATGGCATAACTAAGATATACTTTATGCAAGATGCCTCATGTAAGGTATCATCGGAAAGGTTATAACTTACTGAATGTGATTATCCAATTTATATGCATGTATCATTTCTGTATCTAAAATTAGGAATATTGACTATGTAGAATTACAACTGCGTGTGTACTTGGGAGGAACGCCCACCAGACAGCACGCAATCCTCCTGAATGACCCATTAAAGAAGGACAATAGAACTCTGATGATGCTAATCTCCCACCTTCCCGAGGTGCTTCCTGGGATGCTGCATTTGACACTACAAAGTCAGGTGATAATGTCACCTGATGAAAAATACTCCCTTGGACACTGCTGGTACTTTTCCACTGTAGGGAGTGGGGATAAAACAACAAATCCTTTTTAAGGGCTGGGAAGGGGGTTGATCTGGGTTCTCTCCTCCATTGCCTACCCAAGAAGGACTGCTGAAAAAACCTGAAGGGACAAGAAACTAACCTGAAGGGAAAGGCAGGGGTGAGTCCAGACTGAGACAGGGTTCTAGTCTGTAAGAAGAAATAACTGGAACTCTGAGCTACAGAAAGTCTGCATCCTGCCTAATTCAACATTTAGGGTGAGAAATTCCATTTTGTAACCTGTTTCTTTAGTGAATCCAGCTTAGTTTGCGTGTTTTGTTTGATTTGTTTAGTAATCTGTTTTGTTCTATTTGCTATCCCTTATAATTACTTAAAATCTGTCTTTTGTAGTTAATAAACTCATTTATAAGTTTATAACATTACTCAGTTTGTGCAATTCATATCTTGCTGGGGGTGGGGGCGGGGAGGGGAGGGCAAGAAGCTGTGCATAAATCTCTTCACACTGAGGGACAGGGCAAATTTTTTTGAGCTTGGGCTGTGTAGATTTTTCTATACAGCACAAGACAATATACCTTTGGGCCTGCACTCCAAGGGAGGGGGGCACCTGAGTGCTGGGGCAAGTCCCTTAAGCTGAGTCTTCCTAGAGCTGATCTCAGTATCTGTGTCTTTCTGCAGCTGGGTGTGGTCCTGCCTGTGTGTGTGCTAGAGGAGGTTTAAGAGCCTGGCTCAGCAAGACAGGGCAAATGGGGTCCAGCCTGGCAGAACAGGCCAGCTCAGTGGTATCCCACTACATTAGGTGGCACCTTAAAGGGGGGCAACACATCACAGTATGTACCAGAGTTTATTTATTTTGTTCTTTTAAATATTTAACCTATTCTAAAAAAGCAAACAGCTGTAATTACTAAAGTGCTATCTATTGCCCTAATGCTAATCTTTACCATCTTTAGTGAGAGGGCAAAAGTGGAAAACAATAAGAAAGATCAAACCTTTACTCTTAAGCCTGTAGTAAATCACTCAGATTCTCCTTGTGACTTTTTGGTTTCCCCTCTGGGGCACCTGGCATTGGCTACTGTCAGAAGACAGGATACTGGGCTGGATAGATCTTTGGTCTGACCCAGTATGGCCGTTAAATGCTTATGTTCTATTTCTGAGTCAATTTAGTGCTGGTCCAAGATTGACAGTCATGGAAACTAGAGATGGTCCTGAACTGGAACAACAGATTTGGAACCCTCCCCCAAAATTTGGGGAAATTCAGATCCAAACCTGACTCATTAATATATCTGTACTTCCACCTGGAGAGAGTACCTGTAAGGAAGAGATTGTAGTTCAGACTCCAGTCCTTGGCCTCTCTCCACTGACTCTACCAGCAAGGATGACAATTGTGTTGGCAAGTTTTTTATGTGAACACTTGTCCTCTAAGAACTAAGATGAGTCCACCAATTTATTTTGCCTAGGACTCAAACAGCCATCACATGGGTGATGACTTTCAGAAATCGTCAGCAGAGACTGAATTGGGACTAGTAGTAGAGACTGAATTGGGACTAGTAACAGAGACGTGAAAGGCCCTGGATCCCATTGCTAAACCCGAAGTCCATTTATTCCCCACAAAAAGCTAAATTGTGATACCCTGACTCTTCAAAAAGTCCCATTGATTTCAGTGGGATGATGTGTGGTTCTCAGTGTGAGTATGGGTATAAGAATCCTGTCCCAATCTTTTTATACTGAACTACAGGGCCCTCTTTCACCAGTCTCCTAATATGTTCTGCTACAGCTTCTGGTCATTGTTTATTTGTTCTTTTTCCTGTCTCTGCATTCTGGATTCAAAAGTAGATATAGGTCCCTGTAGGAAAGCTAAATATAAGGGCAACATTTTATTGTGAAGTTTGCATACTTCGTATTTTAAAAAAAATCATACCAAGAAGACGATGTTGGTGTTTTGATAGAGTGCTCGAGCTACGCAGATTCTCTGTCGTTGGCCGCCACTTAAGTTAATCCCCTAGTGAATATAACAGGTCAGAAAAATGTGTCTTTTGAATAAACAAAATGATTTGTGTATGACAAGACGTTGAAAGATGGCAAGTTTTTTTTAAACCACCCAAAGAAGTTTCCTTAGAATTTTTCAAAGTGTTGGATATAAGGTTAGTCCTGTTGGTAAACGAATAGTCAGTGTATAACCTCCTGAGAAAGAAACTGTTATTATTAGTGCAATTTCATATAAACTCATCACAAATAACTTAGAATGTATAAAGTTCTTCTCCTGGCAGAGGAGGACTGGTTCTGGCTGGGAAAACATGCAAGACTGTGATCAAAAGAGCCTTCTGAATAGCTGCAGGGGACAACAGCCCCTCTCCACTCCACCCCCTCTACTCCGGTAGATTTAAAAGAATTAAAAAATAAAAATCATGATGGAGCTATTTAAAAGGTGTTTCATAGGAAAACTGATTTTTTTCAGTTTGTCAGGTTAATAATATTTAAGTTTACAGTATCAATATAAGAGCTTGGAAGCAAAAATCCCACTGGATTAAGGTCAGTGGCACAGATCTTGACTTTTTTCCTGTGCTCCTGAGTACAATGTAGACACAGGACTTCATTCTTGTTTACACTAAGAGCCACTTGGCCCCATTCTAGCCATGTGAAGGGGCTTAGATTGTGGATAAATTACATTTACACCCATTTTAAAGCCCCTTTTCCCTTCCAGAGTGGTGTAGAGTGGCCACAGTATAAATGAGAATCAGGATCACAGTGTAAAATGAAGACAGTGGAGTTATATCAGGAGTGAATCCTTCCCCTTGTTTTTCTTGAGTCTGCACAATATTAGTCTCCTAAGTGACTTCATTTTCCATGATGTATCATAAAAAGAATGCAGGGGCTCCACGGCACTTACGGAAAGAATAAACGCACAGGGCCAGATTCTGGTCTGGGACGCCAACAGAGTTACTCAGATTTATACCTGGATACCTAAGATTTGATTCTAGGCTAAGGTGCCTCAGGGAGTACATGATAATGCTGACTAGCATCAGAGTAGCTGGATTCTTAGATTGCTAGGTTTCATGAATATCTATGATGGCGTATAAGTTAATGTGGAATTATAATAAATATTAATAAATACAACTATTACGAATGTTTACCAGGCTTGCAGCTCAATACAATCTAGAAATGTGATACCCATCACACAAACAAGGCTGTCATACAAACGTCCACCTCTTTATTTACCCTTTCTCCAATTTCTGTCTGATCGCCAAATGGTAATAGGTCAATGTCCGGCTGCAGAGAGCATGCATCCGTAACAGCTTTGTATCTGCAGAGAAAAAAAAACGATTATTCTTATGGAAAGACAATCAAACTGGATGAAACAAAAACCTCCTTCCAAAACTCAGACTTAATCTATTGGTGAAGTTCAAAAGAGTTTACCTAACTTTAAAAGGAACTCAAGTGAAGCCTTTATAAAAAGCCATTTTTATTAGTGACTTCAATGAAGCTAAGCTAATTTACACCAGCTGAGATTCTGGTCCCTGAATTTGTGGATGCTTATCTGTATTTTGTGTGATCTGCCCATCACTAATTGCTATCAAGTGAACTGAGTGGCATATCATAGGAAAGGAATATAATTTATTTTTAATAACTTAAAGCAAAGTGCGTGTTGCCAGTAAAAATGCCTAGAATTTAGCAATTTGTTTTCCTAAAATCAAGTCACTTTTCCCACTGCATTTGTTGGTTGATTATTTAAATGAACATAAAAAGTAAGTGTTGGGTAAGGGTAGTCAGAACCAGGCACAAAAGAGCTGTGTTTTGACTTTCAGTACCCTGTATTTCCAGTGAAGTCCCAATTATCACTGACTTGAGGTAGGCACACAGCAGGTAGGCCTGTCTTCAGCACAGTAATATCAAATTGTATGGTGTTTTGTAATGTGGTGCTCTGATATCCACTAGACCAGGACTGGATTAAGGCATGGACGCAATAGGACCATGCCTATGTCCCCTGCTCCAGAGTCATATGATGACATCAGAACCTCAGCTTAATTTCAAAAATAGAAAACACTTCTGGTCTCCACAGTTTCCAAGTAAAGCTTGTGAATATGCCCCAAGTGTAACAGATGCCGTGATATTTGTCTAAGGCCCGGTCTATGTTACAGACTTATGTCAGTATAACTGCATTGCTCAGGAGCAACATAGTTATACCGACCTGAGCAACGTAGTTATACCGACCTAACCCTTGGTGTAGTCAACTCTATATTGACCGGAGAGCTTCTCCCGCTGACATAGCTACCACCTCCTGGGGAGGTGGAATACTGACGCCGACCAGAGAAGCTCTCCCACCAGCGTAGGTAGCATCTTCACAAAGTGCTACAGCAGTGCAGCTGCGCCACTGCAATGCTGTATGTGTAGACAAGCTCTGAGTCTGCAGACAGCCCCCAACAGGCAAAAGGAGCAACAGCCAGTTAGAGCCAAAGAGAAAGCGCCAGACCTGCGGCCAGCGCAGAGTAGTCCTGCTGTTCAGGGAGCGGCCACCCTTCCTCTTCTTGGTTGGGGGAAGAGGTCCTGTTGCTTTTCCCACTACTGCTCCATGTCTACTCACTGCTGGGATGGTGGCTGTGGGGAGCATCCAGGTTGGGTGTGCCTCAAAGTTGGCTTAATCTGTCCCCGTACGTGGCAGTAACCTCAGACCATTAAGCTACTTTCTCTCGGGACCCAGATGAATAAGCAGCCGCTTCTCTGAAGCAGGAACCCTCTACACCTAACAGCCAGACTATGGCTTTCACCCACTGGTCCACATTGAGGGCAGAGCTGAACTGCAGTCCCCTATGAGGAGCAATGGAGGCACAATCCCTCCCTGATCTCCTCAGTACACAGTGGGAGCACGTAAGCTGCAATGTGCCTTTGGCCAGCCAACTCCAGAAAAACTTACAAAGGGAGCACTTCCTGTGTCCTCAGAACAGGAACTGTCATTCTCCCTGGCCCTTACAAGGGGTGATTTCCCTGCTATGCAAGACCCAGGAACAATAATATATAATAATGGACTTAGAAGCTGAGAGCTCATTCTACCTCCCTTTCTTCCCCACCCACCTACCCACCCACCCTCCCTATACTTCTTGCTAGCTCGATACATCAGCAGTTCCCATTGTTACAGTCCACTCCTGGGAGTGAAAATGTCAGTAATTGCCTCCTATGTCCTCTCCCTTCAGTGACTTTAGGGTCTTTTACACCTCTTTCTCCACCTCTTTGCTCCCCTCCTCATCTGGCATGGAGGGAATCTAGCCCTTAGGTTTCATAACACTAAGGAAACTGATAATTACCTCTGTTTGTTAAAAGGACTCCCAAAGATAATGTTTTCCTCCACTGTAGCATTCAACAGCCATGGCTTCTGTGCTGCATAAGCCACAGAATATCTGTTTCTACTGGAAAAATTAAAACAACACCAAAATAGATGATCTTGAAGTGTCTTATGAACAGAGTTAACAATATGCATTAAAAAAGAACGAAGGTGAAGGTAAGGTACTATAAAAGGAACTGTAACAAAAGAAAAGACAAAAGCTTTAAAGGAAGAGGTTACATCAGAGAAGCATCCACTCTCTGTCCTGAAGTTAAAGGTCTATGTTCCAGGGTGTACTACTTAGACACTGATTTAAATGGCTTATTACTGGGCCAGAGATGGTATATGGAATTTAAGTCCAATAGCAAATTGCAAATGTCTAAAACCACCATTCCATCCGTTGTTAAATTATGAGTAAATTAAAAGAATAGAAAATGTACCAGGGTGGAATAGTGTTTTCTAACATCAAAACCAGCTACTTGGAAAATAGTGTATAAAATGGATGTTTTCAACCCATTTGCCTCATTGTCTTTTAGTATGTTTGTTATTTTAAACTACCATGTGCTTGCAATACAATTTTTCAGCAGATGCTATTTTTCTTATATGTAGGGCCATGTTAACATTGTAATGGATTGAAATTATACACTAAAGTAGAACAACGCTGTACTAATTCAGAAGGCCTGTTAAGTAAATATAATGCATACTTTGAAATGTGCCTCAATATATAGTGAAATATATAGTATGTGACTACTTTGCTCTTTACTCTAACTGTTTTGTTTATGTATTCTGGCAGATACGATTATGTGATATCAGCCATCTTTCTGAGACTTCTGCAATACTTAGGCAAGCAGATGTGAACTTAGTGATGAAATGTCAATCTTAATTATCATTGTCTTCATGTATGTTTCTTCAGATTACATCCTTACCATTAATTTAACACAGTAGGTGTCTGTGGTTTGCTATAGAGAGAGAGGGCGCTATGGTATTGGTTAGAAATATTGGTTAGAAGCATTCAGCATCATCCCATAACTTGTAGAAGACCCAGAAATCTACTCAACTATGTTAATATTTCTCCTTAGGTTATCAGGTATCAGATAACACAGTGGTTCCCAACCCCAAGTATGGGTGCAACTACTGGTATAGTACTTCTGCCATTTGTGCTAGGTTTTGTGACAAAGTTCGTCCTCTGTCTTGGTGGGTCCTGCGCTTATTGGCGAATTTTCTTGCCTCAGAGATTCACCATGTGGGTTGGGGAACAGCCCAGAGACCTTCCCCTCTGGAAGAACCCACAGTCCAGGTCAATTGGGAGGTTTTGGGGGGAACTCAGGCCCGCCCCCTACTCCGGGTTCCAGCCCAGGGCCCTGTGGACTGCAGTTGTCTATAGTGCCTCCTGTAACAGCTGCATGACAGCTACAACTCCCTGGGCTACTTCCCCATGGCCTCCTCCAAACACCTTCCTCCTGGTGTCTGACAACACTTGTGCTCCTCAGTCCTCCAGCAGCACAGCACACCCTCTCACTCTCAGCTCCTTGCGCCTCTTGCTCCCAGCTCCTCACACTCACAACACAAACTGAAGTGAGCTCCTTTTTAAAGCCCAGGTGACCTGATTAGCCTGCCTTAATTGATTCTAGCAGTTTCTTCTTAATTGGCTTCAGGTGTCCTAATTAGCCTGCCTGCCTTAACTGGTTCTAGCAGGTTCCTGATTATTCTAGTGCAGCCCCTGCTCTGGTCACTCAGGGAACAGAAAACTACTCATCCAGTGACCAGTATATTTGCCCTCTACCAGACTCCTGTACCCCACTGGTCTGGGTCTGTCACAGTATTTTTTGGCTACATCTCCAAAGAGACTTGAATAGGAACAATACTGGCCCCTTAATGATGAGCTTCCACTTAATGTTGCCATCCACCCCACATTTACTGTGTGCGCAACTGTGAGACTAGGATATGGAGCAGCACAGGATTCACTGCTGGTTACAGAACATACAAGCAAATGGGAGGCTGCAGGCTTCAGCATCACAACGTGACATCTGTGGGCCCCATCCTGCAGGATGCTGAGTGCCCTAAACTCCCAGTGATGTCAACGAAAGTTGAGAGCACTTAACACTTTGCAGGAAAGGCTTGGCGCCTCTCATGGGCAGGCATTTAAATAGGTGTACTGGCATATGCCTAAAAAAGATTGGGAACCACTGCATTTAACAAAACTGCCAGTTAATCTTCCAGAAAGTTATCACCAATGTGGTGAGGAAACAAGGAAATGACTGAAAAATACAAAGATGGAGGTTCAAGGAGATTCCGAGGAAGCAAATGATTCTGATCAAATACACTGCAAATGGAAATAATACCTTCTGGTTGCTTCACAAGAAGGATCAGTTTCATTTATGCTGTAAGTTATGGTAAATGATGTTTAGTATTCAGGAAATAGTTAAACTAACTTTTTATGTGCACATTTCACATATGGGAAAAATAGGTTAGGTACACATTTGAATGGCTGAATTCATCCATTGTTTTTTCTTTTAAAGGGCAAATAGGCAAAATCTAATTAGTATAGCCAATGATTTCATTTAATAGCTACATTAGTGACATGTAGGAGGGAATTTCCTATTGTGCCCTTATTACATACCTGTATAGGATAATCACTGAATTCATGCAGTTAAGTGTAATTAGAACATTACTTTAAAAACGATCATTGTCGTTTAATGCCTATTAAAGTAAAGGACTAATATCCCTCACTTGGAACACAGAGAAGGTTGGCGAGCACTGTATAGGCGCGGAGTTTCTAATCTGCGGAGGGGTGCTCCCCCCGGCTCCGCCCAAGCCCTGCCCCCACTCCACCCCTTCCCCCAAGTCCCCACCATGCCCTGCTTCTTCCCACCCCTACTCCGTCCCTGCCCCACCTCTTCTCCAACCAGTTCCACCCCCTCCCCCGAGCATGCTACGCCCTCACTCCTCCCCCGCCCCGGCGCCTCCTGACACCGCCAAACAGCTGATCCGCGGAAGGCGGTAGGCGCTGATCTGCGGGGCCCGCCGGTGGGCAGGAGGTGCTGGGTGGAGGGGAAGGTTCTGCTAGTGGGGCTGCCAGTGGGTGCTCAGCATCCACCATGTTTTCCCCGTGGGTGCTCCAGCCCCAGAGCACCCATGGAGTTGGCGCCTAGGGAGCACTGTGTAAGCTTCCCCACACAGGTTGGTCAATGTACTGCAAAACACTTGCTGCTCTTCTAGCCCTGAGAGTCCCATGAAAAAATGGCAAACTACGTCAGATTGCATGTGTGGTTCTGAGATGTGCACAAATGGGCTGTGTGCTGAAATCACTAAACTCATTTTCAGTCATGAGACAGTTTAGGTTTTGAACACAGCTCAGTAGAGATAAAATGCTGCTGTATTAGTCCACTGACTCCACCACCACCTGTCCCCTTCTGCACAGCCCAAATTCTCTAATGAACATTTTTATATGGTAGATTTTTAAGGGCATCCAACAGCAATCATGAGGTATACGACTTAACAGCTCTCCCCTTATATTAATAGCATTAACAGGGTTGATGTTATGAGGTAATAGTCGAAGGAGGTCAGGCATGGTAGTGCCGCTCATTGTGAGGAATGGTGATGCTTCACTGGAAACACTAGTTTGTACAACCTAAAAGAGGAAGATTATGCCAGGTAAATGAAAATGGACATTAGGAGTGCTAAAAATGGCATTATGAATTCATTATTTGCACAAATTTCAAAAAAGCCCTCGAGCGTATGGCACGTAAGTTGGATCCTCTGGATGAAATATTTTACGCCTGAGATGTAAATGACAGCCTGTCTGCCAGGCTAGAAGCTAGGGTTGCCAGGCATCTGGTTTTTGACTGGCATGCCCGGTTGAAAAGGGACCCTGGCAGCTCCGGCTGGCACCACCAACTGGGCTGTTAAAAGCCCAGTCGGCGGCACAGTGGGGGCCCGGGGCTAAGGCAGGCTCCCTGTGGCTCCTGGAAGTGGCCACCAGGTCCCTGCGCATGGGCAGCCAGGGAGGTTCCGCACGCTGTCCGCACCCCGAGTGCCGGCTAAGCTAGGGTTACCATACGTCCGGATTTTCCCGGACATGTCCGGCTTTTGGGGGCTCAAATCCCCGTCCGGGGGGAAATCCCCAAAAGCCGGGCATGTCCGGGAAAATCGGGAGGTCAGCCGGGCCGGGGGGGAGCCGGGTCAGCCGGGCCGGCGGGGAGCCGGGTCAGCCGGGCCGGCGGGGAGCCCGGCCGGCGGGGAGCAAGGTCAGCCGGGCCGGCGGGGAGCCCGGCCGGCGGGGAGCCGGGTCAGCCGGGCCCGCAGGGAGCCCGGCCGGCGGGGAGCCGGGTCAGCCGGGCCGGCGGGGAGCCGGGCCCGCGGGGCCGGGAGCCGGGGGGTGCGCCGGGCCGCCGGGGGCCGGCAGTGCTGGGCGGGCCGGGGGTGGTCGGCCGGGGCCGGCACCCCAGGGCCCGAGCTGACCCAGGCTGGAAACGCCGGGGGGCCAGCCTGGGCCGCGCCTCCTCCCCCCACACCCCCCTTACCTGCTTCAGGCTTCCCGCGAATCAAATATTCGCGGGAAGCAGGGGAGGGGGCGGAGACTTTGGGGAGGGGGCGGGGTTGGGTGGGGTGTGGGCGGGGCTGGGGGCGGGGCCGGGGGCCGTGGAGTGTCCTCCATTTGGAGGCACAAAATATGGTAACCCTAGCTAAGCAGCTCCCATTGGCTGCTCCCGCGACCAGTGATATTAACAGGAACAGGAAGCAGGGAGAGAAGAAACCAGGCAGAGTGCAGTAGAGAAGCCAAGCAGGCTGCATTAAGTAGGAGCAGTTGCTCCCTGAATACAAGCCTAAACTGATGCAGAGACTTGGGTGTGGAGAGTAAATTTGGGAGCCTGAGTCTGAGGCCTGATGAAATTATTATTGTAGTGATTCCTGGAATGAGGACCTGTTTGTTGTAATGATTCCTGGGCTGAAGCCTTATTAAGAGGGATATAGCCTTTAGTTAATGTGTGTTGACTTCTCCTGGCCCTAGGCTGCTAAACTTATAGCTATTGCTGCTCCACTTGGGGAAATTAAGTTGTGGCACACCTGTAGTGTCACACTCGACTGCAAGGGCAGTGCTCTGGAATTGCCTGCACATTTACAGGACCAGCAACTAGAGGATGTTCTGAGGTCATAGATGAATAACCACTGTTCCCTTTTTGGAAGGGTGGAAGACCCACGGTTGCTATTCTCGGGACCTTGTCTAACCAGAGCTGTCTCTTTATTCAGAAACAGATTCCTATCTTCACCACCATGGAAAGATATTTCCAAGGTACAAGAGAGAGGAAGATAGAGGCCTTTGAGATTAAAAAGAGGGAAGAAGTTAGTCCCACGGAAAAAAGAGAGACTAGAATCTCTCATTTAAAAAAAAAAACAACTCAGATCTTCTTCCTTAACAAATAGCAGTGAGTCAAAGTGGTGGGAGAAGGACTGAGGAAATACATCTAGCATATACGTCTGGAACTGCCAACGGTAGAATAATTTTTAAAACTTTGGGACCAATGCTATGGTGCTTACTACGAGAGTGAACAGACTGTAATAACTAAGTTTCCCCTTATAATCAATGAGATCATTTGTATGAGTAATGGGACTTCTAAGCCCCCTGTTCAGCAAACTATCCCTCTTCAACTAGGTACGTAAGCACATGCTTAAATTCTACTGACTTCAGTTTGACAAAAGCACATGTTTAAAGTTAAGCATATACTTATGTGCTATGCTGAATCACGGATTCAATAAAGAAGAGCTGTAGGGTTTGATCCTGTACTTTTATACTGATAGAAAGTTTACATCTCAAACTACATACTTTAAGTATGACAACTAAACAAGTACAGTGCGTGGCAGTAGTCCAAAGCTCAGGTTCTGGAGTGCATGATAATGCCATAAAAAGGGTGCAAGTATTTGTAATACTTATCTAATTTTGTTCATGTATTACTTTTTCCTCTGTATTTGAAAAAAATATCCACATTTCCCCAGACCGGATCACAGCTAGTTACACCAGAGTTAAGCCTGAAATTATGAAAAGCACTGAATTGATTAGATTGATCGTATGATGATTTTGAATTTGTATCCTAGTCTGTTAGCCAAATCTATTTAAAATCAAGGTTTCAAGGGAAAGTTAAAAATAGACTTAGCTCCAGACTGGACTACTGTCAATGTATCCTTGACTTGACCTTTTAAAACACTAACATATCTCTAACCCTGCCCTTGTTCTCCAGCAAAACAAATATAGAGGGAAGTAAATTAATGCTAGAGCTCTATGACTGCAGTGGAACTATAGAGTTCCCACTTAATCTACAGGCTCAACAGGGCAATAAAGATTCAGGGCCCCAATCATATGGATGCCCTCCAGCTGCATGAGAAACTTCCACTGAGGACTACCTTCCAGCCTCTCCACATAACCAGGGCAGAACTAGTAGCCATGCTGACATTGGCTATCTACCTATTTATCCCTCTAGGAGGTCTTTATAACCCCCATCACTGTGTTATCTAACCTTATGTGGTAGCAATCATGGTTCAGAGCTGTACTTGTTGTGCTGCTGAGGGAAGGCACAGCTAATGCTGAACTCTGACAACTCTTACTTCCCATCACTTTCCTTGCAGTCTGTCACAGCTTAGGGTCAAAGAACGCCATTGGTAAGAGTTTGCGCCAACTCTTGTTTTATCCATGTTTTACACCTGGTTTCTGGGTCCTCACATAGACTTTGCACAGGGGAGCCTTACATACCCTCTACTCTCTGTAGAGTGTATCCAGACAGCAAGGAACATTCTGCTTAGCTGCTCTCCCCCTCTGGTTGGCATTTTCTGAGAATTTGGTTCTCGCCACACCACACATCTGTGTGTGGTATGCAATTAGATATGCCTCTGTAAAGTCTGGATTGGAACTTTCCAACTCAGCCCTACATAAAGGGCTGAACTCTAACAATGATTCTGGATAGCCCGCATGCCCCATTATATGGGAAGCCTGTCCAGCCAGTTACTTATCAGAACATCTGGAAGCCAACCTCACATCTAAGGCTTTTGATTACTGCAAACCACAGCACGTGCAATGGGAAAGAGCACTTGTCCCTGGCTTACAACCCCAGAATGATGTGGAAGCTGAGCCCTGGAGAGAACCTGGCCCATACCATACCCTGGGCCCTACCAAATTTATATCCATGAAAAACACCTCACGGACTGTGAAATCTGGTGTGTCCCTCCCCATGAAATCTGGTCTTTTATGTGCTTTTACCCTATACTATACAGATTTCATGAGAAACCAGCGTTTCTCAAACTGGGGGTCCTGACCCAAAAGAGAGTTGTGGGGGGAGAGGGGGAGGGGAGGGATGTCACAAGGTTATTTTAGGGTGGTCACGGTACTGCCACCCTTACTTTTGTGCTGCCTTCAGAGCTGGGTGGCCGGAGAGTGATGGCTGTTGGCTGGGTGCCCAGCTCTGAAGGCAGCGTCCCACCAGCACTGATTCTGGTAAGTATGGGTGGCAATACCATACCTTGCCACCCTTACTTCTGTGCTGCTGCTGGTGGTGGCTCTGCCTTCAGAGGTGGGCTCCCGGCCAGCAGCCGTCACTCTCCAGCTGCCCAGCTCTGAAGGCAGCGCTGTCACCAGCACCAGTACAGAAGTAAGGGTAGCAGTACCACAACCCCCTTACAATAACCTTGAGACCCCTCTGCTCCCCCCCACCCCCCACACATAACTCCTTTTTGGGTCAGGACCCCTATAATTACAACACCGTGAAATTTCAGATTTAAATAGCTGAAATCATGAAATTTACAATTTTTAAAATCCTCTGACCGTGAAATTTACCAAAATGGACCCTGAATTTGGTAGCACCCTACTCATAAAGCCTGTCCTGGGCAAGTTCTCTAACGGGAAGGTGCATTGAAACTCTTTCTCTTTTCCCCCCTAACATACATGTCCAGTTTCATCCCTGGAGGAAGTAGGTACAGCTCTCACTGCCATCAGAGTTGCACTAGTTTATCCAAGGGCTGATTTTGGCCACAATGGGCCAAAATCTACTCTGACCTGCATCAATATAAATCCAGATGAATTACTTCAGATTTACATCAGTGCAATTGAGGGCAGAATACAGCCCAGTGGTACTGTACCTACATTACTATTGCTGAGGTTTCTATATCTCATCCCTTTGCATATTCCTGGATCAGCAGATATAGTAACTCATGTATGCAGAATTACATGGGAAGGGCATTAAGAAAGTAATTAGAACTTTTATTATGATTTTGTAAAATACAGCAACAGGATTCATTTAATCAATGCTTGAGGTATCCTCCTGTATTCACCTCTGTATTAGGAAGTCTGAAATTATCAGCAAAACACTTCCGTGTTTGTGAGCTATAACACAGCACCACATTAGAGGTTGCAATGAACAAAGAAGTCAGTCACTAAGGCTTCAGATACTCTGTAATGGCTGAGTTACCTGTTTGGTTTCACAGACAGAAAATGTGGGGTTTTGTCAACACTGGAACTTCGTCAGCAAAACTTTCGTTGTTCAGAGGTGTTAAAAAACACACACACCCCGACCCCCTCTAACAACAAACGTTTTATCGACAAAAAGCGCTGGTGTGAATAATGTTTTGTTGGCAGGAGAACTCTCTGTCAACTGCTCGTTGGGGGTGGAAGTTTTTTGTCAGCGGGAGAGCTCTCTCCTGCCGACAAACAGCAGCTACACGGTGTGCCTTTTAGTGGCACGGCTGAGGCAGCACAGCTGTGTCACTAAAAGGTGCGTAATGTAGACAAAGCCTTAATCGCATTCCTAAATACCACGGTGACAGAGCATTATTATGCAGAGTGCCTTGGAAAGTGTATTTTACAAGACACAAAGGTGATTTGTGCTTGAGTGTCTGCACGTATCATTGATCGGGCACATCTTCATAAGAACATAAGAACAGCCATACTGGGTCAGACCAAAGGTCCATCCAGCCCAGTATCCTGTCTACCGACAGTGGCCAGTGCCAGGTGCCCCAGAGGGAGTGAACCTAACAGGTAATGAGCAAGTGATCTCTCTCCTGCCATCCATCTCCACCCTCTGCCAGAGGCTAGGGACACCATTCCTTACCCATCCTGGCTAATAGCCATTAACGGACTTAACCTCCATGAATTTATCTAGTTCTCTTTTAAACCCTGTTATAGTCCTAGCTTTCACAACCTCCTCAGGCAAGGAGTTCCATGGGTTGATTGTGCGCTGTGTGAAGAACTTCCTTTTATTTGTTTTAAACCTGCTGCCCATTAATTTCATTTGGTGGCCCCTAGTTCTTATATTATGGGAACAAGTAAATAACTTTTCCTTATTCACTTTCTCTACATCACTCATGATTTCATAGACCTCTATCATATCCCCCCTTAGTCTCCTCTTTTCCAAGCCTCTTTAATCTCTCCTCATATGGGACCTGTTCCAAACCCCTAATCATTTTAGTTGCCCTTTTCTGAACTTTTTCTTTTTCTTCCCCCTGGGCAAAATGTGTTGGTGATGGTTTACTTATCCATTCATCTTCACTGCTATTTCAAAAGTTACAACTCTTGGAAAGAGTAACAACTTTAGGGACCAGTCCTAAAAAGAACTGAGCATCTGCATTCCAAGTCAGTAGCATCAAAAGGAAGTTACAGGTGCCCAGCACCTCTCAGGAGTGGGTGCAAAGATGAAATAACAACTTTTTGAAGATTGCCAAACCGAGATTAAAGTTAGCTCATCTAGAGATGCAGTATTGTAGAGCTTGCTTGTTATCAGTAAGAATTGCAACTCACATGGTATGATTTAACTTTGCTGTCTAGAGATTTACATAGTGTATCAGAATGTTTATAAGATGACGCTTTTGAAGATGGTGACTGGAATGATGTAAATATGAATTGCTGCCTCTTTTTACCCACCCCTTACAAATGAAATGACTCATCTCAAAGGAATATCCTCCTTAAATGTTTTAAATAAATAAATGGTGACTAGTGTTATTACTGTAGGTCACGTATTCTAATTGACACCCAACTCTTTACTTCTATTTCCTTTAACAAAAGTTATTCTTCCATGGGTTCTAACTATACCGATTATTCCAGCGAGATCATGTGTGTTAGCACAGCAAACAGTGACACACAACTATGGAACCAAACCAATGCCACACATCAGAGCAGGTTCTAGGCATAAGCAGACTAAGCAATTGCTTAGGGCTCTGAGCAGCTCAAGGGGGCCCCATTCACCTTTTATTATGTGTTGGGGGGGGGGAATATTTCTGCTTACAACCCCCAGTGGGCTAGTACGGCTTCTGCTACACATGGGCAGGAAGAAGAAAACTATTGAGCTTGAAAAAGCTGCTTTTTGGGAAAATGATCAAACAGATAAATATTCAAAGAATGGGCCATGCCATTTTGATCACTGTGGGTGAAATTCATCCCTCCTTCCACAGACAAAACCCAAGGACATGAGCTTTGGGTGGGAGAGTTGGGAGAACAGAATTCATCTCTAAAATCACAGGCCATGAAGTGGGTTGCAGCACATCCTCTCCACATCCACCTTCCCAAACTAGGAGCTGCAAGAGTGGCTGCTATCCTACAGAGCCCCCTATACCGGGATTCTCAGACACTAGTTCTGCATGACTGTGGGTCCACTGTAGGGCCCCCCAGCCTCTCCCAGCAGCTTTCTCCTCAGTTGCCTCTTCTCAGCTAGTACAGAGCCCCCCCATTCAATTACACACAAGGGATGTGGACAGGGGTGAAAGCAACTTAAGGGACTTACCGGTACACAGGGCTGGGGTCCTGAACAAGGTGTGTGTGTGGGGGGCTTGGGCAGAAGGGGTAGGGCCTCGGGCGGAAGGGGCGGGGCCTTTAAATCCCCGGGCCCTTTAAATCACTGCTGGAACCCGAGGGCTCCCGGCTGCCGCTGCTATCCTGGGGCTCTGGCAGTGATTTAAAGGGCCCAGGGCTCCGGCCGCCACTCTTGCCGGTACACCGTACCAGACCATACCAGCTTACTTTCCCCTCTGGAGTGGGTATCTCATCCTGCTTCCATAGATGTGAATTCCAAAAAATCCAACCAGGAATATCATCCTCTACTTACTCTGTGCTGGTGCTCAGCACAGGTCCTTGAACAAATCAGATTCAATGAGATTTTTGGCATGCCCTCCTCTACATGCTACCTGTAGCACGGTAATGTGAAAATTGTAAAGATCAACCTACTTAGGTTTAGACATTAATCCAAAACTAGAATATGGCTTTGTTCTTTAGCTTTTTGAAATACCCCATCCCTTTCATTTATCCTTGTTTTCTTTGGTGGGGATAGAGGAATTTTTTCATAACCATTTCATAGGTTTGAGTAGCACTGTGTGAAACATTACTAGTCAGCAAAGCCATCTGATGAAACATACTTCCAAAGCATGATGTCATTTCAAAGTGTCAAACGATGAATGCAGTTCACATCTTTTTTCTCCGTTTGAAGATAAGATCAGTAGTCAGTATATAAATGCATATCCCGTACTATAAGAAGATATTTGATTATTAGTTAAAAATAAAGATGGTCCAGAGACACAAACTTTATGTCCAGCGCTTTCTCCAAATTTTTCCAACGTCTTAGTATGACTGGATCCAGGGTTTTGAATCAGCCTATTTTAAAATGACAAGGCCATCCACAAATTTTGGATCCAAATCAGGATCTGAACTTTCTTACAATTTGTGTCTATTCAGATCTGTTTCAAGCCATAAGTGGTACTCACCTTAAGGTGTATTCCAACTTTTTGGTGTGATAAACAATTCAAATACACCACAAAGTTGGTCCTATACATCAACAACCACTACAGCCACAGGATGGAGAAACAAATAAGCGGAGCCGGTCAAAAAAAATTCACTGAAATTTTGAATTTTCAAAAAACGCATCAACCCCTAGTAATACAAAGCTACAAAAATGTAAAAAAGTTTTGAAAATGTCTGAAGCAATGCTACTGCCACTGGTGTCACTGTTTGCTAAGGCAAATTATAGACCAATGTACCTGCATCATGACAAGTCTGAGATGGAATGGACATGGAAAGAATGCTCAGCGGATGAAGATCACACACCAGCGGTGAAATCCTGACTCCACTGAAGTCAATGGCAAAATTCCCATTGGCTTCGGTGGAGCCAGGATTTCACCCCAGATGCATTACACTGTACTGCATAGCACATGTTTTACACTTAGAGTCATGGGCAGTGGGTGAACCCCTCATTCACAGAGGCTAGCCCTCTGCCCCCCCACCCGAGGCCCCAGCCTTACTCCCCCTCACACAACTGAGGCCCCGCCTCTAACCCACTCCCCCTCGCCTGGAGCCAGAATAGCCCCGAGACTCTGACTGTGGCCTGAACTGCCCCGAGTTGCTGGCCAGCCTGAGCCCTAAGCTCCGGGTCATGGGCCCAAGCTGAGCCCCCACTGGCTTCTGGGGAGAAGTGGAGTAAGGACGGGGACTTGGGGTGGAGTGTGGGCAGGGCCACGGCTTGGGTTTGGGGAGGCTTAGCATTCCCTGGCCTACTATACCCGACGCCCATGCATAGAGTAATCGATTCTTTCCATTTAGGTCATAAAATAAGGTCAGTGTATTTGAGACTAACTACTCAACTGGTTTTAACTATATTCAGATTCCCTTTCCATCCCTTCCTTCAAGCACCATGCTGTAAATCTACCACTGGGGCGGGGTGAATTTTTCAGACTAAGAGCTTATTTGATGAAAAATACAGTTTTGGTCAGCCCAAGACTATTTGTGAATCTGACATGAATAGTTTCAGCCTTTCACAAAATGGTTGGAGAAGGAAGAGGGGTGGTGATAGAGGTGGTGCTGGTGGTGCTGGTTGCTGTGTCTCCTTCCCTTTCTCTCTCCCCAGTACCCCAAATAATATTTAGCCCAGTGGTGAGGGCACTGAGGTGGGATATAGGAGACCTAGGTTCAAATTCACACTCTGGAACAGACCCAAAACAGGCTTTCTCAATTCACCAAAAATGCTGAAATATTTCAGATTTGGTTCAACCCAAAGCATTTTTTTAAAAAAATTTCAGAACTGCCATTGAACTGAAAAATCAATTATTTGCCCAGCTCAAGCTCTCACTTTCTGTCACAAATGAAACAGCACCAGCTGCATCACAATAGATCTGGTGTGAATGTACTGGTAAAGGCTTGCAGGGAGGATTTTGGATGATGATTTAACATGTTCTACATTTCTTATTATGAGGTGTTGGTGCTTAAAATTAAAACAGCAATTAGAAGCTATTGGAAACTTACTTGTTCCAGAGAACTTTTCCTTCCAGAGTCTGCATCTCACCAAGTATAGCCAGAAGAAGTGAAGACTTCCCACAGCCAACTTGACCCACAATCATTGTCATCTGACCTATAATAATCATAAACCAAATAAAGGAGAACCAAATGATAGAACACTAATCCAGTTAAAAATTAAAAATAGCTTGCTGCAGTTGTTGCTACCCTTTATATTCTGTGAATGGAAATTTCGCGTGTATCCACCTGTGAGCTAATTTTGAAAGAAAAGGTTCAGGCATACAGTATCTCCATGATGTAAGTGTAATGTATAAACCTACTGGAATATATATATTAAAAAAAACAACACTGAGTGATTTATTGAGAGACCAATCTTGGGAACCAAAGTTTTATAGTAATAATTATTAAAATTAATAACAATACCCCAAGTTTCCTATGTGGGTTTGCCTTGCCAAATTGTGTGTGTGGGGGGGAGAGGGGATTTTAACACCTCTGGCACTTTTTAATAACTATCATTTTGTGTGATTAGCCTGTTTAAAATTCCTCTCAGTACTAGCCTTAGATATGCTGTTGTCTGTTTTTTTTATATACACATGCACTGATGGCCAAGTAGACCTATTTTTTTGAAACTTGCAATTTTTTTCATTATTAGCCATATGTTTCAAACAAACACAAGGAAGTGCTTCTTCACATAATGAACAGTTACCCTGTGGAATTCATTGCCAGCGGATATTGTGATGGCCAAAACTATAACTGAGTTCAAAAAGGAATTAGGTAAGTTCATGGAGGGTAGGTCCATCAGTGTCTATTAGCCAAGATGGTCAGGGATGCAATCCCATGCTCTGGGTGTCCCAATGCCACTGACTGTCAGATGTTGGGACTGGACGATAAGGGATGGATCACTTGATGATTGCCCTGGTCTATTCATTTCCTTTGAATCATCTGGCATTGGCCACTGTTAGAACACAAGATACTGGGCTAGATGGATCATTGGTCTGACCCAGTGTGGACATTTTTATTTCTATCCATTATTTTTTCGTTCTTTGGAGTTATGATATAGTTCCATGAACTAGATTTCTTAACCTTTTACATCCTTCTCTTTATATTTCTTGAGGTAACACACACACCTTCTGGGTGTGGTGTTCTGTCCCACCTAGTGGCACCAAGACCACTTAGAGAGCAATTAATGAGTCTGCTCTACAGTGCTGGCTAACAAGCAATTGGCTTTTAGCTCATCCAGTACACGCGCATGCACTAAGCTCCAGAGGTCCTAGGTTCAACCCTGCACGCTGACAACTGGGGGCTGTCGGTGTTACCTTGACACCAATCTGTTCACGTTTATTTTTTGGGTGGAGTAGTGGGGGCACACAACCTAACTTGTTCCAAGATGGACCTTGATAAATTTATTAATGTGATCATATGACAAAGTTGCCTGTGATGGCAGGAGACTGGACTCGATGACCCACGAGGTCCCTTCCAATCCTATGTTTCTTTGGGCTTTGGACTATGTATGCAAGGAATGGTCATTACAGCAAATACACAGTTTCACATGGTTAGCATTTAAGGTGCACATTAATCCTACCTGTTGGGATCCTGATGTTTATATTGGATAATGTGGCTAAGCCACTTCCCCATGAAAAATATCCATTGGTAACCTACAAAATAATTTCATATATTAGAAGTGCAAACACCTCAATAAATAATTTACAATTGTTAGTTCTGGATTAAAAGGAAAAGATCACTTTAAAAAATGTGATAAAACATATTCAAGTATGGTCCCATGAAAAAGTGCAAGTCAAATAAGGGGAGATGGCAAAACAACGCAAAGATTATGAAGGAAAAACAACTCGTGCATATATTATATGAAAATCCCTTTAATAAAGGGACAGTCTCCAGGTAAAACTCATGGGCCCAATCACCTCTTGCAGAGAAAAATCCATGCAGCATTATATCAAGGGAAGAGATGGAGCACACAGAGTATAAACAGGATACTCACAAGGTTTATAGAGGACAAAAAAAAGTAGACACTGGGGCCATATTTTGTCTTTGGATTTGTACACTCCCTTTGAAGTTAACAGGGCTATGGGCTATTCTCCCTCACCCAAGAAGGGCATCCATAGGCAGAACTTGGATCAAAGGGCGTGTTTGAAACCTGTGCATCTATTTAGTCTGAATCTAGTCAGAACCTGTGGGAACAGTTAGTGCATGTTCAGACAAAAACTTTACCCACATCAGCAATGAATGTGAAAAATGACCTTATTGTACAAAAGCTTTGAGTCTGGGAGTGGGCTAGCAGGGGGAACTAAAAGAGGAACCTATAGTATATTTGATCATGTGGTTCTTGTTCTTTCAGAATCACAATATCACTTGCTACTGAGAAAAAATAGAGGCATTAAAGGGAACTGATGATTTCCAGCAAATAGCCTGTTGTAAGTGTATTTTGAGCACACTTTTATCCAAGTATTTTACACCTGATCTTGCAGTGAAAGATTTGCTTTTGGAAGGACTGCAGGATTTGGGCACTTTGTTACCAGTTTACTCCAGATCATGAGGCTCCCCTCCATGTGAAGAATGAATCCATGAATTCAAACTACCTTGATTGCAATATCATCTGTCTCAAAGGGACGTGGCTGTCTCCTCGGCGGCTGCTCATAGCTGTCCAGCTGATGCCTTAAGGGCTGTTTCCTGTTTATGGCTTTGGTATGCTACATGAAAAAGCACAGAAAGAAGAGAAGTTGAAATTCTCATAAGATGACAACATTCAGGTTCCTTTGAAACAAAATAGCCTGTTCCCTTCCCTCCTACCAATCTAGGTCAAGAGAAGAACATGTGAATAGTAACAGGGCATTTCAACATGTGTTGTAACAAAGGGCTGGGCGGGCGGGGGGGGTGGGGGGGATCAATCCAAGATACACAACTTCAGCTACGCTATTCGCGAAGTATCTTGGATCGAATTACCTGGGGTCCAGACGGCGCGGGATCAATGGCCGCGGCTCCCCCGTTGACTGCACTACCGCCGCTCGCTCTGGGGGAGTTCCGGAGTCAACGGTGAGCGCGTTCGGGGATCGATATATCACGTCTTAACGAGACGCGATATATCGATCCCGGATAAATCGATACGGCGGGTAGTGAAGAAGTACCCAAAGGCACAACACTGTGAGGAGCTAAGTGTCTCTCACAAGGGGCTGAATGCCCTCAACTGCCTCTGAAGTCAGTGGAGCCTCTTCAAATCCCCCCATTTTTTATACTATCTAATTTAAACTTCTTGTCAGCATCTGCAGTGCTCTACATAATTCTGCCCCATCCCTCCTTATCCTTCTTTGTTAAATTCAGTGTTGCTCCTGGTCCTCTTCAAATCTACCAAGCATCACCCTCCCATTTGTCAGCTTAGCTTCTCAGTCACCTCTGTAACTTCTTCCACATGACCATTTAGGCATGGTACAACCTTCCTGAGCTTGTCCGCAAAGCTCCTACTCTGTTTCAGTCCCTCTTAAAGACCCACTTTTGCTGGGCTGCTTACAGAGAATCAATCTGACTTCTACATACATTGCTTAGGCTTGGTCTACACTACCCCCCCTAATTCGAACTAAGGTACGCAACTTCAGCTACGTGAATAACGTAGCTGAAGTTCGAAGTACCTTAGTTCGAATTAGTTCAAACTTACCTTGGTCCACACTCGGCAGGCAGGCTCCCCCGTCGACTCCGCGGTACTCCTCTCGGCGAGCTGGAGTACCGCAGTCGACGGCGAGCACTTCCGGGTTCGACTTATCGCGTCCAGACTAGACGCGATAAGTCGAACCCAGAAGTTTGATTTCCAGCCGTCGAACTTGCGGGTAAGTGTAGCCAAGGCCTTATTCTTTCCTCTCCCTCCCCCCATAATTTTTGTCTGTCTTTAGATTGTGAGCTCCTCGAAGCAGTGACTGACCCTACTTGAATGTCTGGAAAGAATCTGGCACATCATGGGTGGTAAAGTAAAGAAAGAATGCAATACTTGTAACAATATGAAGGCTACATGGGATATTTAGAACAATAAACTAAAACTGAGAGGGCCAAGTCTGAATGCTACATCAATCAAGTCATTTCTTAATGTTTTTCTTTTTTATTAATGCTTAAGTAAGAGCAGGGACCTGCCCTGCTGTAAAAACACATAATGTCCTGAGGAGCTCACACCCTAAACAGGCAAGATAGGCAAAGGATAGAAAGAAACTGGAAGCACAGAGAGATAAAATGACTTCCCCAAGTCAGACAGTTGGTGAGTGGCAAAGCCAGGCTCAAAACCCAGGCTCAAAACCCAGGTCTCCTGAGTCCCAGGTCAGCAGCCACTCCAGTTGGCCATGCTGTCTCCCACTTTTTGAGCTGCCATGTCAGAAAAGAGAACTTACAAGTCCTGTATGCTTCTTACAGGATTCATAGGTCACAGAGCTTTCTGCACTTCTCCAGCTGTCATCTCCAATCTCATCACTTATGAGAAATTCATTCAGCTTCTGTACGCTTAAAAAAAAAAAAGACAATGAGTGAATGCCAGATTTCCTTGGGTAAACTTGTAATGATCTGTGCTCCGATCACCGGATCAGAATACTCAAACTTCATGATTGCATGGACTACCTCCACTCCCTTTTGGATTCCATAGCAGCCTTGTGGCAATTATTTGCATGGAAAAAAGAACCGTATGAAAGTAGTTAATGCATTTTCAAACTTTATTTTATTGCAATAAGAGCAACTGGAAATGAGGAGAAGAGCTGACACCATGTGACTAACCAGCTCTCTGCAATCCACCAGCAAGAACTCTGTGGCTTGCAGAACGCATGCTATTCTTGCTATGTTATTCTTTAAAAAAAATAATCTGCATAGTTACTCATTAGCCTTTTGGGGCTGCCTCAGTCTTCACTTCACCCCAGGGGCATGGAGCAAAGGGGAAAGCCCAACAAACTAGTGAGAGAAGCGTGGCTATGAAAAGCCCTTTACAGTATATCCAAATCCAGAGTTTATCACCACACAGTGTGACAGGAGCCTCTTCAACAGGCAGTGGGAAGAAGCTGAGCCAACTCCATAAGGAATGGACACACTAATCAATGTAACTCTTATTATGCGAATGCACTAAAGGAACATGCAATGACATTAACCTACTGCCTTAGAAGGCATGGGTCAAAGATTTATTTCAGCCACAGTCAAAAACTCTTCTGCCACCAGAGCTATGCTAATTCTTAAAGTGAAATAACTGGTCTGGCCAAAGTATAAGCACTTATTCATATTAGGGACAAGCGCTTAATCCTATCAATTTATATGATTGATGATGGGGGAGTGGCCAAGCACACATTCCTCGTGCCTCTGCACTTGGGAGTTTCTAGGTTCATGGGAGAAAGATGATAGGAAATAAATTTTCCAATGGATGAGGTTTGTTTTGGCAAATAGGGTCTTTCAATAACGTCCTTTGGGGTGGCTAAGGATAGTAAATGAAACACACACACCATGGGGATATTAGGACAGCACTAAACATAGCACAGAGGGAGGAGGAGTGATGGGGAGGCTAGAGTGATTTATAAAGGGGCATGAGATTTTTCCATGAGTCCGAAATCATTTTAAACCCAGGAAAAACCTCTGATGTGTCCCTGCTCCCTCTTCAACAAAAACAAAACACGGATTATTTAATTTGTTAGTGAACAGAGTGCTGGTGAATGGTGAGGGAGGGCTCAGAAGACTAATGTCCTGGGGTTTGTTGTTTGTTATTATTGTTATCCACCAAACAGAGGCAGCAGCAACAATACAATACTTTGCCAGAGTGCCTCAACCTAGACTTGGAGGGACTATGTATGAGGGTGGGAAGTTTAGCTCAGTTTTCAGATCCTGTCAGTGCATGGCATCTCTGTCAGCAAGGGTGTCAATTTGTGCCAGCTGTGGTGGTTGTTTTATGATACGTACACCTGCGTAACTACAATTCCTTTCACACAGGCCACTGCAGAATCAACAGAGGACAATACATTTCAGTCTCTTAACCAGCAAACTAGAGAGGAATTGCTCAGTCACCCACCACTAGGGGCGCTGTTTTGTCAGGCTATATATTTTGGGAAATGTCATACTTGAATCATGGCAAAGTTTGATAAAATCACAGATTTTGTGACTTCTATGATTTTCCACTAGTGCTTCTCCGTAGCGCATATGGCAATTTCCTGTTATATCCTGGACAAACCTCATTGAATTAAGTGAAACATATCCCCACAGTATGCCAACATTTGTATTGAATTAAGTTTAACTATTTTAGGAGTTCTTTGTATGAAAAATGCAAATGTTTATGTATTATTGTGGGATTGTATGTAATGCCTCTATGGGGAAGACATGGCTAATATAATGAGAAGTGTTATGAGCTTCAAAGGACTATTTGAAACAATGGGTTGGACAAGAATGAACTTTTCAAGTTAAGTGGGTTTCCCAGGAAATCTCTAGGAGTTGTTTGCAAATGTACCCCTTGGTTATGCAAGAACTCAGCCTTTTGAATCTTCACCCTGAGGAGGGGACCTTTGTCTGCTGATCACCAGTTAAATGAGGACAAGATCAGAGGGCCAAAGTGTATAAAGGAGTAACCCACAGATTCATGGGAGTGCTTGTTCTGAGCCAATGCCGTCAGGAACTTGTAACCACAGAGAAACAGTCTGGTGGGATATGAAGGGCTGACTCCTACTGGAGCCCTTGTTGGAACTGGGGTGATTTCTGGTAAGCTTATTCGCATGTTTGTAGGTTCTTTTTAATATATTTTCTCTGTAATGCTTTCATCTCCAGAATAAATGTTCTTGCTTTGAAAAAGCTGTGTTACCTTGTAACTGTGGGCAATCACACTGCTGATAGCTTCTGAGAAGAAAAGCAAGGCAGGCCTGCTTAGGCTGTCTGACTTATTGGGGAATTCACAGTGTAGGTAGGGAACTGTGCAGCCTGGAAATACCCTGGTCAGGAGGGAGTAACACACATATCTCCGCCCAAGAGAGATGACAGCTGCCTGTAGAGCCGGAAGCCTGAGAGTGGGTGCCCTTGGTGGACCATAGAGGGGGAAATACAGGTGCAGTTGCCCTGAACTGTTACACTCCCTCTCCTTCCACCTTCCCCACTGTTCTTCCATGCTACTCTATAACCCCACCAAGGCTTCTCCAGGCAGTCTGGCAGGCCAAGCCTCCCTCTCCTCCGTCTCTTTCCTGTAATTTGGGAGTGGGAACCCAGAGTGCAGCCTCAGCATCACAATCCCCTCAAAAAGCAACAAAGAGTCCTGTGGCACCTTATAGACTAATAGACGTATTGGAGCATAAGCTTTCATGGGTGAATACCCACTTCGTCAGATGAATACCCACTGCGTCTTACGAAGTGGGCATTCACCCACGAAAGCTTATGCTCCAATATGTCTGTTAGTCTATAAGGTGCGACCGGACTCTTTGTTGTTTTTTACAAATCCAGACTAACACGGCTACCCCTCTGATACTTGACAATCTCCTCAAAGTCACAACCTTTTCACAGAACTCAGAGCAGACACAAGTGCATCGTTCCCTGATGAGCTATCCAATTCCTTGGTGCCCACTTTGGGTCTGATTCTCCTCTCATACCAGTGTACATCAGGAGTGACTCCACTGCTATCCCTGGTGTAACATTAATGATTAGAATGGCTTTCCAGATGAGCTATTGCCCCCTGTTCATGCCAATGGTCCTTTCCAAAAAGAGACCCAGTGTTATGGACAGGGCCAGCTCTAGGTTTTTTGCCTCTCCAAGCTCTGAGAGTGCAACTGTGGCTGGAATGCTGCCCCTGGTATTGTGCCGCCCCAAGCACGTGCTTGCTTTGCTGGTGCCTAGAGCCGGTCCTGGGTATGGATAGAATTCCATCATAAAGCACAGTCACTATTCCACCCCTTGCATTGGGGAGAAATAGGAGTAGGCTGCTCTCCCCGATGTCAAGGGCCAGACCTGTTAGATAGCCATCACTTTGTTTACCCCCCAGCTTCTCCCTCTCTTCCCCTTCTAGTGTTGCTAGCCATCTGGGAGTAATTGTGGCTGACCAGTGCATGATGGGTGAGGCTAGGAAGGAAGATATGAGCTACAATCCAAGTCAGGACAGTCTGGCCTGGAGTAAGGACTTCAAGATTTGCCTCAATAATAATTTTCCAGCCATTAACTTTATTGACCATTTCCTTGTTCTCATATGATGCAGTAAAATGGAGTGTCTGGTCTTTTTTCTTTATGCCTTTTCATCATTTTGAATAACCAAGTTAAGTCCCCTTCATCCTGTCTCTTTCTCATAGACTCTAAGGTCAGAAGGGACCATTATGATCATCTAGTCTGACCTCCCGCATGATGCGGGCCACAAAAGCTGACCCACCCACTCCTGGAATAATTCCCTCCCTTGACTCAGCTGTTGAAGTCCCCAAATCATGATCTAGAGACTTCAAATCTCAGAGAATCCTCCAGCAAGCGACCCCTGCCCCATGCTGCGGAGGAAGGCGAAAAACCTCCAGGGCCTCTGCCAATCTACCCTGGAGGAAAATTCCTTCCCAACCCCAAATATGGCGATCAGCTGAACCCCGAGCATGCAGGCAAGGTTCTCTAGCCAGACCCTCTGGAAAAAGTTCTCTGTAGTAACTTTTAATATCCCATCATTGACCGTTGTTATTTCTCAGAGAAGTATAAAGAGATCTCTTTAATATAAGAACATAAAAATGGCCATACTGGGTCAGATCAATGGTCCATCTAGCCCAGTATCCTGTCTTCTGTCAGTGGCCTATACTAGAAGCTTCAGAGGGAATGAACAGAACAGGGCAATTATCCTCTGTCATCCAATCCCAGCACCTGGCAGTCAGAGGTTTAGGAACACACAGAGCATGGGGTTGCATCTCTGACCGTCTTGGCTAATAGCCACTGATGGAGCCATCTTTCATGAACTTATCTAATTATTTTTTGAACCCAGTTACACTTTTGGCCTTCACAACATCCCCTCACAATTAGCTCCATGGGTTGACTGTGTGTTGTGTGAAGAAGTACTTCCTTCTGTTAGTTTTAAACCTGCTGCCTATTTTCATCAGGTGACCCCTGGTTCTTGTGTTATGTGAAAGGGTAAATAATACTTCCTTATTCACGTTCTCCACAATGTTCATGATTTTATAGACCTCTATCATATCCCCTTCTAATCATCTCTTTTCCAAGCTTAAAAGTCCCAGTCTTTTTAATCTTTCCTCATACAGAAGATGTTATATCCCTAATAATTTTTGTTGCCCTTCTCTGAACCTTTTCCATTTCTAATACATCTTTTTTGAGATGGGGCAACCAGAACTGCATGCAGTATTCAAGGTGTGGGCATACCACGGCTTTATACAGTGGCATTATATCTTTTCTTATTATTATCTATCCCTTTCCTAATGGTTTCTTACATTCTGTTCGCTTTTTTGATTGCTGCTGCACGTTGAGCAGATGTTTTCAGAGAACTATCCACAGTGACGCCAAGATTTCTTTTGTGAGTGGTAACAGATAATTTAGACCCCATCTTTTTTGTATGTATAGTTGGGATTATGTTTTCTAATGTGCATTACTTTGGATTTATCAACACTAAATTTCATCTGCCATTTTGTCACCCAATCACCCAGTTTTGTGAGATTCTTTTGTAACTCTTTGCAGTCTGCTTTGGACTTAACTACCTTCAGTAATATTGTATCATCTGCAAATTTTGCCACCTCACTGTTTACCCCCTTTTCCAGATCATTTATGACTATGTTGAACAGTACTGGTCCCAGTACAGCCCCTTGGGGGACCCTGCTATTTACCTCTCTCCATTTCAAAAACTGACCATTTATTCCTACCCTTTATTTCCTGTCTTTTAACCAGTTATTGATCCACGAGAGGACCTTCCCTCTTACCCCATGACTGCTTACTTTGCTTAAGAGCTTTTGGTGAGGGATCTTGTCAAAGGCTTTCTGAAAGTCCAAGTACACTACATCCACTGGATCAACCTTGTCCACATGCTTGTTGACCCCCCAAAGAATTTAAATAGATTGGTGAGGCATGATTTCCCTTTACTAAAGCCATGTTGACTCTTCCCCAACAAAGCATGTTCATATATATGTCTGATAATTCTGTTCTTTATTATAGTTTCAACCATACCTTATAACGGCCTTGACTGCAAATCTAACCACGGTGGAGAGCAGGAACAGCGGTGTGACCAGGATGTGAAACAACGACAGTGATGCAAAGGCCTGGTATGGCTGCAGTGTCGCCTCATTTTGATATTCATAGGTCACAAAGGTCTGTCACATCAAAACAAGGGAATATTAGTGAAAAGGATGTCAGGCTACACAGGCTGGCTCAAAACAGGGGGAAAAACACCTATCGAAATATTTTGCCTGAGTAGAGGCTGAGTACAAACTGAATAAGGACCTCAATGTTTGGTGTATAAACATTTCTTACTGCCCAGCATGAAGGGTAAAGGTATTTCCCCAGTGCATTAGTCATGAAATTCATTTTTGTGCAAAGGGCTAGTGCAAACTTATGTCCCACTTAAGTCCAAACATGACTTATTTTGATGATTTAAATTGTCTAGGCCTTGTACTGGGCCCAGAGTAAATTTCACCCATAGACAATGGAACAGCAACACCCCAAAATACAAAGCCCAAAATAAGACTTATTCTCAAAACTAGTCTGTCCCCTTCCAGTTTAGCCACATTTTGATATTCTGTTTGGTTTCTGCGGAAGACTGAAATTAACGTTGCTTTTTGTTTGCTTCCCTTTTCACAAGTCCAAATCTCAGGTGTTGTAAATTGGGAATTGAGTTTGTTAGTGTAATACTGCTAGGCAGCCAGCAGGGACATACTAATTTACATATTGTTTCTGTGAAAAGTAGGCCCTATATAAACAATGACAGTGTTTTTAATTTCTTTTCAGATAAAGGGGAAAAATATTTTCTTACTGCAAGAACAGCTGCTATTGGGATGGCTGCATTCATAAAAACTGTTGAAAGAAATGAAATATGCATTGGACTATTTGAACTGTACAAAAATGATCTTAATATTATTTTTCAATACTTTATACCAAACCCAAGCATAGTCAGTTAAATAATATGTTAGTTGAGGACTTCAACCTCAAATGTTTCCTATCCATTAAAACTCCCAAAGGAAAACTCCTTAGCAGGAAGAAATTTCCTTCCATGTCTGACTTAGGTCTTAAATACACAAACAAACGAACCAAGAAATGTTATAGTTTCTACATTTTAGTGAATTGAAATAAAATATTTTCATATGAACTGCAGAATTATAATGTATCACAGCCAAAAATTGCTTTGAAAGAAAAATTTACTACAAATATTGGGGCCATTTCCCTCAACCCTACCTCATTACAAGGAATGTAATTTATTTTAGTTCCTAACTTATGTCTGTCCCAATCACACCTGCTGATGTTATCTCAGTACTTATTAATGTAAAATCTCATAACTAAGGTTGCAAAAAACCTTTTACAAGTTAAACAATAACAGTAACAAAATCCACCAAACAATGTCAAGCTTCCTGTTGTGTTATTTGTCATGTCTTTTATTTTCCATCTTGTTTCATAACAAAATAGCCACTACCATAAGTACAGGCATCTTGCTTCAACTGAAGTCTCAAAAGCAATTTACTATTGAGAGATAAATACATATCTAAGAGTTATGTTACAAACAATACTGCCCCTAGAACAGAATTACTTACTGGAAAGAGATGTGTAAAGTGCAAAGGTTTTGAGACTTATGAGCTCCTTGGTTCTTGTTTCCTCTACGCTAGTGCAAAATATGTGCTCCCAGGCATACAACTTTAACAACTTAATGCCTTTCAAGATCTCATTGGTTTTCTTTAATCTCTCAGTAGAATAATCCTTTACATTAAAAAAGTAAGAAATTACAAATTACAAAATTAATATTTTTAAATTATTTTTTATTAAGAATGTTTTTTCTATCACTTTTGTTCTAAAATTAGCCAAAGTATTGCAACTGGGTTTACTAATGACCTAGTATATACCTCTAAGTACTATACATTCGGAAATAATATACAATTTCATGTTCCTTGACGATTTTAGAGACTTTAAAGTCATGAGAAGAAAATAAAAGTGATTCTGCATTGAAAAAAATCAAAACTAATATATCTTGGGGAAAATAACCTGAAACCTATGTATCTAAATGGAGAACGAAACCTGGAGTGATAATACTGAAGAAGAAAAAAGATGGACAATTGGTAATGAACCAAAAATTACATTTGAGTTTGCAATGTGGTATTGCCTCAAAAAGACCAGTTTTGGACTGCGTACAGAAGATTCACATAATATGTGCTTATTTTATTGATTTATTTCAGTAATAGCCCCTCATCTGCAATATTGTGTTCATCTGTTTTGGGCACACTATTACCAAAATACATTAACAAGCTGGGAGGAATTCAGAGAAGAACAAGACAGATCAAAGGGGTGGAGGGAATTATGTCTGAAAAAAGTATAAAAGATAGATCCTCAGCCAGTGTAAATTGGCATAATTCCACTGGGGTCAATCAAACTGAGGATCAGGCCCAGATATGTTTAGCTTGGCTAACTGACAATTAAGATATGAGGGGGAGATGGTAACAGTCTAGGCATTAAGAAAATTTAAAATTAGGATAAATTTCCAGTCGATGAGCTTCATTAGACTGTAGAATTGTTTCCCATTGATGGAGAGTGTGCAATAGGGACTGATCCAATCTGAGTACGGAGGTTATTCAGAAATGCAAGAGACTTTTGGGTGGAGTGTTATACAGTAGTTGATGTGATCTATTTCAAACGGACTTATTCACATGATTTAATATTTCATTTCTATATTTTATTATTTTTATTAATTGCTGACATTCCATACAGTACATCATTTGAATTAGAAAACAATAGGCTCCATGGCATCTAAAGGACAGATAGTCAGAGAAATGATCAAGCTACTCAGATGGGGTGAAATTCATCTCTGTAAAAAAGGGTCAGCACAAGGTGCATATACCACTTTATGCCCAAGTTCAGTACAGTATTTAAGCATGTGCTTAAATGTTTTGCTGACAAGGGATGAAGTGCTGAATCAGGACCTAGCCCCAGATCCTCAAAAGGTATTTAGGCTCCTAACTTCCACTGATTTTCATACAAGTTAAGATCCTAAATACATTTGAGGACCAGGGCCTAAGTCCTTATTTTCAAGGCTTAAGAAAGACCTGAGTAGTTCATAAGCTTTGTGCTGGCCCGCAGCGCAGGAGTGAATTTCTTCCATGCAAATTTAACTCATCAATAAATGGTCTCATGAGTGCCTATCTTGTTAAGGAACTCCCCATTCTGTAGAACTTCAATCACAATACAGAAGTATTCTGCTAAAAGTTAGATATTTCTTTCTCCTTCCTTTCCCCAACGCGTTCACTGAACATGCCTTTGATGTCATTGTTATAGGTGAATATTGGAGGAGAGGGTATTCAAATGATCAGAACTCTAGTAATCAGGAACGTCAGCAAGAATGTAACTCTGTGTATTGGTTAACAGCAGCTAAAGAGTGTAATATATATTGTATTTAATGCACCTCTTAAAAAACAGTTGAAAATGTTACCATTGTACAGTTTCCATTGTATTACATTGAAATTATTTGTTGGCAGCCCAAAAATAAATAAAAATTTAAAAGTCAAAATTAATTATGTGGTTCATTTAATTAATAATAAACATTCCCAAAAGATAGTTCTTAGTTTCCTATAAGTAATAATACTTTGTTCTTCTATAGCACCTTTCATCTGAGGATCACAAATAACTTTGCAAACAACTTGTGAAGTAGGCAAATATTACTACCCTTATTTTACAGATCTGGAAACTGAGGGACAAAAAAGTTAAATGGCTTACCCAAATTTACACAGCAAATTATTTGAAAAACCAGGAATAGAATCCAGAACTCCTGATTCCTGGTTCTCTGCTTTAACTACTGGACCACAGGCATCACTAAAATAAATTACTTACAAGAGTGCTCTTCTGCGCCTCAGCCAACTTTGTAGCTATGAAATACTGTATTGGAGCGAGCAATACAATAACAGCAGCACCAACCAATGCACTTACTCGAAGTAAGTTATACAGTAGGATCACGCCCATTATGATCTAAGGAGGAAAAAGGCACATAGGAAAAGGAATACATTTCAGGACCCCTACAAGACAGCAATGCGAAAAAAATCCTCTCAGACTATATAGTCAAATAATACATAGAATTTGCATGAATTTAAATAAAACCTCACTTATAATTGACTTCAGAAGTTAAGTTTTGAAATTCTAGGGGAAGTTTCTACAAACCTTTATTATCATTATTTATTTGTATTGTGGTAGCACCTACCTACCCAAGACATGGACAAGGACTCCAATGTGATAGGTGCTGTACAAACACAGAATGAAAAGATAGTGTCTGCCCCAAAGAGTCAAGCATGCAGTAACATATTAGTGACATATTAGCTCTGGAGTTGGTGGGCTTCAGACGCGACTGGCCAGGGGCTGGGCGCAGCGTGCGTGCTGCTGGGTCCCTGCAGCAGGCCCGGGCTCGGGAGGTTCGGGCCCGGGCGCCAGAGCTGCAGCCGCAGCTGCTGAGCTTGGCCATTGGCCGCTTCCTCCCCCCTCGGCAGTGGGAGCTGCAGCAGCGGCTGCTCCCGAGTCCTGCTGCCCAGAGGGGGAGAACAGTCGCCGCCTGGCCCCGCGGGCCGCCCCCCTACTCTCTCTACCGCCCAACTGAGTCCTGCCTGCACTGGGACCAGGCTGGACTCTCACTCACCCCAGCCTTGTGCTCCCCCTGCGTCTCCCGGGCCTCCTTCCAGAGCTTGTGGGGCGGGGGGGGAGGGGCACAAGCACTTCCGGGCTCCGGAGCATTTCCTTGTTTGTCCAGTGTCCCGACCATACATCGGTCGGGACGTGGGACAAACAAGGAAATATCGGGACGTCTGGTCACCCTACATACAATTAGCCTGAGAGCAACCAGCAGTTTAATTAACAAAGACCAACTGAAAAAACCTTCATATGGTAACCCCTTTTGGACAATTCTAAGCCAGCCTGGATTTGAAGCAGTGATTTATAGGTGAAAATGTCTATGTAGTTACTAATCCCTTATGCCAGGGATGGGCAACCTTGGCACGTGGCCCGCCGGGGTAAACACCCTGGCGGGCCAGGCCGGTTTGTTTACCTGCCGTGTCTGCAGGTTCGGCCGATTGCACCTCCCACTGGCTGCAGTTCACCGCTCCAGGCCAATGGGGGCTGCGAGAAGCGGCACAGGCCGAGGGATGTGCTGGCCGCTGCTTCCCACCGCCCCCATTGGCCTGGGACAGCGAACCGCGGCCAGTGGGAGCCACGGTCGGCCAAACCTGTGGTCGCAGCAGGTAAACAAAACCGGCCCGGCCCACCAGGGTTCTTACCTGGTGGGCCGGGCCTAAGGTTGCCGATCCCTGCCTTATGCCATCCAGATCCTTTATTGTCTGTTTTTTCATCATACATTCTCTTTGATGACCCTGCTAAAAATAAACAAATGACAAAAGTGGATGTTCCCTTTATTATTATGGATGACTTATATAGTGCCATGAATTTACATAGCGTAGATCTAATTTACCAAAGCTTTCATTTCTGTTATTTTTCCTTGACAGCTGTTAACAATACCTATAAATTATGACCTACCCATCCCCACTTAGAAGCCCAAGAGTAAATTTTTCAAAAATATCTTAGGAGCCTAAGTCTTATTGAAAGTCAATGGGACTTAGGCTCCTAAATTGCTTCCTCACATTTGAAAATTTGGCTACCCCAACTCTAATATTGTCTTTCCTTCCTTCTGATTCATCTGTTCTTCTGCTGTACACAACCCAGATTGGATTAGAACCAGATGTTTAGAACTAGAAGTTTATGATAACTAGTGCACCCGTTTAGTTCTCAACACTCAAATCAGTGTTCCTTTCTGTGGATCACTAACCACACTTTCTGACATTATAACACTCGACATACCATACCTTCTTTGCAATACAGGATCACAGAATTAAGGGCCAAGTTCTGACACTCTTCACTCTTGCCCCATAAAACAGCTGCAAATGAATTCTGCAAAACCAGCAATATTTTGGTCCATGATAGCTGCCTTCACAGATTACTTGTGGCAGTTGTGGAATAAATATGAGCAGAGGAAGGCATACAGGGCTGTGGGAAAGACAGGTAATCCATTCTAAAATTCACAGAGCATTCCCCTGGCTTGTAAATATTACCCAGAAAAATCTCTTCCCACTGGCCTGCAGCGATACTACTTCACAGCCTTTGGAGGAGACAGTGAACAGCAGTTCTACCCTTTAGTTCTCCTCCTGGTCACAGCTCTTCATTTGTAACTATAGTCCAATGGTATAATTTCCACTTTTTTGTTTTAAATAATTTCAAAGATGTACATTGTGTTAAAAATATCTTCTGTTTTCCAGGGGGTTTTCTTCTAAAAATTAGGCCCTTACTTTGATGCTCTACCTGAACGGGCATAGCCCAGAGATTGGGACACAGAAACAAGAACCACATCAGCTGATTTGTTTCTATGGCAACCAAGTTATTGATCTGTCCCAAGGTCATCTCTCCCATGGACAAGTTGGACGTGGAAAGCCTCAGGATCTTATTGTATATCATTGCCTGGAGAGAGGAATAAAGTACAGTATATAAAGTTACAATAGCAACCAGACATTGGAAATGTCAGATCAGAGATTGTCCAGTCACCCAGTTCCCAGAGAGAGAGATTTTTGAAAATAGAGGTTAAATAGTAGAATTATTGCCTCAATTTTTTTGTTACTTCTGCAGCCATTACAAGCAGTCCCACTGGGTCAAACATCTCCATGGTGTGACTACACAGACCTCATTCAGCAGCAATGAATTTGGCCTGATGGGACTGTTCTTCTGAGCAAGGGCTGCAGGAGTGGTGCTCATATGAGATCAATAACATAACAAAAATGACAACAGAATGTAGAGAATAGGGATATGGGACAAGAAGGAATACAGCTTATTTTTGATGAAAAAATATAAATAAAGCTTAACATAAGTTCAGACAAATCTAAAATTAAGAGCAATTACAGTAACTGGCAGGTAGAAACCCTGTAATTATAAAATGAATTTCTATTATGTTTTCTATTAAGTTTTCAAGCAGTAAACAGTAAATAAAGGCAAGCTAGGCTGAAAGTGACCTGGTGGAGAGCATTTTATATAGCCAAACAGGAGACCTGAGTTCAGGAGAGATTTTGGGACTAGACTCCCAGAGCAGAATATAGGGTTTGGAGTAAAACAAAGGTTTTCAGTCTACAGCAGAGGCAGTTTAAAACTAGCAGGGCTCAGAGCTGCAAAAGCTTTAAGCTCCAGAAGATATTGTGGTACCAATCCTCAGCTGTGGTTAAACACCACACAGATAAAGGACAAGATAAGCGAAAGAATAAAACGTGGAGCCATCACTAGGGCATTTTACAGCATGCCGATCTCAGAAACAACATCTTACTCACCAGTAAGGCACCTCGCAGGTTGATGCCGGTTTCTATGGTAACATAATAGGAAGCCTGCAGAAACGTCCTCTGCAGGATAAGGGCCAGGAAGAGAAGAACTGCTAGGACATAAGCATTTTTGAGAAAATCCTGTGAGGAGAGGTATGAAGTTGATGTCTCGTTAGACTAAAAAGAAAGAGAGAAAAGAAAAGTTTTTTAGACAACTATATGTTGGAAAGATGCTCTGTTATTTGGACATTGGAAATCAGAAGATTGTTTTCACAATGGCACAATAGGATTAATAATACTGTAGCAAAGCCATGACTACCTATAAAACCACAGTTCTGACTATGTTGCATACTAGGACCACTTAGAACTTCTTTGCAACCATAGGGATAGAACCCAGATGCTCCTGTTCCCAAAAGTACCCAGGCATTTAACATGTGTGCTGAAGGAGGATTGCTCTTAGCAGAATAGAGACTATGAAAGACAGTTCTGATTCCAAACTGAGGGCAACAGTTCAATTACACATTCAGGCAGTTCATTGCAATGCCTAGCACCACTGATAGATAAAGCCAGAATACTGAGGTCCAAGATCCTGGCACTCAGGGTCACACCTGCCTTCATGCTGAGTGAATTGGTTGTTGATCTGCTTCTTGGGCCAGAGAACAGGTATAGGGAGATGAGCACCAAATCAGCATGCTCAACACAAAGGCAGTGTTGTCAGCTCTTGAAATTTTATCATGGGTCTCATGACATTTGGTGCTTTTCTTAAGTTCTTCAAATTCTCCAGGTCTTCAAAATTTTGTGCAAAAAAGTGCTTGCATTTTTCACTGAAAAATCAAAACATTTGAAATGTTTTCAACTGGCTCTAGTGGCTTCCTTTTTCTCCCCTTCCTCCAGAGCAGAGATAATTTGCACCAGCCTTAGTCCTGGCATGGATCATGTCCGCCTCTGCGCCTCCCTAGCTGCATCGGCTGGTGCACTGGGGAAAGGAAGAGCCAAAGCTCCCCCAGCCTGCTTGCCTCCAACCCTCTTCTGTGGGAGGGGAAGTAGCATCCCTACAAGGGCTGCTTCCCTCCTCCGCTACACTGTGATCCACGATGTGGGTAGGCCATGCCAGGGAGTAAGGGAGTGCCTTACACCACCTTTTGCCTTCCATGAGCAAGTATGTACCACAGAATACACTATGGTCTTACTAGAGGGATTTATTCGGGGGGCGTGGGACTGAGTCTGGAGTTACAGTGAAAGAATCTGTAGGGCTGGAGCTGAAAAGAAAGGGCGGGGACAAATAGTTTCTTATTCCTCTGTGGAACTTGTTCTAAGTGTTCCATACCATGGGGCCCAACACTCTGACCACTGGATGAATGCACCAGGCACAGGTGACATATTTAGATTCAGCAGATTGCAAGCTTTCCTTTTATAAACACCTCAATGGATCACAGAGCCATGCAGTGGCACAAAAAAAGATGGTTGAATGATAATTTTCCCCCAATTTTCTTCAAACCATTAGCAACACAACTTCAATTTAAAAACAAGCATGAAGGTCTCTGACGTCTGCTGGATGTGAAACACAGGGCTTTGTCTTCTGGCAGCAATGGGCAAGTCAGGACTGGCAACATTTAGCAGAGAATCAATAACTGCACAACAGGTACCGACAGGGTTTTATTTTTCTTCTAAACCCTTGGTTTCATTAAGTGAATAACATTGTTCATAGGGGTTGGGTTGACAGTCCTGGAGACTCAGGCCTTTTAATTATCCATATCCCAGATACAGCACAGGCAAACAGCAGTGCAAGCTTTCTTGTACTATCCCACCAATGCACATCCTAGGAGGTAACAGAGTAGTTTATTCACCAGGCCCATTTTGCCCTTGACATCTCTGCTGCGTGTGGATGATATTTTCTTGGCTGAAGACACCTACCCACTAGAAATAGAAACTCATTTCACATAGACCACATAGCAGCCGACAGAAGATAACTTTTATTATCTTGGGATGGTTATTGATATTTTATGTGTATTTTATGTAATTAATTTCCTTCCAGGAATACAAAATAAGCAAATAAAGTCTAAACCTACAATCTGACTGTTAGAGTTGGAGGAACCATTCCGAATAATAAAAGAATAGATCTGCTGAGCCTTCATCACGCATGGGACGTGAATGCCTCACGAGGATGAAAAGACTTTTCTTTAACTCATTTTGTTTGCATTTTCCCATTTTCATGCTTTTCTGTGCTGCTCGGTTTCAGCCAGGAAGGGAAGTGAATGTACCAAAATACTGCGAGGAAAGCTGTTCTTGTGGTATTTCTGATCCAATGGAAGCAGGATGTCCTGGAACTGTGACAAAAAGCCTGTTCTCATGAAATTTCCATTCTGATTTCCAGATGAAAGAGGTTTGGAAAAGTATGAATCCAGACCATATCTCCAGACCCTTTAAGGTTCTCTCGTCACTCATGATTATTGTGCTCTGCTATTAGATTGCAGGCAAGAAGTACTCTGCTCTGCCCATGCTGGCTTATTTCAGTCCCCCCATCCACACCCCATCGCATACCCATTCCCTTGACATATGCAGTTTCTCACCAAAAGGGAGGAGGATTTTGTGGTTACAGCACTGACTGACACCTGAGAGATGGGAGTTCAATTCCCAACTCTACCACAGGCTGCCTGTATGACCTTGACCAATCTATTGAGGGCCAGATTTTCAAATGTATTTAGACATTGAAAGATGCATATAGATGCCTCATGATATTTTCAGAACTGCCTAAGCACATTTGGCACCTAAGTTCCATTGAAGTCAATGGGAGTTAGGCACCTAACCTACTTATACACTTTTGAGAATTCCACTAGGTGCCTATCTGCATCTTTAGGAATGTAAATACCTTTGAAAAGTTAGCTCTTAATTTCTATCTGTGCCTCGGTTCTCTATATGTACAATGGGGACAATAATACTGTCCTACCTCAAGAGGGGATGTGTTGATAAATGAATTAATGTTTGGGATGTTCTCAGATAAGAGGATGATGGGAGGGATAGGAATAAGAGCTTAATTAAAATTGGTAGAGAATTTAAAAGAGAAACAAAATGGCAAGGGCAACGGGGAGTAAGTTTATCAAAATCCATTAATTAAAAGTAACTGCGTTTTGAAAGCAGGCCAAGAGTCACTGCGCCAATCTGACTTCTCTGGCAGAGGTTTCAAGTTCTCCATTTATTCTGAGTTACCCTTAAATTCCCAAGCTTCAAAAGATGTTTGCCCCAGACAGCATTAATTAAAATGACAGAAAACGAATACATTTAAAAGAGCACAGAGAATGAAAATGGGTAAAGACCTGTGGTTTCCCAAATTTAAGAGCTAAAGGTTATCACTTCCAAAGGGAAACACCCCGTTCTTTGATTGTGCAATAAAACCAGAATTTAAGGATCTAAGGAAGAAAATGTACTTTGACTTTTGACTCTGTGGCTCTGATCCAATGCATTAAGGTTCAGTGAGGACAAAGAGCTTTATTTAATAGCTCTTCCACTCTTGCAGTGACTAAATGACAGTCTGATGCAAAACACAAAGTACCAGTCAAAAGATATCATCATGGCTGAAAGAAGGCTGAAAGAACTGGGAAGGCTGAAAGAACTGGGTTTGTTTAGTTTGGAAAAGAGAAGACTGAGAGGGGACATGATAGCAGTTTTCAGGTATCTAAAAGGGTGTCATAAGGAAGAGGGAGAAAACTTGTTCACCTTAGCCTCTAAGGATAGAACAAGAAGCAATGGGCTTAAACTGCAGCAAGGGAGGTTTAGGTTGGACATTAGGAAAAAGTTCCTAACTGTCAGGGTGCTTAAACACTGAAATAAATTGCCTAGGGAGGTTGTGGAATCGCCATCTCCAGAGATATTTAAGAGTAGGTTAGATAAATGTGTATCAGGGATGGTCTAGACAGTATTTGGTCCTGCCATGAGGGCAGGGGACTGGACTCGATGACCTCTCGAGATCCCTTCCAGTCCTAGAATCTATGAATCTATGGTTATACAGCCCAGGAGCAAATGTTTGAGATGAAGTGATGACAATCAAAGGGTATGTTTTAAAGGGAAAATATTATTCCATTACACCTCCATTTTGCCCATCCAAATTCTAAACACAGACTGTGCAAAGTCTTCCGTCCATCTCTTCTACTACCAGTTAATAAGTAATTCTTTTCTTAAAGAAATCTATCCTTACCTTTCACTAATTTTCTGGTAGTTGCTATTTGACAGACACTTGCTTTATGATAGCTATATGATAGCAATTGTTCTATAGAATATATTCATACAGCATTCACAGTGACAATTGAAATTAGATGGGAGCTACCAGGCAAATAGACATTTGCCCTTCTATAGCTTTTCAGCAGGTATAATAAAGTACTTTGCACTGCCATAGTCTTCCATCCAAGGATCTCATAATATACACAACAATTAATGAATTATGCCTCAAGCTAATATGAGATGAATAAATACGATTATCCCCATTTTACCTGTGAGGGAATTAAGGCACAGAAGTGTTAAGGGATTGGTTTTTAAATCACCCACCACTGTGAGGGCAATCAGCACCTCTGAAAATCAGACCCTAAATGGCTTGCCCAACGTGACAGAGTGCGTCAGTGGCAAAGCCAGGCTTAGAACCCAAATTTAAAGCCTATTAAACTGTCTGCTGTAACATTCATGCAAAGCAGGCATAAAAGAGGCACAAAGGTCCAGGCAGAATGAATTTGTTTTTAAAATGTGATAGAATATTTGTGTGTAATTCTTTGCAATGTTTGTCTGTCTCTAGTAATCATCCTTATCTTACCTGTGCTTTCCTAAAAATATTGTATGAGGGCTTGATGTGGATGGGAGCTTGATAGCTACCGAGTGTGGTAAAGCCCTTATCATTTATCGAGATTCATGGAACAGCGTGGCACTGGATATGCAACCAGCCCTTAACAGGAGTACTGGTTTACCAAGTCAATAGTTACTAAGTACCTCATTTCCACAGTCTGGACAATGGCTCAACACCATTGCACCAGGCTCCATCGACCAATATACCTCCTTTTGAGTGCCACACATTTGTGCAGAAAGGGTATGGACACTGGTGCCTTTCACTAAATGATTCGATTGCTTCCTGAACACCTGCTCCGCATGTTTGCACACATCACCAGGTGTATCTCCCCTCTACAACATGTAAAGGTTTGTATAATCAAGTCCTTCCACTCCCTTTAGTTTTCTGTCTCATGCAGAATTCAAGTCATGTAGTCTAACACTGTGGATATAACAGGAATTTCCTCTCCTAGTCCCACAAGCATTTTATCTAACCTACTCTTACAAGCTTCTAGTAGCTCCCCCTCAGCTACTTATCCAGGAGGTTGGACAGAGCCAGACATTAGCAGAGCAGTATAGGGAAGCTTGCATTGCCACTGCCTATGCTGTGTTTATACTGTGACAACAGAGAACTTCAACTTCCAAGGCTGATAATCTTCAACAAACACCCGTTTCACTTGAAAGAAATAATGAAAGAAACAAAACGGTAATCGTGCACCAATAAGAATGCATAGTCAAAAATACAGAAAGCCTCACATGTATCAAAAACTGATACCAAACAAATTATTTTAATCAATGTTGTCAACTTACTTTTCCAGTTGTGTCTGTACGATTTTGTAAGCTCTCGACTATGCCAGAAATGCATAATGGCCCAGCAAAACCCAACAGGTCAGCCAAGTAACGGAAGGTGCTGCTGAGAAGGATTGGCCGTCCAAAAGCCCTGTACATTGCTAACCATATAGAGGGAATCTTATTCGGCTGGTTTGCCACCTTTTTCTGGAAAACAAAGGAATCAGTGCACCAAGAATTAGTCTCATTGGCAGCTTATGGCAGCTTCCATTTTATTGCTCTCATGCCTGGTTGGATGCCCAAGTATTTCATGGAGGGGTTAGATTACATTATACATTATACATTAGATTAGGTAGACAGACAAAATAGACAGTTTGATAGATTTTCAAATTATCTTCACAACAAACTCACCCCAAAACACATCGATCTTGCTTATTATATTTTCCCCCCCAAAGTCATAACACTATTCTGCTTCTATGAATAGTCAGATGTAACCACAGACTGCTATTGATCATTGTCATTTGTATAATTCATTGAAGGTCTGATCCATCAAATCCTTGCTCATGTGAGATCAATGGTATTTGAAAGAGTAGAGATTATTGACATGAGAAAGGGGTTACAGGATCAGACCCAGAAAAATATGGACAACCATCCTCCAGTATGTAACACACTGAACTGTCCATCTCCTGATGTCTTCAACTCAAGAATGGATGCATTTCTAGAAGATGTTCTTTAGCCAAACACAAATTATGCTTTAGTCACATACAAGTTACTGGGCTCAATACAGGGGTAACTGGATGAAATGTAATGGCCTGTGATATACAGGAGGTCTGACTGGATGATCTGATGGTCTCGTCTGACATCAAACTCTACAAAACTATGAACCATCATTCCAAAGCACCATCTTCAAATATATGCATGTGGCCAGTTTGAGGCTATATGATAGATTTGAAAATACTTTGATCTATGGAGGAAAGAGTTTGATTCAGTGGATCTGTATCCCGCAGAGCATTTCTGCATGGTCCAGGCAGTTGCTTCTCACAAACTACAAAAGCTTATTACAACAATCTATAACCCACTAACAACTCCCACACACACCCCTCAAACTGCTTCCCCACTTCCTTTCCTCCTTATCACTGCAGGGATGTTAACGGGCCACTTCACCTTGAATCATCCCTTGAAACATATGTTAACTAATTATGCTAAACAATCTGTTCCACCTTGTATGTAGCTGTGACAATCTGAGTAAGTTTCCCAGACTTGAAGAAGAGCTCTGTGTAAGCTCAAAAGCTTGTCTCTCTCACCAACAGAAGTTGATCCAGTAAAAGATATTACTTCACCCACCTTGTCTCTCTAAAAATGCATCTGTCATTCTTCAAGAAGCACTGGTGCCTGCACGTTGTAACCCTGGCCAGGCCTTTTGTGAGTGAGTAAATAAACAAAAACAAGTATGTCTCAGCACTCTGCACGGCCACCTCATGTGTTTTTCCCCCTAGGTTTTTCTTTGGCACAAATTCAGCAGTGGTATAATATGTGGACAGTGTCAAAAAAGAAGAGGTAGCAAACATATGGGAGGGTAGAACCTAACTGGAAAGTGACCTAGGGAGATTAGAGCAGGGAGCCACAGGCAACGAGGAAAAATTCAGTACTGATAGCACAGGGAGGGGGCATAACCAAGTAGTTATGCTTATTACATTAGGGCTAGTTTATTTCTAGCTCCTCTTATTAATAATTATATTTTGATGTAGGGAAGGATAGTAACTGTAGCAGAGAAGCTGTTTGGCATTCAGCTGCTAGAGGCCAGATTTTTAAAGGTATTTAGGCATTAAAGATACAGAGAGGTACCTTGTGGGATTTTAAAAGTGTCTAACTTCCACTGAGGTCAATGGGAATTAGTCACCTAGGGGCTTTGGCAGATCCCTTTTAGGTGCCTCTCTGCATCTTTAAACATCTAAGGGCATGTCTACACTACAAAGTTAAGTCACCTATATTTAAGTCGACATCCAGCCACTGCAGTAATTAAGTCAGGCGGGCGTGTCCACACCATGCTCATTGTGTTGGTGGAGTGTGTCCTCACTAGCAACGCTTGGATCAGTGCACAGAGCAGTACACCACAGGTAGCTATCCCACAGTGCACCTAGCTGCAGGGGGTTTTGGGATGCCTTGCAATGGGATCAAAACAGTGTCACGGGGGGATGGGAACATGGCTTCGACTGCCCATGATGCAGTTTTATGCCCCCTCCCTGATATCAATGGCAAACAATCCATGTTTTTTCGTGCCTCTTTTTGAAAGCCTGGCTTAGCCACACATACGCCATAGCCCTCTAAGCAGGGACCCCACCCAGCTTTGTACTCTTGTTGGGGGCATTACAAACACCTCGTGCCTTATCCTGCAGTATTTCCGGAGCCAAGACAGGAGCCACCACACAGAACATTGCGATGTCATTCAAGCAGCCCTGCTGCAAGCCATAGAACAAAACAATTCTCAGTTGCTGCTGGCAGTCATGCAGCGGCTGAACACAGTGGAGCGCCCTTTCTGGTCCCAGGAAACAAGCACTGACGGGTGGGATCGCATTGTTATACAGCTATGGGATGATGAGCAGTGGCTGCAGAACTTTCGAATGTGGAAGGCCATTTTCCAGGAAATTTGTGCAGAGCTTTCCCCAGCTCTGAGGTACAGCAACACTAAAATGAGGCCTGCTCTGACAGTGGAGAAGTGAGTGGCAATCGCTCTGTGGAAGCTTGCAATGCCAGACTACTACCAGTCAGTTGGGAATCAATTCGGAGTTGGTAAATCCACTGGGGGACCTGTTGTGATCCAAATGTGCAGGGCCATTAATCGACCTCTGCTTAAAAAGGTAGTAACTCTGGGCAGCGTGCAGGACATAGTGGATGGTTTTGCCACGATGGGGTTCCCTAACTGTGGTGGGGCGATAGATGGCACGCATATCCCAATCTTTGCACCAGACCACCGTGCCAAAGAGTACATAAACCGAAAGGGATACTTTTCAATGGTGTTGCAAGTGTTGGTGGATCACAGGGGGTGTTTCACCAACATCAGTGTGGGATGGTCAGGAAAGGTGCAATCAGAGACTTTCTTTCCAGATTTCAAAATAACCACTGATGATGTTGAAATGCCAATAGGATCCTGGGAGACCCAGGCTATCCCTTGCTCACATGGCTCATGAAGCTGTATACCAGCCATCTCGACAGCAGTAAGGAGCGATTCAACAATAGGCTGAGCAAGTGCAGAATGGTGGTGGAATGTGCCTTTGGATATTTAAAGGGTCGCTGGTGTAGTTTGTTTACTAGATTAGACCTCATTAGATCTAGATATTTATCTAGATAATTAGATATCCCCATTGTTATCAGTGTGTGCTGGGTGCTCCATAACATCTCAGAGGGAAAGGAAGAGAAGTTTCTGCAGGGGTGGGATGTGGAGGTGGATAGGCTGGCAGCTAATTTTGAGCAAATAGATACCAGGGCAATAAGAAAAGCCCAGAGAGGAGCTCTGCATCTCCGGGAGGCTTTGAAAACCTGTTTCAGTAATGAGCCACAGTAATGTGCACTGCTTATCTGCATTGTGCCTTCCCATACCATCCCCTTCATTGCACCAGTTTCCCTGAACTTCTCCTTCCCCTCGTCCCCCAAACCCCTATTCTTGGAATAAACAAAGAATATTTCATTCTTGAAATGTTGACTTTTATTGCACAAACATAAAGAATCTGAAAGACCAGGAAAATAATTTAACCTTGAGCAAACGGTGTGATAAAATTGGGAAAAGAGAAACCAAGTCAGTTTGTCTGTGAAAACACAGACGTCTTGCTCATCAAAGGTCTTCAAATGGCTGTCTTTTGTTCTTAGTATCTGCCGCGGTGTTGAGTGGAAGGGATACTGTACCTTCTTTCCCCCACCCCCACCACCGCCTCCTGGATAGTTTAGTGGAGGGGAATTGGGAACAGGTTGATGTTTGCAGGCTGTTGTGCAGGGACTGCAGAGGGAGTCTAGCCTCAAGCTGTTTTTCTTGAAGCTCAACCAGACGCCTCAAAATTGCTGATTGGTCCAGCATCCCATCCTGCATGGCATGCTCATGCTTCTGGGATGCTCTCCAGCTCTCCATGTCCAATTTTTCAGACAATGAAATCCTCCAGGCTCTGAGCTCCATACCAGCTGTTCTGGAAGCTGTGATCAGATGTTCAGCTGCGTGTGTGTGTTCTCCCTATGTGCTGCCCCAGCTTTGTGCAGACAGCTGTCACAGCAGACCTTGAGTGAACCGCCCAATGACCACAAGATCTGTTAAGGTATGAAGGTGCCAGGCCAGGTTTATTGTCGACAAAGCACAGTAATAGCACCTACCAGACTCTACGAGGATACTAAGACAAGTATGCCCATGACAATGGACGCAACTCAGTGAATGGTGGGACTTTCCATTCTCCCCTTGGCTGGACAAAGATACTTCTTTTGAGATACATCTTTATACCCTGATACAAACAAGTTAGTATTGCCTCTGACATAGTTAGTTACTGCCCCCTGACATGGCTAGTTATCACCTTGTACATGTTGGTTCAATCAAAACATCTCTATTACATACTGTCATCCTGACTTTATCTTCTAGGAGGGGTCAGTGTGTTCCTGTTATCCTTAGGGAATGTTTTTGTACCATCCTTGATATCGGGATGTTCTGGTACCACTTGATATCAAGATGTGTTTGCATGTGTACTCTATGACTAGCACTCCTTAGGAATGTGTATTTCTGCAATATCAGCCCTGTTCTTGCCAGATTCTGTGAGCAGGTCCTGCCTCAAACCAGGCCTCTGATACAAGGGCTTATGTCTCAGGATCTCTTCCTACTACTGAAGCCTTCATTATCTCATTGAACATGATACCACGCGTTCTCTTTTTCCATCTTCTAATGTGCTGTAGCCTCTCCACTGGTGTGGAGGATGTGCTGAAGGTCAAGCTTTCCACTGGGAGGTATGCAAAGCACAAGGCAACCATTGTCAGTGCATACCTGGGTCTGGTGCAAGGTTGCTATTGAAAGAAACACTCCCCTTATTACACTCAAGTATAAGCCAGAACATAATCAGAATCCCTAGCTAGTTAATGAACCAGTTTGCTGGTCCAGCCATGGTAAATATGGTCCAGCAGCATGGGCGACAGGCCTTGTGCTGCAACTTTTGGGCAACCTGCGTCAGGAGCACAGGTGGGCAGGAAGACAATGCCCCCTTTTCCTAGCAACATAGACATTGCTTTGAGACAAGGGACCAGAATTAAGCCTCCCAAATTGTGGTGTCTGTCCTTGGTGGCTCTGGGGGAGGGGATTTGCAGCCATGAGAGAACACAGGAAGTCCACCACCCCTTCCCTTAATGCTGCTGGTAGCAGCCACCCTGGGCATGCAGATTCTGAAGTCAGTGACAATCTCTGCCACCCAAACCACCAGCATGCTACGGAAACTGTGACTGAGGGACCCAGAAATCATCATGGGTGGGGAACCACATGCTATATTGTTTGTGGTATGAGCATTTGTAATGAAAACTTCCCCCGTTTCCCCTAGGTGACCATAAGTGAAATCAATTTCCTGAAGGTAACAGATGTGGCATGGGAGCAGATGCTGCAAGTGTCTGGGTAAGACCTGGTCTTTATGCTGCTGTGCTGTATACCGCAATGATGCCAGCAGAGTTAATACAGGAGTGGTGTGGAAAAGTGTCCTACCATGGTGGAAGAAATAAGGCAGCCTTCCCCAGAAACCTTCTGCAAAGGATTGCAGAGTATCTTCATGAAAGTTTCCTGGAGATCTCCATGGAGGATTCCCAGGCCATCCCTGTGCACCCTCTGCATAGATGGAGTGGCCATTGGGAAGCAGATACTCATTGTACCTCACTTTTTCTTCATATTAAAGATAAAATATAAGAGCATGTAACCCCTACAATTTGATTGTGCTGCTTGCCTTGAGCTAGAATCCAGGATGTGATGGAGTGTCTGCCAAGACTGATCAAGACCTTGGACCGCTACCCCTTCCTACTTGTCCACATGGGCACCAATGATACTGCCAAGAATGACCTTGAGCAGATCACTGCAGACTATGTGGCTCTGGGAAGGATAAAGGAGTTTGAGGCACAAGTCGTGTTCTTGTCCATCCTCCCTGTTGAAGGCAAAGGCCCAGGTAGGGACCATCGAATTGTGGAAGTAAAAACATGGTTACACAGGTGGTGTCAGAGAGAGGGCTTTGGATTCTTCGACCATGGGATGTTCCGGGAAGAAGGATTGCTAGGAAGAGATGGGATCCACCTAACGAAGAGAGGGAAGAGCATCTTCACAGGTAGGCTTGCTAACCTAGTGAGGAGGGCTTTCAACTAGGATCACCGGGGGATGGTAAGTCCAGAGGTAAATGGGGAAGTGGGATACTGGGAGGAAACACAAGGAGGAGGGTACAAGACAGGAAGCCTCCTGATTCATACTGAGAAAGTAGGGCAATCGGCTAGTTATCTTAGATGCATGTACATGAACGCAAGAAATCTGGGAAACAAGCAGGAAGAATTGGAAGTCCTGGCACAATCAAGGAACTATGATTTTATTGGAATAACAGAAACTTGGGGGGGGCAGTTCACATGACTGGAGCACTGTCATGGATGTGTATAAAGACTGTTCAGGAAGAACAGGTACGGGAGGAAAGGTGGAGGAGTTGCATTGTATGTAAGAGAGTGGCATGATTGCTGAAAGCTCCAGTATGAAACTGGAAAGAAGCCTGTTGAGAGTCTTTGGGTTAAGTTTAAAGGCAAGAGCAACAAGAGTGATGTTGTGGAGGGTGTGTGCTATAGACCACTGGATCAGAAGGATGAGGTAGACGAGGCTTTCTTCGGACAACTAACTGAAGTTTCCAGATCACAGGCCCTGGTTCTAATGGGGGAACTTCAATCACCCTAACATCTGCTGGGAGAGCAATACAGCAATGCACAGAAAATCCAGGAAGTTTTTGGAGAGTGTTGGGGACAACTTCCTGGTACAAGTGCTGGAGGAACCAACTAGGGGCTGTGCTCCTCTTGATCTGTTGCTTACAAATAGGGAAGAATTGGTAGGGGAAGTAGAAGTTGCCTCTTCCCCGAGCACACAGCCAGGGCCGATTGGGGGCGGGGGGAAGAGAGAAGCCGGTACAAATTACCAGGGCCCGGCAGTCCAGAAGAGGGCCCAGGGCCCAGCTTCCCCGGCTTCCACCCCCTCTCGTCAGCCCTGTTTAGCCAGTCCACCCTTGCTGGGGGGCCCCCAAAATTTTTTTCACCGGGGCCCGAACCTGCTCTCGGCAGCCCTGCACACTGCATTCCCCCTACACCCTCCTCCCTCCCAGCACTTGCTGCCATGAAACAGCTGCTTTTTCCCCACGGGTGCTCCAGCCCTGGAGCACCCACAGAGTCGGCGCCTATGCTGACTGGGATGATTTAGTTGGTGTTGGTCCTGCTTTGAGCAGGGGGTTGGACTAGATGACCTCCTGAGGTCTCTTCCAACCCTAATATTCTATGATTCTATGATTGGAATTGCATACTCACCAGAGGTGCCTTCCCCGGCATCAGGCTTGAACATGTTGTCCTGCAAACAGCTGGACTGCTCTGGGGTTAAAAATGGCTCCTGGCTCTTGGGGAGAATGGATCCCCCGCTCGCCTGTCTCCCATTCTCCTCTTCCTTGTCCAGAATGTCCTCCATGTTGTTGCCTAAGGCGGCCTGGGACTCAGACTCCTGGGTGGTATCTACGCTGCATTTGGGGGTAGTTGTGAGATCGCCGCTGAGAATCTCATGCAGCTCATTGTAGAAGTTGTATGTCTGTGGTGCAGAACCAGAATGACTGTTCGCCTTCCTTGTCTTCTGATACACCTGCCGAAGTTCTTTCATTTTCACATGGCACAGCTGTGTCCCCCTGGTGTAGCCCTTCTCCCTCATGCCCAGCATGATCTTTTCATAGACGTCTATGTTTCTTTGGCTGTATTAGAACTGTTCTTGCACAGACTCTTCTTCCCACAGACCAATAAGATGTACCACTTCCTGTGTACTCCCAGCTGGAGCACGTTTGAGGCGTTGAGTCGCCATGATCAGCTGAGCTGGTGAGCTCTCCATGCTGACCAAACTGGAAGTGGGAATTCAAAAGTTCCCAGGGTTTTAACAGGGGAGGGGCTGTTTCCTGTGTACCTGGCTGCTATGTAGCAAAGTTAAAAACAATCTCCAGAGTGGTCACAAAGGAGCATTGTAGGACACCTCCTGGAGGCCAAGTCTGTTGACTTACACAATGCTGCATCTTCACTGCCTCTCTGTCAACCCATCAACATCAAATTAAGCACTACACCTCTTGTTGAGGTATAGTAATTAAGTCGATGTTACAAGTGAGTTAGGTCGGTAGAAGAGACCTGGTAGTGTAGACACATCATTATTATGTGGACATAAGGCGTCTTCTGTCCATCTAAGTTTGTAGTGTAAACCAGGCCTAAATGTCATTAATAAAATCTGGCCCTAGGAGGTTTGGAAGTTCACAGAATGCTGTCTAAGGGTGAAACTCTCCCCTGTGCAGAGGTACAGCACAAGGACTATGCACCACTTGAGTCACACTTAAGGACTCAAAATAGGTCTTCACGCTAGGTCATGGGCTGGACCCTGTACTGGAGCTAATTTCACCCTATCGTAAGAAGTGGTCCACAACGTAAAAAAACTTGGAGAACCACTGGTTGAATGTATTCTGTATCAGCAGGCAAGCATCGCTGCTGTCTTTTAGCAATAGTACCACATAATATTCTGTACATTAAATTATTCATTAAAAACCCAACATGGTTTTTGCTGGAATACATCATTTATTGCCCAAAGAGCAAGTATAGAATGGCAATTTTGTAAATGTTAGTCATTTTTTAAAGAATTCAAAATGTTCAGCATACTAGTAGCTATTGCCAGTATTACTACAAAATTCATATCCCTGCCATCACTTCTTGAAATTCATTCATTTGTACTAGGGCTCAACCCACGATACTAAATCAAATTAATATTCCAATTAAAAGTGACTAATTGTCTTCCTTTCTTTGTCCAGTCTAAGCATTTTAAAGTGATTTTAAAAGACAAAGAGAACTCTTCTCAGACTTATTTCTTCCTCTATTTTATCAGCTTGAACTTTGGGGATTACCCAAGGTAAAGCAGGCATCATTCATGCCTTCAATTTGGTTTCTAGAAAAAAATATTTAGAATGAGGTTATTAATTTATAGTATTATTACAGTGTTCTATTAAGTCAGGGGTTTTGATCTGAAATTTACTAGCAGAACAAAAAGTTATGGATTTTTTATGTAATTATGATGTCTAAAGTATTAAAGCTCTGTGCTGTTTGGAGCCTAGCTACTTGAGAAACTTCCTCCCTTCTCTATGCTCTGCTACAACAACTGAGGTCCAGAGTGGCACTTAAGCTAACAGTTCCTGAATTCAAACATCTGAGAGATGCTTGAAGGGCCCTTGACTCTAAAATTTCCTTTCCCAGTTGGTCCATCAGAGTAAGAGTCTGTTGAAACTCACGGATGGTATAAAGCAGTGGTTTTCAACCTGTATTCCGCGGACTATGTCTAAAGGGTCAGTGAAATTTTGTTTTATCATAGAACAGTGGTTTTCAATCTGTGGTCCGTGGATCCCTGGGGGTCCACAGACTAAGTCTAAGATTTCCAATGGTGTTCACGCCCCCATTCAAAAATTTTTAGGGGTCCACAGATGAAAAAAGGTTGAAAACCACTGTTATAAAAGCCCTTGGCTGAGAGAATGATCCTAATTTAATCCCTATGTCTTCATTATGAACTGAATGATACATGAGGCATGCATAGCTTGAAAAAATTGACCACATGTGCAAAAAAGAACAGCAGCAAAATTTTGTCAAGATATGTGATAACGTGTTCCCACATAGAGGATCTCAGATCAAAAAGGTGGCTGTGAGATTTTGGCTGCATTTCAACATTATGGACTAGGCTATTCTTGATCTGCAGTGAAATCCCCACTGACATTGATGGGAGTTGGGAGGACTCATCAAAGGGAATATAGGGCCCTAAAGACATAATTCTAATACCAGATGCATGATGTGCGTCACGGCTTGTCTTACAGTATCCAGGGTTAGAATTTGGTGTGGAATACTTTATCTTTTAAACACATTTTAAACACAGCTATAAGATAATGTATTTGAGTTTAAATATCATGCTAGCCAAAAATGTAACAAAAGATATACCAGAGTGAGTGGCTTTATTAGAGCTGGTTGAAAATTTTTGGAAAATTTTTTCCATCAGAAAATATTTATTCATCTGAATCTAAATGTTCCATTGAAACATGTCAGTTATGACAACATTTCATTGTGGAAAAAAAATCAGTATGAAGTGTTTTGATTAAGTGGATCTTATCAGAACAGAACATTCTAATTTTTCATTTTGAAACAACTTTTCATTTTCACATTTATTTTATTTTATACAAATTACTGAACTAATTACCAATTTCAATAGTAATTACCAATTACCCTTAGAATGCCAATCACCAGTGACCAATTATTATATTGCTTTATTATTTTATTTTATTTTATTTTATAATTTAAACATAATTATTAAACCCCATTTTAATATAATATAATATAATATAATATAATATAATATAATATAATATAATATAAAACAAAACATCAAACATAAAAATAATATAAAATAAAATAAAACAGTCAAATTGAAACTAAACATTTCAGTTGATCTGAAACAAAAAACCTGTAAATTTCATTTAATGGAAAATTTCAAAATTTTATCTTTGTCCTGATTCAGAACAATTATTTTTCCCAAAATGTCAGAATTTTCCTGGAATGGAAATTCTGAATTTCAACCAGTTCTAATTTATATCATTTATGTCTATCTTCTAATTTAACTTCATATTACTTCATGAGATAATAATAATACCCAACTCTCTTTTAACTCTTAATCAATAGAACAAAGCACTTTACAAAGCAGTAAACCACCATTCCCATTTTCTCATACTTCTCACTATTCTCATAATGGATTGAAAAAATAAATTCTTCGCATTTGTGCATCATCCAAGCTGAAGAATTGAGTCTGCAAATAGGCTGATGGGCAAGTTAGTTTCTGCTACCTCACAATATTTATGAACTCAGACAACTGCTGCATATTCAAATGGGATGCAGCCAGAGTCACAGCTTTGTGTTCTGTTAGCTTTTTAAGCCTGGTCTACACTAGGGGGGAGTGTCGATGTAAGATACGTAACTTCAGCTACGGGAATACCGTAGCTGAAGTCGACATATCTTATTCCGACTTACCTCTCGTCCTCACGGTGCAGGATCGACGGCCGCGGCTCCCCCATCAACTCCGCTACCGCTACTCGCTCTGGTGGAGTTCCGGAGTCGACGGGGAGCTCGTTTGGGATCGATTTAACGAGTCGCGATATATCGATCCCCGATAAATAGATCGCTGCATATCATCCAGTAACTTCAGTTTGGAAGTTTTACAATCAGGAAATTCAAAATAATACTGTGCCCAACTACACAACTCAAATATTGAATTACAAATAGTGAATACTCATAGCAAACTGTGGTGAATGACCCATAGCCGGAAATATGTTTGCATAAAGTACTTATTAAATATTCTTGAACAGTTAACAAATTCATAAAAAATGAAATCTGTTCAAGGCTAATTTGTGGACACAAAAAGGGCCTACATTTGTGAACTTAAATTCTTCACTGAGTATAGCTAGCCCAGTCCTTAATTAGGCAAAATTCCCCATTACAGGACTCAGCGAGAATTTTGTCTGAGTAAAAAACTGAGTAAGGACTTCAAGAATTGGCCCACTGATCTCAATGGGAATAAGAAAACACTCCAAATGAAGTTCACAGACCTGATTCATCATTGTGTCACTGCAATTTTACACTGGTGTAATTCTATTGAGTTCAGTGTAAAACAGGAAAAACATAATGGTCAGTCAGGCCCCACAAGTCCATACTCCTGTAGTGCTTGAGATATGTGTTGTGAGGCCAGAGCTTTTCAGAAAATGGACATTTAAAATTCAAACTGAATCAGCTCTCTAGTTTTATCCTTGGAAAGAGTAACTCACTGCTGGTTTTAATTCTTGTCTTGAACAAAAAGACTAGAAATAAAGATTCATGTAGCTGGCTATTTCACATACACTTTACAACAAGGAACATTGCTAGCCTTATGTTCAGTGTCTTTCATCAAGGTGTGATAAAATGCTTCAGGAAGGAACAGACTCCTTCATTCTGCTCGGGTTTGGAATGCACTCAAGCTCAGCTCTATCCAGTTTTAGTAAGGGGCAGCTCAACTTAATCCAATAGATCTCAGGGGCTCTTCTCACCAGCTGGAAAAGATTAATAGCCAACTTCATCCAGTAAAGTATACAGCATAAACAATGACATAACATATTTTTTTAGCTCACAGGCCATGATGTATTTTAACCTGAAAAATTTCCTAAATCTGCTGCTGTTTTCTAACCCAAGTCTGCACAGAAGCAAAACATTTCCTTTGTGGAGGTGAAGCTGCACTAAGCATCACTGGATCGTCATAAGTCATTTCTCAGATTATATCCGTCTGGTTTACTTTAATGTTATCTAGGGAGTATCAGTTTGTTTTAGGGTGAAGAAGTACCAGTCACAGCCTGGTTTGGAATAGTAGCATGACTGTGGTTGAATCTAAGGCAGTATATAGACCAAGAGGAGGAAAAGCTAAGTGAAGTAGGTCAAATTTTTAAAATCAAGCTCATTTAATTGTATATATATATATTTGTGCATACTTAATTTATGAATACAGATATTCAATGCGTGCCATGAATCTGGTGCTTGTGTGTGCAGATAACCAGTAAGGCATCTGACTGGCATACGAATATCTGTTTGTGCATGCATATCAGGTATCTGCATACATCAGTCCGGCACACTATGATGGGGTGTAAATTCTGCACAGACACCAGAAAGGTTAAGGGAACCCAAGAGTGCGAGTAACCTCGCTGATTGCACCTGGGGAAGGTAGGGGATCGACTTAAAAGAGGAGAGAGCAGGTGAGTTGGGGAACAGACCAGGGGATAGGGTGCAGTGAGTTTTCTCTCTGGAAAGGGGCCTGATAGTCAGGGCTGGATTAACTCTCCTCTGGGCCCGGGGCTATTAGATTTTGTGGGGCCCGTGTATACAAGTCTTTTTCCTGGGAGGGAGTGTGATGCCGGAGGGGGCTGGGGCAGGGGATTGGGGTGCAGGGTCTGGGAGGGAGTTTGGTGCAGATGGGGGCTGGGGCAGGGGAGTGGGGCATGGGGGGGGTGCAGAAGCAGCCAGTCTGTTCCTCAGGTGAGCCTGAAGACTGAGGGAAGATCAGGAGTCACTGAGGGAATAAAGGCCTACCTGAAACCCTAGGAAGGTGGACAACTGTGCCAGACTGAGTCAGTGGGGTGGAGTGAGGCACAGGAGCCTGTGGACAATTGCAAAAGTATCTAAGTAAAGCACAGGTTCATCTGTGAGGGAGACGGTGGCCAGCTGAGCTCAATTGGGTCTGAAGATTTAGTGGTCTTTATATTTCTGTTGCACTTGTTCTAGGATGAGAAGAGGTCATACTCTTGAAGGCGATTTGCCCAGATGGTCAGGCCACTCATAAGGCCGGATTTGACCGAAGAACACAAGAGGCAAACTGAGGTAGTGCTGCTGCTGTGTCACAGCCAGACATGACAGGGCACACTGAAGCCACAACTTTTCTAGACAGACAAATGTATGTGCACAATTATGCCCATTATAAAGTCTGGCACTAAAGGACAACTTTCTCAGCTGATACAAATGGGCAGCATTCATTGACGCAGTGCAGTTTTATCCATTCACACAAGCGGCAAATTTGGCTCTCTGGCTCATTATAAATCAGATACAGTATGCAGATTACTAAAGAAAAGCAGTCTCAAATATATTAAACGCGAGCTATTGTACTAAATAAGAACCCATGGGGAAAATATCCATATTTTCTTAAGGCAATTTCTACTACAGGGGAGAGCACAGCTCTTCTGCTGCTATCCAACTTGTTCATGCATTCCCATTCTAAACTGCTGCACTGCATGCAAACCAATTTACACTGTGAGTTTAGGGAAGTGATTAACACTGATTAACACATGATTTCTATGGGCCAAATTTTCCAAAGTGGCTCTAAATATGTGTGTTCTCCCCTTTGTATATGCACATGTGTGCACCTGTGTGTACAAACTAGTGAGACTCACAATCACCTTATCTGCACATGGAAACGCTCGTCTGTGGGCAGAAATGACTAGGTATTGGAGCAAGCAGAAGGGTGCATGTGCAACTTGGACTGAGCAAAGTTAGAGGCTATTTTGGGAGTGCTGCTTTGCGAGTGCTGCTGTCAGGCCACCCTGGGGCAAAGAGTTTCTGTCCAAAACATCTGTTCTTTCCTCTCAGTGGATCTCTGAATGGAAAAGCCAGAATTTAGCCCAAAGTTTCTGAAATCAATTTATATAACATACATATACTTTAGTAGGTAAAGAATCCACTCAGTTATGCCCATATCTACAGAAAGGTTAATACATAGTCCTGCCTCAGTGCAGGGGACTGGACTAGATGACCTATCAAGGACCCTTCCAGTCCAAAATTACTATGATGCTATGAAAGGGACAGTAGCTTTTTCACAGTGCACAGTAATATTCTACAGAAGTTCAGAAGATGTGAAGAAGAGTGTTTCCAGTTGAAACTGGAGAGGATATCTGTTCATTTAAAACACTGCCATGAGCCCTTAAGACTTAAAGAAAGCTTTGACTTCTAAAATGAAAACTAGCGAGTGATTTGTGCATTAGGGCTTCAGTTCCCAAAGCTTTTAATCTGGCAACTATCCCAAGTCGAGAATTCGCTTTAAAAGAAAACAGTACCTTTGGACTGAAACATTATAAGCCAAGTTTCACCTTGGAACAAATTCTTTTGTCGTAAATTCCTAAAAATAGGGTTTCCTAGTGGAAGTGAAGATACCACTTTAACAGTATAAAGGCTGTACGGTGACGTGGCTATCGTTGCTTACCTTTTGCTCTTCATATGCTTCTTTCAGACAAACATAGTTTGTAAGTGCTCGCATTGCTATTGGCAGCTTCCCAATTGCCTTCAGATCAATCGGTTTCTTGTGAGCCGAGATAATAAGTGTATTCATCCACCAGTAAGTTGCCTTTGAGAGCAAATTGACAAATGGCTGAAGAAATCTCACACCCAGATCCTGCAGGTCTTCAGGTGGCTTTACTTTCTGAGGGTTCATAAAAAATACATACCTCTGCAGAGGAAAAAACATAGTATATTCAGCAATTATATTCTTTCACAGCAGTTTTTAGTTAACATAATAATTTATTGAGTAAATTCTAGGGCTGTTGATTAATCGCAGTTAACTCACGCGATTAACTCAAAAAAATAAATTGCGATTAAAAAAATGAATCGCAATTAATCGCAGTTTTAATGGCACTGTTAAACAATAGAATATCAATTGATATTTATTAAATATTTTGGATGTTTTTCTACATTTTCATATATATTGTATTCTGTGTTGTAATTGAAATCAAAGTGTATATTATTTTTGATTACAAATATTTGCACTGTAAAATGATAAACAAAAGAAATAGTGTTTTTCAATGCACCTCATACAAGTTCGGTAGTGCAATCTCTTTGGCAAGCTTACCTTCCCAATGAGCTAAGGACACGTGACGAAACAAAGAAGAGTAAAAACAATAAATGGGGAAAAGAACAAGGTGCTCATGGGCTTCCCAATACAATTGGCCCCCTAAATCCTAACCAATGAAGCAGAGGAAGGAGAAGAAAACACAAGATGTTACCCAATGACAATGGGTGAGAGGGCAATTCCTTCCTGACACTAAGGCCCTGATCCAGCAAACATGTTTAATTTTAATCATGTGAGTGGCCCCATTGACTCCGGTGGAGCTACTAATATACTTAAAGTTAAGCATGTGCTCAGCTGGAGTGGAGGCTAAATTTGGCAATCCAGGCATGTGAGAAGGAGTCACTTCTATTTCTATGTTTACTCCAAATACCACTGATGTCTGTCCGGTCAAAGCCTAGTAAAGTGACACATACCCTAACTCGAATGACATTGATCTCCACAGCCATCAGCAGCCCATAGAGAATGACCATAATTCCAGTGATGCAGAAGCGTAGCTGAGAGAACGTCACACCATCCTCACAGTATCTGACCAGCTTGATGGTTTTTGTGACAAAGGCCATTATCCAGTAAAGAAAGAGAGCTGTGAAACAAACAAACCAACCCACATCATTTTAAAAAGGTACTTTTTAACTACACAAGTATCACACGAGTATCACATCAGTATCCAGCTGCTCAAATTAGGATTACTCTGAATGTTGCTTCTATGCAGCTGTAGTTGCCATGTCACAGGGCCCAATCCAGTAGTCCCAGGGGTTCTTAGCCTTCCTACGTGGGGGCCAGAGTTGTGAGGCTTTTCAAGATGGAAGGCAGGGCCGGCTCTGGCTTTTTTGCCACCCTAGGCAGAAAAGCCACCCGCCGCCCTCCCCCCCAGCGCGGCAGGGAAGGGCGCCGAGCCTGGCTGGGGCTCTCTGTTCTCCCCGGCGGCCAGAGCGCCGGGAGGAGGGCGGAGAGCCCAGCTGGGGCTCTCCGCTCTCCCCGACCGGCCGGAGCGCCCCGCCGCGCCGTCCCCCTCCAGGTGCCGCCCCAAGCACATGCTTGGTGGGCTGGTGCCTGGAGCCGGCCCTGATGGAAGGTCTTGGAGAGTGAGAGACTTGCCCTGCACTGTTTCACTGAGATATTTTTTTTTCTTTCTTTGGCCTTGAGCTTGCAATTGGATCTGCTTGGACAGATCTCTGCACCCAGGCACAGCCAAGCTGAAGTCCATGGGGCTTCACACGGGCGCAAAGGTCCAGCCGAATAGATCTAATTTCAGGTCTGGGACCTTTATTTGTTATTTTCTTTGAGGAAAATAAAAAATACCTTGCCTGGCGAATACATAGTGACCCTTTGGGTATGGAAACCATCAGAGTTCAAAATTGCAGATGTGCTCTTAGAGGGCATTTTTTGAAAATGTGGTCTGTAAAGTTAAAACTATAACCTGCCTCTCAGTCTGTGTGAATAGTCAGCCAGTTCAGACTGTTAAGCAACAGGTAGTGTTGGGTGTACACACCCCTTATGCAATCTCCAGCAACCCCTACCCAATTCCTTTGTTTCGACACTGTAATAAAAACCTCTGTGGCTGCAAGTTTCAGAGCCCAGTCTACAGACTGGGGCTTGTGGCACTTACACTACAGCACTAAAAATAGCAGTGTTGACATTCCCACTCAGGCTGGAGCTCGGGCTCTTTAATTCACCCACCTCTCCGGGTCTCAGAACCTAAGCTCCAGCCCAAATGGGAACAGCTACACTGCTATTTTTAGCCTTGTAGTACGAGCCCACCTCAGTTGACCTAGGCTCTGAGACTCAGAGCCGTGAGGTTTCTTTCAGTGCCTCCTGACTGGGACAAACATGGTAAATAGTCGGCAGCCATATTCCTTGAGAGCAACCTGACTTCAGTCCCGCTGGAAACAATGGGAGATGGAAGTCATCTTTACTATAAGAAACCTCACTGTCACCTGCAAAGGATGTAGGGAAAAGGTTGTCAGCTTATCTGAGGGCAGTCTGTAGCCTGAGACCAATTGAAAGTACTGAGAGATAGTAACCATTTTGAATAAGGGTCAAATTTTTCCCAGAAATCATGAGCAGTGTTAAAAAGCCACATTGTAAAACTCATGATAAAATCACTGGAGTTGGCAATTTTCCATTATACTCCAGTCCACCTAGTCAAGTGTCAGGGCTGGCTTCAGGTTTTCTGCCACCCCAAGCGGCGGGGAAAAAAAAAAAAAAAAAAAAAAAAAAGCTGATCAGTGGCACTTCGGCTGCAGCTGAATCGCGCCGTTCCATTCTTCAGTGGGAATTTGGCAGCGGGCCCTTCACTCCCTCTCTTCCTCTTCAGTGGCACTTCGGTGGCAGCTCAAAGAGGAAGAAAGGGAATGAGGGAGCCACCGCCGAATTACCGCCGAAGACCCGGACGGGCCGCCCCAATAGCGGACGAAATGCCGCCCCTTTGTATTGGCCGCCCCAAGCACCTGCTTCCTTAGATGGTGCCTGGAGCTTGCCCTGTCAAGTGTGCAATAATGTATCCCAGAGAGAAAAAAAGTAAGCAGAAAATTTCTCCCTGGCTTTTCATGAGTTTCATAAACCTTCTCAGGGTCAGAAAGTTTATTTTGAAAAATTATGGAACAAACCAGTGGCTTTTTGAAAAACAGCAAAAATAAGATAAGCAACTTACCTAGCAGTAACTTTGGAAAGTTAGATGTTTCAATATTATGGTAATAGACAATAGCCGTGGTGGCAGCCACAAATCCCATCATAGCTGGCAGGAAGAGATGCAGGTGACGAGATTTCATATTTCTGAAAAGAAACCAGAAATACAGTATAAATGCAACTGGATTTGGTGTCTTTTTTCACTTTCATATTTGTATAAGTACATATGAATTGAGTGTTCATGGTGGATTGAAGTCCTTCATTCACAGCACAGAGACACTATGGGTGGATGTTATGCAAACTTCCATAACAGCCAGTGACATTTTTTGAATGTCGATTTTTCAATGAAACTTTTTGTTGAAAAAAATTGAATTAAAAAGATTGGATGCACGTTATCATTTTTGTTCTGATTTTTTGTTTGTTTGTTTGTTTGTTTGTTTAGTTTTGGGGGGGCTGGACCAGTTATGGAGCGTTTTTAAAAAAAAAGTAGAAAAGTTTGAAAAAAGGGTATGCAGTTTTGTATTAGTTTTTGACCAGCTCCAATTAATAATCGTTATCATCATCATCTCTTCTGGGTCAAAACTGCATGGCTTGTGTGATGGGGTCTACAAAACCTCTGGCTAGACAAGAAAGAGTTAAAGAGCAGCTGTGGGTTCAGGTCGCTCCGCCTCATGGCACCTCTGAAGCATGCCAGACTTGGAGATGGAGCCTTAAAAGGGAGAAGCCCCCAGCTCAGAGGTCCCCAAGGTGGGGAGGTGGAACGATCACTCATTCTCAGGTTTCAGAGACAAGCATAGCAGAGAACCAGCTGACTTAGGTGTCTGTGAGCACAGAACAGTAGGATGGCTGGCTGAAGGATTCTGGCATGACAGAAGGGCGGGTGCTGGTCTTTATTTCTGATAATTAAGTGTCCTTTCCTCCGTTACATGAGGGAACTGGGACTAGGGCCTTGACCCAAAGCAGACCCCTGCTGGGAATTGAGCCTCCCAAGGAGAAGGCAGGCTAATGTCGGAAGTAGCACAGGGAAGAAGAAAGTGGTCTGGCAAGACAGATCTTAACTGCTTGGTACAAGGGTCCCTGGGCTGGAACCCATGGCAGGGGAAGGGATTTAGTTCCCCTACAGCCTTATTAGGGAAACTAGTATGAAGACCCCAGACACAAGGGATTGGAAGGACTATTGTGCCTTGACCTGATGCGAGGTTTTGGGACTATTGTTTTAAAACCCTCGTTTACCCTGGAAAGGGTGAGACTAAAGTGACCTGGCCAGATGGCCAAGTCACAAGGCGAAGAGGACCACCAGTGGATTGGACGGCCAGTTGGCTGGACTACAAAGAGAATAAACAGTGCCATGCTGCACCTAACCACAAAGCGGTGCATCAGTTGGTGAGTCACTTAGTCAGAGAGGTACAAAGGTTCTAGAATATATGATCTCGGATAAATCTAAAAAGTGGAATGTAAAAGGGCAGGGGACACAATCATTGGTGATGCCTACAAGAGAAGAAAGAGCATTGCTACATCTCTTCGAAATGCTCTACTACTCTAGTTGAGAGCACAGTGATGACTTCCTTAGAGACAGAATATTCTGTATCCATGTGCAATACATTCAGCTGTTGTCAGCATTTTCATGCTATAGTAGCTCAAAGGGGGACAATAAAGTGCTAAATAAAACTGCTTCACCTTTATCCCTTTAAAAATTGGGAAGCTTGTTAAGCAGAGCCCCTTCTCTTTAGGAAAATTCTTTACACCTCATTAACAGACTTGCCACACTATTAATGCAACTAGCTAGACTCTGAAGCAGACACAGTCACTTACGCATCTGAAACTATGCCCTCTGCTATTTCACAGACATGTACGAACAGGAGGGTGAATGTCAGAATCCACCGCAGATTGTGTCCAGGGAAATGCAGCCATGTGTTGTGATGGATCTGGACTTTCGAACTTTGGCTACCCCAGCCTGCAAAATAAAATTAAAAGAAGAAAACAAGATCACACAGTAAGTCAGTGGTGGAACTCAGGAGTTCTGGCTCCTAGTCCCCATACATTGGGGAACAGAGTGGACAGTACACCAAAGCTGGGAGGCTGTGATGGAATGCACCCCTGCATTCACATCCTACACACCATTTTAATAATCTTTGTACAGAATATACCTTGTGAGGTATCATTTGAAAACTAATAACTTGCTGGTCAACCATATCGTGGTGAAATGTACATCGCAACATTACATTTAAAGTTATAAACAGAAGCTGAAATTACGACTGAAATGTGTTTACCAGACAAGTCTCAGGACTAGGTAAATCTGTTTCTTAAAGACAAAGGACAAGCTGATACCCCTAGCCAGGTGCCATCAAAATTGAGGTGTAATCACCTATAAAATGGCCATTCTTTGGCAAAGAAAGGGGCAGGAACAAACAGAGCTGCATCTTAGCAAACAACAGCATGAAACCTCTTTCACCATCACACTTTTTGTCTCCATCCTCACAGCAGGTGTGAACTTTATCTAGGGGTAAACTGCGTGAAAATGCAATTTCAAAGGGTGACTGAACTATAAAAGTGAGGGGCAAAAACACCCCGTTATCTTTGCCTATCCATCTCTCTCTTTTCCATCTAAGAAGACAGAAGAAACAGCCTATGGACTTTGGGAGCATGTGATAAGAGTTTCATCTTGAACCTAGTTTGTTAAGTTTAGAAAGGGTTTTATCTTTATTTCTCTTGTAACCATTTCTGATTTTAATGCCTTATACTTGTACGCACTTAAAATCTATCTCTGTCATTAAATAAACAAATTTTATTCTTTAATTAAAACTAATGCAGGGAACTGTGTGGGTAACTCCTTTCATGGCAGCAAACTATTGTATATTGATCCCCTTAGAGGGGCAATGGACCTAATATATATCTGGACTGTCCAGAAGAGGGCTGGACAGTGCAGAACACATGTTTTTTGGTGGAAATCCAGGATTGGGAGTATGTTGGGGTCACTCTGCAAGTAGTAACCTAGGCTGCTAAAATCCAGACTGTGGCTGGTGTGTTACTGATTGGCTGTTGGGATCAGAGTTGCTGGACTAGGGCTGTGGCTATACACAGACACTTAGGCTGTGACCTGCATGCTGCTTGTGAGGAGCCCAGGTTAGGAGCTACAGCAGCAAAGCACTGTGAGGCACCCCACATTGCACAGCAGATGTGACACAATCCCACACTGCTCTGGATTGCACACCAGAATGTCACGAAGACTGAGATGGATTCATAGATTCTAAGGCCAGAAGGACCACTGTGATCATCTAGTCTTACTTTTTGTTTAACACAGAACATAGAACTTCCCCAAATAATTCCTAGAGCAGATCTTGTAGAAAAACATCCACTCTTGATTTAAAAATTATCAGTGAGGAAAATCCACCACGACCTTTGGTAAATTGTTGCAATGATTAAGTACCCTCACAGTCAAAAATGTATGCTTTATTTCCAGTCTGAATTTGTCTAGCTGCAACTTCCAGCCACTGGATTGTGTTATATCTTTGACTGTTGGACTGAAGAGCCCATTATCAAATATTTGATCCCCATGTAGGTACTTATAGACTGTAATCAGGTCACCCCTTAACCTTCTCTTTGTTAAGATTAACAGATTGAGCTCCTTGAGTCTATCCCAATAAGGCATGTTTTCTAATCCTTTAATCATTCTTGTGGCTCTTCTCTTAACCCTCTCCAATTTATCAACATCCTCCATGAACTATGGGCACCAGAACTGGACACAGTATTCCAGTACCAGGCGCACCAGTGCCAAATTCAGAAGTAAAATAACCTCTCTATTACTCAAGATTCACCTATTTATGCGTCCCAGGGTCACATTAGCTTTTTTGGCCACAGTTCATGTTCAGCTGATTATCCACCATGACCCCCAAATCTTTTTCATTCAATGAATAGACTGACAAGTCCTGAATGACCATATCATCTTGTTCCTACTAATCAAAGAATGGGAATGGCAGGAAAGGCAAGAGCAAAGGGACAATAAGAAGACACTCAGTAAATTCTCCAAATGCTATAAAATTGTTATCTCCCTCCCCTCACCCTCAAGACCTGGGAAGGATATAATTACCTTAGTCAGACAATGCTTATTATCCTCATTCCAGGCCTGCTGAGGATTATCATATCCTCAATGAGCTCTCAACAGCTCCAGATCAGTCTCATCCCCCAGAAGAAGTGTCCAAAGACCAAGGGAATAGGACTAGGAGAAAGCTGGGCCATCCTGAAGGCCACTCTGTCTGAATGTGAGGCTATCCACATGCCCACCTCAACGAAGTGACAGTGAATGTAATCTGCACACAGTATACACCTGAGTAGGGCATGGTGGTCAGAAATAATTGCTGCAGGTGGTTCATCTGACATTGCACATCTGCTTTATTGCCATTTAGGGTGACCAGATGTCCCAATTTTATAGGGACAGTCCCGATTTTGGGGTCTTTTTCTTATATAGGCTCCTATTACCTCCCACCCCCATCCCGATTTTTCACACTTGCTGTCTGGTCACCTTATTGCCATTGCAAACACACTCCTCTCTGCAAATGGAGTGATCGAACCTGGAAAGTCTAGTCTTTGTCCCTCACTTCCTTCATCTGTAAATTAGAGATACTCATCTACCTGACAGAGGCATTCTTAGGCTTACCTTATTTATGTGTGTAAAGTGCTTTGAGATCCTCAGATGGAAGATGCTATAGAAGTGTGGAGAATTATTATTGTTAAACAGTGCTGTCTGTTTCACAACAATATCCACTTTTGATAACTTTGTGCAAGACCCTTTTAAATGAAACTGCTTTTAGACAGAGAGATTTAAAAAAATGAATGACCTTCAGTCATCCTCTCAGGCCTGAGAAGGACTGAATGGGATGAAAAGAACTGTTGTACTCCCTTTAGTTACTCAGGGTCTCTGGAAGCCTGTGTCATTGCAAAGTCCATTACATATAAAAAAGTTGAGCAACGTTTGCGGAAGGTATAGAGAGTTCTGCATTGTTTCTATAGTGGTGAGGAACATGGAGTTGTGTGTGTTAGAACAAAAGATGAGCAAACAGGTTCTGATCAAATAAGAACTAAATTGAAACTGTGGAACTAAGGACAGGTCTACACTATGGGGTTAAATCAACGTAAGTTACACAACTCGTGTTTACATTGCGCTGGGTCGATAGGAGAAACTCTCCCGTCGACTTAACTCAAATGAACATAAATAATAAATTTAAATGTCCCTAAACAATGGGCCAAAGCCTGAAAGGTACTGAGCATGCACAATTCTCCTGAAGTCACCGGGAGTGTAGAGTGCTCAACACTTCTCAATATTTGATCCATTGCAATGTCAGATACAGTACCTTATATATATTCACCTATAAACCAGCTAGCGTATAAGTCACCACCTAATCCATACATACTGAACTAACAAATATTAGCAATCAACATATCGAATAAATCCTCTCCTTTAAAAAGCTTGCCTCAAACTCCTCCCACTTGAGTGCTTCTAAGCTTAGTCTCATGAAGCTTTTCAAAGTGGACCATGTTTTCTTTACTTTCGGTACCATTTCAGAATTTTTTTCAATCTCACTTGCCTCATTAACGATGATCAGTGGTATAAAGACACAGATATAAAATCTAACAGGATAAAAACAGCAAGGAGTCTGGTGGCACCTTAAAGACTAAAGGTGCCACCAGACTCCTTGTTGTTTTTGTAGATACAGACTAACACGGCTACCCCATGATACTTAACAGGATAAAGCTCATCAAGCTATTAATGACTGTGTGTACAAGAAGAGCATATAAATTAGGGCCATTGCATTATCAAAATAGTTTTAGGGGTGGATTTATCATCTCTTATTCGTATTTACAAACACTGGCATGAGAATGAATTATCCTTTCTGCAGTGCTTCACATAATTATCATACAGACAGACCTAAGATGTAAATTTTGGAATAGCTCCAAACTCCATCAAAGTTCAAGGACAGATCTCATGTCCTAACTCTTATAATCTAAAAATAGAGACAGACCCAAGCTGCCAAGTTCAAACCTGAAGACAAACTTCTCCAAAGTTTGAGAGAATTTGGATCTGATTTTCTGGTTAGATTCCATCTTATAAAGGTGGGCCCATGTTGTAAAGTCCAGAACGTGTACCCAAAATTCCAATAAATGAAAGACGGTTGACATTAACTCTTCTGGTTCAGGCCCACCTTTGCATTAATCTCTCTTCAAAATGCCCCCTCTTGACTGGATCTCCATTCCGTCTCTTCCTCATGATGCCTAAAGTAATGCAAAATATCTAAACTGAATGTATTGCACCAGTCCTATATCATAATAAGGCCCCAGTTCTGCAAACATGTATGTGTGCTTGACTTGAAGCATATGCATGATTGTTTTCAGGATTGGGGGCCTATGGCTGGATTACTCACCAATAAACAAAATTGGAAAGGTGATAAATAACAGGAAGACATGGGGAACCAGGTTGAGGGCATCCACGAAGCAGACATTTTTTAGGACGCCAGCACTGATGTCATAGGCAGAAGCGTTGTCATTACCACAAAATGCGGCCTTCATTGCTTCCAAACAGCCTGATTGTTACAAACTAGAGACAAAACACAAGAGGAACAAAAAAAGTAAAAAATCCAAAGTGATCACCAAAGTTTTTTACATTTCTTTTAGCTAAACACAAAATTAAAACAGCATCATTGAGGCTTTTTTAGTTATGAGCAGACTAAATAATTCAAAGAGAATAATTTATTAGACATACATAAACTCTGATCCTGCAAACTCTTATGCACATGCTGAAAGTTAACCTAAAGTGTGCATAAGTGTTTCCATGATCAGGGCTTTATTTACTATTAAAAGTATCCACTGAATACATACTGCAAATAAATGTTGATCTCCATCACATTCATGAACAGCTCATTGCACATATTCAATATTCCAAAAACAAAATGGAGATGGTCAGGAAACCAAAACATGTTTTAAAACCTTGTTTCCATTTTTCATCAAAAATTTCAATGTGCCTAAAGCTAAGCAAATGTGTAATTGTTGGTTGAATTAGAGCTATGGAGTCTCACACCACAGTGACACACAGACACACAGACTGTGTCTTCTGCAGTCTCCCTTCTTAGGATTTGTTGTTCCACGGCTACAGTGTGAGCCCTCTACCTTAGTACTCATTACCATTTATAACAGAATGAAGCAGGATTGAAAATGAAATGCCTCCTTACAGATTTCTTTTCCTCCAGCATATGCACACTAATTTGTTACTGTAGGATTATTCATGAATGCTTGGTTGGTGACATTGTTAATTCTTTTAAAATATAATTTTTTAAAAAAATTAAAGACATTGGGGGGAATAACCCACAAAGTCCCTGATTCAGCCAAGCATATTTGCTTGCACATAAGTACTTCACTATTCAGCAAAGCACATGCCAAGTTCCCATTCAAGTCAATGGGACGTAAGTACATGCTCATGTGTCTTGCTGAATCGGGATAATAAAAAATTACTCGGACTACATAAAATGTAAGAAAAAACAAGGTTGGTTGAGTTTGGTGGCTTAACAACAGGCCAAATCCCGCTTGCCTTACTCACACACATAGGGCTGTTGACTTCAAATGGCATTATTTGTGTAAATAAGGCAAGCATGATTTGGCTCAAGAATCTCCCTAGGATGAACACAAACATAGCATTTTTAAAAAGAGTACATGCGAGTTTAAAGGGACATTGTGAGCCTCAGTGAAACCCGCATTTTAGTTCATTTAATAAAAGAAAACAAGGAGCTAGAAGGGTTTTCAAAATTTGATTTGAATAGAAACGCCTTCATTAAACTTCTAAGAGGTCTTCTGAAAAGTGTTTAATAAATGTAATCATTTTTCAAACACAGTAGCAATGTACTGGTTGAAGAAAACCAGCAATCGAATGACTGTGGGTCACATTAAGGCCCAGAGCCTGCAAACTCAAATGCATGGGTTTAACTTTGTACACATGAGTAATCTTTTCAAAATCAATGAGACTATTTGCATCGTTAAAGTTAAGCATATGCCTAAATGTTTGCAGGATCAAAGCCTAAATGCTGATTTACACCTACATGATCAGTGAGATTTCACTGAAGAATTTGGCCCAGCATCTACATTCAACAATGTACTATGACCATTAGAGATTTTCTGCCAATGAGGAATAAAGTGCAAACAATACTAAAACTGGTTAATAATAAAAACCAAATATAATGTTAAAAATATGTTCTGTTTCAATAATCTACTGAGTTATTAGCAGGATACATATGGAATTTTTTTAAAACTCCGTATGGAGGTTGTTTGGTTGTTTTAAAAATCTTGACATAAGAGAAACATAATGGTAATCTGCAGAAAATCTTAAATGCTGTTGCCTAATCTTTATGGAGGGTCAGAAGTTCCATGGGAGTTCTGCTGGGAATTTTCTTTCCTTTCCCACAAGCAATATGACTACATTCTCACACGGCTGAGCAGGCTGTCGTGCTCTGGTTGTTAGATTGAGATTAGAAGGCAGGCGGATCTGGGTTCTAATGCACATTCAATCACTAACTCTTTGTGGCCATGAGATCCAATTAGTCAGCTTTAAAACTGAGTAAAAGGATTGTGACATGGGAAACTGTGTCTCAGAGATCAAATGGGGGAGGGGATGTTTGGACTTTTCCTTCACTAGGAGAGAGATAGATCGTTGGGACCAGAAGTTTCCGTAAGAGAGTGAAATGTTAATAGTGTGAAGTGAGTGCCCTCAGCTAGCCTGTATATATCTACCAGTAGTCTGTATAGTCTCATATCTGATCTCTGCCAGTGGCCAATCTTGGATGTTTCCAAAAAATATGCAAAACAATCGTAATATATGTATGTCACACTTCAGGGCAACTGCGTCCATATTTCTCCCTTGTGCTCCACCAAGGGCACCCAATCTAGCCTCCAGGCTCCTCAGCCATCACCTCTCTTGGGTAGAGACATGTGTCTCTCTCTCTCCTGATTGGAGTTTTCCAGGCTGCACAGGCTCCTGCTCACGTTGTGTTATTCCAGCAAGCCAGACTGTCTAAACAGGGAACTGTCTGCACTTTGCTTTCTCTTTGAAGGCTTACGCACAGCATAATTGCAGAGGTCACAAATCACCACACAGCTCTAAGCAAGTACATTTATTCCTAAGGTGGAAGCACTTCAGAGAAATCATATAAAACACCATAAAGGTTGCTATATGCATGCTAAAAGCTTATCAGATGTCACCCCTCAGTCTTATGGACCTTAGTAGGCCAAAGTCATTCCAACCCTTCCCAGTAAGTATTGTCCCCGCTTGGACAGAAGGTCCTGTCCATTTCCTGGATCAGAAAGCAGGCTCTGTGTAAACTCAGTGTAAACTCAGGCTATTTATCCAAAAGGCCTTTCTTTATCTGTTGGTCTCTGGAGAATCCCATCTGAATTAGTATATGTGAGCCTCTCCAAGCAGTGTTACTTCTCTGGAGGTGTGACAACCTGAGCAAATTTGCCCCTTTGTTCTTAGTTCTTGCAGGAGCTGTAACCCCCCACCCCCATGGAATTACGTACAAACCCTGGCTCACAATGATACATAAATTTAGTATAGTGAGATCTCCTAAAGATATTGCAGGAAATTGCATATCTGTCTCAGCCTAATTTTGCAATGCTATTATAGCAAACCTACAGCCATCTAATACCTTCCCTGGTATTGTTGCTGCAAACCACAGCCACTTGGCTATCCATGGTGAGAGCAGAGATAAAACTCAGATTCTCCTGCTCTACAAACGCAGACACATAAAGCCTGAGATTTTCTGTTATTGTATAGGGCCTGGGTCACTCAGTTGAGCAGTTCAGGCTCCACCCAGGAAATGGCAATATCATAAATAGACGTTAGTAGAGCTAGTCAAAATATTTACTGAAAATTTTGAAAGAAGTTTTTTGTGTTTCCATTATATTTTGGAGTTTTTCAAGGAATGTTTTTAATATTTTTTTTTTTAATTTTCAATTTTTTCATTTTTTTTAAGTGAGAAAAATGTAAAAAAAAACACTTTCTCACACTTCCCTCTCCTTTGAAAAAAAGGGGAATTTTTAAAAATTCTCTCACTTTTTTGCTTTTTGTTCCCTTTTTTTCAGTGAAAAAGTGTTGGGGGTTTTTTTTAAAGAAAAAGAACAAGAAGTGTTCTGTTACCCACTGAAATGAAGCAACTTTTTTGAAAAATATTTTTGTTGAAAACAAAAATGTTTTTGACCAAAATAAAAATGTTCCAGAAAAAAATTATCTTTGGTCAAAAAAGGCATTTTCTATTGAAAAGAAGTTTTGATAGCAAATTTGCAACCAGCTGTAGCACTGCCAAATGCCCATCACTCTTTTATAAACTCTTTATATTTGTGGGGCCATGAAAGAAAAAGGCCATGTTGAGAGAGAAATAATCTTATAGAAAATTTTAAGAGTAATCACTTGCAAAAGTTTGTACAAACAATTCATTCACAGTGTGAACTATATAGACGGGTTTATTGTTCCAAATAAGAAAGTGGAACTTCTCTTAGGAAGTGGCAGAGAAAATCTGCCGTGACCGATTGGGTATTATGGGTACTAAAAAGGCTGAATAATAAAAAAGGAACTGTAACATCTAAGTTTGATGATCTCAGTCTAGTTCTCGAGTGTTTATTTCACAAAACCCACTGTTTGGCATAAATCAACACACTTTGTGACCTCAAAGATACATGGTGGTGGTGTTCAATGATCACACATCATTGTGTGATCATTGAATAGCACGTACTATTTAAATCTTCTACAGTTGTCTTCTACGTTTCCAGAGTTTCAGCTCTGGTGGGATTTTTAACTGCTTCTATTCAGGTTATTTTCTTAATTTGTTTTACTCCTGGTAACATGTGGTGTTCAGTTCAGCATTTTCTTTTAAATATAGGCTGTAAGAAATCTGTCCTTTTAGGTCTATAGTAAACCATTTTCTTTAAAAAGAACAGGAGTACTTGTGGCACCTTAGAGACTAACAAAGTACTCCTGTTCTTTTTGAGGATACAGACTAACACAGCTGCTACGCTGAAACCTGTTTTCTTTAACTTTTGTTCCTGTGATGGGGTGTCCACCCAACACAAGGTCTGAACAGGCAAAATAGGCCAATTAACTGTATAAACTGCACCTGGAAGAGAGCCAGGAATTAATAAAGGACTGAGGAAGTCCAGCTGGAGGAGGCTTTTAAAGAGAGGAAGTTGGAGGAGGAGGGCTGCATGGAGGAGCTCTGCAGTACTCCCTAGAGTGGAGGGGAGCTGGTTAGGTAGAAAGAGGAGTTCTATGGGGAGAGTAGACCCTGGGATCCTGCCTTGGACTAGATTCTAGCAAGAAGCTGAGAGGGGTGAAATAACCACAGGGCGCGGAGGAAGCTCCAGTGGTAAACCCAGAGGTAGGCCAAGAGATAGAGAAGTGAGGTAGGGCAGAGCCCAAGAAAACAGCAACAGCATCAGAACTTGAGCAGACTGGTTGCTGGGCATAGGTTTCCTGGGCTGGAACCTGTAGTAATGGGTGTGCCTGGGTTCTCCTACCAGCCAGTCGGAAAGTGGCACTGGCTTGGAAGTAGATCAGAAGATTGCCTGGGACTGCAGATAGACAGTTTCTCTAGTGGGACTTTGATATCCCAGAAGGAGAGGATTGTAGTGACCTGATCGGAGGGCAGAATCACAAAGAGGCAGCCCCCTGAGCCCAGAGAGAGACCATGGAGTGAATGACCAAAAAAGAGGGTGCCTGATTGGGCGAGAGCTAATCCCGAGATGTAGCCACAAAGTGATACCTGAGCCCATGACAGGTCTTCACAAAAATCTGGAACTGGTCAAAAATTTTCAAGTGAAATTATTTTCATTGAAAATTAGCCTTTATCAAGCCCTGAAACTGCTCTACATACATGGTGTGCCCTGGTATCAAAGGGAATCAAAGACCAAAAAAGTGGATTAAAGTTACCTTTGCCCCAGTTCCATTAACTGTGTCAAGCAGAGTTAGAATATAGCTGAAGATACAGATCTAAAACTGAATCCAAAGTTGACTAAAGATGTAAACAAAATAATAATTGAAGTACAATTTCATTAATTTAGCAAGACCATATTAAAGGGAGATAGCTATAGAAATACAACAGAAGTGGACATGTGTGGCTCTTTGAAGAGCTAGGCAGAGAGGTAAAGCTGGTCAAAACATTTTTGATGGAAAAGGACTTTTCAATTACATGGAACTGAACTCTTGGGGGGCGGGGGAGAAATCAGATTTTCATTAAAAAATGAATGCCCCCCAAATGGAAAACATTTAGGATTTTGGCAACTGGAAACTGCAATTAGTGGACAGCATGGAGGGGACGGGGGAGCTGTTTTTGAGATTTTTTTTTTTTTCAATTTTGTTTTCATTGAATTTTTTTGCAGGAATATCCTTTCCTGACCAGCTCTGTCATAGACAGTGTGCTTGAAGTGATGAAGACAAAAGGGGTGAACATAAATGCTTGTGTGTCATTCAGTCTGAAAAGTTTATATATGGTTTTTTTTCATCAAGCAGCATTAACTGCTGCTCTGTACTTCTGCTTCTGAGAAAGCCATGCAGGGTGAGGGACCCAGCCATTGTTTGTCAAGACAGGCTCTCTGTAGGGCTGCAGACTCCAGGCCCCAACAATCCCCATTATTTGAGATGTCAAGCACACTGACTCCTCACTAACACCCTCCCTTTCAACTGAGGGGAACATTCCATGGAAACTCTGAGTTTCCTTATTGAATTTTCTGGACTCTGTATCTCCCCACTATGTTTTACCAGAGGAGACCTCTCGCCACGTTTCCTTATTGCTCATGTTTCTGACTGTAAGCTAAATCAGACCAATAATCTTTGAAAGTTGGTTCCATTTTATGTCCCTGTCTTAGTCAAGTACTCAGACTTAAGCAATCAACTATTAGCTGACCAGATGGGCAATACTTCAAAAGACAAAAGGAAATAAGGCTGAAGAGAGGGGTGGAGGCTGGCAGGATGAAAAGGGTGGACCCAAGCCGGTTACAGGGACAATATGCTTTCAGCTCTCCTTTTATTCATTCTGAAACCTGACTCCTTGTTGGTTTACTTTGATGAAAGTTATCTGGAAGGCAGAGAGACCCTGCAATGCCTAAAAATAGACCTGCAGCCACTAAACATTCGAGATTTTGTTGTAAAACTCCCACTAGCTAGCAAGATGGGCCTCTCTAGTTTTGGACGGAGGTACAAAACTTGATAGTATTGTAGTTAACAGCAATTGCTACAAATGTGATTCATTTGTATTTAATCCTATTCAGGATTAAATAGTTGCCATGGATGAGAAGAAGGCTGAGGGGGAAGAAAAGCCAATTCATTACGAAGACATGATAATGAAAACATGTCAGTCTTATCCTAAACTTTGTAACGTACCAAGGAACTTGGTGACTCTGAAAAGAGGCTCCATTTAAGGATCATCTAATGGTGATTCTCAAGGCATGGAGCCAGATATTGAGATACCTTTTTTTATAAAGGATTGTGAAGATGACAATGAGGAAATGGTGGGTAATATTTAAGACCCCATACATCAAACCAAGACAAGTGCAAAAGCCCTGGGAATTCTAACTGGGCAACACTTTATACACTGTTTATGAAATCTAAAATTTTTCAAAATGGGGGGAACACTTCTTTTAAAGTGGCACTTAAATGTTGAATATAGTTCTCCATATTCACAGGTCTTATTTTAACTGGGTAATGATTCTGTTTTCTATGAACGGCAAGATATTTGTGACTATTAAGAAAAGAGTGTAAAATGTGGGCCTAAAGTACTCCTTGTTCCTTGGAGCATGAATCCTTTGAAAGTCTATGTCAAAAGTTATTTTTCTTTTGATCTTTAACCAAATAGCCAATATGTCTTTACCCCAAGACAAAATATATCCGTGTATTCATTGCTTTTTCAGTTTGTTTTAACCTCTGTTTTCTTCCTTGTCTTGCATGTGATGTACATTTTCTGTTTTTTATTATATATACAGGATGGATAGATTAAACAGGCAGATTTACAAAAGTACTCAATGGTTGATTCTGCTAGCCAGCTGATTCATTATAAAAGGCCATACCTTTGCTTGTCGTTATAGCATTTCTCAATATTAAGGTGATGGAAAAGCAAAAGAAAAGTCTACGGTGATCTCTGACAAAGGAGGGCAAATCCTGAAATCAATCTGGTTTCATGGGTGTAACTGTCAGCCTGATCCTGAGTTTTACCATTGATTTCAGTGTGCACAGGATCAATGTGTAGAGAGCAGAGTATTTCCCAGAATCCTTTTCCTTTTCTAACGTAAACTTTTTCTTGTTTGAAAATTTCCCCCCCTAATGATGCCTGACTCTGCATAACACAGTCTGAGCTATTCAGAACTTAGATTATCTGTTATCAGTCTGGTGAGACTAGAAGTAAAGTTCTTACAGTTTGAGATGTATTTGTTTCATCAAAAATGATCCTATATATTATATTTTTCTTATTATTTCAACCAGGAGCAAATAATTTAAAGATATTTGCTAGCCTGATAACCACTGTTCAGATGATGTTGGGCCCTGAGGTGATAAATTAATTATTCTAGCTACTCTACTGTTTTCAAAGCACTTAGCAATGTATACAAAGAGCCTGATTCAAAGTCAATGGAAAGATTTTCATTGACTTTAAGGGGTTTTTGATCAGACCGCAAATGCACAGAAAATACATTTTTGAATACATGAATGAATGTTCCGGAACATATAGGGTTATAGCTGAAGCTGAGCTAAACATAAAACTGACACTGAAAAGCAATTCACATAAATATTTACAGCTGTCTCTCAGATACAATTCTCCTGCTTGCTTCTTTTTTTGGAAACTTCTTAATACAGCAATTTGTGCGGTCTCAAATGCTAGCATGCTATGCCGTCTGCTGTGAAACAAGCTGTGATTTAGACTTCAGACATTAGGACGGGACAATTGGAAAATCAATTTTAAAAAAGAAACATAACCCTATGAACAATAGTGAAAGCATCAGCAGTTGGGGATGTTAAAGTCTGAGCATATTGGTTTGAGAAGGAAAAGTTAAACAGATTTGAACTGCAATCCCCAGGAAAATGCAAAGAGAAGTCTTGTCCCACAGATATAAGGGGAAGGAGAAAGTTAGTGGGAGATAACAGTGGGGGGTGTTGCTGCATGCCCCGTTTCTTTGCTGAATGTTAGATCAAACTCTATAGCTTACCTTTATATATACATACACAAAATATCAAACCCAGTTTTCCCTTGGTTGTGCTATGTGATCAATATCATTCCGATGGCAAGATTCTCCTCCACTTTGTGAAGCAGCTCCAAGCCCTGGAGTGGATTATTTTTAGGCTGGTGATGGGAAGATCAGCTGCTGCCTCCTATCGAGTTTCCAAAGTGAACAAACTTTTCTTGTCTTTCTCACACACTCAAGAGGGCAGGAAACTGGGAAGAGACAAGCAAGCAAAAGGCACCAATTTTTAGACCCCTGAAGCTCCAATCCCAGGCTCTCAGGATTCCTCCAGATTGCATTTATTTTCATTTTCCTGGGCTGAAGTGCTATGATACAAAGGGTGATTATTCTAAAATCATCAATATGCCCCAAGATGGTCAAAATTCAAAAGGGCATGCATGATGCAGCTTTGGAAAACAATATTAATAGGCTTCAATTTAATATTTTCTTAGTAAAGAACATAGCTCTGCATTTGAGACTGCAATTTTGCACATCATCATGAGGCTATGGGAAAAATTGGATCTACTTGGATCCTACCAAATTTTGGCTTAGAGCTCCCAAATTCTATTGTTAAAATACAGAATAAGTCTAGTCACTCTTAATGCACATAAAAAAAAATGAATTGGAGCAGCTGCACTTCTTTGTGGGATTTTAAGTGGGTAGAATTTTTAGATTTGGGACAAAAAAGAAAAATTAACTGTGCCAAGTGCCAGGAACAAGTTTTTGTGGTGCTGCAGCACCCATTTACTACAGTATCTGGATTGCTTGGTGTGCTAGGAGCTACTACATATTTGTTTTCTATTTAGACAGTAGAATTAGTATATAGAAATTTAAAATAGCAGAATCCAATGCTATTGAGTGGGATGCTTCAGGGTTCAGACTTTTCCATCAAAGCAAGAGCAACTATTCTTATTTTCTTTTAGATTGTAGAGTTTGGGGCCAAAATTTGGGAAGATCCAGCTGAATCCAGATACCAGATCCAGGATCTTGCAGTACTATTGTGCCACTATTCACTATGGTTGAGAATATTTTGGTGCAGTAGGAGTGGTTACACTTGTTCTTGATTCAGAAATGAGAATTTGGGAGCTTGTAGCCAAAATTTGGCTAGATCCAGCAGGATCCAGATGTTGAATCTAGGTTTTTGCAGTGCAAACTTTCCAAGATTCAAAAGGTTTTGATTTCGTAAAAAGGATTAGACTTGTGCTCTTATTTAATTGTATAATTTGAAGGCTTGGGGCAAAAAATTGACAGGATTCAGATATAAGCAGTTTTTACCTTTTTCCATTATTTTGTTACCCCGTCTCTCTGGAAAGAGATAGTGGAAACCTCAGATCAATAGGAGAATAGCATGCTTAGTTTCCCTCCATATTCTTATGAACATCAAACCTTCAGCTATGTTGAGTTACTATGACAATTTTCCACCAGGCATTTCCTTGGCATTTCACATTTTTCTTTTTTTAAATTCAGAGAAAGTTTTACAAGAAAAATTGTAACATGGGCTTCTGAATTTATATATATATATCCTTTAACCGGATCAAAATAAAATCTCAAAATGTTCTCATTAGTGTTTAAAATAGTATTGTGATCATGACATTTCCTGGGAGGGCAGATTCTGAGCTAATTTCATATGTAGACACACACATGTTAATGCACAACAAAAAATTGCTTAAATCTTTTATTTCCTATGTCACACTCTATTTAAATGGGTGTCCTTCAGATCTGTTTTTATTGCCCTGTCCACTTATTTGCCATTTTGAGATTATGAGAGAGGATATACAATGGGTGGAGAAACTAGGTGGTAGCCTTTCTAATGTAATATTTTTAATAGCCCTTTAAAATTCTTTGGCCAACACCCTCCAGACTCTTCAAAAGGTGAAGTATAGTGCTGGCTTGGAATTTTTTGATGAAACATTTTTTTTCATTGGAAAAAGCCAACTTGTTGAAACCAAACCTTTTTTTTTTTTTTTCCTGGAAAGGGTCAATTTTATCAAATTTTTCAACTTGAAAAAACTTTGAAAAAAGTACCAAAATTGTCAAAATATTTTGTTTTGGCCTTTTTTAAATTAAAATTTTCAGTTTTCTATTTGAAACAACTTTTTGTTTTGAAATTTAAGCTAATTATTAGGGGAGGGGGTTAATGATCAGAACTGAAAAGAAACATTTAAAATGTATTGAAACAAAATAGTTTAGTTGACCTGACCCACGTTTTGTTCCTGATTTTTTTTTTCCAGTTTGTGAAAATTTCCAAGATATTGACCTTTGGTCCCAATTTGAAATGGGGAAATATTTTGCTATCTCAAATATTTTTGTGGGATGGGAAAGCCATTTCCTGCCCAGGTCTAGTAAAGTGTTCTGTTCTCAATCATTGCCAAAGTCTGTGCTCCTTGTTTTATACTCAGGAATGGGGGATTGGTTTCAAAGCCAGGCAGGAACTGTTGTCATTTTATTATCATAATCAGCAATCTAAAGAAAAACTCTCAGAAGATCAATTCAAGGCTCTCCCCTTCCCATGCCTGAATGTATCAGAACACGGAGACACACATCATTCATACAGTGAAAATTATTTGAGGTTTTTTTTTTATTTGTGGAGCATTTAAAAACATGCATGTTTTAAATACTATCCCACACGTGGAATTTAGGATGGGGGAGGGAGCTGGAATCAGGAAACTAGCATAAAGCTGCCTAAATCCAGGGGTTATTTTTAGGGGCAGGCATGGTAACGTTGCCTTATGTAATACTGTTCTGAAAAAGAAGAAAAAAGCTGCCATTTTCCCATCTCTTGTGGGCAGGTTCCCTGTCTCCCCTCACCCCAGCCAATCTGATTCCCCATCCACCTTCCACCTTCTCCCCCTAAGCAGAAGGGACTTACCCGGAGGTAAGGCAGGAGTGTTGGCAGGCGTCTGGCTCCTGGGGATTAATCTTTGGGATGCCAGGTATTTACTACTGCAGTCTGCTAGTGACTCGGTAATGATCAGCCCAGCCAGCAACCCAGGGGAAGAGACAGACCCAGCAAAGCGAGCGGACTGCTGCTGCTGCTGCTGACTCCAGGGCGAGGGAGAAGGAGGAGGATGAGAAGCACACAGACCCTTTATTTTCATTTTTAACGAGCAAAGTTACAGCCTGTTTGTGCCCCAGCCCCATTCACTAGCCAACTACCCTCCTGGAGGGGCGGCATGGGGGCACTCCGGAATGCAGCTAACGGGGCTGCTCCCTGATTGGAGCGCACAGAGCAGAGGGAGCCCAGCCGTCACGCACTCGGTTTGGCATCCCCAAAAGGGGAGTGTAGTCTGGCAGGATCCCCCCACCCCCGGCCGCCCCCAGCAGTGAATTAGCGCGAGCTCCTACTAGTATTATACCCAATTATAAACTCCCTCGTTAGAGTCTATGGACCAAAGTCAGAGGTGGTGAAGCCACTGGAGCAAATTGTGTTCATTTTCCACTTCATGCTCATGTACATCCCCTCTAGCCATATGTGCGGGAATCTGTGCTGATGCGAATTATACACTGAGGAGCTGGAAGAAGATGTAGGTTAAAGTGAGAGGGAAGCTACTATAATTTACCCCATCGTAGACTTCTTTAGACACTGGCAGAGGGGTGGACATAGGTTTACGTTCAAAAGCCTCTGACTTTTGCCCTGTGAATTAGGAGAGTCCAAGGGTATGTCTACACTACGGGATTAATCCGAATTTATATAATTCGAATTTGGGAAACAGATTGTATAAAGTCGAATGTATGTGGCCACACTAAGCACATTAATTCGGCGGTGTGCGTCCAAGTACCGGGGCTAGCGTCGATTTCTGGAGCGTTGCACTGTGGGTAGCTATCCCATAGCTATCCCATAGTTCCCGCAGTCTCCCACGCCCATTGGAATTCTGGGTTGAGATCCCAGTGCCTGATGGGACAAAAAACATTGTCGCAGGTGGTTCTGGGTACAGCCTCAGCCCTCCCTCCCTCCCTGCATGTAAGCAACGGACGGCAGACAACCATTTTGCGCCCTTTTTCCTGGGTGAACACTGCAGACTCCATACCACGGCAAGCATGGAGCCCGCTCAGCTAAAGACAGCAGTCATGAACATTGTAAACACCTCGCGCGTTCTCGTGGAGTTTATGCTGAGCCAGGACCAGAAAAACGAGGCGAGGAGGCGGCGGCGGCGGCAGTGCAGCAACAAGCGTGATGAGGACATGGACATGGACAGGGACACGGACACAGAATTCTCTCAAACCGCGGGCCCCCGTGCTTTGGAGATCATGTTGTTAATGGGGTAGGTTCTATCCATGGAACGCCTATTCTGGGCAAGGGAAACAAGCACAGACTGGTGGGACCGCATAGTGTTGCAGGTGTGGGATGATTCCCAGTGGCTGCAGAACTTTCGCATGCGTAAGGGCACTTTCATGGAACTTTGTGACTTGCTTTCCCCTGCGCTGAAATGCCAGAATACCAAGATGAGAGCAGCCCTCACAGTTGAGAAGCACGTGGCGATAGCCCTGTGGAAGCTTGCAACGCCAGACAGCTACCGGTCAGTCGGGAATCAATTTGGAGTGGGCAAATCTACTGTGGGGGCTGCTGTGATGCAAGTAGCCAAAGCAATCACTCAGGTGCTGCTACGAAAGGTAGTGACTCTGGGAAATGTGCAGGCCATAGTGGATGGCTTTGCTGCAATGGGATTCCCTAACTGTGGTGGGGCGATAGATGGAACCCATATCCCTATCTTGGCACCGGAGCACCAGGGTACCCAGTACATAAACCGCAAGGGGTACTTTTCAATGGTGCTGCAAGCACTTGTGGATCACAAGGGACGTTTCACCAACATCAACGTGGGCTGGCCGGGAAGGGTTCATGACGCTCGCATCTTCAGGAACACTACTCTGTTTAAAGGGCTGCAGCAAGGGACTTACTTTCCGGACCAGAAAATAACCGTTGGGGATGTTGAAATGCCAATAGTTATTCTTGGGGACCCAGCCTACCCCTTAATGCCGTGGCTCATGAAGCCATACACAGGCAGCCTGGACAGGAGTCAGGAGCTGTTCAACTACAGGCTGAGCAAGTGCAGAATGGTGGTAGAATGTGCATTTCGCCGTTTAAAAGGTCGCTGGTGATCATTATTGACTCGCTCAGACCTCAGCCAAACCAATCTCCCCATTGTTATTTCTGCTTGCTGCGTGCTCCACAATCTCTGTGAAAGTAAGGGGGAGACCTTTATGGCGGGGTGGGAGGCTGAGGCAAATCGCCTGGTTGCTGATTACGCGCAGCCAGACACCAGGGCGATTAGAAGAGCACACCAGGAAGCGCTGTGCATCAGAGAAGCTTTGAAAACCAGTTTCATGACTGGCCAGGCTACAGTGTGAAATATCTGTTTGTTTCTCCTTCATGAAAACCCGCCCCCTTTATTGACTCATTCTCTGTAAGGAACCCACCCTCCCCCTTCCCCCAGCTTTCTTTCAAACCAAATAAAGTCACTATCGTTTAAAAATCATTTATTCTTTATTAATAGATTATAAAAAGAGGGAGGGAACCCGGGTGGGGTTTGGGAGGAGGATCGGTGGGAAGGAAAAGGCCACTAAAAAAAGGTTAAAAAAATGACAGCCTTTTGCTTGGGCTGTCCATTGGGGTGGAATGGGAAGGTGTACGGAGCCTCCCGCCCCGCGTTCTTACACGTCTGGGTGAGGAGGATATGGAACATGGGGAGGGGAAAGGGGGGTTATACAGGGGCTGTAGCGGCACTCTGTTTTCCTGGAGCCGTTCCTGAAGCTCCACCAGATGCCGGAGCATGTCTGTTTGCTCGCGCAGCAGCCCCAGCGTTGCATCCTGCCTCCTCTGATCTTCCTGCCGCCATCTCTCATCTCGAGCGTCTCTCCTCTCCTCACGTTGGTCCCTCCTGTCCTCACGTTGGTCCCTCATGTCCTCACGTTGGTCCCTCCTGTCCTCACATTCACTGGCTTCTTTCCTATACTTTGAAACCATGTCCTTCCACTCATTCAGATGAGCTCTGTCACTGCGGGTGGATTCCATGATTTCTGCAAACATCTCGTCTCGCGTCTTCTTTTTCCGACGCCTTATCTGTGATAGCTTTCGGGACAGAGGAGGGAGGCTTGAAGAATTTGCAGCTGCTGTAGGGAGGGGAAAAAAGAGAGAATTTTTTAAAAAGATACATTTTGCAGAACAATGCTTATACTCTTTCACGGTGACCAACACTATTCACATTACATAGCACATGTGATTTCTGTGCAAGGTTGCATTTTGCCTCTTAATACTGAGTGCCTGTGGCTTTGCTGCTAGAGATCACAGGTCCGGGCAACAGAATTCGGCTTGCATGCGGCCATGGTAAGCCATTGTCTTTCGGCTTCTGCGCCCTCCTTTCCCACATACCAAGCAAAGCCCGTTGAGTGCTGCGGTTTTCCTGTTAACATTCAGCAGCAGCAGAAAACAAACTAACCACCCCCACCCCATCCAATTCTCTGGATGATCGCTTTATCCCTCCCCCCACCGCGTGGCTGGTAACAGGGAAGATCCCTGCTAGCCAAACGCGAAAAGCTCAGGGCCAATTTCCCCCCCTGCACTTGGCTAACTGCAGGGAAGGATTTCTTTTCAGCCACAGGCAAACAGCCCAGTAGGAACGGCCACCTCTGTCCCCTTAATTAAGTTCCCGTATTTCAACCAGGTTACCATGAGCGATATCACTCTCCTGAGGATTACACAGGAAGATAAAGAACGGATGTTGCTTGAATGCCAGCAAACACCGGGACCATACGCTGCCAGGCTTTGTCAGGCAATGATACCAGATTACTTGCTGCAAGCATGGCGTGGTCAAGTGTCCTACCATGGAGGACGGAATAAGGCTGCACTGCCCAGAAACCTTGTGGCAAGGCTTTTGGGGTACCTCCAGGAGAGCTTCATGGAGATGTCCCTGGAGGATTTCCGCTCCATTCCCAGACACGTTAACAGACTTTTCCAGTAGCTGTACTGGCCGCGAATGCATCGCAAGTCCTCAGGGCAAAGTAATCATTAAAAAACGCTTGCTTTTAAAACAAGTTTTATATTTTAAAAGGTAAACTCACCTGAGGTCCCTTCCATGGGGTCATGGTCTTGGATACTGGCTTGGGAGGGTACTTCAGTCAGGCTGAGAAAAAGATCCTGGCTGTTGGGGAGAACGAGTGCTGGGTGCTCTCTGCAAGCTCGTCCTCCTCCTCCTCCTCCTCTTCCCCATCCGCAGAATCCTCAGGTGTAGCTGATGAGACTATCCCCGACCCGGAATCCACGGTCACAGGTGGGGTAGTGATGGCGGCCCCCCCTAGAATTGCATGCAGCTCGGCGTAGAAGCGGCATGTCCGCGGCTCTGACCCGGAGCGACCGTTTGACTCCTTTGTTTTTTGATAGGCTTGTCTGAGCTCCTTGACTTTCACGTGGCACTGATCTGAGTCCCTATTGTGACCTCTCTCCATCATGCCCTTGGAGATTTTTTCAAAAGTTTTGGCATTTCGTCTTTTAGAACAAAGTTCTGCTAGCACTGAATCCTCTCCCCATATAGCGATCAGATCCAGTACCTCCCATACGGTCCATGCTGGTGCTCTTTTTCGATTATCGGACTGCATGGTTACCTGTGCTGATGAGCTATCTGTGGTCACCTGTGCTCTCCATGCTGGGCAAACAGGAAATGAAATTCAAATATTCCCGGGGCTTTTCCTGTCTACCTGGCCAGTGCAACCGAGTTCAGATTGCTGTCCAGAGCGGTCACAATGGTGTACTGTGGGATAGCTCCCGGAGGCCAATACCATCGAATTGCGGCCACACTAACCCTAATTCGAAATGCTAAAATCGATTTTGGCGCTACTCCGCTCGTCGGGGTGGAGTACAGAAATCGATTTAAAGAGCCCTTTATTTCGAATTAAATGTCGTCGTTGTGTGGACGGGTGCAGGGTTAATTCGAATTAAGGCTGCTAAATCCGAATTAAAGTCGTAGTGTAGACCAGGCCCAAGGCTTTGTCTACACACTACATCATTTACAGTGGCGCAGCTGCACTCCTGTAGTGCTTCTGGTGAAGATGCCCTAAGCCAGGGGTGGCCAACCTGTGGCTCTGGAGCCACATGCGGCTCTTCAGAAGTTAATATGCAGCTCCTTGTATAGGCACCAACTCCGGGGCTGGAACTACAGGCGCCAACTTTCCAGTGTGCTGGGGGGTGCTCACTGCTCAACCCCTAGCTCTGACACAGGCCCTGCCTCCAGTCCACCCCTTCCTGCCCCCTCCCCTGCCATGCCCTTGCTCCTTCTGCCTCCCCCCCCAGAGCTTCCTGCATGCCACACAGCTGATCCAGAGGTGTGGGGAGGGAGGGGGAGGCGCTGACCAGCAGGGCTGCTGGTGGGTGGGAGGCGCTGGGAGCGGGGCAGGGGAGCTGATGGGGGGCTGTGGTTTTTTGGCAACCCCATCTCTGCTCTGGCCCCAGAGCTTGCCCTGCTCTGGCCCCAGAGCTTGCCCTGCTCTGCCCACCTGCCCAGCACTCCTGTCATGGAGGGGGCAGGGCCCCTGGCCCCCCCCCCACACTTTTGGCAAGACTCCGTCACCCCTTGCTCCACCCCCTATGGTCACTGCTTCCTGAGCCGGCCCTGGAGCCGGGTCCCCCCACCCAGGCAGCTCTTTCTGGCTGTGCAAGTTGTCTTATCTGCCTCAGGATGCTGGTAGCTGAGGAGCAGCCACTGTCCCGGGCACCAGCAGCAGTGGGAGGAGATGGGGAAGTGCCATAGCTGCCCACTCCATGGCACTAGCCAGAACAGCAGCCACACTGCACTGCTCGGCTCCGGCTTCCCACCTCTGACCTGGTCAGGGGCGGAGCCTCGGGGGGGTGGGGGGGAAGAGGAGGAGGTGGGGGTGTGGAGCTGCCCCTGGAACTGCCCCCCTCTGTTTAAGGCACTGCAGTGCCCACCCAACTGTGCCCATGGACTTGGGACTTCTGCCCCCCGGGGCACTGGGACTCATGAATCCCCTGCAACCAGCTCGTGGCCCCCTGGCAGGCCATGGAACCCCGGTTAAAAACTGTTGTTTTAAGTATTTGTTGGGACTGATCTTGGTCAAAAAAAAAAAGGAGAAAGAACGAGAGCATTAGAGACAAACTCCAATTTGAAATATTTCCCATAGCTTTTTTTTTTTCAATTTGTTGTTTCTATGGAGAAAATATTGTGGGAAATATGCTATATACAACAAAGGGCACAGAGCAATCTAAATAGAGAGGAACTGAATATGGAGAGAATCACGAGAAAATCCCAATCCTCAGAAATTGCCAAAAGGAAGTGGTAGTGACCAAGAAATAAGACCTTATTTACGTTGGGGATTTGTCCCAATTCCAGCCATGAATGGACAGCTAATGGTATAGCTGCACCAATGACACACCGAATGTAACCAATAAAGCTACTATTTGCATTGTTAAATCTTAGCCCTGCTTGAAGATGGGTGCGAAAACTGTGGCTTAGAGCAGTTTACCCTGTCTACACTAGTAGTTTGCATTGGTGCGGCAATACTGGTGGATTTCTATTGATAACTGAAATCAGGGCAAATCTGAGCCAAGGCCTAGTATCCCTGAAAACCCTTCCCTGCCTCTTCATCCTTCACAATGGTTTACAAATCCTAAAACCAATAGAAATGGTTCTATTAATACGAAGATACAATTATTCCAATAAAACAGTTTTAAAAAAATTTCCTGCAATATTTGCAAATGAAACATTACAGTATCATGCTAATGTATGCGTACCTGAAATTTACTAGAAAGTGACTGCAAACAAAAGTGAAATTGAGCAATCTGGTTTCAATATCCAAGATCACAGAAATACAAAAAATAAACAAACTGCAGAAATACTGAAAAATAAATTAGACGTTTAAAATTCTTTTAAAATCAAAGGTGCCAGGCAAAGACATACTGTATATTTGATTTTTAACATGAGAGGAGTTCCTTTAATATTGCAAATTTTATCAGTTATAAATGTTAAGAACAGTTAAAGGTTTTTAAATCAATCATGTATCCTCTAAGCAACAGAATGTTCATCCAAAATAGCATGCATTACCTTTATCCTTTTAAATCTAAACCCCACCAAATGCAATCCACCCAATATCTTTTAAATGCATCTATAGCATAGCTGACATTGCTTTTTTCATCTCTGCTGTATTTATGTCCGGCCTTTTAGACTGTGCTTGGACAATGTTCGGTGTAGGTCCATGCAACCCCATTGTCCTCTTTTTACACTAACAAATCAATAGCCCCTTCTAGTCTAATTTTACCCTTATCTGGAAAGACAACAGGTAATAACCTTTCAGAGACAGAACTAAGCCCTGATTTTGTTTCCATTATTGTAAATTAATCAAAAAATCACAATGGGGAACATTTTCAAAATCACCTAAATTACTTAGTAGCTTAAATCCCATTTTCAGATTTAGGCTCCCAGGTCACTTTGGGACTTCTCAGAATTTTACTCTATATCTTTTTGTTTTTTAAGGCATAAAAATAAAATGAACAACATGAGATAATATTACAAGTGCCAGCTGCTGTTAGGGTGACCAGATGTCCCGATTTTATCGGGACTGTCCCGATATTTCCTTGTTTGTCCCGCGTCCCGACCGACGTGCGGTCGGGACACTGGACAAACAAGGAAATGCGCCAGAGCCTGGAGCCCGGAAGTGCTCGCACCCCCCCCCCCCGCCCCGACTCCACCCCTTCCTCCCCCGATTGGCTCCCTCCCCGAATCCCCGCCTCTTCCCCGGGCTCACCATTTCTCCTCCCTCCGCAAGCGCTGGAGGGAGGCCCGGGAGACTCAGGGGAAGCGCGGGGCCGGGGTGAGTAAGAGTCCGGCCTGGCCCCGAGCAGGCAGGACTCAGTCGGGTGGTAGGGAGAGGAGGTGGCCCATGGGGCCAGGCGGCGGCTGTTGTTCTCCCCCCCGGGCAGCGGGACACGGGAGCAGCCGCTGCTGCAGCTCCCACTGCCGCGGGGGAGGAAGCGGCCATGGCGCTCGGCGGCTGCGGCTGTGGCACCCCCGAACCGGGGCCTGCTGCAGGGACCCAGCAGCGCGCACGCTGCGCCCAGCCCCTGGCCAGTTGCGTCTGGGCTGCTGCCCAGCTGGTGCTATCCCGTGGCGGCCCCGGGGCGGAGGCATCGGCAGCCCAGCCCCGTTCGTTCCCCGGCGGGACCCGAGCAGGACGGGGGGGCTGGGGCCTGCTGCCCCCGCTCCGGGGCCGCCGCGGGATTGCACCAGCTGGGCAGCAGCCCAGATGCGACTGGCCAGGGGCTGGGCGCAGTGTGCGCGCTGCTGGGTCCCTGCAGCAGGCCCCGGCTCGGGGGTTTCGGGGGCGCCAGAGCCGCAGCCACCAAGCGCCATGGCCGCTTCCTCCCCCGCGGCAGTGAGAGCTGCAGCAGCGGCTGCTCCCGAGTCCCGCTGCCTGGGGGTGAGAACAGCCGCCGCCTGGCACCGCAGGCCGCCCCCCTACTCTCCCTACTGCCCGACTGAGTCCTGCCTGCTCAGGGCCAGGCCGGACTCTTACTCACCCCGGTCCCGCGCTTCCCCTGAGTCTCCCGGGCCTCCCTCCAGCGCTTGCTGAGGAAGGGTTTTTTTTGTTTTTTTTTTTGGCCCCTCCCCCACCACGCCTCCCCCCCCCTCTGCGTCACCCTCCCTCCCGTCCCCCCGCGTCCCGATATTTGACTTGGGTGATCTGGTCACCCTAGCTGCTGTTACTGTGTAAAGTGACACAGCCTGTATGACTATGATAAAAAATGGAAACAATTTCAAGAATGTAATTGAGATTACACTTTGTGTTTCCATTAGAACTGGCAGAACACAGCCAAACCATGCTCCAATGCACTCTGCCATTCTAATGACTGTAACTTTACAACTTGTTTAGAATTTCAACAATGTCATATTTTATTACAGAATAAAGTTAAGGAAAGTTGAACCATTAAAACTTAAGGGAATTTCCTTTATTGGAAATGTAGAAATTTGTTGGCATACATCAGCCCCGAAATTCAACATCGTAGTGTCCAAAAGGTCATGCTTTGGTTTGGTATTTCCATGAGTTGTGACTTATCCTTCAAACAGACAGCATTAACGAGGAGCCCTTAAGAGAATTTATTGATGTCTTATCTTTCTTCATACAAGCCATCTTGTACAATTTTCTTGCTTTTTAACAGAACAAAGTTAACCATATAGGGGCCCAGTACTGTCGTATTGAAGTCAATTATCCAGATCATCAGCTGGTGTAAATCTGCATAATTTTGCTGAAGTCAGTTGAGCTACGTTGACTAACACCCAAAAAGGAACAAGTGCAGTGGGAGCGTTTCTTGAAGTCATGATGCCTTGGCTACCTGCACTCAGGCTGTGTAGCTCCATAATGGTGCTGGGAGCTGCTGCCCTCTACTCCAGTTGCAATGGCAATCAGTTCCATCTTCAGTGGAGTCATGCTGCCAAATTTCCACCACCAACAGCTACTAATGGAATCTCCTCATTCCTGAAAGGGGTTTCCATGCTATGCCATTCTCATCTGGGATCACAAAACTCCCTGACAGTCTAGGGCCCAGATACACAGCTCTTGCCTTATCCCATCTCCTGTGGAGAGGTGGACCATTTTTCCATCCCCTTTCACCTCTTAAAGCCCACACTTTCCCTCCATGCTATAGAAAGCCCTTCTGCAGTAAAGGGATTCCATGGGCAGTCATTGATGGATCCAATCACCCGTGGAGCATCACCAAAGAGTACTGGAGTAGCTATGGGGTGTGGGCAACAGGAGGTAGTATTGTCAGGAAACTAGCAGTGCCATGAGTACTTTGATTTGTTGTGGGGTTGGAATGGATAGATGATTCTGGAATTGAACTGCTGGTTAGGTAAGTGGTGTAGGGATGAAGGGTTTTGTGCAACACTGGTCCACTTTCTATGGGGGCATTGACGGGGAAAGCTGTGCCTAATTAATCGATTGGAATGGGCTGAGGAAAGCCCCAAAGGCTAATTAACCCAGAAAGTAAAAAGGCACAGGAAGGAAGTGCTCAGGGTGAGTGTCTGTCTGTCTGATAGGTTTTTTGAGAGTCAGATGAGATCTCTCAGAGGGAAGAGACCTTCTGTCTCCCTCCTCCTTAGCTGAGTGAGCTAAGGACTGTATGCTTGTAAATACAGAGATGCATAAGTTTGTAAAGGTGGTGGGGACAACACTGTAAATAAATTGCACAAGATGTTCTCCAAGCAGTTTGGGTCTAGAAAGGAGCCAGGAGCAGGAGGGTGCCCCTGTCACAAGTGGTAAGCAATGAAGAGGACAGGCCACTGAGTCAGAGCTATCTGGATCGCTTGGTAAACTGCGCACAAGCAAACAATATGTGTTTTAATACAGCTCAATGTAAATGTTTACATCTAGGAACAAAGAATGTAGGCCAGGCTTTTGGAATGGGGGACTCTATCCTGGGAAGTAGTGACTCTGAAAAAGATTTGTGGCTTGGTGTGGATAATCAGCTGAACATGAGCTCCCACTGGAATGCTGTGGTCAAAAGGATGATGCCTAAACAAGGGAATCTCAAGCAGCAGTAGAGAGATTGTTTTACCTCTGTATTTGGCATTGATGTGACTGCTGCTGGAATACTGTGTCCAGTTCCGGTGGTCCACAATTCAAGAAGGATGTTGATAAACTGGAGAGAGTTCAAAGAAGAGCTACAAGAATTATTAAAGGATTAGAAAACATGCTTTATAGTGATAGATTGAGTCTATTTAGCTTAACAAATATAAATTAAGGGATGACTTGATTACAATCTATAAGTACCTACATGGGAAATACATATTTGATAATGGGCTCTTTAGTCTAGCAGAGAAAGGTATAACATGATCCAATGGCTGGAAATTGAAGCTAGACAAATTCAGACTGGAAATAAGGCCTACATTTTAACAGTGAGGGTAACTAATCATTGGAACAATTTACCAAGGGTTGTGATTTTCTATCACTGGTAATTTTAAAATTAAGATTGGATGTTTTTTCTAAAAGATCTGCTCTAGGAATTATTTGGAGGAAATTCTATTGCCTGTTTTTTTTTAAATTAAATTAATGGAGATATCCTATCTCCTAGAACTGGAAGGGACCTTGAAAGGTCATTGAGTCCAGCCCCCTGCCTTCACTAGCAGGACCAAGTACTGATTTTGCCCCAGATCCCTAAGTGGCCCCCTCAAGGATTGAACTCACAATGCTGGGTTTAGCAGGCCAATGGTCAAACCACTGAGCTATCCCTCCCCCCATGTTATATTGGAGGTCAGACTAATCAGTGGTTCTCAAACTATGGGTCAGGACCCCAAAGTGTGGGTCCAGGGCTGGCGTTAGACTAGCTGGGGGCCAGGGCCAAAGCCAAAGCACCACCACCCGGGTCTCAGGGTTTGGCCTCAGCCCGGGGCGGTGGGGCTCAGGTTACAGGCTCCTTGCCCAGATATGAAGCCCTTGGGCTTTGGCTTTGGGTCCCCCCTGCCCAGGGTGGTGGGGCTTGGGCTTTGGCCCCCACCAGGAGCAGCAGGGCTTGGGCAGGCTCAGGCTTCAGTCTCCCCTCTTGGGGCCATTGTGTAGTAATTTTTGTTGTCAGAAGGGGGTCGCGGTGCAATGAAGTTTGAGAATCCCTGGACTAGATTATCACAATTGTCCCTTCTGGCTTTGGAGTAGCAGCCGTGTTAGTCTGTATCCGCAAAAAGAAGAACAGGAGTACTTGTGGCACCTTAGAGACTAACAAATTTATTAGAGCATAAGCTTTCGTGGACTACAGCCCACTTCTTCGGATGCATATAGAATGGAACATATATTGAGGAGATATATATACACACATACAGAGAGCATAAACAGGTGGGAGTTGTCTTACCAACTCTGAGAGGCCAATTAATTAAGAGAAAAAAAACTTTTGAAGTGATAATCAAGATAGCCCAGTACAGACAGTTTGATAAGAAGTGTGAGCATACTTACAAGGGGAGATAGAATCAATGTTTGTAATGGCTCAGCCATTCCCAGTCCTTATTCAAACCGGAGTTGATTGTGTCTAGTTTGCATATCAATTCTAGCTCAGCAGTCTCTCGTTGGAGTCTGTTTTTGAAGTTTTTCTGTTGTAAGATAGCCACCCACAGGTCTGTCACTGAATGACCAGACAGGTTAAAGTGTTCTCCCACTGGTTTTTGAGTATTTTGATTCCTGATGTCAGATTTGTGTCCATGAATTCTTTTGCGTAGAGACTGTCCGGTTTGGCCAATGTACATGGCAGAGGGGCATTGCTGGCACATGATGGCATATATCACATTGGTAGATGTGCAGGTGAACGAGCCCCTGATGGTATGGCTGATGTGATTAGGTCCTATGATGATGTCACTTGAATAGATATGTGGACAGAGTTGGCATCGGGGTTTGTTACAAGGATAGGTTCCTGGGTTAGTGGTTTTGTTCACACATCACTGAACAAAACCACTAACCCAGGAACCTATCCTTGTAACAAACCCCGATGCCAACTCTGTCCACATATCTATTCAAGTGACATCATCATAGGACCTAATCACATCAGCCATACCATCAGGGGCTCGTTCACCTGCACATCTACCAATGTGATATATGCCATCATGTGCCAGCAATGCCCCTCTGCCATGTACATTGGCCAAACCGGACAGTCTCTACGCAAAAGAATTCATGGACACAAATCTGACATCAGGAATCAAAATACTCAAAAACCAGTGGGAGAACACTTTAACCTGTCTGGTCATTCAGTGACAGACCTGCGGGTGGCTATCTTACAACAGAAAAACTTCAAAAACAGACTCCAACGAGAGACTGCTGAGCTAGAATTGATATGCAAACTAGACACAATCAACTCCGGTTTGAATAAGGACTGGGAATGGCTGAGCCATTACAAACATTGATTCTATCTCCCCTTGTAAGTATGCTCACACTTCTTATCAAACTGTCTGTACTGGGCTATCTTGATTATCACTTCAAAAGTTTTTTTTCTCTTAATTAATTGGCCTCTCAGAGTTGGTAAGACAACTCCCACCTGTTTATGCTCTCTGTATGTGTGTATATATATCTCCTCAATATATGTTCCATTCTATATGCATCCGAAGAAGTGGGCTGTAGTCCACGAAAGCTTATGCTCTAATAAATTTGTTAGTCTCTAAGGTGCCACAAGTACTCCTGTTCTTCCTTCTGGCTTTGGAATCTATGAATCTACTTATCTTGTGAGAGCTGTCAGACTATATCATTATGGGATTCATATAGATACAGAGAGAATGAGGGCCGGATTACGGTACAGACGGTACAATTCCAAGTCATCTTAATGTGATACTGTTCAGTATAAGTGATTAGAAAACAAACATGCACATTGAGCTAGGAGAAAATAATTGTTCCTATAGTGCAATGATCGGAGGTGGTGAGGGGGACATAACAGCATGAATTGTACAGTGCTCCAAGGCAGACTCTTGGCAGTCATCTAAGTTTTAATAATACAACTTTAGGGAGACTGACATCATTTTTATCATAATAAAGCAAAGGTTATAAGGAATGTAATGGGAAAATAAGTATACTCTCGTCAGTGCTGATCTTCTGTCTTACATCTTGTTCCATTAGTGTCATCCTGGGTTGAATTGGCAACACTATTTCATCACTAAGGGAGTGAACAGAAAAATGGAATCAACTCTTCATTACGTATGAAACACTGTCATGCTGAGTAAGAAGCAGTCTGGAGATCATTGAACAAACACATTTGGCCCTATTTTCTGTATGTGAGCCAGTTCACAAAATGATTGCATGTAAGGCTGCGTCAGTCTATTACAACAAATTAGTAGATACCTCCTCCTAACAGTCGCAGAAGAGCCAGGAGCAGATTAGTGCATGCGTAGTGTGTGGTCAGCCATTTATTTTCTACCAGTTCTATTGCCTGTGTTATATTGGAGCTGGAATTAAAGATGGATTCAGTTTGTAAAATTCATATCCAGATCCTGATTTGAAACAAGCCATAGTTCAGTGGGTGCTCAGAATTGGAGGTTTGGTTCCCACCTATCTCTACCTACAATTGACATTGATTACCATGATGCAGTACAACAAACTGTCAGACCTTGTCAAAGTGGGACTGAGGCGCTCAGATATTGTGCTGGTTGCATTATAAGAACCAGAAAAGAATAAAATGGGAGGGGGGTAAGAGAGGCGAGAAAGAGAGAGCGATTGTACCTCACTTTGCCTGGGACTACCCCACAGATGTGCTCACTCCAACAATATATATTTATTTTCAGTGTTTCTGTGAAGCCACATTTCAGGCTATGATTTTTGTCTATTGTTGAATTATGTATTAAAGGAGTAGAATATAATTTTTATTTTTTGAACCATAATTTGACAGTTAGTGATTAGGATAATTTAGCATCGTGCTAGTGGGTGCTGAAAGAGGCATCTTTTAGAGATGTAAAACCGAGGTCTGACTCTTGGCCACTTGTAGTCATTAAAGATCCCATGGTGCAGTGGGACTATTAATTACCCATGGTATCTTGGCCAAAATCCAATGTGGTTAATTCTGTTCTTTGTTTCCCTACATTCTCCATTTCATTTTCAATTGGGTATTATATTCTTCTTTGCTTCCTACTCTGTGTAGTGTTGCTAGGAATTGGGAGATGTTTGCTATGTTTTACAAGAGGCAGCTGCATTTCAGTGATGGACAGAGTGTTCCCTACATAAAATCACAGAATCTTAGAAATGGAGGACTGGAACGGACCTTGATAGGTCATTTGCTCCAGTCCCCTGCACTAAGGCAGGACTAAGTATTATCTAGACCATCCCTGATAGGTGTTTGTATAACCTGCTCTTAAAAACCTTCCAATGATGGAGATTCCACAACCTCCCTAGGTAATTTGTTCCAGTGCTTAACTACCCTTACAGTTTTTCCTTCTTGTTCTGTCCTTAGTGGTTAAGGAGAATAATTTATCACCATCTTCTTTACAACAACCTTTCACATACTTGAAGACTGTTATCATGCTCCCCACCCCAGTCTTCTTCACCAGACTAAACAAACCCAGTTTTTTTTTCTCAATCTTTCCTCATAGGTCAGAGGTTTTCTAGACCCTGTAATCATTTTTGTTGCTCTCCTCTGGACTTTCTCCAGTTTAGCCACTTCTTTTCCAAAGTGTGGTGCCCAGAACTGATCACAGTACTCCAGCTGAGGCCTTATCAATGCTGAGTAGAATGGAAAAATTACTTCTTGTGTCTTGCTTACAAAATGCCTACTAATACATCTCAGAACAATGTTCATTATTTTGCATCAGTATTACATTGTTGACTCATGTTTAGTTTGTGATCCACTAAACACTCAGATCCTTTTCTGCAGTACTCCTTTCTAGGTAGTCATTTCACATTTTGTATTTGTGCAACTGATTATTTCTTCCGAAGCATAGTACTTTGCATTTGGACTTATTGAATTTCACCCTATTTATTTCAGACCATTTCTCCAGTTTATCGAGACCATCTTGAATTCTAATCCTGTCCATCAAAGTGCTTGCAACGCCTCCCAGCTTGGTATCGTCCACAAACTTTATAAGGGTACTCTTTATGCCATTATCAAAATCATTTATGAAGATATTGAATAAAGTGACAGTATTAAAAGCCTTACTAAAGTCAAGATATATCATATATACTGCTTCCTCCCATCCACAAGATTTGTTACCCTGTCAAAGAAGGATGTTAGGTTGGTTTGACATGATTTGTTCCTGACAAATCCATGTTGACTATTACTTATCACCTCATTATCTAGGTGCTTACAATTGATTGTTTGATTATTTGCTCCATTATCTTTCCCAGTACTGAAGTTAAGCTAACTGGTCTGTAATTCCTTGGGTGGTTCTTATTCCCCTTTCTATTGGTAGGTACTGTATTTGCTCTTTTCCAGTCCTGTGGGATCTTTTCCATTCTCCACAAGTTCTAAAGATAATTGCTAATGGCTCAGAGAACTCTTCAGCCAGTGCTTTCCTGTGGACAAACATTTGTCACAAAATGATCACTCCATATCTGACCTTTCAGTCCTCTTCCTCAAAGGAAACCTGCACAACATAGGAGCTTAAATTCATAATCTTGCTAGACAATAAAAATCATGGACTCAGTACAGTTATCGTTTATTTACAACAATTTGTAATCCACTAACTCTATTTTGTTGTATGATTGCAGAGGTGTACATGGCCCACTTCATTCTGAATGGTACCTAGCAACATGGGTAAACTGTTATGCTTAACAATCTGTTCCACCTTGTATTTAGCTATGACATTCTGATTACTTTTCCCAGACCTGAAGAAGAGCTCGGTGTAAGCTTCAAAGCTTGTCTCTTGCACCAACGGAAGTTGGTCCAATAAAAGATATTACCTGACCCACCTTGTCTCTCTCATATCCTAGGACCAATACAGCTACTACAACACTGCAAACAACAGTGTGAATCATACTGAAAAGCAGCTCCTTTCCCCTGTGACTAATCCCAAAGTTCTCTCTAACTCTATCAATTCTAGTGTGAGAACCACTTTTGCTAAATTTCCCTTGTAATGGAAGGGGGCGATTGTGTGTGCAGATGTGAGTTCTGTATCCCTTTTATTGACACTCAGCAGCTGTCTCAACGCAAGTGACCCCTCAGCAAAATGATACAAAATAGCTTTGGGTCTGAGAAAGCTAAACATTGGAGGAGAAGAGAACAGGGAACGTTCTGATGTTATTGGCTATTGCCTAAGCAATGGGGGGGAGAGGAGGAAGTAGATTTCCCAACAGTGTGCTTTACAAAGGTAGTATCCAGAGAATATAATTCCCTTCTGATCTCTTGCATAGCCTGCAGGGATTCACATGCTCATAGCATAGCGATGAAGAGGGCTATTTATATGACCCAGCAAAACTACACTCTGTCTGTGCGTGTGCTTTTTATCTAGGGCTTGCTCTGTGGGTCATCAAGCAGGGATGAGATGGGAAATAGGAACCAGTCCAAACAACAGCCCTTTATTGTATTCTTTTCCCATCCATCTTGAGGCCTAAACGAAGGGGGTGTGGTTACATTGAAAAGGAGCAGAACAATGTGTGCGCACAAACTGAATCATTTCACTTAAAGGGACACCACCTAGCCAGACTATGCCCTTAAATTACCTTCCTTAAAGGATAAGAAATCACATGCAGCCTAATCAGAAAAGAGAAAATACAGCTATGGAAGCATAACAAATTAATGGGATCTGCAGATACTGCTCCATAGGTGGTGACTGCAGACGGCTGCTTGGCAACCTATATACAGTAAAAACAAGTCAGTGATTTCAGTTTAGTTCCTAGCAGACAGATTTCCACATCACAGTTGAGACAAAGGTTTTGTCTACACTGCTGTCAGTGCTGTGACGGCAGCACATGTAGACCAGCCTGAGCTAGCTATAATCTAGCTGGCTCAAACAACAATAGCAGTGAAGCCACAGCAGCATGGGCTAGCTTAGTGGTTCTCAACCTATTTATCATAGTGGGCTGCATATGCCCACAAAGTGTTATCTGGGCCACGGGTTGAGAACCACAGTGCCCCTCACCTAACTCCCCCCCCAAACCCCTATCCCCAGTGCCCTCCGCCCAGAGACCCCTCCACAGAGTGGAGTCAGGAGCGGAGAGACAGGCAGCGGGTAGGGACCCCGACCCTGGACTCCAACCCCGGACCCTGCTGGGTGGGGCCAGGTGGAAGTCAGGACCCTGGACCCTGACCCTGTCATGCAGGGCCATGTGGCAGTCAGCAGCCTGGACCCTGAGCCCACTGTGTGGGGCCAGGTGGCAGCCTGCAGCCCGGACCCCAGACCCCTCTGTGTGGAGCCAGCGGCAGCCAGCAGCCCGGGCCCCAGAGCCCGCCACATGGGAGGGCAGCTGTGAGCCTGGAGCTCGCCGCGCGGCAGGGCAGCCGGTCCTGGTCCCTGTGGCCTATAGCACACAGCTGAGCTGGGCCGTAGCTGTGTGCTAATTGGGCCGCATGTGGCCTGTGGGTTGAGGACTGCTGGGCTAGCTCCTCGAGTACATACTGAGTGGGTTGGTACAGCCCATGCTGCTGAGTGCTATTGTTATTTGAGCTAGCTAGATCTATACATGCTGCAGTCGCTCCTCTGATTGCCATATAGACATACCCTAAGAAGTGTGGTCTAAGCAAAGAACTGGTGGCCATAAACTCCTGAGTTCTTATCCCACTTTGACAGTGATTCCATCAGTAACTTCTCTGCCTGGTTTAATATAATAGTGATAATATTATATTATATAGAATATAATACGGTTATGGCAGGCATCATCAGTTTCTTTACTTAGGCTACATCTACACTGCACACCACTGGTGGCAGTGTGTAGTGTACATGTAGCTACATACATGCCATAGTGAAAAGCAGGCTGTGTCCATGCTGTGGTGTGTAGTTACATGTGGCAGTGAAAGGCTCTGGTGGGGGAAAGGCTCAAGCAGCGATAATTGTTGGAGCCTTTTCCCACTACAGAGTCTTTCCCTGTGGCGGGGAAAGACTGCGGCAGTTCCCTGTGGCTGGGAAAGACTCTGGCAGCGGGGAAGCAGCGGGACACTACATTGCTAAAAATATTAGTATAGACATGGGAGGCACTGGTTGGTCATGTAGAAAGCCACATACGGTACTTACCCACTTGGTTCAGACATGTCTTTATTTTTATTGCCTAAGCAGTGCCTCACTGGTTTTTATATCTGTTCTAAGGCGGGCATGTACTCTACAAGCCACTATAAAAAGTGTGCAGTGTAGACGTACCTTTAGTGTGTGAGCATGTTTTGATGCTTAGAAAGTTTTGGATTATGCAAGGTTTTGGTGTAGAGGCAGCTGCGGGAAAGAGGGAAGAGTGTGAGCAGCAGGAAAGTTTGTTCTTCACCCTGGGCTCTGATTGGAGTCAATTCTTGAGGCAGAGTTGGTCCTTAGGACCCTGACATTAGGCATTGGGCTGAGATTCCTGGAACAAGAAGTTGCCCTGAATGCTGTTTGATCTTCTCATTTGAGGACTGGTGTGAGTGTGTGTAAATAAAGCAGTTTAAAGTAAATCCCAACCACACTTCTCTTCTCCTCCACTGGAAAGCTGATCTGCAAGGCCCTACCACATGGCACAGGGGATGATGCTCTTGTCAGAAGGAGAGGCAGTAATATGTGCTCAAGTGCCTCAGAGAGGTGAACTGCAGATTAATTTGTTAATGTAGAAAATACATGTGTATTTCATAAATTCGAGTTTGCCATATGTATTTTCAGTGGATGATGAAAAAAGTTAGGTGAGTGCTAATCTTATAACTATTCAGTCCAGTTCAGGCATTCTGCTGCAGACCAAATCCACCTGAGTCCTAGGGTACGTCTACACTTACCGGAGGGTGCGGCTGCAGGCAATCGATATTCTGGGATCGATCCCGGAAGTGCTCGCTGTCGACGCCGGTACTCCAGCTCGGCGAGAGGAGTACGCGGCATCGTCGGGGGAGCCTCCCTTCTGCGTCTGGACCCGCGGTAAGTTCGGACTAAGGTACTTCGAATTCAGCTACGTTATTAACGTAGCTGAATTTGCGTACCTTAGTCCGAAGTGGGGGATTAGTGGGGACCAGGCCCTAGAGATGGAGATAAAGGGACAAACTCTGCTTTCAGGTCTACTGGTAAGGCTCTAGAGGGCATCAACACAGTTACTCTACTTATTCATCAATATAGAATCTGGCCCTTATGTTTTATGGAAATTGTGACAGAAAAACTCACTTAGCTTCATCCCTGATGTATTGTAACCAAAAGTCATGGGGGACATCTCACATCTGAGACAACACATTTGGGGGAGGGATAGCTCAGTGGTTTGAGCATTAGCCTGCTTAAAGCCAGCATTGTGAGTTCAATCCTTGAGGGGGCCACTTAGGGTATGTCTACACTACGAAATTAGTTCGAATTTATAGAAGCCGGTTTTATTGAAACCGGTTGTATACAGCCGACTGTGTGTGTCCCCACATAAAATGCTCTAGGTGCTCTAGTCGGTGGACCGCGTCCACAGTACGAGGCTAGCGTCGACTTCCGGAGCATTGCACTATGGGTAGCTATCCCACAGCTATCCCACAGTTCCCGAAGTCTCCGCCGCCCCTTGGAATTCTGGGTTGAGATCCCAATGCCCGGATGATGCAAAAACAGTGTTGCGGGCGGTTCTGGGTACATGTCGTCAGGCCCCTCCCCCCCCGTCACAGCAATGGCAGACAATAGATTCGCGCCTTTTTACCTGGGTTACCTGTGCAGACAACATACCACGGCAAGCATGGAGCCCGCTCAGCTCAGCTGAGCTCACCGTCACTATATGTCCTCTGGGTGCCGGCAGACGTGGGACTGCATTGCTACACAGCAGCAGCTGCTAACTGCCTTTTGGCGGTAGACGGTGCAGTAGACTGGTAGCCTTCATCGGCGATCTGGGTGCTGGCAGCCGTGGGGCTTGCCTTTTGGCAGTAGATGGTGTATTACGACTGTTAGCCGTCCTATTACAAGTCGGGTCATCGCACATTAGCAGAGTCTTCCCCGAGCAGCCGATTGTGCAATAGGCCTGAAGACCATCGTCATACACTAACTGCCAAGCGCCCAGTATTTGCTGCCAAGCACCCAGAAAGATGCCGAGGGCTATCAGTCACGCTGCACCGTCGTCTTAAGATGTAAAAAATAGATTTGTTCTGTATTCATTTGCTTCCCCCTCCCTCCGTCAAATCAACGGCCTGCTAAACCCAGGGTTTTCAGTTTAATCTTTGGGGGGACCATTCTGTGTGACAGTTGTTTGTGTTTCTCCCTGATGCACAGCCACCTTTCTTGATTTTAATTCCCTGTACCTGTACGCCATGTCGTCACTCGGCCCGCCCTCCCTCCTTCCCCTAGTCCGTCAGATACTACTTTCGCGCCTTTTCTTTGAATTCTGGGTTGAGATCCCAATGCCCGGATGATGCAAAACAGTGTCGCGGGCGGTTCTGGGTACATGTCGTCAGGCCCCTCCCCCCTCGTCACAGCAACGGCAGACAATAGATTCGCGCCTTTTTACCTGGGTTACCTGTGCAGACAACATACCACGGCAAGCATGGAGCCCGCTCAGCTCAGCTGAGCTCACCGTCACCATATGTCCTCTGGGTGCCGGCAGACGTGGGACTGCATTGCTACACAGCAGCAGCTGCTAACTGCCTTTTGGCGGTAGACGGTGTAGCATGAGTAATAGCCGTGGGGCTGGCAGCCGTAGGGCTGCATTGCACCAGCCCCTTGCCAGGAGATGGTATATTATGACTGGTATCCATCATCGTCGTACTGGAGTGGCTGTCAATCATGGGCACCTGGGCAGACATGCTACTGTTTCGATGATGATGGCTACCAGTCGTAATATACTATTTTCTGCCAATTGCCCAGTATTGTCTGCTAAGCACCCAGAAGAGGCTGAGGGCGATGCTGGGTGCTGGCGGACGTGGGGCTGGCAGACGTGGGGCTGCATTGCTACACAGCAGCAGCCCCTTGCCTTTTGGCAGACGATGGTATATTATGACTGGTAACCATCGTCATCATACTGGAGAGGCTATCACTCATGCTGCACCGTCGGCTGCCAGCTTAAGATGTAAAAAATAGATTTGTTCTGTATTCATTTGCTTCCCCTTCCTCCGTGAAATCAACGGCCTGCTAAGCCCAGGGTTTTCAGTTTAATCTTTGGGGGGACCATTCTGTGTGACAGTTGTTTGTGTTTCTCCCTGATGCACAGCCACCTTTCTTGATTTTAATTCCCTGTTCCTGTACCTGTACGCCATGTCGTCACTCGGCCCTCCCTCCCTCCTGCCCTCCCTCCTTCTCCTGGTCCATCAGATACTAGTTTCGCACCTTTTTTCTGACCAGCCAGGTGCCATAGCTAGCACTGGGATCATGGAGCCCGCTCAGATCACCGCGGCAATTATGAGCACTATGAACACCACGCACATTGTCCTGGAGTATATGCAGAGCCAGGACATGCCAAGGCGAAACCCGGACCAGCCGAGGAGGCGATTGCAGCGCGGCGACGAGAGTGATGAGGAAATTGACATGAACATAGACCTCTCACAAGGCATAGGCCCCAGCAATGTGGAAATCATGGTGTCACTGGGGCAGGTTCATGCCGTGGAACGCTGATTCTGGGCCCGGGAAACAAGCACAGACTGGTGGGATCGCATCGTGCTGCAGGTATGGGACGATTCCCAGTGGCTGCAAAACTTTCGCATGCGTAAGGGCACTTTCATGGAACTTTGTGACTTGCTTTCCCCTGCCCTGAAACACCAGGATACCAAGATGAGAGCAGCCCTCACAGTTGAGAAGCAAGTGGCGATAGCCCTGTGGAAGCTTGCAACGCCAGACAGCTACTGGTCAGTCGGGAATCAATTTGGAGTGGGCAAATCTACGGTGGGGGCTGCTGTGATCCAATTTGCCAGGGCAATGAAAGACCTGGTGATAGCAAGGGTAGTGACTCTGGGCAACGTGCAGTCAATAGTGGATGGTTTTGCTGAAATGGGATTCCCAAACTGTGGCGGGGCCATAGACGGAACCCATATCCCTATCTTGTCACCGGAGCACCAAGCCACCGACTACGTAAACCGCAAGGGGTACTTTTCAATGCTGCTGCAAGCCCTGGTGGATCACAAGGGACGTTTCACCAACATCAACGTGGGATGGCCGGGAAAGGTACATGATGCTCGCGTCTTCAGGAACTCTGCTCTGTTTCGAAAGCTGGAGGAAGGGACTTTCTTCCCGGACCAGAAAGTGACCGTTGGGGATGTTGAAATGCCTATCGTGATCCTTGGGGACCCAGCCTACCCTTTAATGCCATGGCTCATGAAGCCGTACACAGGCAGCCTGGACAGGAGTCAGGACCTGTTCAACTACAGGCTGAGCAAGTGCCGAATGGTGGTGGAATGTGTATTTGGACGTTTAAAAGCGCGCTGGTGCAGCTTACTGACTCGCTCAGACCTCAGCGAAAAGAATATCCCCATTGTTATTGCTGCTTGCTGTGCGCTCCACAATATCTGTGAGAGTAAGGGGGAGACATTTATGGCGGGGTGGGAGGTTGAGGCAACTCTCCTGGCCGCTGATTACGCGCAGCCAGACACCAGGGCGGTTAGAGGAGCACAGCAGGGCGCGGTGCGCATCAGAGAAGCTTTGAAAACGAGTTTTGTGACTGGCCAGGCTACTGTGTGAAACTTCTGTTTGTTTCTCCTTGATGAACCCTCCAAACCGCCCCCCCCCGACCCGGTTCACTCTACTTCCCTGTGAACCAACCACCCCACCCCACCCTCCCCTCCCCAATTCGAGCACCGCTTGCAGAGGCAATAAAGTCATTGTTTTTTCACATTCATGCATTCTTTATTAGTTCCTCACAGAAGTAGGGGGATAATTGCCAAGGTAGCCTGGGATGGGTGGGGGAGGAGGGATGGAAAAGGACACACTGCAGTTTAAAACTTTAACTCTTATTGAAGGCCAGCCTTCTGATGCTTGGGCAATCATCTGGGGTGGAGTGACTGGGTGGACGGAGGCCCCCCCACCGTGTTCTTGGGCGTCTTGGTGAGGAGGCTATGGAACTTGGGGAGGAGGGCTGTTGGTTACACAGGGGCTGTAGCGGCGGTCTCTGCTCCTGCTGCCTTTCCTGCAGCTCAACCATACGCTGGAACATATCAGTTTGATGCTCCAGCAGACGGAGCATTGACTCTTGCCGTCTGTCTGCAAGCTGACGCCACCTATCGTCTTCAGCCCGCCACTTGCTCTTTTCATCCCGCCATTCAGCCCGCCACCTCTCCTCTCGTTCATATTGGGCTTTTCTCATCTCCGACATTGACTGCCTCCACACATTCTGCTGTGCTCTATCAGCGTGGGAGGACATCTGCAGCTCCATGAACATATCGTCCCTCGTCCTACGTTTTCTCTTTCTAATGTTCACGAGCCTCTGCGAAGGAGAAACATTTGCAGCTGGTGGAGGAGAAGGGAGAGGTGGTTAAAAAAGGACACATTTTAGAGAACAATGGGTACACTCTTTCATTACAAGGTCGCATATTTCGGCTTGCAGGCAGCCATGGTAGGCCACAGTGTTTTGGCTTTTTTAACCTTCTTAACATGCGGGAAAGGTTGCAAACAGCAGCGCATTTCCCATATCAAGGATGAATTGGGTTGTCCATTTAAAATGGGTTTTCAATGTAAAAGGAGGGGCTGCGGTTTCCCGGTTAACATGCGGCACAAACACAAGTAAACCCCCCCCCCACACACACACACACGATTCTCTGGGATGATCACTTCACCCCTCCCCTCCACCGCGTGGTTAACAGCGGGGAACATTTCTGTTCAGAAGAGCAGGAACGGGCGCCTCTGAATGTCCCCTTAATAAAATCACCCCATTTCAACCAGGAGAGCTTTCTGGAGATGTCCCTGGAGGATTTCCGCTCCATCCCCATACACGTTAACAGACTTTTCCAGTAGATGTACTGGCCGCGATTGCCAGGGCAAATTAATCATTAAACACGCTTGCTTTTTTTTTGTAATGTTTACAAATATTTACAAAGTTACACTCACCAGAGGTCTCCTGTGTGCCCTGAGGGTCTTGGGTGAGTTCGGGGGTTACTGGTTCCAGGTCCAGGGTCACAAACATATCCTGGCTGTTGGGGAAACCGGTTTCTCCGCTTCCTTGCTGCTGTGAGCTACCTACAGTACCTCCATCCTCATCTTGCTCGTTCCCCGAACCGTCTTCCCTGTGTGTTTCTCCAGTGAGAGAGTCATAGCACACGGTTGGGGTAGTGGTGGCTGCACCCCCTAGGATCGCATGCAGCTCCGCGTAGTAGCGGCAAGTTTGCGGCTCTGCCCCGGACCTTCCGTTTGCTTCTCTGGCTTTGTGGTAAGCTTGCCGTAGCTCCTTAATTTTCACGCGGCACTGCTGTGTGTCCCTGTTATGGCCTCGGTCCTTCATGGCCTTGGAGATCTTTTCTAATACTTTTCCATTTCTTTTACTGCTACGGAGTTCAGCTATCACTGCTTCATCTCCCCATATGGCGAGCAGATCTCGTACCTCCCGTTCGGTCCATGCTGGAGCTCTTTTGCGATCCTGGGACTTCATCACGGTTACCTGTGCTGATGAGCTCTGTGTGGTCACCTGTGCTCTCCACGCTGAGCAAACAGGAAATGAAATTCAAACATTCGCGGGTCTTTTCCTGTCTACCTGGTCAGTGCATCTGAGTTGAGAGTGCTGTCCAGAGCGGTCACAATGAAGCACTGTGGGATAGCTCCCGGAGGCCAATAACGTCGAATTCCGTCCACACTACCCCAATTCCAACCCGCAAAGGCCGGTTTTATCGCTAATCCCCTCGTCGGAGGTGGTGTAAAGAAACCGGTTTAAAGGACCCTTTAAGCCGAAAGAAAGGGCTTCGTTGTGTGGACGTGTCCAGGCTTAATTCGGTTTAACGCTGCTAAAGTCGACCTAAACCCGTAGTGTATACCAGGCCTTAGAGATCTGGGGCAAAATCAGTACTTGGTCCTGCTAGTGAAGGCAGGGGGCTGGACCCAATGACTTCTCAGGGTCCCTTCCAGTTCTATGAGATAGGTATATCTATATATATTATATTATTTTAACCAGACTATTAGCTTTAGCAAGAGTGTGATATCATTTCAAAACTAGAGACCTCTTTATATTTCAGAGTTAACCCACCAAGAAGAAGGGAGGCAGTTCACACTTCTCAGAGCTATTGTTCAGGGTGTCTATAGATTGGGAAGACAACACTATACTGGTTTACATTCTGAAGGACAGGAAATGCTGCATCTAATCAAAGATCTCTCCACCTACACAAAGACCCAAGAATTGGCAAACACATACCATTTTGAAGGTAATAGACCTTCCCCCCCTTCAATTTAACAGTCCATTTTTCAGCTAAAGTTAATAACATTTTTCTTACAGAGTCTACTAGTAAAAATTCTTTAGAACTCTGGAGCCTAGAAACAAACTGGAAGATTAAGGAATGAGTCACGCTATTTGAGTAATCCTGCTACTGATTATTTGAAAAAGCTAGATTAGAAGGGTAGTATTATAGGCCAAAAAGGCAATGTCGGAGATGTGTAAAATAGTTACTTACTTAGCTAACGTAGCCCTATTAGAAAATCTGGCCACGATTTGGAAAGTGATAGTGGAAATTAATACTGGGCACTTGACTGAAGTTTAGCTTCTTGGCACAATATTGGTTAATATAGTCCACAAGAATGGAATTAACAGTATTATAATAATGAAAATGTTAATAAATACAAATAATTAAAATACTGCATCTAGAGGCCAGACTCTCCAGAACAGGCAGAGGAGATTATAATTTACACTTCATCATGCAAATTTATCTCCTTCACATCCCAGGGCAGATTTAGCAGGAAGCCTGCTAAACAACCAGTGGGGCCACTGGACGATCGAGATGCTAAAGGAGTACTCAAGGATGAGAAGGCCATTGAAGAGAAACTAAATTAATTCTTTGCATTGGTCTTCATGGCTGAGGATAGGAGGGAGATTCCCAAACCTGAGCCATTCTTTTTCGGTGACAAATCTGAGGAACTGTCCCAGATTGAGGTGTCATTAGAGGAGGTTTTGAACAGATTGATAAAATAAATAGTAATAAATCATCAGGACCAGATGGTATTCACCCAAGAGTTCTGAAGGAACTCAGATGTGAAATTGCAGGACTACTAACTGTAGTCTGTAACCTATCATTTAAATCATCTTCTGTACCAAATGACTGGAGGATAGCTAATGAGACACCAATTTTTAAAAACGGGTCCAGAGGTGATCCTGGCAATTACAGGCCAGTAAGCCTGACTTTAGTACTGGGCAAACTGGTTGAAACTATAGTAAAGAACAAAATTGTCAGACACATAGATGAACATAATTTGTTGGGGAAGAGTCAACATGGTTTTTTTAAAAGGAAATCATGTCTCACCAATCTACTAGAATTCTTTGAGGGGGTCAACAAGCATGTGGACAAGGGGGATCCAGTGGATACAGTGTACTTAGATTTTCAGAAAGCCTTTGACAAGGTCCCTCACCAAATGCTCTTAAGCAAAGTAAGCTGTCATGGGATAAGAGGGAAGGCGCTCTCATGGATTGGTAACTGGTTAAAAGATAGGAAACAAACGGTAGGAATAAATGGTCAGTTTCCAGAATGGGGAGAGGTAAATAGTGGTGTCCCTAGGGGTCTGTACTGGGACCAGTCCTATTCAACATATTCATAAATGATCTGGAAAAAGGGGTAAACAGTGAGGTGGCAAAATTTGTAGATGAAACAAAACTACTCAAGATAGTTAAGTCCCAGGCAGACTGCAAAGAGCTACAAAAGGATCTCTCAAAACTGGGTGATTGGGCAACAAAATGGCAGATGAAATTCAAAGTTGATAAATGCAAAGTATTGCACATTAGAAAACATAATCCCAACTATATATATAAAACATCTAAATTAGCTGTTACCATTCAAGAAAGAGATCTGGGAGTCATGGTCAACATCTCATACTTTTGGGTTTCAGCTGGCCTGGCAGGTAGGAGGATGTATCAACTTTCTGATTCTCTTGTCCCCTGGACTGCTCAACTTCCTGCCACTAGGGCCCTGTGCTTGGGTATAATCCCGAGAAACACAAACTGACTCTCATCTTTAGGCCCCAATCATGAAAATATTTATGCACCTGCTTAAATTGTCTGAGCAGACCCACTGAAGTCACAGTGTGTAAAGTTAAGCATGTGAGTTAGCATTTGCAGGATTGAGGCTTTAGTATGTAAAGTGGTTTGGGATCCTTCAGGGTGAAAACTGCTATTTAAATGTAAGGTAGTTGTTATGATCATTATATAACATCTATCTGTGAAATAGTATAATAGCCTCAATAATGGTATTGAAGGCTATAGGTCAGCTGCTTTAAATAAATTGCTTTTAAACGCACACATTTCAGTGCTCTCTGGTTCCTACTGTATCCATCAGATGACCAAAAGAACATAAACACAAACTATCTCCAACTAATTGAATGAATCACACTAATACCGCATTTCAATACACTGCCGCAAAGTAGCTAGTGCCATTGCATATTGGTTAGACATAGTCAGTAATACACTGAGAAAGTAAAAAGAACAGGAGTACTTGTGGCACCTTAGAGACTAACAAATTTTTTAGAGCATAAGCTTTCGTGGACTACAGCCCACTTCTTCGGATTTGTTAGTCTCTAAGGTGCCACAAGTACTCCTGTTCTTTTTGCGGATACAGACTAACACGGCTGCTACTCTGAAAACTGAGAAAGTGTATGTGTGAGTTTGAATACTATAAACCTTCTAATCTGGCCTTTTTGGGGAGAGGGTACTCCTTGTAAGATGAATATAGAATCTCTCTTGCCTCTTTGTCTGAAATGATGAGAAAACTGCATTTGGTCATTCTATCCTGGTAAGTTTTTATACATATCTGTAACTGCCTAGACTTCCTTGTGGAATTATCAGTTTAATTCAATTTATCCTTAAAATTGTGTCCCATAAAATGTGAAGGACCACACTAGCTTTTCTTGGACTATGGGGATTGAAACCAGGGCAGGGAGGACCTGGCTCATGAGATAGGAAAATAGAGACACACAAATGTTTAGTCAGGTAAAGCTTCCATTGACTTCAGTGGGAGGTTTGCCTAAGTGTAGACTGAGGGTGAGGTTCTTGTCTCACTTACAACAGTTTTACTCCAGTGTAACTCCACTGACCTCATTGGTGTTACTCCTGATTCATACCAGTGAAAGTGAGATCAGAATCTGGCCTTGTTGATTAATATTATTTTATGATTTATTATTGTAGTGATGTCTACAGGCCAGGGCTCATTGTTTGATGATTTGGGGCTATAGCTATACATCTTATGAATTCTGATTGATTTTGTGAAGTTGTATTATGAAAAACTGCTTTGCCATTAGTGTCTGTATGTATGTGGATCCACCACATCTGACAGAGCGTCTAGCAGGTACACACCAGACAAATACAATGGGAAATAGTTGAGGTTCATGACAGTACTTAGCCTTCACACAGGTTATGCTAAAAAGCAGTTCAAGCCTTGGAAATCCAGTCTAGTTTACCCTTCCAAAGGGAGGAGGGAAGTAGGAGCAATGGAAAGTTACCCGAATCCCAGAATAATGGAAACTACATGGGTTTAAATAGTGAGCCACAAATAAACAGGGGAAGCCAGACAGGAAGAGCAAGCATAGGGCAGGAGTAGGGTGACCAGATGTCCTGATTTTATAGGGACAGTCCCGATATGTGGGGCTTTGTCTTAGGCCTGGTCTACACTACGACTTTAATTCGGATTTATCAGCTTTAATTCGAATTAACCCTGTAACCGTCCACACAACGACGCTATTTATTTCGATGTAAAGGGCCTTTAAATCGATTTCTGTACTCCACCCCAACGAGCGGAGTAGCGCCAAAATCGATTTTAGCAATTCGAATTAGGGTTAGTGTGGCCGCAATTCGATGGTATTGGCCTCCGGGAGCTATCCCACAGTGCATCATTGTGACCGCTCTGGACAGCAATCTGAACTCGGATGCACTGGCCAGGTAGACAGGAAAAGCCCCGCGAACATTTGAACTTCATTTCCTGTTTGCCCAGCGTGGAGAGCACAGGTGACCACAGATACCTCATCAGCACAGGTAACCATGCAGGCTGATAATCGAAAAAGAGCACCAGCATGGACCGTGAGGGAGGTACTGGATCTGATCGCTGTATGGGGAGAGGATTCAGTGCTTGCAGAACTTCGTTCTAAAAGACGAAATGCAAAAACTTTTGAAAAAATTTCCAAGGGCATGATGGAGAGAGGCCACAATAGGGACTCTGAGCAGTGCCGCGTGAAGGTCAAGGAGCTCAGACAAGCCTATCAAAAAACAAAGGAGGCAAACGGTCGCTCCGGGTCAGAGCCGCGGACATGCCGCTACTACGCCGAGCTGCATGCAATTCTAGGGGGGGCTGCCACCACTACCCCACCTTTGTTCGTGGATTCTGGGTCGGGGATAGTCTCGACGCCTGAGGATTCTGCCGATGGGGTAGAGGAGGAGGAGGAGGAGGAGGATGAGCTTGCAGAGAGCACACAGCACTCCCTTCTCCCCAACAGCCAGGATCTTTTTATTACCCCGACTGAAGTACCCTCCCAAGCCTCCCAAGCCAGTACCCAAGACTCTGACCCCATGGAAGGGACCTCAGGTGAGTTTACCTTTTAAAATATAAAACTTGTTTTAAAAGCAAACGGTTTTTAATGATTACTTTGCCTGACTTTGCATTCGCGGTCAGTTCAGCTACTGGAAAAGTCTGTAGCTACTGGAAAAGTCTGTTAACGTGTCTGGGGATGGAGCGGAAATCCTCCAGGGACATCTCAATGAAGCTCTCCTGGAGGTACTCCGAAAGCCTTGCCAGAAGGTTTCTGGGCAGTGCATCTTTATTCCCTCCTCCATGGTAGGACACTTGACCACGCCATGCTTGCAGCAAGTAATCTGGTATCATTGCCTGACAAAGCCTGGCAGCGTATGGTCCCGGTGTTTGCTGGCATTCAAGCAACATCCGTTCTTTATCTTGTTGTGTAATCCTCAGGAGAGTGATATCACTCCTGGTAACCTGGTTGAAATACGGGAACTTAATTAAGGGGACAGAGGTGGCCGTTCCTACTGGGCTGTTTGCCTGTGGCGGAAAATAAATCCTTCCCTGCAGTTAGCCAAGCGCAGATGGGAAATTGGCCCTGAGTTTTTCGCGTTTGGCTAGCAGGGATCTTCCCTGTTACCAGCCACGCGGTGGGGGGAGGGTACCGTGATCATCCCAGAGAATTCATGGCGAGGGGGGGGGGGTCGGCGGCGGGGGGGGGGGTAGTTTGGTGCCTGCAGGGATCTTCCCTGATACCAGCCACGCGGTGGGGGGAAGGGTACCGTGATCATCCCAGAGAATTCATGGCGAGGGGGGGGGGGTTAGTTTGTTTTCTGGTGCTGCTGAATGTTAACAGAAAAACCGCAGCACTCTACTTGCCTGAAGGGGCCCAGACAAGCCCCACCACACTGTCCCCCCCCCCCAACTGGCTGAGATTGGCCAGGCTTCTGCAGCACTCTACAAGCTATGCTTGGTATGTGGGAAAGCACGGCGCAGAAGCTTACCATGGCCGCATGCAAGCCGAATTCTGTTGCCCAGACCTGTGATCTCTAGCAGCAAAGCCACAGGCACTCAGCATTAAGAGGCAAAATGCGACCTTGCACAGAAATCACATGTGCTATGTAATGTGAACAGTGTTGGTCACCATGAAAGAGTATAAGCATTGTTCTGCAAAATGTAGCTTTTAAAACAATTCTCTCTTTTTTCCCCTCCCTACAGCAGCTGCAAATTCCTCAAGCCTCCCTCCTCCATCCCGAAGGTTATCACAGATAAGGCGTCGTAAGAAGAAGACGCGAGACGAGATGTTTTCTGAAATTATGCAATCCAGCAGGAGTGACAGAGCTCATCTGAATGAGTGGAAGGAAACAGTTTCAAAGTATAGGAAAGAAGTCAGTGAACGTGAGGACAGGAGGGACCAACGTGAGGAGAGGAGGGACCAACGTGAGGAGAGGAGAGACGATCGAGATGAGAGATGGCGGCAGGAAGACCAGAGGATGAAGGATGCAATGCTGGGGCTGCTCCGGCATCTGGTGGAGGTTCAGGAACGGCTGCTGGAAAACAGACTGCCGCTTCAGCCCCTGTTCCACCCTCCCCCCTCCCCATGTTCCGTATCCTCCTCACCCAGACGTGTAAGAACGCGGGGGGGGGGGGGGGGGAGGCTCCGTACACCTTCCCATTCCACCCCAGTAGACAGCCCAAGCAAAAGGCTGTCATTTTTTTAACCTTTTCTTTGTGGCTTTTTCCTTCCCAGCAATCCTCCTCCCAAATACCACCCGGGTTCCCTCCCTCTTTTTCTAATCTATTAATAAAGAATAAATGATTTTTAAATGATAGTGACTTTATTTGGTTTGAAAGAAAGCTGGGGGAAGGGGCAGGGTGGGTTCCTTACAGAAAATCAGTCAGTAAAGGGGGAGGGTTTTCATGAAGGAGAAACAAACAGATATTTCACACGGTAGCCTGGCCAGCCATGAAACTGGTTTTCAAAGCTTCTCTGATGCACAGCGCTTCCTGGTGTGATCTTCTAATCGCCCTGGTGTCTGGCTGCGCGTAATCAGCAGCCAGGCGATTTGCCTCAGCCTCCCACCCCGCCATAAAGGTCTCCCCCTTACTTTCACAGAGATTGTGGAGCACACAGCAAGCAGAAATAACAATGGGGAGATTTCTTTGGCTGAGGTCAGAGCGAGTCAATAATGATCTCCAGCGGCCTTTTAAACGGCCAAATGCACATTCTACCACCATTCTGCACTTGCTTAGCCTGTAGTTAAACAGCTCCTGACTCCTGTCCAGGCTGCCTGTGTATGGCTTCATAAGCCATGGCATTAAGGGGTAGGCTGGGTCCCCAAGAATAACTATGGGCATTTCAACATCCCCAACGGTTATTTTCTGGTCCGGAAAGTAAGTCCCTTGCTGCAGCCCTTTAAACAGAGTAGTGTTCCTGAAGACGCGAGCGTCATGAACCCTTCCCGCCCAGCACGCGTTGATGTTGGTGAAACGTCCCTTGTGATCCACAAGTGCTTGCAGCACCATTGAAAAGTACCCCTTGCGGTTTATGTACTTGGTGGCTTGGTGCTCCGGTGCCAAGATAGGGATATGGGTTCCATCTATCGCCCCACCACAGTTAGGGAATCCCATTGCAGCAAAACCATCCACTATAGCCTGCACATTTCCCAGAGTCACTAACTTTCGTAGCAGCACCTGAGTGATTGCTTTGGCTACTTGCATCACAGCAGCCCCCACAGTAGATTTGCCCACTCCAAATTGATTCCTGACTGACCGGTAGCTGTCTGGCGTTGCAAGCTTCCACAGGGCTATCGCCACGCGCTTCTCAACTGTGAGGGCTGCTCTCATCTTGGTATTCTGGCGTTTCAGGGCAGGGGACAGCAAGTCACAAAGTTCCATGAAAGTGCCCTTATGCATGCGAAAGTTCCGCAGCCACTGGGAATCGTCCCAGACCTGCAACACTATGCGGTCCCACCAGTCTGTGCTTGTTTCCCTTGCCCAGAATCGGCGTTCCATGGATAGAATCTGCCCCATTAACAACATGATCTCCAAAGCACCGAGGCCTGTGGTTTCACTGAATTCTGTGTCCGTGTCCGTGTCCATGTCCTCATCATGCTTGTCGCTGCGCTGCCGCCGCCGCTGCCTCCTCTCCTCGTTTTTCTGGTCCTGGCTGAGCATAAACTCCACGAGAACGCGCGAGGTGTTTACAATATTCATGAGTGCTGTCTTGACCTCAGCGGGCTCCATGCTTGCCGTGGTATGGAGTCTGCAGTGTTCACCCACCCAGGAAAAAAGGCGCGAAAATGGTTGCCTGCCGTCCGTTGCTTTCATGCAGGGAGGGAGGGAGGGAGGAAGTGAGGCTGTACCCAGAACCACCTGCGACGATGTTTTTTGTCCCATCAGGCACTGGGATCTTAACCCACAATCCCAATGGGCGCGGGAGACTGCGGGAACTATGGGATAGCTATGGAATTGCTACCCACAGTGCAACGGTGCAGAAATCGACGCTAGCCCCGGTACTTGGACGCACACCACCGAATTACTGTGCTAGTGTGGCCGCACTCATTTCGACTTTATACAACCTGTTTCTCAAATCCGAATTATCTAAATTCGGATTAATCCCGTAGTGTAGACATACCCTTACATAGGCATCTATTACCCCCAAACCCGTCCCGATTTTTCACACTTGCTGTCTGGTCATCCTAGGCAGGAGAGAGCAAGATCATAGAAGCTGAATAATGATACATATTCTCCAGTTCATGAGCAAGAGACCACCCATCATATAACAGCCTGCATGAAGCAAGGAATACACCACCTGCCTTCCTGGACAGCGATGGTACCTAAGGAGTCACACGGGAAGGGTGAGATAGAAAGTGAGTGATACTGCAGTTTAAGATGTTCATTGTTTTGTATAGCTGCCCCTTTCCCACCCCAGCAACTAGTCAAAATTTGGAGCCCTGGGGCTGTTGCAGTTAGGAGTAGAAATGGGTGTTAGGTATTTCTTTGACACATTTTGTTTATTTACAAAGAACGGACAACAGCTAACAAAGAGTTTACAATCTAAGTAGAAGTACAATTCCAGACAGAACTTGTTCTACATTTGAGGATCGTCTATGGAATATTTCTCTAGGTCCCTGGCTCAAATCCAACCCAGGTTGGGAGTGTGTGTGACCAAAAGTCATAACCATGGGTGAATTGGTGGTCTCAGTCAAGTCCCTTGGGGACAGCTGTCCATTAAAAAAGCAGAATCTTTATGGGCTGATGCACTGGAAGTGTTTCACATTTAGGTGAGAGATGCACCCATTTTCACCCATGTATATCCAGAGTAAATTAATTGAAATTGGTAGTGTTACTCCAAATTTACATCAGGGTAGTGGATGTCAGCCAATGGGAGCTGCGGGGATGGGGATGGGGGCTGCAGAGACATGCTAGCAGCCAGCTGCTTCCGGGAGTGGCGTGGGGCTAAGACAGGCAGCCTGAGCGTCCCTTTTAGCGGCCCGGAGATCGCTGCCTGTGATTTATTTTTGCGGGGCCCCCCTTGAGCTGGGGCCCTGGGCTGCAGCCCCTTAAGCCCCTGCCTTAATTCGGCCCTGTGTACACTGAAGCACTACAGCGGTACAGCTGCAGCTGTGCCACTGTAGCAGTCTGAGTGTAGACATAGCCTAAGGCACATCAACAAGCTAATCTGAGGGAAGCTTGCAGTGCTACTGCTTGTGCTGCTCCAGCTCTGTGGTTAGAGGACTTAAGTCTCCAGGACTGACCTTGTAGCCCATCTCAGTAGCACCGAAGTCACTTAAAATGATAAAATAAAATAAAAAGTACAAAGCTAATAGGGAGTGCAAATAAATTAGTTGTGCTCATGAAATGGGACATTGGTGGTACCCGTGATCATAGGCTGGTATCTTACTTTGTTTCTGCTAGGTGCATTCGGGGGTAATAAGCTCCCTAGGTCCTCTTCCCATTTCCTAACTCACCAACGCAGACTAAGGCAGAATTTGTCTTACATGGCACTTCTCAAAAAGGATTTAGCAGTGTATAGCCTACGGGTGGAATTTTGCCCCAATTAATTCAATGGAAGTTTTGTCATTCCAAACTAAGTCCCTAATCCCTAACTCAGGGGTTCTCAAACTTTTCCAGAGCTTAATAAAGAGATCATCTTATGGAGACTCCCATTCCTGACAACATAACATGCCTGTGGCATATAAAGCCATTGCTTGCATGGGAAAAATAATACTAGGAAATTAGTTTTTATTTCTCCATATCTTTTAAAGCAGCTTAGCAAATGGAAAAAGGAGGAAAGCTAACCTTATGACCAGCCAGCTCTCCACAGACCACAACCAAGTGACCCATGGACTAATAGTTCTCATGGACCATAGCCTGGGAACCTCTGCTCTAACTTAAATGAAATGGAAGGCTCAAGGGTCTTTCCTTTCACTGAAGGATATATTCATCATAAAATGATTCCTGTGTGATTAGGCTGCACTCTACTGGAATTTATAACACATGCAGGAAATAATGAACATGCACAAAGGAATACAAAAGGCAACTGCAAGAAAAATACAGAACAGTGTTTGTAAGGGATACAAAGGGCTTTTATTCAAGATATGCAATCATATATTTGTATCACACTGTATCGTGCATTACATGAATATAACTTTAAAACATATACTTTATTTGAGCAAATGCTTTTAAGCGGTTCTTTCTTGGATGCAGGTTTGTGGGATATTATCCCTTAAAATGCAGGAAAAGTTGTTATGGCATGTGGGAGAGATGAAGGATTTACTCAGACCCATTCTGTGGTACTCCCCCCTTAATACTAAGCCACCAGGCGTGTGGTTGGTGCAGTTTAATGTTCCCCCAACATTTGCCCCTTCTACAACAGGGGAACAACTTGCTACACATCTATGTACAACAAGTCAGGCTGCCCCCTCCAGTTCTAGAACCTCCTGCTGACATTCTGGCTGCATTTTTCCCCACACCTCCTTATCTGCACACCCATCTGTGTCCCCATCAATTCACGAGACCTCCTTGTCAGCCTCCTCCTGGTGCTGGCCAAGAAGGCCATCCACCTGACCAAGTGGAAGAAGCTTGATGGGGATGGGAGAACTCTGTATCTGTGGGGCCTATTTCTGTTTCCCTCATTGTATGACGTCTCTGGGCAAAGTGCCTATGGACAGCATCCACTGAATCCTTTGAGGAGCTGTGGGCACTGTCTGGGGTTCTCTGCTTAGTGTCCCCTCTGGATTCCTCATTTTGGCCCTATGACCTTCACACCTGGCCCCTTTTTCTCATTTGTTGTCCCCTGTAATCATTTGCCAGCAGGGCTGAATGGTTCCTCCCCCACAATTGCCAAGGGGGGGACTTTGGTTTGGGGTAGGGTTACCATTTGTCCGGATTCTGCCGGACATGTCCGGCTTTTTTGAGTTAAAAATAGCGTCCGGGGGGAATTTGTAAATGTCCGGATTTCCCCCCCATGCAGAGCGCGCACGGCTGACAGGGCAGCCGTCCGGATCGTGCCACTCGCACGGGGCTCTGACAGCCAGAGCCCCTCCTCCACTTCCCCATCCTCTCCCTGCAACTTGAGACCACTCCCCTCCTCTCTCTCCCTCCCTCCCCCTCCCTGCATTCTCCAGACGGCCGTTTGCCTTGGGCCTCCGGCAGTCTGGAGTTCCTCCCCCTGCTTCCCCCTCCCCTACTGCCGAGCGCGCTGCTCTGCAGCACTCTGTTCTGAGCGGCACGGTAAGGGGGCCAGGGGGTCAGAGAAGGGGCAGGGAGGTTCTGGAGGGGGCAGTCAAGAGACAGGGAGCAGGGTTGGATGGGTCGGGAGTTCGGGGGGGGCTGTCTGGGGGTTGGGGGGTGTAAGGTTTTGGGCAGTCAGGGTACAGGTAGGGGGTAGGTTCCTAGGGGGGCAGTTAGGGTGGGGGGGGGTCTCAGGAGAGAGCAGTTAGGGGACAAGGAACAGGGAGGCTTAGGTAGGGGGTGGGGTTCTGGAGGGCAGTTAGGAGCAGGGTTCCAGGAGGGGGCAGTCAGGGGACAGGGAGCAGAGGGGTTTAGATGGGTCGGGAGTTTGGGGGGGGTGTCAGGGGGTGTGGAGTGGTTGGATGGGGCGTGGGAGTCCCTGGTGTCTGTCTGGGGGTGAGGGTGTGGATAAGGGTTGGGGCAGTCAGGGGGCAGGTAGAGGGTAGGATCCTAGGGGGGCAGTTAGGATGGGGGGAGGGTCTCAGGAGGGGGCAGTCAGGGGACAAGGAGCAGGGAGGCTTAGGTAGCGGGTGGAGTCCCGGGGGGGAGTTAGGTGCAGGGGTCCCAGGAGGGGGCAGTCAGGGGACAAGGAGTGGGGGGGAGGGTTGGGCGTTCTGAGGGGGGCGGGAAGTGGGAGGGAGTGGAAGGGGCAGGGGCGGGGCTAGGGCAGGACGGGAGCGGGGCTCCTCCCGTCCTCTTATTTGATTGTTGAAATATGGTAGGGTTACCATATTTCAACACTGAAAAAAGAGGACACTCCACGGGGTCCTGGCCCTGCCCCAACTCCGCCCCAGCCCCGCCCCAACTCCACCCCTTCCCCAAAACCCCTGCCCCAACTCTGCCCACTCCTCTGAGCATCCTGCATTCCCCCTCCTCCCTCCTGCTCTGATCTTGGTTGGGGGTTGCTAAGTGCTTCCCTGCTCCCCACTCGCCCTGCAGCCTCTGTGACCCCTGCTCCCCACTCACCCTGCAGCCCCTGCATCCCCCGCATCCCCCGCCTGCCCTGCCCCTGCACCCCCCGCCCCTGCAGCCTCTGTGACCCCTGCTCCCGTCTCGCCCTGCTGCCCCTCCACCCCCCACCCCTGCAGCCTCTGCACCCCCCGCCTGCCCTGCCCCTGCACCCCCCCGCCCCTGCAGCCTCTGAGACCCCTGCTCCCCACTCGCCCTGCAGCCCCTGCACCCCCTGCCTGCCCTGCCCCTGCACCTCCCCGCCCCTGCAGCCTCTGTGACCCCTGCTCCCCACTCACCCTGCAGCCCCTGCATCCCCCGCCTGCCCTGTCCCTGCACCCCCCCGCCCCTGCAGCCTCTGTGACCCCTGCTCCCGACTCGCCCTGCTGCCCCTCCACCCCCCACCCCTGCAGCCTCTGCACCCCCTGCCTGCCCTGCCCCTGCACCCCCCCGCCCCTGCAGCCTCTGAGACCCCTGCTCCCCACTCGCCCTGCAGCCCCTGCACCCCCCACCCCTGCAGCCTCTGCACCCCCTGCCTGCCCTGCCCCTGCACCTCCCCGCCCCTGCAGCCTCTGTGACCCCTGCTCCTCACTCGCCCTGCCGCCCCTGCTCCCCCGCCTGCCCTGCTCCCCCGCTCCCCCGGCATCCTCTGCCTGCTGGGGGCTTCAGACGCTTGGCAGCGTGGGTCCCTGCAGCCCCGGCCGCAGCTTCCTTTCTGCCGCCGAGCACGTTCCCCGGCCTGTCTGTCCCCGCGGGAAACAGCGCCCACGGCGCCGGGTGCCGAGCTGCGCGGGGCAACGGGGCCACAGGAAAGGTCCCCCAGTGGCCCAAGCCTCCCCAGTTCCCCACCTGAGCATTGTAGCTGGGGCAGCTGGGCTGCGCTGCGGACCCGGCAGATCGTGCTGGGCGGACCCTGGCTTATGCCTCCCTATTTCCCCGGACATGTCCGGCTCTTTGGAAATTCCCCCTGGATGGGATTTGAGCACCAAAAAGCCGGACATGTCTGGGGAAATCCGGACGTATGGTAACCCTAAAATATGGTAACCCTAGTTTGCGGCAGGCCCACCTGTGCATCTCCCAGGATCCATAGTAGGATTAACACTAAACCAGGCTGGCTCTGAAACTCAATCCCAAAAGCCACCACTGATGGGTTTGTTCTTCCTTGAACTCTTCTGAGCTGTATTCCACCCATCCACCCTGTATTGGACAGGGCACCCCCTGCCCTCCCACTCCACCCTGTGCTGGGCACCAACCCCAAATAGCACAGGGCTTCATTCCACCCCGCCCCTTCATCCTCTGCAAGCCTTAATTGCCTCCCCGCGGGCTACAGCCCCAGAACTACGTTTCCCGGCATGCTCCTGGCTGTGGGCGCCGCGCCGGGGGCGGGGCTGACGCGTGGCACCAGGGGACGCGGAGCCGAGGCCGAGGCTCGCCCAGAGGAAGATGGATTCCGCCGCTGCTTCAGCCTGCCCCGTCCCGGCGGCCGAGGCCGCGCAGCGCCCCCCGCACATGGCCGCGCTGGTGCTGGCGCGCGGCGGCAGCAAGGGGATCCCGCTGAAGAACATCAAGCGCCTGGCCGGGCTCCCGCTCATCGGCTGGGTGCTGCGGGCGGCTATCGACTCCGGGGTCTTCCAGAGGTGCGCATGTGTGGGCAGCCCCACTATCCCCTCAGAGGGTTTTAATTAGCGACGTGTCTTGATTTTAGGTTAATTAAATAATGTGCTTTGAGTGTTGTGATTAATATCGTAGTATTAATGATTAAAATGACTATATATCCATATTCTTCGGGTGTTAATATAGTAATGGTTACAGTTACTATACATTAATTAATATACTGTGATTTTCAAATTTAAATTAAGCCACCACCTCATGTCCCATCTGCTGCACCTGAGTGCCAGGGAGCTGAGTTAGCTCCCATTAACCAGGAAGTACCCTGAGCCTTGGCTCTTAGCCCGTATTTTAACCTATGTCTAACGTGGAGATTCTAGGTATGCCACGACTAGAGTGACCTGCTAATTTTCTTCTTGCTGGCTGTGTTCATGAACAGGCCAGACACACCCATTTAATCTTTTAACTACAGGAGATACAGAACTGTTAGACAGAAATGGGATATGTTTTCCAGGCCCCTTTAAATAACTTGAATGGGAAATGTAACTACACCCCTACCCTGATATAATGTGACCCAATATAATATGAATTTGGATATAACATGGTAAAGCAGTGCGGCGGGGCGGGGGGGCTCCGTACTCTGGTGGATCAAAGCAAGTTCAATATAACGTGGTAAGATTTTTTGGCTCCCAAAGACAATGTTATAATATATGGAGATATACCTATCTCATAGAGATGGAAGGGACCCTGAAAGGTCATTGAGTCCAGCCCCCTGCCTTCACTAGCAGGACCAAGTACTGATTTTGCCCCAGATCCCTAAGTGGCCCCCTCAAGGATTGAACTCACAACCCTGGGTTTAGCAGGCCAATGCTCAAACCACTGAACTATCCCTCCTCCCCTGGTGTGCGTGTGTGTGTGTGTACGTACACACACACACACACACACGTACACACACGTACACACACGTACACACACGTACACACACACACACACACACACACACACACACACACACACGTACGTACGTACGTACGTACGTACGTACGTACGTACATACATACTCTTGTACATACACCTCTACCCCGATATAATGGGGGGTAGAGATGTATGTACAAGAGTAATAGCTCTTTGTTTAATGTAAAGGGCTGTGGTTTTTTTTTAAACTGTTCAGTTTGAGATAATTTTATTTCGGAACACGTGGATGAACCTGGAAACTAATATTCACTGCTGTGTAGTGGCTCACATGAGTGTTGTAATTTTGTGACCTGGAGCTGCTGTCATCATCATTATATATATTCTGATGAATCCCATCTTTGGATGGAAAAACTTGTAAAAGATGAGCATCATTTATTGTGTGTAGTACAGTGAGAAAGATATTAGTATCCCTAAGACGAACAAGGTGTTTTTTTTTCTCTCAAGTTTTATTGCATTTGTTACATTTTGGGGTTCTTTAACTTGTAATTCCGATGGCAGTGGTTTCACACTATGTATGCCTGCATTTTGCAACGGTACACACAATCGACCCAACCTCTCCTTTTGTAAATATTTCTCATTCCTGATAATCCTGCTATACCAGTATTGGGGCTTATTGTGCCAGAATCTCTGTGACTGTCATTTGATTAGCTGTCATGCTGGGGTTGGATTGAACCTATTGCATTTATTTTACTGTAGTTACAGAAAAAGCTAATTTATAACTGAATCCATGCAAACAGATATGAATGGTCATTGTATTAACATCAGCATAGCTTCTGAACTATGCAACTATTTCAAATTCAACATTGATTCATCTGAATGGACTGTTACAACGTGTCAAACAAATTAGAACACTCTGAAATAATGCATTTCCTACAGGTATGGAAGCTCAGACCTCATAAAGTGTTAGATTACAGTACCACTCAGCTTTTCAGGAGAATGGATTATAATCTAATTTAACTTGGTTGGTTTCTTATCCTGCTGTTGACAGCAGTAGTTTTACTAACAGAAGATACTTGAACTAGTTCTTTTTCCAGATGCAGACAGTATTAAGATGTGATGATTCTTAGTAGGTTAGTGAACATTTGGACACCAGTTACCAGCCTTCAGAGCAAGAATAAAAATTGACCATCGCTTTTCATATTAAAAGAAATGGATGCAAACTATTTCTTGGTATTCTGTGACAGATGGTCACAGTTTGTTGGCTTCAATTTGATGTCCTTGTGCTTCAAAACCAAGTCTAATACTTTTGTGGCTGTATGTGAGCCAGTGAGGGTGGCTAGGCTTGTAATTAGTTTGGCTGTCTAATTCAATCAGTGCTTAACCAGCAAAGAGTTGATCTTGCTAAGTGCATTCTTATGAGGCATCTACTAAAATGCAGCATTGATTTTAAGTCCCATGATTGTAGTTGCTCCATTGACAATTTAGAAATGGGATGCAGACATCCAGTTTAAATGTTTGTCTCATTTGGTGACCAGATTTCTGCTGTCATGAGTAAGATTAGTAATCAGCCCATTAATGTTATACAGTGCACTTAGAGATTAGTGTTAATTCTTCTCTTGTGTTCTCTCTGTAATCATTCACGCAGTGTGTCTTTGTCTGCCAACAGTGTGTGGGTTTCCACAGACCATGATGAAATTGAGAAAGTGGCAGAGAAATTTGGTGTAAAAGTCCATCGCAGAAGCGCTGAAGTATCTAAAGACTCTTCTACTTCTTTGGAGGCCATCCAAGAGTTTCTTCGTCGTCATAATGGTATGCTTGTTGCTATTGATTTAAGTCCCAATGCGTCAGGGCGCTGAATGCCCTTAACTCCCATTGAAATCAGTGAGGAAGAGGGTCTTTAATATTTTTTTCTTAATTAGTAATGCTGTAGCAACAATTTTTCTAATGGGTAAAGTGAATCACTTAACCATATAACTTATGTATCTGCTCATGGGATTTCTTTGAAATTGTATGTGTGTGTAAATAATGTTAATCGTTAAGTGAAAGTATTTTATTATTTATATGTATTGAATATTTCATACAAAGTTTCTCATTATATATTTTACTTTTTCATTCTTTAGAGGTTGATATTATAGGAAATATTCAGGCAACGTCTCCCTGTTTACATCCTGATGATCTTGTTAAAGTGGCAAAAATGATCCGAGAGGATGGCTATGATTCTGTATTCTCCGTTGTGAGACGGCATCTGTTTAGATGGAGTGAGATAAAAAGAGGTAATATTCTGAAGTTTCTGATTATTACTATGGTTCATAAAGCATGCTAGACTGGAAGCTTTATGTTCATTACACTTGGAAGTGGCATCAGAGGCATACGTTTCATAATCAGAGGAACCCAAATAGCTGTCTTTTTTTTTTTTTTTTAAATAGTGATGTTTTAATGTAGCTGTTAATGTTCGTTCATTTCTTAGAGATGACCTGAAGCTCAAAGTACGAGTGTCACTAACATATTTAAACATAAAATTACTCTGTCAAAAAGCCCTCAGTTCATGTCCCCCCACAGATTACATGTTATATATCGATCTGACAGCAAAGGCTTGCCTCTTCACTAGGAGAAAAAGTAGGTTCTTATCTCGTGTTAGCTAACACATGATAATTAACATGAGGTAAAATTGTAGGGAAGACTTAGTTGACAAAACAACGGAAACCCTAGGCTACCCCATACTCTTTATCTTAACATGCTAACTTGTGTTAAAGCAACAAACTGCCTTGTCTTCGCTGCAATTTTACCTCTTTTAGTTGCCACATGTTAGCTAACATGAGATAAGAACACACCATCTTTCCAGGTGAAGATGCAACTGTAGCAGAGGCCAACCATTAAATGAACTGAGATGGAACTAACATCTCACCTTTAGAAGAGGTTCCTGCATCTGAGAGTGAGACACGTTGGTGCGTATTTGGACACTTATACTGCTGCTGTCCATGTTTTACTAGTTTCATAAAATGGAAGCCTTCATTCTCCAAGGAGTTCAAGTCCATGCCTTTTACACCGCTAAGTCCATTTCGTAAAAATTACCCAAGAGCTCTAATTCTTGTCCAGTGTCATAATTTGGGATGTTTTGGGTGTGGTTTTTAAGAGTTTACCGAGCACTGCTCTCTGAGAGAGAATATAAAAAACACTAGTTTACCACACACACAAAAAGTTAACAAAGCATTATGCTGAAAATAAGTTGAAATGAAAAGTAAAGACTTCTTAGAATTAGGGCTGTCAAGCAGTTAAAAAGATTAATTGCATGATTAATGTCACTGTTAACAATAATAGAATACCATTTATTTAAATATTTTTCAGTTTTCTACATTTTCAAATATATTAATTTCAATTACAACACGGAATGCAAAGTGTACAGTGCTCACTGTATGTTTATTTTTGATTATAAATATTTGCACTGTAAAAAACAAAATAGTATTTTTCAGTTCACCCAGTACAAGTACTGTAGTGTAATCTTTTTATCATGAAACTTGAACTTATAAATGTAGAATTATGTACAAAAACACCTAAGTTTAAAAATAAAACAATGTAAAACTTTAGAGCCTACAAGTCCAATCAGTCCTACTTCTTGTTCAGCCAATCGCTCAAACAAGTTTGTTTACAGTTGCAGAAGATAATGCTGCCTGCTTCTTGTTTACAACGTCACCTCAAAGTGAGAACAGGTGTTTGCATGGCACTGTTGTAGCCGGCGTTGCAAGATATTTACATGCCAGATGCGCTAAAGATTCATATGTCCCTTGATGCTTCAACCACCATTCCAGAGGACATACGTCCGTGCTGATGATGGGTTCTGCCTTAAAACAATCAAAAGCACTGCGGACCGACTCATGTTCATTTTCATCATCTTAGTCAGATGCCACCAATAGAAGGTTGATTTTCTTTTTTGGTGGTTTAGGTTCAGTAATTTCAGAATCAGTGTGTTGCTCTTTTAAGACTTCTGAAAGCATGCTTCACACCCTATCCCTCTCAGATTTTGGAAAGCACTTCAGATTCTTAAATCTTGGGTCGAGTGTTGTAGCTATTTTTAGAAGTGTCACATTGATATCTTTTTTGCTTTTTGTCAAATTTGCAGTGAAAGTGTTCTTAAAATGAACAGCATGCTGGGTCATCATCGGGGCCTGATATAACATGAAATATATGGCAGAATGTGGGTAAAACAGAGCAGGAGACATACAATTCTCCCCCAAGCAGTTCAGTCACAAATTTAATTAACGCGTTATTTTTTTAACGAGCGTCATCAGCATGGAAGCATGTCCTCTGGAACAGTGGCCGAAGCATGAAGAGGTATATACATCTTTAGTGCAGCTCACACATAAATATCTTGTGACGCCAGCTGCAACAATGTCATGCGAACACCTGTTCTCTTTTTGAGGTTCATTGTAATTAAGAAGTGGACAGCATTATCTCCCATAAATGTAAACAAACTTGTTTCTCTTAGCGCAGGGAGTTACTACAGAAGGAATGACATGGTATGAGGGTGTATAGTAGACATATAAGAAAAAAAACCCTCTGTTTTAAGATAAATAGATGACTTTATTTATTTATTTTCAATTTCCCTAAAAAAGCAAAAAAATACCTAGATTTTTCCATACAAGGTACTAGAAATGGTAATGGGAGAAGAGCTATTTTTCTTTCACAAAGGCAGGGACACTCTTAACAGGGTGAGGTGAGGGAAGAGGAAGGGCCATGGGGCAGGTTTTGGTCTGAAGATTAAGATAGATGTGTTCTCTGCAAGTTTGAATGGGGATCTTTCAGTTTTCTATACGAGAAATATAGGGCATTCCTATGCCTTGGGATCCAAAGTTACCTGGACAGAGACAACAGTTCAATGATTCTTGGGGTACGTCTGCACTTATCGGAGGGTCCAGCGGCAGGCAATCGATCAATCCCGGAAGTGCTCGCCGTCAACGCCGGTACTCCAGCTCAGTGAGAGGAGTATGCGGCATCGACGGGGGAGCCTCTGTGCCGCGTCTGGACCCGCGGCAAGTTCGGACTAAGGTACTTCGAATTCAGCTACGTTATTAACGTAGCTGAATTTGCGTACCTTAGTCCGAAGTGGGGGGTTAGTGGGGACCAGACCTTAGGTACCTACCCTTTCTGAGACAGGAATCAGAGAAGCTGGTGACAGTTGTACCCTTAATTTCCCAGCAGCAAGGTATTTAAACAAGAAAGTGACTCTAAACAAAAGCTTTTATTTGTTCATTTTGTCACGATTTTGTTTACAGTTAACGAAGTGACAGTGCCCCAAAACCTGGATCCAGCAAAGCGGCCCCGGCGTCAGGATTGGGGTGGAGAACTGTATGAAAATGGGTCATTTTACTTTGCTAAAAAGGACTTGATTGAAAAAGACTACTTACAAGTTAGTGCTTCTATTTTGTGGGTTTTTTTAGAGTAATATCTCTAGTACTCTTTCATTATGGAGCTCAAAGCTGGCAATTGTGATGCATGTAATTGGCTATAGTAAGGTAAGTGTTGGAGGAAAAAACGGATGCCAGGCAGCAATTATTGAAGCCAGGTATGTTGTAACCCTTAACTACTGTTAACCCTCTGGCACTAATAGGTACAGTTCTTACAACATAGCTTTCTGAAAGAATTTGTGCAAGAAGAATGTATTTTTATAGGCCTAAGGATATACAGTGTTAGAATTCCCATTGGAGCGCCAAGATTCGGTTCTATGACTCTTAATTCAGATGAGTATTCATCAGAGTATTCCTCTTAAGTAAGAATTTTAGAATAAGGCCTCTAATGTGGTAGATAAAGAGGGCTGTGGCTATATTACCAACTTTCTTGTGACTTTTAGCAAGTACTTAATCTCTCTGTACCTCAGTTTCCCCATTGGTAAAATGAGGATAATGCTTATCTCACAAAGGTGTTGAGGCTTAATTGACTTAACTTTTGCAGAGTGCTTGGAATCCTTTAGTTCAGTGGCTCTCAAACTTTTTTACTGGTGACCCCTTTCACATACAAGCCTCTAAGTGTGAACCCCCTTATAAATTAAAAACACTTTAACACCGTTATAAATGCTGGGGGCAAAGCAGGGTTTGGGGTGGAGGTTGACAGCTCATGACCCCCCATGTAATAATCTCGCGACCCCCTGAGGGCTCCCGACCCCCAGTTTGAGAATCCCTGCTTTAGTTTTAGAAGTGCAAAATATTTCTTAGAAACTTACAGGACTCAGTCCTGAGTTATGTTCCACTTCATTTGGAACGGAAAGCAGATGAGTCACCCGTGCTGGAGGGATCCTTTGAAGAGGGATAGTTACCAGAGGGTGCAGAACTGGTGTATCTGACTCCTACACACCACTCTCCTGTAGCCTGCAACGTAAGGGATGTATCAGGGAATGGGTGTGCTGCACTCCCACACTCTTGGAGCTCACAGCTAACTAACACATTAGAAAGCCCCAAGGCTAGCATAGACCTGGCTCCCGGATGAAGTAGCCGTAATTGGCTCCCCTTGCATAGAAGGTTGTCCCAGCTGAGAATGTTAGCCATGCTGTATAACTTTTGTCTTGCAGCCACCTTCATTCAGTGTTGTACTATTATCATGTTAGCTGCAGAGGAAGCAATTAAACATAATAGGCCTTTGGCTTCTTACTAAAGAGATAGTTTAGCCTATGTATTGTCAGCATTCACTTACTACAATAACATTTTGGCATTATCTGAGGTTTCCACTAAGAGCTGGTCTTTCTGAAGCTAAAAATGAAAGGCAGGCCTTTTTTTTCATCTTGATTCTTTGATGCTAAGGTGCAGTCAGTTCACTCTGCCCATCAGAGTTGTCCACAGCAGCTATTACGCAGGACATGGTTCCTATGTACTAAACTGGAAATGTACTCTACATGAAATTGAAAAGCTGTTTAGAGCCTTGTGTTTGAATTATGCAACAGAAAAATCAGTGACTTTTTTCACTTAACATTAATAACTTGCTACTTCTAGAGAGTGCCTTCCATCAAAGGAAGTCTAAAATGATTTACAAACATTAAGTATTGCTCATAACAATTCTCTGAGAGATCAGTAGTCTGAACTCCATTTTACAGATAGAGAAACCGAGGCACAAAAAGACTAAGTGACTTGCCCATCATGCTATAAGAGATCCCAGAAATCCTGAGAAAAGAGAGAGTCTGTCATGCCAGTAAATAGTTTGCACTGAGTCAGAGTTAAAATGTGCTGCTGTCTCTTTTCCCACTAAATGACCTAGTGAAGTCAGTAGGGTTTAGTGATGAAAGTCTTTGTTTTCAGTTTCCTTGGCTGTAAAATAAGGGTAATAAAGTCCTTTACAAAAATGAGTCTGTAAAAGTCTAGGATGAAAAGCACTGTGCAAATGGAAAGTAATAGTAACAAACGTTTGTTTTTCCAGCTAAGTAATTTGGTTACTACTGTATATGGCGTTAAACATATTTAGTCCTCTTAATTTAGTCGTGAAGGCTACACACTTCTGTCTTTAAGTTGCTGTTGTGTTAGCTACTGATAATGAAGTATGGGGAATAATACTACTGAAATCTAATTTGTTTAGGGTGGAAAAGTGATCTACTATGAAATGCGTGCTGAATGCAGCGTGGATATAGACATAGATATCGATTGGCCTATTGCAGAGCAAAGAGTGCTGAGGTAAAAAGGAAGGTTTTGAAAGTTCAGTATTTATTATAATTGTGATTTATTTTGTCCCTTGATCTTGAATATCAGCCTTTAAGGGTTCGTATGACCAAACTTTGATCAGTCTGTTTTTTTCAGTGTTGATTGTTTGTTTAAAGAAATAGTTGCTCAAATGTCTTTGATCTAAGCTATCTTTCTCCCCATTCCTGCACCATTTCCTAAGGCTGTTGAGATCAGCTGAATTGGCCTTGTTCTTGGTTCTGCGGTTTTAGCCTGGGGGTAGGTGATTCAAAAACCCAATCTTAACATAGCACTTCTTTAGTATGTCCACTCTGGCTCTGTCCAGGGCTCTGTGTAAGATCTTAAGCTCCTACACGTGGACGCCATGCCTAATTCTGTGTTTGTAGGGCTACATTAGGATTGGGCACCGCAGGCACTACTGTAATGTAAAGGTTAAGTAATACTTTAGTCATTGTATCTGTGACCCGATTTTCCACATTTTTTTCCTTAAAACAAGTGTTATAGAACATAATTCGCTCTTCTAAAGAAAATAAAAAAAGCTCTATTGCTATTTTTAAAAACAAATAAAAATGGACAACATGGGTAACTTGTCTTTCGCCACAGAGCTGCATTTATTAGTAAGTTTTAAGTTTTGTTTTTTCATGTTTTGAGAAATACAGATTCATTTATTCTGCATTTATCTTTTGGGGTATATTTTGAAAATTAAAGATGTTGGGGAGTCTTTCTTCTTGTGAAAGTAACCAAGAATCACAAACCAAGATCCTTTGCTTTGCATTAATGGGTTACTTTTTATTTTAAATTTTTTTAAATGTAATTCCGAAGTCTTCCATCCTGAAATAATAGCTTTTCTCTAGATATGGCTATTTGGGTAAAGAGATGAAGCTACTGGTTTGCAGCGTTGATGGATGTCTCACCAATGGTCACAGTTGTTTGTCAGAAGATCAAAAAGAATTAAGCTCTGATGATGATGATAGAGGTGCTGATGGGATTTCCTTATTAAAGAAAAGAGGAGTTGAGGTAAGCATCCTTTTTGAATCATGAGACTTTCTGTTCCTTGTTTAACTTCTACACCGTGAACTTTTAAAAATTAAAATGGAGGTAGGGCAGGGCACTTCTGAGAACAATTTTGATTAAGCCATCTTAGCACCTCGAAACACTCAGATGGTGGTAACTGTATGATCTCTAGTTCCTATGTGGTTATGACAAGTTTCTAGATCTCACTTGTACTTTTGTTGGCATTTGCTCTAGTTGTCCCAAGGTGGTGGGAAGGAATTTGTATGGTATTGTGTTGGCACCGCTCATGTTGCAAGTGCTGCTGATCTGGCACGCACACTGAGCAGTAGTCCTTTATCTCAGTAGTTGTGTGGCTCCTACTCGCCATAGTATCTAAGTTCCTCATGAACCTTAATGAATTCGTTATCACAAAAGCCCTCTGAGATACAGAAGCACTGTTATCCCCTGGTGATAGATGGGGAGTTGAGACACAAGATTAACTGACTTGCCCAAGGTTACACAAGAACTGTGGTAGAGAGAGGAAATTAAGAACAGATCATTGGAGTCCTGGTCTAGTGCTTTTAACCACAAGATCATCTATCCTTCATCTCAGAAGTCCTAAGAGTTCAAGATAAGTGGGAAAAAAACCAAAACCACATTGTTTTAAATTGCTTTCCTTAATCATTAAAGCCAAATTCTACCTCAGTGAAGATCTTACACTTATGTAAGATCTTACATTGGTGCAGGATCAGCCTTATAAGTCAAACTTACATTACTGTACAGCCTGATTGATTCAGCCAGGGAGAACTTCCCAGTGCAGGAACTGAGTAAGTGAGCTGCATGCTGTCTTACAAGGCCACTGCTGCAGCTCTCAAGAACACAACAAAGGTAGGGATGGGATGGGGCAGAGACCTAGCAGTTGCTGCTATGGTAATTCTGTGAAGCACTGTTGCCTATAGGCTTCTTATCTTGAGCTGCCAAAGTATGTCTGAGCCCATTTCTGTACCTTAGTATTGGGAATGGGGGAGTCTAAAGATGTCATAAATTTCCTGGGGCTGAGAATTTTTTGTTCTGCACCTCCGTGTATACTGCGAACATATGGTATCTTGCGCTGCGCCCAACTCCCATTGATTCTAAATATGAAAAGATGAGTGCAGAATATTCACTGATAACTTGCAGCACAGACTGGAGAGGAGAATTTTGCCTATACTTAATTTTTTTTTTTTTTTTAAACAAAAACATAAGTGGCTTTAACTTTCGTTTTACCCTACAAAGTGCTTTGTTCCTAGCTTTCAAATACAAAATGTACTTCCAACATTTACTTGCAGTGTCATGTAGCTCTTTCTTTTAGAATTTTGCTGAAACTCCAGAGCCCTGAGTGCAAATCACAAGAATGTTGCTAGATGGAGAAATCATGGAAAATATTTTGAATACATGTGTACATCTAGAAATATTGTAAAAAGAAGAACAGGAGTACTTGTGGCACCTTAGAGACTAACAAATTTATTAGAGCATAAGCTTTCGTGGACTACAGCCCACTTCTTCGGATGCATATAGAATGGAACATATATTGAGGAGATATATATACACACATACAGAGAGCATAAGCAGGTGGGAGTTGTCTTACCAACTCTGAGAGGCCAATTAATTAAGAGAAAAAAAACTTTTGAAGTGATAATCAAGCTAGCCCAGTACAGACAGTTTGATAATAAGTGTGAGAGTACTTACAAGGGGAGATAGAGTCAATGTTTGTAATGGCTCAGCCATTCCCAGTCCTTATTCAAACCGGAGTTGATTGTGTCTAGTTTGCATATCAATTCTAGCTCAGCAGTCTCTCTTTGGAGTCTGTTTTTGAAGTTTTTCTGTTGTAATATAGCCACCTGCAGGTCTGTCACTGAATGACCAGACAGGTTAAAGTGTTCTCCCACTGGTTTTTGAGTATTTTGATTCCTGATGTCAGATTTGTGTCCATTAATTCTTTTGCGTAGAGACTGTCCGGTTTGGCCAATGTACATGGCAGAGGGGCATTGCTGGCACATGATGGCATATATCACATTGGTAGATGTGCAGGTGAACGAGCCCCTGATGGTATGGCTGATGTGATTAGGTCCTATGATGATGTCACTTGAATAGATATGTGGACAGAGTTGGCATCGGGGTTTGTTACAAGGATAGGTTCCTGGGTTAGTGGTTTTGTTCAGTGATGTGTGGTTGCTGGTGAGTATTTGCTTTAGGTTGGGGGGTTGTCTGTAAGCGAGGACAGGTCTGTCTCCCAAGATCTGTGAGAGTAAAGGATCATCTTTCAGGATAGGTTGTAGATCTCTGATGATGCGCTGGAGAGGTTTTAGTTGGGGGCTGAAGGTGACAGCTAGTGGTGTTCTGTTATTTTCTTTGTTGGGCCTGTCTTGTAGGAGGTGACTTCTGGGTACTCGTCCGGCTCTGTCAATCTGTTTTTTCACTTCAGCAGGTGGGTATTGTAGTTTTAAGAATGCTTGATAGAGATCTTGTAGGTGCTTGTCTCTATCCGAGGGATTAGAGCAAATGCGGTTATATCTTAGAGCTTGGCTGTAGACAATGGATCGTGTGGTGTGTCCTGGATGGAAGCTGGAGGCATGTAGGTAAGTGTAGCGGTCAGTAGGTTTCCGGTATAGGGTGGTATTGATGTGACCATCGCTTATTAGCACAGTAGTGTCCAGGAAATGGACCGCTTGTGTGGATTGATCTAGGCTGAGGTTGATGGTGGGATGGAAATTATTGAAATCATGGTGAAATTCCTCAAGGGCTTCTTTTCCATGGGTCCAGATGATGAAGATGTCATCAATGTAGCGCAAGTAGAGTAGGGGCGTTAGGGGACGAGAGCTAAGGAAGCGTTGTTCTAAGTCAGCCATAAAAAATGTTGGCATATTGTGGGGCCATGCGGGTACCCATAGCAGTGCCGCTGACTTGAAGGTATATATTGTCCCCAAATGTGAAATAGTTGTGGGTGAGGACAAAATCACAAAGTTCAGCCACCAGGTTAGCTGTGACATTATCAGGGATACTGTTCCTGATAGCTTGTAGTCCATCTTTGTGTGGAATATTGGTGTATTATCAAACTGTCTGTACTGGGCTAGCTTGATTATCATTTCAAAAGTTTTTTTTATCTTAATTAATTGGCCTCTCAGAGTTGGTAAGACAACTCCCACCTGTTTATGCTCTCTGTATGTGTGTATATATATCTCCTCAATATATGTTCCATTCTATATGCATCCGAAGAAGTGGGCTGTAGTCCACGAAAGCTTATGCTCTAATAAATTTGTTAGTCTCTAAGGTGCCACAAGTACTCCTGTTCTTCTTTTTGCGGATACAGACTAACACGGCTGTTACTCTGAAACCTAGAAATATTGTGGAAACCTTCATCAAGATATTTGTATTGCCCAGTGTGGTTTAGATTAGGTGTTGAGACCTTGGGGCATTTGATAGCCAGCACACCACGGTTGTATTGTGACAACCAATATTTCGTTTAACAATCTTGGCATGTGTTGTGTTTAAAGAGAGAAATAAGAATTCCTGTTTTGTGAATTAGAAGGAAACCTACGTATGGATAAATCACTCTTCCTTAATGACTAGAAATGCAAGGTTAATAATGTGTTCTTGCATCCTAGTCAGCTCTGCTTTGAGTCCAAAAGAGATACTTCAGCTATGGAATGCTAATGTCTTTATCAATTTCCATTATGATCATTCAAAAGTCACTTTGTGTCTGTATATGGAGTTTATTCTAATTTGACTTGATTTAATAGGTATGGCTAATCTCTGAAAAAGAGCGTTCAAAGACGATTTCTGCTATGAAATTGGATTGTGAGGTGAAAGTAAAAAACCGACGAGATGTAGAAGACTGGAGAAATAAAATGAGTTTATCCTGGAAAGAAGTGGCTTACTTAGGTTAGTTTCTTTTTTCTTTTTTATAATGGAAACTTCATGCAACATACACAGGTCCAGTTAAATAATACATAGCATGGCTTATCTTCAAAGCACTTTGCCCTTAGTTTAATAGGCAAGATTAATAATGAGATTGCTGAAAGCTCTGATTCTACCGTGCAAAGGGTTTTTCAGTTAACAGTTAAGGGCCCAATCCTCCAAACACTTGTGTAAAGCTAAACGAGTGCTTGAATAGTTCCATATACTTTAAAGGCACTATTCTTGTGTAGAAAGTTATGCATGATCTTAAGTATCTGCAAGATCCAGCCCCTAATATTTTTATCATTTTGTAGCCACCACCTGTAAGTTTTACGTCCCTCATGGAGGTTTTGTAAGGATTGATTGATTCCAGTTTGTGAAGTGCTTTTGAGATCCTCAGGTGAAAAATGCTGTAAAAATACAAATTATTTCTTTAATTTATTAACCAAAGTTGCAATTCATCACATTCAAGAGAAAATGCTTTACTTATCTCACTTCAACTTATCTAAATTCTCCTTTTCATAGGATATGATGAATCTGATGTGGACTGCTTGAAGGAAGCTGGCATGAGCGGTGTTCCTGCAGATGCATGTGCTGCTGCTCAGAAGGCTGCCAGTTATATTTGTAAAAGTAATGGTGGCCGTGGTGCCATTCAGGAGTTTGCAGAATACATATTGCTGCTAATGAAAACAGTGAAGGAAAGAAAACTAAATGAACTGAAGAACTAATGAGGAAAAACCCAATTCCCTCCCCCAGGATAAAGTCTGCCTTTACTTTGCATAATGGCTTGCCTTTGTTGGACATTTCCACAGAGTTAAAAGGGTATTGTCAACAAGTTCAGGTCCCTATATTGGTTTAATTTTAATAATATAATTATTAATATAAATGCTTTCAGACATATAAGTGTAATGAAAAGGTTTTTGTGTGTGTTCATGAAACAAAATTGCAGCATTGTGTTATGGCATGAGAACCACAAAGTAAAACCGGTTATTCTATATTGACTGTCCAAACTGAGTGAAATGCAAAACATCAGTGGCTTAAATGGTGAAAGAGATGTAATTTTAAAACTCTAGATCCTCTTTATGAACTAGAATTTTGTTAGTAAGAAAGAGAAGGAAATCTCTTCTTCATGACTTTGCTACCTGGGTATAAATGCTGCTATTCTGAAAGGGCCTGGTCCAACGTCATTTAAGCATTAGAGTGAGCTTTTAGTGACTGCACAAGGAGTAAGGCAATAGAAAATCAGTCCTGTGGGGTTTGTTTTGTTTTTAACCTGCTACTAGAGTGAGCTTATTTTATCTTACAACCATATCTCTTCCAGCATATGCACAAACTTGTGCTTATTAGAACTGTGATTTACAAAATCATAACTGCTGCTTTCTCATACTATAAGTAGTGCCTAAAATACTGCAAAATGAATTAATACAGTAAAAACTCTTTGATCTAGCACTTCACCAACCAGCAAGCTCTCTAAACCGGCATTTCTGATCTGCACTGAAAATCTGGTATATAGTGTGGTTGGTGCAGGGCCAGCAGGGGGATGGGGTGTGGGAGGGGCTGCGGGGCACACTCTTGGAGGGAGTTTGGGTCTGGGAGGGGGAGTGGGGCAGGGGGCTGGGGCGTGGGTGTAATTGCTGGAAAAACTATAGTTGGTATCCATATCTCCATTGGTATGAATCGTGGCTTTTTTATATCGTGTTAATTTATGGATGATTTATAAATTGGTTTCCTTTTTGGGGGGACAGGTTTTGTTTTTGTTTTTATTTGCCTTAAAAATAACTTGGTAATGTATTCATACCTCCATGGATTTGTAGAAATAAGGAGTTCTTCAAGAACAGCACTTAAAAATGCAAATCTTTTCTGATCTTCTATTTATCAGTGGGTCAAATTTGACCATAGATGATGCTAAAAAAAATCCCACTAATTTTTAATAGGAGCTGCATGTATATAACTGAAGGCCATATAATAAAAAATTATTTACAGTTCAGATAACTGTCAAACAACATGTTAAATTATAGTGGTGTCCGTTTTGGGAGTTCAGTACGGATGTATTGCCTATCACCTCCTTTTACTGTTGTTCAGTTAATATGGTATATCTAATTATTTGTTGCTCTTTTATTATTTATTTACTTTGTTATAACTGTATAATGCTTAAAACTGATTCTTCTTTTTTCCAATTTATTTGTTGTAGGGTTCCTTGTGAATTTTTTCCTTATTGCACTAATCACTACAAAATGATCATTGAAGTATTTCTTTGGGGAAAACATAGTTTTGCATAAGATGAGCTATAGGGATTCTGTCAACAGGTATAGGAAAAGCTGGACATATTTTGGACTAAGCAGCAGTCCCTTTGACAGTGTCCCTTTTAACTCGTGTAGTCTCAATAGTGGTAAAACTGCAGAAGTTGTACCATTTACGGCCACGACCCAGTAAGGTACTTAAGATAGTGTTTCACTTAAATTAGTCACGTGTTTAATTACCTTGCTTAGTCAGGGCCTCTGTAGTCATGTTTGAATAAATGTTTATTGTGGATGGGTAATTTAAAGCAGGGTGAAGGTCACAGTACTAAATTTGCTTCCTTTCTCCTCTACATTAGAGGCAGCAAACTTAATGTATGAAACGTTTGAATACTTAGGTATTATTTTTTTGTAACTCCAAGTATACACAAGAAATCTGGTGTCTCTTTTTGTCTAATGGGCAGAAAGAATTGGTAGCTGTTAAATAAAATGTTCACACTTCTGCCAAAATACTTCATAATTTTATTTTTGTTGAAAATGTCTTAATATGAGCATCTTGTATATAACATACATAGGACGTTTACAGCAGCAAGGGTTATCAGAGAAGGTCCTTCTAGGGGTAATTTTAAAAAGCCTTATGACTACTTGGGTGTCTGATTTAGGCTCTTACTCAGAAAATACTTAAGCACATGCTTAAAGTTGATGGCACTGCTCCTAGTGCATAAAGTTAAGCATGTGTGTAAGTTGGACTTTAGGTGATCTGGGTTCAAATGCTTGCTCTGCCACAGGCTTCTTGTAACCTTGGGCAAGTCACTAAACCTGTGTGTGTTTCCATTCCTCATCTACAGTTTCCGATGTAAGAGTGTGTTGTGAGGGCAAATACATTAAGGATTGTGAGACACTTAAGTACCACAGTAATGGCAGCCATGGAAGTATGTTAGATTAATAATGTTGAGATATTTTGTATAGCCATTGAACTTTAAATTAAATGAGGAAAATCACTGAGCAGTTGTTTCTTGTCATGGAAATTGTCCAAGGTTTTTATTGCAAAGTTTCTTTGGGTAGTAAGGTGTAAAGATGTTTAAAGAATCTTTGACGATGTAGACTTCTCAAGTTTCACCAAACAAATAAAAGATAAGAAACCTCATGTAATCTATTCATGTATAGATAAAATATGAATGAATATACATTAATTGGTCAATTGGCAGTTACATAGGCAGGTTTCTTTAACCTTTTAGTATAAAATTTATTTATGGGGTTTCATATAGGTGAAGGATGACGTTTCCATGCAAATACTGTACTCTTTCGAATTTGATTGACATAACAATGGAATATATCCAGTGAAGGTGGATATTCTTAATGCACAAATTAGTGTGGTGGTTTTTTGTTTAATACAAATCTAATAATTTACCCTAAGCCTGGGCCTTCATCATTTGTTTCTAAAAGTGGATCTGCACTGCTCAGCTGCTGCTGCTGTTACATCAGTTTCAGCAATCTGTGCTTGGGTGTGTGAAGATAAGATTGAACCCTCTGATTTTACTGTGCTTTAAAGGCCAGCCCAATGGTTCAGTGTTGGCATAACTTCTAAATTGCATGGAACAGGTTCAGGAATCTGTGGACAAGACACCATTTTCAAATAGTATTCCAACAGTGGATTGGCCTGCAAGAGCGGCACAGAGAAATCCATCAACAAATAATGGGGTGTGTGTGTGGTGTAAATTGCAGTATACTATAGCCTACAAGCTAGCCACTTTTAAAGCAGTACATGTTGCCATCCACCATTTATTTATACTGAATCTGATCTCTGATCCATCCAGGCCACTATCCTGCCAGTTCAGAGCTATTTCCTGTAGTGCGATCCTAAGAGTTTTTTGTCCAGACCTGTTATATATACATTGAAACCTCTTTTAGGTGCCCATTCAAGTGATTGACAAAAATGGGTTGCTTAACAGCAGTGTTCTAACATGGGGAGAGAGAATTATAACCACTACAGACCATAGTATTGAACCCTTCTGTGTTTCAGTATACTGTTTTCCCCACAAGGTTAACCTTTCCATCTCAAATTTTGCTGCCATAAATCCTAGATGCTCATGTGGCTAGTAAGTTTATCAAAGATTTTAAGATAAAGGATTACATTGTATAACGAATCGTTGTGTCCCCCTGTGCGGTAGGTAATGTTAATCCCCAGTTTATGGATGAGGAAACTGAAGCAGGGCAGTTATAACTTTCCCGTGGCTACAGAGGGAGTTGTATCACAGCTAGAATTAGAATTCAGAAGTTCCTGACTCCCAGTCCTCTGCTCAGCCCACAAGACTACACCTCTTCCAATAGTTGCTTCCTGCATTAGCATAGTACAGGAATAACTTCTAAAGTATTCAAAACGGCACATGAGACTGAGAATCCTAGAAATATAGGGCTGGAAGGGAACTCAAGAGGTCATCTAGTCCTGTCCCCCCATGTTGATAAATATACATAGACACTCCCTGTCTGGTGTTTGTATCACCTGTTCTTAGAAACCTGCAAGGACGGGGATTCCACAGCTTCCCCAGGTAATATGTTTCAGAGCTTAACTACCTTTCTAGTTAAGGTTTTCCTAATAAGTAACCTGAATCTCCTTTGCTGCAAATTAAGCCAATTGATTCTAGTTGTATCCTCAGTGGACATGGAGAACAATTGATCACTGTCCTCTTTATAACCACTTTTTATATATTTGAAAACTGTCATCAGGGTCCCCCTCCCCCACCCCACTCCCCAGAATTCTTTGCAGCAGACTAAATATACCCAATTCTTTCAGTCTTTCCTCATAGGTCACGTTTGCTCTGGACTCTCCAGTTTGTTCAAATCTTTCTTAAAGTGGGCTGCCCCAAACTGGAGACAGTAATCCCACTGAGGCTCACCAGTGCTGACTAGAGTAAAAGAATTACTACATAAAACCTCTGCATGATTTTTGCTGAGCCTAAGATAAAATGTCAGCTAACAAAACAGTGGGTTTGGTTGTTTAACCCACTGATTCTCAACCAGGGATACGTGTACTCCCTGGGGGTACGCTGAGGTCTTCCAGGGGGTATATCAACTTGTCTAGATAGTTGCCTAGTTTTACAACAGGCTACATAAAAAGCACTAGTGAAGTCAGTACAAACTAAAATTTCATACAGACAATGACTTGTTTATACTACTCCATGTACTATATACTGAAATGAAATATTTATATTTCAATTGATTTATAATTATGGTAAAAATGAGAAAGTAAGCAGTTTTTCAGTAATGGTGTGCTGTCACACTTCTGTATTTTTTGTCTGATTTTGTAAGTAAGTAGTTTTTAAGTGAGATGAAACTTGGGGTACACAAGACAAATCAGACTCCTGAAAGGGGTACAGCAGTCTGGAAAAGTTGAGTGCTGCTGGTTTAACCAGTGTTACACATGCTTTCAGATTTTCTCTAGTTTGACCACTAGGTGCCACAACTTATCCACACAGCATAGTTAAGCATCTTCCTGTTGAGAGCGTTAGCATTTAATGCAGTACATGATCTGACAGAAATTGGCTGATCAGCAGGGATCCTAGAAATCAGTTTGCCACTGAAAAATGTGGAATTTATTAAATTTTATTAAAAGTATCAGTGTCACTGATTCAGTGCACACAACCCCTCCCTCTTGTGGTTGATTTTTGAATGCAATTTAAATTTACATTGCTAAACATATGCCAATAAACTGCTTCCAGCATAGAGAGGTTACTCAGTGGCGTATGGGAATTCATGGTTTAATGCAGGGGTGGCCAACCTGCGCCTGAGAAGGAGCCAGAATTTACCTATGTACATTGCCAAAGAGCCACAGTAATGCATCAGCAGCCCCCCATCAGCTCCCCCTTGCCTGCCAGTAGCCCTGCTGATCAGCACCTCCCTCTCCTTCCCCATGCCTCCTGCGGCATGCAGGAGGCTCTGGGGGGTGAGGGGGTAGGAGCGAGGGCATGGCAGGCTCAGGGAAGGGGGCAGGAAGGAGCGGGGGCCTTGGAGGAACAGGTGAAGTAGGGGCAGGGCCTGTGACAGAGGGGTTGAGCAATGAGCACCCCTGCCCCTCCCCAGCACATTGGAAAGTTGGCACCTGTAGCTCCAGCCCCAGAGTTGGTGCCTATGCAAGGAGCTGCATATTAACTTCTGAAGAGCCGCATGCAGCTCTGGGGCCACAGGTTGGCCACCCCTGGTTTAATGAATCTCAAATTTCACTTCAGTCTCCAGACGGGAGTAATTAAAGTTATGAAAAGATGCTGAAAACTTTAAAAATCACCCCTAAAGACCATGTCACTGAGTTTGGCAAGGACAAATTTCACGTTGAGGGTAGGTTTCAAACTTGCTTAAAAATTGTAAATACATCATTGTGTTCAACTGATACCTATATATAAGGATAAGATTTTGTCACAGTGGTCATGGATTCCGTGACTTTCAGAGACCTCTGTGACATTTTCTGCTTCAAATTCAGCCCATGCCCTGGGGCAGCAGGAGCACCCCAGCTCTGATCCACCGAGGGTGGTGGGGGCCAGAGCTGTTAGTGCCCCCCCAGTCAGACCCCTCCCCTTATTTTTAGTAAAAGTCAGAGGTTACGAGCATCTGTGATTTCTGTTTGTTTGTTTATTGCCCACAACCTGTCTGTGACTTTTACTAAAAATAACCGAGACACAATCTTAACCGTACGTATATATATTGTGGCTAGGGAAGCTAAAGTTCAGCATTCCATTTTAATCATGGAAAACCAAAGACTTATGTTTTTTTCTTGTTTTTTGTTTTTTTATCGGAGAATTTGTGGCAGGAGGTTATCATGGAACACCAGGATCCATGCTGATCAGGCATGTGTGATATGTCCTAATATAATATTTTCACTGATCACTTCTGCTACAACTTGTCCTATGTGTGCTATTAGTGGCACAAAGAATGAATTTCAGTGCATCAAGAAGGAGCACCTCTGCTGCTAAAATTAATTGAACTGTCATTGCAGACTTTTCAAGCCTTATCCTCCTGATTCACACCAAACTCGGTGCTCTGAATGTGTTAAAAGCAATGTTTGAATTCTATATTTTGAGAGAAGGATCTCCTTAGTTAACATAAGTATGGTCTCATTTTGATGCATTAGGATCATGCATGTGGCTCCTATTTTATCAAACTGAGAATATACACATACAGACAATTTACATTGTATGGTAGAATTCATAGCCAAAATCTTAAAAATAGGTCCCTAAAGTTAAGCTCTTATATCTATGCTTAGGGTTCCTACATAAATAGCTTGATTTTTTCAAAAGTGCAGAATTTTTACCATCTCTCATTGAAGTCTAGGGAAACAACCAGGTGCTCAGCACTCTTGAAAACCAGGCCACTTATTTAGGCACCTAAATATGGATTTAGGAACATAGCTGTTAGCCGTGTGTGTGTGTATAAAAAAATCTTGGTGCACACATTACTCTCAAGCTGTAGGACTGACATCATGTATGTGAGTGAAGTGATAGTCATGGTGCACATCTACTTTTTTAACTGAGCCATCCATTCTTGGTAGCATGGCAGATGTTGTTCGATTGTAAAGAAAAACAGTCCCTCTTACCAAGATCTTACAAGACATTTAAGCTGAGCCATTTTGTAGGTAACCAGTGTTATGGCACACTAGCTAATATGCTGTTCCACATAGTAAAAACAGGTCATGGATAATTCAGGTATATGTAACAAAATATTGCACCCATTATGGCATACTGTATTTTTGATATGCTGCTGTATTTGTGTTTAGATGCATCTCAGTTATCTTGTGTTCATTACAATTAAGAAGCACTAGATTAGTGTATGAACAAGTCTTGTATAAGTCTTTTATAACCATAGATTCACATAATGAAAACCCTAGTTCCACAGGAAGGATTTATCTTATTCACTGTCGGCTCTTTCAGTAGTATGAAATTTGTCTTAGTGTCTTGAACAAAGGAGTTTAACAGATACTTGTGTCAAACAAGGATGACTTCTCTTACCTCTCCTGTTTTGCATTGACTTCATTGTGAGAAAAATTGTAGATACACCATGTTTTGCCAGTATTGTAACAAAAGTACACTAGAAAATTTAGCTCTAAGTAGCTTAACATGCAAGCAAAGATAGACTCTTCCAGTATTGCAAAAAAAGACAGGGTCAAAAATTAAACAGAGCTAATGAGAATCAGGGCTGGCTCTGGGTATTTTGGCACCCCAAGCAAAAAAAAAAAAAAAAAAAAAAAGACGCTGGAGTGCTGCCCCTTGAAAAAGGATGCCCCAAGCACATGCTTGGAATGCTGGTGCCTAGAGCTGTCCCTGATGAGAACCCCAACTCAAATATTGTCAGAAGGCAAAGAAATGGAAGAGGTGAGTCAATTCACATACTATGGCAGTAACATACCAGCCTCTGGGAATATCCAGGAGAAAACGGCATGAACCAGGAAAGCGGAAGCTACAGTCTCTAGATTAAAAGAGATTTGCTCACTGAAAGTCTACAACTTAAAGGCAAATTCAAATTCAAATGTTATTTCCACCTTAAATGTAAGTGTAAGCAGGGGAATGGTCCCGCTAGGGTGGGGAACTTTCCTGGCTTCTGCACTACCCCGGTGAAATGGGCTAGCACAGAGAGGGGGCAAACTACGTCCTGTGGGACCATTCTGCCCAGCCCCTGAGCTCCTGGCCCGGGAGGCTAGCCCCTGGCCCCTCCCACACTGTCCTACCTCCCCCGCAGCCTCAGCCCACTGTCCCGTGGGTGCAATGCTCTGGGCGGTGGGGCTGCGAGCTCCTGGGGTAGCGTAGCTGCAGAGCCTGACCTGACCTGGTGCTCTGCACTGTGTGGCTGGCTTCGGCCGGGCGGCGCAGCTGCCTGTCCTGGTGCAACCACGCTGTCAGCCACTAGTGCTCCAGGCAGTGTAGTAAGGGGGCAGGGAGCGTGGGAGGGGGGTTGAATAGAGGGCAGGAGAGTTCAGGGGGTGGATAGGGGTGGGGAGTGGTCAGAGGGTGGGGAATGGGGGTTGGGATTCCGGGGGCAGTCAGGGAGAAGGGGTGGTTGGATGGGGCAGTCAAGGGTGATGGTTTGGGGGTGGTCAGGGAACAGGGAGAAAGTGGGATGGATGGGGTTGGGAAGGAGGTAGGTGGTGTAGGATATTGCTCTTCTCATGTGATCCCTCCCCCATGGCTCTCTTGGCTCTATCACTGTTAATCTAAAGTGGCTAATTTTAAATGAAGCTACCTTCCCCTGACATGAATCTCCCTATGGCACTGAAATTAAATGTAGACAATAATTTGGCATTTGAGAAGTGAAAGGGATGGTAGCCCTAAGGGAAAAGATAACAGCTTGGCTCTTTGTGTTAAATAGCTGTCTGCAAGCCTCAAACTGCTGAATGAGCTTTAGGGTAGGGAAGGCTGTGCCTCCCAAACAGCCTGGCTCTGCCCCATCCAACCCCCACCCACTTCCTACCTCCCGACTGCCCCCCTCAGAATCCCCTACCCATACTGCTCCTTGTCCCCTGACTGCCCCCTGAGACTCCCCCAACCACCAACCCGGGACCCCACCCCCCCACGAACCCCTCCTGACTTCCCCCACCCTATCCACCTCCCCCCGGCCAAGTCCTGACAGACCCCCGGAACGCCCACAATCCAATCCCCTGTCCCCTGACCACCCCCCCAGAACCTCTGCCCACTCCCTATCCCCTGACTGTCCCCGGGCCTCCCTGCCCCTTATCCAACTCCCCCGGCCCCCTTACCATGCCGCTTACCCCCACCTGCCCCCTCTCCCAGAGCCTCAGCGCACCGCGTCCTGGACAGCCCTGCAGCGGTGTGGTGGTTCCAGCGGGACCTGAGCTTCGGCAGCAGCTCGCAGTCCCGCCCCCTTACCACACGGCTCTGAGCGGGAGGAGCTCAGGTCCCGCTGGAGCTCAGGCCATGTTAGCTCTGTCCAGGGCCGCTCCTGGATGCGGTGCACTGAGGCGCCGGGGGATGGGGGAAGGCAGAGGTGGGGGGCAGGCCTTTGGGGCCTGGGGCAAATTGCCCCACTTTTCCCCCTCCCCCCCCAGGGCTAGCGGAAGGATCTGGGTCCTCACTCCCACTTTATCCAGAGGCCTCCCTGCCCTCGAGGACTCCCCTTCCACTCTCCTGTCTGGCAGAGTCCTCATAACCCCAACAAGACTGGGCCCAGGATTCCTGGGGGGCTTGACCCCCAACCTTGCTGTGGTCACTTAGAACAGGGGCTAGGGTGTCCCCACTCCGGGGTGCTCTCTGCACTGGACACTTCCCTGACCCACTGATCATTACATGCAATTTAAAGCAAATACAATTTATTTACTCAGCAATTAATTTAAAAAAGAATAAGGCACAATGGGAAAGGTTAAAGGAAAACACATCACCCTGCTCTGTGGCAGGGAAATCACAAACAGTGTCTCTGGAACGTCAGGGCAGTTCACAGTCTGTTCCTTGTAGGTCCCAGGCCGCCTTCTCTGGCTGTGCTGCAGGGATGCTGTGAGTTGGACACTTGCTCTGGTGGTAGCCACACACCTCTGGGCTTTGGTACCCTTCTCCCCAGCGTTGAGTTAAGATCTCCCTCCCAGTCTGGCCTGAAAGGACCCTTGGCTGGGGGTGTCTTTCTGCACTGGGCCCTTTGCCCAGGGTCCCCCCTTGGCTGGCCCCAGTTGCTCACTGCACCCGGCTGCAGACTACTCCAGCTCCAGTCCCAGCTCCACTGTTCTAGCTCCGATTCCACTCTGTCTCAGCACTGATGCTGCTGCTCTGCCTCCAATCCCCTGGTCTGCTTCTCTGGTCCCTCTGGCTCTGAGCACAGGATCTGCTCCCTGGGCTGCTTTTCTGGCCCCTCTAGATCTGGCACAGCTCTTCTCCCCAGCTCAGCTTGGGCTCCTGCTTTCTCCTTAGCTCGGCCCCACTCCGTCTGATCCAGGCAATTCCAGATCACACGGAGGACGGGACCCCCCCTGACTCCCTGATTAGCCTGCCTGTCTTGTCAATCACGCTGACCTGAAGGATTGGCCTCTCCCCATTGTTCCTGGGGACTGTCAGTCTCAGGGTCCTGATTTTCCATCGATCCTTCCCCTTTCTTTTGGTATTGGGAGCCATAGGCGCCAACTTTCCCCGGCACTGGTAGGTGCTCGTGCCCCCCTGCATCTGGCCCCTTCCTGACTCCACCCTTTCCCTGTCCCTGCCCCGCCCCCATTCCAACCCCTTCCCCAAAGTCCCTGCCCCAACTCCACCCCGTCCCTGCCCCTATTGGACCCCTTCCCCAAATCCCCACCTTGGCCCCCCCTCTTCCCTGAACGTGCCACATTCCCCCTCCCTCCCAGTGCTTGCCACGCAAATCAGCTGTTTCGCAGCACAAGGGCTGGGAGCCGGGGGGGAAAGGGGGCACGCGGTGCACCCAGGGGAGGAGGTGGAGGCAGAGCGGAGGTGAGCTGGGGTGGGGGAGGGCAAGGAGCTGCCAGTGGGTGCTAAGCACCCACCAATTTTTCCCCCTGGGTGCTCCAGGCCAGGAGCACCCTCGGAGTCGGTGCCTATGCTGGGAGCTAGCCAACCAAAACACACCCACTAAGTTTTAGTAAAGGGACAACAGTTTCCTTACATAAGGATGAGAGAACTGGAAATCCACCAAAGCTATGAATACACATCCAACTGCCTTCAAAAGTATATGCCTCAGGAAAATACTAGGAATTAAATTGAATGATTTTATAACAAATGTCAAGATTCACCAGAGTGTTCAACAACTTATCTTCAGAGTTATCCTGAAAAGAAGATGGAAATATCTGGGACGTGTTAGGAATGAAGCCAGAGTGTCTGCCATAGCAGGCTTGCCACTGGCAGCTGGAGAAACATGTAAAAGGGGCTGACCAAAATAATCCTTCCAGGAAACAATACTTAGAGGGGGAGAAACTTATGGGATTCTGCATGTCCTCTGTTAAGAGCAGCCCAGGATAGACAGGGATGGTGCAGCCTTGTTCGTGCCCTGCGCAACGTTTGACAGCATGGGAAGGATTCAAATTGTCTGTATGTCTGATTATCAGTGGAGAATGGCTAACATGAGGAACAGACATGTAAGGGAAGATCATGGCCACGTTATGCAGTGGGTGACTCCTTTAACATTCTTACTCCTGCTGACTGATGTGCTGTCAGGTAGTGAAATGGTTGCCTCCTACTGAAATAGACACGTGACTACCAGAGCATACATTCTCTGTAGTTCCCCCAATGCCATTCTCTGACCTAAACTCAACCAAGCTCAATGTGGTTACCAGCTCTTCTCTGGAAAAGGGACAGAGTATATTGGAGGAGATGTAAAATCAGGGTTACAACCCATCGTGGTAATTAGAAATCCCACAGAACTTTTTCTAAAACAAGTGTGCTAATCTCACCCCCAGCCTGGCCTATCAGCCCCATGAGCCAATGGTTCAGAGAAACTTTGTCTTTGACAGCCAGGCCCAACCCCAACATGGATAATTATTTGGCGCTTGCAAGAGCTGGTCAAAAAATGAAGAAAAATTTTCATTGAAATTTAAAATTTTCCAAAAGTTTTGATCAGTCTGTGAATTTAATGAAAAATAGCAAAATGTACAGACATCTTGCAAATCTTTAATTGAAATCTTGAAAATTTTCATCCTGCTGTAGTGCCTACCTAAATTGCTCCACTAATTTCAACTTGAGTGATTGATTCACTTCCTATCTTAAACTGTTGTACACTACCAGCTGCTGCATTCAACCTCAAAGGTGGCTGCATTTCCCTGGTGAGTAAAATTATACCTTTTCTATAGTTCTTAAGGCATGTGGAGATGGAAGGTGAAGTATAAATGCAAGATATTAATGAATAATAATTAATAAATTAGCTCTGTAGCAGTGGAGTTCGGGAGGGTAGCAAATCATTAACTTTTTTATTCTTAATGTTCACCAGTAGCCCATGGTCCAAATTCAGAACTAGACAATGTGATGCAATGCCATTCACACTAATGGAATTACAACCACTTACACCAGGTCTGAATTTAGTTCCATAGCTTTAAATACTGTCCTGTTTAATAAAAAAAAAAAAGTCAACACTTTTCCAGTATAACTATATAACCATATAGAATGCTTCAAAAATAACATCAAAATAGTGTGCTTTCTGCTAGTTTATATAAAGATTTATCGAACTACGCTTTTTGTGGTTGACATTTATGTACGTTCCCTCAGCAATTAATTAGTTTTTCTTTCTGACAATAGACTAGGGTTACCATACGTCCGGATTTTCCCAGACATGTCCGGCTTTTTGGGCTCCAAATGCCCGTCCGGGGGGAAATCCCAAAAAGCCGGACATGTCCAGGAAAATCGGGACATGGGGGCCGGCGGTCGGCCGGGCTGGGGGCTCGGAAGCCGGCGGTACCGGGAGCCGGCCGGGCCGGGGACTCGGGGCACGGCGGTGTTGGGCGGGCTGACCCAGGCTGGAGACGCCGGGGGGGGGGCAGACTGGGCCGCGTCTCCTCCCCCCACACTCCCCTTACCTGCTTCAGGCTTCCCGCGAATCAAAGCAGGGGAGGGGGCGGAGTTGGGGCGGAGACTTTGGGGAAGGGGCGGAGTTGGGGGCGTTGTTGGGGGCGGGGCCAGGGCCCCGTGGAGTGTCCTCCTTTTGGAGGCTTAAAATATGGTAATCCTACAATAGACAGACAGGCCCTGGTTTTCAAATCAGCATGGGGGCGGTGGAGAGGGAAACTATTTCTCTGCATACTTGAATTTGCCAATCAGTGGTCCTAATAGTTGTCATTTCCAGCTAGTCCATGCATTTGAGTATTAAATAGCATCCTCTAGCTATGTTCAATTGACATTTTTGCACCCTTTTGTTTGCTCAATTACACTCTACCCCCCTTAAAAGGTAGCGAGTCTAGAAAAATTAAAAATCTCTAAGCAAAACACTCCAGCCTCTTCATTATCTGATCTCTCTTTACCTACTATGGAGCAAGCCTGTGGTGAGAGAAGAAGGACCAAAAGGCATCCAAGGTCACAAGTGTTTCAGGGCTCGCTTCCCCCTCCCGCCCCCCCAGGAGCTTTCAGCAAACCAAAGCATAGCAGACAATTTTCTAAATATTATTTGCATATGAACAATGCTCAGGCCTGCGTTTGTTAAATGTATTGGTTGTACATGTACAAAGTAAGCAATGCTGAACAATTGCCTGTCACATCAGCCACGCCACTTGTAATTTTTTTTATCATTTTAGCAGAAGCAAAATAAATTGGTATTAACATCTGTTTGTATAAGTCTGCTGTGAAATGAAATGGCTGATGGGAGGCAGGGACATTCCTTTTCACTGTAAATAAGGACAGAAGAGTTCTTTCAGAATTACTTTACACAAAGCATATGCTTAGGCTACAGATATGTTCATCCTCTGGAGCACAAGAATCAAAGCAGAGTTAAGGTGCTTGTCTGCACGAGTTTCTGGTTAGAAAACTTACACTAGGGTTCTGTTTTCCAAATAGGAGTCAGGACTGGTTGAATTTTTCGTGAAAGGCATCTGCTTGAATGAGATCAGAGATTGAACTATTAATGCTTCTCTACAACTTTTCCCTATAGACTAGGGTCAGTCTGGAGGCACGTTTGTTGCATTGTCACTATCAGTGCTGTACAGAGATTTGTCCAGGTTACAGCTTTCACCCCTCTCTGGAGTGCACGCCCCTCCATTATTAGGTCTCTTGCCTTCACCTGGCCTGGGGTGGAATCCTGCGATTCTCCCTCTCTTAGATGAGCCTCAGGCTACCACTTTATACCAACCATGAATACTCAGAAAGCCTGTGTGTGCTCAGCCTCTGAAAAGCTTCCTTCAGTAGCAGTGACCAGTGGTTAATATAGTGACCAGAAAGATTTCTTAAAATAGAGTATTGTTTAATCTTAACAGTAAGAGCACAGCACTGCATAAGAGAAAAAGGATTTAAAAACAATAAAAGGCCTAGATGCTGTTCTGTCTTACCTAAAGTTTACCATCTCCCTGGCAGTTAGGAAGGCTCATCTCCTTTAAATCCATCCCATGCTGTCTGTGTCAGTGTGTTTCCCTATCAACAGGTACTACAACTCTCTACTCACTCTCTCCAGAGAGTCACTTTTTAACTGTTTCTCTCCTTTTGATCTGTCTGTTCCCAGCCTAGGCAAAACAGCTTGTAACTTTTTGGCTGCTGCCTGTAAGTAGCGTGTTCACAGCTTAATAGCATAGGCTTTATTTCTAAAACTCAGCCCTGTTTACCTGGAGGGGTTTTATCTAGGCCCATTGTGTTACCTTCCTGCTATTAAACTAACGCCCATATGCATACAGTAAGTATTTTAATCATGCCCATCACACTGACACCTCCTGTGAGCACCACTCAAACATAATAATTGATATAAAACTGCTATTTTAATGAAGAAGAAAGGATGGGAAAACAATGAAGGCTGAAGAAAACGCCAACCTACTCTTCCCCTTCTGTGCTAAGAGGAACATGATAATAGAACTGCAAGGACTGTAAGTGGAGGGGAGAAATGAGGCTGTGTGAAATATGCCAATACTTGCCTATTAACTATGTCTGTTAAAGTACGTAACTGAAGCAATTTAGAAGGTTAAAATATTATCACAGCAATAAGTGGCTGTATTATTCAGATGCTTTTCAAGACTTTGGACTAAGACTTAGCAAAATAGCTGGTAAAGCAAACAGTCATAAAGCTGAGGTCAGAAAAGCGATAATAGATTGAATCAAAAGAAAAAGCTGCTCCTTTTTCCCAGGGTGGTCCAATGTACTAGGAGGTTGACAGGTGACTCATGGAAAAAGAGTCTCATGGGGGAATAAAATGTTCCACATTTACTTTATCACTGTGCAATGGTTTATTTACACAGACAGAACTGCTGAGTTCTAGTGCACAAGATTTATAAATTAACACAATGGAACAAAACATTTTTCATAAAGAAGGTAACAGAAAACATTTTAAAGTTTCCAGAACAGATCATGTAAATGTACAAATTGGCATACATTTGACTTGCATTTATGATACAATCTTTGACATTGGTCAGTATTTAATTCTTAAAAAATAATTTATTCTGAACTATGTTTTTGAAACTTTCTACAATACACAAATCTAAAGTGGTGCAATTTACAAACAGGAGGGACTAAATAGGCACTATTCAGATCAAGAATCCATTAAAGTTTTGCTAAGTTTTCGCTTTTCGCCAACTCAGTGCTAGGATTCAGTTTCAATACATCAAAATTCTGCAAGCTGTTCTTTGGTGATCTCATTCATAAATGACGGAAGTCTCACAAGATCACGTCTTGTGAGTTTCTGCCATCTTGGGTTGAAATCTTAACTGCATTTAAACCAGAACCAGAAAATCAGCCACTTCCAGTTCTGAATATGATCTAGAACCAAAATTGTAAGGGCAGGTTTGGACACAAAAATTTGAATCTGAAACCTAGCATTTTTAAACTACACATCTCTTTACACTGCTAATTCAGCTGCAGGTTTTTGTTTTGTTTAAATTGTATTAGGATGTTTCTATCTCCAGACCCGATCTTCAAAATTCCAAGGGGTTTGGGACCATCTCTAACAATTAACAAAGACTTTATTTTTGACTCCTAAAACTACAATTTAGTATTCCCCTTCTTTTTTCTCACACAGTAAAAAAAAATTAGAAACATGTCAATTGATGTCTAAAGTAAATTTTTACAGAAACATTCCTGAGCACCTTTTGGTGTTCAATCAGTACTATTCCCAAACTTAGTTATGTACAATTCTTACGGTCGCCCATAATGTTATAATCAGATTTTCTCCTAATATTTTATTAGGAATTACTACACAGGATCTGTTTTTCAGTAAAGTAACTTCAAAAGTACAAACATTGTTTTAACACTATATTAACACATCTGCAGGTTTTTCTGCTCAGTTGTCAGCGGGCTAGCATTCTTCATTTGATGTCAGCATTCATATATGATATGTTTTGCCAGTTCGCTCAATTCCATCTTCTTATTAAACATTTCCTCAAACATTTTGTTTTCTTTTGGAGTGAAGTGGTTTTTCCAGTCACCAACAGCACCTGGGAGAGTGAGAATGGGAAATGAACAGCTGAGGCTGCTTTGCCATTGGCTGGAGAATGATTTACGGTGTGCTCTTAAACAGTCTGGCTTTGTTAGTGCAAAAGTTTGCCCACATTGTTTTATTATTATTATTTTGCTCCCTTGTCTTAGCATAAAGGTCATGTAAATGAGTAAAACTGAGGGTTCAGGTGAGGTTCCTGGTGGAAAGAGGCTGGCTTATCAGCTGCCATATCATAATAACCATTATATCTTCAGACTACTTAATCTCGCTCTAGCTACCTAATTTCCAGTTTAAAGTCACATGCCTACAAAACTCTTTTTTCCTCTGGGCCATCTTCCACATTTCCATGCATACCTATAGTGCAGTGGAAATAGTAAATAATAATCTCAAAGGACTGTCTGAATCGGCGTAGAAGAGAAGCTGGATCAGTAGTCAGCATTACCCAGCTCTCATAATATCTGTGTTTTTCTAAATGCCACAATTTCTGGAGGCATGCAATATGGGAGGATCTCAGCTTTCATTTAAAACAAACAACCCTACATTTCTAGCCTTCAAGATTGCAGAGCAAAGCTTGAAAATGTGATTCAGGCATCTCTTAAAGCCTCAGAACACCACAGAAGACCATTATAAAGAATCCAAAATGTACTGTTTTTTTTTGTTTTGTTTAAAATCTCATTAATTTTAAGCCACTTTTTTGATTCTTCAGGGGCCTGACTCATGATTTTTGAATGCTCAGGGTTGGCAGTGCTGAGTGGAGGAACTGGAAGAACATATTACTGGCAATGTAACACACTTAACTACTTTTTGCCCCATAGAAGCCACACATACACACATCACCAGCTGAAAGACACCGACCTCTGACTAGACAAAAGCAAGACAGGCCTGTGCTCTTGGTGGGAATCAAAGCTCCTGGTCATCTAGCCTGCTCATACTCCTCCAGAGCCTTATGCTGAGTGAAACCACCCCCGCCCACCTGGGCAGTAAACTAGTCTCAGTTGAGCCACCACTGACTCCTGCTCTGTGGAAAGACCTGGCAGTGCAGCCCCCTTGAGGCACCTCAGCTTCTCAGCTGGTTGGAAGTTTACAAAAAATTGAGATTTTGACCAAGTCCCCACCCATGCACCCATCTGTAGGGTGACCAGATGTCCCGTTTTTAGAGGGACAGTCCTGTTTTGGGGGACTTTTTCTTATATAGGCACCTAATACCTGCCTCCCCCGTCCCGTTTTTTCACAGTTGCTATCTGGTCACCCTACCCATCTGCAAAGCATTCACAATTTTCTCTATCTCCCCACCCATGCACCCATTTTTTGACCAGTTCTATTAGGTCTCAATCCTGCAATGAGCTCAATGTAGACAGACTGAGGTAATGAACACGGAGCTCACTGCAGGATTGTATTCTTTGCCCTCTTTGTTTGCATGCGTCTTTCACACAAAAACAGAGAGGAGAAAAATAGTTGTAAAAGCAAGAAAACACAACTATAAACTCACAAAAATTGGCCAACAGATTCAGGGGAGGTAGAGTATCTGGAACTTTTAAGTTAAGCTAGTCAGGAAATTTGTAATGAATTTTTTTTATTTCATTCATTTCTAGTTCAAAATGACTTTGTTTTGTAAGGTAAGTAAATTATAGTACAAAAAATAAAAACAAAGTGGTCAAAATTGTTTTGTCCCCCCTCCCCACCCAGATTTCCAGTTTGCAAAAGACTTTGAGATTTTGAATTTTTGTCTGGATTGAGGATGGGGAAAAAATTCCAAAATCTCAAAATTTTTTACAGGACAGGAAAAGTTTCTCACCCAGCTGTACTTTTGTTTAAAACAACTAGTGATAACATTTTCAGGAGTGCTCAAATGTTACTTAAGTCACTTAAGTGCTTTTGAAAATTTCACCCTAGATTTAGAATTGTATGAGGATTAAGGTAATTCATCTCTTCACACTATCAATAGATTCCCAATCATCCAATCATTTTTATTGTCAACATATTCCTTTAGCATATCTACTTCAATAAGACAACAGGTAATATATAAGATAAACACTAATGCAAACACTCTCAAAAGGAATGTGTTGGTGTGGTTCCTGATAAACTGAGTGACCTTGCCATGCAGTAATGAGGGTACACATTAGCGTTTGTGAAGGACAGAGGTAGAGAAATATAGATAAAGAAAGAGACAGTTAAGCCGCATGAATCTTTCCTTTCAGTTCTAAATACTCATGTAAAACTATATTAGACTTGTAATTTAGACGCTTCCCTGTATCTAGTGTGACCAGTCATTCCCAATCAAAGAAACTGGAAAGAAAGCACACTAGAAATGGATTCAAGAAGAATTCCTTCGTCACTCTGTGGGCATGATCCAAAGCTTAAAAAGTCACTGGAAATACCCCTACTGTCCTCAGTGAGATTTGGATCAGGCCTTATATGAATTTTGTTGGGCCAGTTCCAACCAACGTACCTTTTCGGAATATCAGCTTCCTATTGGATGTGAGTGCACAAACGGTGTGATTTGGGTCACTGTTTTCTTTTTCTACGTTGCTTTTCATCTCAGTGAATGACGACTTCTCACAAATCTCTTTGATTTCACTGTCACTGATGTTTACTCCCAGAAATACACTTATTTTCTTCACAACCTTAGGAAGATCCTGAGATATTTGAAGAGTAAAGTATTTGTTTTCTAAGCAGAATATCAGATTTTATTTCTCAATCAGATAAACAACAAAGATTTTTCTTTCCAAAAGACACTGTTCAAGCAAAACTGTCACACTGGTGTGTACACGTGGTATCTATATGGTAGGCCTGATTCATCTCTCGCTTGCACCCATGTAAATCAGGATTAATTCTATTGAAGTCACTGGAGCTACACGTATGCAAATGATACAAGTGAGAAGATAATCAGGCTCAATGTGTGTACATTCTTATTTAAATGTATTGAAAAAAATTGCATAGCCAATTTTGGTATCAGTTCAGCAAGGCAGTCAAGTATTTCTCTAACTTTCAGCAGGATAGTTCTCGTTGCTTTCAAGAGGAATATTAATGAGCGGAAAGTTAGGCATATTATAGAATCTCAGGGTTGGAAGGGACCTCAGGAAGTCATCTAGTCTAACCCCCTGCTCAAAGCAGGACCAATCCCCAATTTTTGTCCCAGATCCCTAAATCGCCCCCTTAAGGATAAACTCACAACCCTGGGTTTAGTAGGCCAGTGCTCAAACCACTCAGCTACTCCCTCCTTAAGCAGCTAGCTGACCTGGGGTCTGTAGGTGAAATTTTCAGAAGACCTTAAGTGGCTTAGGAGCTAGAATGGACTGGGTTTCTATTTCTTCTCCTCCCCCCAGAAAAATATTGCCAAAGATGAAAAAATACATTTTTATAGAAATTTTCAGTGGAAAATTGGGACTTTTCATCAAAATATCCAAAACCTGACAACCAAAGTTTGTTGTCTTGGGCGGGGGGTTATTTTTTAATTCAAAACTGGAAATTCTTGAGGACAGCAGACATTTCCCACAACATCTTTTTTGTTGTTGTCAAAAACCCAATTTTCTGGTGTAAAAAATAGTTACAATGGAAACATTTTTACCAGCCTTGTTAGGAGTTCAAGTTCCATAGGCTCTAACTGGGACATACGCTCCTAAATCCCTTCAGCTCTTTTGAAAATTCTGCTCTGTATTACTAGAAACAGACAAAAGATTCTGGTACAAGAGAAGTTTTTCACAGCTTGGCAGTGCGATCTAGCTGTCTGTGCAAAGGAATAACAGGTAGGGACTTCGGAATGTTAGTCCTGGTTCTAACACTGATTCGTGCTGTGGCTTTGTGCAAGTTAATCACTTTGTACCTCAGTTTCTCCATATGTGAAATTAGGATTTACTGCCTACCTTATATGTTATGAAAATTAAGAGGCTAATATTTGTGTAATCTTTTCAAGATGAAAAGTGCAATACAAATACTAAGTATGTCTGTGTTATGAACTTGTTCTGCCTTGTACCTCTTTCATTTTAATTTGCTCTTTAAATTCCAGTGATGCAATTTTACAACAGCTTTGTTTTGTTTTGTTTTGTTTTGCTGCATGAGATGGGAAATATGTTTACCTTCTTCATGTCTTCATAGAATAAAAATAAGATGTTTTGGTCATTTTTATGCTCTTCCCAGCTTAAGAAATGATCAAACCAGGATCCACAGACAACTGTGAGGAAAACAAAATGGGATTTATATAAACTTCATTGACAAATAATTCTAAATATATAACATACACTAAAAGAAATGTTCTCTTCCTGCCGTGCAGTGAGAGTGGGCTATATACCCCTGACTGGTTCCATTTCTTCTGTTTACTGGATCAAACTGAATGTATAAAGTTGTTCAACTTCTTTTTTTTGCATGTGCTTCTGGTTATGGAATTCTGGTGTTCTTTTGAGAAATGCATTTGAAGCTGAACATTGAATCCAAACGCAAGGAAATGTGAGTTGTCCCACTGAAATCTATGGCATTATACACTTACAAAAGCATGTGAATAAGCGTTTGCAGTATTAGTGCCATCATTTGGGAAGACAGTAATCACTTCACCACAAAATGCAGCCCCCTCTGGAGTGAAACACAGTAGCTGTTAATAAGTGCACCGCAATGTTTTAAAAATTTTAGGAGAGGAAGTGAAGAATACCTTATCAATTTAAACTATCAGGGGAAACTGAGGTAGAGTGGATATTAGCCCCCAAACTGGTACTTAGCCACTGCCTTTATAAAGTCATATTTTATAACGAGTCTCATGATATTTGCTGTTTTTCTTAAATTGCACCACCACTTTTTGAAATCAAGAGATTGCAGGAGAACCTCAGTTTTCACTTAAAAAAAAAGTTTCTGGCCTTTCTGTTTGTAAAGAGAAGATTGAAAATGTTGAGTAAGATCATCCTAAAGGGTTCAGAAACCAGATGGCAAAAAAGAAGAACCCAACATTTATTATTTTTTTTTAAATCTTATGATTTTTAAACCAATCTCTTGATTTTTGAGGGACCAGACTCATGATGTTTGCGCCCTTGGGGTTGGCAATCCTGCAATCCCCACTCCCTTTGGTGTGTCGAATGCTGGTGGTGGTGCTGAGTGAAGTTCTATGGCCTGTGTAAAGCAGGAGGTTAGACTAATGAACATATTGTTCCCTTCTGACCTTAAAGATCTGTGAACTGTTACTCCCTTGGGGCTTGTGATCAGCGGGTACAATTTTGCTTCCATTAATAAGTGGCCAAATTAGCTTCAGAAGTGCAGGACCCAGCCTAGGGGGCACAAGCAACAAAATTGTGGCTGACCCCTGTGTATGTCCAGCAGGACAGGGAAAGGACTCCCTTTGCCTTCACCTTTGTCCTGAAGTCAGTGGGACTCTGCACAGGTGCCAGAAGATCCCTTAGCATGTATCTGTAGAAAAACCGATTTGTGATTGAACTAATGTTGTTTTTATCCCCGCTCCAGGAACACACACAAAGTACTACAAGACAATAGTCCACGCTATCGACAAGTGATGGGCTACATTGATTTTTTTTAAATGATCCTTTTTCTTCCGTCAGCATTAGGTGCTCAAAACAGATAGTGATAAAGCCCCAGACCCTGCAAATCACTTACGCATGTTCCCTACCCTGCTTTTGCTGGGTAGGGAACACAGGAAAGCCTGCTGATGTCAATGAAAAACTACTGACTTCAGTGAGCTTTGGATCAGGCCCCAAATGGAGTAGCATTTTGTGTTTCTTTTGAACGTCCTACAGCAGTTTGTTGCTGTATTGATTCTTGTGTAGCATGTGTCCAGCAGAAACAAACTGGTATAAATGAGTAATAAAACATTGAAAATGGGAATGGATAGTGGGAACACCAACACCAGCACAATCTTAACTTCCACATCAGAATCAAAACGGTTACTCATAAAGGACTCATCCATGTCCTTGGGGGTTGGAACTGGCAGCTCAAGATAACTCGCCCTGTCACAGGGCAGAGTAGAGTCTGGGGAGTGCTGGAAACTTCAATAGGTCAAGGCTTACAAATAAAACCTTTGTTTGGATCCAGCCATGCAAAACTATCTACCGGTGTGGGCTGGCAGTGTGGGTTGAAATCAGGATTTGAATTTTGCTGTTTGAACCCATCTCTGGCACAAACATTCCAAAAAGAAGCATCCACATTTATAAAGGGCCCCAGGGAAAAAATACAGGTCATAAATGCAAAATAATTAAAAATACACTGATAAATGAAAAACAAAGATAAAATAATTTGTAATGAATAAACAGGCTTGATAGTTATAGGGCTCAGAATTACATTCACTTTGCTTCATCCAGCTCAATAAAGGGAAATGTGCTTTATATGCTCTCTGATATGTCAGTTTAAACACGCAATTCCTTTCTGGTGTGCTCTCAGAAACTAGGGAAAACTCTGCTGGGCATGCTCAGAAGAATACCCACCACTTTAAAAAGGGAGTTTATAAGCACTTTTTCTCCTTTCTCATGTTTAAAATGGAGGATCCTGTTGCAAATTACCTTATAAGCTGATTTCAAGTCAAGGGGACATCAATATCTTCAGGTAAACTGTTGTGTGATAGACCTTTCTTTGCCATTTGGTGAAAAAACACTAGATTAATTGTCTCTCCAGATTTTTTTTTTAATCCTAAACCTAAAGGGGAAGCTGGATTTCCAAACTCAGCTGTGGCTAGTTAAAGTGGCTGGTCTTCTGGGGGTTGCAAAAACTGGGATAAAATATTTTTCTGTCAAATCAACAGGGACATCCCCGTTTAGGGGGGTCATGTAGCTACCTATGTTTTTGTAAAAGCTGGGATAGTGTTAATTTGCTTTAATGTAGAATGGGGATAAGACTCAGCAGGTCAGTTTTATTTTGTTTGCTTGTTTTTGTGGATGGAACAAGGGTCAGTAACTTGTTTGGGAAAGGGTTGATGGCAAAATGTTTTTCTGGCATGGGGGGAAAAATGCTAATGCCAGTTCTGATAGAGTTTCTGGCCTATGGACTGTTAACTTGTCTGTACGGAGGGCTGATGTGGAGGATTGTGCTGTTTGTACTTGTTGAATTTTGATGGCAGAATTCATCCTGAAAATAATCTAAGGCCCTGCTTCTGCATAGTGGCAGCTTGCTGGGCCCGTGAGCAGACCCGCTGAAGTCAGTGGGAATCATAAAAGCGCAGCAATCAACCCACTATCCAAGACTGGTGCCTAAACAAAGCTTCGCTGACTAAATCATTTACTGTTGTCCAGAAGTACATGATGTTTCTGATGTTGCAATAAGGCCATTAAAGAATAGTGCCATTAAAGAGGAACACATATCTCTGGCAGTAATTAAATTTAAGGGGGAACATGTGGTGTTTCCTATTCCAACTACAGGAAATAGTGTGAATACCACACTGAAGGGATAGTAACTACTGTGGTTAAGTAAATGAATTGTTTTCTTTGATCTCGTTTGTACAATATGTACCACTGATGTAAAGTTACATGGATGATTTGTAAAAAGGGGGGGAAATGCCCGGTAAATAAGGAATTTTCACACTTATTTACATTTCTCACTTCTTGCCATGTGTTATAAGTTTGCAGGCTAGAGAGAGAGAGAAAAGATCACTCATCCTTACCATCTCCCCTTAAGAACAGCTCAAGGAAAACAGTCCATGAATCTATGGTGGGGAGATTTGGGTTATCTCTGTAGTAGTGATACATGGAAACTGCAGTATCTTTTGGATTTCTGATGATGTAGAAGGCCTGTAAAAGAAGACACTATGATTACTAAGGATAACTTTCTTCTTTTAGAGGATCCACTTTAGGGTTACCATATTTCTACAAGCAAAAAAGAGGACACTGGGGGGGGAGGAGCCCTGCTCTAGCCCCACCCCTGCTCCACCCCCATCCACTCCCTCCCACTTCCCACCCCCTGATTGCCCCCCTCAGAACCCCCAACCCCCCGCTCCTTGTCCCCTGACTGCCCCCTCCTGGGACCCCTGCCACTAACTACCCCCTAGGACCCCACCGCTTATCTAAGCCCCCCTGCTTCTTGTCCCCTGACTGCCCCCTCCTGAGAATGCCCTACGACCCTACCTGTCCCCTGACTGCCCCGACCCTTATCCACACTCCCACCTCATATTCACACCCCTGCCCCCAGACAGACCCCCGGTGACTCCCATGCCCTATCCAACTGCTCCCTGCCCCCGACAGGACCCCCAGAACTCCTGACCCATCCAACCCCCTCTGCTACCTGCCTGCCTCGACCACTCTCCACACCCCTGCCCCCTGACAGCCCTCCCAGAACCCCAGACCCATCTAACTCCCCCTGCTCCCTGTCCCTGACTGTCCCAACCCCTCTCCACACCCCTGGCCCCCTGACAGCCCCTCCAGACCCATCTAACCCCCCCACTTCCTGTCCATGACTGTCGCAACCCCTCTCCACACCCTTGCCCCCCTGGAAGCCCCCCCCAAAACTCCCGACCCATCTAACCCCCCATCCCTGTCCCCTGACCAGGGCCAGCTTTAAAGAGCCCAGGAATCGGGCTGCGCTCCGGCCGGGGTTGCAGGGCTTGGGGCCGGGCCGGGGGTGCTGGGGCCGGCGCTGCTGGGGCCCGAGCCGGGCCGGGCCCGGGGTGCTGGGGCCTGGGCCGGGTCCAGGCTGGGGGTGCTGGGGTCCGGGCCGGCGCTGCTGGGACCGCCGGGCGCCGCTTGGCCAGGGCCGCGCCTCCCCGGAGCTCTCCTCCTCACGCCCCCCCCAGCTTACCTGCTGCTGCCGCCGGCCTGCCCCTGCTTCATTTCACACTTCCCGCGAAGCTCTGATTCGCGGGAAGCAGGGGAGGGGGAGGAGCAGGGGGCGGAGCGTTCAGGGGAGGGGAGGAGAGGGAAGACAGCTGCGGGGCCGGACGGAGTGGTAAGGCTGCAGGGGATCGGGGGAGCCGGGAAGGGGCTTTGGCTGCCCAGCGGTGCTTGGCCGCCGCTTTTCGATCTATAAATAGCCGACGGGGGAAATCCCGGACATTTTTAGATTTTTAAAAATCCCCCCCGGACGGCTATTTATAGAACAAAAAGCCGGACATGTCCGGGGAAATCCGAACATATGGTAGCCCTAATCCACTTGCATAGGTGTGAGGGTTTTTTACATGCCTTTTAGCTAATGTCAGCCCCCATGTGGTTATGGGTCAGGGTTCTTTTACTGATCATCTTCCATCCAACAGTCAAATATCCTTCATAGTTAAAACAGCATTAAGGTACAGGAGGGTATTTGTGAGGAAAAATCACAAATGGATGGATTAACAGGCAGTAATGAACCAGTGACAGAAGCTGGAAGTATATGTGCCTCCGCTAATACAGTATTAGTGGTTGGTTCATAATTGCATATGGGTTTCCTATACATGTGTGGACTGGAATATATGCAAGAGATGGCTTTCATATTAGTTCATGAGTTAATATATGATCTCAATAAATCCCATGAGTAAAACATTTACTACTTGTCATTCTCATGTAAGCTGCATATGATCTGTTCCATGAGAATGGTTCCAACTAGAACTGGGCCTGAACCAAAAGTCTGCATCTGAATAGCCATGAAGTTTGCATGTTTGAAATCCAAACTTGGATGCAGAGTTGAATTTTTCCAGTAGCCTCCAATATTGCTATGGGGAAAAGCAAAAACTGTGGGTGCGTGTGTGAGAGATCTATCAAGACTTGGATTTGTGGCTAAAACATTAGTTTTAGCTCTTACTTAAGTATGTGCCTTTGGTTTGTATAATTGGTATCATTGCCTATAACATTCTTTTGCAAACAATCTATACATGTCTGAAATTCCACAGTCCTACCAAGCAGTTCATCCTAAAGAACATTCCTGAGGAACCATAAACATTACAGTCAACTTCACATTTCTGAGAGCAGGGAAAAACTATGAATCTTGAGTAGAAATAAAACTCCAGTGTTTTGCAGTACACTAGCTTCAAGAAGATAATTGGAGGCATAGGTTAATGAAACATATTAGCAGATAAGCATGAGCAATGAGTGATGAAACACTGTTAGATTAATTTTAAAGTGACTCATTAAAAGAAGTGTGATTGTGATAGTAGGGTAGTTGTTGCATGGCTTTCTTTCACGTGCATGTATCCCTTACACTTAATTATGTAATTCTAGCTCCATTGATCATTGCACTGAACAAAAATGGTATACATTGTAAGGCATTTCACTCTTGGTATATATTTGTGCCTTTCCATGTCTAAAACTGAGCCACCAATTAGATGTATGCAGTGTAGTCATGGCCGTGTGGGTCCCAGGATATTAGACACAAGGTGTGTGAGGTAATATCTTTTATTGGACTAACTTCTGTTGGTGAGAGGCAAGCTTTCGAGCCATACAGAGCTCATCTTCAGGCTCAAAAACGTGTCTCTCTCACCAACAGAAGTTTGTGCAATAAAATATATTACCTCACCCACCTTGTCCCACAAAGTAGATGTCCTTCTATAATAAAGTCTCATCTGCAAACCCAGAAATTTAAGTTCAGGTTAAGGGGCATATATTGCCCCCATCTGGATATGCAGCATCCATTGATGTCACTGGGAGTTGAGCACATGGTTTAAAGGCAGAATGTAGGTCTAAGTATACTTAAAGATTAAGAAACTTTTAATTACATGTAGTTAAACTGTTTGCTACTAATGTTATTTGAGGATGCTCAGGCTCCTGTATGTTTTGTCTTTTAAATCAAGTTATTTGTAGCTGATGCTCAAAGACATCTAAGTGCATTTCCATTGTCGTATGTAAGGAAATTTGGCACTTTGATAACTGTGGCCATTTCAAATCTAGTCTCACAAATGTCTGAATTGTTGCAGTCTGAAGACTGTTTTACAGGACAACTGATGTCAGGCAGGTTGTAATGCAAGTCGGGGAGGCATGCTTCAAGACCTTTCATTGTTTAATTTACATCTTGAACTAGATCTGTGTTGCAGGTCTGATGGCAAGATGTTGGCCCTATGTTATCTTTTTATATTTTAAAAGATGACAATGCTAAAATAGTACCTGTTTACTGACATGCTTCTTTGGAATAAATCTAATTCTGATGGAGCAAGTAGAGATGAGTTATTGGCTTTTAGTTAATTGCTGGGAAGTCACTTCCATCATTCATACCCGGTGCCTTTGCCATTATGAATCTGTATGATTCTATCATAGGTTATCTGCATCAGTGAAACTTATATATATGTTAATATGTTCTAGCCCAACCAACAAATAGTGATTTAAGAATTACTGCATGAAATTTTAACACCTGTGTCATGCAGGCGGACAGACTAGATTATAATGAATATTGTAAACAAATCAGATTCAATAAATATTTTACACTATGAAGTTTTAAATAACATAGGGCCAACACCGGAATGCTACTCTGGTTAAATTAACCCACTGAAGTCAGAGAGTTATTCCAGATTTACACTGGTGTGGCTGAGAGCGGAATTCGCCACTTTAACTTGATACTGTAAGCACCATGTGTTTAAAAATGGCTACATCCAGACAAGATAAAATATATACTTAATTTGAGAGAGTTGTAATACAACTTATTTTACCTTGCATTGTTTGACCTTAAAATTTGATGGTAACATGTTGTAGTCCAAGTGCGTTGGGATGATTCTCTTGGATGAAAGATTGTTCAATTCTTCCACTCTGGAGATGTCTCCAAACTCAATAGGTGATGTTAGGGTGACTTTGGGAGTGTAAATCTGCATTATAATTTGTGCAAGCCAGTGAGTGCCTTCAGACAATTATTTTTAAGGGAAAAAAAAGGGGAGAGAGGAGAAAAGGGATTTATTACTAGAAAAATATACTGATACAGGAAAAGCTTGAGTTTGGAAGTAGCTCACTTGTTTGCAAACTAAAGCTCTGATCCTGCAACACTTAGGCATGTGAGAAATTTTATACCTATGAGCAGTTCTGTTGAGTCCACATGTGTAAATGCTTATAGAATTAGAGCTGTAGCTGATGTATGAAATAATTCCACTAGGAAAAGTGCCGAGTAACACTGATACTAAAACCTGTTTAGAAAATGTGCATATTATTCAGATAGTGCTACATTTTAGTTCCTCTAAAACTACGGCTCAATTTTCCTAATAAAGCTTGAGCATAAAACTTATATACCCACCACCTAGCTGGCAAACTAACACGTTGGTTTACATATTTTCAAAAATAACACTGACTTAATTTTTTGGGGAAAAAAATTAATATACAGACAAGCACCATAAAATTACTTAATACAGTTCTGACTAGTTAATGATAACAGTGTAGTAAGTCTTTAGCCAAATCTTTACAGTATGAATTTTATTTCAAGCAAATTACCTATTGATTTCTAGTAATAAAGAGCACCCATAGGCAGGCTCAGACTATTTAAAATTACAAAATCAAAATACACTACACAAATATAGTTGATTTTTTTTACAAATCACATTTTACATCTCAATACAGCTCCATATTTCAAATCTGAACTTAAACATCATCCACTTTCTGTCTCGCTCTCGCACATACACACCAGGTTTTTCAGTGAGCTTACACCCAGAACATTCAGCAAACAATTAAGATTCCCCGCAATAAATGCTTAAAACAGAACTTTACCAGACTTTGGATAGGAAACCAAAAGGATGTCATCTTCTCTAGCATCAAAGGCATCCAAGGATTTTAGAAGATCTGGTGATGACCTAGTTGTAAAGGGAATCCCATTGAATCTGTGAATGAGAGCTGTCTGACTCTGGGTTGACATATTTGCTAATGTCTTGGATCTCTGTACTTCAGATAACAGCTCGGTGACCAGGGGATTTAGAAATCACTTGTAAGTCAGATGATTTGCACTGACTAATGAAAATTTAGAATTGAAAACTGCACATTTATATACTTTGTAAAATTCTGCAGAGTCACTTCAGACCTTTACCTCATCAGAAAATTAATTATGGCAACTGTAAAATTCTACAGAAGTTATCCTGGTTAATCACACATATACCCCAAGGCCTAATTTGCTAATGAGCATATTAGGCATATTTTGTAAGCATATTCACTTGTCATTCTAATTATTTTCCACTCTTAAAATACTTTGTCTCTCATTTGTTTATCTGGAAACCTTTGCAACATATAATCATAGTGAAATAGAGGGTAAGTGGCTTGTTGCTTCAATATCTAAGAATGTTTCCAGATAAGGAGTGTGTATTTTTAAAATATGCTTTTACATATCTTTTTAAAATTCGATATTCCTTTAACTTATGTGAACACAAATAATTATTTTGTTTTTTAACATATATACAAGGGACTGAATTTTCAAAAGTGACTACAGGGTCCCCATTTTCAGAAAGTGCTGAGCACCCACTCACAGAAAATCTCCCTTCTGAGGTGGTGTCCCAACTTACATACCTTAAAATCATAGGGACTTGTAGAGCAATTTTCAAAATGACTTATGAAGCTATCTCTACTTATAGGCATTTCCAAGGTGCATGTCACCAAAACTGGGGAACATCAGACTCATGTTAAATATTCCCTTGAATATCACATTTCAAAATTCTATTGGGTCAAATTTAACCCCCATTGAAGTCAATGGAAGCTTTGCCATTGACTTCAGTGAATCTGATTTCATCTATTACATTTAATTACATTTTAGTTCTGTGGTCTTTGTGTACCAAGAGCTCCCTTTACAGTTGGACCTCAGAGTTATGAACACCAGAGTTACGAACTGACCAGTCAACCACACACCTCAGTTGGAACTGGAAGTACACAATCAGGCAGCAGCAGAGATGGAGGTGGGGAGGAAAGACGGCAAATACAGGACAATACTGCATTAAATGTAAACTACTAAAAAAATAAAGGGAAAGCAGCATTTTTCTTCTGCATAGTAAAGTTTCAAAGCTCCGTTAAGTCAATGTTCAGTTGTAAGCTTTTTGAAAGAACAACCATAACATTTTGTTCAGAGTTACAAACATTTCAGAGTTATGGACAACTTCCATTTCCAAGGTGTTCGTAACTCTGAGGTTCTACTGTAATTTGAATGGCAGTTTTTGGTTCTCAATGAAAGTTGCCCAAGGCCCCTCGTGTGACTTTCCCATATAATTTTCCTTGGTCTTATTTTTAGTGAGTTTTATTTCTTTCCTGCGTACCCTGCCAAAGATATCTATACAATAGCTATGGAAATTGCAAGTATTTGTGATCCAATAATTGGTCTTTAAATATATACTATCAACATACATAAACAACTTAGGAGCTTTAAAGTATCTAACTGTGGATATCTGTCATCTGCTTAAGAAAGGTGAGTTTACCGTGGATGGAAAGCTATAGTAATGTATTGGAAATGAGCTAATTTTTGCATGGCTGTGCAATGGAATCCCATTTTCAGGCAATGAAATGGGCAATTCATAATATACATTCAAAACCGCCTGATACAAATTTTCTGTACTTAGATAGATAGATGATAGAATTGTATAGTGTTTACAGAGTGGATTCCATAGTGTTTAAATGAATATATTTGCTCCCTGGTGGATTTAATCTGTCAAATTATATTTTTAAAAAGTGTATAAACATAAATAAAGCAGTTTAGGAAAAATTGTTTGAGTTAAATTTGACAGTTTATAATTCTTTGAGTTCATTGTGAGGCTTAAGGAAATGGGAATTTAACAGGAAGAAGTTCTTTGTCCTTCTCTGCATGAGGACTTCTGATTTCTTTTCTCTAGGGAGACCTGGGGAAAGTTTAATCAGCTGCCAATTCTTCTCTTCTATTCTGACCCTACACCTGCTCAAGTCCCACATGCTCTTTTCACAAAGGGAGTGGGGAGGCCAGACCACATGATTCTTTGGCTGTCCTTTTGCAGGCTCTGACAGCAGTTCCATCATGCCAGGAGGGAGTGGGGGGTGTCAAAGGGCTGCCATTTTTTCCTTGTCAGAGTCTCTGCGTGAGAGGAGCCCATGCAGTTATTTATGCAATACAAAAACAATCATTTTCCAGTGCAATTATCAAGTCATGTGTAGGCTTTCTGCCTTTCTCAATTCTGCTGTATTCTAGACCGTCCAACAAAGAACACAGTGATTATATACTACCAGAGGCCATGCAAATGTTTGTTTGCCACAGTATTGTGTGTGATTTTTTCCCCCCCTTTTAATTCTGCAATTCTATGCCATTCTTACTAAGCAAGTAGCGACTGAGCAAAGTGGAAAAACAAAGTATTTGTTTTCAAGGTGCTAAAATGAAATCACTTAAAACATGGCTGATTAAACAGGAAGAAATTAAACTTCTAACAGAAGTGGATCAACTACTGCTGGTTGTAGTACTGAGCTGTCTCCGCCATTGCCTGCAACAGGAATCCACGGCCAGTTGCCTGATACTGTTTGCATACCTCATCAACCATGATGTAAGTTTGCCCTGTGTGTAATTTTGGAAAGCGAGGCTGTTCTGTCTGCTCATTGGTTTGGTGGTTTTCAACGGCGCAATTATTCTGATGCTAGTGAGAGTGTATTTTTTGTTTCTATAACTGTGCAGCTTTTAGGCAGAAGCTACTTTTACGGAAACTTTCACACCGTCTGGATTCTCTAACTGCAAAGAGGCTTGAGACAAATTTGAAAGGCACTAAGCTGCTTTGTGTCACCAGGAAGCAGTTGATATTCCTCAAAAGACCATAAGGAGCATCAGTGGCATGCTAGATTCACAGTACTCTCAGAAAAAAGACAAAAGCAGGAAGATCCTAAAGGAAATACTAAGTAGCATCTTTTCATGTGCTGTATATTTATACCCACGTACTGTATTTTTCACTCCATGCATCTGAAGAAGTGGGCTGTAGCCCACGAAAGCTTATGCCCAAATAAATGTGTTAGTCTCTAAGGTGCCACAAGGACTCCTCGTTGTTTAAGTAGCATATGTTATCTTGCCAGACAAGGACTTATGCTGCAAGGCCATTATGCTGAGCAAGCTGAAAATATGCTCTGAAGGGGAGAGGTGGACTGCAATCCTGATATTTCAAAGTGGCTGAAAAAGGATCAAGACAAATTCACAAGTCCGGGTTTTCAAAAATGGCATAATGGAAATAATGGGTCTTAAAATGGTGAGGGATATTTCTGAGATTTTGGATAAGTGGTACACAGTTATGGAAGATGAAGCAACAGACTTCCAAGAAAGAGCAAGTGGTTTTATGTTTGCAGTATGTGGATGATGAGTTAAATGGATTGTACAATATAGCCTATACATCTCCAGAGGTAAGCACATGGAATTAAAGTTGTTGTTGCATGTAAATGTGAAGATCCACAGCTGTCCCAGACAATGCTACGATGGCGCTGTTAGTATGGGTGGCTTATAGCCGGTGTAGCAACCAGATTGCCACAGGAGGAACCATGAGCTACTATAGTCGTTGTTATGAGCCTGCTTTGAATTTGGGATGCCAGGACTATTATAAATAGCACTCTCCTAAGAGACACTCTTGAAATTGTTTAGGAAATCACAAAATTAATTTAAAGATTCACCTAGATGAGATGCTATATTTTGGACATAAAACATCAAGTGTTAAGTACATCACCATATCCTCTGTCCAGCGAGACTGACTCTGTGCAGAAACATTTGGCTTTAGTTTCTGAGAACTACTTTGCACTGGGTGTAGGGTTACCATACGTCCGGATTTTCCCGGACATGTCCGGCTTTTTGGGACTCAAATCCCCGTCCGGGGGGAAATCCCAAAAAGCCGAACATGTCCGGGAAAATCCGGCGCCGCTGGGCCGGGGGCTGGCCCGGGGCCGGCGGTGCCGGGCGGCCGGGGGGTGCGCCAGGGGGCCGGCGGTGCCGGGCGGTGCGCCGGGGGCCGGCGGGGGCCGGCGGTGCCGGGCGGTGCACCGGGCCGGCGGTGCCCGGCAGTGCGCTGGGCCGCCGGGGACCGGCAGTGCCGGGCGGTGCGCCGGGCCGCCGGGGGCCGGCGGTGCTGGGCCGCCGGGGGGGGTGCGCCGGGGCCGCCGGGGGCCGGCGGTGCTGGGCGGGCCGGGGGTGCTTGGCCGGGGGCCCGGGGGCCGGCAGTGCTGGGTGGGCCGGGGGTGCTCGGGCCCGGGGCCGGCACCCCAGGGCCCGAGCCGACCCAGGCTGGAGCCGCCGGGGGGCCAGCCTGGGCCGCGCCTCCTCCCCCCACACCCTCCTTACCTGCTTCAGGCTTCCCGCGAATCAAATGTTCACGGGAAGCAGGGGAGGGGGCGGAGTTGGGGCGGGGGCATGGGTGGGGCTGGGGGCGGGGGCGGGGCCCCGTGGAGTGTCCTCCATTTGGAGGCACAAAATATGGTAACCCTAACTGGGTGCAACTTGGGAAGCTGCAAATCACATAATAAAAGAACCTATAATGAGAACTTGAATTTGTGGCGTAACAGCATACATGGGGAAAATTAATTTCCTCTTTGTTTTTGAGCTAGTTCAATACCAATCTCTTCAAAACTCTGCAATGCTTGGACATTTCAGCAACAGAAGATTCATAGATTCAAGGATAGAAGGGACCATTGTGATCATCTAGTCTGATCTCCTGTATAAGCCAGGCCATAGAACTTCCCTGAAATAATTACTAGAGCAGATCTTTTTGGAAAAACTTCCATTATTGATTTAAAAATTGCCAGTTTAACGAAGAATCCATCACGACTCATGGTAAATTGTTCCAATGGTTAATTACCCTCATTGGTAAAAATTTGTACCTTTTTTTTCTCATCTGAATTTGTCTAGCTTCAATTTCCATCCACTGGATCATGTTATACCTTTGGGTGCTAGATTGCAGAACCCATATATTCAAATGTAAATTTAGTATAATTTTTCATAATGTGGGAAAATAAATGAGCTTCTATTCCAAATGTGGTGTTTCCTTTTTATCAGTGCAATCCCTAACTTTTTTTTGAAGGGGGGGCACTAAAGCACCCACTCCCAAGCCCCTAATTTTCTACAACCAACCATGTATAAAAGGTAAATTGTGAGGAATTAGGTAAAACAATATTCCAGTTATATCTTATCAAACGGTGGTAGGCAATTTAACTGACTAAACAGAAAGTGATTGTTGTAGTACATGGTTTATTTCCAAACACAAAAGTTTAGACTGTTAGAGTAAAGCTGTAATCTATTTACAATATTTAAATAGTGTATAAATAGCAACATCAATGGTTCCCAGCCTTTTGGGGCAACTCTACCAGATTACTGACTAAGACTTCAGCTGTGCCAGCCAGCTCCTGCGTGTTCTATTTATTACCCACTTCATCTGGGTATGCTCTAATTCACAAAGGATCTTGGGCTGTTTTGAAACCCTGTCTCATAATTGCAAAACTGGGGGGTAGAAGAGAAGAATTTCACCCCGTGGCTTATGCATAAAATCATTTTTTTAAATGGTCTAATGGAATTCTTATATTGCAAATTACTATTTCTGTAGTAACATAAGGTTAAATTCTGGTGAAAGGCACTGATAGTCCAGAACCTAGGAAGAACTGTGCAGTTAAGCTCTGCCTCATGGCAGCCCTAGTAGTATCTTGAGGCAGGAAAACAGAACAGATGCATGGGCTCTGGAGCCCTCCACCTTCATGGGTCCCAGAGCTTGTTCTCTAGCCAGAGCCCCACAGTCTGAGCCCCGCGAGCCCGAGTCAGCTGGCATGTGCCAGCAGTGGGTGTTTTATTGACGTGTAGACATACTCTCAGTCTGGCCATCTGTATATCACAGGCTATAGAACATAATCCAGTTATTCCTCTACTGAACCTCAAAACTTGTCTGACTAAAGCATGTCTTCCAGCAAGACATCCAGTCTTGATCTGAAGACTCCAAGGGATGGAGAATTCACAATTTCCATTGATTGTTAATTCCAAGGGATAAGCACCCTCACTGTTAAAAATGTACACTTTATTTCTAATTTGAACTGTCAGCCTGCCACAGAGGAACCTTAAACCCCCGTGGCTGCATGGCACACTCCCAACTGGCAGCTATGAAAATGACCTGTCAGCCAGGAGTATGAATGGGGAGACTGTGGGCAGTGGTAGTGGCAGCTGCCCAGGCTCTGCTGGTGCTGTATCTGTTGTGTGGATAAGAAAACAGCTTCCATTTCTGGGGCCTGTCTTTCTGGCATCTTTCAGAAACACTAAATTCACTTAATCAAAAATAAAAATACAGGTTGACCGATGCCAAGAATTTCACCTTAACATAGCTTTACGATGGGAGAGTGACACCTCAGCCTTAATTATAGCCATGCAAATGTGGTGCTATTATAGGCTGTGTCCTTCTTAAGTTCAAATTGTTCTATCATTACACTTGCTGTATAATTGAATTCAAAAGTTTCAGACCATATAATTTTCCATAAAGATAATCACCTCAAGAGGAAATCCTTCTGAACTGAGTTTTAGAACATCCCGTATGGCGTGATTCTATGGCTTTTGTTTTACAGTATAACAAATGCACAAAGGGGGAAAGGAAAGGGGCTATGCTTTCTGAGATGAAGAAGCAGACTTTTTTTTTTTTTTTTTTCACGGGCAGGAAATATCTTTTATTTGTTTATTATTATGACATTATATGTATTGTGGTAGTGCCTCGGAGTCATGGACCAGGACCCCATTGTGTGAGGAGCTATACAAGCACAGAACACGGTGCCTGCTCAAAAAGGCTTACAATCTAGGTAATATTTCTGATTATAATGTATCTTGAGGTGTATACTGCTTTGTAAAGAACAAGAGTAGCATGTAGATATAAAATTGCACTGAAGAAAAGTTAGGGGACAAATATGTTAACATAAGAGTCTGTGGGATACTCTGCCTGGGCAGATATTTATCCCTTGGGTTTCAAAAATTTTACATTAAAACTGAATATAAAAATTAGAGCTGAATGGGGAATGGTTTTTCCATCCTGGAAAAATTTAAAATATTGCAAAAATTTTCCCATTCTGAATTGACAAAAGTTGACATCTCAGATGTTCACAAACCAAAAATGTTTATTTCAATAATTTTGAAACATTTTGATTTCAACACTTCTCCATTTTTAATTTTTTCTAATGATAATTAGCTTATATTTCTAAATACATTATTTCTGACCGGAAAACCGGAAAATATCAATGTTTCACTTTGACAATTTTGCTTATTTTTTTTTGTACAATTTTTTTCGAGTCAGTTAGTTGAAACTGACCCTTTCCCACAAACAGTTTCAGTTTTGATAAGTAGGAAAAAGATGTTTTGTTGAAAAATTCCCAACCAGCTGTGTGGAGTGACTCAAGACCGCAAGTGCCTACCTGAGGGCAGAATGTCAAAACCAGGGCAGACACTACACACTGGTGTTATGTTCTATAATTAGATTTCACCAACCCAATAACAAATGTGAAGTCCTGGGTCACCATATTAGTCTTACCATAGAGTCACATATACACTGGAGAGCCTAAGGGGACTATCTTGCCATCCAGGCAAGCTGGACTTAGTGATAAATGATCACTTATGCCCAAAATATTTAGGTTGCTTCCAGCCCCAAGAGACCAGTTTCTTGCCCCAGAGTGTTTGGTACCCTAGATCTTACACCAAGAACAATGCCTGTAGCCAAACCTATAATAAACTATCTACAGGTTTTATTAACTAGGAAAAAGAAATACGAGTTATTTACAGGTTAAAGCAAGCAAACACATATACACAAATGAGTTGCAATCTAAATCCTAAGAGTGACAGAGTTGTACTTATCTGTCAACATCTTGGAGAGCAAACCCAAATGGGGTGAGGGGATCTCTTGCTTCAGTTTAGAGTCTCTGGCCCTGTGAAAGTTCAACAGCTAAGCGAAGAAAAACAATTCTTGTGTCCCTGTTTTATCTTTTACATTTGGCCTTCTAGTCCCTGACACAAGCTCCCTTGCACATAACATTTCCATGGTGTGATAGGGCCATTCACCAATCATTTGTGGTGTGATGTTTCTTAATGGTCTGTTTAATCTTGATAGGCCTCTTAATGGGCAGGGAGGGGACGATTCCTGTGGCTGGGTTCACAGGTTCAGAGCAAACATTTTCAAAGTTATAAACCAAAATGTACATATTTCCTTATAACAGGGGTCGGCAACCTTTCAGAAGCCGTGTGCCAAGTCTTCATTTATTCACTCTAATTTAAGGTTTCGCATGCCGGTAATACATTTTAACATTTTTTAGAAGGTCTCTCTCTGTCTATATTATATAACTAAACTATTGTTGTATGTAAAGTAAACAAGGTTTTCAAAATATTTAAGACGCTTCATTTAAAATTAAATTAAAATGCTGATCTTACGCCACCAGCCCACTCAGTCTGCTGCCGGCCTGGGGTTCCATTCACCTAGGCCGGCAGTGGGTGCTGAGTGGGACCGGCGGCCGGGACCCCGGCTGGCAAGGGGCCAGCAGCCAGAACCCCAGACCGGTGGTGGGCTGAGCGGCTCAGCCTGCTGCTGCTCAGCCCGCTGCCGGTCTGGGGTCCCGGCCCTGCGCGCATAGAGTGGGTACCTACCTTCTCCCTGGTTTTAGCCCATTTTCTTCCTCTCTGCACTGAGCTGAGGGTGGGAGTGCACTGAGCACAGGGCTGGGGGTGAAGAAGTAGGCTGGGGGTTGGGGTGTAGGGTCTGGCCAGGAGCTAGAATGAAGGAGAGGGCTCAGGGTTGGGGCAGAAGGTTTGGGTGTGGAGTGCTTACCTGGGCAGCTCCCATTTGGTGCAAGGGATGTAGGTGGGAATGTGGTGGGGGTGTGTGTAGGAGCTCCCATTTGGTGGTCAGGATGGGAGTGGGGATGTGGGGGGTGCAAGAGTCAGGGCATGGGGTGTGTGGGGGCTGGGTATGTGGGGGGGTGCAGGAGTCAGGGCAGGGTGCTGGGGGCATGTGAGGGGGTGCAGGAGTCAGGGCATGGGGGGCTGGGTATGTGTGGGGGGGTGCAGGGGTCAGGGCAGGGGGCTGGGGGTGTGTGAGGGCTGGGGATGTGGGGGGGGGTAGGGCGGGGAGCAGGGTGGGAGTTGGGACTCCTGGGCTCCGGGAAGGGGCTGGTGTCTGACGCTCGGGGGAGGAGTGCTGGGAGCAAGGACTCTGGATTCCTAGGTTTCCAGCTGGGCTCTAGTTGTTGGAGGGGGTGGGGGGCAGATGGAGACTAGGGCTCCGGACTCCTGGGTTCTGCCCTCAATGCCGGAGGGGAGTGGGGTCCAGTGACCTGGGGTGGTGAAAGAGGCGCGACCCAGCTATTCCCAGAGTCCAGCAGGTGGTGAGTCGCAGCCCCCGGGTTTGGGCTGTGGGACACAGCCTGCCCCAGTACAGAGCCAACCTCATCCCGGCACCGGGGCTCCAACCCCGGGGCAGGCTGCCTGAGTCCAGGGAGCGGGGCCGGCCGTGCTCGGGGCGGGCGGGCGCACGGCGCAGTTGGGATCCAAGACCCTTCCCCACTTACAGGCCTCGCGGGCGCTGCTACTCCTGTGAGGCCGGGTCCCTCTTCTTGCCCCCGCCAGCGGGGCCGCTTCCCAGACACACTAACCCGGAAACATAACCTCCCGCCGGAAATGACAGAGGTCAGCAAAGCATGTGCAAATGCAGGCGGGAGGGGCAGAGAAGAGTGAGCCGGGCCGGGCAGGATTTTTAATGGCACGCTGCTGCCTGCTGGGGTCCTGGCCGCCGGCCCTGCTCAGCCGGCAGCGGGCTGAGCGGGGCCGGTGCCCGGGACCCCGGCAGGCAGCAGCATGCCATTAAAAATCGGCTCGCTTGCCCTCTTTGGCACGCGTGCCATAGGTTGCCGACCCCTGCCTTATAACATGGAATAATGACATTATAAGTGAGATTAATGCATGCAACAATTTACAAGCATCTCATAGAGTCAAAAAACGAAATACATTCTTATAAGACTTGTACCTATTTTGAACAAAACTAACAAACAGGTGAGCTGGTTTGGTTTCCAGCTACGAGTTTGTCAGTTCTTAGCTAACACCCAGTGTCTTGGCCAGAGCTGGCACTTGGTTTACCAGTGTACCACCCCAATGCAAAACTGGTGTAGAAGGGGTATCACTGACTGTGATGGGATGTGCTCCCACACTAGCCCTGCAAGAGCTGAATTTGGCTAGGTGGACCCACTCAGCTAATTAGGCTTCAAACAGGGGAGCTTCAGGCTGGAGGCAGCTAAACAGAGAAGCTCACTTGTGAGGGACAGGCAGGGCTTCTACAAAAGACAGGAAATTAGAAGCAGAGGGAGCTGCAGTGATGAGTTGCCTAATGTCCCTCTCTGGGAGGAGGGAGTGAAGAGACTGGCAAACTCAGAGGAGTGGGGTGGGCCAGAAGATATGGTGGAAGCAGCTCTGGGAAAGGCAGCAGCATGCAGGGAATAGAACTTTGCTGTTGTGTCGAGGGTCCTGAGTAGTACATGGAGTAGAGGGTGGGCCCAGATTCCCCTGCCAGCCACTGCCGAAGTGGCACTGTCAGGCAGTGAATCAGAAGACTGCTGGAGAGCAGGAACCCTGATACACTCCCCCCTGGAAAGGTAAATCTCAATAGTGACCTGGCTGGAGGGCTGAGTCAAGAAGAGGACACTGTGGCTCCTGAGAGCGAGAGAGGGGCTGCAAAGGAGAAACTGCTGGGGTGTAACTGCTGGAAGGGGTGTTAGCCAGATGGAGCTAATTCCCAGAACTGCTAGGAGGCAGCACCATCCAGCAGTAAGTATAGTTACCTCGTGACAACTGATGGAGAATGTGGGCGTGATGGTCACCCAACAGAAGGGGTCAGTAACGGACTGTGCCTGACAAGAACCCCTAGGTGAGGGGCAAAGAGACTGTAAGGAGGTTGAACCCTGCCACAAGAGGCCATAAGAGAGAAAGAACCCCTAAGGGAAGGTGAAAATAGAAATGCCCACAGTACAGACTTTCTTTGCTGAGGGAAGTTGTCCCTTACTGGGGTAGATGCCGGAATTGCCGCTCCCACAGAGGGGAGCTGAGAAGCAACAGGGGGGTGGATCCATGCTATATGGGGACAGATATTGGAGAACCAGCAAAGACTGTAGGAAGCCCAAGTGTATTTACAAGACTGTATGATGGGAGTAGCTGGTCAACAGCAGCTGTTGTACAGAATCCTGCAGGAAAGAAGCAGGAGTTGGCGTAAGGGCCAGGAACGGGAAAGGTGCTCCAGGACTAGGAGGCCACAGGCCAAACCCCAAAGGTGCTATGGCTGTGGGAGCAGGGGACACCTGAAGAGGGAGTGCCCCTATACGGAGGGAAGCAAAGAGCCTTACCAGGAGGCAAGGACCCAGAGAGCACCACCCAAAAAGTGATTGGGTCAGGGGAGGATCTGCTTTTGGTGCGGGGAAAAGGGCCATATAAAGAGGCAGTGCTCCCAAAGGGAAAAGAGAGACTCAGGAAATGGGCAAAGGTCAAGGCAAGAGAAAAGAAGAGCCAGTGCCCATAAGAATGGTGGAGAAGCCCAAGAGGCAGGTAAAGAAATGTGAAAGTTCCTGCATTACTTTCCTCCCTGGGGCTTTAACACAAAGATCTTTCTTCAGCATGCCCATCATACCAAGTCTTTTGCGATTCCTGACTTCTTTCAAGGGTCTGTTGCACCAGATCCATCATAGCCTGTAAATTCTCTTTAAAAGGAATGACATACTCCCCTACAAGTTACATGCAAAATCAAACACATTAGTCTGTGCATTACAGACCTAGAAATCAAACTGTTTTCCACAAAATGTTCTGCAGTTTCCTGCAAAGTTGCAGCTGATGTTTTCTTACAGTTGTGCAAATTATTGTAGAGTGAGGAAAAGGGATATAGCTGAGTGATAAAAGCGAAAAAAACAAAATGTTAATGGAAGGAAAAGAGCCTATTTATTTCTGTACAGTCAATATCCCACATGGATTCTTAAAATAAAATGAAATAGAAGAGATAGATGATGAGTATCAAAATATAGAATAAAAAGTTCTCCATATTTCAGGGATTCTTGGAGCCAAGGTTTTGTTTGAATTGGAAAGTGTAAATAGAAATCCAAACTTTCACAATTTTAGGAATGTTTATATCTAGGCTTCTGCTTAAAATCCATTTATTAAAAAGAAAATGTCCTTCACTCTCTCATATGAGTAAGCCAGGGCTTAATTCTGGACCCAGTTCTGTGGTCTTGACCCAGGAGGAAAGCTCCCACTGTCTTCCATGGGAACAGCTTTGCTCAAGTGAGGATGGCAGATTTTGGACTGTTTATTACTACACAATTTAATAGGTTTTACTGACAATGGGTTATCTCTTGAGTTGTTTAAAACTGGCCTGAACTGAACACTACAATAGGAAAAACCCTGCAACATCAGGGGAATTAAAATGACCGAATACTCTGTGAGGGTCTTTTCCATTTTATATTTTAGATTCTCTGACCATCTAATGCACTCTGACTTGTCCCAATAAGTGTAATGCTATTCAGAGCAATTCTATTCTCAGTTCTGCCTCTGCAACCTCAGTGTCTTCATTTGGCCCATTGCACTTAAACAGTGTAAAGAAAGAATGAGAAGTAAACAGATCCCCGAAGCAATGCTATTTCTGTGGATTTGCCCCAAGTCTTAATAGTAAATTAGTTTTTGGAGGATGCTGCAGCTGCTACCTAGTAGATCAATCATTTGACTTTCATTAGATTTGACAGCTATAAATGCTTTTAGATGCAGAGGTCCCTTACAAATGAAATGCCATTCAACAGCCTAGGCTTAGGATAATTGCCTGAGTCAGCACACAAGAAGCCCTAAGCGGAGATAAATATTTCAGTTTGCGTGGTATTCTTGAGAAACAAGAAAGAGGAGAAAAATAAATCTTGGAAAACAAATTCTTGCCAGAAATAGATACTTCTGTACGTAACAGAACAAGAAATCTCTATACGGAGATCAGAAAATGAAAAATGGTTTCCCTTTTCTTGAAAGTTACTTGTATTACTAATTTACTTCTTAAAATTCCGTGAAACCTATGCAGGAGACCAGCTTTACTAGGCAAACCTCCAAAATAAGGGCCTGATCTGAAGCCACTTGAAGTCTATTGGGCTTTGGATCGTGCTCTACCTGATTCTAATTCTGCTCCACTTTTATTAGAAGATCATTCCCTTTAAACAGCTGACATGTCGTTCCATTGAGTGCTCAGCTAAAATGGGTTTCATTTTCCCCTCAAGAGGTAATACCTGACCATTAAAATAGTACAAAATCCAAACTTCCAAAGCCGTGGAAACACGCACTTTAAGTTTTCTTCATTACACGCCAAATTCTGCAGTCCGTATCCCAGTAACATTCCCATTGAAATGGATGGGAATTTTGACTGAATAAGGATTGAATAATAATAAGGATCTTATTCCAAATTCAAGTCTCCCTAAAGTTTGGAGTACATTTCTTTTATGAAAATATGAGCCAGTGAGCCTAATTTCAGTACCAGGTAAACTGTTAGAAAGAACAGAATTATCAGACTCACATAGATGAACACAGTTTGTTGCAGAAGAGCCAACACCGCTTTTGTAAAGGGAAATCATGCCTCACTAATCTGTTAGAATTCTTTGTGGGTGGCAACAAGCATGTGGGTAAGAGTGATACAGTCAATATAGTTTAATGGTCAGTTGTCTTTCTGAAGATCCCAGGTCCCTCACCAAAAGCTCTAAAGGAAGCTAAGTAGTGGGATAACAGGGAAGGTCCTCAGTTAAAAGATAGGAAACAAAGGGCAGGAAAATGGTCAGCTCTCACAAGGGAGAGAGGTAAAGAGTGGGATCCCCCTGGATCTGTACCAGGACCTGTGCCGTTCAACATTAATGATCTGGAAAAGGGAGTGAACGGTGAAGTAGCAAAGTTTGCACATGATATGAAATTATTCAAGGTAGTTAAATCCAAAGCAGACTGCAGAGAGTTACAGGGTGACTGGGCAACAAAATGGCAGATGAAATTCAACATGGATAAGTACAGAGAAATGCACATTCAAATATTAATCCCAACTATACACATATAATGATGGATTCTAAACTAGCTGTTACCACTCAAGAAAGAGATCTTGGTGTCATTGTGGACAGTTCTCTGAAAACTTCAGCTCAATTCACAGCAGTGGTCAAAAAGGCTAACAGAATGTTAGGAATTATTAGGAAAGGGATAGAAAAGAAGACCGAAAATATCATGCCACTATATAAATCCATGGTGCAACCACACCTTGAATACTGCATACAGTTCTGGTTGTCCCATATCAAAATGGGTATGGGTGGAAATGGAAATGGTTCAGAGAAGGGCAGCAAAGATGATCAAGGGTAAGGAATGACTTCCACACCAGGAGAGACTAAAAAGAGAAGAACTGCTCATCTTAGAAAAGAGAGGACTATAGACCTCTATCATATCCCACCCCTTAAAGTCATAAATGGTGTGGGGAAAAGTGAATAAAGTATTATTTCCCACAATACAAAAACCAGGGATAATCTGATAAAAATAATACAAACGAGAGGAAATATTTTTTCATCCAATGCACAATTAACCTGTGGAACTCATTGCCATGGGTGGTTGTGATGGCCAAAATAATAACTGGGTTCAAAAAAGAACTAGATAAGTTCATGGAAGATAAATCCATTGATGGCTATTGGCCAAGATGGTTAGGACATGACCCCATGCTCTGGGTGACCCTAAACCTCTGACTGCTGGAAGCTGGGAGTGGAAGACAAGGGTAATCACTCCAGAATTATCCTGTTCTGAACACTCTCCCTGAAGCTCTGGTACTGGCCACTGTCGAAGACAGGATATTAAGCTAGATCAGGGATGGGCAAACTACGGCCTGTGGGCTGCATCTGGCCCGTGAGCTGTTTTAAGCCGGCCCACAAGCACCTGCTGGGGAGCTGGGTCAGGGGCCGCACCATGTGGGTCGGCCCTGCACCAGCTCTCCAGCTGTGCGGCTCCCGGAAGCCATGACCTGGCCCCTCACCGAGGGTCGGGGGCTGCTGCACGCCTAGAGCCGGAGAAGGAACATACCACTGCTTCCAGAAGCCGCTTGAGGTAAGCTCTGCTTGGAGCCTGCACCCCAGAGCCTCTCCCCATGCCCCAGCCTCCTGCCCCAGCCCTGATCCCCCTCCCGCTCTCCAAACCCCTTGATCCCAGTATGGAGCACCCTTCTGCACCTCAAACTTCTCATCCCCAGCCCCACCCCAGAGCCTGCACCCCCAGCCAAAACCTGCACCCCTTTCTGCACCCCTGCCCCAGCCCTGATCCCCCTCCAAATCCCTTGGTCCCAGCTCAGAATACCTTCCTACACCCCAAACTCTTCATCCCCAGCCCCACCCCAGAGCTTGCACCCCCAACTAGAGTCCTCACCCCCTCCCGCACCCCAACCACAATTTTGTGAGCATTCATGGCCTGCCACACAATTTCTATTCCCCGATGTGGCCCTCAGGCCAAAAAGTTTGCCCACCCCTGAGTTAGAAGGACCATTGGTCTAACCCAGTACGGCAGCTCTTATGTTCTTATGGAAGAACCCAGCAATGTAAGAAAGGGTAATAACTCCAGTACTTACATGATAACACAATTCTTACAAAATCACAGAGAGAGAGAGATATGTAGGCAGGGATTCTCAAACTGGGAGTTGGGACCCCTCAGAGGGTTGCGAGCTGTCAACATCCACCCCAAACCCCGCTTGCCTCCAGCATTTATAATGGTGTTAAATATATTAAAAAGTGTGTTTAGTTTGATAGGGGGGGAGGGGGGAAATCGCACTCAGAGGCTTGCTGTATAAAACAGGTCGCCAATAAAAATGTTTGAGACCCACTGTAGTAGTAGTAATTAGTACTTACTGTGTTCAAAACATTTTGCAAACATTGAAGTCACTAAGAAATGGAGGTGCTCAGGATTTGGTCCATTATCTAATCAATCTTTGTAATGCCCTTGGAAGGTAGGTAAGCAAGTATTGTTAGATTTTATTTATTTATTATTGTTATTATTTCTGTTGGTAGTTACAGCTGCTAGGAAATTTTTCATCAGAACAGTTTTCTGTCAGAAAATGCTGTTTTGATTAAACTGATTTTTTTGTGAAATCATTACTGATTTTGAATAAATTTCCCAGGAAAAATATTTTCAATTATTTTGAAATGAAATTTAAAACAAAAATTTTGTTTACAGTTTGTTTTGTTTCACTTGTATATTGCATTCACATTACTGCTAACATGTCATGAATTAATTGTACAAAATGAGATTATGATATAATATTTTGACTATTTTATTTTTAAAATAATTAAGGGCAGCTACTACTTAGTACAGATTGAAACATCTTATATTATTTTCTTATTCAAAGTGTCTCCTATTTGTGTTCTGATGAAACAGTTTGACACTTTGAACAAAAAACTATAAGTACTCAGAGTACTAATTAGAGTAGCTGTTTTCAATATCCTTGTGTTAGCCTGGAATCATTTTTCTAGGATAATGAAAACAGCTCCTCCCCTAGTTAATACACTGAGTGTGCATATTTTTTCTTGTACTAGCCAACTTGTTTCACTTAGGGCATTAAATGGTCATTAAAGGCAATGTTAACTATAAGTTTCCATCATTATTAACCTTGGCTAGATTTCAACCATCGATTTAGATATGAAAAACCTTGTATTCTATTACTAATCCCTAAACTACTCAGTCTCCGGGGTGACCTTTTCACAATCACCTTTATTGCTTATGAATTCTTCATCTCTACTCTGACTTTTATGTTGTCTCTAATAAATTAAATCTGTCTCAGCTTTCAGAAGCCTGATGCATAAGAATGGCAAAAGAATCTCCACTGAGGAAAGGGAAAAAATTCAACTTCTATACAGAAGGAGCTTTTAGTAAAATCAGTCCTTTCCATGGGATATTACAAAGTACTACAGTCCATGTACTGCATGTTCTGTATTTCAATCACTTAGCTCTTACTGATTTCAAGGGGAGGTGTGCATGTGGATCAAGGTCTTGCCATGATCCAAAGGTCTGAACTGCAGAAAGGCATGGCATAGAAGTGTCCTTCTTCATGTGATACTTTTTTGCCTTAGTTCAACACTTAGCATGAATAAAAGTGAGGAAAGATAAAGGGAATTAGCGTAGTCAGAGGACCTTTTTAGTATAGCAGCTACTATCCCATGTCCCTTTCCCTCTCCATATCCATATCCAAGGGGGCTGGTGTGACTAACAGACTCTGATCACTGACATGGTTATTCTGTATCATTAGTAATGGTTGAAAACAGTTATTTGACAAGTGAATGTTATGCTTGGGCCCACCCATTTCACAAGAGGTTAGTTTAATGTGGGTGGGCCTGTTCTTGTGGCTCTTGCTCTGTTTACTCATTCCTTACTCTCATGATCTCCTTCTAGCTTCAGTAGGCATTTGACTGAGTAAGGACCTCAGGAATTGCCCCCAAAACTGTAACAGGTCCATTTAATCCTATTTCAAAACCTAGGGTTACCATACGTCCGTTTTTTCCCAGACATGTCCGGCTTTTTGGTACTAAAATCCCAGTCTGGGGGGAATTGCCAAAAAGCCAAACATGTCCAGGAAAATACTACTCCCCAGTCCCCTGCTTACCTTGGCTCTGGCAGGCTGTGAGCTGCAGGCAGATTGCCCCGTGGCGGCGGCGGCTACTGCTGCTCCCCCCAGACACCTCAGCTCTGTGTAGCTGAAGAGCCGAGCTGCCCGAGCAAACCGTGAAGCCGGTAGTGCTCGGGCAGCTCTGCTCTTCAGCTGCACAAAGCTGAGGTGTCTGGGGGGAGCTGCAGGCGGATACCCCCGCGGTGGCTGCGGCTGCTGCTCCCCCCTCCCGGGCTCCGGCTGTGCTGGGGAAGCGCCCGCCCGGGGGCACAGGGTCTGGAGATCTGGGGGCTGCCTGGCAAACCGTGAAGCCGGTAGTGCTCAAGCAGCTTCGCGTGTCTGGGAGGGAGGAGGGGGAATGCGGGGCACTCAGGGGAGGGAGCGGAGTTGGGGCGGGGACTTTGGGGAAGGGGCGGGGCCAGGGAGGGGAAGGGGCAGAGTTGGGGCGGGGCCCGGGCCCCATGGAGTGTCCTCCTTTTTTAAGGTTTAAATATGGTAATCCTATCAAAAGCTATGTTTTGAACTTAACCTGCAGTGATGAAACCACCACCATGGCAGCCTCTGCAATTAAGTAGAAAAAGCAAGAATTTCTTGTAAGAACTGATGACTCTTTCAGTGGCTAGAAAACCATCCCTTGAATGAAAACCCCCATGAATGAAAACAGTCATCAGCTCTGAATGTGGAAAGGTGACGTCTTCAAATTTTACTAAATCCAGATTTGCAAAGGTACCTGTGGGACCTTGATGTTCAATTCTTGTTAATTTTAATTGTAATTGGGTGTCTCAATTCCTTAAGGTGGCTTTTGACAGATCTTAGTCATCATTTTTAACACTAAGATATTGAAGGGCCCTAAAAATTGTAACTAATTTTTTTGTATTAAATTGTTTTTCTGTTTGTATGGTGTGATGGGGTGTCCACACAAGGCAGAGCAGATTGTTAGGTTAATTTACCTGATAGGCTGCACCTGGAGAGAGCCAGGGATTGAAAGGCTGATTGATGATGGAGCTCTGCTGAGAAGGAACAGGCAGAAGTGGTATAAACCCAGGAAGTTGAATGTGAGTTCTGTGAGCCAGAATCATCCCAGGTATAACTCCTTTGCAAGTAGTGGAATTGCAGTAGGGATGAATTGGCCCTAAAAGCAATAAAAGGCTTATTTATACAGCTATTTCAGGTAGGTGTGTATTATGTAAAATAGGATAACTGATTGCATTACTGATATTGCAATAAAGAATGATGAAGTAAAGGGATATTTGTGTTTTAACTGTAGTAATAGCTTTGGCCACCCTTATTAATACAAAACATTTTGTACTCAAACTACACTAGGATTTTTTTTTCTGTTTATATGAATAAATAAGGAATCTAATTTCTAGTTCCTGCATCAGCTGCTCAGCTAACTAATTCAGCCCAGCTCTACTAAAGTCAGTAGAACAATGCTGATTTACATCTGCTGAATATCTGGACATCTATTTTCACTGATTTTAGGTGTTTTTTTAGCTAGTTGGGTGCCTTTTTTCACTTCTTGGAAAAAATGTTATAATATATTTGTAACTCCATAATTTTGAGACAAAAGCTGTTGGCTGACTTAGCCCATGGCTGTGATGAAGTTAATCTCTAAACAATGACCACTTTAAAAGAAAAAATGGGAGGGGGTGTGGGTCAAGAGGAAAGCCCAAGAAATATCCAGAATGGCAAGCTACGTATTTTATGCTGATGCCTCTGAACTGTATTTTGCTGGCTCATCATTACGTTGCATACTATCATTGATATTAATCAGTGCACATAAGATATATTTAGTAACACATTACTGAATGCAATTTAATTATTATGACTTTACCCAAACTATCGTTAATCAATACCCATTAGTTTATGGTAACTCTTTAGTGTCGCTGAGTAAAATATTGCCCCATCTGTAACTTGGATGAAGAGAAGTGTGTTTTCACCTACACCTCTACCCTGATATAATGCAACCCGATATAGCATGAATTCAGATATAACGCGGTAAAGCAGTGCTCCGGGGGGGCGGGGCTGCACGCTCCGGCGGATCAAAGCAAGTTCGATATAAAGCGGTTTCACCTATAATGCAGTAAAAAAATTTTTTGGCTCCTGAGGACAGCGTTATATCGGGGTAGAGGTGTATATGCTGGTTTAATTTCACACCTGAATACATGTGCTTTCTTGAGTCCTCCTCATGCAATATTCTAGAAACCGGCATGTATACACTTGCTCCTGTGAGGATGATTTGAAAAGAAAAAAGTTACCAATAGCCTATGCAAACATTTATTTTTATTTTTCTTTTTCTTTTTTTCAGAAAAAGGACTCTGTATCGTGCACTGGTATGTGTTTACTTCCATATAAGTAATCTTATAATAATCAATATGAACTTCTATTTAAGACCCTGCTCTTACAAAGCACTTAAGCATGCACATAGTCCCCTTGAAGTTCCATGCATGCTTAAATGTTTTGCTAGATTATGGCCTAAGTGAACATCAAAGTTTATTAACCTAGAGGTAAATCTCAGTTCATATTAAAACAAAGGGACAATAAATCTTGATGTTCAGCAAAACATTATGTTCAATATAGCATTGCATATATTTTGAATATATTCATCAGAAATATCTTGAAACGTCTCCATTGTGAAGATTTATTTTTATGATTGTAACTTTCTCCAAAGTAACTTTCTAAGTAGAGTATACAGTGGGAGGTCAGGGAGAAAACTGTCCTTGACATTTGAGCCAGAAAAGAAGCACAGATTTGCATACTCATTTGGATTTCTTGAAACATGCAGTAAGTGAAAATATGCAGTGATGGCGTAGTTGTGTTGGTCCCAGGTAGGGTGACCATATTTCCCAAAGGGAAATGGGACACCGCGTGGGGCTGGCCCGAGCCCCAGCCACTTGCCTGAGGGACCCTCCCCCCTGCAGGGCTGACTCTAGCCATTCTCCCAAACCCTCCCCCCATGAGATGTTGCTAGTTGCCCGAGCCCACCTGCCTCTGCCCTAGGCTGTCACTGGTCTCTTGAAACTTGCTGCCCCCCCCTCGAGGCTATCGCTGGTCACTCGAACCCTGCCAGCCCCCTGTGCGCTGGACCACTTCCTCTCCCCCCACCCCTGCCTCCCCCTGCACTGGGCTGGCATCTCCGCTTGCCCTTCCCTGCACTTTCCTCCGCACCACACCCTACCCCACTTTTTTTTGACAAAAATGGGCATTTGTCCCATTTGCTCTTGCCAACTGATCAAACTTTCACCAAAAAGAAGTCGGGAGGGCTGGGACAGGGCTTAGAAAAGGGACTGTCCTGGCCAAAACAGGACCTATGGTCACCCTAGCCCAGGATATTAGAATGGCAAGGTGGGTGAGGTAGTATCTTTCATTGGACCAACTTCTGTTGGTGAGAGAGACAAGCTCTTGAGCTTACACAGAGCTCTTCTTCAGATGTGAGAAATATATATACCTTCAGCTACTCATTATAGGATTTTTATCTTGTGTAGGATGATAGTGTGGGGGAGAGGGGGGTTGTCCACACAGGTGAACAAAGGGTTAACAGGAGTTATGTGGTTCCACCTCTGCTAGACCATATGCTATAGGAACCATCTGCCCTCACAGGATGAGGGAATGATCTAATTTCTAGGATTCTATTACATTTCAATCAACTGAACAGATAATTTAATAGTGGAATCTACACAGTGCTAAAGCTGGGTCTTAAAAATGTTGTTATAAAATGAAGCCTAAATTTCCATGAAGGGAGAGATTATATTCCATGTATCCAAGCTGTCATTTCATTTAATAGGTGTTTCTTCCTAAGGGCACCCAAATACTCATTTCCATAGCCAAGTCAATTCTCTCAAGAACTGCCAGATGTGTCTGGTTTTAAAGAATTTATTTTCTTGGCTACCATTGTATCCCTTAAAATACATTTATTTATGTTACAGCCAAGGTTCCTCCCAAATGAAAATACAATATTACTTAAAATGTATGGTAAAACAAAGGATCATATGGACAGAGATGTTCTGTTGAAGACACCTTCCTAAAATCAATTGCTTTTACTGCACTCCGAGATTGTAAATACAAATGTGGCACCTCCAGCATTTACAATACAGAGCTGTGTGAAAAATGAAAAACATCACTTGCAGATAATTTAATTAAAAATATTCTGAAGTTCATCAAATAAATTATTCAATGACTATTATTCAACCAGCTCTACTTATTAACTTAAATGCCAGCACCAGCTATGTCTCGCTGCAGTCCAACTCATCTGGAAGACTTATATGGCAAATCAACTGTAGCATTAAATTAGAGAGGCTCATCTCAAATCCCTTGATCTCTCTGTTTTATGAACTTCAGTGAAATATAGATATGGATCCAGATTTTGTAGCTCAGGCCCCTACACAGTTGTAGGTCAATGGGAGTTTGCCTGAATAAAAACTGAGTCCAATCTGGCAAAGACGGATGTACATGTTAGGACTCCACTCCTGTTTAAAGCTGGGGCTTCAGTCTCTGCAGGATTTGCTTGTTAAAGAAGGTAAGATGGGGCAGTCATAAAGGGTTTATCAGCACAAGTTTGCTCAGAAATGGGAAGCCCTTAGGGTGTTACGGTGATCCCCCAGACTGTGTCAATAAATCCATTCTACAATAGCACACCACACCAGGTATACAGTACGTGCCACAACTTACAAACCACTATTCTGCAAATATTTAGAGACTTTGCAAATGTGTATTGGCAATTTTTTGTAGCCAGCTACTTGAAAACCAGATGCCATAGTTGTCATGAGTCCAACTGTACAGACTTTAAATTGAGAGGGAAAGAAAGCTATCAATCACACATTTTAAACCTCAAAAATAGCTTTTCTGTACAAAATAATACCTAGATCTTATAAAGTACTTTTCATCAGTAGATTTCAAAGCAACTTACAAGAAGGTGAGTACCATTATTTCCATTTTGTTATAATGAATTTAAGGCGTTATATTTGGCAAACTGCCATTATTAGCTTATTCCCTGCCACCAAAAAGCTTATATCTTACTATTACTGCACAATGTAGTGAGACCTGATCCTATTTGGGGCCTTCAACTATGGTATTCCCAGAATATTAAATAATAGTATTTTCTGTCTATCACTTGGATTTTCCTTTTCCTTTATTTAATTTTCTAATTAATTTTTATGTTGAATCTAGTGTTCATGAAAAATGCAGGAATGACAACTCTGAAATCCTTTTTAGTTAAAGACATACATAACAACTTTTCTTCGTTACACTGTCGCCTGGCTTTGAAGCATTTATCTAAAAACTGAAGCCTCTCTATCCGTTCATTAACCCCCTAAACCATCCATTCATTCTCAATCTCATTTAAATAATTCTTTGTCTGTCATTAGCTAGGCTCAGATTGTTTATCTATACACTGTCCCAAAAGATGTTTTCTATTCTCTCCATTTAGGAATTTCTTCCATGCTTTTCACCAGGTTTTTTTGGCCACATGGTCAAAATGTCACCTGCAACTTTGCTATTTTTCAAAATCTACATTTAAAGAATTGTATTTGCTCACTTTGCTACAATACATAAAATCCTCCTTTGTATATCCAGCGGCTAATAACATTATAGTTTCATAATAATCTCTGCAACCAAAGGCTACTTCAGTATTTTGCAAGTAGGGATTAAAATCATTGGTATGACAACTGTATTGCTTTATGTACTGTTACGATCATGGGTAAAGGCGTTTTAAATTGTCTGGCTTTTCATCAGTTTTTAATGCTAGGTAGACTGCACAATTAGTGGATTTATGTGTTTAATTTTCTTTTAGAAGAATAGCTTTTAAACCACTTTTTTAATTCTGTGCATCTGAATAATAAATTATTCATGCAGCACCTGAAATTAACTACTATGTTCCCGAATAAGCAAACACAAATATGCTTTGCAAATAAAATAAATCCTATTTAGTTATTAGAACAATAGAAATTAGAGCTGGGAAAGACCTATTAAGTTTTCTTGTCCATCCTATTAGGAATGTTGAAGGATTGTTTCTACCTTTTATATATCAGTTTTTCTTGATGGTCAGCTTAAATGATCTTGTTTGTTTTCCAGTTTAATGTAACATACCAAGAGAGAAGGAGACTTTGGATGAACATATGAAGTTTGGAGGTCTTAACAAAACAACCCTCCAAAGTCCATGGGAGCTGCTGAGTACTCATTACTTTTGAAAAATGAGTGGTGAAATGCTGGTCCATTGAACTCAATGGCAAAAATTACATGGACTCCCATGGGCCTGCATTTCACCACATGTGCCCAAATATGGGTTTGAGCTTCATTTTAGTCTCACATTTTTTAAAAAAAATCTTGACCTGTGAGTTCTGCCGCAGCTCTTTCACAGCAATGAGGGCTGGTTTCAAATGTCCAGAAGTTCCATTAAGTTAGCAGATACCACTGGCGTGAGCCCCCACCCAGAAACCTGGAAAAACTAAGTATCTCCCTGGGAGTCCTTAGCAGGCAAACTTCCCCACTTGTCAGTCTGTGTACAAAACAAGTAAAATTTTACTTGGGGTCAGGGGATAGAGGTCTCTTTGTTCATGCATGACTAGCAGCTGAGATAAATAACACAAACCACCCCCATACATCCAGAAGGTTTGAGATGGTTGATATATGTTCTGCCATTTTGAACAACACAATTTAGTGTAAATAAAGCTAATGGAACCGGAAACTCATTAAACTCTATTCTGAATGTGATTTCTGCTGCCACCAGTCAGGAAGTTACACATTATGCACACTGTCACTTGATTCTTTTGTAGATCCCTAGAGTACAGGGCCGGCTCTGGCTTTTTTGCTGCCCCAGGCAAAAAAGCCTCCTGCCCCCCCCCCCCCCCCAGTGCTGGGGGGAGGCCGGAGAGCTCGGCTGGGGCTCCGCTCTCCCTGGCGGCCGGAGAGCTCGGCCGGGGCTCCGCTCTCCCCGGTGGCAGGAGCCGGAGCACCGTGCTGCCCCCCTCCAGGTGCCGCCCCAAGCATAAGATTGGTGGGCTGGTGCCTGGAGCTGGCCCTGCTAGAGTATCACCAAATGGCTCACTCTAGAGAATCGCGTATGATATCCATTTGTAAGTAATGAACCGCTTATTTTTCAGAACAATAATCCTTATCTCAACTTCCACCTTCTGTATTTGCCTCTTAGCTCAACTCAGAATGAAAATTCTCTCTTTTCCTCTCCATATTCCCAGAGCCAGGTGTTTTTCCAGCTGGGGCAGCTCAGGAAGGCTTGTTCTCTGTGGAATTTATCTTTATTTTTTTACTGGACTTGCTGCCAACCCATGTGAACAGTTTTCTTCCCCATCCTCTTGCAGAGACTGAATTTGTGGCCTTTCCAATGTTTTCTGCACCTGTTGATGCAGCAGGAGCATAGGACCTAGTGTCAAACCCAAACTCTGATCCCCACACAGCAATTCACTGAACTGCTACTAGGCTGCTGTAACAACCCAGATTGCTAATAAGTTGTTCTAGTTGCTGCTGCAACAGATGTTGTTCCCACCTCTTTGTTGGCCGGTGATTGCTGGCACCACTGCCTGCCAGGAGCTAGCTCAAATGGCATCTCACTCTGCAACCAGGAATAGTCCTACAAACATGACCTGGCTGGATAAAGTTAAGTGTTAACTTTTGAAAATGGGACTTAGGCTACTAGGTAACTTGGATGTTCTGGAAAAATTTATCCCATGATTGGCTTTCAACTAGCTGGAAACCTTGAAAAATTGTATTATTATTTTGTGGGTCATGGACCGACTGTCTTTTTGTTCTGTGTTTGTAGCAACTAGCACAACTTGTCCAGGTCCATGATTAGGGCTCCTAGGTACTACCACAATACAAATAATGACATATACCACGTTATAGGAGTGGTAATGGATGGAATACTATTCTCTCTGGCATAAGGCTTTAAAGATGACCTACAAAATAGGAAACAAATTGTTCTTGTACTTTACTCTCTTTTTTATGATGTATAAGGACTATCTCAATGATTGGTTTGATTTTTAAATGTCTGGTTGTGTTTTATATTCAAATGATCAGTTCCTAGCTTCCCTCTTTGCTGGAGCATGTTTAGCAAGTACTTTGGACCTTAATGTCACACTAGGCTGTAACCTGAGCTGCAGCATCTCCTTCCAAAATCTGAGGGGATGGGTGCGAAGGGGATGTTTCGTTTTTAGAGTCTTTAGGGGCTTCTCTATGCTAGCAAACTTCATGGCTGTAATTCTGGTAAAAATGCCAGAATCCTGCCTGTACTGTGAATTCCATGACTACTAATGCCAGTGGAGCTGTACCTATGGTAAGTTTATGGCAATGAAATTTGCTAGTGTCGATTCAACCAGATGGGGAAACAATGAATTATAGCTCAGCTGATATCACAATTTCACCATGTCATGATCCTCAGGCAAAAAAGAGGGAAATGAGGAGTTGATGTTTCCAGTGCAGTATTGCCAGTCTCTAAGCATTCAAAAATCATGAAATTTTAAAAATAACTGAGTTTTTAAAATTTGTCTACTGGTGTTTTAGCTTTTATGATTCATATTTTCAAGGTTTTGTCTGCAACCAGGAGGTAAGAAACTTTTTTTAAATGAAAGCTGAAATACTGATGTGTTCATATTACTCCTGGAACTGGTGGTATAAGAAAAACACGCAATATCCTGGCATGTGCAATAAAAACACAAAAGTTGGCAACCGTGGCAAGGTAATAGTAATAATAAAAAAACAGAAAATCCCCTTTTAAAAAAAATAAAATTGTGTATAAACTATAAAGACAACAAATTACAGTTCACCTTTAAAACTTCTCGGGTGCTCAGTGTGACTTGGTCTGAAAAGGTATTGTGAATTGGCTGACAATAGACTGCAACTAAATACCGTTAGGTCGGTTGACTGGAGCAGGATAAGGAAGAAGTACTTTCAATTGAACATTGAAATAATATTAAAGTTCTGTCTGGTGCTGAAATTTTTTTAAGTATGTGTTTAATATTTTAGAATCCCTGACAATTTTTCTCCAGCAAGGTGGTGGTTGTGTGGCAGAGGCTGTTGTTTGTTGTGGTATCCAATGTGGGGATGTTACTTTTGGTGGGTTTGATTGCATCTATGCTGCATTTATTTTGCAAACTAATTGGGCTTCTTTTGGATAGGTTAAAAAATAACTCTGCATGGTTGGGTGTAGTAACACATCCCTCTTCTCTTTACAGCCGTGCACAGCTGATTGCACTGTATGGCACTATGCAAGACTTAGAGCAAGCCCTGGCCTCCCAGAAGTACAAGAAATTAGGATGCTGTCCTCCACCTAGTGGCCACATATAACAGTGAACTTAACCAAATATTGGCGTCTAAACCAGTGGCTGGATCCACTAATTATTCACTGACAAAAAATGTTCTTAACAGTCTTAAGGTTGCCCGATGGTACATTGTGCCCTTGCAGAATATCAAGTTCAACAAAACTCAAACTTCTGAAAATGAGGAAATAGAATTAAGGTACATGGCCTCTCTGCCTCCCTGGAGCCACAATAGCCATTGAGAATTATCTGCATTCACTCCATACTCCTGGGGGAATTCTGCGTGGAAAAAATTAAAAATTCTGCACACAATATTTTCAATTTTTGCATATTTTATTTGTTAAAATAACACAATATAATCACACCAGTTTTAATTATTTTTGGTCATTTATTTCAAAAACCTATCAGCAAGTACGACTAATACTACAGACAACAATAGAGATTCAGGAAATGTTTTTTGACATAGATTCCTTACTAGGCATATTAATACAGTTTAATTCATTTAAACTACAATATAGAACCGTATTTCCCACGCCCCTCAGAAGCAGTGCAAAGGCTTGGGGGAGTCAGGGGTAATGGAGAAGCTGAGGGAGAGGGAAGTAATTGCTAGGAAGGAGTCTGGGTGTGAACTTGGAGGGTTGTTGGGTATGGGTGGGAAAAGTATAGAACAGTTTTTGGGGGGTGGGTGGGAAGGGATTGTTAGGAAGTTTCTCCCATGCAGACCTGGCTGACCCCTAGCTTCTCCCATTCAGTCAGGCACATCTGCCCCAGTTCCCATGTGTCCTTGCACTCCCTGTCCACATGTGTTCCTCCACACCCACTCAGACACCCACTCCCCCATCCCTATGTGGCCCTGCACCTCCCTCCCCCTGTGGTTCTGTGCCTCCACTCCCATTCAGCCCTTGCCCCAGTCTGTCCTCCCCCTCTAGCCCTTTTGAGCCTCTGTCTAACCCCCCAGCAGCCCCATGCTATCTGTCTCCTCATAGCCCCTGTCTCCTGACCTGGCCCGACAGGCGCTGTGAAAAAGGCACTGCAGTCTTTCTCTTCCCTAGCTCACCAGAAGCTGCTGCTTTGTTCTATCACCACAGTGCCCTCTGGTGGGCAAAAGGCGGGACTGCAGCAACTTTCTGGCAGAAGCTTTTTTCTGCGCAAAACATTAAAAATATGCATGGCTCATTAATTATGCATGTGCACAGTGGTGCAGAATTCCCCCAGGAGTAACTCCAGGTGCATTCACTGTGTTAGGTGTAGCTGCATTGAATGGTGGAGGAATTAGTTGGAACAGCTTGAAAGAGCTGTGATTGTAATATGAGGTGATGTGGAGGGCTGTGCCCCTCTGGAGGTGTGTGTGTGTGCGCGCGTGCCTGTGATGGGGCATCTGCCCCACACTGGCAGAGAAGGGGTTAAAAGCAGCGTAGGAGGCTGTGCAGGGAACAGCCAATAAGAGGGGCTGCAAGGGACAGTCCATCAGCATCCAGTTCATATAAAAGTGAGCTGCAGGGAAGACCAGTTCAGTTGCTGCAGGGAGCCCAAGGGAGAGGACTGGGTTCCTAGAGGGCTGCAGGAGGGTAGCCTCTCAGACAGGGCAGCTGGTAGTGGGTACTGGAAGAGCTAGAGAGAGAGCTCTGGCCAGCTGCTGGGACTTGCAGGCTCAAGGCCCTGGGAAGAGGGTGAAGAAGGTTCTGGGGCCGCAGAAAAGTGGCCCAGGGAATTTGAAGCAGTACTTGTGAGAAGTTAAGGAGAGTCAGTGGGAGGCTGCTATCTAAAGGGTCCCTGGGTCGGGACCTGGAGTAGTGGGTGGATCTGGGTCTCATTCCCCACTGGGGAAGTGGTTAGATTCTAGAACTGAGATTCTCACCCTCACCCCCACCCAGGAAAGGGAAAAACACTAACGGTGACATGGCCAGAGGGCTGAGTCAGGAAGATGATGCTGCAGTACTTGGGCTGAGATGGGTCTGCAGAGGCAGGGATGACGATAAGTGAGGCGTCATCAGGGGAGGGTGCACCAGCTAGCAGAGCTAATCCCCATGATGGCCAGCACAAGCACCACAGTGGTGAGGGACTCCTGTGACATGTGGTGGAGAATGTGGGCATTCAGCTGCCCCTGAGGGAAGGGGATTGAGTGAGTGACTCATATTGTTTGACAGCTACCCCTGATACAAGGGGAATGGGAAAGGCTATAGAAGAGACACCTGGGGCAAAGGGACAATGGAGCCACCATGGGCAGAGGCCTTTTTGGTGGAAGGCATGTGTAGCTTCCCAGGCTGGACTTCAGAGTAGCCACTCACACTGAAGAGGGTTGAAGAGCAACCAAGGGGGATCCAGGACCTAATGACGTAGATGCTGAAGAACCAGCAGCTACAGTGGGAAGCACAGAGATATCTGCAGGAATCCCCGAGGTAGCTGGCTGAAAAGCAACACTGTTTGTTTGCTCAAGATCCTACAGCAGGTGAGCAGGGGCCAGGAAGCCTGAGGCAAGAAGCGAGACCCCAGGGTCAGGATGCTAGAAGCCCAAGCAGGGTGGTGTTACACTTGTGAGCGACGGGGACACTTTGAGAGAGAGTGTCATTATTGTGACGACAGGAAGTCTAGCTCCAAGGGGAAAAAAGTAGGAAAACCCCAAGGTCCCTGACCTGTGAAGAGAACAGGAAGGGGGGGGGGGATGTTTGTTTCATCTGTGGGGAAAGTAGGGCATGTGAAGAGGCAGGACCCGATCCAGAAGCAGGGCAAAGGATCCAGAAAGGACCAGAAAGAGGTGCCAGATACCCAGAGGGGGTGCACCAGGGTGATGGAGAAGGCCAATAGGGCCAAAAAAGAGAGAAACGGGAGAGAAGGAAGAGACCCTTACATGTCCAGCTGAAGGATGTGGGGACTTGTGCAGAGACCAATCAGGGGGAGCTGGGAACTCAGATCATAGGAGAAGGGGTGCTGGGAGAGCCAGCAAAGCAAGGGCCTGGGCTAGGGGAGAAACTTAAAACCACTGAGCTGGCCTTGCAAGTAGCACAAGAGGACACAGAAGCGCAGAAAGGGAAATTCAGGGACACCACGGAGGAAAAGGGCAAGTTGCTCCACCTAGTGGGGAGCCTAAGTCAGGAGAGGAACATCCTGTGAACCCAGCTGCAAGGGAAGCAGGGGAGGTAATACCCCCACCCTGGGTGGTGGTCTTGAGGAGGAAGGTGTGTGATGGGGCATTCACTCACACTGCCAGAGAAGGGATTAAAAGCAGCCTAGGGAGGCTGCGCAGGGAGCAGGCAATAGGAGAGGGGCTGCGAGAAACAGCCAGTCAGCATCCAGTAGGTTGATATAAAAGGGAGCTGCAGGGCAGAGTAGTTCAGTTGCTTCCGGGATCCCAAGGGAGAGGGCTGGGTTCCTGTAGGACAGCACCTCAGACGGGGCAGCTACTAACAGGTACCGAGGGAGCTAGAGAGAGAGCTCCTGATTGGCTGTTGGGACTTGCAGGCTTGAGGCCCTGGGAAAAGGGTGAAGAAGGTGCTGGGGCTGTGGGGAAGTGGCCCAGGGAATTTGAAGCAGCACTGGTGAGAAGTTGGAAGAGGCAGCAGGAGGCTGATAGCTACGGGGTCCCTGAGCCAGGACTCTGAGTAGTGGGTGGACACGGGTCCCCCCTGCCCAACTCGCCAGTGGGGAGGTGGCCAGACTCTAGAAATGATAGAGCTCGCCTCGCCTCCCCTCCCCCACCCCGGGAAGGGGAAAAACACGAACAGTGACACGACCAGAGGGCTGAGTCAGGAAGAGGATGCTGCAGCACTTGGACCGAGGCAGGTCTGCAGAGGCAGTGATGACAACAGGAGAGGCACCATCAGGAGAGGGCACACCAGCTTGCAGAGCTAATCCCCATGACAGCCATCAGGAGGTACCGCAGTGGTGAAGGAACCCCGTGACAGAGCCTGCCCCCCATGAGTAATAAAGTAAATAGGGGCACGTGTAGCTTGAGAGATCCAGTATGCCTCATGTTGTATACTATCAGCTGTGCCAGTAGTGGGGCACAGAGTCTCCTTGCCATGGAGACTGTCAGCAGCTGGGTGGGAGGAGTGTGGTTTGTGAGTTTAATGAAGGGTAAGTGAAAGTCTAGTGTTAGATGGCATCTCGTGGGGAAGGGTAAAGAGATTATAAAAGGATAGATGGGATTCCTTCTCTGGAGGAGGCGAAGTGTTTGAGTGTAGGACAGTGCAGCTCCTGTTCAGTACAGTGCAAAGGGAGAGTGCAAGAATGTGTCATGGTGTATTGGGGCATTGCTGAAAGAGGCTGGAGTTATGGTTGCATGGGCATGTATCTTAACTCTTCAGTGCCTGATTTCCAGAAATTTGAGTTTTGCTTAACTCTGTGTTCTGGAAGGGCACAAAGTATTACCCAGCAACCTTCACTCTCCATTAACAAAGTCTCTGGTCAGTGAATATTAGAGAAGCACTTCTGCAGTTTTCCTCCCCAGTTCTGTGCCTCTAAATTAGCTATGGTGCATGCATCATCAAAGAAGACATTCCATCCCTCTATTATGAGGGATGCCTGAATTTCTAGGCACCTATCCACTCCCTACCAAAAAGGGTACCAGATAGCAGGTCATTTTATAACCGGGTGCAGTCCAGGAATAAACTCTGGCTCATAATTGCCTCCTGGAGGAAGGATGACCTAGCAAAGAGGTACTGGGCTGGAATTCAACAGACTTGGGTTCAATTTCTGCCTCAGCCACAGACTTTCTGTGGGACCTTGGTCAGGTAGCTTAATCTCCCTGTGCCTTGGTTCCCCTGTAAAATGTGGATAATTCTTCCCTGTCTTACAGAGGTGTAATGCTTGTGCTCGGATACTACAGTGGTGAGGGCAATATGAGTACCTAGACAGATGCAGTTGAGATATAATGCCTACCCCTTCCTCATCATATACTAAAAAGCAACCCTGAGTCATGTGACCAAAAAAGGCTGGTCTCCTAGTGCAACTCTGTGTTTGTATTTCAGGGGGAGGGGAAGGAAGGGTATTGGTAAAAAAAACTTGAGAGCAGTGTGGTTTATTTCTAGCTCCGCCTCTTCACCTCTGAGCCTCTGTTTCCCCTCCCACTCTTCTTCTGACATCTTGTCTATTTAGATTAATTCTCTTCAGGCAGGCACTGTCTCTCACTATGCGTTTGTACAGTGATGCCTGAGGGGCAGTTCCCTCGCCTCATCCCAAGATCCCAGCAGATACTGAGGAGGGAAGAATGTGGGGTTGGTGGGCAGGAGGGCCTCTACCCCCCCCCCCCCACTACCTCTGCCATTCACCCCATGTTGCCCTTCCTAGAGTCCCACCTCTCCCCTCTCCTACCACCCATTCTCATTTATCCCTCTCCCCTTGCTGTGGCCTCACTTTTGTCCCCTAATCCCCCTCCCATCCCAGCAAGCATTCACATATTTAGTTTAGTTTATTTTCACAAATAGCTTGATTATATTTCCCCCAAACTTTAAAAAAAAAAAAAAAAAAAAAAAACAACCTGACAGATTTTTGGGAAAATGCCAAGAGCACGTTTCCAGATTTCTGCCCTACATCAAACAAAATCAGCCACTAGCTGGGATCAGTGGCTATGGCTAGTCTGTGCACAGTGTAATCCGTTTGTGTATGAGCTTTGGAATGTTAGGCACCCTCCTAAATAGACAGCTAAATTTTCTGGAATACCATTTTCAATTTGACTCCCCCAAAGGGGAAGTGAATTCCATGCACGAGGTGGGGGTAACTTTTGAGTGACTGAGACTCTTGTGACAGGATCAGAGCCTGGATTTGATCCCCAGTTCTGGGCAAAAACACATTGCTAGAATCTGAACCTTAAGAAAAGGCTGTTTTCATAGAGTTGGAAGGGACCTCAGGTCATCTAGTCTAACCCCCTGCTCAAAGTAGGACCAATCCCCAGACAGATTTTTGCCTCAGATCCCAAAATGGCCCCCTCAAGGATTGAGCTTACAACCCTGGGTTTAGCAGGCCAATGCTCAAACCACTGAGCTATCCCTCCCATTGCTAGTGATGGAGCTGAATCTCAGGAACCCCTGGGTAAAATGATGCCAAATCTGGACCATTAACCGGGGAGGGATAGCTCAGTGGTTTGAGCATTGGCCTGCTAAACCCAGGGTTGTGAGTTCAATCCTTGAGGGGGCCACTTAGGGAACTGGGGTAAAAATCTGTCTGGGGATTGGTCCTGCTTTGAGCAGGGGGTTGGACTAGATGACCTCCGGAGGTCCCTTCCAACCCTGATATTCTATGATTCTTACCATGCCACCCCTGAAACGCACCGAGTTTCAAATCAATCCAAGTAACTGCAGATTTTAGAGCACTCAGACTGCAGCTTTAAATAGTTCTAAACTCAGTGATGCTCCAATGTAATACCCTGCACATTGCTGTAGTAGAGACTTCAGCTAGGACCCTGGAATCTGTGGGCAGCAATTTGACCAAAATCCAATAGGTTGAGTGATAGCTGATGTGTTTTTAAACTTGTCTCAGCTGGAAGTCGCTTCTTGCATCTCTTACTGGCCTTTCACAAAGGGCATAAGAAAAGGAGCATAAGAGAGAGAAAAAGAGGTAAGATATGGAAATAACTGGAGCCTTCTGCCTCCTCTCTTAGTTTAGCCTCTCCGTCTTGTCTTGGGCTAGTCTTTCCTCCTTTCCACATTTTCCTCCTTTCTTCTCTGCTCTGTCATCCACTCTCAGCAGACAATCAAATAAAAATTCAAACAACCATCCGTTAAAACATTTGTATCTCACTAATTGGCACCCTTGTTGGCAGGCTTAGCAGACAGGCCGAAGGCTGAACTGCTGTAGACTGGCACACAGCACCATATCCTGTCACATCCAGAGGTCGGGTGTGTTGAGGCTGATTGGAGGAGGGCTATGGCCCATGCTATGCCTGGTCTTAGGATAAATAACACTTCCTTTTCCAGAGATGTCATTTTGGTATCATCCACTGGTAACTACCTTCACAAAAAGCAAATTGTCTAACAGCTTATTCTTCTTATATAAACAAATACAACTGAGTCTTAAATGGAAAATCAGAATGATTTATGTTTTAATATAGCTGTGTTTGTACCATTTAAAAACTCCCCAGCATCAGTATTGAGCTCTGAAAAATCGTTTCAGTGAATCTTGTTTATAAAGAGGGAGTGGGAGAAAACAGTCAGACCCGGTTTGTGGAATGTGATTGATTGAAACACTTTAGTATTTTCATTTCCTACTCCACCCTCCTTGCTCTCTCACCCTCCACACAAATAGATTACACACCCATTGTGTTAATAGGGAACAGACTGGAAGCTAGAAAAATTCAAATTAGAAATAAAACCTCAACTTTTTAAAAGGGAGGGTAATTAATGATTAGAGCAGCTTCCCAAGTGAAGTGACAAATTCATCATCACTTATAGCTTTTAAAGTGAGGTAGGATGTCGTTCTAAAAGATCTACTCTACTCTGAACATGAGTTATTGAACCCCAAAGTGTTCTCTTACATAGTAGGAAAGAATGGGGCCTGGTCTACACTACGAGTTTAGGTCGAATTTAGCAGCGTTAAATCGAATTAAGCCTGGACACATCCACACGACAAAGCCCCTTTTTTCGACTTAAAGGGCTCTTTAAACCGGTTTCTTTACTCCACCTCTGACGAGGGGATTAGCGCTAAAATCGGCCTTTGCAGGTCGGATTTGGGGTAGTGTGGACGGAATTCAAAGTTATTGGCCTCCGGGAGCTATCCCACAGTGCTTCATTGTGACCGCTCTGGACAGCACTCTCAACTCAGATGCACTGACCAGGTAGACAGGAAAAGCCCCGCGAACTCTTGAATTTCATTTCCTGTTTGCCCACCGTAAAGAGCACAGGTGACCACACAGAGCTCATCAGCACAGGTAACCATGATGGAGTCCCAGGATCGCAAAAGAGCTCCAGCATGGACCGAACGGGAGGTACGGGATCTGCTCGCCATATAGGGAGATGAATCAGAGCTAGCCGAACTCCGTAGCAGTAAAAGAAATGGCAAAATATTAGAAAAGGTCTCCAAGGCCAGAGGGACAGAGGCCATAACAGGGACGCACAGCAGTGCCGCGTGAAAATTAAGGAGCTAAGGCAAGCCTACAACAAAGCCAGAGAGGCAAACGGAATGTCCGGGGCAGAGCCGCAAACATGCCGCTTCTACGCGGAGCTGCATGCCATGCTAGGGGGTGCAGCCACCACTACCCCAACCGTAGTGGTGCTATGACTCCTTCACTGGAGAAACACACAGGGAAGAGGGTTCAGGGTACGAGGAAGAGGAGGATGAAGATAATGTGGATAGCTCACAGCAGCAAGGAAGCGGAGAAACCGGTTTTCCTCAACAGCCAGGATATGTTTATCACCCTGGACCTGGAGCCAGTAACCCCCGAACTCACCCAAGGCGTGCTCCCAGACCCTGAGGGCACACAAGGGACCTCTGGTGAGTGTACCTTTGTAAATATTACACATGGTTTAAAAGCAAGCGTGTTTAATGATTAATGATTAATTTGCCCTGGCAATCGCGGCCAGCTACTGGAAAAGTCTGTTAACATGTATGGGGATGGAGCGGAAATCCTCCAGGGACATCTCCAGAAAGCTCTCCTTCATGTACTCCCAAAGCCTTTGCAAAAGGTTTCTGGGGAGGGCTGCCTTATCCCGTCCGCCATGGTAAGACACTTTACTACGCCAGGCCAGTAGCACGTAGTCTGGAATCATTGCATAACAAAGCATGGCAGCGTATGGTCCAGGTGTTTGCTGGATGCAGACAACATCCATTCCTTATCGCTCTTTGTTATCCTCAGGAGAGTGATATCATTCACGGTCACCTGGTTGAAATGGGGTGATTTTATTAAGGGGACATTCAGAGGTGCCCGTTCCTGCTCGGCTGAACAGAAATGTTCCCCGCTGTTAGCCACGCGGTGGGGGGAAGGGTGAAGTGATCATCCCAGAGAATTGTGTGTGTGTGGGGGGGTGTAGTTGGGTTTGTGCTTCATGTTAACCTGGAAACCGCAGCCCCTCCTTTTACATTGCAAACCCATTTTAAATGGCCAACCCAACGTGTGCTTGGTATGGGAAATGAGGGCGCTACTGTTTGAAACCATTCCCACATGTTAAGAAGGTGAAAAAAGCCAAAAGACTGTGGCTTACCATGGCTGCCTGCAAGCCGAAATCTGTTGCCTGGCACTACGTGAGTGATCTCTCACACCAAACCGGCAGACCCTCAATATAAGAGGAAAAATGCAACCTTGTAACAAAAGCATATGTGCTGTGTAATGTGAACAGCAAAATTTAACGTGAAAGAGTGCACCCGTTCTTTAAAATGTCTTTTTTTTTTTAACCACCTCTCCCTTCTCCTCCACCAGCTGCAAATGTTTCTCCTTCACAGAGGCTAGTGAAGATTAGAAGGAGAAAATGGTGGACTCGGGATGATATGTTCTTGGAGCTCCAGATGTCCTCCAATGCGTGGAGGCAGTCAATGTCAGAGTGCAAAAAAGCACAATATGAACGAGAGGAGAGGTGGCGGCTGAATCGCGGGCTGAAGAGAGCAAGTGGCGGACTGAAGAAGATAGGTGGTGTCAGCTTGCTGACAGAAGGCAAGAGTCGATGCTCCGGCTGCCGGAGCATCAAACTGATATGCTCCAGCATATGGTTGAGCTGCAGGAAAGGCAGCAGGAGCAGAGACCGCTGCTACAGCCCCTGTGTAACCAACAGCCCTCCTCCCCAAGTTCCATAGCCTCCTCACCCAGATGCCCAAGAACGCGGTGGGGGGGCCTCCGGCCACCCAGTCACTGCACCCCAGATGATTGCCCGAGCATCAGAAGGCTGGCCTTCAATAAGTGTTAAAGTTTTAAACTGCAGTGTGTCCTTTTCCTTCCCTCCTCCCCCACCCCTCCCAGGCTACCTTGGCAGTTATCCCCCTAGTTGTGTGATGAATTAATAAAGAATGCATGAATGTGAAGTAACAATGACTTTATTGCCTCTGCAAGCGGTGCTCGAAGGGGGGAGGGGAGGGTGGTTAATTTACAGGGAAGTAGAGTGAACGGGGGGGGGGGAGCGTGGAGGGTTCATCAAGGAGAAACAAACAGAAGTTTCACACCGTAGCCTGGCCAGTCACAAAACTCGTTTTCAAAGCTTCTCTGATGCTCATCACGCCCTGCTGTACTCTTCTAACCACCCTGGTGTCTGTGCGCGTAATCAGCGGCCAGGCGATTTGCCTCAACCTCCCACCCCACCATAAATGTCTCCCCCTTACTCTCTCAGATATTGTGGAGCGCACAGCAAGCAGCAATCACAATTGGAATATTGGCTTCGCTGAGGTCTATCCAAGTCAGTAAACTGCGCCAGCGCGCTTTGAAATGTCCAAATGCACATTCCACCACCATTCGGCACTTGCTCAGCCTATAGTTGAACAGGTCCTGACTACTGTCCAGGCTGCCTGTGTACGGCTTCATGAGCCATGGCATTAAGGGGTAGGCTGGGTCCCCAAGGATAACGATAGGCATCGTTTACCTTAACCAAAAGAAGGCTGAGGGGGGATATGATTGATCTCTTTAAATATATCCGAGGGATAAATACCAGGGAGGGAGAGGAATTATTTCAGCTCAGTACTAATGTGGACACAAGAACAAATGGATATAAACTGGCCGTCGGGAAGTTTAGGCTTGAAATTAGATGAAGGTTTCTAACCATCAGAGGGGTGAAGTTTTGGAACAGCCTTCCGAGGGAAACAGTGGGGGCGAAAGACCTCTCTGGCTTTAAGATTAAGCTTGATAAGTTTATGGAGGGGATGGTTTGATGGGATAAAGTGATGTTAGTCAATAGGTCAATAACGTGCCATCGCTGGTAATTAGTAACAATAGTCAATGATGGGATATTAAAAGTTACTACAGAGAACTTTTTCCAGAGGGTCTGGCTAGAGAATCTTGCCCACATGCTCGGGGTTCAGCTGATCAACATAATTGGGGTCGGGAAGGAATTTTCCTCCAGGGTAAATTGGCAGAGGCCATGGAGGTTTTTCGCCTTCCTCCGCAGCATGGGGCAGGGGTCGCTTGCTGGAGGATTCTCAGCGATTTGAAGTCTTTAAATCATGATTTGGGGACTTCAACAGCTGAGTCAAGGGAGAGAATTCTTCCAGGAGTGGGTGGGTCAGCTTTTGTGGCCCGCATCATGCGGGAGGTCAGACTAGATGATCATAATGGTCCCTTCTGACCTTAGAGTCTATGAGTCTATTTCAACATCCCCAACAGTTATTTTGTGGTCCGGGAAGAAAGTCCCTTTCTCCAACTTTTGAAACAGACCAGAGTTCCTGAAGACGCGAGCATAATGTACCTTTCCTGACCATCCCACGTTGATGTTAGTGAAACGTCCCTTGTGATCCACCAGGGCTTGCAGCAGCATTGAAAAGTACCCCTTGCGGTTTATGTACTCGGTGGCTTGGTGCTCCGGTGACAAGATAGGGATATGGGTTCCGTCTATCGCCACACCACAGTTTGGGAATACCATTGCAGAAAAGCCATCCACTATGACCTGCACGTTACCCAGAGTCACTACCCTTGATATCAGCAGGTCTTTGATTGCGTTGGCTACTTGGATCACAGCAGCCCCCACAGTAGATTTGCCCACTCCAAACTGATTCCCGACTGACCGGTAGCTGTCTGGCGTTGCAAGCTTCCACAGGGCTATCGCCACTCGCTTCTCAACTGTGAGGGCTGCTCTCATCCTGGTATTCTGGCGCTTCAGGGCAGGGGAAAGCAAGTCACAAAATTCCATGAAAGTGCCCTTACGCATGCGAAAGTTTCGCAGCCACTGGGAATCGTCCCACACTTGCAACACGATGCGGTCCCACCAGTCTGTGCTTGTTTCCCGGGCCCAGAATCGGCATTCCACGGCATGAACCTGCCCCAGTAACACCATGATTTGCACATTGCTGGGGCCTGTACTTTGTGAGAGGTCTATGTCCATGTCAATTTCCTCATCACTCTTGTCACCGCGCTGCAATCGCCTCCTCGCCTGGTTTTGCTTTGGCATGTTCTGGCTCTGCATATACTCCAGGACAATGCGCGTGGTGTTCACAGTGCTCATAATTGCCTCAGTGATCTGAGCAGGCTCCATGATCCCAGTGCTATGGCGTCTGGGCTGAAAAAGGGCACGAAACTATTGTCTGACGGAGGGAGGGAGGGGCGAGTGACGACATGGCTTATAGGTACAGGGAATTAAAATCAACAAAGGTGGCTGTGCATCAGGGAGAAACACAAACAACTGTCACACACAGAATGGTCCCCCCCCAAAGATTGAGCTCAAAACCCTGGGTTTAGCAGGCCGTTGATTTCACGGAGGGAGGAGGAAGCAAATGAATACAGAACAAAGCTGGTCCATCTATTTTTTACATCTTAAGTTGGCAGCAGACGGTGCAGCATGACTGATAGACATCGGCATCTTCTGGGTGCTTGGCAGAAGATGCTGTACTACGACTGCTAGCCATCATCGTCAAGACGGTTCAATAGGACTGCCGACAGGACAAAGGGTACATCTACACTACAGCGGGGAGTCGATTTAAGATACGCAAATTCAGCTACGTGAATAGCGTAGCTGAATTCGACATATTGCAGCCGACTTACCCCGTTGTGAGGACGGCGGCAAAATCGACTTCTGCCGCTTTTTGTCGGCGGCGCTTACTACCACCTCCGCTGGTGGAGTTAGAGCGCCGATTCGGGGATCGATTGTCGCGTCCCGACGGGACGCGATAAATCGATCCCCGAGAGGTCGATTTCTACCCGCCGATTCAGGCGGGTAGTATAGACCAGACCTGAGTCTCCAGGAGACAAAACATGTCTGCCCAGGTGCCTATGATCAAACTCACTGAGGTCTATGACGATGACAGATATCAATCGTAATACACCTCTACTGCCAAAAGGCAATTAGCTGCTGCTGTGTAGCAATGCAGTACCACGTCTGTCGGCACCCAGATGACATATGGTGATGGTGAGCTGAGCTGAGCGGGCTCCATGCTTGCCGTGGTATGTTATCTGTACAGGTAACCCAGGTAAAAAGGCGTGAATTGATTGTCTGCCGTTGCTCTGACAGAAGGGGAGGGGTCTGTCGACATGTACCCAGAACCCCCTGCGACACTGTTTTTGCATCATCAGGCATTGGGATCTCAACCCAGAATTCCAATGGGCGGCAGAGACTGTGGGAACTGTGGGATAGCTACCCACAGTGCAATGCTCCGGAAGTCGATGCTAGCCTCGGTACTGTGGATGCGGTCCGCCAACTTAATGCACTTAGAGCATTTTATGTGGGGACACATATACACAATCGACTGTATAAAACCGATTTCTATAAAACCGGCTTCTATAAATTCGACCTAATTTCATAGTGTAGACATACCCTAATTCTGCAGGAATTACTGGTGAAAATCCATGGCCTGTATCATGCCAAAGATCAGGCTCCATGATTATAATCCCTTCCGGCCTGAAAAATCGATGAATGGAAATTCACAGAAGAAACAGAACACATTAACAACTCTTAGCAGAAAAGACCTTGAATATTCTACACACATTAGCCACATCACAGCTTGAATGAAAATGATTTTGGCAGTTCCTGTCATTGATTCTCCTTTCAGCAACTCCTTCCTTTCATAATTTTGCTGAACGTGATGTACAAGTAGTGTGAGATTTAAAACCTTTATCCTGACAACAAAGCTCCTGCAGGCATGCGGTTTAATGGGGTGGGGACTGGGCAACGAATGATTATAAGGAACACACGCTGTGTTGGGCTGTGAGGAACAGATTGGCACAAGAGCAGTACTAAATGCGGAGTGCTACAGTCTGAAACCAAGATAAAACTAAATTTTATTTCTCTGTGTTGCAGTCTGATGCATCTACTTTAATCAGAAAAACGCATCGTGTCCCTACTGTTCTGTAACTAGGTTTATTATTTTCAAGTTGAAACTTATTTTGTGATTCTGAGAAAAAACAACCTCAGCATAACTTTGTAGGTCAGTGACAAAAGTAAAGGAAGCCTTTTATTTCTGAGATAGGCCTCTGGGATTCCCCCTATTTCTCCCTCTTCTGACCCTTCTTCAGACTGAGTAGAGTGGTGTTTAGGTATCTTTTGAAGCTAGTCAATATCACAAACAGTTTTCATCCAACAGTAGGGGTCACTCCAACAATGCTCTCAGAGGATTATAACAATTTAAGTGCATAGTATACCTCTCTTTCTGCTGTACCAGCTACAGTCATGGCCTATGTTCTCACTAGATGTCCCATGCAAAACAGAGTTGGGTATGGTGGTAGTTGGAAGGAAGGGCATTGAGAAATCACATGGTGCTGCCGGACGTATACAAGTGATTCAGTAGATGGCACCTTTTCCCCTGCAGAATAGAAGTAATATCCTAACCAAGGGGTTGGGAAGTTCTGGTTTTCAGAAGAAATGTAAACCAACAACCTTTAGGCCATTAAGATCCAGTGGCAGGCTTAGAGTCCAGGCCATATTTCAACTTGTATAATAACATGCATTCTGTGTATATTTCCCCTGTGGTTTTAATTCAATATGGTATCCTTCATTTCCTGTCATAACCTGTCATGTAATGGTACTGTATGCTGTTAAACAGATGTCGCATTGCATCCCATTGATGGGTGATATGTTGCCAACTTTCTACTCACACAAAACCGAACACCCTTGCCACGCCCCTCCTCCGAGGCCCTACCCATGCACCACACCTTCTCTGAGGCCCGCCCCCCCCCCTCTGTCACTCGCTCTCCCCACCCTCACTCACGTGCTCATTTTCACAGGGTTGGCTCAGGCGGCTGGGATGCAGGAGGGGGCGAGGGCTGGGGGTGCAGGCTCTGAGGTGGGGCCAGAAATGAGGAGTTCAGAGTGCGGGAGGGGGTTCCAGGCTGAGACAGTGGGTTGGGATGTGAAAGGGGTAAGGGCTCTGGCTGGGGGTGCAGGCTCTGGGGCCAGGGATGAGGTGTTTGGGGTGTAGGAGGGGGCTCTGGGCTGGGGGGTGGAGCCGATGGGTTTGGCGTATGGGATTGGACTCCAGGCTGAGGCAGGGGGGTTGGATGTGGGAGGAGGTACAGGCTCTGGGCTGGGGGTGCAGGTTCTGGGGTAGGGCCAAAAATGAGGGGTTCAGGGTGTGGGAGGGGGCACCAGGCTGTGGCAGGGGACTCCGGGCTGGGGCAGGGGATTGGGGTGCGGTGGGGGGGCGAGGGCTCCAGCTGGGAGAGGATGGGCTCTGAAGTGGAGCTGGGGATGAGGGATTGGGATATAGGAGGGGATTCGGGGCTGAGGGGTTCGGAATGTGGGAGGGGGCTCTGGGCTGGGGCAGGGGTTGGGATGCGGGGTGTGTGTGATGGATTTCTTGTATCCGAACTGATTATTTTCATTACTAATCAGAAGCTAAATCTACTTTCTATCATCTGAGAGTCAATGAGCATACTGGATATAGAGAAGTGATGCCTCTTTTATGTTCCCTTGTGGATTTCAAAATATTTAATATGATTCAAATATGGGTCAGCCATTCTAACAAACTGCAGACAAACAGTGTAGAGCAAATGGAACCTTTCATATTTTCATCCACTATGTAACGAGATATTATTCAGAAAACTAAGCGCAATTAAAATCTTCATGTAATTAGTACACAAGAATGCAGCTGCAACTTATCTTTGGTAAACAACCAGGCCAACCTGAATGTTCCAGTTGAGATGTTTCCTCCATGATACTTGTCAATTTGCTACAGTGTTTATAAATTTTCATCCTCCATAAGGATTATGAGAACAGAAAATGAAACGGATGGGCCAAAATTCTGTAACCAAGAAGACTGCATCTTCTCTGATGAGCTACTTGTACTGACATTGACTTCATTCAAATATGAGGGTACTCATAATATTTCAGGAGGTGCTGCACCCTTTGCAAGCTTGCATTCTCCCAGTCCCAGCAGCCCGGCATCTCAAATTGTCCTCAGAGCTGCTATAAAAAGCTCGCTCCGTCTGTCTCTTTCATTCTCAGGTCAGCTCTGAGGCCTAATCAACATTGACAAAGGTTTTCAAAAATGGATACCTAAATGTTGGTTCCTAAATCCACGCTGTTGCACCTAACTAAGTACCCTGATTTTCAAAATTAATGAGCATTCAGCAGCTCCCATTGACTTTATTAGTGTTGAATTTGGTCCTATGAGTCTATGAATAAAATATTTCTAATCATGTTTTCAGCAAGATGTTGCAAATTAAGAACTGACCCACAGAAGAACAAGACTGTACACTCCTTTTAAAAAAAAGTGGGGCAGTATAAGAGCACCTATGTTGCTCTGTTGCCTTAAAATGTTTCATCGGTTGTCCTTTTTACAAAAACATTGAATAAGCACATTGCCTATTTCATTAGCTCATCCCACTTCCAAGGACACTGTAGGTATTCAGTAGATTTTATTTGAGGTGTAACCGCAAACTAAATATGTAAACTGGTTGAAAAATCAGTGGGGAAATTTTTATGAAAATTGTCATGGATTTTTTTTCTCTTTGTCAAAACTTGAAATCTCCAAGTGTTAGACATTTGAAATGAATTAAACTGTAATTAATACCAGACATAGGATGAAAGTTGTGTCTTTGGGCCTCGTAGACAATATGAGATAAGGTGTAATGTTCACATTCTGATCTCTTCAGTTTAGTGAGCTGACTGACCATTCTTCTTCCAGCAGTAGAACCAGAGCTCTAACTGTTCACAATAAAACTTGCCTGATCTCGTGTTTCATTATGAATTCTAACCCAGCAGCAGATATAACCTACTGATTCAATGGGTGCACTATACTGTAGTCAAGTGGGGGGCACCAAACACCTGCAGCAACACCCGCCACCCCAGGACCACAGAGAGGAAGGAAGGCCCCAGGAGGGATGGGAGAACAAACACTGCATTCACTCTTTCTCCTCCCCTCCCCCCATCCGAAGGCAGCTCCTGTCTTGTGGGGCTAGGCCTGGGTCCCCGATCTAGGCATTACTTTCTGGCAAACAGGATTGGCTCCCTTGGTTTCACAATTTCTGTGGGTATGAGTGAACCCATTAACCCATGCGAAAGCTGCCATGGTTGTAAAATGAATTCTGGTTCATTGAGAGCTTCACTAAGACTTGTGAACCTGAGATAGTTGTGAAACCTGGTGATCTAGACAGAATTTTGCTTGGAGTGTTGGTTTCTGATGAACTTAAAATTCAAAGAAAAACTTGAGAGATATTGTAGTAAAGTGGTCATGATAGGGTTAACTGGGTTACCAAGAGTATTATAAAATGGAGCCAGGCTCCACGCAATCCTTTATTTCCTATTTAGTCCATGTGAGTTCCCCCTCCCTCCACTCTTGTTGTGGTGCAGTTAAAAAAAGCAGCAAATTCTCAGCCTGCAGTCTTGTGTAGCCTTATTTTTGCTGCACTGGATGGTCCCTTTACAAAAGATTCCATCCCATTTGACTTTGTAAAATCCTCTGCAGTTGCAAACCAAAAGCACCAAGCTGAGTACAGCTCCATGCACAAAATATTTCTACAAACAACAGTCCTGCAGGAAACTAAATGGAGCAGAGCATGAATTGCTTCCTCCTCCAGTTCTGCCATCACTGGCCTAGTCCACACTGTGACATTTTGTCCTCTCTGAACACAACCCTTGATAAATGTGTTAGACAGGACTGAGCAGAAGTTAGCAGTCAGTGTAGATCTGGGAAACCAACGTTCATTGTCATATCAACTATGTTATTAAATGCTCATTAATGACGTTAGCTGACCTGGTGCTAAGCATGGCTTTCCCTGGTCTATGGCCTTGGCTAAACTGTTTTCAGTCTTCTCTCAGCTAATATGTTTATTGACAACCAGAGTCAGACATGGTAGACTGTTATAGATCAGAACTGTTCTGGGACTGATGTTCAAACTTGACAAGTCTTTCCATTGGTCCTGCTACTGGAAAAGATGGAGGGAGGCAGATCAGGCAACAAATTGCTGAAGCTGTTTGGTACCCCAAGTAGTCACTTTGTTTGTTTGCTTGCTTGCTTGCTCGCTTTAAGGGCAACCCAGAATTATCTTGGCATCTGAGATGAAGAGCCTTAGTATCCGCAGTCTTCTGCCAGCTTACTGTACTCAAGGAGGAAAAAAAACTTGAACTGAAACTAAGTTCTGCTGGCATCTTTCTCCCTAAGAAGCTCTGTCTGCATGAAGTCAAATGCTATGCCATTAACTATATAGAAGTGCTCAAGGGCCAACAATGGAATAATGTGTTAACAACATACAAGTGGTGGCTGTTATGAATCATTTTAGCTGTTTGATGCACTGCTGGAGGAGTCATTTTCCCTGCAAAAGCACAGAGTAAGGAGCTATAGAAAATGTATGCTCCCATTGTCAAAGGTTTGCCTTCTTTAAACCAAAATGTATCACCATGTCTTCTATTGGACTGAATGGGTTATGAAATGAATCATTTTACAGGCGTGCCAAAGTGTGCTTTGAAATTACAACAAAGTCACTTTTGAGATTTTTTTTCTGTTTCTCAATAGTTTTAATTGCAATAGCAAATTGCCTTCTGCCCCCCCACTAAAGTTTCCTGCAGTTTCAACTAGTTGCAAGCTTCTTTATTTGCTGACCTATCCTGTTGTGCAGGGTTATTGTAAGTGTAGTTACACTGGTAAAAAGGGCTGCTATTTTTGATCCCAGAAATTGAAGCATTTAGCCAGAGGGAGGAGGAATGACATGCTTGTGGATGCTAAGCCTCCAAAGGTTCTGGGTGTTGATACAGCTTCCGGGTATGTTGCAACTGCGGAATTGGAACCTTTTAAGGCTCCTCCCTCAAAAATAGTCCTGAGTGGGGAAAACAGGAAAAGAATGGGGGCGGGGGAGGGGGAAGGAACACAACAGCAGGAAGTGACTGAGGAGAAGAATGGGAGGCTTAAAGTAGTTTTTAAAAATTCACACCAGGTTGTAGTTTATTTGAAAAAGCTGAAAAGGGTTTAAAGGTACACCATTGTAATGTTTTAAATGTGTATTTACATATGTGCATGTCTCTTGTTCATGTCATAGGTGCTGACTTTCATTTTTTCCCCAGGGGTACTCCACCCCACTCCGCCCAGAGGCCGTGCCCTCACTCTGCCCATTCCCCAAAGGCCCCGCTCTCGCTCCACCTCTTCCTGCCCCCACTCCGCCCCCTCCCCGAAGCCCCTGCCCGCCTGCCACTCGCTGCTTTCCAGCCTCCCCCAAGCCCCGCCCCCAGCCGCCAAACAGCTGTTTGGACTGGGCCATGCCAATCAGCTGTTTAGGCTGGTGGGTGCTGAGCACCCACAATTTTTTTTTTCGGCTACCAGAGCACCCACAGAGTCAGCGCCTATGATTCATGTATATACTAGGGCTCTCGATTAATCGCAGTTAACCCATGCGATTAACTCAAAAAATTAATTGTGATTAAAAAAAAATTAATCGCGATTATTTGCAGTTTTTATCGCACTATTAAACAATAGAATCCCAATTGAAATTTAATAAATATTTTTGCATGTTTTTCTACATTTTCAAATATATTGACTTCAGTTACAACACAGAATACAAAGTGTACAGTGCTCACTTTATATTATTATTTTTTATTATAAATATTTGCTCTGTAAAAATGATAAAAGAAATAATATTTTTCAATTCACCTCAAACAAGCATTATAGTGCATGTTGTTCATTTTAAGAACACTTTCACTGGAGATTTGACAAAATGCAAAGAAGGTACCGATGTGAGATTTCTAAGGATAGATACAGCACTTGACCCAAGGTTTAAGAATCTGAAGTGCCTTCCAAAATCTGAGAGGGACAAAGTGTGGAGCATGCTTTCAGATGTCTTCAAAGAGCAACACTCCAATGCAGAAACTACAGAACCTGAACCACCAAAAAAGAAAATGAATCTTCTGCTGGTGGCATCTGACTCAAACTCAATTTACCTTAGGGCCAGTGTGAGTCCTCAAATCCTCCCAGTGGGCCAATAATGTCACTGAAGATGGTGTTCAGAAAAGAAAATGTTTATATTGTATTTTTTATTTTGAATTTCTTAGAAATAATAAAACTGTCATACAACTTTATACAATTCTTCGTCTGCCAGAGAATATTTAATGTTTGCCAGACACCTGGCAACGCTTCAGTTCTCTCAGTTTGTTGATGTTTGGCCTCAGTGACTGAGGAGTTGAAACCTTCAGGACTGCAGCAAGTTGTGCATCAGATAGTTGTGTTCGGTATTTTGACTTGTTTATATTAATTGTGGAAAAAAGTGACGCTGCCTCCATGGCTGACTCTGCCTGGCAACTAATGATGGTATCTCTGTCCCTCTCCCCCAGCCAATGGGAGCTGTGGGGGGCAGAGCCTGCAGCAGACATTGCCGGCAACATGTCTGCATGCGTCTCTCTTCCGTGGGCCACAGTGGGGAGGTTCTTGGGCCGCAGATAGCCTGCGGGCCGGGACTTTGAGACCCCTGATGAAAATGAACATGCGGCAGTCTGCACTGTTTCACATCATTATTGACCCGAACCCATCATCAGCATGGATGCATGTCCTCTGGAATGGTGGTTGGGGCATGAAGGAACATCTGAATCTTTAGCGCATCTGGCACATAAATATCATGCGATGCTGGCTACAACAGTGCCATGTGAATGCTTGTTCTCACTTTCAGGTGACATTATAAGCAAGAAGGCGCAGCATTATCTCTTGCAAATGTAAACAAGCTTGTTCGTCTGAGCAATTGGCTTAACCAGAAGTAGGACTGAGTGAACTTGTAGGCTCTAAAATTTTACATTGTTTTATTTCTGAATGAATGTTTTTTGGTACATAATTCTACATTTGTAAGTTCAGTTTTCATGATAAAGAGATTGCATGACAGTACTTGTAATGCGGGAATTGAAAAATACTATTTCTTTTGTTTTTTTACAGTGCAAATATTTGTCATAAAAATAAATATAAAGTGAGCACTGTACATTTTGTATTGTGTTGTAATTACAATCAATATATTTGAAAACGTAGAAAACATCCAAAAATATTTAAATAAATGGTATTCTATTGTTTAATAGCGCAATTAATTTTTTTAATCACTTGAAAGCCCTAGTATGTACATCTTATATCTTGGACATTTTTATTCGCAGCTACTTGGAGGTGACCTAGCAATTGCTTTGTGAGGTGACATAGTCTCCTGTTGGCTGGTTGAGAAGGAATTTCATGGATTTGGAACCCTTTTTTGATCCAATCATCCATAATTTTATCCAAACAATTTCCTAATTGAAGTGTTTGCAATTAAAGACCTTTTTCCATTTTGGGAGATTTGCAGTTCTTGTAGGGTTCCCTAGTTTAGGTATCAGAATATCTCTAAAACCCAGAGTCCTTCCTTCAAAACAGAAGAAGCATTTTAAGTGTACCCATTGTAATTAACTATTGCTTTCCATACTCTGTCAGCAGAGCCAATGAAATAACCATAGTAAATCTCAGTGCAATCAGTGGTGGAAGACTTAGGTCTTAAGATGCCATCATACAAAGAGGCTAACCAGAAAATCTCAATGGTAAATTAAAATAAAACTAAATGTGTTGCTACACAGAAAGTTTTAATCTCTTCTAATTTCTTCGATGAATGTTACCAAGCAAACTTTAACTTTGTTCCTGAAATTGGAACAGTAAATACACTATTGATGTTTGTTTAACCCAAAGCTATTATTGCAAGTCAGCCCAAATTAACTTTGCTTTGAGCTACTATTGCATATTGCACAAAGAAAATAGTCCAAAATGAGGTTTTGTGAGAAATCTCATGAGGACACGCTCAAGGAACACATGAAATCACTGGCAATTTGTATGATCACAGTCACTGCACAATGACATCACAATAAGGAGGTTCCAACAGCTGTGTTGGCTAGCTCTGATATTGATGACTCTGTGACTTGTTGAATAGTTATCTCCTCCCCCTGCTGGTTAGCACTGAATTCTCTTTCTGGAGCATTTCTATACTCTGAAAGGACAGCAGTACTGCAAAATATAAATGTAAGAAAAGCTAATGGCTGGAAGGATCATGCTTCCCGCTACTTTGACATATCTTCTACAGCGTATTAAACCTACTACCAATCAGCTGGGCTAACTCTTTGGAGAGAGAGAGAGAGAAGGAAAGATTAAGTATCTTGCTCTTTTTTTTTTAAGTGTGAGGATGGATTTTGATGGAGAATATGGTACTAAAAATTCCCATAGAGTTTCAATAGGTCTTGTTGCCACTATCTGGCACTTATTCTTTTAATGCATTAGCTCTCTATTAATACAATAACTTACATTTTGTTTTTTATGAAGCAATGTGAATTATTTATATGAAAGTAGCTGAAACTTTTCTATGTGGTGGCAAGAACTTATTTTGCAAAGGCTTCGCTTCCATACTGCTATAAGCCAGGCACTAGCCAATGTACATTAGTTAATTAAATTGATGTTGGCATAGACTAGACAGTTCATTTAGCTTGAAAGAAGATGACCCAACAAACGTAAGTAGCTAGCTATGTGTAAGATTTGACACTGAGATCATGAAGGTAACTACTATGTGGAGAAAATGTGGTTCCACAAACTTAAAGTCCAATCCTGCAGCCCTTTATTCATGCAAAAATATGGCCAAACCCTGGCAGTGCATGGCAGTAAAGGGGCATAAGGTGCCCCTTGATCCCATATGTGCATTACCCATGTGACTGGTAGTAGTGTAACCACCGTGAGTAAACTAGGTTTGCTCACCACATGCATGTGCGTGGAAGGGCTGGGGAATGGGTGAAACCTTGGCTTTGCCTCCAACCAGCTGTCGAATATAGCTGCACAGAATATACACTGTCAGATATGGACTTAGTGTAGATCAAGAGACAGAACAGTAAAGCCTCGTGCGGATACGACATTTGTATCCACATCTGATCCGCAGATCTAAAGCGGATATCCGCAGTTTTGCAGAGCTCTCCAAAACAGAATATAGATTGAGACTAAGGCACAGTTTGCTTTCTGGTCAGCACTTAGGGCAGCACACCATCAACACTCTGCTCCTTGCTCCTGGCAAAGCCATGATCTAGCCCATGAGTAGTGGCATCCCAATTTACAGATGGGGAGACAGAGGTGACTTGCCCAGGATCACACAGGGAGTTGGTGGCGAAAGTGGGGAAGGAAGCTGCAATTCCCAATCCCAAGCCACTAAATAAGTCTGCCTCTCCTATGCTTACTTTTCTACCTGAGGTAGGAAAATGCCGCTAATCAGAAAACATACTCCCCTATCTCTGCACAACTGGTACTAAATAAAGTCTCACAAGCTAACAAAGAAGCTAACAAAATAAAAATGAAGGGTGGGGGGAAAAGGAAATGACTTGCTGTGGCTCAGTGTTTCATACATTGCTCAGAATCAATACTAAAGCTGGTTGAATCATTCATGGCAGATCTAGCCTCTTTTCTAATAGTAAGATTTTCTTGATCCAAACTTGTTTTCTGCGAATGTTTTCATTGTCTTCTATTCAGCCTATTGGGTTTTTGAATAATTGAACCCTTCAGTTCAGCTATTCACTGATTGTTATTTGTGGCGTCTGACTCATCACCTCAGCCACACGGACTAAAACTAGAAAATAATGATCAACACAGAATGCACGTGTGCTATGAATTTTCAGATATGTAAACTTAGGAGCTGAAATTTGTGAAACTTTAGGCATTTGCCAACATTTTCATGAATAGCCACAGGTTATCCAAATACTCGTGAGTAACCAATTTTATGACTCTAAATAATGGGGAGCCAAATTTCGCTTTTTATTGAGAAATCAGTTTTACTATTCTTTATTCATTTCTAAATTATTCTATTTTTAAGATGTTTGAATCAAATAATCAAGAATAATTTCCAGATGTCACAATTGTCCATAATGTCTTACAACCTGCAGACTATTTCCTCACAGACCATATCTGAAAGGTCTGTGATAATACTGTGTGCATGTGCATGCATCTAATCCTATCATATTAGTAACACAACCAAGGAATTTATAACACCTTATGGCCTGATTTTTTTTTAAATGTCTGTGCAAATGTTGCTCCTAATAATAATTAATAGCAATATCAAGCTCTAGTAAATCTCAACACACTTTACAAAGGAGAACAGTACTATTATCCCCATTTTACAGATAGGGAAACTGAAGCACAGAGCTTGTGGGTCCACAGTCCTTCTAAAAATCATGCCATAATTCTATACTGTATTAAAGCTGCTATAATCTTCATTTCCCTGTGTGAGCTGTTTGCTTGCTTTTGACATTACTCCATGGAACTAGACTGTCAGTTTCACTTTTTGCACCTTGGGCCCTAGCATGCTGCATTGTTGCAATATTAAATGCTGCACAGAAACATGTAGTTGTTTTTCAAAGATCTGTTCTCATTGAAGCCTGGGGGGAAATTAAATAGAAAATTAAAATGAAAGTAGAGGGAGAAAGTAAAAGCTTTAGGCAAAGGAGAAAATCTGAGATTTGAAAATTGATGAAGTAGAAGAACTAGAGAGAGGCTGCTCCAAACAGTGGGAGCTGAGGAGGGCAATCAGTGGAAAGACTGCATAAAGAGATGAAGAGGAAAGAGGGGGATGGGTGGATGGAGCAAGGCTGTCCTGGGCGCTGAAAAGGAGGGTAGTTTCAAACTGGATTTGGAAACAACTGAGAAGCCAGCTGAGCTGTTTGAGTTTGGGTTAGTTACATGACCTGTAGGGGGATATGGCTACACAATATTCCGTAAGGAATAATTTCTGGAGAATTGAGACAACCCCTACATTTGAGTTTAAACTATCAGACAGTGTTCCCTTTAAAACTCGGCCTCAAAAAAACAGAGTGAAAATTTCATCCTTGGGTCCACTAGCATTGGTAAAAGCCTTTTTTCTCTTCCTCATCTCTTAGGCCAGGTCTACACTAACCCCCTAATTCGAACTAAGGTACGGAACTTCAGCTACGTGAATAACGTAGCTGAAGTTCGAAGTACCTTAGTTCGAACTTACCTTGGTCCACACTCGGCAGGCAGGCTCCCCCGTCGACTCCGCGGTACTCCTCTCGCCGAGCTGGAGTACCGCAGTCGACGGCGAGCACTTCCGGGTTCGACTTATCGCGTCCAGACTAGACGCGATAAGTCGAACCCAGAAGTTCGATCGCTCGCCGCCGAACTACCGGGTAAGTGTAGCCAAGGCCTTAGATTGCCTGATTCTCATTTACCCTGAGGCCCTTCACACCCTACTGGCACTGTAAAGGGGCCCTGAAGTTGGCATAAACTACATGAACTGTCACATTAAGGCCAATTTATATTTTCAGAGCAGTGTAAAGGGGCCTTAGAGTAAAGGAGAATCAGGCCCACTATATATAGCAAAGCCTTTAAACTTAATTTAAACATAGTCATCAGATCTGTGTTTACTGCCATGTAAATGAGATGCTAGAGGCAACGTACATTATGACTGTCACTCTTGGCTTGTGATGCCAAGAGCAGTTCTTCATAAAAATGAGGTGAAATCTATTATAGTAAAAGACAGTTATGCACAGTTTTACAGCCAAATGAAGGTGATATGCAGCAGCAACTGGTTTGCTGCTCCCTAGGGTTTGTAGAACAAATTTCATTAGGGGAGTCCAAACAGCTGCAGGGGAAAAACTTTAGAAGATAACCTGCATTTTCATCTGCAGACACAGAATGGGACTGAGGAACATTTTGAAAAGTGCCCTTAATTAATAAGCCCCTTAGCAGGAAAGGGCATTACAATTCCTGCCATAAAATTTTGATTAAAGCTGCCACTGTGTCTTGCCTTGTCTCACCTGTGGGGCCTGATCTGGTAGGGGTCCCCAGAGCAAGCTTAATGCCACCCAACATGGGCGTCGGGGTAGGGATAGAGGTAGATGAGCCTCCTGTATCTCTAGCCTACTGGTTAGGTGTAACGATGCGGTTCTGGCAGGACCCAACTGAGAGTGCCAATTCAGGACAAATTGCTAAAACACAGCAGTTACAGCCCAAGGCTGGGTTTTTTCCACCTCTAAGGCAAACCAAACCAGCCAGACTAAAAGGACTTTGGTTTCACCCCACTGGCTAACCACAAGTCACCCAAGCAATTCCCTTAGACACTCCAGTTTCCCAGTATCACCATCAGTGCCACTCGTTATGGGGACAAATGGTTATGAAAACCAATACTCCAATAAAAAAAAAAAAGGTTCTCCTGATCCCATAGGATCAAGCCCCAGACCCAGGTCAATATACAAATCAGATCTTACCCACAAATCACACTGTTGCCAATCCTTTAGAATCTAAAATCTAAAAGTTTATTCATAAAAGGAAAAATATATAGATGAGAGCTAGAATTGGTTAAATGGAATCAATTACATACAGTAATGGCAAAGTTCTTGGTTCAGGCTTGTAGCAGTGATAGAATAAACTGCAGGTTCAAATCAAGTCTCTGGAATACATCCCCAGCTGGGATGGGTCCTCAGTCCTTTGTTCAGAGCTTCAGTTAGTAGCAAAGTCCCTTAGGGTGACCAGATCACTGACATGAAATATCGGGACATGGGGGGGCAGAGCAAAAAAAAAAAAAAAACACCAAAAAAAAGGGGGGGGAAGCCGTTTTGCAGGTGCCGGGGGAATTAGCAGGCCCTGGGCACATGCGGCGCGTCCCGCCGCCCTGCGGGGAAGGAGCCGCTGGAACGCAGCTGAGCGGGAGAGGTGCGGGGCTCCGGACCCCAGCAGTGGCGGGGGAGAGTGGCCACGTAAAGTTTATCGGCTGGGGGGGGGACCCCGGCCGACTCCTCACCCTGCCCTGTAGGGGGGTAGCGTCCCCGCCCTGCGCTAGCATGTCTCGCCGGCCGCCGCAGGCCAGGTAAGGAGCTGAGTCGTCCCCCCTCCCCCCGTCCTGGCTCCTCAGCTGAGCGGCATTCCTCCTCCCTCCCAGGCTTGCAGCTGTAATGCCAGCGCAAGCCTTGAGGGAGGGGGTGGTGGCCAGCTTCCAGTTCCTGGAGCTGGAAGCACCGGGCGGGCAGGCAAGGGGGCTGCTCCCCAGGAGGGAGACGGGGGGAGGGGGCTCAGCTGAGGAGCCAGGACGAGGGGGGAGGGGGAGACCCCGAGTCGATAAACTTTACATGGCCACTCGTGCGGCCCTGAGTCGCTCTCCCCCGCCGCTGCCGGGGTCCGGAGCCCTGGAGCCCCCCCGTCTCCCTCCTGGGGGAGCAGCCCCTTTGCCCGCCCGATGCCCACCAGCTCCAGGAACTGGAAGCTGGCCACCACCCCTCCCTCCAGGCTTGCCGCCATTACAGCAGCAAGCCTGGGAGGGAGGAGGAGTGCCACGTGCTTGGGGAAGAGGCGGGGATTTGGGGAGGGAGCCAATGGGGGAAGGAGGGGGTGGAGTCGGGGTGGGGATGGGGCGAGAGCCCTTCCGGGAGGGCAAAATTGCTTGTTTGTCCAGTGTCCCGACCGACGTGCGGTCGGGATGCGGGACAAACAAGCAAATATCAGGACAGTCCCAATAAATCGGGACATCTGGTCACCCTAAAGTCCCTCCAGAGGTAAGAAGCAGGATTGAAGACAAGATGGAGGAGAGGCATCAGCCTTTTTATAGTCTTTTCCAGGTGTAAGAACACCCTTCGTCCTTACTGTGGAAAATTACAGCAAAATGGAGTCTGGAGTCACATGGGCCAGTCCCTGCATACTTTGCTGAGTTGCAAGGCATATTTGCCTTCTCTCAATGGGTCAATTGTATAGCTGATGGTCCTTAATGGGCCATCAAGCAGGCTAGGCAGAGCTAACACCAACTTGTCTGGGAAGTTTCCCAGAAGCATAGCATAAGTTTGAAATACAGACAGTATAGAGCCAATATTCATAACTTTCAACTACAAAATTGATACACACATATAGACAGCATAATCATAACCAGCAAACCATAACCTTGTCTTAGACACCTAATTTGATCCCCTTTATACAAGATTTGGTACCACTACAGGACTTTGGTTGCAACCATGTTCTATATGGTCCCAGATTAAATCAATAACGTGACATTAGGGTGCTCACCTAGTATGTGGGACACCTTGGTTCAATTCTCCCCTCTGCCTGATGAGGTGAAGAAAAGATTTGACCAGGGGTTTCCCCACCTCTGGGGTGAGTGCTTGTAGTCACTGGACTATGGGATATTCTGTTGTGAGGCTCTCTTGATGTCCTTACTTGGTCCAGAGAGAGAGATAGGATAACTGTAAACCCAGTGGTTAAAGTCACTTTGTGGATCTGACCCTTAGTGCATGAAAGAAGAAGGATAGTCCAGTGGCTGGAGTTCTAGCCTCAGACTTGAGTTTAATTCCCTGCTCTACTGCAGACTTCCTGTGTGACCTGGGGCAAGTCACTTAGTCTCTCTGTGCCTCAATTTCCCATCTGTAAAATGAGGATAGTAGCACTTCCCTGGGTCCTGGGGGTGCTAAAGATAAATGCATTGCAGATCATGAGGTGCTCAGATTCTACCAGAAAGGAGGTTAAATAAGTACCCAACATAGACTGTGGTATTCTGTAAAAGTAACAGAGCTTCTTTCTCACCTCTTCCCACTAGATTTTGTGTTTGTTTCAGTTGAAGGGCTTGGACAGCGTGGTAATTGGAAACCAGAAAATATAAAGGTTAAAGTGACAGCACTTCCAGCTCCTTGGGTTGATTTGTCATGTCATTCTAGCCTAGAAGCCCGTTTAGGCTTTGGCGTGACAATCTCCTCTCTAATTTGACACCACATGACAGACAGAGCAGTTTCAGTGAATGACCTAGGAGAAGCATGGTTCTTCACTCCTGGGTTGACAGTTTAAACAAAGTTTAAACGCTACTGAAGTGTAGCTTAATCACTGATCTCCAAGAATGAAAAGAATCTCAAAAGGGAAAAACCTTTAAGTCAACTTCATGAGCCTTTTACCATGAAGACTGGAGTCCTCAAAATATATTGTCCCCTTTAAACTTTTATCTTTGTCTCCATGGATGGCCTGTCATTACTTCACATATCTTAATTGTTCTTTTCCAACAAAGAGTGGTTCCCAGCAGCTAACAATATTTTGTTTCCTGAGGGGTGAGCATCAGAAAACTTGAATTCCCTCCTGCCCCCCCCCATATACCTACTCAAACACCTTTGGACTGGAAGCCTTTTAAAATCAGGCTCACATGCTATTTCTAGTATTTTCGGGGGGCGGGGGGAAGGGGTGTTTTTGTTTTTGTTTTTTTTCCTCTGGCTGAGCCAAAAATCAGATTTGTGCAAACCGATCCCAGTCATTTGGGTTCAGACACAGAGATTAAGGGTCCAATCCTGAAAGTGACTTGACCATCTACAACATCCATTGACTTAGCCCTTCACAAGATGTGGTGGGAGTTCTTTGGCTAAACTGGCAACATGTTTCAAAGATTGAAATGTTAATTATTTCAGTTTCCAATGGAAAAAATCTGAATGCTCTCCAAAGTGGGAGAAAATGCCTCCATTCATTTGACCCGGTCCAGTGTGAAAACAGGACCAGAGAGAAAATCAATGCTGTCACTCTGCACTAGCCCTGCAACCCATACCAGGCACTGAGCTCCTTGGCAAAGGCTTACTTGTCCATAGTCTAATCAATGCAGGCTCATTTGCCCAGCCTATGGATTGTCAATGGCCATTATTTTTCCAGGATCATCCTGATTTTGAGGGGGCCCGAATGCCCTGAAAGAGCTGTGATACGGTTTTTGGGCAGCCTTGCGCAGTGCAGCACATCACTGCAATGGAAGAGTGAGGAAGCCAGGATGCCATGTCACTGTACTGCGATATAACACATCACAATGTTGTGTTTGCAACTTCCTGGTATTGCAAATGCATTAACACGTTGTAAACGTTTATTCTGTAGGATACTTCAAAAGTGTTGCACTGAACCATCCCAAAACGTTCCCTTTGGTAGTATTGCACTTCTGATAGGTAGCTCTTCCAAGAGTACTATTTTAACACAGAGATTCAGTATCCCAGTAGTAAATACAAGGGTTAAAGATAAGACATGATTGATGTGGAGAGCAGTTATTTAATTAGCCACATTTTTCCTGGTTGATACTAAAGAACACACTTCTCCGGCATTTGTGTCAGGGAATGGGTGCTTCATTGACAACATTAATACGTTGTCATCACTGCAGCTGAACTTTCTCTATTTAATTACTGGGAAGGAAAAGGTCTTATTCTTTCTGGTGTGCTTCAGGCAGATGAATACAATGTTGATTTAGAAGAGAAAGGATAATCATTCTACTGAGGGCATGCAAATAGGAAAATGCAATCAGTGTATTAATAAACAGGTGGCTCCAAAATTAATCTGAAGCTCAAACTGAAGCACACCAAGAACTGAACACATAATGAGATGTTAAACCTCATGAAAGACTGGAGTTGTTTTAAGGTGGTACTTCAATGAAAATCTCCCCTTCCCTTTCCCTTTTCTTACTTTAAGGCAAAAAAAGATTTTTTTTTCTCTCTGCAGTTCTCTTGTACCTGTCCCAGTACTTTGTATGTCAGATCCTCATCTGGTGTAAATCAATCCTTTCTGTGCACAGATACTAGAGCAACTCCACTAAAATCAGCAGAGTTGCTCCAGAAGGTGCCACAAGTACTCCTGTTCTTTTTGCGGATACAGACTAACACGGCTGCTACTCTGAAAACTGGTGAAACTAAGGGTCATACTGTAGCCTAAAACCTGCAGTGATGTCAATGAAAGTACTGCAGGCAGAATAAATGCAGCATATGGAATACAGAAATCCACGGGACAGACCAGAAAAGAGAATTCTGGCCCAGTACACTGTTAGGTTCAGGAGTATTGTGATTGGACACCATCCAAAATAGTTATAATTTACTGGTATAATTTTGTTCATGAGTAAATCTGGAGAGGTAAAGTAAGCTAATGTTTCATTCGAGAAACAAAGGAACTGGCAATGCTGCTTGCTATTTTGATCCTCCTTTTAGCCACAAAGTTTGGATTTCTGTCCCGCCAATAAATCTTGTGCTGAAAGCTTTTATTGCAGTTTTCTACTGACTTCCCAGGATGAGCAGGGTTTCCTTTTTACCCATTAAGGACAACCCCATATACACATGTACACAGCTTAACAAATTAGTTGCGGAAATAATGAAGATGGCTGTTTATAGCCTATTTGAATTTATAAAGGTCTGTTAATTGCTTTTCCAAATACCTCGCTGAAGGGAAGCGTCTCAGTGACAAAACGTTTCTGAACTTTTGTGTTCGTTGTTAGAGTTGAGTTTTCATTTTGGAATAACTGATTTTAAATGTTTGTTTTTTAAAGTGAGTTTATTGAAATAGATTGGGGCAGAGGTGTATTTTTAAATACACAAAGAGGAATTGATTCTGGAATCACAAAGAGGAATCACAAAGTCTGATTCTCATTTGTGCCTTTGGAAATCTTCCTTTTAATATTTACTCCAAGCTATTTAATGATTAATTCGAGCACCTGAATGGTGAAGATCTGGAAAGCTGTTACCTTTAGGGGAGAAAATCTTGTTTCTAATTTATACCTGAGGCTGTTACAAATGGTAGCTGACTGATTTGCCTTAAAGGCCATAGACCTTGTTTCAGATTTCTCTGTTACACACTGAAGGACTGGTTGGGGGTGGGGGAGGGCTGATCCACTGAGGTACTGAGGGCCTCAAGTCGCATTGCAACTCCCTAAATTAAGGCTAAACATATCATCCAAAAAGAATGAGCCACCCATTCTCCAACGTCTATTCACAAAAACTCAGTGCTAGGAAATAGCACAAGTGAATATTTATGAATCATCTGTTTTACACAGGTATCCCATTTTTGAAATAGCATGAGCATTGCTGACTTTTGAATTTTCATGAAAGATGAGGGAGGGACACTGGACAGGTCTGCTGATTGGTATTGGGATGAGGCCCTCTTCACTTTTAGGGCAGTGACTCAAATCCATCTTAAGTTATTGATACTTACAGGGGTGAAATCCTGAGCCCATTGAAGTCAATAGGACTTTTGTCACTAACTTCAGTGGGCCCAGGACCCTGCCCCTTTGGTTTGGGATAAAAAAATCATACAATTCATTATTTGTTGGGTGGAGAAGGACACATTCTTTGCCCTTCTCTGCCGTCACTATCCAACCATGAATCTGAGTCTAACTTTACATCAGCAGCAAAATGTGGCTGCAAATGTTAGTGATTTGGTTTGCCTTTCAAGTACTGCTCTATTGACAGTGGCACATGTCCCAAAGGTTGTCCCAGTCCTGCCACCCACCGGAATTCCACACAGACATATAGGTCCTCACTAGCAGAGTCCATGGAGGATCTGGGTTGATATTAGTAATCTGTGTTCTCTCCTGGGTAATGATAGATCAACTGATCCTGAAGCATTGACTATTTTCTCTGTCTAATTTATGAATACATATTAAAAACTATAGTAATTTATTCAGTTCAGTGTCTGATGGGGGGAATGTTCTATCACACCTTGCATGATGTGGGACAGATAACAGAGTCTCTTTGTAAATGCCCCATGCCAGTGCAGTCAATGAAAAAATCATTGATTTTTCCATTTTGGGGTTATTTGCATTTCTTAGTTATAGGTCCCTGTATATTGTATGGCTTAGTGGTTTTTATATGGATTTGGCTATAATCCTGCAGACACATAAATATCATATATGCACAAAATAGTGTGTGTGTTGCAGTATAATTATATTGCATAATGGACAACCAAGAATGGCAAACAGTGACATAGAAACGTACCAGCCTGAATGAGACAGGATCTATTCCTAAGTGACGTCAGTCATTATTAGTAAGTGGAGGTGATCCTCTAGTCCCACTCTCTAGCACTGTTTAGGGGACCTGGATATCAGATGGCCATTGAAGCTTGGGTGTTGTAGGGTGATTGGCATACTGACTAGTGTCTAGAGTAGTGTCCTTTGTGGCAGAGAAAATACAGGACTTGGTTTTAGTTAAGATATACTATGGATTCTTTATTGAGGCTGCTGGACACAGATATACTTTGGTGTTCTCTTAGCAGAATCTGGCCAATTCGCACAGTGGGAGAAGCTTGCATGCACAACTGCTTCCCACGCTGTAACTGCTCTGTGAATAAGCAGAGCACTGAGTCTGCCAAGTGGTCAGTCTGGCACTTCTCATAAGTGCTACGGTCATTACAGACTTTAAATAGTGAGATGTAATTACAGGTTGCACTCTATTGGGAGCAGCACGTTGTTGCTCTTTGTATTTTTTAATATTTTCCCATGCAGTCCATCTGAGACCAAGCACCCAATTTCTTCTCATTACAAGGCAGTGCAAGAAATTCTCATTTGGCTGCATTGTAGCAGTTTTACCACACAGCAGAACAGTTGGTAGGAACTGTTTTCTCCACCATCAGCACCTCTAAGATGGTTGCAAGATCGGTTTGCTGGTCTATTAACTTTATGGGGCCTTCTAAACAGCCTGACACAGGCTCACAAACATGGCTACAGAAAGGGACACAGAATACATCAACAACCAAATCTGCAGTGCTACAAATCCCAGAAGCCTTTTTGTGAGTCATTAATTCTTTCTATAGTGCTAATGCCAAATAAAGTCCTGCCTTTTGCTGGAGATGGGGACTCATGCTTCTCCCAGTGATGTCCAGCTAAGAGAAGCAGGGTAAGGAGCACCTATTCCAGGCAGCACAGGTAAATGGCCACAGACAGGAGTGCCAAGAAGTGGCACTGTGATCAGTATGATGGAAAGGAAAAGGGAAGAGGTCCAGTGAGGGCACACAATATTCCCAGAAGGTATAAATTGAGAAGGGGGTGGGGAACGTAATGATATTGTGGGAAGCCAAGTGCCCTCTGATGCACATAGTCTTTCAAAAATGTTACTTGTCCCAGGGAAACAGATCCTAGTTGAAAAGCAGAGATGTTTCTGTGGAAATTCTTATAACTAGTGTCTAGATACTAAGGTGGATGGGTGCATTAGAAACTCAAAGATAATGTACTGGTGGCCTAGGAGTTCTTCCTAGTAGTTTTCCCAGTGGTCTGTCTTGAAAACCCCACTGAAGTCTCCTGCATTCCGGTATTTTTAGGAACTATATGAAATAACTTTAAAAAAAAAAACTCTTTTGCACAAGGAAAAAAAAAAGACATTCTTCTCTCCTGGCTTGTTGAATTCAGGTGTTAACAGCAATCCAGGGCTTCATTTATCATTTTTGTTTGAAAATGCAACAGTTGACAGGTGTGGAGCTAGAACTAGGTTTAAATAGGAAGAGTAGGATATTTTGGGCTGAGGACTGGTTCTTAATTCGAGGGTCTGTCTTCTCCTTTGTCAAACTTGGGTTATTGATATTCAAGACACATAGGGGCTTTTTCAATCTATTTTCTGGGGACGGAGGTGTTTTATGATCAAGAGCAAATGAGATGATCTCATCAAAAAAGAAGAAAAATCACATTTTTTTTCTTTTTTTTTCTTTAAAAAAATCTTAATGTAAACAAGCTCTATATCTGGCTCAAAAGTGAGGAAATGATTCTTGTGAAAATGTTGTCAATTTTGTTAATCCTTCCTTTTTAAAAAAAATAAAAATTAAATTTGTATAGCTAAAGCAATTGGAGGCTCTGGGTGGTGGATTATAGGAGGAAACTAACTGTGTTCACTGAGCTATCTTGTATGAATGAATAAATTTTGTACATTCCCTTATATCAATGGTAAGAGGCCCATTAAATGTATTAATGAAATATGTATTTGAAACATAGTAACATAGATAAAGAATGTAGAAATTTAGAATGATTTCCCATTCCCTCAGCAATCCTTCACCTTGTGGCTCAAGAGAGTGTCTCATTGAGTCAAGCAATAATGCAAAAATATACTGCAAAATGCCAAATTAATTGCACACCGTGTGTCTCCAAACCTTGCAATTTCTACAACATGCAGGGTACAATTTAATTATGGATCGTTATCCAGGGACCGCTGTCAGGGAGACTGCTCGTCTCTGCATGAAGCATTTCAAATTAAAACAAAGAAAAAATCTGTGAGCGAGTGGAAAAAGTGCACTCGGTTCCCTGCAAAGCATCTCAAATGCCAATTAAAAAGATTAAATAAAATGAAATGCAATTTTGAGCTATTATTCCAGAAATCACATCCACAAATTATAAAGCACTATTCCCACTGGAAAGCTAGCAAAAGTTGTATGTCTAATGTATGAACATTAAGACATTTGTGCCTTGTGAGGCAACTGTAGTATAGGAAACATTATGTAGCCTTTGAGGAGAAGATTATGTTGGGCAAAAACGCGCACTAATTTAAAAAAATTATTGAATGCAGGTGAAAGGTGTTGGACTGACAGTCTTGGCAACTGAAGTCCAATGTTTATCCACTGAACAAATACAGCATGAGTACTGGCCATCCTCATATTGCTGTGTCCTGACCTGAGGAGGATCATGTCTGTGAGGGAGTCAGTCAAACATTTGGCCCCTCTGCTGGCATTGTCAAAGCAAATGTGAGTCAGGGTTAGTTGTGATGGTAGCCACATAACTCCACATTGCAGAAACATGAACTCATTTTCCATAGGCCGCTGTGTGTGGTGGTGTTATCCATGTGATAAATTGCTGAAACACATGATAAACTTCATTTATCGTCACCTTTTAGTGCCTCATCTGCATTCTTCTCAATAAACCCATCTTCACTGGGGCACATTTGAATGCGTTAAGTCAGTAATTAGCTCCAAATAGCCACCTTTTAAAAGAATCAACCTCCTTTCCCTTCTAAATATGGAATTCCTCCTCAAATTATCCACTCACGGCCCCTTCAAAAAAAGAAATGTCCAGGACAAGCAATAGTCGGGTTTTCAACTGTGACACATTAAAGCTCTGATATCTCATATCCTAGCAGGAATGGAAATAAAAGCCTTATGCCACTGCTGGAAAGGAAAGATTCTCATCTTCTCAATGGGATGCAGTATATCATGGATTATTTTTTTTCAATTTACAGTACCAGTGAGCCTTATAGTATCTAAACACAGCATTTGCTTCTAACCCCAGAAGGTCCCTGAGATATCTGACTTTGAATTTGTGACATTTTTATGTATAGAAACTATATTGTATTTTAGATCATTTTTAGAGGTTTGAAAATGTGTTGGTTGACTCAGAATCCAGCATCTCTGGTGCACTATTGACTTTAGTAGAGTATACTAATTTACACCAGCTAAGGATCTGGTTCTATTGTTACTAATACACCTGGATTTTCAGGTAGAGAGGTCCCGATTACATTTGTTTTTTTAAAAAGCACTCTAAATTAGTTTTCCTGCAAAATATGTGGTATATATCGTATGTGCTGGTGGAGTACAAAGGTTTGTCAGCACTCATCAGGATGAGTTGCATCCTTTAGTCCAAATAAATTTAGTTCAAATCTAAGGTGCCACAAATACTCCTATTCTTTAGTTATATTGTCACCAGTGCTGAGTATTGTGGCTATAACAAACTCATGCCAATGAAACGTGAGTGTGTGTGTGCCCGCGCGCATGCATACTCTGTTTAAAATTAAATAGGTTTTATACATCTACTGTTATTTCCAGGAATTTTTTATAACACTGAATTGGCATGCTGATGTATACTGTGAATTAGTGATGTTTTGATATTAAGTATTAGTTGAACAAACAAAAGAGGAAACGTTTGTATTGTGTTGGAGGTACCTTTTCAGGAATGGGCATATCAAGAATGCTGAAATTAGCATGACACTGAAGTCTTATGTGAAATCTAAGATCTTACCTCATAAGTAGGGGAAATTTAGAGTACTTCATCAGCAATAGATGACAGTTCCTAATAGGGATGGCTGTTTAAACATTCAGAATTAGCTAGCTGAATTAAGTTATTGTATCTTTTATAACCCCTCTTTTTAGATTGGAAGCTGTTCAGGTTATGTCTTCCATTCTCTGGCAGTAAGCCATGTAAATTTATGGCTCTATATAATTGATTGATAGTGCTCTCATATATGGCGTAAATAAAACATACAATAAATGTTATATTGCTCAATATCAATTTGTTGAAAACACATACATCCTAACCACGCTCTCAGAATGATTTCAAACAAGATTACCACATTAAATATTTGGATTTATGTAAGCATATCATTATTTTTTGCATTATTTGTCTATTCAGCCTGAAGAGTGGATTAGATGTGTTGGGTTCTATTTACTTATTACATCAGTGAGAAATCTGCAAATATGTGGCAGAATACCAACCTCTGAGCAGGGTTTATAACCAACCATACATTTAATACTTGATTTCAAATTAGGCTGGAAAGAATCCTTTTTTACTGCAAAAGGTAGAGTAATTGCAAAATTCTCAAGACACAGTGGGTCAGATCCTCAGGTGGTGTGAACAAACTCCACTTATGCACACATATTTTCATTGATGTAGTTCTAAGTACAGATTGAAGGATGTATACTCTATTATGGAACTTGTCTAAGACATCAAACATGCCAGGGTGTTTGTCGTTGTTTGGATGACTAAGTACATAATCGGAAGCAGCATCTGTTCTGTAGGAAAAGCAAATTTGATTCATTTTGGCGTTTTCCTTTTTTTACATATATGAATATTAAACAGGTGTGTGCAGTAATTTTTTCATTTGTGTGACTCTTTACATACTAGTTTCTACACTTAAAAAAAAATGGGCCAACTCCTCTGCTGGTGCAAATCAGCAGGGTTCTGGCCTGATATTGTTTAACATAGAAATTAATTTCACAGATACACTAGTTTAAATTTCAGGGTCAAATTCTGGCCTCCTTCTACAGGTCATGGCTTGGTAGTAAGGAAAATGATGGATGCATTTTACAATAACTATTCCCTGACCTGAAGGCTTCACATTTTCTTGGCGAGCCTTCCTAGACAGATAAAGCTCCAGGATCCCAGTAATGCTCCTTTTGTGGTCTTTATTGTGAGCCTTTTTGGCTGATGCTGGTGCCCTACCCGAGTTTGGTCAAGGAATTGCACTGAAAATCTACATTTTTGCTCTTTCCTCCATGTAATGGGCTAAACAGGAACAAGTGATGGCACAGCTATGATTTTTATGTGGTCTCATGAACTCAATGGTATCATAATTATATTCTCAGACATCGTGCTAATGGGTGCAATAGAAAACCCAAAGATAGATAAAGGGGCCAGATTCTTAGCTTGGTTTCAGTGGAGCTGTGCTAATTCATATCAATATTTGGTTTGTACACCCTGATTAGCATTGTACACCCACCTGGCACTGGTTTAAATGACCACACAAGGTGCTGGACAACAGAGAATCTGGCCCAATATGTTAGCGGATTAAAGAAGAAATTATTGGAAATGCAGGGGATAAATAGGTAGAGAGAGAGAGAGAGAATTATTTAAGTATCTACAGAGCAGTCTAAATTTACCCATTACATTTTACATTATAGAGAGAGAGAACTGTGCAGATTCAATGCAACTTCTGAATATTAGTATGGGGACTATTTATCCACAAAATTGTTTCGTAATGATACAGTTTGCAGGAATCCGCATTACTTATTTAGGACCATATACAGTAATTACTCATTGCCTTAAGATAAATTGAATCAAATATGTAATTATGGCTCACAAGGGTGAAAAGGTACAAAGTAAAAATGGTGCTGGACATTGTCTCCTGTAATCCTGGATACAGAGGTATTGTGGCTTCCTGGCCTAGAATGTCAAGCTTGGCTTGCCCTAATTTACCTGTCTGTGGGAATGTTTGCCTCATATTCCTCCTATCACTGGTGTAGATTTCCCTCGTACACAGTATAAGCCAGTCAGATTCAGTTTGGGCCGAGTCTCAGGCGGGAGATGAGGATCTTTGGTCCAATAGGCCCCTAGCTTCTGGAGCTCAGAAAGTGAGACATCAGCCATAGCCCCATCATGCTTTTTACCTGCATAACTGACATGGGTCATTTACAAAAGAACCTTCCTCACCCCCACCCTCTCAGGCACTGGGATACTGAAGCAATCTCAGTGCAAGCCTCAACACCCTTTCCCCGGAGCTACAGAAAATGAGAAGTGGATAATGATGCATCCTTTCACTACAGTGTCACAAATGTTTCATTATAACATTTATACTCAGGTCTGTATCAATATTTCTGCCTCTGATTCATAATTGAAGTAGTAGTGATATTCATGTACTCATTAAAGGTGCAATTTTTCTTGCCATGTTTCATTAGAAGCCTTATTATCTCCACAATTATTTTTGCCCCTCTTCAACTTTTTCTGTTTAATCATACATGTTTGACTTGAATTGCTCCCTATCTCTATTCCATGAACTGCATTTCATGATGATGAAACTTTGCTTTTTCAATGTGAAAGTGTCCTTGCCAATCAGCGTGTCAGCAGCATTCATTCTTGATGACATCCTGAAATGAGACTGAAGACAGGGAGAGAGAAGTTGCTGTTTTTTTAAGCAGACTGAAAAAGCTAATAATTAGTGGTACCTGCATTAAGTTATTTCTTAAATATTTCTTTTTAGGAGCTTAGAGGGAAATCTAGTCTCAACCTCGTGGCTGGATTTTAATAGAAAAGACAAGTTATTTGTTCATACCAAGCATCTGCAAGCCCTGAAAAAAAAAAAAAGATACAGCCCCTAGATGTGATATTTTTTTGTTTTTACACAATTCATTAAGGGCCTATGGTGAGTTCTATGCAATAAATGCTTTTTTATTTCTAGGCAAGCCAGTTTTCTGTCTTTCTCCTGTTTTATGACCTTATACTTCTTCAGAGAGTGGCAAACTCTTTGCCAACAATGGGATAATTATGTGGAAGTGAAAGTTAATCTGTCACACCACTGCATTGTTGCACTTGAACCCTGAGCCACAGGGTGGATTTATTCACTTTTTCCATAGTCATTCATTGTTCAGAATATAGTTGTGCATTACCTGAATAATCCTGGATTACAAGTTTTTTGGGGAGTGAGCATGAAACCCCTTTCCCCAACTCTCTCAGGTTTCATCCTACATTGACAGAGTATCATCTAATGAAAACCATGTTAGAAGTAATCATTCAGCTTGATAGCTGGCTAATGAGGAAGATATGCAGATCTGTGGCTAATTACCTATTGTAATGCTTTTTGCTCTCTGGTGAGCATAATCTTGTTTGGTTCTTATATAACTCAGTGTGATATCTGTGGTGATATATTAGCGTTTTTCAAATATTAACTAATCATAATAGGCAGGAAGGGAATGGACAGCTGAGTGAATAATTTGCAACTAATAATTTATCTGATGAATGTAACCTCTTTCAACTCATTGAATATCCATAAACAGAATGTGGAGTCCCCTAAATTAGGCAAGGGATTGTATGTATGCTGCATAACAGCAGAATTAGTCGCAGGAGGCATTGACAGACACACAGCTCCTCCTTGCTTAGGATGACCAGATGTCCCAATTTTATAGGGACAGTCCCAATTTTGGGGTCTTTTTCTTATACAGGCTCCTATTACCCCCCACTCCGATTTTTCACACTTGCTGTCTGGTCACCCTATCCTTGCTCGGGGGGTACAAACAGTGTTACTTATACCAGCAACAAAGCATGATGCTCCCCACAACAGCTCAGTTCCATTGGCCAATGAGTAAGGGTTGTGGTGCTAAGGCTCAACCCATTCCCTGCCTGGAGTTGTCAGCTTCTTGCTGCTGTACAGCTGGCTCCAAGCTCTGGGTAGCCCGGCCGAGGGTGTACTCTCCCTTGTGGTGACATGGAGGCCAAGTCACCGTTTAACCCTAATTCATTATTTGAAATAAGTCAGACCCTTATTTATTTTTCTAAGGCTGTGCATTGATCATGCGGAATGCTCTGTGCACATTTGATTTGTGCTCTCTCTGCGTGGCTAGTTGGAGTTAATCGGATAAGTCAGAGTATCATTTAAGTTCTCTGATTAGATGCGTTTCCACTCAGAATATTTGTATGTGCAAATTTAAAAATCAGTGCCTGTGAATATTTGGACGTGGAACTTGGAAATTTGTTTTCAGGGAATGTCTGTGGAAAGTTAGCAAAAGAGTAGCCACATTGCTGTGTAGCGATGAACAAATATTTATACATATTATGTATACAAGCTCCTGGCAAAATGGTTTACAGGTGAAATTCACCCTGTGCAGTCTTTTACTTTTTTCAAAAGCTAAATCCCCATTACACAGATGGGGAAAACTGAGGACAAAGCAGTCTGTTTGAAGACTAGGATTACAACTCAGGAGTTTGTCTCCCGGTCATTTGCTTAGACCATACTGTCTCTGTATTGCAGAGATGGATGTTGTGTTGTGTTTTAATTTATATATGCACAACACATTGCATCCCTATATATATTTAAATTGCACATTGATAATGTTATATTGGTGGAAACAGTTTCCTGGTAGGTCAGTTGATAGTAGGAGATTTCCAGCATCTCAAGCTGCATCCAAACCAGAAACTGAAACCAACGTGGCTGGGTTGTTCATATTAGAGACTCCTGTTTTGTACCCATCTCTTGTGATAGAAAATATTCTGATGGATAGTGATCCAGTTCCCATTATCTAGTGGACTAGGGATCTGATCCTGCTGCCCTTGAAGTTAGTGGCAACGGGCCCTCAATGAATATCCAGAAATGATGAACGATCCTTGAGAATCGGAGTTCTGGTTAGAATTGTGACCTGAGTTAGATCAATCCTGTCGAGTAGAGCTGGCTGGACATTTTCTAAGAGAACATTTTCCATCAGAAAAAAAACTATTTTTCAAAATAGAGCTGGGTGTCCGCGTATGTCTACATAGCCCACAGAAGTGAGCCTCCCAGCCTGGGTCAACAGAATCATAGAGCCATGGGGTTAGAAGGGACCACAAGGGTCATCCAGTTTAACCCCTGTCCAAGGAGCAGGATTTGTTGTGTCTTAAAAATAGTTGTGTAGATGGCACTTTAAAGCTGCATCTCAGGCTGGAGCTCGTGCTCTGAAGCCTATGGAGGGATAGGGTGGGCTTCAGCGCCTGAGCTCCAGCATGAGCCACAGCTTGAAAAGCACTGTCTACACAGCTATTTTTAGAGCGCTAGTATGAACCCTGCTAGCTGGAGTCTGTCCACCTGGCCTGGGAGACTTGCTCCCATGGGCTGTGAAAACCTACCCCCAGTGCTTCTAGGCTTTCCGCTCCATGGCAGGGAGCCTGGCATCTCAGGAAACCCTGGGAGCCCCAGAATAAATTGGGTTTGTCAGGATTCCTGACCTCATTGTAGCCCAGCAGGCAGGAACCAGCTGTCTGGAAGCCTAGTCAATTTTGTTTAGAAAAAGTCAGAACAAAATGTTTAGACTTTTCAAAATAAAACTTCCCGACTCCCCCCATTCCACAGGAAATTTAGAAAGTGCCAGTTTTCATTGTGATGCAGAATTACAACTACACCTCTACCCCGATATAACGCGACCCGATATAACACGAATTCTGATATAACGCTGTAAAGCAGTGCTCGGGGGGAGGGAAGGGCTGCACTCCGGCACATCAAAGCAAGTTTGATATAACACGGTTTCACCTATAACGCGGTAAGATTTTTTGGCTCCCAGGGAAAGCGTTATATCGAGGTAGAGGTGTATGGCACTTCCTGTGAAATGGGAATTCTGGGTTCTAACCAGCCCTACTGTAGAGCTATCCCAATCTTAGCTTCAGTGGATAAAGTTCCATTAACTTAATAAACCCAAACTGAGCTACCGCTATCCTCCCTACATACTACCCCTTAAAAACCATGTAGGTGTTTCTTTAATTTCACAGCAAGAGTATAGAATAGGTTGGGAGGCTACAAGGTTTTCAAGGGCTAGTAGATGCTTCTGTTTATTGACAGCGAATGAGCTGTGAGTCCACGAAGTGAGATAAGGAAATGCCAGTCAGTTGCTGCAGATTACTTCATGAAGTAATGTCATTTCATCCCCCTGCACACAGCGTTAAAATGCCTTTTGATATAATCACCACACAGCTGGGACCAGGATCATCTAAGTAAATTAATGGAGATATCCTATCTCCTAGAACTGGAAGGGACCTTGAAAGGTCATTAAGTCCAGCCCCCTGCCTTCACTAGCAGGACCAAGTACTGATTTTGCCCTAGATGGCCCCCTCAAGGATTGAACTCACAACCCTGGGTTTAGCAGGCCAATGCTCAAACCACTGAGCTATTCCTCCCCTATTCCTTCCTGTGGTTGGTTTGTTGCTCCCCTGAAAGGGAGAGCTCAATCAGAGAGAGTTGTGGTTCTAGTAGAAATAAATAAATGCAATAAAAAGGAAAAACATTTTCTTTTAATCGCCATTATTTTTTTTTATTTAATCTTCTCATGTGCTGGTGGCAGCATAAAGTGTTGTGTAATGAAAAAAAAGTTGACCAAAAAGAATGGGTTAGATGGTTTTTAAAGACACTACCAGCTGCTGGTGGGAAAGAGATTTTTAAAATAGATTGGGTCTGTTTTACTGCTTATACTTACAGCCATTACAAAAATAAAGCATAATGGAGCTAACTAAAGCTGTCAGGATTTTTAATTAAATAGATAGAGGACAAAATACAAGAAAATATTCTTTAGAGAACAGGCTTGAACTGTCAGAGGGAAGGAGGGAGACTAGCTGACTTAACGGGTCCCTTCCATCACGGATGGCTTCTGATTCTGTTATGCAGTTGGAATGCATACTTGTCTATGTACTGTCTTTCAAGATAAGAGATCGACCTATACCAGAGCACAGATGAAAATGCTCACGAGATCACTGGCAAAAATTATGCAGGCACTTTAGAAAAATTAGATAGACCACAGATCTGATGCAATATGACAAATCCTATGGCTGTTTACACACATGGTTATTATTGGGCAAGATTCTGGCTGCTATAACTCAGAATACTCCTGCAGTTGAGAGAGCTGAAGATTTGACCCACGAATAACTCTTTGTGGATAATAGTTGTCTGTTAATTATGTTAACACTAAAATCTACCATCTTCAACCTTGTATCATCATTTGCAGCTGTGCAAAGCGTGTATGTAATGATACCACATTAGAATGGCAGCACTTTACTTCCACATGGCTGTAAGTGACTACACAAGGCAGTGGAGAATTGGGTGCACCTGACTGAATACCCAGTCCTGCTCCATTGACGTCTATAGCAAAATTCCTACTGAATTCAGTGGTGCAGGAGCTGGGCCTAAATGAATAGTTACATATCTGCTGTGTGGGTGTTCCTTGCATTTTATGCAGAGAGGAGAAGAGATTTGGCTGTTTAACACCTTTTAAGAATCATGGGCTCCTCCGCAGGCTAAGGCTGATATATAGCCCCCATTACCACAGTGAATTCATCCTCGCAACACTTCTATGTTCAGATGGGCACAGGCAAACTAAGGCCCAGATTCACAAAGGTATCCAGGTTCCTGCCTTTCATTGATTTTAATGTGATTTGTTCAAGGTCACTCAGGAAGCCTCCAGAGTAGCAGAGACTTAAAGTCCCAAGCTAGCCCCTAACCTTTTTCTAACACCCACATTAAAGAGATTCCTCTTTCAACATCCCCTGTTGCTACTTTGTGTGTTTTTTTCCCCTCCAATGTGGAGACTAGAATGTTCAGTACCAGGTAAATTAGCTGAAATGATAATAAATCTAGATGAACGCCACAGTAACATAGAAATAAACATGCATTGAAAACTGTGTCTCCTACAATCAATTTGAATTCTTTGGGGGAATGAACAAAGTAGTAACTTTATAGGAGGACCAGTAGATATAATAATTATACTGACTCTCAAAGATTCTGTGACAGTCAGTTAAATAAACTAAAAAGTCACAGGTTGAACGGTAAATTATTGTAATGGATTCAAAACTGGTTGAGAGAGAGAGAGAATACAAAGGGGTAGAGATAAATTATTTTCAACATGGAAGAAAGTTAATAATGGGTTGCCTGAGAAGTCACACTGGGCTAGTGCCGCTTAATATATTTCATGTAATTAATCTGGAAAGAGGGTGGGGTGAAGCATAAAATTATTTAGGCTCCGATTCGCCACTACTCAGAATGGATTATTTTCTTAATTGATAGCACATTATAGATACTAGTAACAAAGTTGATCAACTACCCGTGTCAAATATACGCAATATATAATGTAAAAAATTGAGGTATGTTGTACAGGAGTTGGCCGGGGCTCGACCCGCTCCGGGGCGGCGGGGAGCCACACCGACTCACTATCTGCTGGGGTTTGAGTGCTTTGTCTGGCTGCAGGGTCTCGCCTGGCAGCCCTTGCAGTCCTGAAAGATACAGGAAGCCCGACCCCGGCTCAGGGCAGGCACCAGCGTTAGGTCAGGACTCAGATCCTTAGACAGGGTTGAGCAACAGTAAACAAAGTATTTAGCCCAGGCCCCGGGGGGGCAACAAACGCTGTGGCAGAGCTCAGGCCCTCAGGCAGGGCTGAGCCACCATAAATAAAGTACTTAAGCCCAGGCCCTAGGTCAGGGCGGGGCAACAAACACTGAGGCAGAGCTCAGGCCCTCAGGCAGGGCTGAGCCACAGTAATAGGCCTGAGCCTCAAGAGGCCTGGGAGAGGGGGAAACTGCCACCCACAGGTTGGGTGGCAGGGGGGACGCAGGCCCTCCCACTCCACTGCGTCCCAGCCCGGGGCCCTAGCAGCAGCAGAACACCCGCTGCTTAGTCAGTGGGGATCCTGGCCGCAACACACTGACATCGGCTCTGGCAGTGCTGCAGCCAGACTGGGGTCGGCTGCCCCCGGGCTACTTCCACACTCCCCCTCGGGGCCTACCTGGGTGCTAGCATCGGCCTCAGGGGGATCCTGGACCATGGATTCGTCCGGCCAGGGATCGTTTGGCAAGTCCGGGAGCTTCTCCGGATAGGAAGCGCAGGGCAGACCCAGCGGCTCCTCGGGGTAGCGGGCGCAGGACAGGCCCGGCAGCTCCTCGGGGTAGCGGGCGCAGGACAGGCCCGGCGGCTCCTCGGGGTAGCGGCTCCTGGCAGTCACTCTGGGCCGCGGAGGTTTCCCAGCCCCAAGCTAGGCTGGAGACGTCTGGTCTCTCCGGCTGCTGGGGCCAGACTGAGTTCTGAGGGCCCAGTTTTATACTTCCGGGTCACCGCCTGAGGCTCTGAGGGGCAGGCTCAGAACTCCCTAGCTCCGTCCACTCCGGCCTCCGGATGGGCTCTTCCCCTTCCGGGGCGGCGGGGAGCCACATCGACTCACTACATATGTAAACAGAGGCTTTCTCTGGGGGCCTGATTTTGCTTCCACTAAAATCCATGGAAGTTTTGGCATGGTCTTATTGGACCAGGCCTCAGATATTTAATTCCTTATTTACACACGTAATACCATTGACTTCAGCTGATGTGATTAAAGCAAGCATGGTGTGCCAATGCTATGAAGTTTTTGAGTAGCTGCATCGGCAAGTGGAAAGCTGGCACTTTTATTTCTGGCTAAATGCTATTAGTCTTATTGTTACCTCATTTCCCCAACCATCTGACTCATCAGCCTGTTCTGTCCTGTCGAATGCTTAGACTGCAAACTTAGTAGGCCAGAGCACAACAGGGCCCTGCTCCTTGACTGGAGTTCTTAAGTGCGACCACAAGACAAATGAATAACTAGTGTATTCTTCAAGAAAATTGTGTGGTCACTTTGAGTGCTCAACACTGTAACTACTATGGCATTTCCCCCTGTGCATTGTAACTACATTGTCATTAATATATATACCAAACCCAGTGCTTTCAACTCCCCACCATGTAAAATAGTGCAAAAGACTTATAAAAGTTAGTCACCTAAAGCATGTGAGTTGCACTAAAAGAGAATGTATCTATCATCTCTGATGGACATGTACGTGGGGAGGCTAGCCCTTGCTGCTCCTTGCGTTGCTATGGCTACACTATTTTTAGCATTCCAAGTCGATGACAGATAGGGCAAGTATGTCTCCTTGAGCTGTGAATCACACACCCCAGTGCCAAGTGTAGACATACCCTTAACCAGCACAAATGATATTTATACCTATGGAAAAACAACAAAGCCTGCACACAACTCCCTGCCCCAGTTTCCTCACTATGCCACGTGCCCTTGAGGATTTGGTCAGTGACTTTATGTCTCTCGATGATGACAAGCTCACCTCCTTGAACTGGTTCTTCAGCAGCAGTTACCTCTTTGTCTTAGGGTACTTGCATTTGAATGGGAGACCCTCCAGGTTAACAACCTTTGATTGTTCTGTATTGTTAGCCTCCTACTAGGTACAAGAATTTCTACTCCCAGGGGAGTTCTGCACCAAATTTAATTCTGCGCACAATATTTTAAAATTCTGCAAAATTCTACATATTGTATTTGCCAAAATAACACAATGTAATTATGCCAGTTTCAATAGGGTTACCATATTTCCACAATCAAAAAAGAGGACACTGGGGGGGGGAAGCCCCGCCCTAGCCCCACCCCCATCCACTCCCTCCCACTTCTCATCCCCTCCTGCTTCTTGTCCCCTGACTTCCCCCTGCTGGGAACCCCCAACCCTAACTGCCCCCTAGGATACTACCTGTCCCCTGACTGCCCCGACCCTTATCCACTCGCATGGGTGGCAGGGTTGTAGAAATTTTGGTGGTGCCCGGAACCCCCTCCCCCCCACCTGCCTAAGGCTCTGGGAGGGGGGTTGGGTGGAGGGAGGAGGTCTGGGGTGCAGGTCCTGGGCTGGGGATTAGGCTCTGGGATAGAGTTTGGGTTCTGGGTGCAGGCTCCGGGCTGGGGCAGGGGGTGGGTGTGCAGGAGGGGGTGAGGGGTGCAGGCTATGGGATGGAGTTTGGGGATGGGAGGTGGTGCAAAGGGAGGGGGTGCAGGCTTTGGGAGGGAGTTTGAGGGCAGGAGGGGGTGTCTGGGAAGAGGGGAGGGGGGTTGGGAGGGAGTTTGGGGATAGGAGGGGATGAAGGGGTGAGGCTGTGAGTCTGAGGATGAGCGGTTCATGATGCAGGAGGAGGCTCAGGGCTGGGGCAGAGGATTAGGGTGTGGGGGGATGAGGGCTCTGGCTGGGGCTGAGGGGTTCATGATGCAGGAGGAGGCTCAGGGCTGGGGCAGAGGATTAGGGTGTGGGGGGATGAGGGCTGAGGAGTTTGGGGTGTTGGAGAGGCTCATGGCTAGGGTGGAAGGGCAGGGTAAGGGCAGCCTGTTTTCCCATTAGTGGATGGGGGATGCTAGGACCCGGGGGAGCAGACAGCAGTTGCTGCTGGCTCTGGCAGTACAAGCAGGCAAGGGAGAGGCAGGCAGGGAGTAAGGGGGAACTATGGGGGTGGGACACGCATGGAGGGGGGGTGCAGGTAGAGGCTGGGGACCCATCCTACACTCCCCTGCTCCCTGACTGCCCCCCCAGACTCCCCTTACCATTCTGGCTCCACGTGTAGGCAAAACACGCTGCCCAGGGGGTCAGTTTGTGTGTTACACAGGGCTGCAGACAGAGGGAGGGGGGAGCAGGGGAGGGCTCCGGCTTCTGGGGGCCAATGGGAGCGGAGGGGTCTGTGTATATGTCCTGGGATGGATATTTAGGGGATCCTGGACGGAACTGCATTTGGCCCCCACTCCAGAGCCCAGCCACAGGCTCTGCTCTGCGCAGCTTTGTTGCTATCCCACACCTGCCGATAGTGGGGTGGGACAATTTAAGGGTTCAGCTGCCCCTGGAACAGCTTAAGTCATACCCCCCCTTACCCAAAGTCTCCCCTCCCAGAAAGCAGTGCCCCCTTCCTGCAGCTTCCAGCTGTTGCTCCTGCCTCTCCGCGCAGCTCACTGGCTCCGGAAGTTGCCACACAGGGGGAGGGCCCAGCTGCACCATTTGACTGAGTGGAGCCTGCAAACCCAGGAACCGCAGTCCTCCTGCACAGGCACACTGCAAGCTGGGGAGCTGGGCTATGACAGGTCCAGTGGCCTCTAGCAGTGGCCAGCAGTTCTGCGGTGCCAGTTCTGTGGTGAAAATCATAATTCTGCACAGAACATTAATTCTGAGCAAATTCTGCATTGTGTAGTTGTAACCCACACACCTCCCGGGTGTGGTGTGCTGTCCCATCTAGTGGCACTGAGACCACTTAGAGTTAATGAGTCTGCTCTACAGCCTTAGCTAAGAGCCATGTGGCTTTTAGCTTATGCAGTACAGGCTCATGCATTAAGCCCCAGGTTCAATCCCGATGACTAGAGGCTGTCGGTGTTTTAGCATAAGATGAGGGTAAAAGGCAAATGTGTAGGCAAAGCAGAGTCTCACACTCAAGCCAAAATGGAGTTTGTAGTTGTATATAGCTACACATACACTAATCAGTCACGCCCGAGTTTCATGTTTATATGTAAAAATAATCTCAAAGTAAAACTCCATAACCATCTAATTACATCTGATTTCATGTTAAGACTTCCATGGAAAATTGTGGGCTTCGGAGAGAAGCCATAATTAACTCCAGATTTGGTCAAAATTGGGCCTCAGCTCATTAAAAAGGTTTGTCTAAAACTTTCAACTAAGGTGGGCTAAGTTTTAGTTAGTGAAGCCCTAAACCAGGTATGTCTCTGGGTTGAAGAATGAGAGCTTTGCATGTCTCTACAAGCAAGTTAAAACGGCAATATTTCAGCACTTGATATTCTTTGCATTTGCGATTCAGTGTTGATTTTTTAGTCCTTTTTTATTGTCTATGCATGTGCTTGTTTGAGATCCATGGTTCAAAATAAATGTGCAGTATGACACTGAAGCCTATGAGAGTTGACAATAGATTGTAACGACACCTTCAGAGTTGCTGCAGTCTATTATGTTCTGACATAGCTAGGCTTTTGTAAGGGTGCAGTCAGGCATTTCATAAGCATATATTTATTTGCTGGAGTATAAGAGCACAAACTGTCATGGTCCATCATCTTGATACAAATATGGAGTTTGACTAAATGGCATGCTGTGTTTTTGTTTTAAGAAAGAAGGGACTCTTTATTAATTATAGTTGATGGTTGAACCACATAGGTGCAAATAAGTTTCATCCATGTAAACTTTTATCTGAACTTCTTTGGTTCAGACCTTAGGCTGGGAATCTCATAGATGAGATGATATTTTTTTTTGTTAATAGCTCAGCTTCCAGCCAGATCAGCAACACTGCGAATTTGCATTTGCATTTGCATATCCAATACTTGCCAAAAATCACAAAATGGCCTCAAATGAGAAAATATAAAAAGTAATCAAAAAGTTTGTAGAAACTCAAAATCCTTGGCTTTACATTTTAAATAAAAGTTCAGCTTGATTTTTATTTCACCCACCTGTCAATGTCCAGATGTAGATACAGTGAGAGTTCTGGCTTGGCCCATTATGGAGGAGTCCTGATCACAATGTTTGAGCCTAGATTTGGGACAGCTCTCTCTCACCCCTATACACAAAGTTTGGGGGTGAGTTTGTATGAAGGGATCCAATTCAAGGCCCTCTCTAAAGGGTCCCATTCTCTAAGATTTATTGTGGCTCTGGAACCTCTAAAGTGAACCTCAGTTAGGATAGGTTAAATTTCATGTGCCATTGAAGGATCTATGCCTTAAGGCTGACGTAAACTAAACCTGATTGTCACAGTTTCAGGTGAACTGCATCTTTATTCCTCCTTTGTTGTGCACCACTCTAGGCCTCCCAATCATTATCTATCTTGAGTGGAGACCTGTTTCATTCTCTCCTAACTGGGCATTTTAAGGCTGCACAGTTCTCTCCCTTATGCTGTGATATCCCCAGTAAGCCAGACAGCCTAGAAGACCAGCACCTGCACTTTCTCTCTGAGGGCTATGACCCATGCATTGCCTACAGTTATAAATCACAGAGCTTCTTCTAAGCAAGCACACTTATTCTCAAGGTAAAAGCATTACAGAAAAAAGAACATTTAAACAATAAAAGAACCTCCATGCATGATAAAATGCTTTCTTGAGGGAGCCCTACATCAATTTCCCATACCTTGACCGGTGACAGATCCTTGTTCTCCCGCATAGGGTAGTGGGGGGGGAGGAAGACTTGGTCTCCCATATCCCAGCTACATACCTTAATTACCAGCCTAAAAGTTGGGAGGAAGGTGGTCCTCTTTTTCCTCCGCCTCCCCCCGATTTGCCCCAAGCCATTTTGTGTGAGCTCTGAGTCTGCTTACTGGATTGGGCCCTGCAGGCGCGTTATGTACACCTATCTTCCCCTCGTTTGGGCATCCCTTTGTGGCTTATGCATGCAGATGCCTAGAGTGAGTTTGCAGAGCACATGCACAGAGTTAGTAGCATAGGAACCTAGGGAATTTCTACCACAAAAGTTTAGGTGCCAAGTGAGTTGAGAGGGTTTGGCAGCAGCTGCAGGGGGGTATTGTGAGTCCCTGCCTGATTCTGGGATTTAGGAGCCTACATGCATTTGTTAACATAGCCCTTTATCCATTCAGCTTTGTTTCATGAGAAAATGCACCATGAAATGTTTCACTGGATGTTGGAAACTCTTGAGAATTGAAAAAAAAACAAGAGAAATTCTCAGAACACCCCTGGAAACAGAAGCAATCTACTTTCACGCAGCTCTCATGCCCGTAAATTTCACAGAAACAGGCAGTGTAGTACAGAGGCATAAACTGAACACACCTAAATAAAACACACCTGGCCTTCACAATAAATGCAGCAGGAGGTTTGAAACGATCTGTAAAAGGATTTCACCTCCCCCAGCCCCCAAAACCAGTACTGCAGTGTAAGCTGTTTGTTTACACTATAAACAAACTACTAGATTAAAACAAATAAAAAAGCTTGCAATACACTCTCTTCAACAGTCTAATTCAGCAAAGAGAGTGAAGTCTAAGGCACAATTTTAATGGCCAGCTTGACAGACTAAAACAAAACCCAAATAGAAACCCTCCAACAATAATTCAGCAAACCAATCAATGTGCACAGTAACTCCACCAATAGTGGCTGCAGAACTAAGAGGACAATTCCTCCTCCTCAGCCAACATCCAAAAAAAACCCCACATCATCAGACAGCTGAACCTCAACCAAAGCAGCACCCACTCTCCACATCATAGCAATAGGAGATTAAAAATTCAAAACCAGGCAAGATATAACATCAACCCTAAATTCTCAACAATCCTAATCTCTAGACCAGTGGAATAAACAACCTCACCTACAACAGTGATGCTTGGAGCACTAAACCAAAACTTAACGTGGGTCACTTGAGAACAGATAAGCGAACAATAAACTGTGCTGCTAGCAGATGCTTTGGTAAACTAATCTGCTAGCATGAAAGGGAAATGTGCAAATTTAGGCAGCCTTCTTCCAAATATATAATTGGTTTCCATAAACCAGTTGAGACAAGAAACACACATACAAAGCACATAGCAAACTCAGAGGAAGAGCTATAAAATTGAGCTTGGAACAGATGTTTTCTGCTCCCAAGTCCAAAAGACGTTGGGCCAAAAAGCTCATTCCCCAAATGAGCAGAAATGACAAGAGTTTCTATTAAAATTCAATTTGGGGGGGGAAAAAACTGCACACCCCTCAGAGAAATGAAAGAACTGGTTTTGTGTTGTAGCAACCTGCCATGAAATCAGAAATAGGAAATAAGAAGCTTTATCTTAGGTCATCATGCAACAAGCTGCTTAATGGAACTACACGATTAGGACTATTTGAAAGTCAGGTGACCTGTGTGCTAGTCCCAGCTTTGCCACTGACTCTCTGTGTGATCTTGGGCAAATCACTTAACCTTTGGGTGCCTCAAGTTCTTCGTTTATTAAATACAGAGCCCAACCTATCCTTTGGGGCAAAGGGAGTCATCCAATTGTCCCGTAGAGATACAGTAGAACTCTCCCTTTGCCATCCTTTGAATCCCTTACTGGCAAAGACCTAGTGTTGCAGCTCTTTACCTCCCTCTCCTTGAAGCTTCCAGTATACAGGGAGTGGGTGGAGTAAAAAGGACAGTGCTTTACTTTAGCTATTCCCAGCTGCTGGAATGGCCCCTTGGCCCAAGTTGGACACTATTGAAACTATTTTTACTTACGCTGGAGGCTGACCTTGTCCCCAGCCAAGCCCAGAATAAAGGAAGCCCAAAAGGGGGTAAAGACACCTTTCCCTTCACTTCTATTCTGATGCTAAGCTGAGGGAACCCTGTTTGCAAAAGAATTACCAAAATAATCTAGTAACTGCAGGCTACCCTAGACTTTGCATTTTGCTGTTAGAGCTAAGGTCATAAAACTTCTGGAAAAGAATTTTGGATATCAGCAATTCCTACATTTACTTTCATGTCACATTTCTGCAGACAGTAGCCAGCTGTATCTCTTATAGTGTGCTACATTATAGGGTTGCCAGGTGTCCGGTTTTCGCCTGGAACACCCAGTCGAAAAGAGACCCTGGCAGCTTTGGTCAGTACAGCAAACCAGGCAGCTAAAAGTCCAGTTGGCAACAGCAAGGTAAGGCAGGCTCTGTGCCCAGCTCCGTGTGCCTCCCAGGAAGCAGTGGTATGTTCAGCTTCTAGGTGGAGGAGCATCCGGGGGAGCTCCGAGTGCTGCCCCTGCCTGCAGGTGCTGCCCCAAGCACTGGCACTGCAGCTCCCATTGGCTGGGAATCCGCAGCAGGCGCAAATCCAGGACGCCACAGCTGCGGCCAATGGGAGCTGTGGAGCTGGCCCTCAGGGCAGCCCCCGTCCCCCAGCCTGCACCCTGCTCCCCGTACTCTCTCCCATAACACCAGCCCCAATTACCCTCCTGCTCTTCCTAGTAGCTGCCCCAGCTAGGTGGCCCTGCTCCCCACAAGTGGCCGGTGGCTGCTTGGAGAAGGCGGTGTCAGGTGAAGATTCTCCAAATTTGCGGCTCCATCCCCTGGTAGTCCCTACCCCGGAGCCTCCACTTCAGCCCCTCCATGCTCACTAGGGTATGTCTATACTGCAATTCAGTACCATGCTGGCCTGGCTCAGTAGACTGGGGCTATACCATTACTGTGCAAACATTTGGGCTCTCTGAGTCCCTCCCACCTCGGGGGTCTCAGAGCTTGGGGTTCAGCTAACCCAAACAGCCCCACAGTGAGCCCCAGTCAGGGGCGGCTCCAGGCACCAGCGCAGCAAGCGTGTGCCTGGGGCGGCAAGCCGCGGGGGGCAGCCTGCCAGTTGCTGTGGGGGCGGCAGTCAGGCAGCCTTCTGCAGCGTGCCTGCAGGAGGTCCGCCGGTCCCACGTTTCAGCGGCAATTCGGCGGCAGGTACGCCGAAGCTGCGGGACCGGCAGATCACCCGGAGAAACGCCGCCGAATCTGCGTGACCGCGGACTGCCTGCAGGCGTCCTGCCGAAGGCCACCTGACTGCTGTGCTTGGGGCGGCAAAAAGCATAGAGCCGCCCCAGTCAGCGTACTGGGAGCAGCCAGCGTTAATTGCTGTGTAGACACACACACACACTCCCTCCCAGCAAGTGGGACACAGCAGCTGCTAGCCTAGGTGGCTGTGCAGGCCACAGAGGTTAGTGTGGTTTTGGGCGTCTCTGGCAGTGCATCCAGGGAGGGGCAGTGCACTGGGGCTGGGTTGGCCTCTGCCACTGGTGTAGCCACTGCAACCCACCCAGCCAGCCAACCGGGCACATCAGGAGCCACACCAGCAGCGAGACATTGCTGTGCACAAAGCCTGGCACTTCGCACTGGTGGGTGCTCACCGGAGTCTGCAAAAATTAATTGGGTCATATGGGCTGATGGTGCAAACACCACGGGCAGCACAAAAGGGGCCTGGCAACAGGGAATGCATAGCTTCACTAGGACTGATGTTCCTGAAACAGAAGAGCTAATCCCTGGCTATGGTAATCTCCCTCACACCCATATACAGACCCTTTGTGTATCAAATAAAGGACAATTTGGAAATTATAGGAGAAAGTTGATGTGTAAGGGCACCTCTCCAATGATTTATTTGTGACACACACGCATATACAAATAAATAACACATTGTATTACATTGTACACTCCTTTGCATGATTATGGATGTATACAAGACAATATTTATTGATCTGATGTGTAATGTGGAACAGTGGGCACCGAACGAAGGACAGGTAGTCACGCTATGTGTGACATTCTAGCATATTTCCTCTCAACCTGCTTTGGGACAAATCTGGGACACGGTACAGGTGAAAAAACTTTGAAACGAAGAACACTAGAAAATCTGTTGGTTAGCAGGATGGTAAAATAGGGAGGGATCAGTTTCTGCAGCATGAATTACATTTTATGCAATCTCACCTTCTTAACATTAAAGAGATATAATGAATTCATAAAATAACATCAATGCAATATTAAGGTGATATATTCAAACATTAGTATCAGGAAATATTAACATCTAAGATTCCTATACATTAATTTGTCCACATTGCATGTATTGTCTCTTAAAGCATACATTTAAATAATTTACCTAGTCATTAACCATGGAACAGTATAACTTCCCCCCCCTGCTATATAGTTCATTGTCACGTAGGGAAGGAGTCAGTCAGTGGCTGCAGCACTACCGGAGCCCCTACCAGGACAGTTGGGTGATGGCAAGAAAAATTAAGCTCCTGCAATAGTCTCTTTAGTCTCACCCATTGTGAGTGAGTGGGACTCTTTTGAGGGGCAATTAATTTTACAATAGTGTTTAAAATCTCTCCTTGGTGAGGTGAAGAGTATTTGAATGACACATTCCATCTCCCACATTCAAACTGTTGCAGCTCCTGGCCTTCTCCTGGTGCCTGCTTGGGCCCTGCAGTGAAAATGAGCGTGTGACCGAGGGTCGGGGAGAGCGAGCAACAACGGAGGGAGGGCGATGGAGTGAGCGGGGGTTGGGCATCGAGGAAGGGGCAAGACAGGGAGTGTGGCAAGGGTGTTTGGTTCTCTGCAATTAGAAAGTTGGCAACCCTAATTATACACTATAGGAAATGAATTTATAAAATCAAACTTATACAGTCATCTGTACAAGCTGCTAAATGTATGTACACCCTTAAGAATAAAATAGAGATGAAGGGCCAACTTCTGATGTCAATGTGTGTCTGGCTCAAAATGATGTCAATGGGAGCTTACTTGCATGTGCTGGAGGGCAGGATTTGGCCTTCTATGGTTGCATCTACTTTACTATGAAGAGCAAGGGAAATTAAAACAACCACCACCACGTGATAGGCAGGAGAGAAGTACTCATCACATGAACCCCTCACTATTCAGTTCTCCCTTTAGAGAAGGGGGAAGAAATCCTTTGCATTCCCTCCAGGACTGAGGAGACCTAGACACTTCTCCACAGCAGATATTTACTTTACTGTCCAGTTTGCATGACCGATTCACAGAATCAACAGATTTGTCTTGCAGAACAGATCTGAGCTTCATCAGTCATGGACCTGAAACTCAGAGGCAGGGACTTCTTTCAGTCTCATAATCTCAAATGAGAACGGCTACATGGAGGAGAGGGGAAAGGCTAGGGGTGGAGGAAGAGTTTTTCATCCTCTGCTCTTAAAGGTCTGGTGCCTCCAATGGCAGAGTCATTACAGATGGCTCAGATGCTCTAAATAAAGAAAAAGATGCATACTATAAGGGTAACTGAAGCAGGCTGCTCATTACATATGAAGGACAGAAAAAACAGCTCTTGATGCAATCATGGAGAAAGAGCTGATACAACCTTTAATAGCCAGCCAGCTATGTTATTTTAAAAAGCTAAGCTAGACCGTTGCATACAATGTGATTTTATATATTTCAAGATAGGACATAAGAACAATATTTACCTATGTTAAATGTCTTCTCTTACTCCACTGGGTGCACTGCAGATTCAGTTGAGGTCAATGGAGCCTAATGATTATACAGAACCAAATGATAAGTGGAGCCTAATAGTGATAAGTCTGAGACAACACGCGCTAAAGAGAATGTAACTGTTGCCGCTGCTGCTTGCTGTGCTGACTTATGTGGGGAAGCAGGCCAAGTAACTATTTCAAACCAGGAATATGAGATATGAACCATCAAATATGTGATGGCATGAAACATGCCTGGCTAACACCATTTTATTAAAGAATGCTAACAGCCTGCTTCTCTCTCTCTCTCTCTCTCTCTCTCTCTCTCTCTCTCTCACACACACACACACACACACGGCAGAAAGGTAGAGTGTTTACTTTATTGCAGTGACTTTGGGGCAGCAGTGATATAGCACCTAAAGCTTCAGAAAACCACCAGCATCAAAGTTTCCTTTACATCCAAACAGCACTGTCACTTCTGCTGCGATTTGTGCTGCCAAAGGTCCTCTTTAAAGGTTTTATGTTATATATTAAACTTCAGACCATTTGCTTGGGTTTTGTATTTATTACATTTTTGAAAATTATCCTGCATATAACAAATTTTCCCCAGAGATAGGAGAGGATAAGAATACAGAGGGAGACACACAAAATTATAGGACGTTAAACTGCAATATATACACTCTAGCCTATGGCAGGAGACTTTTGAGGTTTATGAAATAGCATAGACCAATCTCACACAATAAAAGCCTTAGCCAAGGCCCAGTGAAGTCAATAGGGCTCTTTGCAGTGACTTCACTGAGATCAGGTCCCATAAGAGTTTAAATAAAAGTGAATTAGGCTTTCCAAAAGCTCATCTGGTGGTATAATAAATGGCATCATGTGTTTAGCTTCATAGAAAAGTCTGACAGTCCCAACCAGGCATTATTAGAATGGTGCAACATAATTCTATTTGACCAATGAACAGGAGCGGCTAACAGGGGACTTTAGAGGGAGAACCTGAGGTGGGGGCTAGATACACTTAACATTCCTTAAATTTAAAGCCAAAACCACCCCCTGATAAAAACAAAACAACAACAAAGGAAAGAGCTTCAAGGAGTAAAAAGAGAATGCAGGCAGAAGTCAAGCAACAGAGTGGGATCTATCCGGTTTATTGCACCCGCTGCAGCATGTATGATTATCTGCCCTATGGGCAGGTGGTGTACGTGTGCATTCGGTGCAAGGAGCTCCTGGCCCTCAGAGACCGTGTATGGGCTTTGGAGACTGGAGTGGCTGAACTGGAGGAGCTAAAGGACAGAGAAGTAAATAGATGAGACTTTCCAGGACACAGTGGAACAGTCCCTCCCCGATCTGACAGTCTCTGTGCTGTTGAGGAGGATGAAAGTCTCAGGGAAGGAGAACATCCAACTGGAACAGAGGGAAACAATCCCATCATCTGGAAGGGACCCTCCTTCCAGATGATGTTGTGGTATCCTTTCGCACTGAGGATACCTCTCCCTTCCCCCCCAGTTTGTGTATTCAGGGTATTGCCTCACTGCCATGTTGCACTTGGCCATCTGTGCTCCACCCAGACAGTTTGCTACCTAACTTTGTATGCCCAGGGCTGTGGTTTGTGATCCAAATGAAGAGAAGAACCAGCTGGTAACATGGATTCAATTATGTACCAGGAGTTAGAATCAAAGATAAGCAATGGGCACAGAGAGAGGAGTGATTGATTGTTGACTCTACTCACTGATCAATTAGAAGCCAAATGCAGCCAGAGAGGTGTTCTAGAATGGGGGTCAACTGATAATGGGTGGAGAGGGAAAAACTCCCTGCATATGAACACATACCCAAAAGTCATCAGAGGAGATCAGATGACAAGGCAGCAAACATGCCAACTAGCCAAACATCTATCTTATGGCCACCACAAATAGTTTCAATGATTTTTTTTTTTATAAAGTGCAAATTGGACAAATTCTTCTTACCAACTACAACCAAATGTTAGAAACCTGGGTGCTTATGAATAAATATTTAGGTACTTGAGTAGAATTAGTCTGATTTTTCAGAAGTGCTGAGGACTTGCGGCTCCTAATCATGCCGAAACATAGATTTAAAAGCTTAACTTTTAAACATCCAGCTTTGAAAATGTCGGCCTATGAGAACAATGTTTTACCATACTGGATGGATAAATAAATGTAACACAAATTGGTCTTCACAGATTACTCTTTGTGGATATTGTTATAAGAAAATCAAAATGGGTAACCTCCCACCCCCAAAATGTGCTCAATAATATTGCATCCATATTGCAAGACTCGGATGTGAGAAAATTCTAATATAGGACATCAAACCATTCCAATCTATGATTAGATTAAAGGCCAAGGCCCTGATCCTGAAATGAGCTCCACATGGGTGGACTCCTGTATTCACGCGAGTATCACTTCTGCAGGACTCTGTGCAGGCTCTGGGGTCCATCCATGCAGATCTCATTGCAGGATCAGGGCATACGTATGGAAAGTTACCCAAAATTGATTTAATAGAAGGTACTCAAGCACACATCCACACCATGACGTAACTAATAGACTTTTTGTACATGTAAATGGAGTATCAACAGAAGAAAGTAATTTGGCAAGTATTGAAAAAGATCAATATGGTCGATGAAGATTTGCATTAGCTACGCAAACATATCGGTTATTATGAAGACAGAGCACCCCTTGCTGACCTTATCTTGCCCATAGAGGATGCAACAGTACCTTAGACAAAATCATTATTCAAAAATTGATTAGACTCATGGAGCAATAGTACAATGAGTATAACAGACAACTCCCAGCATTAAAGCCCCGATAGGGGACAACATGGATTTGTACTCAGTGAGACAGGTAACTAATTAACCACTCAGTACTTGGAAGAAAGCTTGCAGTTTGAGATTTCTTTCCATAGGTAGAGTAGAACAAAATGATAAGGAAATTGACAGTCTAATTCTGCATATCCAACATCCAGACTTTTTTCCCCATGTATGTTCAACGTGTACAATACTGTCAAAGTCAGACTCAGGACTCAAAATTTGTCAGACCACTCTGTTTATTAGCAAAAGCGCTCTGCTAATACACCCAGATAATGTGAGTGCCATGCAAGGCCCAAACTATCTTATTTATACAGATAAAAAGGGTGTGAACTTAACAAGATGACAAAGGGAGCAGAACTGTTAAGTTTACCTGGGGTTAGACACACACTTATCTTATTTCCTTATTAACTTTTACGGATCTCCTGTTAATGTTCCACCATCAGCTTAAGTGGACCCATTGTTCAATACCTAAATGTTTCTCTTCCTGTCAACTTTATCTCAAAAAGAACAGGAGTACTAACAAATTTATTAGAGCATAAGCTTTCGTGGACTACAGCCCACTTCTTCGGATGCATATAGAATGGAATAAATATTGAGGAGATATATATACACACATACAGAGAGCATGAACAGGTGGGAGTTGTCTTACCAACTCTGAGAGGCCAATTAAGTAAGAGAAAAAAAACTTTTGAAGTGACAATCAAGATAGCCCAGTACAGACAGTTTGATAAGAAGTGTGAGAATACTTACAAGGGGAGATAGATTCAATGTTTGTAATGGCTCAGCCATTCCCAGTCCTTATTCAATCCTGAGTTGATTGTGTCTAGTTTGCATATCAATTCCAGCTCAGCAGTCTCTCGTTGGAGTCTGTTTTTGAAGTTTTTCTGTTGTAAGATAGCCACCCGCAGGTCTGTCATTGAATGGCCAGACAGGTTAAAGTGTTCTCCCACTGGTTTTTGAGTATTATGATTCCTGATGTCAGATTTGTGTCCATTAATTCTTTTGCGTAGAGACTGTCCGGTTTGGCCAATGTACATGGCAGAGGGCCACTAGTACTCCTGTTCTTTTTGCGGATACAGACTAACACGGCTGCTACTCTGAAACTTTATCTCAACATTCCTCATTCCTGCGTAAAGGAACATACAGCATTTCTTTAATCCATTCTATTTTTACAATATAATTCATTCTACTTTCATAATACCCTTTCTACTTGTTGTGGGTAAATGACAGCTATGGAAGTTTTTGTTGCAAATGAGATGAGCTTGGTGTCAAACTTCATGTTTGCATGTATACTCCTTCAGCTGCAAACATCAGAAAGTATGTAATTTATCCACAAACAAATTCTCCTGCTTGAATGATGACATAATGCAGTAAATCCCTGTGAATGGAAAGCCAATATTTAAACTGCTCATATCTAAAGTTAGCAAGAATCTACAGGTAGCACAGGAAATATAGACCATAGGCAACTTTTTTTACATATAAAAAGCTCACCCAAAATGTGTCAGTCCAGTGATCCATACTATGCCAAACTGTTAAAACAAATGAGAATTGGAACCTTTACTAAAACGGCTTTGCTCTTTATAATCAAAGAGATGGAAACCACAGGTTGCAATTGTACAATATTTACAATTCTTACTAGTGAGGATAGCTTTTCTGTTTGTCAAAAGTGCCTATTAAAATCCTATTGTCATTTTGATAAGAGAACACCACAGTCCAAAAAGTATTAACAAACTAGATGCTGAGTATTTTACAGACACAATCATTCAATAAGCTGAGCAAAAAAAATATTGCACTTCCACAGTAAATCTGAAAACAATATTTAAACCCGCCAAAAAGTATCATGTATTGCTAAAACAAGAATACTAGGACTGGTCAGTGGTCCCACGGGAACAATTTAAAATTTCCAAACTAGACCAAAAAACACACAGAGGGTGTTAGCACAAGTCAGCAATATTTCCCATCAAGGATCGAGGTAAAGTTTCAACTGTTGTGTGTCCTCTTTGTGATTTGACAACAGTTTCTGTTAACAGCATCGTACTTGGGGCTGGATTGTGATCTTTGGGGCTAACAGGAAGAAGCAGCTTGACAGAGGCCGTTTTTGCTGAGAAAGGACAGAGGGCAGCTATTGAGAAGAAAGACATTCACTAGTCTCCTGCTGTCTGAATGTCACCAGGATCCCAGACACAGTGAACCTCAGGCACAGGTCCAATTCTAGGGGATTCAGAGCTGGTTACAAACAGCGCTAATAACTCATGTATCGGAGTGATAACATATGTTTAGAAGAAGCTATTTTGTTTCAGGTAATATCACCACACAAAGATTTTTCACATCGGTTTTAGCAGATGGCTCCTGCTGTTCTATAACTATCTTTTTCTTGCTCTTTATTTTTCAAGATTTAGAAACATGAAGTCTTTAGGGACCAGATGACCTGTACTTTCCTGAAATGCTTTATTTGTACAATTGGCAGTCTAGCTGTCAGCTAAGGTAGGTTAGAGCATTAGCAGAAATAGACACACACCAAAAAATCTGAATAGAAAATGCCATCTACTTTGAAGTCAGGGCAAAAAAGTATGTATAAATAAATAAAAATGCAGCAATCATCCATATTAAAATACATGGGGGCTGTGCTGAATGCATTTTAAATTGAATGGAATCCAACTGGAAACTTATGCTGACTGTTACACAAATTTAGACTGATCCTAATGGGCTGCAAGTTCAGCTGTCACTGTCAAGCTGACATTCAGATTTGAACGTTACAAACCTCACTGACACCCCTACATTGCACATTACCTCTGCAAGTTTAAACTCAGAAGGCCAGATCTTCAGCTGATATCAGTTTAAATCCATTGAAGGCAATGGAGCTATATTCATTTACATCAAATGAAGATCTGACCCAGAGTTTTCCCAGGTATAATTGGCCTCCTAATATTTTTTATCCTTCTTGCCACAAAAAGCAGGGACTAGTCAAACAGTATTAAAGCTGGAAAGACTTCAGAATACTTTAAGTAACTTGTTCTATGTTGAATGTACTTCTTCACAGTATTACTGCAAGCTAGTGTGGGGGAGAATTCGGCAGGCTCTATTAGGGTGGGCTTCTGCGTGCTTGACCTGGGCCTGCCTTACAGCCAAACCGGCCCCAGACCTCTGGCTAAGCTAATAGTTGAACTCCGGCAGCTACAGTTGGGACACCGGGGGAGCCTGGGGGAGGCGATGAAAAACCCCAAAAGCAAATGTTATTTGCAATATGTGCCTAATGCTTTTGAAATATATAACTGCTTGTGTGAAGCAATTAATGAAAATGGATGTAGCGCGTGATTCCCCGATACCAATTGTATAACCACCCCTCATTGTGTAACTGTATCATGTAATAGACAATTGTGTAATTAGCACCCCATAAATGGCAAGGTTGTAACCGCATTGGAAAGTACCAAAAAGACCATAACTCAAATTGCACCCATCCCGGGCAAAGTTGCAAAAGAATGCTGGAAAGTACCAAAAGATCCTAACTCTCTTATTCCTAATAAGGCACTAGTACTCAATATGGTTATCATTACTTAACTGTGTGTAATTTGTTTGCGGTTTTAAGCTTTAAAAATCTCTGTGTGCTTTGTATCGGGGGAGCAGTTCCTAATGGCTGCTACCCCCAATGCATAAGTGTGTATTCAATAAACGGGCCTCAGGCTTGAGTCTCTGAACTAAAATCAATGCGTGGGTGACTTTTTCCACCACACTAGTTAAGTACTTTCCAAATAATGTAATTAGTTCTGGACTTAAAATTCATTTCCATCATTGGGTGTCCTCAATCCTAGATAATGTTCTCCGATTTCCAGACATCAACCTGTTTGAATACTTTCAGGTGCGAAGTATGAAGAAAAGTATAGCAGTCACTTATGATAAAGTATTATTGTAGTTGTTGAGAATAAATATGCCCTCTGAAAATGTCTGGGAAATAGAAAGCTCTCTAGATACTTGCGTATGTGCTCACTTTCCAAAGTATTTTTCTATACTTAGTGGTTACACTGGATCACTTTTCTTTTGTTCATTGCATGGCTTATCTTGAAATATGAACGAGACTAAGATGATAAACTCTTGATGATGATAGCAAAGCTTTCTTACTATATGAGTTCTCTGTTCTCCAAGACCAAAAGAGATGGGTCTTTCCCAAAATGCTGGTCTACTTAAGATCCAGATAAGACTTTTGTTTTAGGCTGACTTTGTGAAGAACCACTACTCTTGGGAAATGGAAAAGTAATCTCCAGAAAGATCTGAGAGCTTTTTAGAAAAGTTTTCTAGAAAAAACCAATTCAGGAAAACCCAATCCTATTCCCAGGTAGATCAATGGGAGCTTTTCCATTGACTTCAGTAGAACCAGGATCCGACTCTTACTTAGCACTGTTGCAGAGACAGGCACTTGTGTGACTAATTTTTTTGGCCACTTTTTAGCGCTTCCTAATTCCAGTGAATAGTGTTTCAATATCAGAGGGGTAGCCGTGTTAGTCTGAATCTGTAAAAAGCAACAGAGGGTCCTGTGGCACCTTTAAGATTAACAGAAGTATTGGGAGCATAAGCTTTCGTGGGTAAGAACCTCACTTCTTCAGATGCAATAAGTGAGGTTCTTACCCACGAAAGCTTATGCTCCCAATACTTCTGTTAGTCTTAAAGGTGCCACAGGACACTCTAGTGTTTCAATAGTGATCATTTATTATCCTCACCTTGCACATTACGATCAAGCATCCAACGCACATTTCTTCTTTTTGGCCTGCTACTTAGCCTGACTTCAGAAAGTAATGTTTATTGGATAGAACAGCAATGCAAAAGTTACTGTGGGCAGGGCCGGCTCCAGGCACCAGCCCACCAAGCTTGTGCTTGGGGCGGCACCTGGAGGGGGGCGGCGCGGCGCTCCGGCCCCCGGGGAGAGCGGGGCCACGGCCGGGCTCGCTGCCCTCCCCCTGGCGCTCTGGCCGCCCTCCCCCCTGGCGCCCTCCCCCCGGCCGCCGGGGGGAGAGCGGCGAGCCCTGGCTGGGGCTCGCCGCCCTCTCGCCGCCCTGCCCCCTGCGCTCTGGCCACCCTCCGGGGCTCCGGCCGCCCTCCCCCCCCACACAGGGGGGGGGAGTGGTGGCCGGCGGCTTTTTTGCCTGGGGTGGCAAAAAAGCCAGAGCCGGCCCTGACTGTGGGTATAAGCTTATATTTAATTTTTTTTTAATTGCAATAAAACTGAACCAGAAATTGTCAGGAGGTTAGGTTTCCTTGTGAGATTTATGGCAAATCCCTTCCTAATAGTGACACTATATAAAAACAATCAATTACTTCATATCAAGTTTAATGTGAAAGTTTCCCCATGCTGCCTTGCTGATGTACCTCAAACCTGACCTGGTGGGACCACCTCTAGGAGCAAGAGGAGTCCCCAGGCATATTCACACTCTGGCTTCTCTACTGAGACTCACAATGGTGCCTATTACTGAGGTGTCTTTCGTTTTTCTGATGTTGGCACCCGTCCACTAGGAGCTGGACTGTGGCCAGATACTAATTTCACATTAGTGAGCTCCAGAAGTGAAAAGCCACAACTGAATACATGGAAATTAGGCTGGCAAGAAGTTAAAAATCATGAAGCAGTATTATCACAAAGAAGAATATCCTTAAGGAGAACATATTCAATTCGTACTTACACTTAATGCCCTGGGCAGAGTTTTCCTGCTTCTCCATGCTACCTGTTGTGTCTAGTTTATTACAATTAATGGTGGTGGGACTCATCGCCATAAGGGGTGCAGATTAGTTTGCATTAATTATTATTAATATTGTGGTAGTACCAAAGAGTTCCAGTCATGGACCAGGACCCCATTGTGTTAGGTGCTGTACAAAGACAGAACAAAAAGGCTGTCTCTGTTTCCACAAGTTCCTAATCATTTCAGCTGTTCTTAAGTAATGGGAGAGTGGGGAAAATATACCACATTTTTCTGTTTGGAAGAAAAAATAATGTAACCGTGCTTTCTAGATATAGGTGCAGCAAAAATGGCTGAAATATGACATGGGTGTAACTGTGATTGAAGGCCAGTGCCGTTGTTTGGCCTGGGGATGGAGGAAATGTAGAAGTAGTTCTAAGCATCTAAAAAAACACTTCTAAGTTTGCTCCATAGGCATCTGCTAAGAGACCATCACTGCACCGTCTCCCCGACTGTCTTGAGCAGGGGGTTGGGCAGTGTTGCTGGGATGGCGTGCCCTTTTGGGATGGGGTGAGAGTTTTTAGAGCTCCTAGTCTAAATGTGCACAATCACTCTGGGTCCCGGGATAATGTGACCTAATGGCCTAAGTTAATATGGCTTCTTTCTCCTTCCGGGCTGTGTGGCCCAAAGGCCAAAGTCAATATGGCTGCCCTTCTGCTGGGTTGGGATGGCCTTATAGCTGGAGTCAATATAGCTGCCCTCCCTATCAGGGCAGGGTGGCTGTAATAGGTCCGTGCCGGGGCTCGACCCTCCTGGGCGGGAGGGGAGCCACACCGGCTCACTACTGCTGGAAGTAAACAGCCAGTTAGTTTAGAAGCTCCTGTCCTCCGATACAGGGGCGGAGCAAAACCGACCGCTAGCTCAGGGCTCAGGCCCTCAGACAGGGGCTGAGCACGTGACCGTGAGTTCAGGGCTCAGGCCCGCTGGTGCAGGGGCTGAGCAGACAACAGTTAGTTCGGGGCTCAGGCCCTCTGGTGCAGGGGCTGAGCGAGCAAAGGTAAAGAGCCCAGGCCCTGGATCAGGGCGAGGCACACACAGTTATAGCTCAGGCCCTTGGTTGCAGGGGCTGAGCAAGCAAACAGCTGGGGTACGCCCAGGCTCCTACGGCTGAGCGTTGGGTGAGGGGGAAGCCTGCCACCCGTGAGCGGGGTGGCAGGGGGGAACGCAGGCCCACCCACTCCACTGCGTTCCAGCCCGGGGCCCTAGCAGCGGTTACTACCGCTGCTGGTCAGTGGGGTATCCCGTCCGAAACACACTGACATTGGCTCACATTCATCTGCAGCCTGACCGGGGTCGGCTATCCCCGGGCTACTTGCAGGTTCCCCCTCAGGGCCTACCTCGTTCGTCGGGAAATCGGGCCAACTGCACTCGGGCGGCTCCTCCGGGTAACAGCAGGGGCGGAGGGGTCCTGATGTGGTCTCGCCTTCAGGGTTAGTGTGGGGGGGTTCCAAGGGTTCCTCCCAGCGATGGGAGCGGGCGGGCTCCGGCGGCTCCTCCTCGTAGTGGGCCCGGGGCAGCTCTGGCCAGTTAGGGTCCTGGCCTCAGGCCTCGGCGGTCTCCCGGCCGGGAGCTCCCGGCCACACGTCTGCTCCCTGTGGTGGCTGGCCGCTGACTGAGCTCTGGCGGCCGGCCTTTATACTTCCTGTCCCACCCCTTGACTTCCGGGGGGCGGGAACAGGCGGCGGTGGCTCCACCCACTCCGGTGCCTGCAAGGGTGCTCCCTCTTCTGGGCAGGAGGGGAGCCACACCGACTCACTACAGTGGCCTAACAGCCAGAGTCAATATCTCTGCATGGCCTAGCGAGCAAAGTCAATATGGCTGCTCTCTTCAGCCGGGCTGAGTGGCCTAGTGGCAAGCTGGGGGAGTGGGCCATCACTTAGGGGTGGGTGGAAGCCACGGTAGGGGGACCTGAGCTCTCCCTGCTCCACCAGGTCCCAGCTCAGGGCCCTAGCAGTGACAAGCATGCTCAGCATTGAGTCAGCAGGGAATCCAACTAAAACAAGCCAATGCCACCCAGCACAATGACTAATCCCCCTGTGCTATTTCCTACCCTGTCCCTGGTGTAGTCGTCCAGACATCTCCAGGGTCTCTGGGCTCCTCAATCTGTGCAGCTCTGAGCAACTCCAACACTCTTTGGGCATCCGCAAGTGCTTGGCCATCTATCTGCCTTGGTTTCAGCACCATGTTGCAAGCTCCAGCCCGGGGCCTCAGCAGTTTCCGGGCTGGAGCCTGCAACATGCATCCTCCCTCCTCGGTGGTCAGCCCTCAATGAGCTGGTTTGCTCCCTTTCATACCTGGTCTCCAGCTGAAGCATGCCCAGCAGGGCCGAGGGGGCACGGCATTCTTGGCCCAAAGGGAGGAGTTCACCCCTGCAGTACCAGTGTGGGGCAGGCGTGCCCCATCACAGGCAGAGACAAGGACTGCTGCTGGGAAAAATTGCATTGCAAATGTCTCATAGACACATAGTCCCACCTTGTATTTAGTTTGGACCCTCTGGTTACTTTCTCCAGTCCTGAAGAAGAGCTCTGAGAAGCTCGAAAGCTCGTCCTTTCCACTAACAGAAGTTGGTCCTCACCTACCTTGTCTCTCTCATAGAGCCTCAAATCAGAATATTACCTTAACGTTAGTGGCAGGAGAAAACAGTGAGCACCTAAATAAATAAATATCACTTATCTAGTGATTTTAGGGTCGGTCTTGTCTAATCTGTCATCCATTCACATTTTAAAAGACATCATGCTGGCTTCCAATTTGCTTTTTGGGTACAATTCCAGGTGTTGGCGTTGATCCATAAAGCCCATATTATAGGACTCCCAACAGCATAATGAAAGCTTGACTTCAGTGAACTTTGGATCAGTCCCTTAGTGCACTGCAGTTATCTGTAACAGAGACTGGCCTCCAGAAGAACAGAACAAGTTCAAGAAACAGAGCACAGTGGAACAGTGACTGGAGGAATCTTTGAAGAGGGCATGAGCTTCATGAAGTTCTTGCTCTTCTAAAGCTAAAGCTTTGTAGGCAGCACGAAGACACATATTTGCTTCCTATAGTGCCATTTTCCAAGTGGAATATATTGGCTCAGTTACAGAACTAAAGAGTGGATTTTTATTAAAGCTGGAATACTTTGTAAACATTTCTAGTTGGAAAATCCTGTTGTTTAGAAATGTCTTAGTGGATGTGCAACTCAAAATCAGGGTTCATAAAAACGATTAGAAAGTACAGTTGCATGGTATTGTGCTGGGGAAGGCTAATAATACATAGTTCTTTTCATCAGTAGATCTCAAGGTGCTTTACAAAGGAGGTCAATATCACCAATGCATTCCATAGATAGGGCAACTTACCCAAGGTCACCAAGCAGTACAGTGGCAAATCCAGGAATAGAATGCAGGTCACCTGAATCCTGGTTCAATGCTCTATCCTCTAGGCCACACCAGCGTTTCATAAAACTGGAGTTTGTAACATTGAGGTGTACCCTTAAACACTGGCATTTTGGGTTTCTACAGCATTGTCATTCTAGGCTGCTAAAGCATTTTATAGATAATTAAGAGAGGGATTTTCAAAAGCACAAATGTGCGTTAGGCACCCACTGCCCATTAACTTTCAATGGAAGTTGGGTGCCTTGCTGCACTTTGTGCCTTTTTGAAAAATTTCCTCCGAAAGATCAAGAGACTGAGGCATAAATAATAACTTGTCCAAAGCCACACAGTGAGACATTGGCCTTAGCAGGGGAAGAATCCAAAAAGATTTCTGGCTCCTGGGTCCTTGATCTACCAATAAGACAACACTTCTTTCCTTTAATGTAATGTACATTTCTTTAACCTCATTAGATAAGAGCCAGTTCTTACCATCAATGGAAACTAAATAACTAGCAGATTTTTTTATGATGCTAGTGATGCTGTGCTAGTGGCATGGCTGACATACATTTGCATATTGTGCTGTCGCAGAAAGCAAAGTGTTTTAGGTTGTAAAGCAGCATGGGGAGAAAATAGTTTGGGAGGCTAGTGCAATGCTATATTATCAAGAGAAAACAGCACAGCAAAAACGGTTGACAGTTTTGCATAATGTTGCTTTGTATTATATCAAGCAGGAAAGAAGTCATTCTGACAGGGAGACACAAAATTATGCTAGAATGGTTGTATTAGAAAAAGTGGGGTAAAAACAGAATTAGGAAACAATGTATAACCAATGTACACACGCAAACACAGAGAAAGAGAGAGATGCTGGCTGAGGTTTTTGGCACAATGTGTGTAAGTTGTTAGGGGTCCATTGAAGTTAATAAAACTGTGCTGATTTACAGCAGCTGAGGAGCCGGCCCGACATACGGTATGGCAGACATACGGTATGGCAGAACTGCAGGGGTCAGAGTCTTCAGAAGTAGAGCACAGAACTCGCAGCCCAGGAGGAGGTGGAGGTGAAGGTGACTTTAGGCTGCCTTTATGCCCTCACAATTCTGGGCTGCTCTAAAGGGCCCAAAGAGCCCCCAGTGTAAGTTAGACAGCCTGCAGGAGCTGCCCAAATTCTGCCAGCCCATCCCTACCTGTCTATGGGTGATTGCAATAATCAGAGTCTCCACAACATTGTACACTGTAGCCCTCCACAGCACAAACCTCCTGGCCCTGCCCTCCTCCTGAAATGCTTGCTGTACTGAGGCTTGCCGAGGGTAGCGGCGGTCCTCTGAAAAGAGCCTGTTCCTGTCTTCCTTACTCTCACACCGGGGAAGTTCTCCTCCAGCCGGATCCAGGGCTTTTAGAGCCCCTTTATGCTGCAGTGGCTCCTTTGTCCAGCACACAGGGGCTGGAGCAAGGATGAGACTCCCACCCAATGTACTCAGCACTGCTGAAGCTCAGGCTACTCTTAATAGTCCCTAAATGTAAATTTAGGTACCTACGTTTGAATATCCCTGGGGTAATTTTTGCTCTGTCAGGTTTAGAAATGTGAGAAGAGTAAATCGTTTTAGCATTTATTATCCATGGTCCATAATAGTCAGATATTAAATATCAAATTGTGTGTTATCTGAGGCTGATTAGAAGATGAAAAGTATCTATGGATCGTAGTGGATGTTTAACTGAATATTGTTGCAAAAGAAGAAAAATGCTATTTGTGTTGTATCAACAGGAGTACCACACATAAAACAAGCATGGTAATTAGTTGCTCTTCTTGGTTTGATTGGTTTGTCATCAGACTATTGCATTCAGTTCTGGGCACCTGACGTTAACAGAGACAAATGAGAGAGAGAGAGATCAGAGCAGAGGAACAAATATGAAAAAAGACAGAGAACATGGGTCCTTTCGGAAAGGACTGAGGATTTTCAGTTGGCAGAAGAAAGACTGAAGGGAGAGATTAACATTTTACTAATGTATAAAAGGATACTTTAGAGAGGACCAGGATCAGTCTTTCTCATTAGCAATGAGGATAGATCAAGAATAATGAGCTTCAGCTGCAGCAGGGAAAATTTAGGTTGAATGTAAGTAAAAACTTCATAACCAAGCTGCTATGGGAGGCTGTGAAATCACTAAAACATGAAGCTATTTAAGTCTAAAATAAACATACATCTGTTAGAGATGGGATGCCCAGATATTGTCACACTGAAAACCACTTTGGCAACAATGGTTTGCACCTCATTTGTAGATAAACTTACACACTTGTAAATAAAAAACTAAATGCACACCACCATAGCACTTACCTGCATTTGAAACTCCTTTGATTGAGTATACAGCAATAAGTATTTCCTGTTTATTAACAAAGAGGAAATTCTTTATATCTCACACATAACTACCCTTATGGAAAAGTCCTATATAATGTATTAAAACTGATTTCTTTTCTACAAGATTTTGTATCTAACATGCCTTATAAAGTTTAATGGAAGATTTTATCCGTGCTGGATGATTCTATACAATGGTGCAAAGGAACCTATAGCCAGGACTCCATTTTCTTTAATTCTTTAGGTTTTTAGATTACTTTCTGTAGAACCCTATTACATTCTATAGAACTCTTGCATAAAGGAAATTCTTCCTCTTCATGTAAAAAATTCTTGATAATTGAATCACATTGGTGGGAACCTGTAGGAGGGAAAATTTCAGTCACAGGAAAACTAGATTTGTGAATTTTTTCTGGTTTGTGCTCCTTCAAACTACTACCCAAAAATGTAGGGTAAAACTCAGTCTTGCGTTATACTGTTGAAACCTTTCAGCCTGCAACTTGTGCTACAAGCCCTGAAAAAGTGAACATGACCATTACCACCACCCATCTCCAAACCAGCAATAAGTCAACCAACCTGTGAACAAACGCAAGATATCCCAGCAATTCTGCATCTATATAGCATATTCACAGTCTGTTGTTGCCAACCTGACTGACAGCACATTTAAAGGCAGCCTGTAATTTACAGTGTAGAATATTACTTTATTTCCCCTGTAGAGCATGTTCGCCATATATTATCTGTTCTTTCTGTACTGTATTAAAATTAACACATTGTTGGCAAAGCAATTGGCAATAGCAAGCTTATCGGAACAACCCACTCTATCGGACAACAAAGTCCTTCACAGCCTCGCTAGTACATCCGGGATGACTTGTGTCTGAATTTCTCATCTTGCACTTCTGTCTAGCTCATCTTCATTAGGGAAGTGCCCGATGGTGTCTCATGAAAATGGATTACTTGGATACAGACTACAAGATGATGCCAAACAACTGCACAGCTATAACTAAATAAGACGCACCCATTAGTTACCTTCATTGTTTCTGGAGATTGCTATGAGCTAGGCTGAAAAAATTCTCCAAGGTGACATAGAAATCTCTGTGATTTTTAAGGACAAATATTGGTCCTGGATTTGCCAATACTTGGCAGTCCCCATCCTACTCCTGCCCTCCAGAGATCCTGCCACCACTGGCTTTTACAGTTCCAGCTTCTAGCAGCCAGTTTATATTTCACTTACACCTCAGCAGGCTTTGTGTGCATCCATATCCATCATCATTAGAGTAGCAACATGCAAAGCAAGTGGAATAAAAGCTAGTTATCAGGAGCTGGGACTAACTATGACAACTATGAGGTAGAATCTCTGGTCTCCAAAGGCAGGGAGGTTGAGGAGAAGAACGCGTAACTGGTGGGAAAATGGAAGGAGAATGTTTTTGTTTTTTAATTTCTTATTTCTGTGACCTCTGCGGCCTGCTGCAGAAAAGATGGAAACTGTGTTAAATGATCAGGAATTTGTGACTGCCATGCACTCCAAGCTAGACTTGCTCCCCCAATTAAAAGCTGTGAAAGCTGAGTTGTAAGGCTAGATGGCAGATGCAACTCTGCCAAAACACTGCTGCACTTTTGAATATCAGGCCACATAGTCCCTGATTCAGTTAAGTACCTAAGCATGTGACTAGCTAAGCATATGAGGAGTCATATGGGCTTTGGGAATGGCAGAATATAATATGGGGCCCTTAAGCTTAATGTGTGCAATAATAATACATAATGATCAATACAATGCTCTTATGGCATGGCCTATTAACCTAAGGCATTCCAAAGTCTGTATTGATTAATCAATCACCATAGTACTCATCGTGTGTGGTATTACACCTATTGCTTGGTGGGTAAATTGGCACACAGGTAAATTGAGTGAATTATCCATATTCTTATCTATAGTTAGAGGAAGAATCAGGGATAAATCCCAGGAGTTCTTACTTCAAGGTCCCTATTTTAACCACTAAACAACATTTCTTCTCCGTTTAGGTTGTCTGAGTGTGACAGTTATTGTTCCCAGATTTCTGTGCTAACAGGGAAAGAAGGAACTTGTAAGTTTTGTATCTGTCTGGTTCTCATTTTTACATCCCTTTGATACGATTAGCTGGGAAAATTCAAATCAGCTGCTACTGCTATGTCATATATTTTGAACTGAGTGGGAGCTGAAATACAGCTGTATTTCTGGATCAAATCCCAGAAATGCAACTATTTCCTATTAAAATCAAATCAGAATCTGATGAGCTGTATTTTGCTCATATGTCTAAGTAATAACTCTTTCATCTCAAGTTAAATCTGCAGTTTGACTGAACCTCCACTACAGTATGATTGTACTTGTATAAAGTAACCTGTACAAAAAATTCTACATGAAGTGGCCAGATTCCTTCTCATCTTCTACAAATATCAGGAGTATGTTAGGAGAAACAAGCTAGTTACCTAGAGTTGGTTAAAAATTTCCTGTTGAAACTTTGCCAAAAAAATGGCCTTTTTTCCCCACGCAAAATACGGTGTCCATGAAATTTTTATTTAATTCAAAATGGAACTACATTAAAAACCAGAAAATTTTAGCAAAATGTTTTGGAAAAAACCCTTGACACTTTTCAGTTCTTTTGACATTTTGTGTGGAAAATACTTACCATGTTCCTATCAGAAATAGCAGTTACACATATTGACCCTTCATAACTGTTAGTTTCCCCATATATAAAGTCTATTTGCTCCCTACCTGCCTCTGGATCCAGCAGAGGCACTCTCTGAAATGGAAAATGACAAAGGTTGGCAGTACAATGAAGACCCCCTATAAATATTACAGATAAAAATGAATAAATGTTTAATTAAGTATAAATTCTCTTTGTCCCAGATCATTTATAGGTCTTGCAGCTGTTAAAAATAACTCTCACATGCATAAAATGGATACAGTGATTTTGTAAAACCCTTTATTCGCTTGGAGAAATATGTGATTCTCCAAATCACACTTTTCACACAAAATCCTTCCTACTGTGGAAAATTGGGCCACATGGCAGCCCTTTCAACTGGGAATTTATTTTAAAGGCAAATTTTCAAAGGTGCTGTAATCAACAGAAGCCATAGGTTCTCAACATCTATCACTGGCCAGATTTTCAATTAGACCGTGCAAAATTCAGATTCAAACCTGTATCTGAACTTCTGAAAAATCAGCCTACTAACAACTAACTAGCCATAACTAACTTGGAATTAAAATTAAACTTCCAACTCTTTTAGCCATATGCAATTCACCTGCAATTCACTTTCCCACAGCTTTACTGTTCACAAGAAGTATGAGCACAGTGGAAGCCAATTCTTTTAAGGGGAAAATGTTTCTGCACCACTGAGCCAGCACGGTTTAACTACACAACCTCAGCCTTGCATTATGCTAGTGTTTTGCATTAATTTATTCTAAATCAGCTATAACTCTGTGATGCAATTTCTTTCAGCTCTTATTCCCCTTTTGTCATTCCCCCATCACTACTTTTGATATTGCACGTTCTGATTAGCTGTCCATTTAAATAATAAAGGCCAACCAATCAAATAGTGAAAAGTCCAGGTTCCATTGTGAGCCACACTAATATACTTCTGTACTTGGCAGATGACAGCGAGCATTATGATCCGTATGACAAAGATTAACATAAGGAGGAAATAGGACATTTTATCTGTTCTTTGTGACAATGATTATAACTGAAGTGGGAAATATTCCAAAGTGGAACTCTTCTCATTAGTCAAAAGGGTATAATCTTTCTGTGGGTATCTGGTAGTGGTGTATCGACACTTCACTAATTTACATGTCAGATGAACATATATGATATGAGATTGAAGAAAGATTGAGTGGTTGCATCACACGGCTGAAAGAGTTGGAAGTTTAATTTTAAATAAAGTTTGAGAGATTTTAGTGCTTTTTCAGCCAGTTGTACAAACTGATTGTTCTCTTCTTTTAGCCCAGGACACAGTCTCTGGCCAGTTTGTCTTCGTTAACAAGTTTGCATAAATCCATACAAAAATAACTATTAAAGATTTCAGGTTAGAATCTCCAGGAGTCTATTAACAAGAGGGGAATTACAGCTGACTCATAGAACTTTTCCTCATCAAACAGACAAACATCTGGTATGCAGCAGATGAACAGGCTTTTGAAGGATGAGAGTTTACATGTACAGCAAATCAGCAGGAAATTAGCAGGTCAAGATAGACCAAACTGGAACCAGGAATCCAAAACCCTTCAAAAAGGTGATTCAGATCTGAACTTTCCAGATAGAATTCATCCTTACAGGATAGATTCCAGGTCAGATCTAAAATCAGAAAAGGCCGTTTTCTAGTTGTGGTTTGGATACCATAATTCTCATGAGACTTTGACCCATGAATACAGAAGTCTTTTTTTTTTTTCCCTCTCCACAGAATCTGAATCCAATCTATAGCCCTGACTTGCCTCAAAACCAAATCCAAAGCTTAGCTTAAATCTAGTCAAGCTCCCAACACTGCATAGTTGGCTGTTCTATTATGCTCCTAAAAACCTAAAGGGTTATACATGTACTATTGTCCTCAATACAGAAAAGGACTACACAATAGAAATGCTTTACTAGATTATTTAAGAGAGGTGCTTTATCAACCGGCTTAATGTGGAGTTATCATAATGGACCAGTTGTACTGGTTGTATAAGTACTTTTTGCCACCACTACCACCTCTTCTCTACTTTTTCTCTTCTAGCTATCAAGGGTGGCTTGTACCCATCATGGTAGCATTCTAGTGGAGAGAATCATTTTGACAAGTTTATTTTTCCCACAAAAAAGGTCACATTCTCTGTCACTTGGCATCATTTCCAGTTCACCTTGTCTATTTCCACACTCCTTGCAGACAATTAGAGCACCTAAGAACAGCCATATTGGTTCAGACCAAAGGGCCATCAAGCCCAATATCCTGTCTTCCGACAATGGCCAATGCCGGGTACCCCAGAGGGAATGAACAGAACAGGTAATCATCAAGTGATCCATTCCCTGTTGCCCATTCCCATCTATTGACAAACGGAGGCTAGGGGCACCATCCCTGCCCATCTTGGCTAATAGCCGTTGATGGACCTGTCCTCCATGAATGTATCTAGTTCTTTTTTTAACCCTGTTATTGTCTTGGCCTTCACAACATCCTCTGGCAAGGAGTTCCACAGGTTGACTGTGTGTTGTGTGAAGAAATACTTCCTTTTGTTTGTTTTAAACCTGCTGCCTATTCATTTCATTTGGTGACCCCTAGTTCTTGTGTTATAAGGAGGAGTAAATAATACTTCCTTATTTACTTTCTCCACACCAGCCATGATTTTATAGACCTCTATCATCTCCCCCCTTAGTCGTCACTTTTCTAAGCTGAAAATTCGAAGTCTTATTAATCTCTTCTCATACGGCAGCCGTTCCATACTCCAATCATTTTTGTTGCCCTTTTCCAAACCTTTTCCAATTCTAATATATCTTTTTTGAGATGGGGCAACCACATCTGCACGCAGCATTCAAGATGTGAGCGTACCATGGATTTATATAGAGGCAATATGATATTTTCTGTCTTATTATCTATCCCTTTCTTAAAGATTCCCAACATTCTGTTTGTTTTTTTGACTGCCACTGCGCAGTCAGTGGATGTTTTCAGAGAACTATCCAAAATAACTCCAAGATCTCTCTCTTGAATGATAACAGCTAATTTAGACCCCGTCGTTTTATATGTATAGTTGGGATAATGTTTTCCAATATGCATTACTTTGGATTTATCAATATTGAATTTCATCTGCCATTTTGTTGCCCAGTCACGCAGTTTTGAGAGATCCTTTTGTAGCTCTTCGCAATCTGCCTGGGACTTAACTATCTTGAGTAGTTTTGTATCATCTGCAAATTTTGCCACCTCACTGTTTACCCCTTTTTCCAGATCATTTATGAATATGTTGAATAGGACTGGTCCCAGCACAGACCCCTGGGGGACCCCACTATTTACCTCTCTCCATTCTGAAAACTGACCATTTATTCCTCCCCTTTGTTTCCTATCTTTTAACCAGTTACCAATCCATGAGTGGACCTTCCCTCTTATCCCATGACAGCTTACTTTGCTTAAGAGTCTTCGGTGAGGGACCTTATCAAAGGCTTTCTGAAAATCTAAGTACACTATATCCATTGGATCCACCTTGACCACATGCTTTTTGACCCCCACCCCAAAGAATTCTAGCAGATTGGTGAGGCATGATTTCCCTTTACAAAAACCATGTTGTCTCTTCCCCAACAAATTATGTTCATCTATGTGTCTGACAATTTTGTTCTTCACTATAGTTTCAACCAGTTTTCCCGGTACTTATGTCAGACTTACTGGCCTGTAATTGTCAGGATCAGCTCTGGAGCCCTTTTTATTTATTTGTTTGTTTATTTATTTCAGTCATCAGATGTTGCAGATAAAACCCCTGTTTTCTGTCATCACCTGGAAGTGCCTAAAGTGGAAATATAATAAAGTGCTAGGGATGGGTTGTTTGGTTTTGGTAAGAAAAACCTTCTCCGCTACTCCTTTCTTTCGGTGTCTAGTTTAAAGCCTAATGAGCCTTGTTAGTAAAATAACGACATGGCATCATTGTCATTTTGGCAGGTGTCATAGTTTTGTATAACAGTAATGTCTAGAGGCCTCCGCTAAGCTCACACTCCACTGGGCTAGGTTCTGTACCCATGTCTAGTAAGAGTCCCTGCCCAAAAGAGGTCACACTCTAGACAAGAGAGACAAAGAGCAGGAGGAGAAGCAGACAGGAGAAGTGATTTACTTAAGATCACACAGCAGGTCAGTGGCAGACCCAGTCCATGGTTCTAGCCCCTAGACCACACTGTCTCTCTATCAGTTTGTCCCTGACACAGTGTGATATTTACAGGGTGGTGACAGTGGTGGATACTGACTATCATCATACTCATCATCAGCATCACTGTGCTCCTCTGTATAAAACAGCTTCTTCCAGAATGGAAGTGATGACCTGGCTTCTTTCAATGCCAAAACAGGGGTTCTATAGTGACAGAAGTTGAACCGGGGGGCAGGAGAGGAAGAGAAGGGCAGGAGGGAAGTGTAATTATTAGACATGTAAAGCTTTCTTTCAGCAGCCTAGATTAAGATTTAGAAGATCTATTATAGATGTAAATAACTTCAGTTATAGGCCTGTTTCCAGTGACAGTAAAACCTTTCAAAACATACACCACAAATGAATCATGTCCTCCCATGCTATTAAGTTACATTATGTTTAGGACCCTACCAAATTCATGGTCCGTTTTTATCAATTTCATAGCCAGAGGGTTTTTAAATTGGTCAATTTCACGTTTTCAGATTTTTACATCTGAAATTTCATGGTGTTCTAACCGTGGGGGTCCCTGGTACCTGGAAGTGAGTCTGATCACCACCACCCCAGAGCAGCCAGGTAGGGGAAGGACAAGTCCTGTCCCTGGCTGGGACTTGCAGCTAGGAGCCCCCTGGGTGGGGCGCTCCCAGCAGGACAGGTGAGATCGGACCCATCTCCACAAGCCTCTTCTGACTTCAGGAACTGCCGGGGCTGCTGCCCAGCTCCAGAAATTTGTGAAGCAGGGGGAGGCACTCAGGGGTGAGTCTGATCTCCCCCCGAGAGCGGCCTTGCAGGGGAAGAACAAGTCCTGTCCCTCCCCAGCCTGGCCGGGACTCGCAGCCAGGAGCCCCTGGCTGGGGCACTACCAGCAGCACCGGGGAGATCAGATTTCACCGAGAAGGACTTATTTCACAGTCCATGACACATTTTTTATGGCCCTGAAATTGGTAGGGTCCTAATTATGCTGCTCTAGTGAAATGAATGCTTTGTAATGATATTATTTAGCTTTAAACAATCAAGACACTTTCCATTATATTTTATGTAAAAATAAGTTATTAAGCAGTAGTGATTTAAAGCACTGTAAGCATTTATTTATTTATTTTACTCCTGGGGGGATTCTGCACCACTGTGCAATGCTGAATGAGCACAGAATTAATGTTCTGCACAGAGTTCCCTGGACACAATACTCCAGCTGAGGCCTAACCAGAGCAGAGTAGAGTGGAAGAATGACTTCTCGTGTCTTGCTCACAACACACCTGTTAATACATCCCAGAATCATGTTTGCTTTTTTGGCAACAGCATCACACTGTTGACTCATATTTAGCTTGTGGTCCACTATAACCCCTAGATCCCTTTCTGCCGTACTCCTTCCTAGACAGTCTTTTCCCATTCTGTATGTGTGAAATTGATTTTTCCTTCCTAAGTGGAGCACTTTGCATTTGTCTTTGTTAAACTTCATCCTGTTTAACTCAGACCATTTCTCCAATTTGTCCAGATCATTTTGAATTATGACCCTGTCCTCCAAAGTACTTGCAATCCCTCCCAGTTTGGTATCATCCGCAAACTTAATAAGCGTACTTTCTATGCCAATATCTAAGTCGTTGATGAAGATATTGAACAGAGCCGGTCCCAAAACAGACCCCTGCGGTACCCCACTCGTTACGCCTTTCCAGCAGGATTGGGAACCATTAATAACAACTCTCTGAGTACGGTTATCCAGCCAGTTATGCACCCACCTTATAGTAGCCCCATCTAATTTGTATTTGCCTAGTTTATCAATAAGAATATCATGCGAGACCGTATCAAATGCCTTACTAAAGTCTAGGTATACCACATCCACCGCTTCACCCTTATCCACAAGGCTCGTTATCCTATCAAAGAAAGCTATCAGATTGGTTTGACATGATTTGTTCTTCACAAATGCATGCTGGCTGTTCCCTATCACCTTACCACCTTCCAAGTGTTTGCAGATGATTTCCTTAATTACTTGCTCCATTATCTTCCCTGGCACAGAAGTTAAACTAACTGGTCTGTAGTTACCTGGGTTGTTTTTATTTCCCTTTTTATAGATGGGCACTATATTTGCCCTTTTCCAGTCTTCTGGAATCTCTCCCGTCTCCCATGACTTTCCAAAGATAATAGCTAGAGGCTCAGATACCTCCTCTATTAGCTCCTTGAGTATTCTCGGATGCATTTCATCAGGCCCGGGTGACTTGCAGGCATCTAACTTTTCTAAGTGATTTTTAACTTGTTCTTTTTTTATTTTATCCGCTAAACCTACCCCCTTCCTATTAGTATTCACTATGTTAGGCATTCCTTCAGACTTCTCGGTGAAGACCGAAACAAAGAAGTCATTAAGCATCTCTGCCATTTCCAAGTTTCCTGTTACTGTTTCTCCCTCTTCACTAAGCAGTGGGCCTACCCTGTCTTTGGTCTTCCTCTTGCTTCTAATGTATTGATAAAAAGTCTTCTTGTTTCCTTTTATTCCCGTAGCTAGTTTGAGCTCATTTTGTGCCTTTGCCTTTCTAATCTTGCCCCTGCATTCCTGTGTTGTTTGCCTATATTCATCCTTTGTAATCTGTCCTAGTTTCCATTTTTTATATGACTCCTTTTTATTTTTTAGATCGTGCAAGATCTCGTGGTTAAGCCAAGGTGGTCTTTTGCCACATTTTCTATCTTTCCTAACCAGCGGAATAGCTTGCTTTTGGGCCCTTAATAGTGTCCCTTTGAAAAACTGCCAACTCTCCTCAGTTGTTTTTCCCCTCAGTCTTGATTCCCATGGGACCTTACCTATCAGCTCTCTGAGCTTCCCAAAATCTGCCTTCCTGAAATCCATTGTCTCTATTTTGCTGTTCTCCCTTCTACCCTTCCTTAGAATTGCAAACTCTATGATTTCATGATCACTTTCACCCAGGCTGCCTTCTACTTTCACATTCTCAACGAGTTCCTCCCTATTTGTTAAAATCAAGTCTAGAACAGCTTCCCCCCTAGTAGCTTTTTCAACCTTCTGAAATAAAAAGTTGTCTCCAATGCAGTCCAAGAATTTGTTGGATAGTCTGTGCCCCGCTGTGTTATTTTCCCAACATATATCCGGATAGTTGAAGTCCCCCATCACCACCAAATCTTGGGCTTTGGATGATTTTGTTAGTTGCTTGAAATAAGCCTCATCCACCTCTTCCACCTGGTTAGGTGGCCTGTAGTAGACTCCTAGCATGACATCTCCCTTGTTTTTTGCCCCTTTAAGCCTAACCCAGAGACTCTCAACACTTCCGTCTCCTATGTCCATCTCTACCTCAGTCCAAGTGTGTACATTTTTAATATATAAGGCAACACCTCCTCCCTTTTTCCCCTGTCTATCCTTCCTGAGCAAGCTGTACCCATCCACACCAACATTCCAATCATGTGTATTATCCCACCAAGTTTCAGTGATGCCAACAATGTCATAGTTGTATTTATTTATTAGCACTTCCAGTTCTTCCTGCTTATTCCCCATACTTCTCGCATTTGTGTATAGGCATCTAAGATACTGGTTTGATCTTTCCTCCCAGTTTTGTCCTGACTCTCCTTTCTCTCTGCCAATATAGCCCGCACTCCTTCTTGTTTCCGACCCATCTCCCCGGTCTCCATGTTCCCCACTTACCTGTGGGCTATATTGGCAGAGAGACAAGCTTTTGAGTTTACACAGAGCTCTTCTTCAGGTCAGAGCTCTGAATAAGCTTGAAAGGGTGTCTCTTTCACCAGCAGAAGATGGTCCAATAAAAGATACTAGTATTATGATCTTTTGATACTAACACAAGCAAAACATTGTTGTGTATCAGACTTAAATCAATTTTGGTGCTTAGGTAAAGCCCTGTACGCTAAAGACTTGAACCTGCAAGATGCTGAGTGACCTCCACACCCACTTGGTTAAATGGGAATGGAGGGCACTAGCATCCCCCAAAGTATTCAGCACTCTACAGGATTGGGCCCTTCGTACCAAATTCTGGTCGCACGGAAACCAATGATAAAATTGATGCTGAAATAAGGTCTATTGAGAAAAGACTTAATAAAAAAAACTAGCAGCCAACATCAGCCAGGATGTTCTTCTTCATGAGCAGATGTACAAGGTTTAGGACAGTGAACTGTGTGAAGCAGAGAGGTCTGTTGCATATGAGCAGATAACCTAGTAATTTTATTATTACGTGATCTATAATTCACACCAGTTCAATTGCACGAAGTTTTGTGCTAATCCTATTATTTCATCCTTATGAACTCTTAATCCAAAAGCTAGGCAAAAATCAAACTCTAGAAGAACCATGATTCCTGTGCATATGGGTGTCTTCTGGATAGCTCAATATACAGCATTTGAAGGCTTCAAGAAAGAATTTATAAATGAATTATCCAGGGCATGTTAGTCTCACATATCTATTTCAACAGAATGGAAGGATTTTATAATACTAGCATTTCACTCAGGCATAGGGGGGGAGGGGGGAGTCTGAACTCAAGCATAAAGGAAAAAGAAGAAAATATAATGTTATGGGAATGAGCATTGACATCAAACTTACGTGTGTGCGGATAGGAAACATGTTCAGACCAGTACGTGTACCATGCTACTTGCTGGGCAGATATTGGATGGGACTAATCATTTTGACAAAGTTCCTCCTCTATCTTGGTGGGTCCTGCGCTTATTGGCGGATTTTCTTGCCTCAGAGATTCACTATGTGGGTTGGGGAACAGCCCAGAGACCTTCCCCTCCTGAAGAACCCACAATCCAGGTCAATTGGGAGGTTTGGGGGTAACCCGGGCCCGCCCTCTACTCCGGGTTCCAGCCCAGGGCCCTGTGGACTGCAGCTGTCTATAGTGCCTCCTGTAACAGCTGCATGACAGCTACAACTCCCTGGGCTACTTCCCCATGGCCTCCTCCCAACACCTTCCTTATTCTCACCACAGAAACTTCCTCCTGGTGTCTGATAACGCTTGTGCTCCTCAATCCTCCAGCAGCACACCCTCTCACTCTCAGCTCCTTGCGCCTCTTGTTCCCAGCTCCTCACACTCCCACCACAAACTGAAGTGAGTTCCTTTTTAAAACCCAGGTGCCCTGATTAGCCTGCCTTAATTGATTCTAGCAGCTTCTTAATTGGCTCCAGGTGTCCTAATTAGCCTGCCTGCCTTAACTGGTTCTAGCAGGTTCCTGATTACTCTAGTGCAGCCCCTGCTCTGGTCACTCAGGGAACAGAAAACTACTCATCCAGTGACCAGTATATTTGCCCTCTACCAGACTCCTGTACCTCACTGGTCTGGGTCTGTCACATCATCTACATCGCTGAACTCTAGCCACCAGCTGCTGATTTTTTTTTTTAAAGGAAAAGGCTACCCAGCTATAAACATTCATAGACTGTGAATAGAAGGGGCCATTAAATCATCTAGTCTGACCTCCTGTATTACACAGGAGGTAGCATTTCATCCAGTTACTCCTATATTGTGCCCAATAACTTGTGTTGGCTAAAGCCTATCTGCGAGAAGAAACATCGAGAGATGGAGAATTCGCCATTTCCCTGGTAGTCAGTGCGATTCATCGTGATTAATTTTTTTAAGCGCAGTTAATTTTTTTGAATTAATCGTGTTAGTTAACTGCGATTAATCGACAGTCCTACCAAAAGCATTTGCTAAAGCCCTAGCTTGGAGACAATTAAATTAGTTAGATACACATCTATCTGTACTCTTCGTGAGCAGGACTAAGCATGCATATACAATCACTTTGTTTAAACTGCACTGCATAAACATGTAGGCTTGCTGTCACAGCTGGTGATGGTCTTCTATTTTAAAATGGCTTAACACACAGTTTTGATAAATGTGGTTAACATAAACCCCATTGCAAATTTCTCTCCTCCGAGGAATCTCTCTCTCATAATATATTAATAACTGCAATAAAACAAATGTTATGGAGGGGGTATTGTCCAGAGGTGTTAAATGTTGTCTTTGCAAGGGTTTTCAGCAAGATATTATTTAGAGGGGCATAGCTCCAAAACATTCTAGGTGCTTTTTAAGTACAATGAGTGGACTACATCCTCCTAAAATCAGGTTGTGCCCAACTGGTGCATGAGACTGCAGGGGAGGGTACAACAAGCTAGGAACAGTCACATATCCTGCACTTCCTGAGCACAGGGACTGTTCCCTCCTAGCATCCCTACGGCACCAGCTACCCCAAAGGTGGTGGGAAGGGTCATAGAGTTTAAGGCCAGAAGGGACCACCAGATTATCTAGTCTGACCTCCTGTATATCACAGGCCACCAACACCACCCAGCACCTACATACTAACCTCAACAACCAAAATTAGACCAAAGTATTACAGCCCACAGAAGACTAGGCTTTTATGTGGCACAGGCAGCAAATAGGAGAAACCAAGGTGCACCCAGTGCCTGAGACCCCTGCAGTGGCAGGGAAATAATTACCTGAGACATACCCAGATAACCCTGACAAGTGACCCACAGCTGCATACTGCAGAGGAAGGAAAAATATCCCCCAAGGTCACTGCCAATCTGTCCTGGGGGAAAATTCCTTCCATCCCCACATATGGCTACATTAGAGAGCTCTGAAAGACAAGGCGCTTCTGCTGAGGCAGTTTAGCTCCGCACCAGTGCCAACCTCCACAGCAAAAGGCAAGTGAATAATTGCCACAGTCTTCCAAAGCAGAGACTGATTTTCGAGAAATGTTAATCGGCTTAGTGTATGTGTCTGCTCATTGCACAAAAAGGAAAGAAGAATGATACAGATTGTGTCAAATGCACCTATAACGCGGAGTCCCTTTGTTCTCACCTGTGATGGAGGTAACCCCTAAAACCAGTTGCGGCAGTACGTTAAATCAGTCAAGCTGTAACAAGGGCCATTAAAATATTTACATCTCTATAACAAGGAGAATAAGGTAGCTAAAGGCTGGATTTGCAAGTTGGCTGGGTTAGACTGCTTAGGATAGTGATTTAAAATTCTAGTAGGAGGGTCTATAAGACTTGGTGTTTTTTGGTAAAATAAAATGTAAATATTATTCCTAGGGTTACCATATTTCAAGGTCCCAAATAGAGGACACTGCTGGGGAGAGGAGGAGCTGGAGGGAGTTGGGGGTGCAGTTTCTACTGTCCAGTTTATTTCTACTTTGAATATCTAACATTTATAAATAACTGTAATAGCCTCAAAACTAAATGTAGATATACCTTTTTACATGCAGTCAGTCCTTTCCTACTGCACTTCTTTCTGTTGTACCCATGCCTATTTTTCTGTCGACATATCTTTCTCAGCAGCTGTTGATTGCTCATCAAGTAGCCATGAAAGTCTTTGTCAGATGTGTGCCTGACGTTGTACTGTACAAGCAGGATCCTGTTCAACGACTCAACAGTCAAAACCAGGCCACGTTTACTTCTGCACCACTGCTGGCGGCGGCGCTGGCTTTGTAAGGGTGGCAAACCAGTAAACAGGCATGCCACTATTAGGGCACACCGGGAATCGTAGTTCTACTAGAATCGATGTTGGGAAAAGGACGACCAAGTTAAAATCACAAGCATTTGTTCATATTTCAAAAATCTGTCCAGATGGCGATCAGAGGACCAAAACAGAGGTGATGCCCAGGGAAACCTGGACAGATGGTAACCCTAATTATTCCCAAGTTCCTTTTGTCATAATATTAAAAACTTTTTATCCCTGCAAGCCCTCAAGTTCAATGTATGGCCCCATACTTCATCCGCAAGCTTCTGTTTATTAGAATTATTAGACTAGATAATTGTAATATATTAGTTTAGTTTAGTTTTCAATATTACCAGATTATACATAGACACAGGAATGATAATCAAGGCTCCCAGAACTTGAGCTCTTAGTAATCATCAGCAAGCACAGAAGCCCTACTCTATCGTCCTTGCTGTTTACAACCGCTGCAAAAAGATCTGGGTTATAAAATCGCAGATGGACAGTCCACTTTCTATGCAGACTTCTGAGTAAGAACAGTGTAATATTTTGCTAAATCAAAAATTATCACTGTACAGGGAATGCAACAGTGAGCAGAAAGATTTGGGACTGAACGCTTCAGCTGGTTCACAAATAAGAAATGAGGGATTCTTTTAGGGAACTGTTTATTGAGCAACTCAATGTTCACAGCTGTGAACAGTCTCCAGCGGTGACTCTGACAGGTGAGATCTTCTCTCTCATTGGGGTGTTAACTCTATAGTTTAATTATGCCATTTTAAATAGCAACATTAACTATTTCATTGGGAGTTGTTAGAAAATGGAATTGCACAGGAGAAAAAGGATCAAAGACCTCATCTACATGGGAAAGTTACACCAGTCATACCGGCATAAGCCCCTTGGGAGGCACTTTATTCTAGTCAGAGTGGCTTTTTTTTTAAATTTAGCTTAAACCCCTTACAAGTGACCTTAGCTGAACAAAAACAAAAACAAAAAAAACAGCCCACAACAACATACCACTCTTCTACCAGAAGAAGAGTGTCTACATGGTTTTTCTTTACCAGTTTAACTATATTAGGCTAAATTCATACCTTAACTTCTGCTGAAATATTTTTGGCCGTGTAAACAAAGACAGGAAAAGGGAAGAGAAACAAGGAAAGGAGGGTTTAGAAGGCAGAGAACCAAAGGGCAGAAATAGTGGTGGTGACATTGGCACTTAGCAAACAAGGGATGATCACTAAGGGTATGTCTACACAGCAAAAGCAGTGCTCAGAGGCCTACCTGAGCTAGCTTGAATCCAGCTTCTGCAGGTAACAACAATAGTGAAGACAGAACAGAACAGGCTTCAGAATGGGCTAGCAAATCCAATACCTACCCCGGGTCCATGCCGGGTTGTAGTATCCACTCCGAAGCCTGCACTGTGCTATTACTGTGAATCATGCTAGCGGTATAGACATAATCTAAGGATCAGATGCTCCCCTGCTTACTCATCAGTAGCACCCTACTCCACAAGCAATTCCTTGAAATCAGAAACACTTAACCAGCTTTGTAAAGTGCTTCCAGACCCTCTCATGAAAGGTGCTACAGTATACAAGATGAAGGCCCAGCCAGGGCTGCCAAACCCTGAATTGTGCAGTGGTGGTGTTGCCACCCCCTGCCACTTCAGAGGCCCTACGACACATGTAATATCCCACCTCCCCAAAAGCTACAAAGACTTAGGGAAAAAAGAAATTCCAAGGAGGCGCCTGCTCTGGGAGCCAGAGAAACTCGCCAGTCAGCAGGCACAGACAGTCAGCCGGCGCTCTATGACACTGATGACGTCATTGAATGATTTCCACAGTTTTCAGTCCGAAGAGTCTCTTCCTGCACTGATTGGCTGATCTCCCTTTCAGGGCTGTTCAGGAACTAAAATTCAGCTTGGTTCCTATGTGGGGCTCACAAGAAGTTATTTATTCTGTCCCGCCCACTAAATACCTGCATACGGGCCAAGAAGAAACTGGTTATTAGCTGGAGAGAACCTGATATGTTAGTGCCCTATTGAAATGGTTACTGATGTTCTGACAAGGGTCACAAGTATTGAATAACCCTCATCTAGCCACCTGAACCTACCCAAACCTCGGCGAGTTTATGTTTGCACTATAGGTTTGCATCATCCCATTGCAATGCCAGATCAGAAGAGCTCTGTGCTTCAGGAGCTCAATATTGGAAAGAATTTGGGTTCAGTTTGCGATCCCATATGGGTAGAGCCCAAACTTCTCATTTCACCACTCCTCACGATGACATCCTTCTGCTTTATAATAGCATGACATGAGGGAACTTCAACTTTTTCTTATGGACCAAAAATCATCAGCTTGAACAGCGACTTCTCCTTCTTCAGCAGGTTAGTTCAGAGCCTTTGTAGTGCCAGTTATTGCAACATTGATATTTGGAATTCTTTTTAAGAAGGGAATAGAGTAAGTGCCTCAAACAGTCATTCTGGTGTGGATTTGCTGCACTGATTCTGGGACTGTATCAGTGTCCCCTATGTGGCATTTCAGTAGCACCCTGGACAACCACAGCTACCTCTGCTATCACAATTATAACATGTAGGCAACCTGAGCCCGTAGCAAGTTCTGTCTCACAAGACTTCCCGTGGAGTGTATGAAAACCACTTTTCATCACAGTGTTTCCACTGCTCGGCTCCACGGCCGGCTCTAGGCACCAGCTTAACAAGCAGGTGCTTGGGGCGGCCAAGGGAGAGGGGCGGCACCTGCGGCAATTCGGGAGCATCAGGTCCCTCACTTCCTCTAGGAGCGAAGGACCTGCCGCTGAACTGCCGCTTTTTTTTTTTTTTCCAATTGACGCTGCCGATCGTGATCGCGGCTTTTTTTTTTTTTTTTTGCTTGGGGCGGCAGAAGTGCTGGAGCCGGCCCTGCTCGGCTCTACCCAACCGAACAAAGTAAACCACGATGGATCACAAATTACTTAACTCTGCCCTTCTAGGTGCTTGTTCGTTGTGTAAGGACTCGTTTAGAATAATGATCGCCTCTGGCTGCTTCTGTTTCTGCCTGAGTCACATACAGTATTTCCCAATGTCACGTTTCATACCAATCCTGGTAGAAAAAGCAGATACCCACATCACACGGGTAGCTGCTCTAGCAGTCTCCGCTCTGTATCATTGACTGCAGATTATGATAGCTCCGTCTTTACAACTTTTGAAGTAACCCCATCCCTTCTCCCTTATTGATATTTGTTTTTAGCAATAAATGTGTTGAGCCACAGATAATTGTTGTAGCCTATAGCACGCATACTGGAGCACCAGAAGGTCAGTGACATTCACAGCCATCACAGAGACTCTGTTTGCCTTTCTGCTGTCAACAGAGCCTCGCTAAACTACACCATCTGGTAGTGCAGCTGTTTTAAGCAGAAATGCCTCCAACAGACCTTGCGCTTGGAACAAATCTTTCACAGCATGACCTCAGGTCCACCGTGCAGTGGGCTGCCTTGAGGGATTATTTCACTCTAATCAATTATTCATAGGTGGCCTGAGCAGAGTAGTGCATCTCTCCCATTGTTAGACTCAGCAGACATTCAGAGATCAGATTAGAGGGCTGGCAATGGGATGGAGAGGTGACATCTGGGTTAGGATAGGCTAGGGTGTACTCCCCTCTTTGGAATTCAAAGCGTAGCTAGGGATTGGATATGTTGATACAGAAATCTCACGAGTTGTTCTTATGGAATGTTTGGACCCTCGTCAGGTGAGAATTATTCCATCTTGAATATCATGCATATCAGATTTTTTTTTAAACTAGGCCCTTTCAGGTTTTGGACCCAAGGGAAGGGGTTAAATTTGAGTTTTCAATTGGGGTCCCATCTCTAATTGTTATTCTTCATTTGTCAAGATGCAATATAGTGCCCCCATAAGGGGCCTCGCCATTTATAGCACCATTCAAGCAATCATGCCTCTCACTACCTGAAAGCCCCATGGTAGGTTCCCTCCACAACACCTTCAGTCAGTAAGAACCACTTTTGACAGACTAAAGTTGCCATGAATTCCTGTACTCAAAGCAGCAGTGCAAACTTTAGTGAAATGTCTGTTAACATACGCAGTTCAGAAAGTTTCCTCATATCATATGATTTTTACTTAAACTGAACCCTGTGAAGGTGCTGACTGTACTATGGTTTGAACCACGGAGGTACAATGATGTTTGTAAAAGGTTATTGAGCACAGTTATGATCAGAGGTGAACCGGGCCAGGAACATGTGAAATGCCAAAAGCATCTTGACCTGTCTTGTAAATGGTCAGGAAAGGTGCCTGGCTAGTGGCCGTTGTTAAGTTCTAATAGTCCCCAGACAGGCAAAACATAGGCCATCAGACAATAGAAGGGGGCCACTGGTGGGCATGGACTGCTTACGTGTCCAAAGGCTGGTAATGGGCTTAAAGGGGCATAGAGATGTGCACTGGGAGGAGGCTGACTGGAGAGCTTGAGGGGGTTGGGATCTGGTGAGGCAACATGTGTGGTAAGGCTTGCAACTCAATCGTGGGCTAAGAGAACATGACTGTAGTTTTCAAATATGGTTGTAACTAACATCATAGCATGGATAGTACATGGCTTCCCCTGTGCCATAAAGACAGGGTGTGTCTTTTTATTAAATAATCTTGCTCCACACTTCTCTTCTAAGTACACACCTACCCCGATATAACGCTGTCCTCGGGAGCCAAAAAATCTTACAGCATTATAGCTGAAACTGCATTATATCGAACTTGCTTTGATCCGCCGGAGTGTGCACCCCCCCCCCAGAGCGCTGCTTTACCGTGTTATATCCGAATTCATGTTATATCGGGTCGCGTTATATCGGGGTAGAGGTGTACTGTCGTTGGTCACACAATGTCTTCATACATTTTAATTGGGGTTCAGTAGGAAACCATAATGTGGAAAGACCATCAGACTGATTGCTCTTTGCCCAATTAACATCTCACATCTACAAGTTCAATGAAGCCAACAGATTTGGGAATATTAAAGTAATTGTCCAAACAGGTTTGGATAATCAAGGGAATTCGTTGCACATTAGGGAACATGGCTTTGTTTCAGATGAAGGAGGTTTGGGGGAGAAAAATCAAGGTTTGGATAATTGAGATCTGACCGCATCGCACTAGCTTTGTACATACTACACTTTTTTTGCTGGTGGGGGGAGTGGGATCTACAAAACCTTTTTACTTTGAGGTGCAAGCTAATTTAGCCACAGTTTGATGGTAAAATTGTAATTCTGGTACTATCCACATCTGAGCAATCATGAAAGCTTCAAGTAACTGTAGGGAACAATAAACAGACTTACAATAGATCAGAATGAGTAAGACATACGAAAAAAAAGATAAATCAATAGGACTATAAAATAAAACACAACAGGGTACTCATATTGAAAAGCATAAAATATCCCTGTTAAACCAAGAGACATAGCAAAACAGATATGGGTAACATTAAAAGAATGGGGTGAAAAACAGCAATTATACAGTGTAATAGAATGGGTATAGTAGCAGAAATATATAAGAAGCAGCAGACTAGCTGTGACATGTCACTGAAAAGTCACAGGAGGGAGACTATTGGGGTCAGAGAATTTGTAATGGAGTACATGATCTATCATTGCTTGTTTGCAAGTCTGAATCCAGACCAAGTCTCTGCCCCTGCAGTCTGATCCAGGTGGATGCATCCTTGTGTCTCTACATTGACTTCGTAGGCTCCCCACAGACATATGAATTTAATTCATGCAGATTTGATGGCAGGATGAGGGGCCAAATTGCTAGTAACAGCAAAATAATCCTATCTGATGCTTCTCTGGAGACCTACTGCGTTGTGAAATAAGCTGGTGGTTCCAAATGCTCTTCCCAGTGTATGGGTTACAAAAAGCCGCACACCACTAGTGCTACTGATTTGCAGTGTGAGTACAGAGGCCAAAGATTGCTTGGCCATGGAGACTGATCTATACTTCCAGCCTCAGCTGGTCCTGCCAAGACAGGAACATTGCAAGAAATATGAAGCGTATACAGCTGCTGCCTGTGCTCCATCAGCTCTTTGGATAGAAGACCAGGACTCTAGGGTGGATGTTCTGACTCTTCTCATATGAAATAAATTCACATTTATAAAAATAAACCAAGCCTGAAGCAAAAAAGAATAGAGAAAATAGCAAAACAAATGTTGACAGCAGCAGTATGTGCATAAAAGTAAGCCACAAAATATCAAACTAAAATGAGGATACACCATGGTGCATCAAAATGTGGGGTAACTAATTTTAGACAATTCTCAGCTACTACTAGTGTAGCACCAATGAAGTCAATGTTACACTGGCATAAAATTGGGGTAATCAGGCCCATTATTCAATCTCTAAATATTCTAGCAAGAGCTTTCTGAAATTACTAATTATGCCTCTCAGCAGTAGAGTGCACTTCCTACCGTTATTCACAATTATTCATCAATATCAATGGTTACAAGTTGGTTAAAGAAAGCTTTGCTGATGTTTTCACTGTTCATGCTGATTTATGTAGTTGTTGTAGAATGAAATTAAAAAACATTTCCCAGAAGCCTTAAGTTCAGAGCTAAACCATCACTTTAGAAAGCTTCATGTTCTTCTATATTGCAAGGGTCAGAATGTTATTTTAAAAGATCAGACAAGAATTAGAGAGTGTAATTCTTTTAATAATCTAAAATTGCCCTTGGATAGCGTTAGAGTGCCTAATATAATAATATAGGATCATTCAAAGTGTTTAGAATTGTGAACTATTTGTATTCCCCTGTGAAATGTTGTAAAAACATTGACACAAACATTCAGATACCAAATAACAGCCAAATATTCTAGTGAGTGTTAGGATATTTACGACAACATGAATGTGGGGCCTAAGTTTTCAACAGAATCTAGTGCTATGGGAGGTAAAATTTTGGGGTTCCCAACTTAGGACTCCTTAAAACAACCTGATTTTCAGAAAGGCTGCTCGGCACTCTCTTTTATTCAAGCCCCTGTTTTTTCCTGAAAGATTTCTCATCCAAATTTTGATTTTTTTTGGAAAAATTGCCACCATCCTCTAAGCTGGTTGGGAAACAGCAACATTTTTTTATGAAATGTCTTAGTAACATTTGTTGAAAGTTCAAACATTCAAAATTGTTGCCCAGCTCTGTCTGTCCCATTACTATAGAGTACTATAGTATTTTTAAGTAAAGGAGGGGGAGGGGGAGAGCCTATTATCAAACTTCCAAAAATGTATTGTCTTCTGCCATATTTTCTATGGTGGAACAAATATCTTACAGCCAGATTCTTCTCCCATTGAAGTCAATGGCAAAAATTCCTATTGACTCCAATGGTGCAGGATCTTGTCTTCTATATGTAATGTTTCAAACATATACTTTGTAATCAGAAGATTTTCTCTACAGGACTAGACCATTAGTGCACCAAGTCCAGTATTTTATCTCCATGAGAGACCAACACTGGATGCCTCAGTGGCAGTTGATAATTTCTATGACACGCTTTCATTATTGGGGAATATTGTACAAAGGAATGGAGAGGATTCTAGTCTGATATCTGAAAGTGATTGGCCTCTTTTCAAAAAAGAAATCTAACTATGCCATTTGAATCAGTGACTACCTGCCGCAAAGAATTGCATATGTGCCCAGAAATACATCCTGGTCTCAAGGGGATTTTCAATACAAATGTAAACTTGCTTTTTTCTTACACAATTAACTTGTGGAACTTGTTATCACTACATATCATTGTGGTTAAGAGCTAAGTAGGATTTCAACACACAAAATTCCCACCAATTCCAATGTTGGTACTGCTCCCACAGCCAGAACTGGTTTCGACAACCATTTTGATTAGACTTGACATTTTGTTGGTTAGCAGGTTTAACAAAATGGGTCCCACATGTGGGACCAATATTAACACCAGTTCACCTGAACAAGATTTTTGGATACATTTTCCCATTGTAGACACAGCCTCCCTTTCTATACTTTTCATGTTGAATTTTGCCTTTGGATTTTTAGTGAACTCAGCTTGAACTCAGCTGACGTTTTTATTAAGACTGTGTAATTTCCCCACAAATCTTACTACTCGTCTCTTTTAATCCAAATCATCTGTCTCATTGTCTGACAGAAAAATGAATTCTTCTTCTCATCAGTTTCACACGGTTGGTAGATCAATTTGAAATCGGAAAAATCTGGCTTTTATTCTATTGATTGCATTTTAAGTATCGTACATGCTATATGTAATTGATTATAATATGAATACATTTCCTCTAATTGCATTGTATTTTGAGACGTTTCAAATTAGAGACATCATTTGTTAATGGGAAACAGCAAGAAAGAAAATTTATCCTAAAAAGGTGTAAAATAATCACAACAACAAAAGGTGTCTTATTAAATGCCCAATATCCCAGCAAGCTACAAGAAGAGTTTTGCATACTCCTGAATTCTGTATGCTGAGTTCCTTCCCCCTTACAGAGAATTGCTGAGTGCTTTCAGCTCCCATGACCTTTAGTGTAAGTTGAAGGCATACAGCACCTCTGAGGATATAGGCACTCAATATCCTGCAAGACTGGATCAAAAACTCAAGCATGCTAAAAAATTTAAAAGACAGGTCTCTTTTCATTAAAACTGTGATTTTCAAAGTAATGAGCTGCTTATCTCCCACTGACTCCTCTGAAAAAGATCTCAGGATCAAATAGTAAAGGAATCGAAGTTTGGATGAAGAACCAGATCAGTTCTTAATTATCCAAGCTTGGAATGGCTCCACATCAAAGCAGTTTGTTTAACTTTTTTGAAGGTCTAAAACATTAATAGTGTTGCCCCTTTTTGACCAAAGCAACTAGTCAAAGTTGGGGGCCTTGTAGATTGTTCTAATTGGGAAGAGAAATTGATAGAGTCTGGTATTTTCTTTGATGCAATCTTGTTTATTTACAAGGAATGTACAGAAAACCAAAAACAAAAGGAGTAGCTTTTTAGCTTACAGGCCCAAGCTCCTTTTAGCCAGCCCCTGCACCCAGAACCTCTCCCTACTTTGCTCCCAAGGTTACCGTGATTTAGGGTGACCAGACGTCCCGATTTTATCAGGACTGTCCCGATATTTGCTTGTTTGTCCCACGTCCTGACCGATGTGCAGTAGGGACACTGGACAAACAAGCAATTTTGCCCTCCCGGAAGGGCTCTTCCTCCCCCCCCCCCGACTCCGCCCCTCCATCCCCCATTGGCTCCCTCCCCAAATCCCCGCCCTGGCCCCACCTCTTCCCCATGCATGTGGTATTCCTCCTCCCTCCCAGGCTTGCTGCTGTAATGGCGGGGCAAGCCTGGAGGGAGGGGATGGTGGCCAGCTTCCAGTTCCTGGAGCTGGTGAGTAGGGGCACTGGGCAGGCAAGGGGGGCTGGCCAGGGGGCTGCTCCCCCAGGAGGTAGAGGGGGGGCTCCGGACCCCAGCAGCGGCGGGGGAGAGCGGCTCAGGGCCGCACGAGTGGCCATGTAAAGTTTATCGGCTTGGACGGGACCCCAGCCGGCTCCCCGCCCTGTGCCAGCACTGGCCGCCACAGGCCAGGTAAGGAGCCGAGTCGCCCCCTCCCCCCTCATCCTGGCTCCTCAGCTGAGCCCCCCGTCACCCTCCTGGGGGAGCAGCCCCCTTGCCAGCACCCCTTGCCCGCCCAGTGCCCGTACTCACTAGCCGCAGGAACTGGAAGCCAGCCACCACCCCTTCCCTCCAGGCTTGTGCTGGCATTCCAGCTGCAAGCCTGGGAGGGAGGAGGAATGCCGCTCAGCTGAGGAGCTGGGGGAGGGAGGGACTCGGTTCCTTACCTGGCCTGTGGCGGCTGGCGGGACATGCTGGCGCGGGGCGGGGATGCTACCCCCCCTACAGGGCAGGGCGAGGAGCCGGCCGGGGTCCCCCCAGCCAATAAACTTTACGTGCTCACTCGTGCGGCCCTGAGCCGCTCTCCCCCGCCGCTGCCGGGGTCCGGAGCCCCGCGCCTCTCACTCCAGTGGCTCCTTCCCCACGGGGCGGCAGGACGTGCCGCATGTGCACGGGGCCCTGGGGGAGGGGAGGGACAGCGGCCACAGCGCGGCCGGCACCTGCAAAACAGCTTTTTTTTTTGCTTCCCCCCCCCCCCCCCCCCGCGCGTCCCAATATCCCCCCCTTCCCTCCCTGCATCCCGATATTTCCTGTCAGTGATCTGGCCACCTTACCGTGATTGCAGGCCGTTGCTTGGCTTTTTTGTTCTCTCTCCAAGTCTTTTTTAGTTTCTTTTCTGCTCCACTCTCAGCTAGTCTCTTTTCCACAGCCCCACTCTCTCTCTGACACACACACACACACACACACAACCAGGTCAGAACAATACCTAGTAGAACCCCATCCTCCCACATGGTGCAATTTTCTAGGCAAATTCCATTATGCCTTGTTTAAGGTGTGGCCCCTTGACTATCTCCTACAGCTATCTTAAATGAATGACATGTTCAGACCCATCCATTTCAATGAACGTTTAACCCAGCTCATAATATATAGTTTTCCTAGTTCCATCTGGGACAATAATTTGAAATGGCAAATAACTAAGAAGTGATTCTTGCAATATTTCCAGTCCAAACAGGAAGCATGACATGTAAGAAATTTTATGAAAGAGCCTGTTCTCCTGAGACTTCCAGCCCAAAACCTCGATTCTGCGAACACTTATGCACATGCTTAATTTTAAGTACATGAATAGTCCCATTGGCATGATTAAAGCCAAGCAGATGGTGATGGGATTGCAGGATCAAGGTGCTGATTTGCCTAGTCAAGAGGACTGGAGTTCAAATAGTTTGGATAAGCAGCTGAAATTTTGGTACTTATCTGAAGAGAACCTCAGAACTCTTTGGATATGTCTATACTGTAATTAAAAATCCATGGCTGGCCGGTGCCAGCTGATTCAGGCTAAGGGGTGTGGGCTAAGAAGCTATGTAATTGTGGTGTAGACATTCGGGCTCGGGCTAGAGCCTGGTTCTAGGACCATGTGAAGTCCCAGAGCTCAAACTGCAACCTGAGCCTGAATGTCTACACTGCAGTTAAACAGCCCATTAGCCCGAACCCTATGAACCCAAATCAGCTGACGCGGGCCAGCCACAGGTGTCTAATTGCAGTATAGACGTACCCTTTGAAGTTCATCCATGACAAAGGGTTATGTTTTGGCTAACAGAGCTGATCAACATTTAATTTTTGAAATCGATTAAAAAAATTGAGGACAAATGTTTGCTATTTTTTAATCAGCTTATGGAACTGGTTGAAATGTTTTGAAAATTTGATTTAATATTTTATATACTCTAATGACTGACATGGAAGTGGTAGCATAATCTGCACTCCCAAAAAAGTGAACAGAGAAATGGGACCCCCATTTTCAATGCCAATTCAAAAATTAAGGGAGCGCAAAAGGAAACCCACTAGAACTCCTGGATAATAAGAATTTTTACTTTAGTCTGCATCCATATTTGATGAAATGTGTACTCTTTTCCTTATCCACATCAGCAAATGAGCTTCAAGAAATTGTTTAGCTTGGTTACGTGAGAAGTGTTGGTGGCATCAGTCCAATTCTTAATCAGCATATGTACTCATTACAGTTGTCTCTCGTTGGTTGTGATGGCAGAGAAGCCAAGGAGTGAATGGATGTGGAGAATGACCAAGAAAGGAATTTTGGAGGATGCTTGCATAACTACTGCTGTGGGTAATTAGGGGATTTCAGAACCCATGATTATTAATCCAGCTCAAGCACTAAATGCACACAATGGTAGGACGATATATATTTTTTTAATTAAAACAAGAAAAACATACAAAGTCTTTCTTGCAGTTACTGCTGCATTATCAAGAGATTGCTGATGCAATAAAACAAAAATGACTTTTTACATATCCAGTATGGCAAGAGCTCAGATACCATGGTGAGGTAGCATGGTACCAGTATGGTACCAGCATGGTATCAGCGATGGTAGCAGTATAAAAACCTGGATAGAAAGCGAGGAAAGCCTAAAAGGCAACAGCAGCAGCACAACATGCTACAGCATCAGAGCTTTTCTGTACTGAAGTTTTTCTAATTTAGGTCATATAATCTCAGTCGGTTGCTAGCAGGTCAATAGTTTAATTTTAAAAGCAATCGACTTGCTAGAAGTGCAAATAATGCAAAAACTATTTTAGGCCATAGAACCAGCCAGTATAGCCAAGAATGACCATGGATGGAACCCAGTTTCATTTTACTGAATTTGCAGAACTACTCATCATTATTTCCTGTTCACTAATGACTTAGGACAGGTCTACACGAGAAGTGCGACATTGGCGACAGCTGCACCGTTGTAGCGTGTCTGGTGAAGATGCTCTGTGCTGATGGGAGAGCGCTCTCCTGTCGGCATAATTACTCCATCTTTGGAAGAAGTGGAAGCTATGTTGCCAGGAGAGCGTCTACTGCCAGTATAGTGCCAGTGTGGACAGTGCTTAGGTCGCTGTAACTTGTGTTGCTCAGGAGGATGTCTTTTTCACACCCCTGAGCAATGTAAGTTAGATCGACTTAAGCAGTCGTGTAGACCTGCCCTTAGATTCAGAGTCGGACTTTAAGGCCAGAAGGACCATCATTATCATCTAGTCTGACCTCCTGTGCATTGTAGGCCACAGAACCTCAGCCACCCACTCCTGTAATAGACCCATAACCTCTGGCTGAGTTACTGAAGTCCTCAAATCATGATTGAAAGACTTCACGTTATGGAGAATCCATTTACACTAGTTTAAACCCTGCAAGTGACCTATGCCCCATTCTGCAGAGAAAGGCAAAAAAAACCCAACAACAACAGGGTCTCTGCCAATCTGACCCAGGGGAAAATTCCTACCCAGTCCCAAATATGGCGATCAGTTGGACTCTGAGCATGCAGGCAAGACCCACAAGCCAGACAGCTGGGAAATAATTCTCTGTACTGTAGTAACTCAGAGCCCTCCCCATATAATGTCCCTTCTCTGCCCATTGGGGATATTTGCTACTAACAGTCACAGATGGGACACATTGTAGTCTCCCCTTTAACTAGTTCCTTATCCACCATTAAATTCTCCTCTTAATCCCCATCTCCAATTTAACTAAAAATTTCCCATGTGGAAATGAGTTACTGAAATCCAGGTAGATTAGATGTATTGCATTTCCTTTGTCTAAAAAAATCAGTTATCTTCTCAAAGAAAGATCAGATTCATCTTTCACAATCTACCTTTTGTAAAACCAAGTTGTATTTTATCCCAATTACTGTTTACTTTCTCTTTTAAAATTTGATTCAATATCTTGTGTACAACTGAGGTCAAATTAACAGGCCTGTAGTTTCCCTGATCACTTGTTTTCCCTTTTCTTAAAAATAGAAACTATATTAGCAATTCTCCAGTCAGAGGGTACAACCCCCGAGTTTACAGACTCATTAATAATCCTTCTTATTGGGCTTTCAATTTCTTGGGCCGGTTTCTTTAACATTTTTTGATGCAGATTATCCAGCCGCCCCCCCGATTTGGTCCCATTAAGCTGTGGGTGCAGGGCCGGCGCAACCCATTAGGCAACCTAGGCGGTCGCCTAGGGCACTACAATTTCGGGGGCGGCGACCACGGCGGTATTTCGGTGGCGGGACCTTCCGCCGCCTCTGTGGGGGGCGGCATTTCGGGGTGGGACCGTCCGCCGCCTAGGGCGGCAGAAAAGCTGGTGGCGCTCCTGTGTGGGTGTTTGACTTCCACCTCAGCTGTGGTAATTTCTACTTCCAGATCCTCATAACCACCCTTCCACTACTCCTTAAATCCTCATTACTCTAATTAAAAAGTGAGGCAAAGTGTTTCTTTAAGTGTTGTGATTATCTTTAATCTCCACCACATCCTCAGTGCTTAGTGGTCCCACTTCTTTCCACTGTCTGAGGTTGTAATATTATTGCATTCCTTCGAGTATATTCTAACCGTGTATATTTTTATTGATTGCGATTATATGTCCTCCAGCCATCCCATGTCATCATGACTAACAGCCCCAAAGTGAAAAGTAAAGGTTGTGAAGGAGGACTCCCTGGCATTTTGTAAGATACAAAGGGGCAGAGGGAGAATTCCTTTGTAGTTTTTTAAGGGGTGCATAGCAGGCAGCCTAGCCCTGAAAATACCTTTGGCCTAGATCCTCAGAGATATTTAGGTGCCTAATTCCCATTTGAGGCTCAGGGCCTTTACAGCAATGCTGTATCCTTCAAGGGGCCAAGTACTGTGGCCCCCATGCAGCAAAACATTAAAGCAAATGAATCACTTCAAGAAGCAAACAACTAGTTCAGATGGCTTCAGTGGGACAACTCATAGGAACAGGACTTTCCAACAGGCAGATGGTTCCTTAAGTACTACTCCAGGGTTTTTTGCATCTTCATGTGAAGTAACTGGTACTGTCCACTGTTGGTCAGAGGTTAGTGCATTGGATGGATCACTTGTCCGATCCCACGTGGCAATGCTTTTGTTCCCAAGCTTAACCTCTCAGTCTTCATGCTCCCTTCATTTAATTTACTTAGATAGGTCAAAGGACATTGTCAGCAAACCGATTTTTCCCCCACTAATCCAAGGATAAAATGAACAAATAGTGTCCAGAGCATTGAACTAGGATTCAGGAGACCTGGGAGCTATTCCTGGCTCTGCCACTAGTTTAATGTGTCCTTGGACACATCATTTCACCTGTGCCTCAGTTTCTCCAGCTGTTAAAAATAGGGATACTGATACTACCGGCTTTGTAAAGTGGTTTGAGCTCCATGGATGAGAAGTACTGTCTAAAGTTAGGTGTTGCTATCATCACTGACTCTATTTCCCTTTGTAACATGCTTTCAGCAACAAGCACAGGAGATCAAGGCAAATTTTCTTTAAGGAAGTTGGTATAAAGTTGTTACTGATTCAGCAGGTACCAAAGTCAGTTTTCCAGGGGCCTTATGTACAGTAAGACATGCAGGTCCTACCCTCAAGTTCCCTCCCTAGCCTGGGATAACATCCTGTGATGTAGACATCTGCCTGCGTACTCACAATGAAACTGTATATGCCATGGCTGCTGGGGTGTAAATACCCACCTGTATGCCAAGAGCACCGGAAGTGAAGCAGGGAGGGGAGCTGGTGGGAAAGTTCTCTGGCATGGTGCTGGACTGCAGATGGGCCAGGAAGAACGTCTGAGCAGTGAGGAAGGGCTGCAGGGTGCTGAGAAAGTGTGTGATCATTGGTGGCCCTATTACTCTAGCTCTGAGCTGTTTAGCAGTGACCCGTTGCACAAGACTTTGTGTGAACGCATAAGCAGCGTAAGCCCAAGGCCACCACTGACTGTATAACGCACATGCAAAGCCCACTATACAGCTCTGAGGAACACAGAGGGGTTGAGAGAATGTTTAACTCAATTTTGAAGTAAGCATTGTTCGATGACCATGAGTTGAATCTAACCAAGTTTACTGATCTGTAATTAGGTTATACAAGAATAATTACATGGCTCGTGCACTTAAGATGGAAGGATGTATTTGTCCCTGTAGGTTTCAAAAAAGGGAACATTAATACTACCTCTGTATTTAATTAGTACAGTACCTGTAGGGTATTTGCCTGTTGGCCCTGCAAATTAGCCATTGTATTTTGACATTAATCCTAATGTGGCTGGACATCTGGGAATGATGTAGCAGTGTCAATCAGGGCTGATGTGTATTGTGACATCCCTCTCGAACGAATTGCTTTAAGGGGTAATTCAGCTGGCAATGCACACCGGTTCACAGACAGGTCACTCACAAATTCAGAAATACATGATTTACGATAATCCTGCTCCTGGCATCCTAAAGAGGGGCCAGGAACACACATTCTTACATAGAGCAGAGGGAATTCTCTGGGTACCTGGCAGATCAGCTCTTTATGTACAAAAATCATGCAATAATAACTTGCACATTACAGGGCCTGATTCTGCAACTATTATGTTGAATGATATTTATTCATGGCAGTAATTCCTTTCTGCCCGCTCAGACTATGTTCATGTGAATAAGTACTGGAGATGGTTAGAAAATTACAGAAATTTATATGAAAATGAAGGAAAAAAGTTTGCAAATATTTTTTTTTCTGTAGCACAGAGAACAAGAGGACCGAGATGTACCAATGCTCATGGCCCCTACATTGGCAGGGAAACAATTGAGTGAAGTATATGCAGATGATCCTGGCAAGTGACCTGCACCCCACACTGCAGAGGAAGGCCAAAACCCCCAAAGGTCACTACCAATTTGAGCTGGGGGAGATTCCTTCCTGACCCCACATATGATGATCAGTTAGACCCAGAGAATGTAAGCACCAGCCAGATGAACATATGAAAGATAGAATGCAAGGTATCCCCTCTGAGACCTGGCCCATCTAAGTCGAGCATCCCATCTCCTACCAGGGTCATCTCTGATGCTTCAGAGGAAGGAGACCAAAAAACCCATAATACATTGTGCAGGATGGGGGTGGGACATCCTTTCTTGATCCCTGGAGGTTAGTGGCTGAACCCCTGAAGCATGAACTATTAGGGACATAAAATAATTTGAAAAGGACACCAAAGTATGCTGAGCCCTACCCTGCTACCATCACAAACAATCCAGTCGTACAATCCCACTCATAAATGTATCCAGCTCCCTCAAATCTAACTAAGTTGTTTGCGCCAACACCACCTACTGGGAGGCTTTTCCAGAACCTCACTTCTCTAATGGTTAGAAACTTCCTTCTAGTTTCCAATCTGAATTTATTTGTTGGCAGTTTATTTGTTCTTATTAGTCCTTCACCCACTATGGTGTTCACCTCCCTGATCTATTTACAGAGAGTAGTCATATCCCGTCCCACACTTGCTTTTGCTAGGCTAAATAAGCCAAGTTCTTCTCTCATAACATAGGCACTCCATTCTCCTGAGCATCCTAGTAGCTCTTCTCTGAACCTGTTCCAGTTGAATTCATCTTTCTTGAAGATGGGTGACCAGACTTGTACACAGTATTCCAAATGAGGTCTTACCCATACCTTGTACAATGGCATTAATATTTCGCTATCTCTACTGGAAATGCCTCGCCTGATACATCTTAGCATTGCATTTGTCTTTTTCTCAGCCATATCACATTAATGGCTCATAATTATCCTGAGATCAACCAAGACACCCAGGTCTCTCTCCTTTTCCTCTGTCGCTTCCAGCTGATGAGCCCACAGCTTGTAGCAGAAATTCATATTGTAAGACCACAAGTGCATGACCTTGCAATTTGTACTACTGTAGTTCATCGGATTTCTGTCATTCCAGTCTTCAGGGTCTTCCAGCTCTGCCTGTACAATATTCTGATCCTCTTCTGTATTGATGATACCTCCCAACATTGCACCATCAGCAGATTTCATTAGCACTCTCCTACTTTGTGTGCCAAGGTCATTAATAAAAATATTGAATAATACTGGTTCCAAGATCGATCCTTGAGGGACTCATCTGATACCATCCCTCTAGTCCAACAGTTCACCTTTCAGCACAATCCGCCACCGTCTCCTCTTTAGCCAGTTCTTTGTCCATCTTACAGTTCTTGTACCAATCCCCATCTTTTCTAATATAACTAACAGTTTCCCATGTAGTACAATGTCAAATGCTTAGGCCAAAAGGACAACTTTATCTGAGTTATTAATAAAGCCAAACTGCAGGTAAGGAAGAGTTTGGATTACATGCCATGGATAGAATACTGGTCTCATTGAAGTCAATGGCAAAACTCCTATTGACTTCAGTAGGGCCAGGATGTCATCTCCTGTGGATATTCTGCTCAGAGCAGAGTGGGACTTGAGACTCCACCTGTTTACAAACACTTAGAGCAGGGATGGGCAATGGTGGCCAGAGGGCTGCATCCAGCCTGCCAGATCATTTTATTTGGCCTTCCACAGCCGATCTTGGGGCAAGTGACCCAGTGGTGCCAGGGCAAGGCAGGGGGGTGGGCATCACAGTGGGAGGGTCCCGCTCACATGACACAATGACAAGAGCCAATGGGCTGGAGCAGGAACCTGGGAACAGGACAGAAGCTGCCACTGTGGGGTAGTGTGGGGCATGCTCGCTCTCCAACCCCCTCCCCAAGGTCTCCCATTCACCAGGATTTAGTTCATTGTGTGGCCTTTTAATACCTTAAATTTTCCCATCTCGGACTTAGAGCAAAAGATTTGTGGACTGAAACAGTAGTTTTTATAACAACGGGGCATGGAAAGGATTAACAGAAGGGAGAGCAGCACGTTCTGAGCCATTTATTTGACTCCACCCACAAATCAAGCTTCTGTTAATAGCAATAGCAATTCCATTCCTGCACTGGAGGAAATGTATGGCCTTTTTCTGGGTTAGAGAGAGGGCACAGAGTTTGGTATTGCTTGAGTGATCACTAGGGTGACCAGATAGCAAGTGTGAAAAATCAGGATGGGGTGGGGAATAGGCACCTATAGAAGAAAAAGCCCCAAATATCAGGACTAATCCTATAAAATCAGGACATCTGGTCACCCTAGTGATCAACCCCCTCGAATGGAAAGGTTCCCCCCCCCCCCCCCCCGCTAAAGACACAAATCAAAGAGATGAGGCTCAAATACTCACCCTACCCACAAAGTTTTTGGTGAGTATCAGACTAAAGAATCTAATCAAACGAACCAGAATGTGGATTTTGCCATGCAGCTGATTTCACAGTTCGTCCCTGGAGTTAGCAGGCTGAGATATACAGAATGGGCTGATGAAAGATTTACTGTGAGATAGCTTGAGGTTTCACAGTAAATCTCAAGATCCTTTGTGGTAACTGTAATTACTGCCTGTCACTAATGAAGCAGCCATTTTGAGTTTTACAGTGCAATGACAAGCTGAATATAGACAGTACCATGAGAACTTTTTTCTCTCCATAGTTTTTCATCTCTCTCCCTGCTTTCCTAGCGTCTTTAACGGATAAGATCAACAACAGGTTTTGCCAGTTGGATAAAGACAGCCCAGTTCTGGGTTTGCTCTCTTTACCCCTCACAGCGGAGGGGGAAATTGCTACCACTCAAGGTGGCACGTTGAAACTTAATAGTTCCAACAAATCCAATTTCTAAAAATGTTGACTGGGGAGAGATGAATTATTCCTAGAGTCAGCAAAGCTGATGATGATTCAGATTACCTGCTCTCAAAAGGTACCTGATCTGCTGGTTGCCTGCCAAAATTTTGAATCTGATTCTGTCTAAGGGTTTTATCCTGCCATATCAGGTTAGTATCTGAGCATCTTTCACAGAAAATAGCAATTGATCCCAAATATAGAGTCCAAAGGTGTTTTATTTGCCTCTGAAGATGTCATATTTCTCCATGTCCCAATAGCTGGTGTACGATTTTGTACTGGGAGCAGTTTATTTTCGATAGTTTGAATATGAATTGAGCTTTATAAGACAATGACATTTGGATGGTCATAGTGCTCCCTTTAAAGCGTCTGCTTTGTAAGATTCTACCATTTTGAGAGATATCCCCTCTATTTAAAATTGAGAAACTACCACTGCCAGCAATAGCTCTCATAATGGAAGACATTTGTAAATATGACCACTGTCCATTATGTTATGTCACCTTATGACATGTTAGTATTATTATTTATAGTACACTAGCACCGAGCCCTCAACTGAAATTAGAGCCCCTTTGCACTAGCCTTGCACATATACCTATCGAGAGGCAATCTGTGCCCTGAAGAGTTTACAGTCTAAAGAGACAGACAAAAGGTGAGAGAAAGGAAGATGGGGAACTGCTCACAGTTAGGTTACCATACAGCTCTTCTTATGCAAGCATGTTTTTTCTTAAGGTGAAAGCATTACAGAGAAAACATATGAAAACAATTAACCTACACACATGCTAATAACAAACATGCTAACGATCTTACCAGACAATAAGACTTGCCCAGGGTAGTGCAGGGAGTCTGGGGCAGAGCTGGGAACTGAACCCAGAACTCTTGCATCTCATTCCATAGCCCTAATCATATCTTTTCTCTCTCATGTGATGACATGTGAGAGCTTGTAATATGTGGTTATTTATTCAATAAACATACAGCATTTAATTGGATCCCAATCCTGCAAGATGCCAAGTATTTCCTGCAAGGTCGGAAATTCCTTTAATTTCCATTAACTTCCCTGGGAGTTGGAAGACACTCTGCACTTCACAAGAGGACCTTGCTACCATGCAGAATTGGATTGTTTATGACTATTAACAGTGCTTATTGTGGAGGTATCTGGGTGCCCTTCACTGACTAGAAAGGATCTTTATATTAAAACAAGATTCTGAAACAAAATACTTGAAGGTTTGTAAGTTATTCCCCAATTGCAAGAACTTGTTAAAATAACGTTTTGGTTTTATGTTTTTGAAATGTAAATATTTGGAAATTTCCAGTTAAGACCATCATGCCCTCAGGGCGCTCTCTGGTTCATGTTTAGATAACTGGGGGTGATTAAACTATCTTTTAAAAATTGGATCTAGTTGGCCAAGTTGAGGGACAGGTTACAGGGATTTATGTCTTTAATCAGGTCAGTCGATCTCAGTGGAGGTGGTAGATAACTGGCATCTTTGATGAGACTATCAAACTGTCCCAGGTGGACAAAAACAGTGCTGTAGGAGGGAATGAAGACTTATGTAAAGTTAATCTTATTTACTCTGACTTTCTTTGAAAATTTCATCGTCTCTTTCCTTCATGTGCCAGCCCTCCATTCAGTATAAGAACCAATGAAAGCTCATGGTCCTTGTCACAGATTCAGGTTAACTACACCTTTGTATCTGCTCTGTGGTCCCTCCAGGGAACTCACTTAAGGTTTCTGGCTCCCAGTCATCACTGCTCTTGGGTGGAAACCCATGTCTGTCTCCCTCCTAATCGGGGTATATCTAGGGTCCAGAGTTTCCTGCCTACACTGTGAATTCCCCAGCAAGTGAGATTGCCTAAGCCCTGCTTTGCATTTTCCTTAGAGGCTACAAACAGTGTAATTGCTCACAGTTAGGTTACCATACAGCTCTTCTTAAGCAAGCATGTTTATTCTTAAGGTGAAAGCATTACAGAAAAAAACATATTAAAACAATTAACCTACACACATGCTAATAATCTTACCAGATGTCACCCCAACTCTGACAAGGGCTCTGGTAGGAGTCAGTCCTTCAAACCCCACCAAGGGGTTTTTCTGTGAGCACAAGTTCATAATTGCCTTGGCTCAGAACAAGAACAAACACCCATGAATCTAAGAGTTACTCCTTTATATAACATGGGCCTCTGATCTCATCTTCATGTAACACGTGATCAGCTGGCAAATGTTCCCTGCTCAGGGCAGAGCGTCTTTCATATTGGAGGGAGTACTTTGCATACACCACCCTCTAGAGGTTTCCTGGGAACCCTGACCTAACTTCAAAAGTTCATTATTGTCTGACACATTGTTTGAAGCTCATAACACTTCCCAGGATTTACATTAATCATGTCTCCCCTGCAGAGACGTTACATACAGTCCTACAGTAATACATAAACATGTATTTTTAATACAATGAACTCCTCAGATACTTAATTCAGAAAGGTTTAATGTAATTCAGTAAGGTTTGTCCAGGATATTGCAGGGAAGTGCAATATCTGTCACACCACTGACATTTTCAAACCTGCCACTCAGCTGCTGCCTAATCCCTTAGACACCTAAGCTTCCACTGATCAGCATTCACCAAGCTGCCCAAGTGGTGATGCCACACCACATCTAACCAGCAAGGGCCCCAAACTGCTCAAGCCAAAGCCTGGGAGGTCCGAAAGGGGATTCTCAAACTAGGCTGGGGAACACCTCTCTCTCTAGTAGGTCCTGATCCCTTAGGCATGCTCTGGGCATGCCAAAGACCTGATACCTATCGGACCCGTTAGTGGGAGGCTGGATACAGGCTATTGATGGGGCTGGGAGACAGGGAAGACAACAGTACAGAACCCACACAGGAGACAGCCAAGCGTCCCGGGAAACAAAGGGAGAACGTGAGAGAGGTATCAAGCATGAGCAAGAGACCGAGAGACTATTTCACCTGCCATGTGACCTGCTTTGGTGCCTAATTCCAGGAGAGGATTTGTAGCTGAGGATATCAAGTAGAGAGAGGCACCTATCTCTGGCCCACCCCCACCACCAGGTGCAACAGGACAGCTGTTTAGGTGCCTCAGACCCCTTTTCAGTATTTCACACCTCGCTAGATTAGGTGGCGCCCTAATCATTTTGCTGGCTTCTAAAGAGCCCTTTCTCAGGTGCCCAACTCTCCCCGTTCACTGTATCGGGAGCCTGAGCACCTAGTTCAGGGCTGGGGATTCTACTAAGGGGAAGATCACCCACAGGTTAGGCATTGCGACACTGACTTGACCAACACTTAACTACCTCTGAGGCAGAGATATTAACACCTATATGGTCTCAAGTTTCCACTGACTTTGGGGCCCAATTTGAGATTACTAGAATCTGATTTCTTAGCATTATACAGCACTTGATATGTTCAAAGTATGGCTCCCAATGACTTCAGTTGCAGCTGTGAGTACTCTGCACTTCTGCAAATCAGACTCCAGGGTCTCCAGGCAGGCACCCAGAAAATGAGCAAGGTGCAATTAGTCACCACCCATGAAAAGTTCAGTTTAAGTCACTTGCCCAGCATCACACAGGAAGTCCTTACCAGAAGCAGGCATGAAATCCAGTTCTCAAGGCAGCTTTCAACTGCCTTAATCTCAAGACAGTCTGGGACAGTTGGGGTCATGGCCAACCACTACTAGGTTCTCAGTCAGGCGCACAAGGAAAAGGCTGCTACCACCTTCAAGCAGGGCATCACCTGCAGCAGTGTGACCCCACAATAACGCACAAGGCACTAGTAGCAAAATCAAACAATACACAGCCATGATTCAGTCCCAGATCACTATTCATCCTGTGCACTGAATGAGGCAGTGGGCTTGTGTGTGGGGGGGAGGGAAGTATGCGATCATATAATTAAAGACTGTCTTGTAATGCATATGCATCATGGGGCTGAATTAAAGTTCTAGAGGCAACCTTAATGCTGGCATTTCCTAACCTTTGAATGCTTGACTTTGCAATTTTAATGTTCTTCAAACATAGTTTTAAAAAATAACTGAAAATACAGAAATTCTATCCTATGGAACCATATTATCCACAAACTTGGGTCATGAGTAAGACTTTTGATCCACAGTACAAACTTCTTCCACTTGAGCTAGCAGAATAATGGTTATAGTGGCTGGTGGTTGTCCTCTGTGTGGACCTATCATGAGAGGGAGGATGAGATATACACTTTGCAAGTGGGATTTACAGCTATTTGCTGAGAGCAGAGCAATATAGACACTCAGGATTTATGGGTTTGATTCCAGGCTCTGGAGGGGTGTGTGATCTAGTGCAGTGGTTCTCTACCTGGGGTACAAGTAACCCCTGGGGATATGCAGAGGTCTTCCACAGGTTACATCAACTTCTCTAGCTATTTGCCTAGTTTTACAACAGGCTGCATTAAAAAGCACTAGTGAAGCATTACAAATTACAATTTCATACAGTCAATGACTTCTTTATATTGTTCTATATACTATACGATACATTGAAATGTAAGTACAATATTTATATTCCAATTCATTTATTATAATTATATGGTAAAAATGAGAAAATCAGCAATTTTTCAGTAATAGTTGCTGGTACACTTTCGTATTTTTATGTCTGACTTTGTAAGCAAGTAGTTTTTAAGAGAGGTGTAACTTGGGGGTACACAAGACAAATTGGACTTCTGAAAGGGATACGGTAGTCTGGGAAGGTTGAGAGTCACTGATCTAGTTGTAATAGACTCTTCTTCCCCTGTACTACCCAAGCTTATCTCTATCCCCATCCCCTACCATCATCTCCTGCCCTCTTCTCCCTGGATGATGCTCCCTTGCCATCTCTCAGCTCCTTCCCCCTTTATTCCTATTCACTCCCCACCTCTGTCTCCCTGCCCCTTCTCCTCTGATTTACCCTCTCAATTTGACCCCCTGAGCTTTTCAACTAAGCAGTTGTCAGAATGTTTAACATGGGCAAAAGAATATCTATTTCCCTAATGTTGGTCTCAGAAACTGCGGAATCATTTTAGCTGAAACCTCAAAAATAAATACATAAAAATTATCCAGAGGCAGATACCAAGCATGGAAAATTTCAGCCAGAATGGTTAAGGTTTGGCAAAGTTATAAGCAACTGAAAACAGGTTCTTATAATGGAAAGTGTTGAGCAACCTTAACCATAGATGATGTTACGTGCTCCACCTATAGTGCTATCACTTAACTTTCCTCCACCCCTTCTGGAGAATGGCTTTCACTACTAGGCTGTAATACTGGATTCCCATAGAAGAGATTTACCCCTACTGACCTTACCAGCTAAACTTTTCTTCTTAATAACAGCCTTGAGCAAAGGAAAATGTAGACTGACTAATAGGAAACGATGCAAAACACCTTAAGTCCACTCAACTGATAAATGGTCTCACAGGGGAAATAACGGCAGCTTCAACACATGAGTTGTTTAAAAATAGACTGGACAAAGGTATTGAAGGAGCCAACCCTACATTAGACTCAGCTGGAATAGAAACGATTACTTAGTAGGTCTGTTCAACCATGTCTAGTCATTGCAGTCATATTATTAACACAGTATATTCATTCTAGTCAACTGCAAACAACTCATGAGTGACATGGAAGAGCAGGTTCTCTCACCACAGTTTCTCTCATTTAGCCAGGACATGTCAGATATCACAGGGAAAAGAGGCTAAAACGTCATTCAGTAACATGTTCCAAGTTTCATCATTGGGAACCCCACTCTACACCACACAGGGATTGTGTTGCCATTTGTATCATTTGTGCATACAATTATTCATCTAGACATTTAATCACTCTAGCAGCCAAACACATTTGACAGACCACATATAATTGAGTAAGTCTGTCAGTGAACCCATGGGCATGTCTCTGTCACACACTCTTTCCTTTTGTATCATGTTGTTGTCATTCTGCCCCAGCCCCTGGACATGTCTGGTCTGTCACCAACAGTGGTTCTTCTGCATGTAGCATCTGTCAGCAGCAAGTGAGTGTATCCAATAGTTGTGAGTTGAAGATTGTTGTGTTGTGTGGTGTGTGTATAAAGCATGCTGTTAACTTATAGGGAGAAAACAGGAGCAGAAAACTTTGACCACACTTTCAGCATATGAAGCAAATAGGTGAGCAGTGAAAGCCAGATGTGTTTATTTCAAAAAGTATAAGATTGGGCCTGATTCACCACCACGTTACTTTAGTCTGGCACTGGTGTAACTCTGCTGAACCAAAACAAGTATGTGCACATACATATCTGTGGCCCTGAACTTACTGCCATTGAAGGCAATGGTACAATCCTCACTGACTTCAGGGAGTGTATAATCAGACTGGAGCATTGCACCTAAGTGAATTGTTAAAAAGCTGGTAGAAATTAGTGCATACTTCCACCACTCTACCTGCATTAGCTGTAAACCAAATGTCTACAATGGCAATAGTCCTTGTTATGGACTAATGACATGATTAACACCCACTGAATTGTTTCCTTTGACTTCAGTGCATGTTGGATTAGGCCCTAGTGACGTTATGAGTGTAATATAATATTTCATTGGAAGGTGACAGGGCCAGGAAGAGTTAATTAACTCACAAACTGACCTGACCCATGGGTGAACCTTAAGGACTGGTTAGGAAGATATGTAAATGAATAGAGCATTGACATGCAAGTCTGCATTGTTAGAGATCTTAGGGGTAAATGTTTGCTCAGGTCTTGTGATGTAAGCAAACAAGTCTTGTCTATTGCTATAACTTTAATTCAAAGATCAAAAAAGGAATATTAACATTTATGATAATACTTGAGTGAAATAGTATTATTGTCTATATGTCTCTTTGAAGGTTGTGGTAACCTGTATCTGAACTGTTTAATGGATAAATTACCCTGTGCTAATTGCCAGGATGTTTGGAAGGAGAGTTAAGCCTATTGTTTTCTCAGGCCAAAAGGCTGCTGGAAATGTATAAGAACCCTGGGACACGATCCTACTTCATCTCAGATGTGCTTTGGGTTTCAAGAGGGGAAAACCTTAAGCCATAAGGATTGAGATCCCCAGTCATTGACTGGAGCCACCCTGAATATGGACATTGGACTATAACCTATGGACTATTTCTAAAAGGACTTTTGGCAACTACAAGCTCACCTCTGCTATGTATCTGAACCTCAAGAATTGAATTCAAGTCTGTCTGTATATTGATCTTTTAACCAACACTCTCTCTCTTTTCTTGTTTAATAAATTTTAGCTTAGTTAATAAGAATTAACTATAGCGTGTATTTTGGGTACGATCTAAGTTATAATTGAACCTGGGTATGTGGCTGATCCTTTGGGATTGGAAGAACCTTTTCTTTTATATGATGAGATAAGATTTTCAGTAATCATCATTATATCTGACGTGTGTGTCTGGACGGAGGCCTGAGGCTGGATCACTTTAAGGGAACGGCATTGTTTGGACTTCTGAGTAACCAGTAAGGTACTATAGAAGCTGTTTTGTGCTGGCTTGGTAAACCTAAGTATTGGAATATCCACCAGCTTTTGGGGTTTGTCTGCCCCATTTTGTTTGAGTTCACCCTAATTGAATGACCTCAGCAGGCTCCTATGGGCAGCACCGTCACAGCCCTACATTTTGTTGGCTTTTTTTTTTGTAAATAATCAATCCAAAGAGAACTATTTGAGTGATGTAAGTTGATAAAGGGCATCTGAAAAGTGTTTTAACTGATAAAATTTCATTTGTATACATAGAGATACCAAAACTATTCTAATGGAATTATGTTCAGCTTTCTCTTCCCTTTCCTATACCTGGCCACAGAGAGAGAAAATGCCCTGCCTGCTTGCCAGGAAGTGCTGCACTCAACTGCTTCTCAAATACTTTCTTTCATTTTAAAACTCACTTATTTCTAATATTTGAACTCCAGGCATAGTCTGTCAGTCATTTGGGATCATACACAGTTTTATTTCATTTTTAAAGCATTTCAGATCACTTCTAAACATAAATTCTGAATGTTTGTTCACTGTTACCTACAACGTTGATACTGTAATACAGTTAGCTAATACATTAAAAGAATCTTCAGTATCCTTTATACTAACTCATGGATCAAATTTCTCCGTATAATAATGTATCTATTGGTAAATTTTAACAGGTACATTTGTTATTATTACTACTATTATTTCTAAATGGCTTTCACAAAACTCCTCGTAATCTGAGTACATACCCCAGTTGAAAATTTGCTCTTTTTTGCAATACTCCTTTGGCAGCATATGCAACATGCACATGACTAATGTATTCTGCACTTTATCTACATTGCTGGTATTTATTGTTCATGAACAAGCCCATTTAATTAAATGCATTTACTTGATAAGTATATGAGAAGGAGTAAAAGTACCTAGCAGGTGAATGGATAGATCAGGGAACTGGAAATAGGTCAGAGGATCAAATCCAGCTTGAGTGGTAGTAACTGAAAATTGTTAGCACTTGATGGCTGTTCAGTGCGTATGTGAAATAAGTCTTTAGTTTGAACTGAGTTCCTAGTGGACTAGTATCTTCATCAGAATTGCAGTTATTAGCATTATCAGACGGGAGGTCAGATGGACTGGTCATCTGACTTGATCAACGCCTCTTTAAATCAATGGAAAGACTTCTGTTTACTTCAGTAGGGATTGGGATTAAAGTCACTGAGACTGAACTGACACATAACCCCGGGAGGTTCCTTCCACAATAGGAATGGGGCAATGTTAACTTTGCAGGATATTTTCTGTAGATTTTTTAAGAATGTTTGCTCCATGATAAAATTGTTAAAAGCAACCAGTGACTTAGGAGCCTACGTCAATGGAACAGAGGATCCTAAGTGCCTATGTCACTTTTTAAAATGGGTTTTAGGCTTCTAAGGCATTTAGGCACTTTTGAAAATTTTAGCTTAGAGCTTTACCACCTCTCACAAGAAATGGGTTCATTTAAAAATAACTATACGGAGACAAGGTGCCAATTGTAAAACAACTTACTTTAAAGTACCGGGACACAAAAAGTCAAACACAAAGTTGTTTTCAGATTCACCAGAACTTCATTTAAATTAACCCAAACATCTTCAAGATTACTCGCTTTTGTAACATTTTAAGTTTTAGTCTGCGTCTGCAACGCACAAAGGGTAAATCACGTTTGTTTTGAGGCTTGAAAGTCAGAATCAGCAGTCTCGTAACATTGCTCTATAGGAGTTCATGTAGTATGTCAGGCTACATGTTCAATACAAAGAGTTGCAAGCCTTATCATTATGTTAAAGACCAGTCTGATCTAAGGATAATACTAGTATTTTGATACTTAGACATTAGTTCATAAATGATTCTATTTGGAGATAGGCTAGAGCCAGAACCCCACAGTCAAACCACCCTGCAAGTTGGGAGAAAGGAGGGTTGAATTCTAAACCCTGATCTGAATTTTAGAACTGTCCCTTTTCTCCAAAGGCCCTGTCCAAAACCCTAGATTCAAACACTCACAAATTGTGGAGTGAAAACCCTTATTTGATTTGAACTTTTTGTTTATTCTCAAATGGTTAGCAAACTTATTTCCATACTTTAAGATCTCTTAATGGAAACATTTTGCTGGGTTCTCCTGAGAAAACTGTCCAGTCATATGCTGGAAGATGATCAAACCAAGCAGAGTTGTGGTTTTCATTATGTGATGCATGGCCAGAAAGAGTTAAGTATCCTGCAGAATAAATGACCCAAATTCAACCTTTAGAGACATTTTAGAAAAATATGTAAATGGTAATTAGGGCCATTCCATGTTAGATAGGCTAGAACTTTGACATGCAAACCTGTATTGTTAGAAAATTAGAGGTAATACTAATTGTATGTGTTTACTTATATCTTGTTAGATGTTAGCCATGTAAACAGACAGTTCCTGTCTATTACTATAGCTATTGATTCAGAGCTCAAAAGGGAATATTAACATTTAGATGAATCTTGGGTGAAATAGTATTGTTTATATGTCTCTTTAAAACGGTATATGAGCTACTTAATGGATACATTAACATATGTTAATCCATGTGGTTGATTACCAGTGATGTTTGGGAAACAGAAAGGTCACATCAAAAACCTATTGTTCACCCAGGACTGTATGGTCAAGAGGCTGCTAGACAACGGTATAAAAGACTCTTGGGTCCTGATCCTTTTTATTTCAGATCTGCTTGATGCAGGGGAAGCTTAAATCATAAGAGGACATTGGTATGACCTATGGACTAATTCTGAAAGAACTCTTTGCAACTACAAAGCTCGCCATCTCTACTATGAATCTGATCTCAGCACTGTGCTCATGTCTGTATGTATACTGATCTTTTAACTAATACTCTCTCTCTTTTCTTTTTTAATAAATTTTCATTAGTTAATAAGGATTGGTTGTAAGTGTGTTTTTGGGTAGATCTGGAATATTCATTAACCTGGGAGCTAATGTGTCCGATCCTTTGGGATTGGTAGAACTTTCTTATATGATGAATAAGATTTTCAGTAATCCCCATCATATTTGACTTGGGTGTCTGGGTGGAGGCCTGAGGCTGGGTCGCTTTAAGGAAACTGTGTTGTTGGCTTCTGGGTAACTAGTAAGATACTACAGAAGCTGATTTGTGCTGGCTTGGTAAATCTAAGAATTGGAATATCCACCAGCTGTGGGGATTGTCTGCCCCATTCTTTGCAGTTTACCCTAATTGAGTAACTTCAGTGTGGCTCCCCAGGACCTCTGTCACACATTATATAACTGAAAAAGCAAATACAACACCTGAGCGCGTGAGAGATATCTGAACTGCATGGCGAGAATCTAGTCACCACTCTATATATTCCCCAGCACTAAAAGGACAATGCAGGGGAAATCGCACTGGCTAAGCATGAAACTAATCAAGACAGAGTTAATGCAGCTGTGCGTAGATGTGGTCGATGTTAGCTCTCTCTGGCTAGATATGGTAAAATTGATTGCCATGCTGACCTCTGTGGCATTCAGTCATGGATTCACTTGTGTGTGAAACGGCTTATACCTCTTAGAGTCAAGGTCCCCTCTGTTAATACTTCTACATCTCCCTTCATCTGAGGATTTCAAAGTGCTTTAAAAATATTTAGCTTCAATGTCTGTAAGATGGGTAAGTATTATTCATGTCTGATAGATGGAGCAGCTCAGGCACAAAGAGGTGAAGTGATTTGCTCAAGAATATACAGGATATGCAGAGCCAGAAATAGCACCTTCATCTCCTGACTCCCATTTGTGGAAACTGTTCTTCCAACTTGGTATTCATGCTATACTTGGAACGCCTCATCATCAGTCATTTGCATGGCAGCATTTTCTGTGCACCTGCTTCTTATTTGTTAATATGTCTAGGAACTTTATTGGGCATATCAAAGTTCCCCATTTTAGATCCCCTCTGTGAAAAGCAGGAGCAGTTTGGTTCCTGTACTTCAGCATTCAGGATCAGACCCTCAGCTGATGTAAATCAGCATAGTTCTATTGAAGTCAATGTTGCTATGGCAATTTATACTGACTGGGAATCTTTACCACAAACTATAGGTTGTAACATACTCTGCAATGTCTAAACTGGAGTTCTTACTGACTGTGCCACGGTAAATCTCTTAATTTTGGATTGTCTCCTTCATTTGACCTCCAGTCTCTGCTTACGAGAGCAAGGGAAATGATACCTTAGGGAATTATACTTCCATTCAGTTAGCATGCCATGGAGACAGAGGCTGCGTAACTACTTAGATTAGACAAACAGGCGTTCAAAGATTAGAATACTTAACCAACCTATCCAAGCCAATAAGTCTTCAAAATTGGGCTGGGAATCTTGGGAGACCAGGATCTCATGTGGGATATCTAACACTTCCCGCGTCTGTCAAGGCTGTTCTTGCAATATTTTCAGCCTATCTATGATATTCTAGTATCTCCATTTCTGATTCAGATTGAAGAAGCATAGAGAAACCCTCTACTACTGCTACTGCTGGCACTTTGCATTTCTATAGATAACTTTCATAAAGGATTCAAACCACTTTACAGATATTAAAATCCTTACAACAGCTCTGTGAGGTGTTATCCCCATTTTACAGATGGGGAAAATGAGGCACAGAGAGGTTAAATGACTTGATTTAAGATCACACAAGGAATCAACATCAGAGCTCATGGAACAAGCAAGTGGAGCACACATTCAGAATTTTCAACTAACACTCATCTAGGTGAGTGTTGAATCTAGCTACAAGGAGTTGCCATTTTGTTTTGCAACTTATTTGTATTGCTGTAGCAACTAGGGGCCCCAGGCAGGGACTAGGCTCCAAATGTGCTAGGCACTGTACAAACATAAAACAAAAAAGGGCCTCTTCCCTGAAGAGCCTCTACAATCTATTGAACACTCAATTGACAAGAGTACTGAACTGAATGGCGTTCTCAACCAAACATGCCCCCAACTCACATGCACATCTCTGACACAGACACTCTCTCTTTGGTATAAATAGACAAGTATAGAAAATTAGTAGGTGATCAAAGGTGGTGGAGACAGTACACTGAAAACTGAGAAATTAAAAAAAAAAAAAACCAAAGTGGGCAATCCTGGTTTCTCATCAGTGAGGGAAGTCGATTTTGGGACTCTGATCTTGACACAAAGCCAGGGAAAAGTGACACCTCTCAGACACAGCACTTCTTCTGGGTAATTTCTAAACAAATTAACACACACCTCATTGCAAGGGCTATATTCTCAGCTGATGTAAGTCATCTTATTTCCATCGACTTCATTGATTTACATCTAAACATGAGTAACTGAAACATCAGTTTTAGTAGGCTGCTTTCTGGAGAAGGCCATGCTGTCCCTTCAGGAATTAAAGAAAAGGGAACTTTTCTCCTTTCCTACCCATAGAGATCAGCACCTTTGCTGAGCCATGGTGTTCCTGTAGGTGTCAAATGGGGATGAACAAAGATGGTTAATTCCTTACTTCCAGCAGGTTCAAAAATCTCAGGAACTTTGCATAAATGAAGTGGGGCCTATCTGGAAAGCATGTTGCTGTGCTGACTATCACCAGCAGCCAGTTTATAAGAGGATTAGACTGTCTGGCAAACTGTGGGCAAAGGCTGAAAGGAATGGGATTTCTGGGGAGGATTAGGGGAAGTCGTGTGCTCAGGGCAGCAATGAGACACATATTGGCTGGAAGGCAGAAAGTGGCAAACTGATGTTCAAAGTGGCCATTTTAAATCTGCTTGTTTTGCCTGCATGTAAAGACCCAGAAAACACATGCAGAGAAAGACCCGTGTAAAAAGACATGAACTAGGGTGAAAGGTCAGTTGTAACCAGCTAAACAGAGACATGACTGGCCAATACTTTTGAGAGAAGCTCCTGTCAGGTATTGAACACCCTCAACTCCTGCTGAACTTTTTGAAGAGTTCTGGGCCCAACGCTGCTGTCCTTCTGAATCCAAATCTCACACTTGCTTCAGTAAAAGTTTTGTGTGTGTGCAAAGACTGCCGGGCTGTAGGCCTAAATTCCCAAAACTTAATCCAGAATTTGGATGGCCAACTTCAAACCCCTTGAAGGGACCTGGTCTCCAGAAAGTGCTGAGCACCTGGCCTTAGAAAATGTGATCCCTTTAAGGGGTTGCATGTTGGGTACCCAAAAGTCCAGAAACCCGGAATCACTGGTGACTTTTGGAAATGTACAGCTGTGTGTGATTTTTAGTACCTTTGGCCCTGATCCTGTAATCTGATCCATGCAGGCAGACCACTGACCAGCACTCATACACGCTGATCCAACTGCGGGATCAGGACCTTTTTCTATCCATTTAGTTGTATCTCACTGGAATTTTGTGTTCATCTGAAATGGTTTGGTGGGTTTTCCCTGTTAACTAAGTGCCTGATTGAACTCCTATGAAAGGCAGCAGAAAAACTCCCACTGAGCCAAATTCATCTCTGGTTAGTCAATTAAATTACACCAGGTTTGCATTTGTCCCATTTACTTTGGTGAGTGTTGGATCAGGCACTAACCTACAAAGGAATTAAAAAAAAATAGATAAAATAGTAGAGATGACAAATATCAAATGGGGACAATGGATGCAAATCTTAGCAGAACAACAAACTATGCAGAACATAAAGAGGAAGTGGAAATGGCCTTGATCTATTGAGCATATAGAGACAGATGATGGAGAAAAGAAGAAAAAGAGAAGTCCCGCAAACAATACTTTCATTTTTGAAAATGGAGATATTTATTGTTAAGTTAAATAAATCCAAATTATAAATAACGTAACATTTATTTCTGAAAAAGTTCCATCAGAATTAAACAAAACAATGAACTTGTTCCTTCTGATCATGCATGTTATGACTCAGGCTATGAAAAAAAGGCATGGAGTTCTATAAAATCTAGGTCCGTTATTGAATATCACAAATGGGACTTTGCTAAAAATCACAAGAAATGCTTATGGTATGTTTTGTAAAACGCGACTAGAAAAAAGACAACAAAATACAGTTGTTCAATAAGTTCTATCACAAAGAACTCTTTGCTACATTGAGTCGTCTAGACATTGTTTGGGCACAGTCACCGTAGCCGTCTTGCAGGTAGACATTCTTTAAATCAGCACTGCACGCTACTCGAAAATAAATCGATTATACTGAAAGAACAGAACATATGTTATTGCCAGGCAAAGAAAGGTTATACTTTAGTCCTTGTAACAGTTTTAGCCATCAGCAAATATTTGCTACATTGGAAAGGATTAGATTTAAGCCGTAATCACAAGACTCTAAACAACAACACATTTTGTGATGTTTGAACACTTTGCACAAGTACTTTTGCCCCTGAGTGTGCCAAAATGATGCTGATTCAAGGAGATAGTCACCCAAGCATTCATGTCATTCTGACACAGCATCCAGCTTGTAAAGGTTACATACATTATAAATGATGCAATAAATATTACATTTCATTCACAGGGGGGAAATGAATCCATGGCATTATACAATCTCAGAGGCATAATTGTTTGCTTATCCACTTTAAATACCATGTCAAGAATATGAAATATTCCATTACCATCACACTTTTCAATGAATTGGGCAAAACAGGAAGGAATGCAAATCCACAAATGATTACAATGGGAGTGTGAAATTAAGCACTGTGCATAGGGACTGCAAAATATTACAGATCCACATAACTCTGCCCCTTTGGGAATGTCTAGTATCACTAACCCGGAACTCTTGTTCTGTGTGAACGAGCAAGTACTGCAATTGTGGCCAGCCCCTAATGGCCAGATACAAGAAGAGGGAGGCTCCCTGCACCAACAGTCCCTTTCCCTTGTGTATCAGATATCAGCTGCAAACTGGTCCAGATCAGCTCATCTTGTACGATTTTAACCACACACTACATTCCTGCTGACTAAAAATATGCAAAATTTCAAATCAAGCTTCAAAAGTACTCAAAATCAGCCTTGGTTTGAGTTTTGCCTGCATTCATGCTCTGTAAAGTTCCACAAATAAGGACTGTGATTGTTCACCCAGCTGGGAGGTTGGTGAAATCCTTCTCCATCTAGTCAACCCTATTTCATTGCCATCACTGGGACACCCCTCTGCAAATACATTAAACTAAAAAGCAGAAAGTCCAAGGCTTGTTGAAAAGCAAAAAAGAGGCTGGAGGCAGGGATGGCTGTGGAGAGAGTCCCCTGGTAGGTTAGAGTTCACAGAATTCAAACCTACAAAGACAAATCTTTATGGGCTGTTTCACGTCTAGCTCCTGGGGGCCAAATTGCACTGTTTAGTTCACAAACAGAACACAGCGTGGGTCACACAGCCCTGTCACTGACCTCAGAGGGCCTTCTGTGCAGCGTACTCACCAAGGCCAGAACTGTTTCCATTAAAATCAACGGACGTAGGAACTTTTGAAGATTTGGGCCTTAATCATATTTGAAAAAATCTTGGCCCCGGTTCATTTGACAACAATGACACATTTTTGCCTTTACCTGAATTCACAAATTCTTACTAGATTTATGGTTGCATATATAAAATATCTATAATGAAAACACAAATTGTTGATCTGTTTTACCTTTCAATTTGGTTTACTTACTAGAAGCCACTAACAATGCCTATTTGCATTCACTTATTTCCCATCCCTAGAATAGAATACTTGATTCTATGTACTCAAAATATACAGTGTGGAATTGTTGTTATTATGTTTAGACAGAGGCCTGAGTGAAAAAAAAACAAAAAAAAACCCAATAACATGTCTCGTGTCCATCTAATTTGTCTGATGACATGATACAATCTCAGGCCAGCGAGATTTTAGAAATACAAGGGGATAGTCTTTTTCTAAGGCAGGAAACAAGTGTGTTTACTTTCTGAAGAGATTATCTGTTTTCCCTGCAAGTTTCTTTATGGTTATAAAGAAAAAGCTTACGTTGCAATCTCCAGAACCATAGCAGGTGTCATGGAGAAAAAGGTAAATGGCCTGAATTGTAGTCCATTTTCAAAAATTGCTAAAAGAAATCTTTTCTTCCTCATTTAACCTCTCTTTTCAGTATTGTTACAAAATAGCCCAGCTCATGGGCACAACAGTTTTAACAATCACGTACAATCTTTTACATTCATCATCATCCACATGCTAAATTTCACATTTCATTATTAAAGTGGCTTGCCACTATTTCTTTTATGTTAATTTTTTTTTAAAATCACTAGGCACCTTTAATCTGCCCTGTTTGTTTTTCACCATGGGCTTTCAGTGATAGCCAGAGGAAATCAGTAGTGACACATTACAAAATACAAGCATAAAGAAAATATATTGTACATATATCTAACTGAACAATTTAGAAGGCCTTAAAGTTACGCATACTTTCCACGAGATTACATGTCACCACTACTACTGTTTAAAACCGGGGAAAGTAGAAAATGACTTACAAATGCAGATCTCATTTTTCTGATTTAGGATAAGTGCTTATTCTTCAAATGCAAAATAAACAAAAATCTAGGTCTCTGAGCGACTGAAAATTTGTAGCATTTCTGTGCCATACTGGGTACTGTTTCATGGTTTTCAGCACTTTGACCACATAATACACTTCCTGATTTTTAAGTGTCTGGAAACACATGGGAATACTTTGCATCTTCTTCAGCCCCACTTGTAACAAAAAATATTTGTAGTCCCCATGTGACTGCTACACTTAAGTTTCTTCTGTTTTGAAAGAATCAACCTGTTTCAGGGATATTCCCTGAGCCAGATTCTCTGACTCAGTTCTGACCACATGGTGCTCCCTTAGTAGCACAAATAACCCAGTATCGAGTCACAGCTGGCTGGATCGGAAATCCTTAGAGAGCTCCACAGGTGTAAAGCTGGCCAAGCCAGTTCCTATGCCAACTGCCTCTCCACTCTGGCACAGGGAGGATGTCAGGAAAGGGAAGGGCAGGGATGGACCAGAGTGCAGCTCTGCTTATTCACAGCTGGTGGTGTATGAATAGTCTGGGATCTATTGCTGGTTGTCATAAATAAGACTAGCCATTGGGTACTCAAAACTTATGCTGGGGAAGTTTGAGAATCAGGCAGCAGTAATTGACTCCTTCTGTTCCTGTGCCATGTGGATCTCAGTGGACGAGATCATCCAAATTTATTCAAAATGCAGAATTATTGGTTATCTCCTTTAGATCAGTAGAAGCTTTATAAGGTGCATCTACTGTGTATAAACAGCATATATTTTATCTATTGGACACACATACGACATATATAAACTCACACATGAAAAACTATGAAAATATTTCTTTCATATATTATACTCCACACAGATACTTTACACACATAAAAACTTGGCAGCATGCTAACGATGTCTATGAAACATGGCTTTGGACAAAGGACCTAGGGAGGTACTTGCAGAGACTGATGCAAAATAAAAGGTTTCAGAGTAGCAGCTGTGTTAGTCTGTATCCGCAAAAAGAAGAACAGGAGTACTTGTGGCACCTTAGAGACTAAATCTCTAAGGTGCCACAAGTACTCCTGTTCTTCTTTTTGCAAAATAAAAGAGATCCAAACAGCAGAAAAAAGATGCCAAGAGTAGAAAAACATACAATAAAACCAGGCACGGTAACTAGAATAGTACAGAACAGAGGATGGATAGAAATTATGATGAGCTGTAGAATAATAATCAACAATGTTTTTCTATTTCCAGTATTATAGACTATCATTAAGTCAAGTTTATAAAGGAGGCCTAGATCTTTTTCCCAGAACTTTTGAAATTGACTTGCATTTCACTGATGCCGTATTGACTGAGTTCATTATGATTATTATACAGATTCACTATTTGGTTGCACTCAGTCAAGGCTAAAACCAAGGACCATGTTACAGCCAGTCTATTTTCTAGTTTCTGATGAACACTGGTACTCAATGATCAAAAATTCCAGAGGTCCAGGGTCTATCGCCATACATTAGTATTGTGATGAAGAGAAATGGCACAGAGCACGGGAAGAACAAATAGCAACTACATTTTCAAGACAAGTGGCATCTGAGATTAGAATTGGACCTTTGATATAAATTACAGAAAGAACTTCCTAAACAATAAGTTTATTGCATGCAAAAGCAACCAGAAAAGGGGAAAAACACCTCCCCTCCCCCAAAAGCAACCAGTTAGGTACTAGAAAAAACGATAATTGCCTCATTAAAGTCTAACAAAGTCTTTTGACAATGAGTGGAAAACATTAGCATGATTTGAATCGATCAAAGACAATCTCTTATTTGATGGTATGTATTTCTGTGAAACAGGTATTTATTGGTAAGTCTTCATTGCTGTGATGAAGGTTTTTGTCTTTTTACTCGGTTCATAGAAACTTTATTTTTAACATTTTTTTCACCTCATGCACTATACAGTACTTGAATACACAGAATATTGTATGCTCCATTTATTTTACATATATATTGAAATAGGGCCTCATATTGGAAAACACGTCCTGTCCCACTCAAAGTATGATTTGTTTTTGCACTTGATGTGGCAGAATTGTAAATGGCAATAACATGTCTGCTTCACAGTTGCAACCAACATATACTCATCCAAAGGAGCTACTTGTTCTTTGTATTTATGGAAAACAACTAGTTTACAGAAAAGTACCTTTAACTAAATAGCATCATCTTAGAATAGTTTAAAAACATGAGAGTTTGAAAGGTTTTATTTCAGTTTTATACCATCAATTTTATAACTGTACAGCCAGACCCTTGGCTGGTTGAAATCTGCATAGCTCTATTGAAATGAAGGGCGCTACAATGATTTATGCCAGCTGAGAATCTAGCTCATAATTTGCTTTTGTGTTTTATTTGGACTTTCTTTTTTCCATTAAAAAGCAAAAAACGTTCACTTGCTGAGAGGGGTGGAAAACCCATACGGTCTGTTAAAATCTCTGACAGTTTGAAGACAGTATCCTCACTGTACCCTAAAAGTTAGGGTGGTTCTTAACCAGGAAGGGTGAACTGGCTGTTATCAAATAGGAATGATCTAAATTGCCCACAAAAACATCAACCAACTTTTTTTAATTTTCAAAATAGTTAATTCTTGCCACTGCCCACTCCCTGGTTCAGATCAGAATGGAAGTGCTGAAATAATAAATCAGTCATTTGTATAGTGATTTTCATTTTTAAAGCACTTCACAAACATCAACTAATTAATGCTTCAAACACTTCTAAGGCAGGTAAAATATTATTGCCATATTTCAGGGTGGGATACCCCAGCACAGAGGCAGGTCAGTGTCAGAACTGGGATTAGAAAGGAGAAGTTTGTGGCTCTGATGTAATCATGCCCCTCTCTCTGCATTACTAGCTGTATTTCCAGATTGGCTGATAGCGGAAGGACATGAAATCCCACATGGAAGCTTTTTCTTGCAAATTTCCAGCTCTATCTAATTAAACCTGAATCTTTTCCAGTGTGACTATCACTATTTCTAGATTTAGGGCCTGGACCAAAGCCCACTGAAGTCAATGGAACATCAGTTTTGGATCAGCCCCTTACTGAAATGCTTTTGAGCATCTTTCTTAGCTGTTATGGTGCCACTGTGATGTTTGCTGATGAGATGAGAAGTTAACTGCTCTGGGGAGGAAAGAACAGCTGGTAGTCTTTGACTAATTTAGGCCCTGATTCAGCAAAGCATTTAAGCATCTGCTTATGCCCCATTGCCTTACTGTGTCATCATACATGTTTAACTCCACTACAATCCTGACTGGAATCTTTCTGTGCTACTGCAAGACAGTATATATAATGGTAATGGATGTTCAGTGCCAGGGAAGGAGGATCAGGACCACAGAAGAGAAGTTATCATTGACCAACATTTGAATTGTTCAACTTTTAGATTGCACCAGGGGGAACAAAGCAGGTTTTCCATTATCCTGTGCATGTCATTTTGCATAGAGAGGCCCCAATCCAATAGACAAAACTCCTAATTATTTAAATGAGACTAAAATCCTTACTTGTCTCAGTCTCAAGAAGCACTTCAGAGCAACAAAGAAGCTAATTTTCATAGGTGATGAGCTACCACCTCTCCTATTGATATCAGGAGGAGCTGTGGTTTCTTAACATCTGTGAAAGTCAAGACAACAAAAAATATATTGTGACAAAGTTCCTCCTCTATCTTGGTGGGTCCTGCGCTTATTGGCAGATTTTCTTGCCTTAGAAATTCACCATGTGGGTTGGAGAACAGTCCAGAGACCTTCCCCTCTGGAAGAACCCACAGTCCAGGTCAATTGGGAGGTTTGGGGGCAACCCGGGCCCGCCCTCTACTCCGGGTTCCAGCCCAGGGCCCTGCGGACTGCTGCTGTCTATAGTGCCTCCTGTAACAGCTGCATGACAGCTACAACTCCCTGGGCTACTTCCCCATGGCCTCCTCCAAACACCTTCCTTATTCTCACCACAGGACCTTCCTCCTGGTGTCTGATAACTCTTGTGCTCCTCAGTCCTCCAGCAGCACACGCTCTCACTCTCATCTCCTTGCGCCTCTTGCTCCCAGCTCCACACACTCGCCCCACAAACTGAAGTGAGCTCCTTTTAAAACCCAGGTGGCCTGATTAGCCTGCCTTAATTGATTCTAGCAGCTTCTTCTTAATTGGCTCCAGGTGTCCTAATTAGCTTGCCTGCCTTAACTGGTTCTAGCAGGTTCCTGATTACTCTAGTGCAGCCCCTGCTCTGGTCACTCAGGGAACAGAAAACTACTCATCCGGTGACCAGTATATTCGCCCTCTACCAGACTCCTGTACCCCACTGGTCTGGGTCTGTCACAATATATTAACCTTACAGTCACTGTATACTTTATAATACTGGTGGTAAATTAGGATCTGGTATAATATGCTGGTTGCAGAGGTGTGGTGAAAGAGATGCTAGCTCCAGCCACTAAGGTCACCCAATTCCCAGAAGCACTCAATGGAAGAGGGGCTTGTATGGTGCCATCCTGAGGTTGTAATTAACCCATACTACTTTTGAATCAGGCCAAACGTTTTCACACTGTTGTGGAGAGAACAAGGAATGCTGTTTCAATGTTCACAGAGTTCCCCATGTGGTTTGCTGATTGGAGATACTTTAGCACAGCTTCATTTATACATACTATTACTTTTTATTTTCAAATGTCCACCTTTTTGGAGATAGTCCTACCAGGGTCAATATAGCCCAGTGAAAACAATTAACAGAAATCAGATAGCAAATGATATTCTGTCTTCCAGTAGTTGTATACCGTGTATAAACAGAAGGGAGTAAGTATAACTTCCTTTTGATATTTGAAGTTCTTTTAGGAACATTTGCCAGTTTATGTTTATTAAACAGGCTAGCAAATTTGTTAGTAATTTTATAATTTTCAACTATCAAAATCCTGTTTCAATTACATTTTTAAAGAATTCATTGTACAAATGCCAGATGTCAACTGCCAAAGAGCAGTCCTAGTGACAAAACATTCTTGCCAGCATAAAACATTAAAATAATGGAAATAAATTTAAAACTAATACAAAAATATATCTGAAATTCCCCAGAAATCACCTAGAAATTATTTAAAAATAATATCCTCTATGAAACACAGTCTCAATTCATGCTACTTTATAGCCAAATTCTCCATTTGCTCCAATCATATTAACGGGTGTAAGTCAGCACAGAATTTGGACCTTCATCACCAAAATCCAGCCTTTGGTTAGTTGGTAAGATTTAGAATGGATGATAACATCATTTATAAAAAGGTATGATTTAAAATGGCAGTTATTTATGTAGATATTTTTCCAAACTCATTTTATTATTATTTATTATTTTAAAAATCATAATAAAAGGAGTTTGGAAAAATCTGACTTCAAGAAAGTGACTGCACAGGAAAAAAAGTGGAGGACTCCTTTAGAAAACCTTTACTTCTTAGTGAACCCAGACATGACAAGGAAATCTCTCAGACAAGAGGCCACGTCTACACTACCTGCCGTATTGGCGGGTAGTAATCAATATATCGGGGATCGATTTATCACATCTCGTCTAGACGCGATAAATCAATCCCTGAATCGACGCCCGTACTCCACCTCGGCAGGAGGAGTAAGCAAAGTCAACGGGGGAGCCGCGGCGGTCGACTTGCCGCCGTGAGGATGGCCAGGTAAGTCAAACTAAGATACTTCGACTTCAGTTACGTGAATAGCATAACTGAAGTTGTGTATCTTAGATCGATCCCCCACTCCCCAGTGTAGACCAGCCCAGAGAGTTTAAAACCTGGGCATCCAGAGAAGGAAAGTCTGTATAGAAGCAGGAAGGGAACAGCATCACATGGCATCCAGAGCCATCATTCCACAAAGGGCCATAGTGGTAGGTTACATAGCTCAAAAAATGGATGGCACTGGACACAGTAACAAATTCAGCACATCTCCCAGGAAGTATTTGCCAACAGGACTCCCACGGAGCCCCAGCAACAACTTAAAGCTGCCCTTCCATGGAGAAATTACTGGGTGAAGGCAGCAGTGCAAATGTCACCTATCCAGTGGAGTGAATGAAGTCTATAGGGGTGCATCTGAGACATCACAGTCTATTCCCGGAGCCATGACTGTGATGTTACAAACTCCTTGTTGACTAACTGCAGACTCAAACAGAAGGCGGCAATGAGCTAAAATGAAGATATCCCAAATATTCTTTATAATACATACAGCAATACTGTAGAGTAATGGTCCAAAACACTACAGCTTACAAAAGGGATGCTGCAAAATTTGGGGATATTCATTATAAGCATACTCTGATATCTAGATGAAATGGCAAAGAAAATGATGGAAAACATGAGCGAGAAATAAAGGTTCATATTGTTACTATGATACTTTAAAATGTTCTCCACTTTATATATTTCAGACCTGATCCAATGCCCATTGCAGTCAATGGAAACACTCCCTTTGCCTTTAGTAGGCATTGGATCAGGCCCTTAAATAGGAAAATGGTAGATCTGCATAACCTGTACTGTAAATTTATACAGATCATCTGAAAAAACAAGACTCAGACTGCACTGCAGATTGTTTTTAGTGCCAGACTAGTGCTTCCCACAGCTCCCATTGGCCGGGAACGGTAAACCGCGGCCACTGGGAGTTGCAGGGGGCCATGCCTGCAGACTGTAAACGTAAACAAAATGTCTCACGGCCCACCAGCGGATTACCCTGATGGGCTGCATGCCGAAGGTGGCCAACCCCTGCAATAGAGTTCCTCCCTGCAGAACCAAGAGGAGAAGTTTGTTCTGTGCCTCTGAAGTTATGTTGTCCCTATTTCCCGAAACCACAAACTACTGAAATTTTAAAGCAACTTAAAAGAGAGTTCCTTAGAGAGACAGTCTACCCTTAATCCATAGTGGCCTCAACAGGAACTCTATGTGAGCGCTCCCAAACCTCACCAACTGAGCCAAACTGTGTGACAAGGAGGCCCTCACTTTTACAAATACCAAGTGCAATGGCCTAACAAGATTCTACCATCCACAAGAGAGCTCTTGCTGCAGAGACATAGTGTAGTTATCTAGGAGAAGAAGGGTGAAATGCTTTCTTCTTCATCGCCAGCATCTACCTAAAGCATGAAGTTGCCTTCATGAAGGAGACAGTAACACAGGATATTAGCTTGTTGGAGGTGATATATGAGGGGGGACCTAGGATTTCATCAACTTCTTCATTGTGGCATGACTTCCCTTTCTGTTATAAACCTCTACTCTCCTCTCACACAGCAGCTGCAGCAACCATGTTTTCCTTTCTTCCACTGGGACAGTGACAGGTAGCTTTTCCCGCAACATGGCAGCCTTCTGCCTGGTCACTACAAAAACACAAACAAACCCATGCAGCCTAAAATAGGAAGTCTATATCTGGAATTCTGAACTTTAATTATGCTTCAGGGTAGATCAAAAGCACACGAGGGAGCTTTTAGTGCACTGCAGCAGGGTCTACGTGGACATTTAGTGTGCGTCAGGTTAGCGGGCGATAGATTCACAGGCCAGCTCGTTGTGAACTAAGTGTTCATGTAGATAAGCCTTTAGAAATTTATGGGTAGAGATATTACTGGGTCCAGCAATATTCCTTATTCTTAAATAGGGAATACAGCTAGAACTGGTTAATAGTCCCAGTACCAGAATGAAGATTTTAAGTGTACCTTGGGCCTCCCTGGTTCCCTCAGCATTTTATAGGAGATCACTCAGGATTCAGTATGATAGATTTCAAATGTCAGGAAGGACCCATAGAGATCATTAGGAAAAGATTTTTTAATAAAAACAGAGAGGGAATGGGATGTCCCCCGTGTACAAGACAATTGCTGAGAATCCCATCGGTAGCTCCAAGCCATAAGATATGAACCACCATACTAAGTTTTCCAGTGAAGATACTGATTTTCTCATGACCCTGATCAGATTATTTCCCCAAAGCATGGGAGAACAGAATTCCAAACTGTTTCACGTTCCTACAGACAGCAATTTCTCAAGAAATATTTGGCAGTCCTGACATGTACAATAAAACGACAGTTATCTATTCTGGTCCAAGAGAAAAACAGCTTAATAACATTTGCAACAACTTGCAGTAAAGAAACTATTTGATTCTCTGAAATCCTTCCTTACTGAATACCCTTGCATAAATAAAATGAACAGGTCCAAGATGAAAGAATTACCAGGTTATGCAGCATTCTATCAGATTTGTTGATTGTATCTTCTTAATATAGACAAAGATAAAGCAAAATATAGAACCCAGTCAAATTTGCTCATACAAATTTCTAAAACACTATGTAAGCCAAATAATCTCCCACCTTCTTTTAGGACTGTAAACCTAAATAATGATGCCCATTTCATGTTCTGGAATATTAATCTTTAAAATGATTTTATTCTGAAAGGTACAGTTAAAAATTTCAGAAGTGTGAAGACTTCTCTGTTTCTGTCCTACACAGACATTTGAGGGATTTTTTAAACCATTATTTCTATTTTGCAGGCAGCTGACACTAAAAATAAAAACATCATCAAAGCATGATAGGACATACCCCCCCCCATCCCCCAACCCCCCAAACCAAAGCGTTGCCTGTTTGGAACTAATATGCATAGCATAGGAAATACTTGTGGCAAGCCAATGTCTGTTGTTCTCGTTTTTTGCTGTTTTGACAGTTTGTAGCTGCTAGTGATGGAGTAGAGAGCAACAAGGATGCAGATCTGAATTTAAAAGGCTAATCTTGCAGCCGAAATTGCAACAAAGATGACGTTCCAATATTTTATTTTTGTCACAGTCCTAAAAATAAGAGTATTAATTTACACAGCATTAGAAAGGTTCCAGGACCATGGGCCAGCTGAGAAATAAACAAAATGAAAACAGTCTGTGAAGCGATGAAAAGGCTAGAGCAGCCTAAGTGAAATGTACACACTTACATAACTCACTGATTTCAAGGACAGTGACTGTGTTATGTAAGCACCTGACAGGGTCATTTACTCTTTGCTCACTATGTAGTTTTTAAAGAGTGCTCCCAAGGGCTGTTTTTTTTTTTTTTCAAACAATATCTTGGACAAGAGATGATCTGGGGAGAAAAATAAAAAATAAGACTTTACGGCCAGCATTGCAAACAGGAAGGGATCTAATCGCAGAAACAGAACATCGCTTCAAGGAAAAAGGATTTTCATTGTTTTAACAAATTTTAGAAGACACCTGTACTCACTGTGTACCGTCTGTGCTACAAGTAAATTAAGAACCTGGGCCCGCATACCTTTGTGTGCCTCAAACTCCCATTGAGATCACTGAGCATTTGACGTAAGAAGGAATACAGAATGAGACCCAAAGAATATACAGTAAATTGGTCAGGAGCAGCCCTTATTACAAAACTTACTATTCTACAAGAATGGGCCAAAACCAAGCTACTTGAATTGTTTTTAGCTTCAACATTTCCCAAAGAATTTGCCAGTGTTGCATTAAAATGTATTACCATTTTTCAACCATCTCTAGTCCATAATACTACATTGACATGGTTGTAAATTGCAGAGTTCTGAACTACCACTGCTAAATACTGTGGTTCGGTAGGGGTTTTCCAATATTCAGGGATTGCTCTATTACAAAAACTGGGCACGGTTTCACCAGAGTCTAAGCACCCTTAGTTCTGTCCCTTGAAGTCACTGGGAGTTGGTGACACTCAGCACTCCTGGCTTGAAGGAAGGTAGTAAGAAAGGAAGGAAAGAAAGGGGGTCGTGCTAATCTGGAATTAAATGGACTTTCAACAGCGAGTAGCATTTAGCACAGTCGGCCTCCATCCAACCCTTAATGCCCCTTTTAAATTGATCTTTTAAAATGGGAACCAATCAAGTTCAGGGGTGCTGCTTCCAACAGTAATTTCATAATTTTGTGGTAGTGAATTCCATGAGAGCTACTTATTTCTCCATAACACTGTGTGTAAGGACGTGTCTCTTGTTTTGCCTTCACGTTATCAATAGAACAAGTAGCATCTTTAATGTCTCTGCAAATCCATAAATATTTTCCCCTTTCTCTTTTAATTTTCTTTTTGGAGAATATGGAAATTATAACGAAGAGGATCCCCCATGCCCTTCCTTATGGTCCTTAAGCAGAGGACTGGAGTAAAGGGGCCTCACACTGTTCTAGCTGCATTCTCAATACACCATTTTTATGAAGAAACCAGAGCTGTAGAAACTCCTCTGGCATGGCATGGAACCCAGAATCAGGCAACACGTTGTCATAGTAATGATGGCTGATAAACCTCCCATGCAGGTCCACTGAAAAAGGCCAGAAGCCATAGATGGTTACTTCTTCGCACAGACCTAGGGCTGCACTGACAAGGAAGAGACCTGTTGAAAGCCGCTTGGCATGGATTCCTCTGCTCTTCCAAAACTTGCCAATGTCACGGAGGAAGTTGGGATTGGCAAAGAGCACCGTTTGGTTGGCACCAAAGTCCTCCAGGGTGTAGTAAACCCGTAGGGATGGCTCTGTCCCCGTCTTCATAGAGAAGGCTGGCATATAGATGTAGCTATGGTTATAGACTTTAACACTATCCACAAAGGTTTTTCTAGACCAAAGCAGATTCTGGAATCTGTGAAAACAAAAGAAAGGCATGGGGGTTACATATATTTTCCTGTTCATTTCAGAATCCAGCTCAAAGCTAACCTTCCTGTATTTTCAACTATGCATGGATTTTCTCTAGCCAACCGTGTGGACTGTTTCTGCCATCGTGCCTATCCATTCCCTTTGCTTGTTAACACTGGTCTCCTCTGTCCCTTTCTCCAGTGTCATCTGGACCTGTCTTCCTGTATGTCTCCATTCCAACTCTTCACTTCTTTTCAAATCTCATGTGAAAACGTACCTTTTCTCTCTTTCTTGTGCCTCTGAATTTCTCTGTCCCTCTGCTATTGTTTATTATTTAGCTCCAGGAGAAAAAATGGGTTTGCAGTTGAGGCACTGGACTGTGACTCAGGAGAGCAGAGTTTGGTTCTTAGCTCTGCTAAAGATTAGACTTCCTGTGTGACTCTGGGCAAATCACTGAGGGTGTGTCTACACTGCAATAAAGAACCTGTTACACCGAGTCTCAGAGCCCAGGTGAATTGACTCAGGCTTGCAAGGATTGGGCAGCAGGGCTAAAAATTGCAATGTCGATGTTCAGACTCAGGCTGAAGTCTAGGCTCTGAGATCCTCCTGCCTCGTGGAGTCTCAGAGCCCAGGCTCCATCATGAGCCCAAACATTGACATCTCAATTTTTAGCCTCCACAACCTGAGGCCCATGAGCCCGAGTCAGCTGACCCGGGCCAGCCATGGCCATGTTGTAGTGTAGATGCACTCCCAATCTCTGTACCTTAATTCCTCCTCTGTAACATAGGATACTTCTGTGCCTCCAAGGCTTTGTAAGGAAAAATCCATTATTGTTTGTGAGGCACTCAAGTACTACAGCAATGAGGGACATAAGTCAGGTATAGGTATAACTGAAATATGAAAAGCATTTTGGGAGAGGGTTTATACAAAAGAAATGAAAAATAAGCCAATATATTGTAGCAATGGGTTGTACCTGTTTAGAGAAGAATTAGATCCAGTCAATTTTTTTTTTTACCCTGTGAAAACTGACAAATTTTATTGAAAATTTTAGCAGAAAGTTAACATTTCACTGAAAATGTTTTGGTGTTTTAGCTGAATTGCCAAAAACTGAAGAGTTTTCAGTTTTCTAAGGGCGGGGATGAGGGGTGAGGATTTTTCAGGAAAACAGATATTTTCTTTTTATCCAAAACCCAATTTTCTGTCTGAAAACTTTTGGACAAAGAATTTTTTTTTTACCAGCCTTAGTAAAAATCCTTGTTGTTCTGGCTCCTTAATAGTGCTTAAAATTAAATTAAAAGGATCTCAGTCAGATTCTACATCAGCAGCAGTAAGAAATATTTATATAACCAAAATGCATCTATAAAGCCAGAAGACATTGTTTGTTTCTGTTATATCTTTATGATTGCTTAAATATGATGTTAGAGGTTAACATTCTGTTTCTGGAACTACATGGACTCTTAGGACCTAGCACTTAGCAAAAACAAGTTGCATGGAAACCAATGTGTTGTTTAGGATAAATGGCACCACAGACCAAACAGACAGAGCTGAACTCCAAATTAATGTACAAGATGGAGCAATGTTGTTAAGTGGGTTTAAAGGCCACTTATATTTCTAGATTACAAGTTAAGGAGCCAGAAAAAGGTACAAGTTAAAGTAAAAAGGCTCCTGTTGGCAGCTACCAGGATGGTTTAAAATGGTGTAGATTTTTATTCTGCTAAACCACTCCTCTGACCTTTTGGCATTAGACTTTTAAACCACTGACAAACACCTATTGATGAGTAAAGTTCACATCACCTTTGACTTCCACCCAGGGTATCTATTCCAAAGTACTATTCTTTGATGAAAAGTAACCTCTCTATACTGAGGAATTAAATACTTCCAGAGATGCAAGATGAATGGTGACTCTGGCAGGAAATTCTAGGTTAGTTTTGGATACTCGCATCCACTCACCATGGCTCACAGTGGCAAAGTACTGTTGTTTGACACTGAATAATGCCACTGAAATGCCCTACTGAGGCATTCTGACAGGTCAGGGACTTTTCATGGATGATATTCAGGACCCAGTGGAAAAACCTGTTTAATTACAGGAGTCACTTGCTTGGTGTGGGAATCTGTTCTGCACTGCTAGAATTCCTCCCTTCATCAGGGAGTCACCATAAACTCTTGATAACTTACATTTGCTCTCTCCTCAGAGTCATAGGCACCTAAGTTGTGCCAGTAAAAGATCTTGTCGTCTTTATTAGCATCCCATAGTGCCTATGTCTTGTCTTCTACATGAATTCTAATTGTCTCAGGACAGAGTAAATTTTTTTCTGCACATACGTCAGAGAAAGCAGCCCTAATATTACCTCCTTTTCTAACAGCTGGGTTATTTTCTCTCTCACGCACAGGCACCCTATATACATAAAAACTATTGCTGAAATTTTCTCAGAGGCAGAATTGATATTGTCATCTCTCTACCACTTATAGCACCCTACCCCTCTCAAACACTGAGCAGTCTTAAAAGTGTTATATTATATAGGAATGACATATCAGGTCCAATTTAATACTGGCATTGTATAAGACTCCGAACAGCAGAAAAACTAGGATTCCTGATTACTCTTCTTCACTCTGCCATGGATATACTGCAAATCACAATCTTTGTGCCTGAAAGATGGGTGTAAAAACATCTCCTTCACAAGGGTATTAAGAGATCTAATTTTGTGTAAACAGCTTTGGAATGAGAGGCACTACACGAGCATACAAACAAACAAACAAAACCCATTGGTCTGAATATGAAACTAGCTGACCTGGAGCAGTTGATTAACAGATCTTATCAGATAGGGCTACCTAAACATGGATCCTCCATGGGCACGAACATTGTGACTGCATTTGAGCCTAATTCTAAAAGGAAATCACTTTCTTTTGAGCATTTACCACTTAGTTGTTTGTCTAGCAATGGGGTTAAGCACAACCGAAATAAACAAATAGGACAATAAATTCATTGAATAACTTATTGCATTTGGCAGACACCGATAAAGCATGTAAAGATCAGCCAGGACTGAAGTATACTGGCAGAGGAGTGCAAAGCGGAGTTACATTTACCTTTACACACTGATGTGCACAATAATGATTTGTAAAAGCCAGTATCCAGTGCTATTAGTTCTTTGTTTTCATGAGTAAAGTGCAAGCCTCCCTGAATGAGGGTTCACCTGCTGCCCATGTGGAAAAGCAAGAATCCTGGCCAGTTTTGGAACATTTGGGCTGATATATTTTGAGGCAAAAAAAAAAAAATTCCCCTTACAAGCACAAGCTCATGTAGGTAGAAGTGCAACCCCCCGATCCCAGTGCGAGCTTTGGGAAGCATTGCATATTGTCCATCCAGTATGCAGGGGAAACACACCTCCTGCTACAACCTCACAGGGACAGAGTGTGCACTTCCCCAGCTCTCTGCTAGCCATTGCAGAGGGAGGAGTGGGGACATGTCTTCTCCCTGCTCCTTTTAGGGATTCTAGCAGCACCAGTGCTGCTAACCTAGCGCAGGCGTTGAACTCAGGTGAGCCCAAGAATGCATTTGTGGCCAGTCCCTGCACACCCATGAGGAACTGGCCACACATTCTGGCCCTCTCCATCTAAACTGCACCAGATACAATAGGGGCAGCAAGGTTGGCAAACGCTGACTGAGACTCCTGATATAAACAAATGGCTTCATTGTTTACCTCTGCAACACTTGGATCTAACAAAGCAGGGCCAGCTAGGGATTAGCTTATTTCCCAACCAGCTATGCAGCTCCTCCCCTTACACAGCCACCCACTGTTGTTACTTTCTCCCCCAAATGGCAGCTCTGACTTCAGCATCAAAAAGGTAAAACATCATATCAAGAGCTGGAGATACAGCTGCACCATTGGAAGGGCTGAGCTTTCACACATGCCCTACCCAAGTATGATTCAGCACTGAACAAGAGCAACCGCTTCTGGGGTCAGCAGATGTTTCAGTCTCCATACACATTCAATTCTTGACTCCTCTGCTGGAATTTCTATATGAATGGAACCCCTGCTTTCTCAAAGCTGCCTACCTTCCTAAGGATGGAGTTGGAGTTTTCCTGTGCATTAGTTCTTTTAGAACCACCTTCCTTGACAGTGGTGAAAGCATGCTGTACAATCTCTCTCTCCATGTGGTTAAGCTGCCAAGCTTCCTCCTCAAGAACTTGTACAGTCAGTACTTCCCTGGAATTGCTACAGCTAGATCATCATCACCTTTAATATAGACAAAGGAAGGATGGGTGAGCCATGAGGAGCTGGAGGTTTTTCAAATCTCAAACGATCCTGACTTTGGCAAATCACTTTGAGTTCAGAAACCTTTCTCCCACCTCTGCTCTACAGCCAAAATGCTTCTGAAATAAATGTAGTCAAACTTTACTAATTCTGGGTCACTGAGAACAAAAATGATGCTTAAAATTGTTGATTGGCTCTAGTTTTCAAGATATGCTATTGGGTCAGTATATACGACCCTTGACTTGGGAATGGCGGAGGATAAGTGAGATATAAAGGGAAGGGATCTCAATTTAAACCAGAAATGACTAAAATACATCTTTGACTGGATCTATGAATAAATCTATGACTGGGTTTGGACAGTACTTGCTTTTTAGGCAAAACAATGAATGATGCAATCTGAAGCTGGTATTGCGTCATACATATGAATTGCATCATGTTATTCCTAGAAGTCATGGATGATGCAATCATAAAGAAGCTTACATCACTCTGCTGAACAAATTGCCCTATGTCAGCTCTAGAAATCATACAGTGTTGTGCTCTCTTATTTGTCAGTGTTTGATTTTGCAAAGGGACACATTCCTGTATAGCCAAAGTGAGCAGAGATGCCTCGTACTTGTGTGAACAGTGCAGATAACTTCTGCTATGTTTGGGGTGAAGTGACTTTTGCATCACAAAAGCGCAGTATAACCACTATGGTTAAGAAAGCCTATAACCTTTATTTTGGCTGCAAAATTGGAGATCAGGATAAGACGTGGGCCCCACACATATGCTGCAACACTTGTGCAACAAATCTTCGCCAGTGGTTGAACAGGAAAAGGAAATCTATGCCTTTTTCAGTGCCAATGATTTGGAGAGAACCAACAGATCATACCAGCAATTGTTACTTCTGCAGGGTGCCTCCAGTTGGGAAAGGTGTGTCAAAGAAGAAAAAGTGGACTGTGCATTATCCAAACATTCCATCAGCTATACGCCCAGTACCCCACGGAGAAGGACTGCCGGTTCCTGATGCACCAGAATCATTCTCACTTGAGTCAGACGAGGAAGAGGAAGAGGATGAAACTTCTGGTCCTGAACCATCAATGTCACAGGACCCACATTTTCTCCCATCCTCCTCCTCTGAACCACACCTCATAACACAAGGTGAACTGAATGACCTTGTCAGGGATTTGGAACTACCCAAGAGTAAGGCAGAGCTGTTGGGCTCCAGACTACAGCAGTGGAATCTCCTGGCAGGCCATTGACAAAACACAAGCAGCTTTCAAGTACCTTCATGGAAAATTTCCAAGGTTAAGTGAAGCTAAGATAAAGGAAGGTGTCTTTGTTGGTCCTCAGATTTGTGAACTTCTTCGAGATGATGCATTTGACCATGCACTGCGTGGCAAGGAAAAGACGGCATGGAAAGCCTTCCAGTTGGTGGCAATACATTTTCTCGGAAACAACAAGGCAGAGAACTACAGGTTGTTGGTGGAAAACCTCCTCAAAAGCCTTGGTTGCAACATGTCACTAAAGATACATTTTTTGCACTCTCATCTAGATTTTTTTCCACCGAACTGCGGAGCAGTGAGCGACGAGCACGGTGAGCGATTTCACCAGGACATTGCAACAATGGAGAAATGCTGTCAGGGCAAATGGAGCCCATCAATGCTTGCAGACTATTGCTGGATAGTGACAAGAGATGCTCCATTTAATGAATACAAGAGACAAGTCAAGAAGCGCCGAGTAGACACTGAATAGGACTAAACTATGTACATAATAGTTTTTTGCCTTTTGTTTCATAATAAATTTTATTTATATAACCCTTTTGCTGATTTTTAAAGTGTTACATAAACAGGACAGGTGAAATATTATCATGTAAAGCAACCATAAACACATGAAAAGACCTAGGTTTACAATTTATGATTAAAACTCTACTATCTACACAATATACATAGACATAAAATGTAAAAACTTAAATATCTTAGAAACAGTAGCCAATTCGTTGTTTTAATTGTCATATTTGAATTCAGCACATCAAAATACATAATAAATAGCACATTTTATCTCTGAAGCAGATGACTTCTCAAAAATTGTAGACCAGTGTAATTGTATTCAAGAGGGATACAATATAAAAAAAAAACAATCAAACTAAAAGCTTTTATTTGAGCTAAAGGGAAGCTGGAACTATATATTAGAACAACCTCCCGCCTCCAAGCCAGACTGGAAGTGAGTGCCCACTGTGTGATGTACAACACCATATTTCTTAGCCAAGCAATGTCCCACACTCAACCTGACAGCATTTCTCTGTTTGTCTGTATGCAATGAGATCATTTTTGAAAACTGCATCCAATAATTTCTTCAATTTCAGGGAATGTTCTAGGTACCAATGGCCAGAAACGTACTGATTTTGGTAACAATTAGAAAACCAGAAAAGCCTGATTTCCACTAAAATCAGGCCCATAGAGTGCCCATTTGGTCCTGCAAACTGAAGATCTCCAACACCCTCTACTGTGGCCTGCACGTATCACAGGCAGCCCTTACTCAGGATCATATAGAGTTCCCTGTTTATGTAGGCTGTACATCCTGCAGGACCCCTTGCCCCACTACATTCCCTCTCCCCACCCAGGCAACTTGCCCCCCAGTTCCGGCCAATCCCCCGGCCACGCGTCCATTTGCACTTGAAAAGTTGGATAACACACAGAGCTGGGCATACGGGAGCAATGGTGTGAACCTATTTGGGTTTTTTTTTCTCCTGCAAAGATCCATACATTTGGATAGTATCTTACCATACATGGTAGCTAAGGCCTCTGACTCTACATGTGCAGGAATATGAAAAATAGTCTGAGTAAAATGTTTAAAGCCTCTCTAAACCAATGTTTTTTCTCTGAAATATGAGGCATGTTGAGAATGGTGTGATATAAAGGTTTTATTGGCTTTCACTTAGGATGATCTGTATAAATCAGCTGTGGTTTCACCATGTACACGTACACACACACACACACACACACACACACACACACACACACACAAATATAACCCATCTCTGTTTGAGGTTTGAAAGAGGACAGATACTGTATTAAAAACAGAGGGTTACAAGAATAATAGATGTTCCTGTTCCTATGCCCTTCCATAATAGTATCTTGTTGTAGGCATCATAATTAGTTACCAGGGAATCAAATAGTACACAACAAACTGTTTCCTAGACTATAGAATGTATGCAGCCATTTCTAACATGTCTCTAAATCTTAAAGCCAGGAGATCAGATCCTTGGTAAATTGTTCATATTAACGCCAGCTGAGGATCTGTCCCAGAATAAATAAAAGAATATTTGGCCATACCCTATTAGTCTGATATTACTTAACCCTAGATTTATATTTAGATCTCTGTGCAACAGAAGGTTGAATGGGTTTGCTACCATACTATCAGGGCCGGCTCCAGGTTTTCTGCCACCCCAAGCGGCGAGGGAAAAAAAAAAGCCGATCGGCAGCACTTCGCGCCGCTCCATTCTTCGGCGGCAGTTCGGCGACGGGTCCTTCACTCCCTCTCTTCCTCTTCGGCGGCACTTCAGCGGCAGCTCAAAGAGGAAGAGAGGGACCTGCCACCGAATTCCCGCCAAAGACCCGGACGTGCCGCCCCAATAGCGGACGGAGTGCCGCCCCTTTTTATTGGCCGCCCCAAGCACCTGCTTCCTTAGCTGGTGCCTGGAACCAGCCCTGCATACTATGCCAGCACCTTACTAATGGTACTTGGTGATTTTCCTATCTCATGATTACCCTGTGCAATGCTTATTGTTCAGTATTAAAAATACAGACTCAATCAATTACCTTCAGCCAAATTATTATGATTGTGCTTGGCACTATCCAAACAAATAGAAAATCAAAGCCTCTGCTCCAGAGCTTATAATCTAAAAGAGAGGATATACACGTGGCTCAGGGTTGGGAGAGTGGGGAAGACAGGAACAAAAATAACAATGTGTGCAATACTTGCCAATCAGGAGCCGTCATCATGATGGATGATTCTTGGGGTGGGAGAAGGATCTTATCATAGACAACACCTTGCCCCTTCCTATTTAAATCACAGAGCTGCTAGCTCCAGTGCCTTTGCCGCTTGCAATCAGGTTGTCATCTCATGGGTTGTCCTTGAGTTAGTCAGAATCCAAAGCATTTAACGATTTATAGATTAAAACCAGATTCTTAAATCCCACCCAAAAGTTGATTAAACATTACTGCAGGCTTGAGAGTGCTGGCCAGTCTTCAGCAGGCAGCCCACCCTTCCTCTCTCTGCTACAGCAGAACAACCATTAACCCCTCTGCCAGGTTCCAGTCTCTTGGGCTTCCCTAATACTAGCACCCAAGAATGCTCTATGTTACTGTGAAACACAAGATGCTGCATGATTTCAAAAGCCTCAGGCTGGGTCTACACTACCCGCCTGAATCGGCGGGTAGAAATCGACCTCTCGGTCCCCGAATCGACACTCTTACTCCACCAGCGGAGGTGGGAGTAAGCGCCGTCGACGGGAAGCCGCAGAGGTCGATTTTGCCGCCATCCCTACAGCGGGGTAAGTCGGCTGCGTAGCTGAATTTGCGTATCTTAAATCGACCCCCCCCCTGTAGTGAAGATGTAGCCAAAGTGTCAGCTGGAAAAAAAAAGTTGCAGCCGCAGAGGGAGGTCGGTCTGCCTCACAGCAAGTCTGTCTGCCTCTACTGAGTCTGAGTCACAGAACAAGTACAGCAAGAGCAGTACCAGTGCAACCTGCTCAGAAGTGACATGCCAATGTTTCTGAAACCGGAACGGAACTGAGAAGCAGATTTTGTCACTGTGTCCACTCAGTCTTACACTGAGACAGCTAGGAAGGCGGGAAGTGGGGAAAGTAGCTGTGTGTGATATGTATGTCTATCATGAAAATGGGTGAAAAAAATTGGTCGAAATCTAGTTCTGGCAACAAATGCATATTCAGTGGCATCAAAACATTTAGCAAATTTGTGCCAATTTCACGGAATGGTTCATGTGGAAAAAAGTCAGAAAAAAATGTAAATGTTTGTTTAAACGTTTTCTAAAAGAAACATTTCAATTTTTCAGTTTGAAATGACTTCTCATTTCAAAGTTTCCATTCATTTTATTTTTAAAAAACAAAAGATGTTTTTAAATGGTTAGAAGTGAAAATGCTTAGTTTCGCCCAGACCTTCAACAGTTTCAACTTTTTGACTCACCAAAAATTTCAATTTGTTTTTATTTTGGTCTGACCTAAAATGAATAGTCCAACATTGCCAATGATGAAAAATCCAATACTCGCCCAGCTCTACTCTGTGCTATTTATTCTACTCAGTTCCTTATATAATGCACCAGGAATTGGACTGAAGTTGCAATTAATATCGCATAGGCCACTGAGGAGCCATTACATGGTAATTAGTAGGAAGAGTGGGATTTGAAACAACAACCTACAGGTAAAAAGCCTTGGATGCTCTTAACAGTCCCTTCTGCCATGTGTTCTCCTCCCATAGGAACAAACACCCCATCAGCCTCTATGAATGACATTTCAGATGCTCACATTTTAAATGCTTGGGAAAACAAATTCTCATAATTTACAGAATAGGAGAGGGATTTTCTAATTTGTATAGCACAAAGAATCATCTAGCCCCCACTAATGGTCTGCGTAATTAATACTGAATTACAGCAGAAATTCTATCAAAGTACTTAGGACAATCATATTAATACTAAATGAGTTCCACATGCTTAATGCTATTACAATAAATGACCAAGAACTGAACAAAGGTTAGGTCATTCTTTTAAAGCACTGCTCAATAAGCAAAGAGGAATAAAAGCCATCCATTAGCAGTTCTCATCTCTTGTCTCTCTGACACAGTGGTAACCAGTCACATGGAAAAGACCACAGGGAAGGCCCTGATCCTCACACAGTACAACTCGGAAGAGAGAATGCAAAGTGGTTTTAAGCCGCCATTATGCTTCTCTGCTCCTGAGCTAACTGGCTTGAAGGCTTCTCTGAATGACACCATTAGGGATCACTGATGCACAGGATAGCCACTGCCACGCTCACTAACTCACCTCGCCACCCTGAGCGATACAGGCTGCTGGGAGAGATGGCGGGACAGGAGCAATTACACTAACATTATGCTTCTGAAGTATCATCCAATGGTAGTTATGTTGCCTGCACAGCCTGTCACAGCAGAGCAGGACAAATAGCACAAAGGCAGCTGAGTATCAGGACAGTAGACTTGACTGTTAGCATTTCATTCAACAGGAACAGTCCATAATACATCTTAAAATAGCGATGCATCTGGGCTTCTTGCAGTACCTTACTGAAGTTCCCTTTTGTTTTACATACAAAGATGTGGTATGGGCAGTGGCGGGAGAGAGACTACAGGTGGAAGGGGTGAGGAGGGACCCCCACTTGCTCTGGCCCAAGGCCCCACAAAACCCTAATCTGCCTCTGGGTGTGGGAGGGGAACGGAGGCATTTTTACATTATTAAACTCTTTCTGGAAGCCAGCCTTGTCTTGCTTGACTGCTGCCAAGCCAATGTGTTGCTGTGTGCATTCCATGAGGTTTATCGGGTGCTTTGTATTGTCAGAGCAGTGCAAAGAACCCTGAGCATTCTGATGAATCTGTCCCTTAACTTGAAACACTAACAGAGAGGGGATTGTTAGTTAGAAAACACAGGACCTTTCTTCGCCCTCTCCCCTCCTAGAAAATTAATATTTTTAAAATGTTAAAGCATTTTTCATAATGCAAAATCAAGTCAGAAAATGTTATAGTTACAGTTCAGGGCTAGTATAAATCAGCCTCGCTCCTCTGGAGCTACACTGATTTATATACACTGAGGATGTGGCCCTCAGTCTATAATTACAAGATCCAAGTTATTTTAGAGATATTCATAAGTATCTAAAATTGTAGAACACACTCTACTACATTGCATTATCTGAGAAGCAATTTGTGAACATGTACTAAAAGCCTGTACCATAATGCATTCACACAAAGGAGTGTTCATTCAGTGTTAACATTTACAATTCCTGAGTGCTTAACTAGACTACTAGACAGAAGAAATGTGAAATGGCAGTGACAGAACTGAAGCATGAAGTGAGGAAAAATATAGGGGCCATCACAAGGAAGTTGAATGCGTGCCAGATATTCCACTGGGTTATTTCTCATGCCTTTCTCTGCAGTTTTAGGTGCTAAAGTACTAAGTGCATGCAAAGCAGGTGTCCAATATATTGCACCTGCAGTACACCACCAGAACCAATCAGAAGATCAGCAATTTCTTCTTAAAGGTGACCTGCAAGTTGTTTACACAAAATTCCCTCACCTGCAACAATATGCCCTGAAGCTCCCCAACAGCCAGGAGAACATTATTGGTTTAAAACTATTTTCCCTTTATATCTCATAATGTTCAAACCTCAGCCCAACTTGACTCCCACCCCGCTGCAACACCCATTTTAGATCTGTGCTAAACTCAATGGTTTCAGCTGGCAGGACTTTGTGCAAACTTTGTGTCTGGTTTTGACCTGCACCACATCATGCTACTTAATTTCAAGCTTCAAAGCCAAAGGCAGGCAAAATTGTCTTCACTACTAACACGTTTCATATGGTATCCATATGAAACCATGAATGAGCCCAGAATTGCTTTTAAGTCACAGGGAATCTGGGCTGAGCTTTGCACAGTATCGGCAGGAGCGCCGCCAGCTTTTTTGCTGCCCTAGGCGGCGGAAGGTCCCGCCCCCGAAATACCGACAATGACCAGGGTGGCCAAAGATCCGGCCACCGCGGTCGCCGCCCCCCCAAATGTTAGCACCCTAGGCGACTGTCTAGGTCGCCTAATGGGTTGCGCCGGCCCTGAATATCAGGTAAAACATTGAGAATTTTGCAGAGTATAATCTGTTAGGTACCACAGCAGTGGTGTCACATCAGCAATAGGTTTTTGCTGAGAAAACTATCCCCTTATGGTCTGGTTTAAGTGCTCAGGTAAAGAGTTTTGCAATTCTAAAAAAACAGGGATTTTTTAAACTTTAATTATTGCACACGCTTTGAGGTATGAAATTCTAACAGGGTACATTATGCCATTGTCTTACTCAGCCAAGCAGGGGAGTAGGACCCCTCTGCATTCCCATGCTGAGCCTGTCGGGAATCTTAGGTCCAAGCCTGATTCAGAGCCCTGCCCCTGCTCTCCAGATCCTCCTCCTGGCAAGCAAGTGGGCAGGAAATGAGCAGGGAGGGGTGAGGAGTAGACAGAGCATTGCTCTCTGGACAGGAACAAGGAGGGAAAGTAAGCTGTTCCCTTTGAAGGGCTGCAGTAATTTATTTCACTCCAGAGCAAGACGGGAGCAAGGGAGGAATTGTGACTCTCTGAATAAGAATTAATCCCAGAGCTCTTGAGGCAGAGAAATTACTTGGCCCAATCTAACCCAATATTAACAATACCAATTTTTTGATAACTTCTCCTGGTACGGTCCTTCCATATAGATTACCTTCTTTCAGTTATTCAAACCTTTCCAAAGCACGGAAATTTTTCATGTTTGGTCTCAGCCTGAACTTTATTTCCCTTTCTCCCTTGGGTAAATCTGTGCAAAATCCATGTAGCCACTTTTCATTTACAATATTGAAAAAAACAAAAATACCTTCTTCCACAACGAAATTTTGAAACCTCTAAGCTGACATATAAATAGTCCTCACCAAGGAGTGGATGCTTTCTACATTTGAAAAATACGGATGCTAAAATACCAAAGCTATATGAAAGTTTGCATTTGCACAGTAGACAGTTTTAAGTCTATGCTACGCCTTCTAAATATGGGGTAAAATTTTCAAAATTCAGAACACACTGAGTAACTTCAGTGCATAAGAGTAGTTTAAATCATACAACATTTTCCTTCACACTTATACAGCTCCTTCATTGGCATAAGAAACATAAGCATTTGTACTGCTATTTATTCATTAGGTGACAGATGACTGGTTACAACAACTAGTGAGATAAATGCTAACAAAGAGCTGATGTAAAAGTTAACAGGATCATTCTAGTGTACTTTCTGCTCATATTCTCTTTGTGACCAACAGGATATAATTTGATTATTCAAGAAAATAAAACAGTGTTTAATCAATTTCTCCATCCACCTGCTCTGCCTGTAGAACATTATCATTGTTAATTTATTTACTACTGGCAGCATTCAGTGAGTGGGCTTAATTTCCACTTGTTATTTCTTACTGAAGAAATTCTTCCATGAGAACGACTTACACTCTCCTCCATTAATCTGCACTATGCACAATAACTCTTTGATTTTCTTCAGCTCACTCTTTTTTTTCATAGCGCAGATTTGTTCTGCCCCAGTGAAACGATGGCATTTGCCAAGTTTCAGTTTTCTTCTGCAACAAAAAAAGCTATTATGAATAAAGACTGGTCAAAGTACAAACAAATCAGTTTAGCTATTTAACCTTATCCAAGGGTATGCATATATCTTTGGTCTGGAAATCTCAGTGATCTCAAGATTTCCAGCATCCGTGCTTTCAGCCAAGCCAGAAATAGAAGAATAGTCTTTTCTGAGGTATTTTGGTGGTACTTTTCCACATTCTAATCTAATTCTATTTAGAGATATATATAATTCTTAGTGCGGTCTATTTTGTAATGAGTTTAGTTCTTAAAGATACAGACATGCACTTCTGACACTTCCTACCAGAATGACCTTATAACAGTCTTAGGAAATGAGGTTACAACGCAGAATATTTCCACTAACATTCTTCCTTTTGAGTTTGTCTGTTATCATCTTTGCCACCCAATGTTATTTCCTCTCTCTTCCCCAGTCTGTTTTGTCTCGGCCGCTTCTTCCTTTCTTTCTTTCTGATGGTTTTGGAACAAATTGCACACTAATGCCTTTCTCCTTACATTCCCTCCCCCAACAGATATATAATGAGAGAGAGAGAGATTGATCTATATACTCCAACAAATACCTTAACAACTAGCTCCTTACAGAAAGATTCTCTTCACTAAAACTTGTAAGGACAGGACTTACTCTTTAAAATGCCAATCATTTTCCACACAGTACAGATAAACGAAAGGCTTTTCATTTGTTTTACATGTAGAGAATGAAATAGAAAAACAAAGCAAAATAATTTGAAGGGGCTACATTCTTGAGTATTAGAGATTACTAACAAGAGGTTTTAGATCCTGCAAATGTCCTTTCTATGACATGGAGAACCCCATTTACAAACACAGGACATGCAAATATTACATTTGGATGTTCAAAGGGATAGGGAAATTATGTAAAATGGCCATGCATGTAGAGTTCCACAAATTGTTTTGATAAAAACCTAAAAAACCATTCTGCAAAAATCTAAATGTTTTGTGTGGACTTTTTTTTTTTTAAACCAAATATTTCAAATTTTCAATTTGAAACAACTTTTTGTTTCAAAATTTAAAGGTAATTGTATTTTTTCTCAATTTTTGAAAAAGAAAATCTCAAAATAGAAACAAAACATTGTTTTGACTCAAACAAAACATTTAATAGGACCCAAAATTAATTATTTTTCAGCTTTTCGATTTGTCAAACATTTCATTTTCAGGTTGACCTAAAATGATTTTTTTTTAAGTGCTAGTGAACTGAAAAATTCATTATTCACACAGCTCTACTAGAAACGTGTATTTAAAAAAAAAAAAAAAAAAAAAAAGTTTGGGCCCAGGGCTGCAGGCTTCCCCTATCTAAAGGCTGGCTCTGCCAAGTCATACAGTTATTAATTGACTCTCCTCTGTGGTACTGTACCTGAAAAGCAAAGGCATAGGAGAGGATAGAAGGGGATACAGTCATGAAAATTAGAATGACAAAGGTTATGCTGAGACACAAAGGATAATGGGGCTTGAAATGACAGGAAAAAAAAACATGGAGCTCAGAAAGGGATGAGCACAGAAGAGTCAGTGAAATACACACAGGAAGCCTGACAATCCCACCATGCATACAACATGCACCAGTGAGGAACATGTAACACACGTGCCATCCTGCAAAACAAAATTAGATGTGGCACAAAACAACGAGTGTTGCTCTGCCAGGCAACACCAGGTCAGCCTGTGCACAGATGATGCTCATACAGGGAGAATAATCAGGAGCCCAGCCAACATGTCATGCTCAGAAGGTGGGCTTCAGTGCAGAACCCTGAAAAATATGTGCATCCCCAGGCAGGAAATTGTGTATAAACTAAAAAAAAAAAACCCAAACCCCAACATCAGGCATCTTTAAAATGCACATCATGCTGCTGGGACCCAGGGGAGCATGAACAACAGAATCAAGCCAGATGTGCACAGCAGCTGGTGGGATCTGTAAGTGAAGTGCACATCCCTGATGGATTCTCTGTGTACAGACGTTGTTCGTGAGGGAGTTGTCACTATAATCCTGAGCAGGGCTCAGTTGCATGCTCTGTGTTGTGAGCTTGGTTTTCTCTCTTTTCTGTCCCCTCAATTATCCCCACTCCATAGTGGGGACAGATAATAATATTTAGATCTTAGACAGTGCTATATATCTTCAAAGCACTGAGAGACAGCCATAATGAGATATAGGGATGGGACCAGAAGAGGCAGGGAAATACACACATACGACAGGTGGAAACTTGGAAAATACAGCAATGGTGCACTTAAAAAGATACAGCCAGAGGAGAAAAGATATGACAAAAAAACAACTACCTACTCCTGATCTCATAAAATTCAATGGCAAAACTGTCATTGACTGTCATTGTGCAGGAAGAAGTTGCACAAATGCAATATATCATAACACTATTTGAGGAAACTGAAATGATTTTCACTTGATAAGAGTGGATTCATTATACACTTGTACGTCTACTGCAAAAGAAAATTCACTGAGTGATGGAGTTATTCCAACCCAGCAAAGATTAATTCAGTATCGTCATGATACTTATCCCATGTGTATGTACTTCACAGAGGATATATATTAGCTTAGCGTGAGGTATGGCATTTATCTTCATAAATTTAAGGGATGATGTATAGTGCACTAATGGTGTACTTGCAAGTGTGCTGTGACAAGAAATCTTCTAGCAGGCAAAGAATAATGCGCTATCTATGACTAAAAATCTTACACAGGATGAAACGGTTAGTCGACAGAATTATTAAAAATGACAAAAGCTGCCAGTGAAAATATTGACCACATACAAGGTACTATGCTGTATATAAATTGCTGAGAACACACTAAAAGTATTGAAATATTTCAACACAAAGCTATATTATATTTCAGAGCTGTGGAACTGTGCTATGTTCAAAGAATATTGGACCGAATTCTCTCTTCCTGGATATATATTAGCTTAGCGTGAGGTATGGCATTTATCTTCATAAATTTAAGGGATGATGTATAGTGCACTAATGGTGTACTTGCAAGTGTGCTGTGACAAGAAATCTTCTAGCAGGCAAAGAATAATGCGCTATCTATGACTAAAAATCTTACACAGGATGAAACGGTTAGTCGACAGAATTATTAAAAATGACAAAAGCTGCCAGTGAAAATATTGACCACATACAAGGTACTATGCTGTATATAAATTGCTGAGAACACACTAAAAGTATTGAAATATTTCAACACAAAGCTATATTATATTTCAGAGCTGTGGAACTGTGCTATGTTCAAAGAATATTGGACCGAATTCTCTCTTCCTGGCATAACTCTATTGATGTCATGTCTAACATCAACAAAAGTTACTCCAGTAGAGAATTTGGCTTAATATGTTTTAATCAGTTTATCTGCAGAAGTTATGTAACGCCTGCTCTGTTGGAGAGGAGGAGAGAAAAGAGCACCTTTTATAGGGCCTAATCCAAAACCCATAGGAGTCAAGGGACATTTTTGCATTGACTTCAGTGGGCTTTGAATTGGGCCCCTTGATAATAGAAATAGAAACTGGGAGTGTGTGTTTGTGTATAATAGTTAGAGAAGAGTGATAAAAGGCTATAAAAATGTGGAAGCAGAGAAAGAACTGACAGGAAGGGGATGCAATGCATGACAGTTCTTTCTCTGCTTCCACAAAAATGCACACACAGCTATCAGTTTTTTTAAAATAAACACCACAGTCACAATCACTAAGAGAAACAAAGCTCCATAATCATCATCTGACAGCCCGCTTGTGAAGCAGGAATGTAGGTGGTCACACACCATGTATAATACGTCATACCATTTTTAATTTCCTCAGGCAACATTTCCTATTGCAGCTGGCAACTTCTCTTTGTTCTTCATTACTTACACTCATTGCTTGATCTCTTTATCTCACTGTCCTCACTGCATGCATTGGGATCACTCACACAAAGCCATATCTACCATGGAAAATTATGGGTATGTTATGAATTGAAGTTGCAGCACAGACTGACATTAGCCGGGATATATAGACAATTCAGATTTCTACCTACACCCTTGTTGTGAGGGCAGGGGTTGGAACATAATGAGGGAGTGCAGAAGGTAGACACACTAAAGACATATCTAGGGGGTGCCTGAGGTCATAGCCAGAAGAAAGTCGTTTTTGAGAAATGCAGGCTAGAGGCAGAGAAGAGAAACTTCCCAATGTATCATCAAAAAGTGGTGAGGTCAGAATTAAAGTATGAAACTAGTGATGGGAAAACTCTGAATGATTCAGAGTTCAGTCCGGGCCAAATAAGGGAAGGCAGAAGGACAAAAGTGACTTCAAAACATTTCAGCTATTTTCAAATAGAGGCTTCATTCAAAACCCAGTGAAAGCAATTGGTGGGAGGAAGGGCTTTCTGTTGCCTTCACTGGTTGGATAAGGCACTAACTGTCCAAATGTTTCAGAGTTTATCTGAATATCCAAACTTCTTGTGGTTTGTTCATCGCTATTTATAAGATATTTATATTCTAGCTCTGATAAGCATTGTAAAATCATTATTTCTATAAACTACATAAGGGCATCACCCACGCACTGAACAGTCCCATGATCAAGCACCTTCTGACTTCATTAAACTGAATCTCAAGACTAATCAGCTGATGACAGTATAATTATGTACAGTATGTGCCTTCACCAGTACAGCCTTATGCGGCAACATACAACTGGAAATAAACTTCCCCCTTAGCCCACTCTTCATGGAGGGGAGAACAAAATCTACCATCCAAGAATCCTGTATCCCCTAGACCCACCAGCCTCTCCCTTGCACTTCTCTCCTGTCCTTTTAACTTCACAGGTTGATTGCTCACATTAGCTCACCAGCCTCCTGCCTAATTAAACCACTGAGCACCCATCACCCCAATTAAATCCACTTAAGGGGCCGAATAGCTAGTACCTTAGTGACCAGAGAGCTGGGTCATCTCTAGGCTGCTAGCACTCCGTCACAAAGTGGCATAAAGAGGCCTCAGTGTAAATGAGAATCTGGCCTTTAATGTTCAGTTCTGACCGGCACTGAAAATACTTTCTCGAGCATGCTTATTCAGCTATTCCTCCATTGGAGAGATCAGTATTTCCTGCACTGAAAGCAGGGGAAGTAAGAACAGCTTCTCCCAAGCAACCGGCATCCATGGAGGCCAAAAGAGATTATCTACCAATTAAAAAACCTTGATCAATGCCCTGGGCATACTAAATTGCACGATCAGGTCCAAACCAACCAGGAATAGATAAACCATCAATAAGTCATCACCACTAACACCATATATTTTATGTTGTTCTGATTTTTTGGGGCCAGATCCTCAGTGTAAATCAGCACAACCCTGTTTTTTTCCCCCTCACCATTGTGCTTTTTATGTTATTTTAAGGGGACTTTGAAAAATGTTTTTCATGCACCTGCAGTTGCAGATGGTGCAATTTTCATCCTTAAAACAAAACAGACATGATGCATTGCATATAAGGCCTGTTCAAAGAGAGCTATTCATATCCACCTGTACTCACTCATTAGGCATTATCTGATAGCTCATCTGCCTGTAATTTAACTGGAATGAATTAAAATTGTATTATTCCTCTAGAGAAGGAAACAATTTCTCCATCTTCACAGGAACGGCAAAATATGGTGGAGCAGATCTTTAGCTGTCATCACTATGGAAAGCTAGAACAATTTGCACCAGCTGAGGATCTGCCCCTATATGTCTCTGTTTGGGCATCTCCTTAAGGAAGTATCCATCTGTGCGTGTGTTACTTAGTGGTTACAGTGGTGGCCTAGTCTAGTCAGGTGCTGCACATCTCTTGAAAGTTACTGACCACCCTTCACTCCCATTAATTTCACTGGGAGTGGAGGGCATTTAGCACACTATAGGAGATGCTCAGCACTTTCCAGAATTGCACCCGCTGGACACAAGAATGTTCAAAAGAGCAAATAAAGTCTGAGTGGTATTGTATTTTAAACACTGCACAAAAGATGGGTGGTTCAGGAGTTTTCTGGAGAGAAAGGAGGAGAGTGAGAATTGAATATCCCTTAGGAGGCTAATTGAAAGAAAAGTTGCTGTAAGAAGAAGGTTGAAGGTCGGGGGTCATCAAAGGAGACAAAAAGGCTGGTCCAGGGGAATGGGGGTGTAGGATAGTTTTGGAGCTGGGGAGCGGGGGGCCATTGGATCCATTTTTGTGTTTTTTAACTACTGATTTCTTTAAAAAGAAAACTGTACAGTACCTAGGTGTTTTGATGACAAATGCTTAATAAACCATATAAACAAATAAAAGTAACACCTGCATTTTTGCACATTTTATTACCATAACGAGAGTTGTTTTTTAGTGGGGCCAAATATTTCCTGCTGACAACTTTATATAGTTTTATATAGTATAGACCAACAGGCCTAAATAAGGTTATTGGAGCAGTGCATCTAAAAATCAATAGAGTCTCTCTACTGTAAATACAAGAGAACTGATTTCTAAATTTATAGATACAGATTTGCCATTCATAGTAAGAGTAAAAGGAGAAAAAAGGAGAGAGTCCATCTTCAGATCTGAGTTTTCAAACCCACCTAATTTTGACTACAGAGCCATAATCAATCAATATTTTTGTGTGTCTATTCAACCAAGTACACATAGACATAACTAATCATTACTTTACCATGTATTCATTCATCCACTATTTATTCTTTCACCATGGTTGTATCTGAGCACCTTTCCTCTTCAACCCCTCAAATTAACAAGCCCCAGGACATACCCTACTTCTCAGTTTAGATGTGTCTGAGGTGAGAGGGGTCATCCTGGGGATTGTTTCAGGTGGAGGGGGAAAGCTGATTATTGAGGGGGTTGGCTATTGATGTATTTCCTTGGAGATTCAAGTTGGTGAAATGTGAAACTGCAACTGAATCTGCCAGGGCTGATTCACTTCCAATTTCAAACCTCCAAGCAACTTTCACTGGCTTCTTATGTTAGTGAAAATCATCCTCTGCCCACTGAACTTTCATGTGCATAGACTGAGGCTCATGACTGCATCCAATCTCAGACCCAAGGGTCAATTCAACTGGATTGAAGTTCTGCAAAAAACAGTCGCATAGCTCAAGAAGAAATAACTGAACCAACAGTGAAATCACTGGACTCACTATTATTCAAGGGTGTCTGGTTCTGCTTTGCTGAGATTTATAAATATGTAAATAACACCGTTATTTTATTTCTCACATTTAATTCAATCAGAAATGTGAGTTACAGCCAGCAATGTAGCGAATATTTGTTTTTCTTATGGGAACATTAGCAAAGTAATAATTAAACCCTGACAGTTTGATAATATGTTTTTCCCTTTGGGAATGCTCATCAACTGCATTCAGATACAAAATATAATCTGGTAATGTCTCCCTACAGAATAAAATATAACAAGCTGGTACCAAGGAAAAATTCATGGAGCTGTGATGATATTTCCTCCTCATCTTCCCTATTCATCCCCATACATTTCCTCCTCATCTTCCCTATTCATCCCCATACATTGCTTAATGAATAGTTTATATCAGGGGTCGGCAACCTTTCAGAAGTGATGTGCCGATTCTTCATTTATTCACTCTAATTTAAGATTTCGTGTGCCAGTAAAACATGTTAACATTTTTAGAAGGTCTCTTTCTATAAGTCTATAATATATAACTAAACTATTGTTGTATGTAAAATAAATAAGATTTTAAAAATGTTTAAGAAGCTTCATTTAAAATTAAATTGAAAAGCAGAGCCACCCGGACCGGTGGCCAGGACCCGGGTAGTGTGAGTGCCACTGAAAATCGGCTCACGTGCCGCCTTCGGCACGCGTGCCATAGGTTGCCTACACCTGGTTTATATGCTCTTCTCCTTCTACCCATTTCTGTCCCCCAACACCCAACACTTTTTTTCTTTCCCTCTTTGTTCTCTTCCTACATTTATTTGCACAGTGAAGTCCTACTGGAAATAATGCAAATAATTTCCTGATTTACATACTGCAATTGTATTGGCTGCAATTAAATAAGACAGCAAACAACAACAGTGAGCGGCCTAACTGACATATTCCTTATTGGCTGCATGCACACATGGGTATTTTTAGTTCTCCCCAGTAAATAATACACCACAGGAACCAACATATGGTATAAAGAAAATGAAATGATCATTTTCAAGCTCATAGAAAATGGTTTCCCTCATCAACTCCCTTATGCATACATTTCCTCTCCATAGAACCTCTTTCTATTTCATTCACACTCAGAAGAAAAAGCAGGTGCTGAACAAAATCTAGAAAGCCAAATACTCTTATCGGCTTCATAGTCATCTTTGAACTGTTGCACAGAATACTTTTTTACTTGTGACGGATCTATAATTAAAAAGCAAGGTATGTGAAACAAGGTGCTATATTGCCATTGCCTCTGCAAAAATATGCCTGAACATCTCGGTCCAGATTGTTGTTAGCCCTGTGCGGGGAGCAAGAGATAGGGAGGCCATACAAGGAGACCATCACTCTTCTTCTGATCCTGTTCCAGTCCTTCAACTTCCTGAATTGTGCCAGACTTGATCTGGATACAACAAATAGGAGAGTCTAGCACCACCACCAGCACAATGGCCCTATGCTAGCAAAGAAGGGTAATGAAAGCCAGGATCATGGTTCTGCCTTCATCTTTTCAAACTAGCCACCAAAAATGAATAGTCTGAGATGTGCACAAAGCAGCCTCCCAAAGGGTACTGCAGCCCCTATTCTGGGATAGTCTCATGCAGTTTCCTCAGAGAAACTGGTTGATGCCTTCAGAGCTTCTGCTTATGGAGATCTTCTCACAAATGCAGGCTGTGGCATAGATAGCTCAGTGGTTTGAGCATTGGCCTGCTAAACCCAGTGTTGTGAGCTCAATCCTTGAGGGGGCCACTTAGGGATCTGGGGCAAAAAATCAGTACTTGGTCCTGCTAGTGAAGGCAGGGGGCTGGACTCGATGACCTTTCAAGGTCCCTTCCAGTTATAGGAGATGGGTATATCTCCATATATATTAAAAAAAAAAGTATCTCAGTTCCCCCCCACCTGCAAGATAGATAGGATTATATCTGCTTTTGGTTCACAAGGTGACCAGTTCTGCAGTCCTTGTACCATCAAAAATCCTATTGACTTCAGAGGTTTAACCCCCCCAATCTTCTTGTTCACTAGATTTTTCTATTTTTTTGCATTTCTGACAATAGAAGTAATGAAAAATTGAAAAATAAATTGATGTAATCAAAAAATGGAGGAACTGCTTATGTCAAGAAGTACTCTGCTGACATGTTACTGACCTTCACCTGGATCTGGGGAGGAGGGATGTCTTTTTGTAAAGTCAATGAACTGAGATTCAGGAGGTCTGAGTTCAATTTCCTCGGCTCTATCACAGACTTCCTGTTTGACCTTGGGCAAATTATTTAATCTCTGTGTCTCAGTTCCCTATTCATTAAAAAAAAAAGGGTTAATAGTACTTCCTTTGTCTGGCTTGTCTATTTGGATTGTAAACTCTTTGAGCAAGGACCATAGAATCATAGAACTGGAAGGAACTTTGACAGGTCATCTAGTCCAGTCCCCTGCACTCATGGCAGGATGAAATATTATCTATATATTATCTTGACAGGTGTTTGTCTAACCTGCTTTTAAAAATCTCCAGTGACAGAGATTCCACAAAGTCCCTAGGCAATTTATTCCTGTGTTTAACTACCCTGACAGTTAGGAAGTTTTTCCTAATGTCCAAGCTAAACTGCCCTTGCTGTAATTTGAGCCCATTGCTTCTTGTCCTAGCCCCAGAGGTTAAGGAGAACAATTTTTCTCCCTCCTTCTGGTAACAATCTCTTATGTACTTGAAAACTGTTATGTCCCCTCTCAGTCTTCTCTTCTCCAGACTAAACAAACCCAATTCTTTCAACCTTTCCTCATAGGGAAGGACTTTAATAATTTTTGTTGATCTTCTCTGGACATTCTCCAATTTGTCCACTGGACTTTCTCCAATTTTTCCACATCTTTGCTGATATGTGGCACCCAGAACTGGACACAATACTCCAGTTGAGGCCATATCAGCATGGAGTAGAGCGGAAAAATTACTTCTCACGTCTTGCTTACGACATTCCTGCTAATACATCCCAGAATGATGTTTGCTTTTTTTGCAGCACTGTTGCACTGTTGACTCATATTTAGCTTGTGGTCCACTATGACCCACAGATTCCTTTCCACAGTACTCCTTCCTAGGGAGTTATTTCCTATTTTGTATGTGTGCAACTGATTGTTCCTTTTGCATTTGTCTTTATTGAATTTCATCCTATTTACTTCAGATCATTTCTCCAGTTTGTCCAGATCATTTTGAATTTTAATCCTATCCTCCAAAGCACTTGCAACCCCTCCCAGCTTGGTATCATCCGCAAACTGTATAAGTGTACTCTCTGCGCCATTATCTAAATCACTGGTGAAGATATTGAACAGAACTGGGCCCAGAACTGATCCCTGCAGGAGCACACTTGATATGCTCTTCTACTGATAACTACTCTCTAGGAATGGTTTTCTAACTAGTTTTGCACCCACCTTATAGTAGCGCCATCTAGGTTGCATTTCCCTAGTTTGTTTATGAAACGGTCATATGAAACAGAATCAAAAGCCTTACTAAAGTCAAGATATATCACATCTACTCCTTCCTCACTATCCACAAGGCTTGTTACCCTGTCAAAGAAAGCTATTAGGTTGGTTCGACATGATTTGTTCTTGACAAATCCAGGCTGTTACTTATCACCTTATTATCTTCTCAAATGCTTGCAAATCGATTGCTTAGTTATTTGCTCCATTATTTTTCCGGTGTCAGAGGGGTAGCCATTTTAGTCTGTATCCACAAAAACAAAAAGGAGTCCGGTGGCACCTTAAAGACTAACAAATTTATTTGGGCATAAACTTTCATGGGTAAAAACCCCACTTCTTCAGATGCATGGAGTGAAAATTACAGATGCAGGCATTATTATACTGACCAGTGCTACTTCTGCCGTTTCCACATTTCTTGTTATTGTTCCTCCCTCCCCCTATTGAGTAAAGGGCCTCCCTGTCCTGGGTCTTCCTCTTGCTTCTAATGTATTTGTAGAATTTTCTTGTTACCCTTTATGTCTCTAGCTAGTTTACTCTCGTTTTGTGCCTTTGCCTTTCTAATTTTGTCCCTATGTAAGGGGACTGTTGCCCCCTTACTAACATTCAGTGGGGGTGTTTTGGTTGGCTAGCTCCCAGCACTAAAAGGGGAAGGGTCAATGGCAAATCAGGAGCCTGAGACTGACAGTCCCCAGGAACCATGGGGAGAGGCCAATGCTCCAGATGAGCCTGATTGACAGGGCGGGCAGGCTAATCAGGGAGTCAGGAGGCCAGAGGGGGTCCCGTCCTCCGTGTGAACTGGAATGGCCTGAGTCAGACTGAGTGGGGCCGAGCTAAGGAGAGAGCAGGGGCCCAAGCTGAGCTGGAGAGCAGAACCGTGCCAGATCCAGAGCCAGAGACGCAGCCCAGGGAGAGCAGATCCTGTGCTAGGAGCAGAGCTGCAGCCGCAGAGCCAGAGACGCAGCCCAGGGAGAGCAGATCCTGTGCTGGGAGCAGAGGTGCAGCCACAGAGCCAGAGACGCAGCCCGGGGAGAGCAGATCCTGTGCTGGGAGCAGAGGTGCAGCCACAGAGCCAGAGACGCAGCCCAGGGAGAGCAGATCCTGTGCTGGGAGCAGAGCTGCAGCCACAGAGCCAGGTGTGGTGAGCAAGTGGGGCCAGCCAAGGGGGAACCTGGGCAAAGGGCCCAGCACAGAAAGACACCCCCAGACAAGGGCCCTTGCAGGCCAGACCGGGAGGGGGACCTTAACCCTACGGGGGGCTGACACTGGGAAGAAGGGTCCCACCACTCAAAGCCCGGAGGTGTGTGGCCACCACCATTGCAAGTGTCCAACCCACAGCGTCTCTGCAGCACGGCCAGGGCCTGAGAAGGAGGCCTGGGACCTACAAGAAGCAGACTGTGACCTGCCCTGACATTCCAGAGACATTGTTTGTGATGTTCCCTGCCACAGAGCGGGGTGATGTGTTTTCCTTTAACCTTTCCCATTTTTCCTTGTTCTTTTCTTTAGATTAATTGTTAATTAAACAACTTGTATTTGCTTTAAATTGTATGGAATAATCAGTGGGTCAGGGAGGTGCCCAGTACAGAGAGAGTACCCCGGAGTGGGGAAACCCTAGCCCCTGTCCTGGGTGACCACAGCAGGGTTGGGGGTCGAGCCCCCCAGGAATCCTGGGCCCAGCCTTGTCGGGGTTTACGAGGACACTGCCAGACGGGAGAGTGGAAGGGGAGTCCTCAAGGGCAGGGAGGCCTCTGGGTAAAGGAAGTGGGAGCGGGGACTCAGATCCTTTCGCTAGCCCACCTCACCGGGGTAGTGCAGAAGTCAGGAAATTTCCCCACAATAGCGGGACCACTCCCCCGCTTACACCTACATACTTGTGTTATTTGTTTATATTCAACCTTTGTAATTTGACCGAGTTTCTACTTTGTATAGGACTCTTTCTAGAGTGTTAAATAATTGAAGATCTCCTGGTTAAGCCAGGGTGGTCTCTTGCCATACTTCCTATCTTTCCTACATGGGGGGATAATTTGCTCTTGTGCCCTTAATAATGTCTCTTTGAAAAACTGCCAACTCTCTTGAACTGTTTTTCCCTTTAGACTTGCTTCCTGTGGGATCTTTCCTACCAACATCTCTTGTATATGTATATATACAACACCAAACAATCTCAAGGTGCTACTGTAATACAAATGATTAATAATGCACTAGATGCTGCAGTGCTGTTGTCATTTGATAATCATCTTTTTGCTTTTGCTGGCTCAGGTAAGCAATCATTGTGAGGTTTCACTTATACGTAAAAATTGGTGAAGGTGAAACAGATACATTTATGACACTCATTGAAAAATACAGTCATTTTGCATTGTTTGCAGTTGTACACAATAACATCGCTTCTAGAGGTAGGGTCAGGGGCTGCCCTTGTCTCATGTATTTAAATTCCACTGAATGACTGTACATCTGATTTTTGTGTAAACAACACACCTCTTAGCATTAACCATTACTTGTTTGTTTATTTGAATATATTTCAGGATTTTTTTTTCCAAACTGCTGATTAATGCTGTAAGAGAAACTGATGTCAATGGAGGTAAGTTTACAGTCAAGGACAGCAAATTCAACAGTAACAGGACAGCTTCTATGTTTGGTGTCTGATAGCAAGGGGGAAAATATATGTATGTTTAAAGGTGTTTAGAATATGTTTAGGAAGGGTGACTAGAAACACTGGCCCCAAATCTCAGTTTCACTAAAGCCTCTTTTATAATGCCCTATGCAAGGTAGAGCTTTAAGATGATAAAGCCAGGACCAAAGCTAAGGCCAATTACTGTATTCAATCTTTTTAGTCAGTGCATAACCCATTAGAAGAAAGCATATTGTGAATGAAATCTTTTATGGGAGCCTGCAAATGCATTATGATGACCTCTAACCATTCACAGAAAAAGCACAACACAGGCAGTAGCAGAGCAAATTACCCAAAATGGTAGCTCTGATGTGGCCTAGAGCCCTAGCCTTAACCAAAACCAATTCAAATTGGGATCCCAATCCCAATTTATCACCTTCTCTTTTACTTTTTATCATGATTATTTAAATGGTGCTAGTGTCTAGAGGACTCAGTCATGGACTAGGACTGCATTGTGGCACTGTGCAAATTACATAAAAAAAGACAGTTCTTACTCCTAAAAGTTTAAAGTCTAGGTAATCGCTAGTCAGTACAAACCGAAGTTGGATTTGAACAGGTAAAAGTGATAAGACCCAGGGCTTTTCATCTCCTCAAGCCATCCAGTCACCTATTTGAAAAATGTTTGATACACAAATGGCAGCTGCTTTCAAATGTTACAAATAATTCCAGATAAACAAATTCAGTCCGAAGTAATAGTACTATTCATTGTCATTCAAAAGCTTACTAGATGTGTCTCATCATGCGCTTGCCACTAGCTTACAAACTGAAAATCTCTTTTTTAAAAGCATTAGAATGATTTTAGAAAGAGAATCACAATTCAGCTACAGAAACAGATACAGATCTAGCTACAGTAGATGAACATAACTATTGAATGAAGCATGTCTATTCACTGGCTCATGAAGCTCAAGGTTAACATTTTCTCTGTTTTTAAACATATGTTAAAAAAATCATCAAAAACTTAACATAAAGGAGAATATCCTTGACATTTACTGTACAACCACAATCCTGCTTCCACTAAGTCAATGGGAGTTTTGCCATTGACCTAACTAGACATTAGGGAAGAAACAATTAATATTTCTATTATTGTGATTCACATTTACTAATTTTATAAAAGACCCTTGCACAAGCCTCGAAGCACTTCACAGAAGGTGACATTTTCAAAACTGCCTAAGTGACTTAGGACCCTATGTCCCATTTTTAAAAGTGACTTAGGCACTAAGTCCCATGGAGTTTCAAGAGTCTTTGGCTGCCAAGTACCTAAGACATTTTTGAAAATGGGACTTAGAAGCCTAAGTCTCCTAGGCACATTTAGAAATTTTACCCAGCATTGCAAACTAATATAGCTTAAGTATGCACTTGCCTAAATGCTTTGCTGAATGTAAGCAAAAAGGCCCAGTCCTGTGAGGTGCTGAGTGGATCCCCACAAGGTGTCGAGATTCCATTGAAGTCAATGAGAATCAAAGCTGCTCAGATTCTCACAGGAAGCATTAGCTACCTTGTAGGATTGGACCTTAAAAGGTAGTGTTTCTGGTGTCATTTTAAGACAGGAAGTGAAGAATATCATATGGAAATGGAACTGCAATGAGAATTTAATAAGGCAGAAGGTAATTTACCCAGGCCTTGATTTGTCAGTGTATTTTTTCGGTTTTATTCTGGTGTTACTGCTGTGGTGAATCAGATCCTAAACTGGTAATTAACTCAGAAGCTAAGAATAATAAACCTCTTGCAAAACCTTCATAGTGTTCCCTAATATACTGTGTCTTTAAAGACTATGGGTCTGATTCTCCACTGCCTTGTGTAGTCATTTATATCTGGTCATGTTGGTTGTAAATCTCTACCACTGATGGTAGCAGTTTACCCCCAAATTGCAGTCAGCTTGCACAGACGTAAATGACTACACAAGGTGAAAGGCCACAGAGAATCAGTCCCCATTAGGTCCTTGGTTTTACATTTTGAAATGGTCTTATCAAAATACGAAATTCAGATCCTCTTTTACTTACCTATCAAAATGTGAATGCAGCATTTTTTGCATTTTCCCTGAAACAGATGATAAAAACACAAGCGTCTAAAGTATTCTGGGTCTGAACCCGCAAAGCATCAGCTTCGGAGAAAGCACTCAGCATCCTGGTAGGAAACTCCCAGGACCACACAGAACTGAGCTTATTGCCTACACCCTATTTCAGGTGTAAGGGATGCCATCAAGTATAGCCGAAGAAACACAAAGGCCTGAGCTCACATGTTGGCAGGAGAGAAAAAAGAGTCAGGGGGCTAGATACTCACCTGGTATAAATTAGCATAGCTCCACTGGTTTCAATGGATCTATACAGATATATATCAGGTGAGAATCTGACCCACTAGCTGTAATTTCTGCTGTGCCTGCATTTCTAGTCCAATTGAATCCTCAAGTCCAGACTAGTGGAGAAAGAAGCAGATTGTAATATGCAATTTAATATGAAAAAGAAAACATATAATTGCTGCCCAAACTTACAGGGACTAGAGCTGGGCAAATAATTCAGAGCAAATAATTGACAACTTATGTTACGTTTTTCAGTTTTTGAGTTGGTCACAGACAGATTGAGATTTTTTCAAATATATTGATTATTCAAAGTTATTATTAAAAATTATTCCTGTCTGCAAATAATTATTTGTCCATATCTTGCTAAAGAGCAATTCACTGTGAGTATTGGATATTAAAAATTCAAGCTATTTTGAAGCCACAATGGTGGTTTTTCATTCCCTAAGTATGGGGGTTGATCTACATTTTCTGTTGATATCATACACCCACTGACTTCAGTGGGCTTTGAATCAGACCCCAAGAAAGCAGAACTCTTTGACACTGGTTTCTTGTGCAGATATTTAAATTGTGAATTCAGTATTCACTTTTCATTAGTATTCTTCACTATTCACTTAAAAGTTACTGATTCAGTGAAAACTTCTGCCAAAATAAATATGAATATTTGTGGAAAGTGAAAGCAAACAAGACACAAACATTGTCTGGGTGAATTTGTTAAAAAAATTGAATGAATATTCACAGAAATATTGTCACAATGTTTGCCCAACTCCATTACTGACCCTCATTCCTGAACACAGCCTGCATAGTTTGGTTATTAAGATGTCCTTTACTTTGAGGCAGTGAGGTACTGTCATGACAGCTGACTGAGATGTTTGCACTTCACAAATGCTTTGTGTGTACAACTGTTCATTCACTTTGCAGGACTCAAACTGCTGGCAAACTATGTAAAAGTAAGATGCATAGATGTGCTGATCCATCACAGCCAGCGGAGGAAGGGTGATGATCACTCCAGTCTACATGACATATGGAGAAGCACCAGGCTAGCTCTCAGCAGAGACATATGGTAACTGTGTTGCAACCCTTTCTCTGGTTAGGTTTCACTTCCAGCATGCCATCGTTTCATTGCCAAGTTATCGAAAAAGAAGCAACTTTGAACTTACATTTGTAAGAGTTGTTTGGGTGCTTGTTTTGGATTTTTTTTTTTATACCCATTTCAGCTTGTGGTTGTTGAAAAACCTGGCAGCCCTCTGTAGCCTCCTGGGTGGGACTAATGGGGTCAGATGACAGCCTGATGAACACATGGGCCTTATAAAAAAGGGCAGAGAAAATTCATGGAGACAACCTACAGGAAGCAGGTTAGGCTCATGTGGAAGGTCCTGAGGTAGGGTATGCAGGATACAGGGAACACCAATGAGTGATAGATTGCAAGAGGAACTTCAGGGAAAGCAGCATAGGAGTCAGCACTCTGTGACAGAACAAGGAAAGATTTAAAGGAAGCCCAGGAGGGGCAGAAAAATCTTTTGGATATTTGGCTGGACTTTTGTTACCCTGGAAGGGGTTAAATTTGCTTAGTAACTTGGATGGGGGTCCAAACTACATCATGAACACCTTTCCATGTGAGAAAGGCCAAAGGGACGCACCTTGGAGAAGGGAAATGAGGCAGGAAGCACCTGCAAATGTCATGTTTGTCCAGAAGGGGTGCAATGGGATGACATATGGTGTAAAGAGTGTATAGTGTACTATGACCTGTCAGGATAGCAAAAGAAAAATCATTCACAGAATATGTAATAATACTTATGCAATGCATTCAAGGACTTGAACATTTGTTTTAAAAAATCCACTCTCATGCCAGAAAGTATAATTGTTAACCCGTTTTCTAAATGTGTAATTTGAAGTGAAGGTGGGCTTGTCCACGGTCATACACCTAGTGAATGACACAGTTGGGAATGGCTTGATTCCCAGCTCCCTGTCCTAACCATTAGACAACATTCCCTCTGCTTGCAGCAACAAATGTAATATAATAATTGGAAGAAACTTTCTGAATTTTTCATACCTCTAAAACAAAATTAAATTGAAAATGTTGGACCACATCCTCATGTGACATAATTCACAGTTAAGATGATTTAAACCAGCTGAAGATGATTACACCCTCCAAGACATGGCATGGCTTCTGGTCAAAAAACATCGGAGGGTGGAATCTGTCCTTTAAAATACAGTTCTCCCTAAGGAACAAAATTATGCTTTGTAACAAACAAGTGCAAAATAAAAAAGAACATTAATATCTTATGCCCATCTTGTGGTTGTTTCTTAGTCTAAATGCAAATACATTCATCACCAGCAATCAATTATTTTTTTACTCCAGTTTCCAGGGCTGCAACTTCATGGGGTTATTTAAGCTTTTAAGTATGAGAAATTTGCCAGATAGGATGACCAAGGGCAATATGTAAGGAAGTAAAAATACTACAGAACTGAGCTGACCCAGCAATATATAGAAACACTGGCACAGAAAACAAGAAGGATGTTCAAGGTCTTTCAAAAGGGCTCCCCACTGCTCTCAGTGATTGTGGAAAATTGCCAGAATTGAGTACTCTCCCCTGAGCCTAATGGATAATCCCTACTCCACAGGAAAGTGAAAACCACAAGGTCCGTGCCAATATGTGCTGGAGGGAAAATTCCTTCTGACCACAGATTTGCTGAATGATGTATCCCTGTGCACATGGGCAAAGGAGCACAATAGATAAGAATCTAATGCCACTGTGCCTTGCCATAGCATTGGTATCTGACAGTCAACAGCAGCTGGCAGCTTTTCAGACAACATGGGATCTGTAAGTTAACAGCATCCATCTAAAATTCTGTATGTGAATTTAGTGCTGAATAACTATGCTGGATGGACAGGCCTGGACATGGAAGTCTATTGAGAACAGGTACAGTGGCCAGCTGTGGTCCAATGAATTGAGCATTGGGTTAGGGGCCAGGACAATTCCATTCTGGACTGTAACAGAGACTCGTTATGTGACCTCGCACAAGTCACATAACTTTTTGGTGCCTCTGTTACCCCATTTGGAAAATGAGGATGATGTTGCTACCCACCTTTCCAAAGCACTTACACCCCATACTGGCTTGCCCCTGCCGCCGAATTGCCGCTGAAGACCCGGTATTTCGGCGGCGGGTCCCGGGGCGGAAGGACGCCCCGCCGCGGGTCTTCAGGGCACCTCCGCGATGGGTCCCGGAGCGGAAGGACCCCCCGCCGCCTCACTGCCGCCGGAGACCTGGAGCGGAAGAAGCTCCGGGGGCCCGGGCCCCGCGAGAGTTTTCCGGGGCCCCTGGAGCGGGTGAAGGACCCCGCTCCACGAGCCCCGAAAAACTCTCGTGGGGGCCCCTGAGGGGCCCGGGACCTGGGACAAATTGCCCTACTTGCTCCCCCCCTCTGGGCAGCCCTGCCACCACCCTCCACTAAGGTCTGAAGATGCCACTGTCCCCCAGCAACTCTCCTGCTAGTAGTCTGATACCCATCCTAAAGTCCAGCCATCAACTCTGGGCTGAGTTACAGCACCCCAGTACTGAACTCACCCACACACATCTTGCCTGAGATTACTTTATACCTGACAAAGAAACATGGAAGCAGCTTAAATAGTCATATAATGAAAGATCAGACTGTTGTAATTCATGTTTGCCTTAGGAGAGGATGGACATGAGCAAGAAGACAAGGTTAAACCCGGTGAAGCAAATTTAGCACTGAATCTCCTCATGTTCCAATGTTTTTTTTTAAATTTGCTTTCAGATGCTGTAGTACTAAGCGAAGGTGAAATCGTTCACAACCTTAACTGTGCTTTCATGCGGTTTGTAGTCAATGGGCTATATTCACTCCAAGTTTACACTAGCTTCTAACGAACTAGATCATGGTGCAGGGTCCCCCTCAGAGGAAATCTGCAAGGAAGGATTTGCAGTGCCACCCCCTCTTCTTCACTGGGAGGTGTAAAAACAGAGTGCTGCCCCAAAATGGGGGGTGCTGGTAGTGAAGGAGGAATGACTTGGACTCCCTGAGGATGTGTCCATTCAACACATCTGCATTTCAGCCTCCAACTGCAGGATTCTTTAGGTGTTTCTGATGAAAACTAAAGCTACCTGCCCCTGGCAGAACTCGAGAGAGGACAAAAGTAGAACTCCCTGCCATTCCCCTGTGGAGAATCATCCAGAGCATAACAGGCTTCATTGGCCCCTGAAGTAGTGTTTTACACACAGCAGTGTATGTGTGAGGGTAGGGGGGAGGGAAGACCCTGGCCCTGTATATACAGTGTGATCAAATTCTTATTTAACTGCTCTGCTCTCTTTACTCCTGACCTTTTCAGTTTTACAAGGCCACCATCCAGGCTATTCATCCCGTGTATCTTCCACAAACAATGAAAACTAAGAATAGCTCTGGTGCTGAGTCAGAATCCATGCTTTAGCTGGTAGCCTTTACTGGTGGGTCTCAATGGGATGCTCTCTCAGCTTCTGGGAGTGTTTCCTCACAACTAGCAGGGGAAGGCCAGTGTGGGAATAAACACTGGAAATGAATGAGCAAATAAGAATGACCCATTTGAAGGGACACCAATGGGTCAAATTTCCCCTAACAGAGCCAGCAATGAATTTGGCCCAGCATATTTAAGAACAAAAACCTCTCTTTGCCACATTGAAGTGTAAGTGGCATCTCAAAGTGAAAGACATTTAAAAAAAATACTTTTCACCATATATGTTGCTTGCTACCTTTTGTCTTTCATTCAGTTTTGAGAGTGACATTCTGTTTATACTGAATTTCAATTTATTTCTGGTTCTGATCTGCCAGTGCAGTGTTATTTAGCTTCCAATCCAACAGAGAAATGAATAATACACTCCCACTGCAATCCCGAAAACTTAAAACTAAAACCTTCCCGACTGTCATTGGAAAAAAAAAGGGATGAAAATATTTCTATATGTATTAAGACTGACTTAAATAAAAGCAAAATCTTTAAACAAAACAGACCTTAAATTTCAGAACAAATGGATAGTGTCCCTTTAATGTGTGTACAGGAAGTGGGCAGAAGAGTGGGCATGTAGAAAGAGGCAGAGGCTGTTATGCAGAGACCAAAAATGAAGTTTAAAATCTCAAAAGAAAAAAACTCTAGTTTTGTAAAGAAACAGTAGATAGAGAATCAATCTAACTAAGCCCTCATCAGACCCCAATCACTGTAGTGTCTGAGCACTTCACAAATATTAACGCATATCTCCAAACCACACCTTTGTGAGGTAGGGAATTTTGATTATCGGATTAGGAACAGAGGCACAGAGAGAGATTACAACCAAGATTCTTCAGTGTCCTGTACCTTGTGTAGTCATTTACACCTGTGCAAAGTGGATCGGATTGGATAACGTTTGATTGGTGACCATTCTGATTGGATAGTATTTTACAGCCATTTTCCAAAGGTGTAAGTTATTACACAAGGTGCAAGACAGTAGGAAATCAGGACCCAAGGCCCAGATCGTTAAAGGTGTTTAGGTGCCTCTCATTGATTTCAATTGAAGATGAGGGCCTAAATGATTTGCACAAGGTCATAGAGGAATTCTGTGACAAAGGATGGACTTGAACTCTGATCTCGCAGTCCCAGGACAATTTCTTAACCACAAGACACAAACAGGAGGCTTGATCCTCCACTCTGTTACACAGATTTTATACCAAAATAATTCCACTGAAGTCACTATACTACCATAAAACCAGCATGACAGTGGAAAATCAGGCCCAGAGTGTTTTCAAGTAGAACATAAGAATGTCCATACTGGGTCAGACCAAAGGTCCATCTAGCCCAGTATCCTGTCTTCCAACAGTGGTCAATACCTGATGCCCCACAAGAAGAGGATGTTGTGAAGGCCAACACTATAACAGGGTTCTAAAAAGAACTAGATAAATTCATGGAGGATAGGTCCATCAATGGCTATTAGCCAAAATGGGCAGGGATGGTCTCCCTAGAGTCTGTTTGCCAGAAGTTAGGAATGAGCGACAGGGTATGGATCACTTTGATGATTACCTGTTCATTCCTTCTGGGGCACCTGGCATTGGCCACTGCCAGAAGACAGGATACTGGGATAGATGGACCTTTGGTTTGACCCGGTATGGCTGTTCTTGTGTTAGGTTCACAACATCCTCTGGCAAGAAGTTCCACAGGTTGACTGTGCATTGTGTGAAAAAATACTTCCTTTTGTTTAAAACCTGTTGCCTATTAATTTCATTTGGTGACCCATAGTTCTTGTGTTATGAGAAGGAGTAAATAACACTTCCTTATTTACTTTCTCCACACCAGTCATGATTTTATAGACCTCTATCATATCCCCCCTTAGTCATCTCTTTTCCAAACTGAAAAGTCCCACTTTTATTAATCTCTCCTCATCTGGTATCTGTTCCATACCCCGAATCATTTTTGTTGCCCTTTTCCGAATCTTTCTCAATTCCAATATACCTTTTTTGAGCTGGGGGACCACATCTGCACGCAGTATTCAAGATGTGGGCACACCAGGGATTTATATAGAGGCAATATGATATTTTCTGTCTTATTATCTATCCCTTTCTTAATGATTCCCAACATTCTGTTTGCTTTTTTGACTGCCGCTGCACATTGAGTGGAAGTTTTCAGAGAACTATCCACAATGACGCCAAGATCTTTTTTGGGTGGTAACAGCTAATTTAGACCCCCTCATCTGATATGTATAGTTGGGATTATGTTTCCCAATGTGCATTACTTTGCATTTATCAACATTGAATGTCATCTGTCATTTTGTTGCCCAGCCACCCGGTTTTGTGAGAACTTTCTGTGGCTCTTCGCAGTCTGCCTGGGACTTAACTGTCTTGAGTAGTTTTGTATCATCTGCAAATTTTGTATCATCTGTTTACCCCTTTTTCCAGATCATTTATGAATATGTTGAATAGGACATATGTGAGATAGTTTAATTTGGGGAAAATGTATTTAATTTTTCTTTAAAAGATATTTACAAGTATGAACATTTTACACCTCCAAAGAAAAGGAAGTCCTAGAACTTCGTAACCTAAATTTTCTCCTCCCTTTCCTTTCTGAGGATGCAATGTGGGGCAAAAATAATTTTAAAATATTCAAGTATAGATGATTTTATGTGCTCCAAATTGTTATAACATCAGTTATTAAGTAACTGAAAATCATTCATGTATGACACATTTTAAAATAGCTTACATTAGGATGGAAAAATGTAAACTTAAAAGCCTGATCTTGCACATATTTACACAAGTAGCCCCACAAATTTCAGTGAAACTCTTTCACATAGGTAAAGTTACTCACGTGCATAAGCATTTGCCAGATGGGGTTCTAAAGTTGTCCATTTAAGTACTCCAAAGTCAAAAAATGACAGTGGTAAAGTTGTATGCTGTGTTTTTGTAGCCCCGTCAGTCCCAGGATTTTAAAGAGATAAGGTGAGTAAGGTAATATCTTTTACTGGACCAACGTCTATTGGTGAGAGTGTCAAGCTTTCGAGCTTACTCAGAGATCTTCTTCAGATCTGGGAAACGTACTCAGAGGGTATGTCTACATAGCAATATAAGGCTCAAACCTAACCCCCCTTCCATCCACACACCAATTGTGTTAACCTAGGGCTTGAACCAAGGGTCCCAGGACCCTGCAGGGCTGGAGGGTCTGAGCCTGTGTTAAGCTGGGACTGAGGGTCTGAGCCCTATTGCTTTCCTGTATGCACGAGGCCCCAACTTGACTCAGGTTCTAGAAGTCCTCTGACTGTATCCCATAGTTCCTTGGGGCAACGCCCTTAATCCTCTCTATGCTGACAATCATGGTGCAGTGTATTGCACTCTATTGCAAATGGAAGCCACACATGTCTTTGCAAATTGCAGCAGCTGAGGTCAGCATGAACCCATTATCTCCAGAACACCAGTCTGCAAGCACACTATCAGAGAGCCTGCAGGGTTTTCAATGGAGAGCGATCAGAAGCTTTTTGCAAAGAGAGCTGCTTCCTGGTCACAAAAGCACAGCCAGATTTTGGTGCATGCTTCCTGGGCAACCCTGCACATGCAGCTCCAGGGAGCACCACGATGGGGGGGAGGGGTGGAAGAACCCGAGAGCAGAGTGGGGACTAAGCCATGGCCCTGCAGCTCCCGGCTCAGTACAGCTGGGGGAGGGATGACCCCCAACACCCTGGCCATTCCCCCTCCTGCAGGGCAACCATTTGGTCCTGCTGCACTCTCTCTCCCTTGCTCCTGGGTCACCTCCCCTTCAGGGGCTACATGTGCAGAGGTGCTTGGCCAACATGCACCGTGAGGGTGGTGAGTGGGAGCCAGGCCCAAAACTTTCCCATTGCCTCCCAGGGATCCCTTATCTGCTGAGGCACTTCACCGCTCCGCAGCCAGCAGCAGCAGGCGAGGGGTGGGGGTTTTTCTCTGAAACCTACATTTTATATCAAACTTCAAAACAAACAGACAAAAATCAATACAAAAACAACCCAACAAAAACACCTTCATCGAACATCCCATTTTAAAAAAGCATTGCAGTTTTGTTTTAATAGTTGACAGCTCTGGAGACTGATGTCTAGAGCCCTGCACATATGTGGATATCTGCTTTATATCTGCATACATCTACATCTACCTCCACGGATGCGGATATCCACTAGGGTTACCATTCGTCCGGATTCCCCCGGACATGTCCGGCTTTTTCGGGTTAAAAATAGCGTCCGGGGGGAATTTGTCAATGTCCGGACTTCCCCTCCTCCCCCGCCCCCATGCAGAGCGTGCGCGCGGCTTACAGAGCAGCCGGTGCTCCAACAGCCAAAGCCAGAGCCCTGCTTGCACTTCCCCCTCCTCCCTCCTGAAACTTGACACCCCCCCTCCCCCTCCCTCCCTGCACTCACAGATCGCCGGCCATTCGCTGTCTGGAGCTCCGACCCTGCTGCCCTCCCCCGCTGTCGAGCACGCGGCTCTGCAGCACAGTAAGGGGGTCGGGGGCCAGAGAAGTGGCAGGGAGGTTCTGGGGGGGGGGTAATCAAGAGACAGGGAGCAGGGGGGAGGGTTGGATGGGTCAGGGAGTTTGGGGGGGGGCTGTCTGGGGGTTGGGGGTGTAAGGTTTTGGGTAGTCAGGGTACAGGTGGGGGGCGTCTCAGGAGGGGGCAGTTAGGGGACAAGAAACAGGGAGGCTTAGGTAGGGGGTGGGGTTCTGGAGGGCAGTTAGGAGCACGGGTCCCAGGAGGGGGCAGTCAGGGGACAAGGAGCGGGGGGGGGTCGGGAGTTCGGGGCGGGCTTTCTGGGGGAGGGTGGATAAGGTTTTGGGCAGTCAGGGTACAGGTAGGAGGTAGGGTCCTGGGGGACAGTTGGGGGGGGTCTTAGGAGGGGGCAGTTAGGGGACAAGGAACAGGGAGTCTTAGATAGGGGGTGGGGTTCTGGAGGGCAGTTAGGAGCAGGGGTCCCAGGAGGGGGCAGTCAGGGGACAGGGAGCAGAGGGGTTTAGATGGGTCAGGAGTTCTGGGGGGGGGCTGTCAGGGGACAAGAGGCAGGGAGGCTTAGGGAGGGGGTGGAGTCCTGGGGGGCAGTCAGGGGACAAGGAGTGGGGGGGAGGGTTGGGGGTTCTGAGGGGGCAGGAAGTGGGAGGGAGTGGAAGGGGCAGGGGCGGGGCTAGGACAGGATGGGGGCGGGGCTAGGACAGGGGCGGGGCTAGGGTGGGGCTCCTCCTGTCCTCTTTTTTGATTGTTGAAATATGGTAACCCTATATCCACAGATCTTTTTTGCAGATTGGATGCGGATACAAATTTTGTATCTGCTCAGGGCTCTATTGAGGTCTTAAATATCCTCAAAACAAGGGCACATGGGCATTTTCCTGCCATTGTGACTCAGCCTAGAGGTGGAGAGCCCAGTTCTCAGATTAGATGGTAGGCTTCTCAAACTGTGCAGTCGTAGGCCTAAAACACTTGGGGGGAGGGGGGTGCTAGCCACTCTGGGATAGGGTTACTTTGACTCGGGTCTGTGCACTGCAGTGTGGACACCAGAATCCTAGGTTCAAGCATGGGTCAGAAAATCCTTAATCTAGGGTTAAAATGCAGTGTAGATGCTCAAGCCCAGGGTTCCCTGACACTAGTCAGCTGACTCAAGTCCCACGAACCAGAAGCTTACATTGCTGTGTAGGTTTCAGAGTGGTAGCCGTGTTAGTCTGTATCAGCAAAAAGAACAAGGAGTATTTGTGGCACCTTAGAGACTAACAAATGTATTTGGGCATAAGCTTTCGTGGGCTATTGATTACTCTCGTTATAGTTAGTATGGCAACACCCATTTTTTCATGTTCTCTGTGTATATATACATACACACCTTCCTACTGTATTTTCCACTACATGCATCTGATGAAGTGGGCTTTAGCCCATGAAAACTTATGACCAAATAAATTTGTTAGTCTCTAAGGTGCCACAAGTACACCTCGTTCTTATTGCTGTGTAGGCATGCCCTGAGCGTCACAGCTAAATACAAGGTGGAACAGATTGTTTAGCATAAGTAGTTAACACATATTTGAAGGGAACATTCAAGATAAAGTGGCCCGTTAGACCCCTACAGTCATAGGCAGGAATGAAGGGTGGGGAAAAGGCAACTGTAGGGCAGCGGTTGTTAGTGGCTTATAGATTCTTGCAATAGGCCTTAAATCCAGCGTCTCTATTCAGTCCATGATTTTAAGTCTAGCAAAGATATGAATTTAAGCTCCCGCGCTCGTCTTTTGAAAGTGTTGTGCAGGTTTCCTTTGAGGATGAGGACTGATAGGTCAGATATAGAGAGTGATCAGGATTAGGGCTGAGGAAGCCCCATAGAGGGCACAGAGCCTATGTGCTGATGACCCTGTCTCTCCTGAAGATACCAGAGAGCTGCAGATTTCAGGGACTGAATCCACCGCTTGTCTGAGGACGAAGGCCAAACCCACCACAAGATGAATGAATCAGGAGGAAACTAGTTTTGTTAGTTTCCTTTGTTAAGGGAATATTGTAGGATTTTCTTGCCCACTGCAACTCCTCCAGTTGTTTTTTCCATTAAAGGGTATGATAGGCTCACATGTTATTAAGTTCCTCATTTTCACGCATATTAGATTCAGTCACAGATTTAATTAACTCACAAAAAGAAAAGGGCAATTGAAGAAAGAAATTCATCTTCACTAGGCATATGTTTATGTCTATAACATATAACGTTACTCTGCTGTGCTTGCTACCGAGAGATTGAAAAAGAGAGCGTGTGGGTTTTTTATTCTCTCAGTTTGTAAGGAGCATAAAACACAATTATGCCTACAATACATTTCAGAACATTTTTTCCAATGACCTTTTAGGGCACAGTAAAAACATTTTGTAGGTAGAGCTGGGTGAAATGCGTTTGGGGGGGGGGGACACAAAATATATATTCTGAAGTTTTCAAAATAAGATTTTTATTTGGGGGGGGGGGAGAATCATGAATTATTAAACAACACAGGCACTAATGCAGAATCTTGAAGTACCTCACTGTTCACCTTTCGCCAGGATAAAAGTTGACCATTCAAATCCAACTTTTTGTTGCCTGTCTCCTACCCAGTTCTGGATCCATAACTATACTTTGTCTTTAGCCCCATGACTACTTAGTTCCCTTAGTAGCCTGTTGTGAGGTATTTTGTCAAAGGCCTTTTGAAAGTTTAAATAAATTATATCAGCTGGTTTTCCTTAATCACCTACTTTATCGATCCATTTGAAGGACTTTCCTTTGCAGAAAATGTACTGGTTATACCCTATCATGACCTTCCAGGTTTTTCATTCTACTTTTTGTTATAATTTCTACCAATTTCTCTGGTACAGATATAAGGGCTTATTTGTCTATTTTTCAGGATCACCCCTAGAGTTTTTTTTAAAATACATGTACATTTGCTTCTCCTCACTGCTTTCCTATAGCAGCAGTAAGAGAGAAATTAAGAGACAGATTTTCTCTTAATATACTGTGACAGCTCATGACAGAGCCCCAGGCCAATTCACTTGTGTATTAGTATAGATCAAAGTGATTATTAAATGTATAAGCGTATTTGATGTTTAAACTTCATGAAAACTAGTGGGATATTTCTTGCATCCTTTTCACTTATCTGGATCCCATTATAATGTAGTAGCAATAATAATGATAATTCTCCTTTCCTTTTCTTAGCTAATAAACCTTAGTCAGTTTACTACAGAATTGGCTGCCAGCGTTGTCTTTGGTGTAAGACCCCAGATTAATTGGTACTCTAGATAAGTGACTGGTCTCTTGGAAGCTACCTAAATGTGGTGTGATTTTTGGTTTAAGTAACCTTTTATCACAAAGCCCTGTTTGTCTGGGTGACAAGACAGGCTGAAGAGTCTAAGGCAGTGGTGGGCAATCTGCGGCCCATACGTGGCGTGGGCCTGGCTGCCACTTCCCGCAGCTCCCATTGGCTGGGAATTGTGAACTGAGGCCACTGGGAGCTGCGGGCAGCCATGCAAATGTAAACAAATGGTCTGGTGGCCCACCAGCGGCTGGCCCGCAGTCTGCAGGTTGCCCACCCCTGGTCTAAGGAGACTGTCTGTGACTCCATGGTAAGACTGATATAGCGTTTCTCTGGATTGAGGCCAGAGTTCTCAGCACATTGCAGAATCAAGCCCTACAATAAGAAAATGAGGGGAGGGTGTGGGGGAGGGAGAAATCACAATCTTTTTCGAAAGCATTCCAAAACATGAAAACCCTCCTGTTTCACAAACCTAATAAGGGAAATCATGCAGCAAGTTATGTTACTAAGAAAGTTTGTTTGATTTTGCCAGCTGTCTCTTCAATACAGTCTCTGGAGGAGACAGCGGGAAACGAGTTTTCCTGCTACAGTTTGCCAGCAAAATGAAAACGTGAGAAAGTGACAATGAAAAACAGCACATATGGGCGATAGTGATGAATTTGCTAAGACAAAAACTTGCATTTAAAAAACAACGCCTTTTGCATTGGTGATTACTATTATGATCACTATCAAACCCCCTAATTTAAATGTGTGTGAGACATACATACACATAAAATACATTTTTATTCATACAAAAACTACATTAAAATAACCCCTAAATCAGGAAATTCCATGGACAGACTTAATCCTGCTCTTTTCTATGCCTGCTTTACAACAGACATAAATTAGATGCTACTGTTCAACTAACAGAAGATCACACAATACTTCCTACAACCTGAGATATACATGTGGGGAATCTTGAAATACTACAATTAAAAACAGAATAAAAGTAATTTATTATCAGAATGGTTCACTATATCATTACGCCATAGACATGGTATATGATAAGTTAACTTCTCTCTTAGGTAAGTGACTTGCTCAAAGTCACACAGGAAATCTATGGCAGGGATAGGAATTCAACCTATATCTCCTGAGACCCCTTCCCGTACCTTTGTCACGAGATCATCCATAGATGGGTATTCAGACACTTTTGTTAGCATCCATTTACTATATATTTTCTTTGCAATAAGCAGTGCAGCGTCTTTAGGTGCAAGTTAGCCAGTTAATTACAAAGCTAACTTAGCTGTGAATTAAGGTGGTCAATATGCCAGCAAATTGACATATAGGTTGTATGTCACATGTAGGTTGCATAAGTAATGTTCATTGTGTCCTTGCCATACAGTATAAATGACTTTCTCTGATTGTCTGGCACTCACAGAGCAGTAGGTGATACTGCAAGAAACTGTCCCTAGGTAACTAAAGCTGAAAAAAAAAAAAAGATGTTATATTGAATGTTAATAGTAGTATGTGGGCATGAAATTGAAGTAAGAATTATAATGTACTGCAAATACAAAAGGGTGCAGAGTCCAAGACTGCACTTGCAATGTTAACTTTGTTACTTCCTAACTTTTGAGCACTTCATGGTTCAATTGCAATGTTCTCATTTCAAAGCTTGACTGGCTTGCAAAAACTATCAATAGCGCATGAAGGGTCTTTGGATGCGGTAAGTCCCTTGACTTCATTGGAGCTATGTTGCTTTACATCAACTGAGGATCTGTCACCAGAATCCATTGTCTAGGACGGTTTGATTAGATACCACTGAAAGACTCTGTCCAGTGTGTCTTAGGAGGACCACAGGAGGGAGCCCCGCTCCTGCAGAGCCAGAGAGTGGAAAGACATTACAGAGTGCCATTAAAGCCAAAGCCTGCAACGTTTTAAAGGATAAACCTCATAAACCCATGTATTAAGAGGGTAGAAGGAAAACATGAAGGAGCGGTTTGTTTACTCCTACTTCTTTTGTTTCATCCATTTAAAATAGGGCTTGATCCAGCCCCCATTGGTAAATGGGGATGGGGGAGTGAGTGGGATCAGACAATGTAAAACTTCCGTTACTTAAATGGGACAAGATTAGGCTCATAGTATGGCAAAGTGACTTTCATGTACTTTTTATGGATGAGATTTCAGTTATGCACCAAGTAGATGCATGATGGTGACATCATCAAAGAGTCCTAATCGGAACATGGCCTGGTTCTGGCCCTGAGTGTTTGCACCCCTATGCTCATACACTGCAAAGTGAATCAGGAATTTGGGGTTCTATTCCTGGTTCTGCCTCTGGCTTGCTGACCTGGGGCAATTCACCTTTATCTCTGTGCCTAAATTTCCTCATCTGTTAAAGTGAGTACAAGAATATGTATTCCTCACAGAATTATTCCTAGGCTTGAGAACCTCATATTGAAAATATTTAAAGAACATAACTCTGTCACATCAACATCTATGATATAGATGAAACCTTCTCCTTGCTGATCAAGAAAGAATGTGCTTTCTACCTTTTCTCAATTATACTGGGATTGGCCGTCACCAGCTGGGTCTTGGATCCAACATCCTTGGTGTATTCACTGGACAGAGGAGGAAGGTTGCATCTGCAGAAACAAAGACATCCAAGATTTTTAATTGTCATGTTCCAGTTTCAGACTTTTTATATTGTAGGAATCCAGTTTGCACATAAGGTCATGCAAGCTGACAGAAAATTTACAATACTAATATTGGGCCAAATGACAACATGATTATGGGCTAAATCTTCAGAATTGCTTATACTTTATTTAAGCATCAAACTCTCCCAATATGTGTATCTACAAAAGGGTATTTTTGCACTAAAATGTGGGTAAGTGCAAATTTATGCACTTTTGAAGAGATGGTCCTATATCAGTGTATTGACAGTAAACTCTGAAGCAAATAATGAAAAGTGCCTAGATTTATATATTGAATGTCCCTGCTAATAGGCTATAGGCAAAAGGGGACATTATGCACAGAAATACATTTCAGCTAACCTTTTTAAAATCCCATTCCCCTCTGTACTTTTCCTTGTTGGCTGACTGTGTCCCAGAATGCATCATTCTGTGACATCACAACCATCATGGACTACATATCTTGCAAACTATGAAACTCGTGGTATTTTTGATGTCACGTTCTGAAATCTCTTCAGTGGAACAGAAAGTACCAACTGGACTCCAAAGGTGGAGGAAAAAAATATTTGTTAGTGGTTACTTAACATGAATTTCTGTGTTTGAATGCATCCCACAACCTGGCTGCAGGAGACATTAAGTACACTACTCTACTTTGCAGGTCATTTTTAAGAAAGAAGATAGGTAAAGGGGAACACTGAGAGAAACAAAGTGACAGAAACTACTGTCACTGAAACTAGACCCAACTGCAGACACAATGAAGAGATGAAAAGTGGAAATAATGCTAAATGTAGGCCAAAGTGCACCAACATCCATGCATTGTTATAATCCCTATGAATACATCCTGTGCAGAACCATGTCACTTGCCTGCTTCACTCACTGAAACTGCAGCATAGGGAAACGGAGTATGATCTAAGGCAGCATTTCTCAAGCTGGAGGTCCTGACCCAAAAGGGGATTACAAGCCCATTGTAGGGAGGTTACGGTATTGTCACCCTTACTTCTGTGCTGCCTTCAGAGCTGGACGGCCGTAGAGCGCTGGCTGCTGCCTAGGCACCCAGCTCTGAAGACAGTGCCGCTGCCAGCAGCAGTGCAGAAGTAAGGGTGGCCTGGTCTGCAGGAAGGTCATCATAGCCTGAAATATTTTCAAAGAGGGTCCCAACAAAAAAGATTTGAGACCCCCTGGTCTAAGGGAAGGAAAGGGGGTATGGCCAACTGTAATAGCCCTGCTTTTTATGCTCCCCCCAAAAGTGCGTGCTCAGAAGAGGTGCAAGCCAAGCCAAAAGTAAAACAGCCTCTGGCTGTTTTAACCTACACAGGCAACTGCACTCAACCCAGTGGCTATGGGGACTCAAAAGTCAAGCAGGGCAGGCTCCAGCATAGACAGCAACATCATTTCATATTCATTCCCTTTTCTCCTGTTACCAGGATGACACAGATTTCTTTGGCCCAATTCAGATCCTCTTGCTCCTGTGAAAATCTACCTTTTTTGTGGCACTATACTCTTCCCGAACTCTCTTTAGCTCCCCTTTCCTGGATGTCCTGTGTTTATAGGACTGACCAGATATAAAAGTGTGCTCCACCAGTCTGTTCCTTTGTGCACTACTTCCAGGAAATAGGTGTCATGTACCTGCAATGAACACCGGTTGCTCATTCCAAGTATCAACTAGATTCAAATTGCATGGAGCCTATAGCCTGCCTCAGTAAAAGGTGGGAATTTGGGGGAATAGGGAACGGAATGAGCTCAGTTTCTGTGCCAATTTCTAGTATTACCATAGAAAGGATTAATGCTGTAATGTTCACAAATTCTAAAGACCAGAAGGGTCATCTAGTCAGACCTCCACCGGCCATAGAACTTCCCTGAAATAATTCCCGTTTGAGCTAGAACATCTCTTAGAAAAACATCCAATCTTGATTTAAAATTTGCCAATGACGAATAGTTCACCAGGATCCTTGGTAAATTGCTCCAGAGTTTAATTACCCTCACTGTGAAAAATTTTGCACCTTATTTCCAGTCTGAAAGGTTGTATGCTGTAGTACGCATTCATTGCAGAGTGTCAATCAGGGCCAAGTAACAAGGGATGCTATTACCATCGCAGTCTGACTGCTGTCCTTGGCAAGTGTTTTCACTGCATTCAATGAACAGCCCCAAACCCTTATAACGAGGAGGAAGTACTGTGGCTGACCCCTTCTGCAATCCATACTGACCATGTGTGCAGCGTGTTATGTCCAGAGTTGGTGGGTGGGAGGATATATCTGTGTGCCCATTACACCACAATGTTTCTGTGCAATTTCAAACATATTTATTACTAATGCAAATCTGCCAACATCCTCTAACAAAAACAGGACTGTGCAAATTTGCATATATTTGCATAAATTTATATACAAGCCATCAGAAGCATGGGTTTATATTCAGGCTGTCCGAAAATTCCAAGGTGAGAAGATAGTGTAAGTCATTTGTAGAGAGCCATGTGTCACTATTTTCTCTTTTTCATGGTTGCAATTCTTAAAAAGAAGAAAAGGGGAATATTGACCCTTGAGCTGGCTGGGTTTTTGTTTGTTTTGATAATTGTTTTCTCATTAAAAAAGGGGGTTCAATAACAACATTTTTCTTGGAAAAATTTCTCTGTCAACATTTTTCAATGACATTCCAAACAAAGAATTTCAATAAACATTTTTTTAAAATGTTTTAAAACTTTCATGTCAAAACCAGCAGGGAAATCCCACTCTGTCTTTCACCTTTTTGAAGTGGGAAGTAGAGGGGTATAAAAAGAGAGAAAGTGTGAAATGCAAGATTTCATGAACTTTTTAATTACATGAAAAATCTTGGGGGTTGGGGTCGGTGGGTTTCTTAATTTTCTATAAAATATACGTACGTCCTTGTAAACAAACTCTACTACCCCTTAGTTATTATTTCATCACTCAAAAAAATTCCAACAAATGTAGAAAATCAAGCCCCTTTCAACACTCTGTAGTGGTGCTTTCAGAAGATCTGGTAATATATTAATAGATGCTAGGACCACCAGCAATGAAAAAAAATGTTATCTCCTTTTATTTTCTCAAACATTTTTCTGTGCAGCTGCTGTGGATTTTGTCTGATGACAGAGAGCAAATTTAAGACCTGAATAAAATGAAATCCTAACTATAAGGAAAGCATCATTAGCAACAAGATAAATATTTGCTTACATTTCTATCTCGCAAGGGAATCTGGGGAACCTGGATTTTGGATTATACAATGATGACAGAAGTCAAGTAAACAGAAGGTGAGTTGGAGACATTTTAGTACCAGAGCTAATTCTTAACTCTCACAAATCACTTTCAAATTGCGTGCAAGCCCTCCATCAGGTCAAGTTCTGCCACCCTCATTGATGTTGCATAATATCTTAGCAGAGCAGTGCGACTGCTTGAAAAGTAAGGTAATTACTCAGTGTGAGTAAGGGTGGCAAAATGGAGCCCTGACTGAGCACCAAGCACATCAAAAGAAACAATAGATTGCTCCAGTTTCCCGGTAAACCTAGTCATCTGTTGTTACAGGGAAATACAATAGATTGGCAATCCGGCTAATGGACTTTTTGCATTTGGGAGGATAAGTCTCAGTATCTTTATATTTAAACACACATGCACAGGCAGGTCAAGTTTTCACTGAATCAAGGTACACTCTCTCTCAATGCTTGTTTAAATCATTGTCCTTCATAATTGCATCGCCATAACTTTATCATATGAATAAATACGCCTGCTTTTATAAACCAGCCCCAGATGCATCATTTAAAATCAAGTTCCCTTCATCAGTAAATCTCTCTCCCAGCTTGTGCTGCAGCATGGAATATTAAGAAATTGGCTGAGGACCCAGCTGGAAATTCAGCAAGAAGCCAGCTGGTCAGCAGAAGCCCCTTTGCTTTTTTCAATTATTTTTTAGGCTGATTTGCACAATGCCAAGTCCCAGACAGGTGTTGGACAGACTGTGAAGTGGAAGTTTCATACTAGCAAGGAGCATGCATTTTTAATTATACCACAACCACTTATTAGTCATTTAATGAATCTTTTGGTCTTGGGCAGGGGAAGGGAGAGAAAAGAATTTCTTGAGGCCAAGAGCTTATAGAAATCCTCTGACTGTTGGCCTCAAAGCAATATGGATTTGAATACACTGGTATCTGTTGTATCTTCTCACTGAAACCAAGTCAATAGAAAAAATGTGATCAACATGCAGAGTTCCCTATGAGGTGGTACCTGTTTCACAGCTGAGACCCTCATGCTCTATAGGTAGCTGGTGAATCAAGAGGAAACATAAAACTACCCAAGGCAGTAAGAACTGTATTATGCTTATCCCACAAAGAAGTCACTCTTTCCATATCTTACTGGTAATTCTTACAATATTTGTTCTCTGTACTCCAAAATCTAGATGGGTGCATTGACCATAGAAAGGCACTGGGTGTAATTCTTTAGACAGGACTAGAGGATTCACTAAGATTTAAAATTCTTGTTTTCAATGCATGGTCTTTTTGCCTTTCAATTATTAAACAGGTGGAGGAGCAGCCAGGCCAAACCTGAGTGGCACTGTGACCTCAAGCGCCAGGTCATAAGTGCCAATCTTTCAAATTTGGCTTGGTGCCATTCCCCTTCTGCTGTCATGATGGAGGGGCAGCTGGGCCAGACCTAAGAGCTGCTGTGACCCTTCACACCAGGTCACAACATATGGAGCAGGGAGCGAAGCTCAACCCCACAGGGCAGGAGACGCTGCTGCAGGGTGAGTTTATTAAAATCATGGAGACAAACAGGAAAAGCACAGTATCCAAGAAATTTTCACCACTGTAATAAACCTGCATCCCTAATGGTAGTTAACGATACTATATGGTACTATATAGTCTTACGTTCCTGGAGGAACTATTGTAGGTGGACCCTGCCAGGGGGACAGTTCTTATTACCAGGGCCGGCTCCAGGCACCAGCTTACCAAGCCGGTGCTTGGGGCGGCCACTTCGGTGAGGGGTGGCACATCCAGCTGTTCGGCGACAATTCGGCAGACAGTCCCTCACTCCTGCTTGGAGTGAAGGACCTTCCACCGAATTGCTGCCGCAGATCGCGATCGCGGCTTTTTTTGTTTGTTTGTTTGTTTGGCTGCTTGGGGCGGCCAAAACCCTGGAGCCGGCCCTGCTTATTATGAAACCAGCTCAGATAAACTCAATTGGTTGGCTCACTTTTGGACAGGCCAAGTAACTGACTTGCAAATTAGGCTTCAGGTGCACAGGTAGAGTTGAAGAAGGGAGTAGAAAGGGGTGCACAGAAATTGATGCAGTGTATTTGGTTCCATCTACAGTTCTTTAATAAGCACCAAATTTAGCAAAATTTAGCTGGGGATGGGAAATGTAGCAAATAGCAAATGCACACAGTACTTAGCAAACTTATTTTTATTGGGTGGCCATGCTCACTACTTCATTCTCTAGATAATCAAATGAAGAACAATGATTGTCTTGAGTCCTTGCTAGAGATCATTTAACCCATTTTCCCCCTTTGGGTGACCATGCAGAGGACAAGTACAATCATGATTACTTTTCCAAAAGTCTTTCAGGGTGTTTCCCTATTTTCAGGCTACTAAGCAGCATAATAAAGCAAGAAAAGGAAACTGGTGATTGATTGGCTTTATGATCAAGATGCTTACACATCACTCAAACCAGCAAGGAACCATATTGAGGGGAAACAATATAATTATTATGGATATGGATGGGCAATGGCAAGCTGATGTGGCAGACAAGCACGATGGTGTATAATTTGTATATCTGTAGAGAGATAAATGTGCTGTCAATCTGGCTGGAGGTCAAAAGGACAAATCTGAATTTTTAAATGAAAAAATGTGTTTGAAAATGTTCATTTATGTTCTTTATTCTAATCCACTGATAGTACACATACCACTAGTCACTAGCAGAACAAAAGCCACCAGCAGGTGGCACCTAGGTTGGTTTAAAGCAGTGATTCTCAACTGGTGGGTCACGACCCCCTGAAGCGGCTACGAAAGTGATCATGGTGCATTGAAAATTGTATTTCAACCTAAAGCAAAAAAATAAAATAAAACCCAAACCACCTCACTCCCCTTCTGCTGCCATGCACGCTTTCCCTTCAAGGTCAAGTACTCTCTGTCAACATCTCAAAACACAAACACAAATAAATTATATAGGCTTGTTGTTATCACTGATATAATTTCTACTCTTACTCTTACAGTAAACTTAAGGTAGGGTCACAAAAATGTGGTCTTCAAATAAGGGGTGGCAAATCTGAAAAGGTTCAGAAACACTGGTTTAAGGTATATTATCAAAATAAGAATCCATAATGACTACCCCTGAGTACAATTATGAAGGTGATATGCCAAATACTTTTGAGTTTTAGGTGTGGTGGGCTACATCTTAAAGACTGAGATCTGCTGCTCTAATGCAATCTTTGTATTACTGCAACATTATTTAGTGTATGTTCAAGCAACTGAATGTGTTTAAACTCCTCCATTTTCCACATCACTGTGTAATTAACTAACTTCAGTGATTACAATATATCAAAGAATATAATTGTAATCTTGTGACAGAGCTTATAGGAGGTGGATAGCAACTGAATAAATTTAAAATAAAGACATTTTGAACAGGAAAAAACTGCAATATGTTTAAAATTGGTGTAATATTTGATGTTATTGAAGAGATATTTTAGAGGAAGCTGCACCAAGATCTCTTATTAGCAAGCTGAAGCAACTTCATGTAATTTTTGGAGTCATTACCTAGTAAAATATATATATATTTTACACTCAACTATAGAATTACAGCAATTAGATATGGAAAAGGCCAATTAAATCTAACTTACTCCACCTGCTAATGAAAAGCATTTCACCACCTGTATATTATCCAGTACACTTAAAAGATCTTAAACCTTTCCCCACAAATATGACAGGGTATGACTAATGCAATCCTGCTTGCAATCAGCTGCTAGACTTTGCAGGATTTCCCCTTACCACTTCTATCCAACTCACAATACACTAAAAATAGCCTATGGTCAAGTTCCCCTTTTGGTATCCGAAAATGTTTTCCTATCAGTCTACAAGAGATGCCCTTAAAATTTTCTAATTGTCTTTGTAACTAATTTCCATTACTGAAGCATTCCTTAGGTATTCCATAAACTAAGTATAAGGAACTTTAGAGAATACTGCAATAATGTTATCTAGTTGCAAATGCAAAATTTAAATGTTTTAAGAGCAACCATGCACTGTCTCCCTCCGTGCCTATTTTTTTTCCTGTATATATTTTAAGTGTACAGTACCTATTTCCTTTGTCTGTAGTTTACTTCTCTGTTCTATTAAGGAAGGTATTTGGTCTCTTGGGTGCAAACCAGAATTATGGTAACAATGTTTGTTTTTTCACAAATTAGTACAGTTTTATATTAAGCCATCAAAATCTGATCAGGGAACTCTTAGAAGTGGGAGTTAATTTTGAATCCATTTCAAAGCCATGAAAAACTCCTATAGAGATGAGAAATGGAACGCTTAGCTTTCCTTCCTCCTCCCCTCCCCCCTACAATGTTTTTCTTGTTCATGTTTAACAAAGAAGAACTAATTTCTTTCCCCCCTCCTATATCTAGAGTGCAGATCTAGACAGTGCCAAATTCAATCAAGAAAGCACTCTATAGCACAGCGTCCTGCTTGACAGATCCTAATACCTTCAGAAAGGCAGGAGCAAAAAGAGAATGAGGGGAGTTTAAAGAAAACTGTGTCAAGGAAAGAAGTCTGCTCTATTTTCAGATGGTCAGAACTGAATCTTGGGGGAGAAAAATCACAGGAAAACATTTTAGCCTGCTCTGTCTCATTTATGGGTCTCTCCCTATCAAGTGCTATCTACTCAGATTGACTTCAATGGGGTGGGGATGAGGATATGAGTTTCAAAAGAGGACACTCAGCACCTGGTAGGATCAGACCCTGCCTAATGTAATTAGAAAGCAAAAGAAAAGGCAGCTTTCTCTCTCACTGCCATTGTGTTTGTCAGGCTAACATCTAATGAATAGGATTCATTCATCTATAAATCTCCCAGAGATAAGCTTCTGCATAGCCAGGGAGGGCATATAAATCTGCCACTGCTGCCCTGCCCTAAGGTGAACAGACAGCAAATGTGAAAAATTGGGACAGGAGTGGGGGATAATCTAAGAAAAAGACCCAAAAATCGGGACTGTCCCTATAAAATTGGGACATCTTGTCAGCCTACCCACCCCCAAATCACTTGTGTAAATCACCCTGAAAAAGAAAAAAAGGCAAGATACAACTGATTATTCACAAACAAACAGCTTTGAAAGGTCGAAGACTTAGCAGGGGTGGGGGAGGAGGCAGTGCTGCAGCAGGGTTCTGTCTTACCGCATGACAAAATCTGCTTGATCTATTTGTCTGCCACAGCCACTCTTCTTCAGAATCCCACCATTTCCCACCACGGAGCATTTCTTCAATGGGAGCTGGAATGGGGTAGCCTAGCAACAGAAAACAAGGCCAGTTTTTACAGAGGAGAACACACAATCTTTGTTTGTAGCAGCCACTCCTGAGGCCTATCGGGAACTAGGGAGGGGTTAGGTCTTGGGATAGGGACAAGAAAAGGGGAAAGAGGAGGGCGAATTAAGCTTGGAAATTAGTCCAAAGTATGAGCAGTCTGATTCCCACCCCCATTCCCAAAAGCAGACTTCATCAATATCCAGCACTAGGATAATGTAGTTATTATATGAAGCAGAATTTCCGAGTTACGAATTCCTGGTGTCCACAAAAAGTTGTGCAATGGGATGTATTTTCTATTCAAATTACCAGGGCAGAGTACAATAGAAGGAACACAAAAAAATATGAGAGAGACGAGGTGGGTGAGGTAATATATTTTATCAGCCAACTTCAGTTGGTGGAAGAGACAAGTTTTTGAGCTTCATGGAGCTCTTCTTCAGGTTTGGAAAAGTTAACAAGAGTGTCATAGCTATATACAAGGTGGGACCGATTGTTAAGCATAAGGGTTTAACACAGGTTGCAAGAAACCACTTAAACAAAGTGGGCAATTAACACCTCTGCAATCATAAGATAAAGAAGGGTTAAGTAGGTTGCAAATTGTTGTAATGAGCCATAAAACCAGTGTCTTTGTTGTTACCATGATTTTTAGTGTCTAGCAGAATTATGAGTTTAAATTCCCAAACTTGTCTTTTGAAGGAGTTGGGCAGGTTTCCTGTAAGGATGAGGACTGAGAGGTCAGATATGGAGTGATCGCTTTGCAAAAAATGTTTGCCCGTGGATGAGAGGGTGTTTTTCTCTTTTATTTTTCTGTGGGCGTTCATTTGAGAGCATAGTGATTGTCTGGTTTCACCTACATAGTTGTTGTTGGGGCCTTAGATGCACTGGATGAAGTACACCGCATGCTGTGATAAGCATGTGTAGGACCCATGGATCTTGAAAGGTTGTCTCTTCCACCAACAGAAGTTGGTCCAATCAAAGATATTACCTCACCCACCTTGTCTCTCATATCCTGGGACCAACACATTTACAACACTACAAACCAAATAATATTAAAGGCACCTTCATGAGATTATACACAAAAGACACATGGGGGGAAAGGAATAAATGAGGAAGAAGTGTAGTTAGAGCAGGGAACTGGCAGCCAGGGCTCCTCCTAAATTCGATTCCTGGCCTTAGCACTGATCATTCTGTGGTCTCAGGCAAGATATTTAGGGGTTGACTGCAGCTCCCTAAAAGCTGAGCCAATCAATCCTGGCATAAATTAAAACTGCAGAGGAACAGCCTTTATTTACCACTGGTTTAAGATCCCTCCTAGCACTTTAACAGTGGATCACAATGCAGAGTCAAGGTATCATGACGATGCTATGTGTTAACATTGCAGCAGTGCATGACAATGATAACATAGTACATATAGACTAGTAGCTGAAAGTGCTCTCACATGGGTGTAATTCTTAAAGTCATGTGTGTGCAAAAGCCAAACATGGGGGCATGCATGGTGTTCTAGTGAGCAACGTTGCTGTGGGAACATGTTCCCCAAATTTTTTTGCACAGAGCTGCCCCCTGGCTGGAGGCACAACCACCTGTTTGTTACCCATGCAACTGTTACTCCCACTTCCTCTGATCAGCTGTCATGTTCCAACTGCCATGGAACCTTCGGATGCCAACATTCCATCTGGTTCTCACAGGGCCCAGTGATGACTGAACCTGAGCTATTCTGAACAAAACCAAGCTTGTAGTTGTTTCATGCTGACTCAAAAGACATTCTAGGCTTCAGAGTGACATACAGAGTAACAATCCTGGAATCTTATTACATATTTCCTTTCATTCAGAAGGAAACTAAACTACATGTAGAAGAGGTCTTTCATCTGCCTCTGAAATACACCCACCTGTGGGATCAGTTGTGATAGTCGTTTAAACAGCACACAGTAGCACTATCAATCAGTTTAGCACAGGAAATAAAAAATACTGCATTGAATTGAAAATACCTGGGGAATTCAAAGTAGGTAGGATGAAGTTACCATTAATAGAATTGGTCCAGAAAACTTGGGTTAATATTCACATAAAAAAATGTGCAAGGATTTTTATCTACCAAAGTTGTCAGAACCTCACTCTACAATAAAGACAGAATCATTCTATGCATCATCCTATGTGAATGCAAATGTCATGGTGCTGTGATGGAGCTTCACAAGACAATTATTCTTCCCTTCAGGACAAATCAAAATGGTGGCAGTACTTATACTTGCCTAAGTATTGGAGGGGATGTATAGTGCAACATTATGCATTGTGCTAATATCTCCATAATGCACACACCAGGCATAACAGTATAGTGAAGTACAGAGAACCAACCCAGAGTCTCGGTCTGAATTATGAATGTGTCAGGCTTTTATGTTTTAAAACCATTATTTAGTTTATTTCCTGCAATTAGCATTTTTCCCCTCAGCAAACTGGATTCTATTCAGCTGGTTATAAAGCCATCGCCTACTTTTTAATGAAGGATATCAAAATGATTTGTGTATGTTAATCCTGGATTACAATATGTTAAGGAAGAAAAATCTGTTTTGGTTTACTGATGTCTGGCTACTGCTAGGAACACAGAGATAGCACAGAAAAGTGACACTAAGTATGCAACCATGTTCTTGCTTGTGCATCTGCTTTCTCAAGAACATTTTTTAATTTACACATTTATTGAACTAGGAATGTATCTCACTTCAAAGGTGACCCTGACCAAATGACATCCTGCAGGCTGATTGAAAAAACATGTATAGAAATTTAGAATTGAAATTGTTAGTTTTATTTAAATAGCAGTGCCTTTCTTACTCAAGTAATTACTTAATTTAAGCTACAACATAAAGATCAAAACAACAGTTCCTAGTCCAGTCCCAAGGGGTAGTCCAGTAAAAGGGTATACAGGTCAGAGCCTCCTTTCAACCCTTCCACTGCACCATCTTACTTGCAGGCTGCTTCCTGCATCCTTCTGCTCCAGCTACCACTGGCCCCTTGTCAGCAACAGGATGAGTCTCTGTCCAGCTCTCAGGCCACCTTCTACCAGTCAGCTGCCTCTATTTGACTGCTCCTGTTCTCATGCAACCTTCAACAACCTCATCAGCTTGGTCTCCCCTCACCTAAAACTGTTCTTTTTCCTCTCCTGGAGGGATTAGAGAGCCCTCTCCCAGCTGGACACTGAACTGGGTAATCCACTAGGTCCAGTCCAATAGCTTCAAGCACTACACCTGCCCTATGTCAATGTTTGTGTTTTTACAATCATGTTTTCCTAATTTTGATAAATGTTTTTACCTCCCTTTGTTGCCGCATGAAAGACCCACACAAACAGCAGGGGAAATTGACTAGAGCCCCAATTCTGTAACAGATCCCACCAAATCAACAGATTTATTGGAGCTCCGTGGGGGCACATGGGTCAGCTAAAAAGAAAAAATCATGATTTTTATGCCAATCTCATGATTTTTTAATGCTCAGAGTCAACAATACTAAGGGTGCACAGTGAAAATGGAAATACAAATGGCCATGGATTTAAATTAATTTAAATTAACACCCGTCATAGTAATCTCCGGTGTTACTTGTAACTTTGGTAGATAACAAAAATTTAAACAGAATGTTGATATTTAAGTTGATGGTGTCCCTTTAAAGGGAAAATGACAAGTAGAACCTATGTAGTGTAGTTCTAGCTGTATCAGTCTCAGGACCAACTTTATTGGACCAACTTCTATGGGTGAGAGTGAGACAAGCTTTTGAGCCACACAGAGCTCTTCTTCGGGTCTGGGAAAAGTACTACGAGCGTACCTTTCCCAGACCTGAAGAAGAGCTCTGTGTGGCTCAAAGCTGGTTTCTCTCACCAACAGAAGTTGGTTCAATGAAAGATATTACCTCACCAACCTTGTCTTTCAAATAGAACACGTTTGTTTGTTTTAAATTCCAAATCTATTTTGCTAACAGCACCAAACACATTAACAACAAACCCCACAGAAATTAAAAACAAAAAACACCACATGGATTTCCACCATTTATCCTCCATATTTTACTTGTTGCAGTTCACTCATGGAGATAGCAAAACTTGACTGCTCAGTTCTCAGCCAATTTCACTTAAGTTCTCATGTACTAGGGAGCCTGATTTTCAGAAGTGTTGAGCTCTCACAACTACAGTTTAAGTCAATAGGAGCTCTGTGTACTTAGAACATCTAAAAAATCAGCCCTAGTTGCTCTTTGTTTTGGGTATCCAAAAGGCCAAGGGATAAGCTTCATTTTAAATGTACAGTTAAAAAATCATGAACGCACTCATATTAATATTACTCTTCTAAAAACTCTCATTTAATTTTTGTAAACTAACAAAACCTCAATGTTGGGACTAACCTATCGGACTTCCCTTTAAACAAGGTATCCATAGTAGAAAAAATATATTTGACATCAGAAACACAGAAGGCCTGGTCTTTCCCACTGGTTCAAAACCAATGGAATCAGTGAAGTTTCTCTGATTTACCCTAGAGTAAGCGTGAGAAAAATCAGGTCCAGAATGTCTAATGACAAGCAAGCACACAAAACAGTTCATTAAGAGACTCCCATTCAATCTGGGGCTAATTTCACAAAGCCTCTATCCAGCAATTCACCAATTAGTTTCTTCAGTCATCTAGCAAAAATAAATCATTGTCATCCGTTTAAAGAATTATGATAAAATGCAGAGAATGTTACACACTACTAAGGAAATAGAATTCATATTAGATAATGCTAGTCCAATTCACTTCAGTTTCATTGTTATTTTGTTAAAACATTAATTTTTGTCCACTCACTGATAAAGACTTTACCCAGCAGCCCGAACCTTGCTGGGAAACTAAGAAATACTAACATATTATGCAAATTTTCTGTCTTAACAGGGAAGAAGTTAAAAGTATCGGGAACATAAGTGACAATAGAAAGGGTTTCTTTTCAATAAACATGGTTATAGAATTTACAAATGATGCTGCATTTTACTCTGTCCCTGGTGAGAAGCCAGCATCCTTATGAAAATAAGAAATTTCAAGTTGTTTCCTTTAGGGCCTGCTCCTATTGAAATCAATGGCAGCACTGCCCTTGCATTAAGTTGGAGCAGAATTCAGCCCTTAGTTCTATTTTTCCTTCTCATTCGCTGAAAGAGAAATAAATGATACCTTTAATGAGAATTCTCTTTCTGCTGGTGTCTACACCATTTGACATGGCTTTAGTCTTTACACCTTCCTGTCAAACTTCCTTCCCCTCTTATTGTTTAGGAATAATCTTCAGTCTGATGGGCCTTTTGTTTCCTGTGGCAGAGCGTCAACCAGGGAGAAGTGACAACTTTAGGCTGATTGGCCCTTATAAAAAAAAATGTTCCTAGCTAAAAATGTCAACCAGGGACAGCATATTCCCCATTTGGGAATGTCGAGAGTAGTTTAGGCTATGCTCAATGGGTCCCTCCAGTGTCATTCTTAGCCAAACTGCCATTGTACTATATATTAATTGCACAGGGCCACAGGGCTGGCCCTAAGGAAAACTACAGGAGACTCTATAACAATCATTCTGGGATTTCACAGCCACTCTTGTGAGGAATTCCCACCTTCCCTCCTTTCGGAATAGTAACTCCACAGTTACTGGCCTGGGAGGTAGACTGAGTAGAGCAGGTCAAAATTTTTCATTCAAAGTGTTTTTTTTTTTTATTAAAAATGACTTTTGAGTCAAAACAAATGTTTCTACAGAAAAAGTACATTTGACATGCACCCTTAACTAGAGATGTCTCATATTTGGTGACTTGTGTCTGATACTCAAATCCTTTTTGTATTGAACTCCACTTTTTAGTCTCACTTTCTAATTTTGCAGTAGTGATTGAAATAAATACTGGGAGTATTAAATACAGCCAGTAAGACATATATAAGCAATAAACAAGATCTCATATTTTTGTGTGAAAAACAGATGTGAGGTAGAAAGAAAATGTACTTCTCGGAATGCCAGGGAGGGAGAAGAGGTTTTCTACATGACAAAATCATGCATCTTCCAGCCCACCATTTGACAATACATTATTAGTCACCAGTAACACAAAACGCATTATTATTTTAGCATCCTCATAAACAGCTATTATCTCTATTTCACAGAGAAACAAGAAGACTAAACAGCCACTGAATTTGAAATTCCTCCTGGAGTTTTGAAAGATTCCTATAGTGATTCTCCAGTTAAAGACTTTTTTTCTTAATTGTGCCAGTGATCTTTAAAAGGCATTGACTGACAGCTCTAGGTATCTGAAACCCCCTGATTATGCACAGAACAAAAACAATACAGGCAAAAGCTTCCCTGTACTTTCAGGCTATAGTGTTTCAGCTATGACCTGGAGTATCCATATTAGGAGGAGAGGATAGTAAAGTCTTCAAATCAGTTTAATCCTTGTGTTCTCCAGAGACTGTTAAGTTATTGCCATTTATGGTGCTAATTTTTATGATCCTTAGGGGCAAAAACAGGAATTTAGGTGGGAAGACTATGACAGGTACAGAGGTAGCAGTGGTTGTGACCAAAGCCATGGAAGAGACATTGAAGATGACCGGATGTGGAAGCTGCGGGATGTATATGATCCTAGAGCAGGTAATCTGAAAAGAGCTTCATTTGTATGAAGTGCCGCCTGATAGAGCTGATGGAACAGAAAATCTGAGGCTTGGAGATGCAGGTGGAAACTATGGTTGAGTTTTGAAGGGGGTTCCAGCAGATGATGAAGCAAAGGCAAGAGGAGGCTGAAGGGAAAAGTCAAGACTCGCAGATGCAAACTGGACTGACGAACTCAGAGGGGAGACTGCTGGGTGAGGGAAGTGGCCAGAGAAAGCATGTGACTACAAAAACCAGGCAGAGGAAAAGACCGGCTAGTGAATGAGAAATAGAGCTCAGGAACAGGTTTGCTGAGTTGGAAAATGAAGGAGCAGCACAGCGGGCTATAACTGAAGGAGGGAAGGCAAGGAAGAAGACAAAAGCAGCTACCTATAAGAAGAAAAGAGCCAATTGAGATATACAGGGTTCAGAGCCCCAGGAGGATACAGTATGACTCGCAGAAGATTGCAAGTGAGAATAAAAGACAAAAGGACATGCAGCCAGAAAGAACAGGAGGAAGGCAAGATAATCACACCATCACCAGAAAAAGGCAGGTCTACATGACTGGGGACTCCCTACTAAGAAGAACAGACAGGCCTGTCACCAGAGCTGATCCCGAGAACAGAAGGATGTGCTGTCTGCCAGGAGCTAAGATACCGGAGGCTGAATGGGAGCAGGAAAGTATCCACTGATAGTCCTTCACGTGGGAACAAATGACACAGCTAGATTTTGCTGGAACACATCTACGGAGACTATGCCAGCCTGAGGAAGATGCTTAAGGAAATGAAGGCTCAGGTGATCTTCAGTGGGATTCTGCCTGTCCCTAGAGGAGGATAGTGAAGGCGAGACAAGATTATGATCAACAGATGGCTCAGGCAGTGGTGTTATAAGGAGCGCTTTGGGATGTTTGACCACGGGGAGGCATTCATGGACAGAGGACAGTTCTCATAGGATCAACTCCACCAGAGTTAGGAGGGAAAGAGATTTCTGGGTTGGAGGTTGGCACAACTCATTAAAAGAGCTTTAAACTTGGAACTCAGGAGAGACCATTGGGAAATGTTAATGTAATCTCCACCCCTAATTTTAACTTGAAAAGGAGGAAAATCAAGTAAGAAAGGATACAGCAATGGAGACAGGAACAGCAGTGGGAGGAGAATGGACATTAAGAGGAAGGATAGTGCTGATACCAGTCAGATAGGCGACACTGGCAGTAGAATGATTGTACCCAATTGGGCAAGGAATGTGGGTGAAGCCAAGCTGCAAGAGTTAAGATGTTTGTACCAGTGCAAGGAGCCTGGGTAACAAAAATGAGGAACAAGAACTACTGGTATAGGACATGAAACCATATATTATAGGGATAACAAACATGGTGGAATAGTAGTTTTGACTGGAGTACTTAAGCAAAGTAAGCAATCATGGGATAAGAGGGAAGGTCCTCTCGTGGATTGGTAACTGGTTAAAAGATAGGAAACAAAGGGTAGGAATAAATGGTCAGTTTTCAGAATGGAGAAAGGTAAATAGTGGTGACCCCCAGGGGTCTATACTGGGACCAGTCCTATTCAACATATTAATAAATGATCTGGAAAAAGTGGTAAACGGTGAGGTGGAAAAATTTGCAGATGAAACAAAACTACTCAAGATAGTTAAGTCTCAGGCAGACTGCAAAGAGCTACAAAAGGATCTCTCAAACCTGGGTGACTGGGCAACAAAACGGCAGATGAAAGTCAATATTGATAAATGCCAAGTAATGCACACTGGAAAACATAATCCCAACTATACATATAAAATGATGGGGTCTAAATTAGCTTTTACCACTCAAGAAAGATCTTGGGGTCATTGTGGATAGTTCTCTGAAAACATCCACTCAATATGCAGCGGCAGTCAAAAAAGCAAACAAAATGTTGGGAATCATTAAGAAAGGGATAGATAATAAGACAAAAAATACACTGCTCTACAGCCAAAATGCTTCTGAAATAAATGTAGTCAAACTTTACTAATTCTGGGTCACTGAGAACGAAAATAATGCTTAAAATTGTTGATTGGCTCTAGTTTTCAAGATATGCTATTGGGTCAGTATATACAACCCTTGACTTGGGAATGGCGGAGGATAAGTGAGTTATAAAGGGAAGGGATCTCAATTTAAACCAGAAATGACTAAAATACATCTTTGACTGGATCTATGAATAAATCTATGGCTGGGTTTGGACAGTACTTGCTTTTTATGCAAAACAATGACTGATGCAATCTGAAGCTGGTATTGCATCATACATGATATGAATTGCATCATGTTATTCCTAGAAGTCATGGATGATGCAATCATAACGAAGCTTACATCACTCTGCTGAACAAATTGCCCTATATCAGCTCTAGAAATCATACAGTGTTGTGCTCTCTTATTTGTCAGTGTTTGATTTTGCAAAGGGACACATTTCTGTTTAGCCAAAGTGAGCAGAGATCCCTCGTACTTGTGTGAACAGTGCAGATAACTTCTGCTATGTTTGTGGTGAAGTGACTTTTGCATCACAAAAGCGCAGTATAACCACTATGGTTAAGAAAGCCTATTACCTTTATTTTGGCTGCAAAATTGGAGATCAGGACAAGAGGTGGGCCCCACACATATGCTGCAACACTTGTGCAACAAATCTTCGCCAGTGGTTGAACAGGAAAAGGAAATCTATGCCTTTTGCAGTGCCAATGATTTGGAGAGAGCCAACAGATCATACCAGCAATTGTTACTTCTGCATGGTGCCTCCAGTTGGGAAAGGTGTGTCAAAGAAGAAAAAGTGGACTGTGCATTATCCAAACATTCCATCAGCTATACGCCCAGTACTCCACGGAGAAGGACTGCCGGTTCCTGATGCACCAGAATCATTCTCACTTGAGTCAGACAAGCAAGAGGAAGAGGAAGAAACTTCTGGTCCTGAACCATCAATGTCACAGGACCCACATTTTCTCCCATCCTCCTCCTCCTCTGAACCACACCTCATAACACAAGGTGAACTGAATGACCTTGTCAGGGATTTGGAACTACCCAAGAGTAAGGCAGAGCTGTTGGGCTCCAGACTACAGCAGTGGAATCTCCTGGCAGGTGATGTTAGGGTTTCCATGTTCCGTGACCGTCAAAAGGATTTTCTCCCATTCTTCTTCATGGAAGGTGATCTTGTAGCCTGCAACAACATTGATGGTGTGATGGCAGCCCTCAACATCGTTCACGATCCAGATGAGTGGAGACTGTTCATTGATTCATCGAAGACTAGTCTTAAAGCTGTTTTACTGCATAATGGCAATGTTTTGCCATCAATTCCAGTTGGTCATGCAGTCCATCTGAAGGAAACCTATGACAACATGAAACAACTTTTGAGGTGCATAAACTATGACCAACATCAGTGGCAGCTTTGTGGCGATTTGAAGGTTGTTGCTCTCTTGCTTGGTCTGCAGACTGGATACACAAAGTACTGCTGTTTTCTCTGCGAATGGTATAGTCGTGCAAGAGATTCCCACTACATCAAGAAAGATTGGCCACTCCAACAGTCATTGGAGCCTGGGAGGAAAAGTGTTCAGCATCCACCACTTGTTGAATCAAGGAAGATTTTGTTACCACCCTTACACATCAAGCTGGGTCTGATGAAGAACTTTGTCAAGGCCATTGACAAAACACAAGCAGCTTTCAAGTACCTCCATGGAAAATTTCCAAGGTTAAGTGAAGCTAAGATAAAGGAAGGTGTCTTTGTTGGTCCTCAGATTCGTGAACTTCTTCGACATGATGCATTTGACCATGCACTGCGTGGCAAGGAAAAGACCGCATAGAAAGCCTTCCAGTTAGTGGCAATAAATTTTCTCAGAAACAACAAGGCAGACAACTACAGGTTGTTGGTGGAAAACCTCCTCAAGGTATACAAAAGCCTTGGTTGCAGCATGTCACTAAAGATACATTTTTTGCACTCTCATCTAGATTTTTTTCCACCCAACTGCGGAGCAGTGAGCGACGAGCACGGCGAGCGATTTCACCAGGACATTGCAACAATGGAGAAACGCTATCAGGGCAAATGGAGCCCATCAATGCTTGCAGACTATTGCTGGACAGTGACAAGAGATGCTCCATTTAATGAATACAAGAGACAAGTCAAAAAGTGCCGAGTAGACACTGAATAGGACTAAACTATGTACATAATAGTTTTTTGCCTTTTGTTTCATAATACATTTTATTTATATAACCCTTTTGCTGATTTTTAAAGTGTTCCATAAACAGGACAGGTGAAATATTATCATGTAAAGCAACCATAAACACATGAAAAGACCTAGGTTTACAATTTATGATTAAAACTCTATTATCTACACAATATACATAGACATAAAATGTAAAAACTTAAATATCTTAGAAACAGTAGCCAATCAGTTGTTTTAATTGTCATATTTGAATTCAGCACATCAAAATACATAATAAATAGCACATTTTATCTCTGAAGCAGACGACTTCTCAAAAATTGTAGACCAGTGATATCATATTGCCACTACATAAATCCATGGTATGCCCACATCTTGAACATTGCATGCAGATGTGGTCACCCCAGCTCAAAAAAGATATATTGGAATTGGAAAAGGGTCAGAAAAGGGCAACAAAAATGATTAGGGACAGCTTCTATATGAAAAAAGATTAATAAGACTGGGACTTTTCATCTTGGAAAAGAGACAAGGGGCGATATGATTGTGGTCTATAAAATCATGACTGGTGTGGAGAAAGTAAATAAGGAAGTGTTATTTACTTCTTCTCATAACACAAGAACTAGGGGGTCACCAAATGAAATTAATAGCCAGGATGGGCAGGGATTGTGTTCCTATCCTCTGTTTGCCAAAAGCTGGAAATGAGTGACAGGGAATGGATCACTTGATGATTACCTGTTCTGTTCATTCCCTATGGGGCACCTGTCATTGGCCACTGTCGGAAGACAGGATATTGGGTAGATGGACATTTGAACTGACATAGTATGCCCGTTCTTATGTTCTTATCAGTTGGTAGCGATAGAGGAGGAGAAAGACCTGGGCGTATTGGTTGATCATAAGATAACCGTGAGCAGTCAATGTGATGCAACTGTGAAAAAAGCTTATGTAGTCCTAGGATGTATCAGGCAAGGTATTTCCAGCAGAGACAGGAAAGTGTTAGTACCATTATACAAGGCACTGGTGAGACCTCATCTAGAATAGTGTGTGCAATTCTGGTCTCCCATGTTTAAGAAAGATGAATTCAAACTGGAACAGGTGCAGAGAAGAGCTTTACCTTCCTAGCCTAGTATTAGATTTTTATTGGTACAGGTTAGTTAATGCTGACTTCACCATATGCACACAAACGGATGAAAAAATATTTCCATAGATGATGATTGAAATTTACAGATAGACAAAATACGAGAACTGCTGCTTGAAAACTTATTAGAATTTGGCCTGGTCCACACTAACCCCCCACTTCGGACTAAGGTACGCAAATTCAGCTACGTTAATAACGTAGCTGAATTCGAAGTACCTTAGTCCGAACTTACCGCGGGTCCAGACGCGGCAGGCAGGCTCCCCCGTCGATGCCGCGTACTCCTCACGCTGAGCTGGAGTACCGGCGTCGACGGCGAGCACTTCCGGGATTGATCCGGGATCGATTTATCGCGTCTAGACAAGACGCGATAAATCGATCCCAGAAGATCGATCGCTTACATCTGGACCAGGAAGTAAATATAGACGTACCCTAAGATTTAAAAATATTTCCTTTTATATATTGACATGTGCTGTTGACAATGTGTTTTAAAAGTTATCAAGCTTTTAAAGTTCTGAGGGAGATTAAGTAAAGTGGCTGAGCTAACAAGGATAAGCAATCTCAGTTCAAAAACAGCCACTGTTCTAGAGGATTGGAGGTTAAAAAATTATGTGCCTATATTTAAAAAGGCTCTAGAGGTGAATAACAGACTACCAAACCTCATATCTGTACCAAGCAAAATGGGTGAAGCTATCATTAAAAACAGAACAACAAAACATCTGGAAAATCCTAACCAGCACTGATTCTACAAAACAAAATCACCTTTCACTAATCTAGAATTCTTTGAGCATGCCAAAGTAGCAGATGAAGTAGACCTCAATTTATTTAGCCTTTCAAAGGCCTCTGACAGGGTCCATCATAAGAGACTACTAAAAAAGGCAAGTAGTCATGAGGAGAAAGATAGTATTATCATGGATCAAAAACTGGCTAGCAGACAGAAAACAAATAATAGGATTTAATGGTCAATTTTCATCATGGCAAAAGGTTAAAAGCTGGGTGCCTGAAGATTCTATACTAGGTCCTGTGTTGTTTAATAGAATTATTAATACTTTGGAAAGGTGGGTGAGAGGTAAAGTAGAAGAATTTGCAGATAGTTATTTAGGTTAGCTAGGACTAGAGAGGACCATGAGGAATTTCAGAGACACAAAACAAGCTAGTGACCGGGCAATACAATGATAAATTAAATTAAATGTCTAAAAATGAAAAGTAATGCACATTGGAGGGGGAAAAAATTAAACTATTAATACACCTTACAGGGTTCTAAATTAACGGAATCAGCTCAAGAAAGGGACCTGGGTGTCATTATTCCCACACAGCTCAATTGAGACCTCTGTTCAGTGTGCACCTGTTGTCAAAAAACCCCCAAATAAGATGTTAGGTTGCATACTGAATGGGATGGTGAATAATACAGAATGCAGTAAAAGTTTTGTTATCCAGCATGTTGGGGGAATGGTGCATGCTGGTTAATCAAATATTCTGGTTAACTGGGAGTTATACTTTTACCAATGGAATACCAATTTTCGAAGAATTAGATTACAATGAAATGAATAAAATATAAAATACAGTAGTAAAGTAAACAAGTGTTCACCAATCCAGTAGTAGTACTGCATTGCAGGGTGGTTGGTTTCTTGAAGCACTTAGATGTATACAGGTAATGTTTTCTATACAGTAGGTTATCTTATGACACTATATATCACTATGGGCAGCGCGTGGCATGCACCCAGATTACTAAAAATACACTTAACACTAAAATTATACTGAACATAATTTAATCTTTCTTTGATGATTCAGAAGGCACTTCAGGATCTTGCAGTGCCTCAGGGTCATCATTATCCATCTCAATTATTATTGTAGATAAAGAAGGTGTGGGAAATTGGGCTGAATCTGTAATGACCCTATGACACATCCTGGAAGCTGCTTTTTGAATAAATCCCTGATATCAGCTTGTTTACTTGTCTTCTGCTTCTTTTGCATAAAAGTAGAGTGCAGTTGCATAACCTCCTGGGCAGTATACTAGTCCCAGTTACTAGATTGAAGATTTGTATTGGGAGATATCAGAAATAACATTTAATAGAGTTTTCTGGATGATAAAGTGTCGGATAACACAGCTTTTACTGTATAAAGATTTTATATAAAAGAATGATGTGGCCTCATCTGGAATACTATATGCAGTGCTGGTCACCCCACCTCACAAAGGATTACAGGGGTTCAGAGAAGGGTGACAAGAAAGATCAAGGGGCTGGAAAAACTCTCCTGTGAAGAGAGATTGAAAAGATTGGGATTGTTTACCTCAGAAAATAGAAAAATATGAGAGGACTTGTTAAAAATATATAAAACAATGAATGGTCTATAGAATGTAGATTGGGAACTTCTGTTCTCCCTGTCTCATAATGCAAGAACTAGAGTACAGTCAAAAAATTAAAAGATGGGAAATTCAGAAGTAAAAAAGGAAATAATTTTTCACATGAGTACTGTAATTAGACTGTGGAACTTGTTACCACAGGAAATCATTGAGGCCAAGAACTTAACAAGATTCAAAAAGGGGGTGGACTTTTATTTTGATATCAAGAATATCCACAATATCATAATTAATGTTAACAAAACATTCATGCTTCAGGTCATAAGCCAATCTCTAACGATCAGGATGAGACTTAATGTGGGGGAGGGGAACAGATTACTACACATTTGCCTATGCCTGAAACACCTGGTGCTGGCCTAGGTCAAAGAGGGGGTACTGGACTAGATGGACCTTGGGTATGATCAGTACAGCAACTCCCATGTTTCTAACTGGACCACACAAATCAACAATATCCCTAGATTAGTACATCAGAGGACTGGAAGCAGGATATTCTTTGTGGTGGGATCACAACTATGGAATTTGTTTCACTCATTACTCCAAAGAAGTCCATATCTGTTGATCTACATAGTGAACGGAAAAGTAAATCTATTCACTCAGGCTCATTCTGAGGACAAAGCCTTAGTTGGTGGAGAGGAGTGGGGAGAGAAGGGGTTTTTTCAGTCTCATTTAGCTGTTAAATTATTTCAATTATTTACAGTATTTAAAGGTTTTTGACTGTTCGTGCGTCTGCAGAACTGCTCATGGGGGTATACTGTGGAAAGTGAAAGAATACATAAAAAGTTGCAAAGCAAAAATATGTTTTTTGTTGAATTTTACAAAGCCTAGAAAGAAGAGAGACAGTTTAGTGGATTTCTATTCTCCCCGCAGTATTGGATTCACACATTTTAACTGAGTTATGTTAGTGTATAAAAAGTTATAAGAAAAACTGAATTTCACCACAGATCCATTCCTGCATACTTTGATCATCTGCAACTCCCAGGGAAGTTGAGGGGCCTGAAGACACATCTTTCAAGGTGCTGAGCATAGTCAGCGCCCACTGAATTGAAAGGGTCTGCCTGTGTGGATCAGTTTTCAGGAACGAGGGCTTAATTTGTAAGCTCCTCCTTCTATATCTGGTAGAACACCAAAAACCCTTTGAACTTCACAGATAACAGTAATGGCAAGTGCCAAACTAAACCCAGAGCAAGAAAAGGTTTTTAATTTTAATAAATTAGCCTAAATATGTTATTAGTGATACAGGTAAGGAGGTTTTTTTAAATGTGATTTTTATCAGGACAGGGATCCTTTAAAACATAGGGAGGATTCTCCTCTCTGTACAAGCCAAGCACACCACTGCAGCAGTGGACAGAAACCATAAAAGCCCTAACCGACTGAAGGAAAATTCTCTGATGCAGATATGAAAGCTGCCATCTTGGCTGACAGTACACATGAAGGACTGAACTTGAGTCTGCCAAAGCTAAAAGAATGAGCTACTACAACTCAAGATAAAGAGACAAGGCTCTTTTTCTGGAATTGTAACAGATTCAGCCTCTGTCAAGTGAGCAAAGAAGAGGACGTGTAGTGCACCCTCGTCATCATCGGATTACAGGGGCAATACACAGGACAGCCAGAGGATGCCCTAATGCAAACCTCTTCTAAGTCTCAACTTAGGGGACATGCCAGGAATGGAGCTGGAGAGAAGAGGACATACCAGGGTCATTCTACAGTGCATGCTGAGTGGCAACTCCAGGTTGCAGAGCTGGGCATAGGCAACCCAGTGAACTACTCTAAGTTATACTGGAGGCTGTTTTAGCCCCCAACCGGTCCAGAAATGGGAGGGTTCACAGATGACTTTGCCTCCCATCGCCTGGGACTGCAATTGTGTGTGCTGCCCTGGAGGAACAGCCCACAATCTCACCCAGAGTGGATAAAGGGCAAATATAATGTGTAAATTCCCTCAAAAATACCCTTGCCATATTTTTTTAAAATGTATTTCTAGAATTAGGCTCCTAAATTCATTCATTTAAGCACCTGAATAACTAGCCTGATTTTGAGATATGCTGAGCACTCTGCAGCGCCCACTGACTTCAGTGTTTGAACACAGGAGCCTAACTTTCAGCATCCATTTTTTGAAAAGCTTGGCCCTGCTCTCTTCTAAACCTGTCCTATGCCTCAGCTGAACAGATAATGCTAACTATATCAAACTGTATTTGATGTTATGCTGATTTAGCACCCTAAGCTCAAGCTGAAGCCATAAAGTTCATTTTACTACGTTTGGCTTCAAAATGTGTATTTCAGGGAAATTGAGTCAGGAAGCTACATTATCATTACTGGTCAACACTGGTTCTTCACTTGTAAGGTAACTCCCTTCTCTTCATGTGTCGGTATATTTATGCCTGCATCTGTAATTTTCACTCCATGCATCTGAATAAGTGGATTTTTTACCCACGAAAGTTTATGCCCAAATAAATCTGTTAGTCTTTAAGGTGCCACCGGACTCCTCGTTGTTTTTGTGGATACAGACTAACACGGCTACCCTAATACATTATCATCAGTTCAGAAAAAAACATTTTTTGGTTTTTATTTTAATGTCATGATATTAAGTAAATTGCAAAATACATTATCCTTTTGTGTATGTATCTTAAAAGGTGTTATTTTTTAGGCCTGGAAAAATTTAGTTAGAAATAGAAAACATTAAAAATAAAAGAATTAAATCCATTTCATTGCAGCACTGGATTTTCCTAAAGAACCAAGTTACCACAGATGGGCTAAAACAATTTTAACTAGTAACACTTTCAGAGATGGCAGTCACTGTTAAAATTAATAACTAATATATTCAGTTAGGGCATAAAGACACAAAAACTAATTGCATAATCATCCAAATACAGTTTCCTCTAACTCTCAATGTATTTTCTACCTCAGTGATTACCGAAGAACAGTAATAAGCTCAAATCAAAACAGCCTGGAGAAGTTTGCCACGTATCTGCTTTGCTGTACCTGTTATATGAATAAATAGAAAATGCAATCTTATGTGGTGCTAATCTCTTGTGAGAGCACGAGACTGCCAGTACAGACAACACATTGTCAGCTAAGGCAGCAAAATATTTGGAAACTCTGTAAGACTGACTGTTGGCTGGTAAAAGCTGCAATTTACTTATTTTCGCAGAGAAACAAAGGACCAGGAGAAAGGTCTTCATACATACAAAAGATTACTACCCAGAACACATGGTCACTTACACATTTAGGGCCCAATCCTGGCCCCGTGGAAGTTGATGGCAAAACTCCCATTGACTTCAGTGGCACAAGATCACCTCTAGTTTCTACAGTGTCACAACTAGAATTCACAAGAAGTCTGTGAATAGTGTAGCAATTCAGAAGATCGGTATGGAACAGATTTTCCTCCCTCAAGCCACTGAACAGTTTGGCACAGCCCTATTTAAAAGCCTTCTGCTCTTGAGCAACAAGATGAAGATTATATACATATAAAGTAAATTTAAAGTAAATGTTGCAAGTAAGGAAGCTACTCCAGTTGGATAGTTGTTGTTTAAAACACCCCTATGTAATAAAACTAGGCCTGGAAATTATTTCCCCAGAGTTCCAGGTTAATACATGTGCTAATTGGTGGAAATGCATTCTTGAAGCATGAGAGTTGCCCTGTTGTACATGAACAGACATATTCCTCTATGGAAATGTGCATGGAACATATTCACAAGCATGAAAACCTCTGATGGCATTCTCTTACAGTCAAAGGCAAGCAAGCTATACAAGCAAGCTGAGTATAGTAATCAACGTGTTTCCAAAATCAATTACAATCATTTTCAAAGTAATAATTGTGTAAAAATAAGGGCAATACATACTGGGCCAGATTCTTTCTAGACCCAAATCTGCCTAGTACATGAAAGAAGGTACCCCACAGGGAGCCATTTATGAATCCCTGGCTCTCTGCCCTGCACAGCTGTGGCCCCAGTATAGGTCCCCAAGGTAACTTCCAAAAGCTAAGAATTGTAGGAACACAGCTGTGTTCTGATCACACCCCACCAGCCACTTCCAGTTATTTCACTCTTACTCCAGCTAAGAGCTCCCCTTCAACTAGCGGAAAATCTCAGCTGGCTAAATGCAATCAGTACAACCAGAGCCACACAAAGGGGCCAGATCAGTGGAGAGAGTTTGACCTATTATTTCTATTTCAAAATAACAAAAAAAGAAAAATAAACATCATTATATTTAATGCATTCTGGGGCCCATAAAAATGGAACAGTTTGCTTTTTCTCATGCAATAAAAGGTTTGTATGTTGAAGTAATTGACTCTCATATGCAAGAGTCCAAGGTAGTTAGTTTGAGAATTGGAATAAATCATAAATTAACCTCAGTGGCACTCTTGTGTGCAGTGAATTGAAGTAGAGGGGCCTAAATATTGATTGAGGAGTTTATATTTAGGCTTCTAATGTTGAAAATATTGGCCATGATGGGTCTAATCCACTGTACATCCTTTGACACCAATATGATTCCTCCTGATAGATATATACAATTGGCACCAGAATCAGGCCATTTTTTCTTGTATTTTAGAAATTATACATAAAATGAAAGAATGCAATCTTGTAAATTTTTAATGTTTGCACTTATAGAATTAATATCACATTCAAATAATTAGATGCAATGTTATACAAATATTGCTGGATGCTTTATATATGTTTGTAAATATGGGATACGTTTGCTAAACATTTTGTAGAAAGCACTTGAATCATACTAGCAACTCAGAACCAGAATAAAATGTAGGTGAAAGGGCATCAAAATTAGAATATTAAATGAAAACACAAAAATTGTGGTCCATTTACGTTAATGTCAGATTTCTGGTCTGTCCAGCTGTGCCAGATGTTGCATGCGTGAGTGTGTCATAGCTGAACAGACCAGAACATGTATTGGGTCAAGTGAAAAGTCTAAGTGTATCAAAACATAATTGTTTTTCCAGAACCATGGGCTTGGGTTTTTATAAAATTGTGTTAGGAATATTATCCAGTCTATATTGAATAATATAGTACAATGCCAGCAGAGAGATCAGGTCCAGGAACTGCCTTTAATTAAACCGTAGCCTAGGGATATTTAGTGATTGTGATGGAATTAGAAATGTAGAAGATATGTCTGGTTTCTAATTGGAAAGGTGTGTGAATATGAACAAATATTATGTCATAGCACAAGGAGTTTTCAGTAAAGATTTTATCAGCGTACATAAAACTGTTAATTACTTCCAAGGTGCTGAATGGTGTTGTAAATGCATTAGCTTATACAGTATAATATCAAAATTCCACATGGCTCAGTGAAGTATAATCTCAGAAGAGCAAGAATGGGAGGTATATTTAAAAAAGGTCGGTTGTGGCTGCAGCTAAGGAGTTGTGTGGAGTTGCATCTAACTGAAGGGAGATAACAGGTTAAAAATAACTGAAGAGATATTGAAATAACATGCATAATAAGAAGAGTAACAGAGTTGTCACTGGTGACCCTCTTGGCGAGGTGATATCGTACAGTGTTGGTACTAAACACAAGAGGTCCTGATTATCGTTTGCACAAAGTATAAATGTAACTTACACCTGCTTATGCTGCCTGTGACAGAGTGGACTAGGCCCAGAGGCCCCTTGCTAGAGGCCTCAAGGTCATGCCACAGCCATTTCAGGAAAGGAGCAGTGGAACTAAGTCCTCTGAGCAGCCTAGAGAGACTGCGCAGGAAGCAGCCAATCAGGGCCCAATCAGAGACAGTAGATCAGCGGTCCCCAAACTGTGGGCTGTGCCCACCTAAGGGGGCATGAAGGAACGTTCGGGGGGGGGACATGGTGTTTAGGCATGATGTTTAGGTTTGGGGGGGCCAGGAGGGAGTGCCACTCAGCCCCACTCTGCCCCCAGCCCTGGCCTCAGCCCCAGCCACAGCCCTGGCCTTGCCTCCTGTCCCCAGGCTCAGCTCCCAACCACAGCCCCCAACCCCAGCCACAGCTTTTGCCTTGCCTCCCAGCCCCAACCCACGGCTCCAGCCCCTCTCCCAACCGTGGGCCCGGACCAGGCATGGACAGGTTCTGTTATGGGTAAGGAGGAAGGACAGAAAAAGGTTGGGAACCATTGGTGTAGATGGTGCTCTTGGCTGGCCAAAAGGAACTGCAGTACCATGGACAGCTCAGTGCTGGCATGGACCAAGAGAGCAAGAGAGAACTCCTGGCTGGCTGCTGAACCTAAACACAGAGGAGCCCTGAGCTAATGAAGCATCAGTGAAGGCTGGGGCCACGGGGAACTGAAAGCAATTTCGTTAAAGGGATACAGCGGCACGTGGCTGCTATTCTTAGGGTCCCTGGGCTGGGACCTAGAGTAGTGGGTGGGTCCAGGTCCCCCCATAGACCACTGGGGAAGTGGCCTACAATTGGACAGTGATTAAACCCCCAGAAGGGGATCTGAACTACTTACTGGATGAGCTAGGGCCTGGAGAGCCCAGAGAGTGCGAAACCAGGGAGGAAGCCCTGGGGGTATGGCCTGATACCAGGGCCAGGACTGTTTAAAGAGGGGCAGACACATACCCGGCCAGGGGATGCTTGCGAGAGGTGGGTGCCATGCCGTTACATTGACAGAGGGTGATAAAGGGCCTTAGTATAAATGAGAATCTGGCCCAGGAGTGTTTCAATTATTCAGACAAGCAGCTTTGTAGACAGGAAGAGGAATTAAAATATTTTCTGCATAGAGTTATATTTACTATCAGTATGGTTTCTATAATTAACTTTTGTTACATTATATGGCAATGACAGACTCATTTCTCAATGCATGGTATCCATGTTGAATGTGTGCGTTGTTTCTTAATTCAAGTCATTCATATTTTGATTGTTTATATGTCAGTGAATTTGCCAGGTTATGTCTAATATTTTATCCAGGAGGCCTGCAAGGCAAACATATTAAACTGTGCAGGTCAGAAACTGAAAGTTTCAAGGTTTTAAAATTTGGTGATATGTTCGAGTATCACCAGAGCTTGTCAGGTAAAGTTGGCAGTTGTTCTCCTACATTTATACTTGTCATCTGAGGTAGTTTTCAAACTGAAAATAAGACAAAGATTTTTAATAACGAGGGCTATTAATCACAGGAACAGATTAACAAGGGATGTGGTAAACTCTCCATCATGAGGAGTCTTTTAGAAAGATATCCAGTGGAAATTAAATATATGCTCTAATTCAACCACTAGTTGCTGGGCTAAATGCTGGAATTGTTAGATGATATTCTATGGCTTGCGTTATGCAGGTCAGACTGGATCACAATGTTCCCTTTGGGCCTTAAAATATATTAAGTCTATGGCAATGACAATTTCTCTTGTAAAATACTTTGAGATCTACAGATGCGAAGCTGTATGTAAGAGCTACCTAGCAGTAGTAGTAGTAGTAGTAGTATAAACTGATGGGCCTGATCCTAGGTATATTCTGTTCACACCACGTCCAATGAAGTCAATGGGAATTCCATAGTAACAAAGCTTAGGTAGGATCAGGCCCACAACAGAAAGTACCGGTATATTATAACTGGTTTTCTATGTCTCTCATAAAATGAATTCCAAATTATCCTACAAATGCAACCATCACATGTAATTTCCTACATTTTCTTATATTTAACTTGCAGCACAGTGTTATCAATAGTCCCTGTAATTTCCATTTAACAGCTTTCTAAAATTAAATCTAAAACTCATTTTTACAGAGAAGGTATTTCCTTCCCTCTCCCCACCCCCACTAAGTAGCTGATGTCTGTGAAAGAAATATCTGGAGATATGACAATCAAACAAATTTAAAAGTTAAAGCCCTGGTTTTGAAATAGACTCCTTCTGACAGGCATTTGTACCTGCACTGCCAGTGAACAATGGCTGTGCATATTTAGCAAAACATAGAATGCCCTGGAAACACAACTTCAAGAAAAATATTGTTCCTCTCTTTTAAAGAAGACTTAAGAAATATTTCCCATCAGAACTCATAATACACATGCACCTCTCACATTTTTGCATATTAATATACTGTATCTTGTTTATATGGAAATACAACAGCATTGTATGAGAGTTCAACCCCATTTGCCTGACGATCTTAAGGAACATCCTTAAACCTTCAGATAAATGGACTTTTGGATGAATGGGAAGCTGGCATGTAAGGACTGCCACCCATTCTGGATTTTCTAGGTTCATGCAACACTTTAAAGGGATTTGGGCATCTTGCAGTACCAGTCCTGCAAACAGGACACAGAGTCATCTTGATTTTTATGAGGTTTTCAGAAGTGCTACTTGCAGGATATTAAAGTAGTTCCTAAACCACTTTGAATTCCCATATAGAAATTCATGCAGCATTTGTTTACTGACAATGTGCTTAACCCCGTACAAGTCAAATAGGAGGCACAAACACTGCCCTGGGTAATTTTGAAATCTAAGCAGACAAAAAGCAGACACAGAAACACGTTGATACAACCAGAGAAGGAAGCTGATAACATGTATATATTTTTAGATGATGATTATCATCTCATGGAGTGATGCTAAAATGTTGCAATGCTGTATCTGAATGTGCCAAAGAAATGCACTGACATAATATTATACCATAAAACTCAACCAGATGCCAATTTTGGAGAAATAAACCAAAAGAAAAATATAACTCAGCTTTAGATAGGCAAACCCCAACTAATCAAATTTCCTGCCTGTGTGCTGTTATTCTGTACAATGAAAATCATTTTGCTTTTGATTTTCTATAATTAAATCTTTTACTATACCTATTATAACTTTAAATTGTTTGATGGCATTTAGAAACAAGTCTGTTGCATTTTAGAATTTTGTTGGCTATGTACAGTCGATGTTCTTAAAAAGTTCCACCAGTTTGAAAGAAACAGCAGACTCTTTCAGACTTGTGGACCTTTTCAAAGGTTATTCTTTTGTTACTGTATTTTACTACATATACTGGGCAAAACTGGAAGCCAAGTAAGTTAAATGGGTGCAAATGAGTGTAGAATTCTGCCAATTGTAGGTAAAAATTCATGATCTGAATATTTATAGATACATATGGGTAAAAAGCACTCTAAGTGTCACGTATTATTATTGTATACAGTATTATAGCAAAAAAATGAATACCAGATAATAAAAAATGATTAATCAAATTAATCTGTTAATTGAAAGTTCCTAAACAACAAAGTGTTGGTAAGGTGTTGAGATCTCCAGCACAAGGATTTTCTTCCCTATTTATCCGAAGTCCTATTTCTTAAAACATTTTGGATGTCCACACAGAGGCAATAATTTTTAGGTCACGGGACTGGGAGTCCAGATTCTTGAGCTCTGTCCCAGCTCTGATATTGATCTTCAACAAGTCATTTAACCTTTCTATGCCTCTTTACAGTTCACAAAGTAAGCATGACAATAGGTAACTCAGTGGGTTATTTAATGTTTCTATGGCACTTTGAATTCCACTACAGAAGTGCAAATCATTCTTACAGTTTTTGACAACTGGGCTTGCACTGGATTGGAAGAGCACTGTCCTTCCCTTCTTTGCACCTCATTCAAATCTCACTTACACGTGCGTAAATCAGGCGTAACTTTGTAGAAGCCAGTGGAGCTACACCAATGTAAAACTGGGGAGGGATTAGAATCAGGCCCTTCATCCTTATACTTGTAATGGCTGTTGGTAGTTTTTCTTTCTTAAGAAATAATACTTGAAATATGTTTGGGATTTCTTGTTTGTTTATTAAGTACAGAAGAGTTAATTCCCACCTTACCTCCAGGTTGTTCATAGTTTAAAAAATCTGTCGGGGTGACAGAGAGGAGATTAAAGTCTCGCTACTGCTACTATCAAAGAGTACATGACACTGTGGTATATTGCTTTTATTCCCTCTCAGTGGGCTGCCAGATCAAATTTCAGTTTACAACTGAAGAGTTTATTTTTCTTTTCCAATTGACAGTTTTCAAACTCCAACTGGGACCTGAAAGTAAAGTTTTGCTCTTTCTGGTTCTCACGGACCCTCATCAGCAGAGGAAAGAATCTGCTATTGGAACTTGTAACATTTTAAATCAAAGATCTCTCCCAGTGCATCTGGTCCCATCGAGGTCTGCCTCGCAAACTGTAAACAGCTTGGGGCAGGTAACTGTGTCTTGTACAAAGTCATTTTTATTATTTATTTGTCAAGTGCTGAGTAAGCTGGCAATTCTGCTTAGGAGACAGGCAACATAAAATCCAGGGCTGGTCCACACTAACCCCCAACTTCGAACTAAGATACACAACTTCAGATTCACATAGCTGAAGTCGAAGTATCTTAGTTCGAACTTACCGCAGGTCCACACGCGGCAGGCAGGCTCCCCCGTCGACTCCGCATACTCCTCTTGCAGAGCAGGAGTACCGACGTCGACGGCGAGCACTTCCGGGATCGATCCCAGAAGATTGATTGCTTACCTCCGGGTCCGGCGGTAAGTATAGACGTACCCCCAGCTTGCTCTTCCCTAGTTGAATGAGCTATGCAGAGTTGACTGGAGTGAAAATTTTCTTTTGGTAGTAGAAAGAGCAGATATGACGGGGTGGGAGGGGGGCACACAAAGAAGAAGATCTGTTGCGTGAGAAGGTGCCATTTTTACATAGTCACATTTCTGAGCATAACTGCCCTCCTATGTGACCTGGTGTGATAAATGTAAGGGGGGGTAGCTCCCTTTTATGGACACCCAGCCAGTTAGCTAGCTATAAAATCCCTCTTAGTAGTTGTTCTCTACTTACTTTATCTGTAAAGGGTTAAAAAGTCTCTCTGCATAGGTAAAAGGAAGGGAGTGGGCATCTGACCAAAAGAGCCAATGGGAAGGCTAGAACTTTTTAAAATTGGGAAAAAACTTCCCCTTTGTCTGTCTGTGTGGTTCTCCCGGAGAGAAGGGACGGAGCAGCTACACTGTAAGAAGCTTGGGCCAGGTAGGAAAAATCATCAGATCATACCCATAAATTACTCATTTAAAACCCTAGATATGTAAGTAGATCAGGAAATGTCTAGGAAGACGCAATTAGGTTTATCTCTTTTTTTATTTCTTTATGGCTTGTGGAGGCCTCTGTGCTAACCCCAAATGCTTGTGTTTTGCTTGTAATCTTTAAGCTGGACCTCAAGAAAACCATTCTTGATGCTTAATTATTGTATTTGCTCTTTTTAATAGCCTAAGTTTTCAAATGTATGTATTTCTTTTTGTTTTTACTAAAATTTACCTTTTTTAAGAACAGGATTGGATTTTGTGTCCTAAGAGGTTTGTGCATGTTGATTAATTAGCTGGTGGCAACAGCTGATTTCCTTTGTTTTCTTTCTCAGCATTTCCCCAGAAGGGGGGGGAGGTGAAAGGGCTTGAGGGTATCCCACAGGAAGGAATTCCCAAGTGTGCCTCCCTGAGTTCTCAAAGGGGTTTTTGCACTTGGGTGGTGGCAGCATCTACCCAGCCAAGGTCAGAGAGAAGCTGCAACCTTGGGAGTTTAATACAAGCCTGGAGTGGCCAGTATTAATTTTTAAAATCCTTGCAGGCCCCCACCTTCTGCACTCGAAGTGCCAGAGGGGGAAATTATCCTTGACACTTGGTTAATATCCCTCAGTGAGTGCGTGTTAGACAAATGCCTTTCAACTCAAGCACTCTGATTCCCAGCATTTTGATCATCACTAGACCTCACTGCTCAGAGACAGGCAGCCATTCCTGCCTTTGTCAGGTTAAATCCAGTCTTAATCTTATCTTACATCTGGTTATTTGTCTATTGATAAATGTTACCCCTCACATAAAACCAGTAAAGACAACCATTACTTCCAGAGCAAACACAGCAATACAAGAAGACAATGAGAATGGAGGGAAGGATAGTGAGACTTCAAAGAGCAGTTAACACACATCACACTTAAACCAAGCCAATATGAAAATCCAGTTTGCAGATTTAAAAGGAGTTAATTAATGGAGGATACTGCTGGGATTTTCAATTTCTGAGTGCCTCAAAAAGTGGAAAGGTGGGTTTGACGGTAAGCACCCTTGTATTCACACCCTACACACTGTTGTAATAATCTTGGTAAAAATAAGGCTTGTGAGTTATCATTTAAAAATTAATAACTTACAAATCACTAATATTCTTGCAAGATGTATGTACCTGGTGGATAAAGGGTTATAGATATAGGACAGAATTATAACTAAAGTGTGTTTAAATCAGGTATACCAGGGGATTCGTATACAGGTCTGTACTAGACAAAGGAATGTGTTGTCCCTATATGGAGTTACTTCCAAAGTACTTTGAAAATTAATGAAAATGTATTTTCATATCACGTAAACAGACCCATCAAGCTAACAAGAGTTGAAGGCAAACCTCACACAAACAAGTGGGAGAGTAGATGGCACGGCATGTACCCCCAACAGGCGACAGAAGCTTGGGCTCAGTTTTACTTCTCAGATAATACATTGCAAAGGTTTATTGGTCTGTAATGACAGGGAAGGCTGAACTTCAAGTAATAAGTAAGACTGTCAAATGATTTTTTTAAAATCGCAATTAATCATGAGATTAAAGAATAGTCATGATTAATTGCCATTTTAATCGCACCGGTAAACTATAATAGAATACCAATTTATTATAAATATTTTGGATGTTTTTCTATACTTTCAAATATACTGATTTCAATTACAACGCAGAACACAAAGTGTACAGCGCTCACTTTATACTATTATTTTGGATTTCAAATATTTGCACTGTAAAAAAGATAAACAAAAGAAATAGTATTTTTCAATTCACCTCATACACGTCCACTCAGTCCTACTTCTTGTTTAGCCAATCACTAAGAAAAACGAGTTTGTTTACATTTGTAGGAGATAATGCTGCCTGCTTCTCATTTACAATGTCACATGAACGTGAGACGAGGTGTTTGCATGGCACTGTTGTAGCTGGCGTTGCAAAGTATTTACATGCCAGATATGCTAAACATTCGTATGCCCCTTCATGCTTTGACTTGTAGGCTCTAAAGTTTTACATTTTTTTACATGACTGCACTCAAAAACAAAACAAATAATTCTACATTTGTAAGTTGCACTTTCACAATAAAGAGATTGCATTGCAGTATTTGCATGAGGTGAATTTGTTTTGCAATAATTTCATGCATTAACTGCAATTGATAGGCCTGTAAATAAGCAATTGAATCATATGATTTTATATCATATTACTGTATTATAAGACTGTACAGAGTGAGGTTTCTTCTGAAAGCTAATGATACTCATGTATAATATCATTGTGAAATGTATGTATTAACATTATATAAGGAGTTATGGATATTCACTGATATTAGGCTATACAGTCTGTACAGGCGGGAATGTCAAGCTGTCTACCTGTCTTCTCTGTAAATTAAGCATGGTATGACCTGAAATAATGGAAGCTCCATTCACACAGAAGTCAGCAGTGAGATAGGAAGACAACAGGAAGGGAAAAGCACCATGAGGTCATCATGCCTCTTGAAACAAAGTCACTGAACTTTGAAAGATATGAGCAAAGACAGAAGCTCTTTAGCATTCCTCACTAGACAGACCCAAGAAGTCAGAGCTCTTGCAAAGAGAGAAAGATGAGTTCTTCAACCAAGGTGGGGAAGGGTATTGAAGTCTCTGGAACTGAACATAGTTGAGAAATCTGTTTAGGTAAAGATCTTTCACCCGACAAGGGAAGCCAGCACGTTGTATTTTTGTGGAAGGTCCTGACTGAAGGAAAGTCAGCCACGGCTGGGAAGAAGAATGACTGGTCAGAGAAATCATTTTGAACAAAGCCTGTATCTTGCTGAATTAAGTTTTAGACTTTCACATGCTTGTTTTCACTTTTATTTGCTTATAAGCCTTTCTGACTTTATTCCTTTTACTTAGGTTAGTGATGCTATGTCCTATTGTAAATACATTTACTATAAACTGACTTAGTGCTGTGTTAAAAGGGAAGGGTGTATTTACCCACAGTTAAGTTAATAAATTGTGATATCATTTTGTCTCTTTACTGGAGCAACGTACCTTATTATTTCTCTGAGCTGTCCAGGAGATGGCTGGACACTTCAGGGCACCCTGTTTTGGGGAAATTCAGTACTAGCCATGTGTTGGTTACAACCAGCAAGATGAACCCAAGGCTGGGGCTGTAGGAAGACTGCTAGGGTCAGAGCTGCTGAACCAGGGCAGTCTAAGCACACAGACACTTGAGGATGTGACCCGCATGCTTGTAGGCTGGAGTGAGTGGCCAAGATTGGGATCTACAGTAGCAAAGCATTGTGAGGCACCCAGGGTCACACAACCTCTCACTGGTCTGGATTGCACCCCAAAAGGCTGTCACAGTGGGTACTTCAGCTCCCTTACCCCCAACCCATACCATCTTATTGCAGAAATGAAACTGATGTGCTTGTTCCTTTCAAGCCTAGTGATTGTGTACTTTTACAAGGCTATTTATGGGCTAGACGCTTGCATTTTTAGTCATTTATTTTTAAATGAAAGTGGAGTTTCTCCTTTAGATTTCCAGTTACCCTAAATCAGGAGACCAACAGCTGTGGTCATTGCGGGGCCTAAATGTCAGCTCTGAAACAACATACCATAAACCAATCAGAGAGAAAAAAACACAAAAGACTTCCTTAATCCAGGGTTGGGGAGGTATCACTGATGGTAGAGGATGTCTGTGGAGTCAAGGAGATGAAGTTCCTGGTCTGCGGTAGAGAAGGTTTTTGTTGGGTTGAGCTCATTCGGTGAGGGTAGGCTTCAAGCACACAACATTTGAAATGCTTACTGGGACCAGCAATGCCCCTCTGCTATGTACATTGGCCAAACTGGACAGCCACTACGCAAGAGGATAAATGGGCACAAGTCAGATATCAGGAATGGCAATACACAAAAACCTGTAGGAGAACACTTCAACCTCCCTGGCCACACAATAGCAGATGTAAAGGTAGCCATCTTACAGCAAAAAAACTTCAGGACCAGACTCCAAAGAGAAACTGCTGAGCTCCAGTTCATTTGCAAATTTGACACCATCAGATCAGGATTAAACAAAGACTGTGAATGGCTATCCAACTACAGAAGCAGTTTCTCCTCCCTTGGTGTTCACACCTCAACTGCTAGCAGAGCACCTCACCCTCCCTGATTGAACGAACCTCGTTATCTCTATACTGATTTATACCTGCCTCTGGAAATTTCCATTACTTGCATCTGAAGAAGTGAGGTTCTTACCCATGAAAGCTTATGCTCCCAATTCTTCTGTTAGTCTTAAAGGTGCCACAGGACCCTCTGTTGCTTTTTACAGATTCAGACTAACACGGCTACCCCTCTGTTACTGGGACCAGACATCAATCTTTGAAGAGGATCACCCATCTACCACAACATAGCTTTTGTTAGTATTTCTTTTCTACTCTCTCATATAAATTCACTGGCTGTTCTTGATCACTCCCTGTACCGAAAATCCTCTTGGATTCTACTTCTCCTTTGGATTTCAGCCCTGCCTTACAGGCTAAAAAAGAGTGGATTTTTCATTTGGGTACACTTAGTCAAGTTATCTTAACAAGTTTGTAAAGCCCCATCAAGATGCAGGCTAATACAACTGAAGAGCACACTCTTTTTGCCCATCAAGATGGGGCCTGAGAAACTAACTGACACATCCTTAGCAGAATTTTGGGATAGATGCTCAGTGAGACGGTACTATGGATGAAATCCTGACCCTTCTGAAATCAGAGTTTTGCCACTGACTTTGGTGGGGTGAGGATTTAATGCTATGTCTCTTCTAGTACAGCATTAGTGCTAATCTTCCTACAGTGTTTCCATTCGGTTAATAATATAGCATCAACATTTTCTTGCTCAGTGAATGCAATGAATCCTCATGGAACACACTAAAAATATGGGTGGTGTTAACATGCTACTTATTCACAGCAAGAAAGAGAGAAAGGAGGGGAATGGCTGTTCCCTTTCTTGGAAGTCTGCTTGCCACCGAGGAGAAGGGGTTTGTAGTTCTTTTTTTTTCCCCTTAGGCACTGAAAGTGTTACAAACACTCTTTTCAATCATCTCTAGAGATTTATAAGCTTTTAACTGTGCAACAATACCCTGCATTTGGATTCTAATGTCCGTAAATTGCTTAGAGATGTTAGTCTTAAAGGCATTGTAGCAGTATAAAGCATTATTTACCTTTGCTTTTCTATTTCTTCTTTATGGCACAAAGATTAAAATCCCTGTAGTGGATTTTTGTGGCATACATCTGGCATTTGAGTGTACACTCTCTTTTCACTTATACTCTCATTTTAAGCCTAACCCTGCCTTTTTAATTTGTAGCACTGTGCTTGTCTCAATAAATTGAATTGTGCGTAAACCAAGCCATACTGTTAGAGAAAAGGAAGTAAGAAAAACCAATTGGCTTTGGATTAAGGAGGAAGAAGATGATGGGCATTCCCCTGTACACCTGTAGGGCCCTGCAAAGAATTAGCTATGCTAATCATTTGATGGCTTACCCCAAAATTGCAACCCATCCTTCCATTCAGCAAGTCCAATGCAATATTCATAGACAAATAATTGTGTTAATAATGTCAGGTTGCCTGGTGCTCTTTCATGCCCTTCCAGAACACTGACTTCAGCTAAGCTCAAACCCTCTGAAAATAGAAAGAAATACAGTGTTACGGTACATGCCAATGCAACCTTAATTCTGCAACTCTGGAGCTGGCAATAGCCATTGGGAGTTACACGCATGCATTCCAGCTACGTACATTGTATTAGGCATAGCTGTATGTAATGGTGAAGGGATTCATTGGAGAAGCTTGGCAGAGTATTGATAATAATATAAGGAGATTGGTGGGAGGCAACGCTGCCCGTCTGGGTCGCTCGGAACCCCATTTACTATCCTTCCTCCCATGCATGTGATCAAAGGAAAGAGGTGTGTGTATATCTTGAGGGATCCAGTATGCCTCATTTTGGCCCTGAGTTCTGTAGGTTTCATCAGCACTGGTGCATGGGGTCTCTTTGCCATGAACATTTTCAGAAGTCAGGTGGGATATGAGAGTGGTCTGTGGTTTTAGTGATGGATAAATGAAAGCATAGTGTTAGATGGAATCCTGTGCATAAGGTGGAGGGGTAAAATGGAGTGAAGAGGTTGTAAAATTTAGCAGTTGTGATGATGTTCCCATAGTGAAGGGTCAGTGATTAAGTGTAGGACAGATGTAGGTAGTTTTTGTTCAGTGTACCTCACCTAAACACAAGTTTTGCCTAACCAAAGAGAATACATTAAAATTTGTTCTAGAGAATACATTAGAATGTGTTCTACAGTGGTCATGTGCTCTATTATCTGAGTGTTCTGCATTATCTGCAAAAGCAAAGGACAAGAATCTTATGGGCGTGTTGAGTCATCGCTCAGTGATGGCGGAATTAGGGTTACGGTGGCACATACCTTAACACTGGATTTTCTGCACCATAAGAATGAGATGTTATGTCAGTGCAACAGTGTCTAACATCAGTGTATGAGGGTGCATGGTGTTTTTTATTTGTAACAGTAATTTTTAGCCCTAACTGTGGGCCAGAAAAAGGCCAGGCTATTAGGTAACTTTGTAAATGGTATTTTCTGGGCACTGTATCTCAGGATTCTGTACTGAGGTTGACCACACTTGTCTCTATTGTCTTCCTACTAGGAAGAATATATGTAGGAACTGTGGTAGGTGGGTTAAGGATTTTGCTCTTTCATTGAGTAAATTATATTCGCTCTTAAAAGAGCCATTTTTCATGCTATGATGTTCAGATCGTAAACTATTGATCACCTTACTTAAAAGAGAGCCTATGATTTCTAAAAACAAATCCATGGTCCTCTCTCTAATAAATGAACACCATCTGCCTACAAATGGCTAGGCCCCCGAACTTGGAGTAACTCCGTGCCGTACACTGAACACTTTTCTTCCTGTCAGGAAACCTCCAATCTCACAGTTAACATTTCTCCAGCTTTTATTAATTCCTGCCATATTACTGCTGCAGTGATTATTCCTATGCTCAGCCAAATCAGACAAGAAAAAAATCCCACCACTACACTTGGGCACAAATGTATGATGCTGTCCAAATCTGCCTTTATGGCTTTAATGAGCTGTACTCTTGGGTTACAACCCAGACTATTTCCTCCTGAGTTAATGGCTGCTAGCTCAGTGCCCCTAACATGAGCACTTAGACTCTGCAAAGTGAAAAAAATTAATCCAATACATGCCATCTCACGTGAATCAAAAGATCTTGCAACCAGAAATCTCTATATCATGTCTATACTTTGCTGCTCTGCAAAGTTCTTCAACCACATGATCCAGGAGTCCCCCAGAATCCAGACATTTCAAACATTGGTTGTGTACGTTTCTCTTCAATGTCCTATCATCTCCTGACTTCAAGTTGCATGGGCATTCACTCTCACAGCTGAACCTTAACTTTCTGGAAATATGTTTACTACATACTGTCAACAGAGATACTGAACTAACCACTCCAGCCCTCCCAAATGCTGTTGCCAAAATTCACCAGCCAATCCCAAGGATGGTATCTTTCCTCCTGTCAAAGATCAACTAATGGATCTGAGTGTATAAATTCCCAATACTTTTCAGAGTCCCTTTTAATCCATTTTTAGTGGTTGAACTTCATTCAGAATATTACAGTGCCCGTTCTTATTAGAGTGCATTGCTGTGCACTATGGAGGGTTTTGTTTGTTTTGCATGATCTGGATTATGGGAGCCTCCTGGATCCAACAGCTGAAGCAACCATCAACCATGAAATGTGCCTTGACATCATGGTGCCCATCTGAGCAAGCTGCAGAGTTTTGAAAAGCCTACACTGAACATCTATACAACTTCATTCTAGCAGTCCACCTCCAGATCTCATAGTGATACACAGCAGAACCTCAAGTACTATCATCAAGATGTCAACTGGCTATACAGTCAGGCCAATATTGTGGGATCTGGCTCATCTCCAGCAGCAGTATCTAGATACTAAGTTCATTCTGTCCAGTATGGTGGAGACTACCACACCAGGGAAAGGAATGCTGCAGCTCTGAATTGGACAGGAGGCAAATCAATGCTATGCTTGCTGAGCATTTCAGCATGTGGCATGTCTGGCATGGAAACACCACCACCAGGGACCCTTTACTGTGTGAAGCAAGTGAAATTCAGCTCTTGGAAAAAGATGGGTTACTTCTTAGCTGGCATTCGGGATCTTGTTATCAAACCTGGATTGTTGGGGTTTTTTTGTTAGTTTCCCCCTCTTTCTGCCAGAAAAAAGGGGGCTGAATCTCTCCATATCACTGATCCAGTACACACCACTTCAGACATATTCACCCAATCCACTCTCTCAATATTTTGGCACCCATTCTGGAGACAATGCACCTGGCTTCCCCTCTCCCACCCCCATTTCCCCTCCTGCAATCCCCACATATTTCCTCCTGGCACCTTAACAACCTACATCACAGAACAGTAGGAAATCCCCGCACTGTCTCATGCTCACGATATACTACACCCATGAGCATTTCCACACTGTTGTTAATGTCAGACCTCCTGTTTTCTGGCTTCTACATGCTGGAGCTAAGAAAGCTGGCACAGATCACTATATCAGAGCACCAGCTAAGTGTAATACAGCTGGAGATGTGGGAACCATAATGGGAAACACTAGGGTTGCTGGAGAGTGAGAAAGATGCTGAGAAGCTAAATTACATTTAAATTACTGAATTCACAGAGCAATCTTCATGTGGCCCATTTATAAACACTCTGCTGATACAGCAGAACCTCAGAATTATGAACACCTTGGGAATGGAGGTTGTGCATAACTCTGAAATGTTCGTAACTCTGCATAAAACGTGATGGTTGTTGTTTCAAAAGTTTACAACTGACCACTGACTTAATATAGCTTTGAAACTTTGCTATGCAGAAGAAAAATGCTGCTTTTTCACCATCTTAATTTAAATGAAGCAATCACAGAAACAGTTTCCTTACCTTGTCAAATCTTTTTTTTTAAACTTTCCCTTTTTTTAGTAGTTTACATTTAACACAGCACTGTACTGTATTTGGTTTTGGTTGGGTTTTTGTTTTGTTTTTTTGCCTCTGCTGCTGCCTGATTGCATACTTCCGGTTCCAAATGAGGTGTGGGATCGATCCGGTCAGTTAGTTACTCTGAGGTTCTACTGTATGCCAAAAATCCCCCCAACCCTGTACTCAGCGGTTGTGAGTGACTTTCCACCCAGGTCTGAAGTGTTCACTTTGGGGATCATGCACAAAACTTTGCAGGCAATAGTGTCATAACCCTAATCAAATCAAACTATCCAGCAACATTTCCTACCATATCCTGGGGTTGATGGACCTGACTGAAGCCTGTGAGCCTGAGCCGCATCCTTGAGCTTAAACATTCTCCTCTGGCAGCACTTACAAAGCCAGACAGATCCCTGCGTGAGACTCTTCTTTATGTATCTCCAGCCTAGCACCGGCAGCTGCACTAGCCCCAGACTCTTCCACTTTGCAAACATGTCCACAGGCCCCATGAAGAAGAAGAATCCACCTGTCACAGCCCCCAGGTGAACTACCCCTCCCCCCCACTCACAAAGAAAGAGGCCACCACTCAAGATCTTGGAAACAGATTATTACAAAGCAGATGACAAATTGTTTGATATTGAAGAGATGTCCCTCGATCACCATGAAAAGCCATTCTACAATCATAGCTACTGGACAGTATGTAGCCTTCCCTGCACCAGTAGAAGTTCAAATACCTGCAGCTCCAATCCAGACTAAGACTACTATCTGTCCAGCCACAGTACAGACTTACAGGAATTACAGTGACTATTGAACAAACCAGGAAACCAAATTCTCCTAGGTGGATTTCCATGAGAGACAGTCTTTTAAGAGCCACCACATTTCTCCTGGAAAAAGCTGGTTTTTGAATACTTCCAGACTGTGGGATTCCTTCTGACAATAGTCCTCTCCACAAACCACTACAGCAAACACAATAATTGCCCCAGCACAGCATTACCAACAAGGTAGCTGCAGTTTTCCCCCATGCTAACTGTCTCACACATATTACCCCATGGAATTTTTTACTTTAATCCAGATATAAGCCCCCCTCTTTCGCTCTTGTATGGCTCATCAGCCCTTTGGAGCAGTGTAGAAAAGTGTCTCTGAGTGTACAAACATGGCACCATGTGGCTCTACAGAAAGTAAATATAGAACTACACCAAGCAGAGGTTGGCCATACACACTGCAGCCTGAGACCTGTGTTAGATCAGCACTTATACGTTTCTATTACCAAAAAAATTGGTTACAGATAAAATACTCTCTCCTTCAGAACTCTATACATTGTGATCTCTCTTGATTGTATGGAAAAACACCACCTGCCCTTTTGCTGTAGAGATACCAAAGACTGCATTGCTGCTGACCTATGTCCCTCATCTTTTCTCCTCTCGTTATGCCTGCTTTTCTCACTACCACTCTCCCTTAGATCTAATGTAAAACTGGTTGTAGACTATGCCTCTGGCTAGCTAACTAGGGTGAGTATCCAATCTGTGACATGCCCAGTGTCCTCTTTCAGAAACTATAAAAGCAAAGGACACATGTCACTCCTCACACTGCAACCATTAGAACTCTCAGATTCACGGTTTTTCTTGTAAATGTCCAAAGGAAACTCCCAGGTGTATACAGGGCTGGCTCTAGGCACAATTTCATGGGCGGCACTCCGGCCACCTTTTTTGGTGGGTTTTTTTTTTTTTTTTGCTTCAGCAGTTGCGCTCTCAGAGGGGTTTTTTGTTTGTTTGTTTTTGTTTCGGCAGTTGTGCTCCCAGAGGGTGTTTGTTTTGGGGGGTTTTTTTGCTTGAGGCGGCAAAAAACCTAGAGCCGGCCCTGGGTGTATACACATCCTGGAGACTCCTTTAAGAAGAATCCATCGGCCACAAGACAAACCCCCAAGAAATAAAAAGCAGCTCCAGATCTTGACAGACACCACCAGCTGGACAGAGGAGACTCTAATGTCCCCTCCCCCAAAGACAGACAGACTACAAGTCTGAGAATGAATCCTGTGACACTGAAGAAGTCATTTCCTGTCACCGTGTTTCACAGCATTTCTGTCAGTACAGAAGGCCATTTGGATACATAAGTGCACCTCATGGGAGTAGTTTGGCTGGTGAAAGCCACTGCCACATGGCCCTTCCCTACATCAGACCAGAGCAATGCCTGCTATAGTAACCCTGAATCAATCATGCTGGATTACATCAGTCACATCCTTGAGTCATAGTGCAGCAGATCCAAACCTTCTTATAGCAGACCTCATACCGTCCCTATGCAAAAAGACATGCAGGCAATTTCAAGAACCACTACGTAATCTTGCAGATGAACTGTGTCCATAATTCCCTCTGTGGCAGGGTGCTGCTAGAGAGGCCTTAATCAACTCCTGCCACTCCAGCCCCTATCAGGGGGATTGGATTGGGGCTGGTAGATAGCCTGATGCCAGCCTCGTTAGCAGGAGCTATAAGGCTGGGAGGAAATGAGTGCAGGACGGGGGTGGAGACCAGGAGGGGAAGGTCAGGCTCAGAGGAAGGTGGGAGTCTCCTAGTCTGTTGCTGGCCAGGCCTGTGGTAGGCCAAGCTGTGGTAAAAAGCCTGTATATAGTTGGAAACTGGTGGTGGGGACTTGATCACAAATAAAGACCACGGGTTTTGCACCAGCCTGAAGTGTCTCTGAGAAGAGGGGGAGAAGGGCCGGACTGGAGGGGCATGGCGTGCGCCCCGTTACACCCTCACTAACACCTCCATAGCCAAAAGAAACCTTCACAACCATTTTGGAGTCTACAAACTCAGCTAGAATAAAGCACACAAAGTCTTTGACACATTTGTAACATAGTGTGGCCCTGAAAGACCTACCCTACCTATGGTCCACACACAATGCCTAACTCCTCTGTGCCTCTCTCCCACATCCTCCACCACCTCACTCCTGTGTGAAATAGAGAGAATGTGTGGGGGTTGTTTGTTTTAGGTGGGAACCATAGGCTCCTTGGGTGCTCTGGGGTTCAAGCACCTACCAAAAAAAATAAGGGGGTGCTCACAACCATAGGGCCAGATTAATCTTTTGTGGGACCCGGTGCCCGGACCATGGCCCTGTCCCCACTCTGCCCTGAGGCCCTGCCCCTGCTTGGCCTCTTCCTTCCACCACTTTCATGGCAGGGGGGGAGCAGAGAGGAGCACCCATAGGCAAAAACAAAAGTCAGCACCTGTGGTGGGAATGCTACATCAGGAATGGACGAATGTTTAAGGAGGAGAGGGAAGCTGCATTATTCTTGACAATGGCACACTTTTGGTGCATAAGCTGATCTCCACATGTCTGAGCACTTCCCTGCAGTACAAGATTTGAACGCACGGTCAATGAGTATGACTGGAGTTCAGTCTCTAGAGGGCACCACATGGAGCTACTCCATGACTGTGACATCAAATGGGCTTCCACAGAGTCTTCCCCATCTCGACAAAGTGCAGCACTGTTTCACTTTGACAAGTCAGTGTTTGCTCTGTTCCCATATTTGCTTTGGAAACTTTGGTTTGGGAAATTCCTCACCATCAAGTTTGTTTGCCCACTGCTAAGACACCACGCACAGCATTGCAGTATTCAGAGCCGTAGCGTAGCTTGAAATACTCACAGAGCCTTCTAAATTAGCTGTGCTACTGGAAGCTACTTCCCAAACCGTGTTGAAAACAGTGGCCCTTCTGTCTTAGCTGTACTACTCAGGGCATATTGACCAAAAGTATGAACCCCGGCCCCTTGACAAAGGGAGATTGTCATAAGTCCATTGATCACTCACAGAATTCAGTCAATGGTAGGGTTTGAATTCACAGTACATAGTTGGGGCTCAGGTTCAGTGATCACAGCACACCCCCTTGAGCCAACCAGTCACTGTGACAATGGGCTGCCTGAAAGCCTTTGAACCTCATATGGCTGAACATTCACATTTCAAGCTCTTTGGTGCATGAGTTTTGGCACATTCCATTTCAGAAAGCTAAACTCTTCCTCTATCAACTTTTTCAGTATTTCCTCCCTCAAAGGGCAGTAGATGCAATGCAGCAGCTGAGATAAATGTCAAGCAAGCAAGATCCGTTGGGGATAATTCAAGCCAGAATTTTAACCTCAACTGTGAGGGGGAAAAAAAAAGGTTATAAGAACAGGTTGATCTTGTAAAGTGCTAGGAGGTTTTTTGGGGGGGGAGGAGGGGACTTTCATCTCAGTGAGCACTTGAGGAAATGACCCCAAATTTGGGCCATTAACCCTATCCCACCTTCCCTGCATCATAGCAAATTTTAAGACCATTCTAATAAGCTTGCAGATTTGAGACGAGTGAGAAAGTACTGCTCAACCTTAACTATAGCAGAGTGTGCCCTCTGCCACAAGAAATCTAGCCTGAAGGAGCTGATCACAATGCCCCATATTTCTTACTCTCTCATAATTGATCAGTACCCCTCACAACCTGAAAGCTGAGCTGCCTGACCACCTCCAGGACTCCACGTACCAGACATCCTCCATCACTCATGAAGTAAAAGGAAAGGAAACTTTGCACCTACCAAAACAGGGCCTCTAAAGGGTGCAGGGGAGAATCTTAAAGCACATTCCAAAACACTGGTACTCACAGCAGCATTCAAGGGAATGGGTGGCTCAGGGGATTAGTTATTAGAAACTCAAGGCTATTTAGGTTTTAATCCAGCACAGACTGGTAACAGGGATGGGACTGATCTCCAGTATTTAGAATGCTGAGAGCATCATGAGCTGTCTAGAAAATGCATCACCTTTGCAGAAACACCAAACATTTATGGCTGGTGGGAGGACACTTCTGTTACATAGGAAAGAAAACGATCAACACAAGTCACTCTCCATAATTGCTTTTCAAATCTGCGTTACACACAACAGAACATGGTGTTATGGGCATAGGATTAAAGCTATCATTCTTTGCCTTTTGGCCAAGTTGACACTTTTCAGCCTAATCCCCTCTTTCCCCCTCTCCTCCCTCCCTGCTCCCACACAAATCTCCGCCACCTCTATTGCATTTGGAAAGATCAATACCTATTTATGTATTTGCATTAACTGAGTTAAACCAAATTTGTCATTTGCGTTGTTGCAGATAAATGCCAGAGGAACAGGAGCAAACAAATACATTATGACAAAGCAGCTCATCTGACTAGGTTTTTACAAGCCTAATCAAGACAACACATACAAGGGTTTTGATCAACCAATACTCCCACTCTCACCTCTGCTGTAGCCTGCCTTTAAGAGTTTTCTGCTTTATGAACCCCAACTTTATGAACAACAACGATCTTATGAATGACCAGTTATATGAACCATTTTTCTGTCACAGAATGTGACTTCAATCCTTCAGCCAACATTTGAATGGCTGCACGGGTGTGACAGTGCCATAGACACCAATGAGATCATGGACCGCAAGTCTGACCAGGACTCTGAGAATGGGGAGATGTCTTTGGAAAGCCAGGATTACTTCCCTACATAAAAGCCTTTCTCCTAGCCAACTGTTCTGTAAAAGGCTTCATAATTAATGTCCATTGTGATCTTGGGAGAAAAGGTTCCATTTTTCATTTGAGAAAACAGACATGAGTTTTGAAAGATCCTAACATCAAGAACCTTTCCAGACCACCACACATTAATATTAATGAATCTGCCATGGTGATCAAGCAGGCTTTGGAGCACCATGGAAGCACCATGGAGCAACTTTCTGTTTATGAATGCTGAGGTTTGGTGTGGAGGGCAGAGAACAGGCACATGGGTCAATCAGTGACCCCAATACAATTTGGAAACCCTACTCATGCAAAGCTGTCAGTAATCTCCTGTGCATTGCCAAGCTTTATGACCCGTGTCACATCACCTTCTTTAGGGCAGTGCACACATCCATGACAATAGCCTCAACAGTCAATCTACCAAACCGGTTAGCTTCTGACCAGCAGCAATCAGGACTGGTGACCTACCATATGGCAATGGCCACAAGTTTCTCCATGTGGAGGGGAGCTGTCATATTGGTGTGATGCAGCTGCAGATCTGGGGTGAGTTCCACACAAATCTCTAATAAAATGCCCTTTGTCATCCTGAAATTCTGCTGCCACTGCTGGCCATCCCAGGATCACAACACTATCCAATAGTCACCACTAGTTTTCCGATTCCAGAAATGGTACTGCACCACATGAAGCTGCTCCGGGAAAAGATCAGCCACAAATAGATGCTCAACTTTACCCTCCTTCTCTTCCTCCTTTAGCCAATCTGGCTCAGCAGTGTGACAGTTGGCCTCCAAGTACAAAGCCACCCAAGTGACATGATCTCAAATACATGTGCAGCAGCCTCTGTGTATTAGCGATCCCCAAAATCATGGCATGCAGAAGTGTCCTCTCCATGTTGGCTGACAGCAGTTTGAAAATGGCACCAGCTCGCAAAAGAGAGATGAATCATGGGACACCACAAGAAAAATCATGGGAATCAGTAAGTATACCAAGTCTCGGAATTCCAGTGGCTTCCAGCAAGTATCCCACAGTGTGCAGGAGAAATGTCCCAGAATGCGTAAGAGCCCATCAGTGGGACAAAGAACCAGGGGACACCTGCCCAAAATGCTGAGCTTATTTTGAAAAAAGTCAGTGCCACATGTATGCACACGTTCTGAAGGAAGTAGGTGACCGCAGGTTGTGTGGACGCAATTATTTCAGAATAGTTATTCCGCAACAGTTTGTTCACAAAATGATAATTAGCAGAAGCCCTCCCAAGTAGACAAGCCTTTATCCAGTGTTAAACAAGAGAAGATTCAGGCTCTATAAGTGGGAATTTGGAGTGTCTGATCTTTATGGGTTATTTATGTCTCAGTCTAAGACTAGTATCATTTCTGGATAAGATACAGATACATCCTCTCTTGTCTTAATAAACAAAATATGTTCTCGTGTTTCTAATTATAAATCTTTTAAAAGATTCTCCTTTCAAGTATATAGATATATCTCTACTCCAGGACAAAAGAAAATGTGGATCATCACTGGATAACCCATCTTTATAACAGTCTGATGAGAAGAGAAATATCAACAAAGCACAGAAAAAGTTTGGGAGCAATACTAACTAATATTCATTAAATGCAGCTCAAAAAAGTCACCAGACTACTATATGTAGATGAAAGTTAAGGGTAGTAAGGAGAACCCTAACTATATGGGTATGTCTTCACTACCCGCCGGATCGGCGGGTAGTGATCGATCCAGCGGGGATCAATTTATCGTGTCTAGTCTAGATGCGATAAATCGACCCCCGAGCACTCTCCCATCGACTCCAGTGCCATGAGAGGTGCAAGCAGAGTCGATGGGGGAGCGGCAGCAGTCGACTCACCATGGTGAAGACGCCACGGTAAGTCGATCTAAGTACGTCAACTTCAGCTATGTTATTCACGTAGCTGAAGTTACGTAACTTAGATCAATCCACCCTACAATTATTAGTGCTCATAAACTTATTCAGTGCTATTACATATCCAGTCACAATATATTTCTTGGTAGCCATCTGGGGTAGAGAATTCCAGAGGTTTCCCATACACTGCATTATTTAAAAAGTGTTACCTTTTATTTGTTCAAAATGTACAGACCTTTAACTTCACTTGGTGTAAAGTTGGATGAATCATTTGTTAAATGTTACCTTTTTCCTATTGGCTAATTAGCCAGCAACAACTTTTCTCAAATCCATCTGTGTTTTGAAAGTATTCACTGGACATCTCTAGCAAATATTTCTTGGCCTATAGATTATTCACAACAGTCAATATTCAAAACTCAAGCATGTGTTTTGATTGGACATAGAAGTTGCATGGTAAGTTTTTGTACCCTGATTGAACAGACATTCTGAGCATCATATTTATGCTGTGAAAACTTGTTTGGGGGAGTTTAAAATTCTCTTTCTGCAAATATCTGTAAAAGTGGGCTTTTTTCAGTCACTGGCCTCAAAGCAGACTACTTCTAATTCACTTTTGTCCCTCAGAGTTTTGAGTTATATCTCAGCTATTTTCTTGAGCTGAACCAAGTTTGCTTAATCTTTCAAAAAAACTCCTGTCAGAGAGTAAAAAATATATTGCCAGTCTCCTTTTAGTCCAGTCAAACAATAAAGGCAGGAAATGCCAGCTACCCCTTACTACATACAGCTTCATCCCTAACAGAGGGTTCCTCAGTCCCTGCAGAATCTAACAAGCATTTTCTTGCCCCAAGTTCTGTGGGTTCCTTTGATTTGTGCTGAATTAGGCCCTGGCTCTTACTGAAAGTGTCCTGCCCCTAAGGAGAACCCCTTTCTTCTGAGAGACAAGTCTTATCTGCTGGAATATTCCTGTTTCCCTCTGATTTAACCCCTGTTATGGCAAGCTGCATGCAGGGTTTATACTCTTCCTCACACTCTTGCAGTTAATGTTTCCTAAGAAGAACTCAAAAGTGCAGAGCCTGTCAGTATTCAACTGTCTAGACAATTTTTTTGCCAGTGTGTTTGACCTTGCATTTATTCAAGTTGAAGTTCAGTTATCATCATGTTCCCCATTCTCCCAATGTATTTAGGTCCACCTGGAATTACCTCACAATCCTCTGCAGATATTACTAACTGAAATAACTTTGCATCAGTACCAAATTTCAACAGCTTTCTCTTAACTACCTTCTCCAAGGTATCAGATATATTAAAGAAAACAGATCCCAGTGCCAAAACCCCACCATTAACTTCTCCACTGCTCTGTTTCCTGTAATTTTTATAACCTGCTTTCCATCCATGACAAGAGTTTCATCCCTTACCCTGTCACCACATGGGACTTTATCAAAGGCTTTTTGAAAATCCCAGTGTCTCTTGGGTCGCCATTATCTATTAACTTTTTCAAAGAAACGGGTTAGATATCTTCTGTGATGGAAACCCACTACAGAAGAGAACTACAGCTGTACCCTCCAGAAAATGCACTGGTGTGACCTGATCAAGTTATGCTAACATCCATCCTCACTGATAGTATGCGTGTTACCTATTGTGTCTCCGATAACTCCGGTGTCTTCACATTAAAGTTCAGGCAAACAGTATGAATTAATTTCTTTGAAGGTGAACTGAAATCTTTAAAAGAACCCTGGACCAACCATAATAGAACATACCATTGGATGTGCAAAGATCAGCAGCTACATCACAGAAAGAAAACTACATTTTAAATGCTGCATCCTCTCCCTTTGCACTGCACGGATCCCACTTAACTAAGCTGTCCCAGCATGCACTGTCTTAGTATCATCGGTATACTCTGTGATCAGCTCTGGAGCAAGGAGTCTGCTTGCCAGTCAGTTTTTCACTCAACAGTCCGTGGATTGCTTAAAACTTAATATTTTTACTTTCTATTCCTCAGAGGTCACCTTGGCAGCAATCCAGAGTACAGGGAGTGTGCCTCAGTGCATAAGAGGAAGGCAAATGGTGGTGGATCAGGAGAGTGACCATAGGACCTGCTGTGGTCCTCTGTCCTGCCCAGAACAAACACACAGAGGGCCACTTCAGCTAATGGGCTGGAGCGTGGTAGCCTCAGAAGATCAGCTCTGCAACTGCTTGTTCTATGTGGGTCTGACTCCTGCCCATTCCTGCCATCATCATCATTATCATCACAGAAGCCCAACCCCACTTTTTAGGCCACAGACTTGGCCAATAGTGAAAAAAGAAGATTAGGCCAACATTTTCAGAAGCGGTCACTGGAAAATTTTCGACCAGCTCTAGGGATGAGTTTGTCTACAGGTATTACAGAAAAGCAAACATTCTCCAAGTTAGGTAGTACACTACTTTTTATATCAATGGCCTGAGAGCATTTAAATTACATTTATATCAGTATCCATTACTGCTTAATTTTTATGCATTTTATTTTGTGTGTGTATGTATATTATATATGTATGTCTGTGTACATATAATCACTAAAAGTCAGTTTATTCTATTGCATCAAGTATGGCAAGTTCCCTAATTGGGCTGTGAATTAGTTCCTACTGCAAACCAATGACTGGGTCATGATTTGAGGAGTGAAGTCTTTTGCAAGCCCGGAATGGCTTAGCACAGCAGACGGATGGTGATGGAATGTTTTTATTCATCCTGGAGGAAATATTTCTAAGATTATATCAACATAGCTGTGGTCCTTTACATTCCTGCTATATCCACTGAGCATTTCAGAGTATTACCCATATTTTATAAAGTGGTTTTTAAGCTTCTGAACACTTCTGAAAGGAATATTCATCTTTAGCTCACTAGCAACTGGCAAGCAATTTTCGTAATGGATGTCATTCTTCAAAGTAGGATTTTGAAGTATTTAGTCCAAGGTTTTGCCGAAATATGAAGCTAGAGAAATACTTTATTTATGAATTCACTATAAATAAACCTTCCTAGGCTTTTAAGACTAGTGGGGTTTCATCTGATAAAGGTTTATGAAATTCTTCTGTGGCAAAATGCACAGGGATAGCAAACCAAGTTACAGATGTTGCCAGAGTTGTGAGTTTTGTTCCTCTATGTTTTCCTTTAGTTTTTCTTCCTCCTTTCCCTTTATGGTATGCTTACTGAGTGAGACTATACATATTAATCATCTATTGACTTGATAGGCAGATATCAAATTTGGTCAGAAAAATTCCAATGAAATATTTTTTGCTGGAAATTGCTGATTCATAAAAATGTCACGTGGAGATGATTTGATTTCAGCAGAATTCCAAAAGAAGCAAGGAGGGGTCCAATGGATCCCTGCCTGCCAGGGTTTCCATCAGCCTAGTTTCCTATTGGCTTACCTGCCTGTATCCTCAGTAACTTGGGCTTCCAGACTCCCAGCTCCTCAGCAGTTCATGTAGCCAGCTCTGGGGAGCTAGGAGGCCCAGTTCCCAAACTCACAGACCCTTCGCAACTCACGGTCCAAGGGCTTCTTTGGACCATGGTTCCAGGGCTGTCAACTAGGCAGACTGCCCCATTGGCAAGGCTCCATTCCCTTTGACAGAGAAATTTGAAATTTTAGGTTTTCATTCTGAATCGTAATGGAACCAAATCTGAAAATATCTAAATCTTCCCCAAAAGGGAATTGCCTCTCTCTGCCCAGCACTGGTAGATATATGTTTAAAATCAATATGGCTATCTTTTTTAAAATGTTAAAAAAAAGAGTGGTTGTGATTGCTACAAAATTAGCATTTTTTTTAAATGAAGAAAGCTGTGAAGATTCAGCACAGTTTAGAAGGCTTAACAATGCAAAATGGTTCACATTCAAGCTGCTTGCACCATTACTGACAGAAGCGAGTATGTCTAAAACCAAGCTGACCTATCCAGGAATATATCGGTGCCTTGAAGAGAATCTCTAAAAATCAAACTGACATATCCAGGAATGTATTGATGTCTTAATTTGAATCCATAGCAATTTACAATATCTTTGCACCAAAGAATGACAGAAGTCAATATAATAAACTGTCTCTCTAAAAAATACAATTTGTTTATTAATCCAGTAAAATATGTAACAATCTTAGATCAATGTTACAAATTCTATGGGCATTCAGAATTCAATAAGTATTTTTCTTTTTTTCCCCCCCAACCTATTTTCCAGACAAAAATAAAATAAATCTTAATAAACAACAAACTAACAACAACAAAAAATCAATCGAAGGAGCCTGATAGGCGTTTTTCAAATCACATGATGGGCTGTGCTTTGTATTTTGTAATTTAACAGTAGAGTCCCAGAAAAGAGAGTTGCCAGGAAGTGAATAACCGGTAAGTAGAAGTCGGCATTGAGGGTGAAATCCTGGCCCCCTTAAATCAATGGAAGTTTTGCCATTGATTTCCATACAGTCAAGATTTCACTGTAAGTCTTTATGGGGAAAACTAACCATTTCTTATTATATTTACTAACTTCATCCTATTTCAAATACACCCATCCATTCTGGTTACAAATACAAAATTTATCAATAATAGGGTGACCAGACAGCAAGTGTGAAAAATCGAGACAGGGGTGGAGGGGTAATAGGAGTCTATATAAGAAAAAGACCCAAAAATCAGGACTGTCCCTATAAAATCGGGACATCTGTTCACCCTAATCAATAACAAAACCATAGACAGTATGATGAGGCCAAAGTCCCAAAATGAATTACTTTTGTGATACCCCCTAACCAAAACTCTCTCCTCACCCCATTCTATCAATCCATCCCTCTCCACCAGAAAACAAAAACAAAACAAAAACAAACAAAACTGGCACAACAGAGAAGCTTTGTGGTGTGACCATTAGTGTGTTAAGACCAGATTCTGATACTGTGGATCAACTTTACTCAGGATGAATAGCTCCTTATTCCACAAGAAGTCCCATTAACTTCAGATGAACTAGGTGTTACTAACTATGGTAAGTGACACACAATTTGGCTCTTTGACTCTGTAGGATCAGCAGGGGAACCAGAATTCAATACGTATTTGCAGAATTCTTCAGCAAGTCCTGAGGTTGAAGGCCTCATACACTGAGGGTGCCCTACCTCCAACAGAAATGAGGAGGTGACCCCAAAAGGATCCCAGTGAAGAAAGTAATTACACACAGGAGGTCATAGGATCAGGAGCAACTGGAGGGAAAGAGGTTTTCTGGGAGAAATGGAGTAGGGTGTTCCTTTGGAGATCTGAGTTGTCAAGCTAACATCTAAGAGAATTTGGAGGCACTGGTTGATGGCCAGCCTTTCGCAAATGAAATCACAGGGTTCAACTCACAAACAACGCAGGCCTCGACCCAGGAAAGTACTTACACATGTGTTTCAGTCTTAGTGACTTCAGTGGGATTACTCACATACATAAAATTAAGCACATTTAGTTGTCCTGCTGGATCGTGCTTAGCTCAGAAAGTTCATACAGCCCTAGCTCCAAATGTATCACTCTAATTGATCCAAAGGGGTTGTTAATCCCTTTTGTACCATTTAGAACAGAAATTTTTACTCAGCAGTTTAGTAAATTCCTCCATCATTTTTCACCATATCAAAATGAGATCAATTAAAAAAAATATTTGACCACGGGACACTTTGGCACTTCACTATGAATATTACTTAAGTGGAAAGAAAGATCTCTGGGGTTTCATTTACACTGGAACTCAATTTATCAATATACATTTTTCATAAGAGAATACAAATCAGTTGCCAAATTTTGAAATGCAGAAATCTAAGTTGCAGCTGCAAAACACAATATATGTAACCCTATTAAACTTGCAAATCCCATGTATGTGCTTGTAAGCAGTTAGGTAGGTGCACAAATACCCAATTTGAAAGTGCAAATGCCTGGTTTTAATGGCTCATTTATTTATTGTTGGGTTGTGTGTGCCCATATGCTCCACTATCCTCTTCTGGAAACTGTGCTCCAATTGTCCTTAATAATAGCCTCTGGTGATAGTTGGCTAGTTGTTTAGGGCCCAATCTTGCTGTCCTTAAGACCTGAATGACAATTTTGCTTTCTTACGGAATCCAGGATTGAGCCCTTGAAAATAAATAGCCAGAATATCTTTTTTTATAACTACGTCGTGGACCATCTGCTATACTCAGTCAAACTGATGACAATCTAAAGTAACATCAGAATTTGGAAGAATTGAGGTGTTACTCCAGATTTAGACCCATGTAACTGAGATCAGAATCTAGCCCATCATATATATTTTGGGGTCTTTTAAATTTAAATGCTATGGACTAAACTCATCAATAATGTAAATGGGTGAAATTCCAGTGACTTTAACGGAACTTCTCCTGTTAACATCAGCTGTGAATCTGGGTCTAAATATTATAGGCCAGAAGCGGTCCTTTTGGAGGATGGGGGGAACAAAAGGCTTAAGCCAAAAGTATTGGCAAATCTCTGCATGATGTATAAGCAAGGAAAACTTTAAGATTCTTCACTGTATGTTTTGTAGTGTTGCAACTCCCATGATTTTATCACTAGTCTTGACATATTTGAGGTTTTATTTAAAGCTCCAGCATCTGGAAATGTGAGAATTTAAGCCTTTATTTATTTAATGTAAGTTCCTAGCCCTCATGGTTAAATAGAAACGGTTGAAAATAAAACCTGAGGGTTCCCTGAGGGCTCAAAACCCAATAGGCAAATAAAAGGATCCAAAACATTTATTTTTTAAAATATCATAATTTTTATGTTAATCTCATGATCACCCTCATGATTTGTAAACTTTTGGGGTGAGCAATACTGAGAAGTGGCCATGGGAGGAATTCAAACTATAGCTCCCCCCGATACTTGAAACTATGACTAGTCTTCCTGCTGTATATGCAATTGGGGGCGGGGGACAAGTTTGCAGTGCCTCTGGCTAAAAAAAAAAAAGGATTACAAGAAAACATTTATCATGAAGAAGTGAAGTTACAGATTACTCCTTACAACTAGCCTTTTAGCCAGCCTGATTTAACATGTACAGTTTTATTGTCTGGAGAAGAAATAGAGGGGTAAAATGAAAAGAACAAGACAGTTACTGACCTGTGGGAAAAGGGAGTAAGTTGCATTGTCAATAGTGACAGAATGTAAAAATTCCCCATCAAACCAGAGGTTCTTTCCCAGCGGAGAGTTCTGTTTTGTCATAGCAAAGAGCTGACCGGGGTCACAACAGTCTTCCAGCTGTTTCCTAATAAAGAGAGAAAGGAAGAAATGTATTAATTAGGGCTCAGTTATGGAAATCTCATAGTGACACTTCCCATCTTTACTTGAATCTCCATCAAGCTGAGACTATGTAGATGCTGTTAAGTCAAGCCTCTTCCACTAATAAAGAGCCAAATAATAGGAGATTTCTACTCTGAACATTGGTATGATAAATTTCATAGAATATCAGGGTTGGAAGGGACCTCAGGAGATCATCTAGTCCAACCTGCTGGTCAGAGGAGGACTAATCCCCAGATAGATTTTTGTTCCAGATCCCTAGGTGGCCCCCTCAAGGATTGAGCTCACAACCCTGGGTTTAGCAGGCCAATGCTCAAACCACTGAGCTATCCCTCCACCCTGCATTTATGGAGGAACTAAACATTGTGATTTTGTTGTTGGCATTCTTAGCAAAAGCTAATCCAAAATTTTCCATCTTTTTTTTTTTAATAAAAATGGGAACAGTTTTTAGCAAAAAATATGCCCATTTTCAACTAGTTCTAATTAGTAAACATAAAAACCACAGGTCTCTGGTACCCTTTTAAGAGTCACAGGCATGGAAATTAAAGAAGCAGTTTTTAAAACTATGATTTAATTACAGCAAGGTTAAATGAAATGTTTTATTGTTTATTACCAGGCCTATATAAAACCCCACAACTGAATACTCCCAAACTTTGGGAAAGTTGAGACCCAACTCCTAATTTATCAGTTCAGGTTTATTTCTAGTTACTAAAAATCCTTCTGCTACTTTCACAGCTCCTGCAACCTGACTGAAGTTGGATAATTGCATTCTGCTATATTATATATGCCATGTAGTTTTAATGGGATTGGGCATTCTCCTTTCCTCTCCTATAAATTGTTGTATCATTGTGCATTATTAAACAAATGTTGTGTTCCACCCAAGAGGCGGTTGGGTTTTTATGAGATGACAAGGTTTCCTATGTACGGAATATGGGCCCAGTTCTGAAAGTGCCAAAAAGAGTAAACCTTACTGATAGGATTGGAGAATTACTCCCATGAGGCAGGCTCTCCAGTATTGGTGCCACAGTTTGCAATAGTGTTGTTGGGCACTTTGAGCAGAACCGATGTCACAAAATTGCACATCAGAGCAGGATCTTCTGGCGTGGGCTTCTCTGCATTGAAGCAGACAGGCAGAGAGCTCTAATTTCTATTCTAATTAGATTGTTAAGTCTTCGTGGTAGAGACTCTCTCTTAGGCCTGGTCTACACTACGAGTTTAGGTCGACTTTAGCAGCGTTAAATCAAATTAAGCCTGGACACGTCCACACGACGAAGCCCTTTCTTTCGACTTAAAGGGCCCTTTAAACCGGTTTCTTTATTCCACCTCTGATGAGGAGATTAGCGCTAAAATCGGCCTTTGCGGGTCGGATTTGGGGTAGTGTGGATGGAATTCGACGTTATTGGCCTCCGGGAGCTATCCCACAGTGCTTCATTGTGACTGCTCTGGACAGCACTCTCAACTCAGATGCACTGACCAGGTAGACAGGAAAAGCCCCACGAACTTTTGAATTTCATTTCCTGTTTGCCCAGTGTGGAGAGCACAGGTGACCACGCAGAGCTCATCAGCACAGGTAACCATGATGGAGTCCCAGGATCACAAAAGAGCTCCAGCATGGACAGAACGGGAGGTATGGGATCTGCTCGCCATATGGGGAGACAAATCAGTGCTAGCTGAACTCCGTAGCAGTAAACGAAATGGCAAAATATTAGAAAAGGTCTCAAAGGCCATGAAGGACAGAGGCCATAACAGGGACGCACAGCAGTGCCGCGTGAAAATTAAGGAGCTAAGGCAAGCCTACCACAAAGCCAGAGAAGCAAACGGAAGGTCCGGGGCAGAGCCGCAAACATGCCGCTTCTACGCGGAGCTGCATGCAATGCTAGGGGGTGCAGCCACCACTACCCCAACGGTGTGCTTTGACTCCGTCAATGGAGAAACACGCAACAGGGAAGCGGGTTCAGGGTACGAGGAAGATGATGATGAAGACAATGAAGAGAGCTCACAGCAAGGAAGCGGAGAAACCAGTTTCCCCAACAGCCAGGATATGTTTATCACCCTGGACCTGGAACCAGTAACCCCCGAACTCACCCAAGGAGTGCTGCCAGACCCTGAGGGCACACAAGAGATCTCTGGTGAGTGTACCCTTGTAAATATTACACATGGTTTAAAAGCAAGTGTGTTTAACGATTAATGATTAATTTGCCCTGGCAATCGCGGCCAGTACAGCTACTGGAAAAGTCTGTTAACGTGTATGGGGATGGAGCGGAAATCCTCCAGGGACATCTCCTTGCAAAAGGTTTCTGGGGAGGGCTGCCTTATCCCGTCCGCCATGGTAGGACACTTTACCACGCCAGGCCAGTAGCACGTAGTCTGGAATCATTGCATAACAAAGCATGGCAGCGTATGGTCCTGGTGTTTGCTGGCATACAGACAACATCCATTCCTTATCTCTCTTTGTTATCCTCAGGAGAGTGATATCATGCACGGTCACCTGGTTGAAATGGGGTGATTTTATTAAGGGGACATTCAGAGGTGCCCGTTCCTGCTCGGCTGAACAGAAATGTTCCCTGCTGTTAGCCACACGGTAAGGGGGAGGGGTAAAGTGATCATTCCAGAGAATTGGGTGGGGGGGTAGTTGGGTTTGTGCTGCATGTTAACCCGGAAACCACAGCCCCTCCTTTTACATTGCAAACCCATTTTAAATGGCCAACCCAATGGGTCCTTGGTATGGGAAATGAGGGTGCTGCTGTTTGAAACCATTCCCACATGTTATGAAGGTTAAAAAAGCCAAAAGACTGTGGCTTACCATGGCTGCCTGCAAGCCGAATTCTGTTGCCTGGCACTGCGTGAGTGATCTCTCACACCAAACCAGCAGACCCTCAATATAAGAGGAAAAATGCGACCTTGTAATGAAAGCACATGTGCTGTGTAATGTGAACAGCAAAATTTAACGTGAAACAGTGTACCCATTGTTCTCTAAAATGTGTCTTTTTTAACCACCTCTCCCTTCTCCTCCACCAGCTGCAAAGGTTTCTCCTTCACAGAGGCTAGTGAAGATGAGAAGGAGAAAACGGCGGACTCGGGATGATACGTTCACGGAGCTCCAGATGTCCTCCCACGCTGACAGAGCACAGCAGAATGCGTGGAGGCAGTCAATGTCAGAGTGCAAAAAAGCACAATATGAACGAGAGGAGAGGTGGCGGGATGAATCGCAGGCTGAACAGAGCAAGTGGCGGGCTGAAGATGATAGGTGGCGTCAGCTTGCAGACAGAAGGCAACTCCGGCTGCTGGAGCATCAAACTGATATGCTCCAGCATATGGTTGAGCTGCAGGAAAGGCAGCAGGAGCAGAAACCGCCACTACAGCCCCTGTGTAACCAACAGCCCTCCTCCCCAATCCCATTCCCTCCTCACCCAGACGCCCAAGAACACGGTGGGGGGGCCTCCGGCCACCCAGTCACTCCACCCCAGATGATTGCCCGAGCATCGGAAGGCTGGCCTTCAATAAGTGTTAAAGTTTTAAAGTTTTAAACTGCAGTGTGTCTTTTTCCTTCCCTCCTCCCCCACCCATCCCGGGCTACCTTGGCAATTATCCCCCTAGTTGTGTGATGAATTAATAAAGAATGCATGAATGAGAAGTAACAATGACTTTATTGCCTCTGCAAGCAGTGCTCGAAGGGGGGAGGGGAGGGTGGGGTGGTTGGTTTACAGGGAAGTAGAGTGAACTGGGGGGGGAGGGGGAGGTCAGCCTGGCCAGTCACAAAACTGGTTTTCAAAGCTTCTCTGATGCGCACCGCGCCCTGCTGTACTCTTCTAACCGCCCTGGTGTCTGGCTGTGCGTAATCAGCGGCCAGGTGATTTGCCTCAACCTCCCACCCCGCCATAAATGTCTCCCCCTTGCTCTCACAGATATTGTGGAGCGCACAGCAAGCAGTAATAACAATGGGGATATTGGTTTCGCTGAGGTCTATCTGAGTCAGTAAGCTGCGCCAGCACGCTTTTAAACGTCCAAATGCACATTCCACCACCATTCGGCACTTGCTCAGTCTATGGTTGAACAGGTCCTGACTACTGTCCAGGCTGCCTGTGTACAGCTTCATGAGCCATGGCATTAAGGGGTAGGCTGGGTCCCCAAGGATAACGATAGGCATTTCAACATCCCCAACGGTTATTTTCTGGTCCGGGAAGAAAGTCCCTTCCTCCAGCTTTCGAAACAGACAAGAGTGCCTGAAGACGGGAGCATCATGTACCTTTCCCGGCCATCCCATGTTGATGTTGGTGAAACATCCCTTGTGATCCACCAGGGCTTGCAGCAGCATTGAAAAGTACCCCTTGCGGTTTATGTACTCGGTGGCTTGGTGCCCCAGTGCCAAGATAGGGATATGGGTTCCGTCTATCGCCCCACCACAGTTTGGGAATCCCATTGCAGCAAAGCCATCCACTATGACCTGCACATTTCCCAGAGTCACTACCCTTGATATCACCAGGTCTTTGATTGCCCTGGCAACTTGGATCACAGCAGCCCCCACAGTAGATTTGCCCACTCCAAATTGATTCCCGACTGACCGGTAGCTGTCTGGCGTTGCAAGCTTCCACAGGGCTATCGTCACTCGCTTCTCAACTATGAGAGCTGTTCTCATCCTGGTATTCTGGCACTTCAGGGCAGGGGAAAGCAAGTCACAAAGTTCCATGAAAGTGCCCTTATGCATGCAAAAGTTTCGCAGCCACTGGGAATCGTCCCAGACCTGCAACACGATGCGGTCCCACCAGTCTGTGCTTGTTTCCCAGGCCCAGAATCGGCATTCCACGCCATGAACCTGCCCCAGTAACACCATGATTTGCACATTGCTGGGACCTGTACTTTGTGAGAGGTCTATGTCCATGTCAATTTCCTCATCGCTCTCGTCGCCGCGCTGCAGTCGCCTCCTCGGCTGGTCCTGGTTTTGCTTTGGCATTTCCTGGCTTTGCATATACTCCAGGACAATGCGCGTGGTGTTCATAGTGCTCATAATTGCCGCGGTGATCTGAGCGGGCTCCATGATCCCAGTGCTATGGCGTCTGGGCTGAAAAAAGGCGCGAAACTAATGTCTGACGGAGGGAGGGAGGGGCGACTGATGACATGGCGTACAGGTACAGGGAATTAAAATCAACAAAGGTGGCTGTGCATCAGGAAGAAACACAAACAACTGTCACACAGAATGGCCCCCCCAAAGATTGAACTCAAAACCCTGGGTTTAGCAGGCCGTTGATTTCACGGAGGGAGGGGGAAGCAAATGAATACAAAACAAATCTGGTCCATCTATTTTTTACATCTTAAGCTGGCAGCAGATAGTTCAGCACGACTGATAGCCATCGGCATCTTCTGGATGCTTGACTGAAAATGATGTACTACGACTGATAGCCATCATCGTCAAGAATCAGATGCCCAGAGTGGAAAGTTTGGGGCAGTATTTCTTAGAGGAATCTGCTGAAGAACTTTCCTGGGTGCCTCTGATTGAACTCACTGAGGAGTACGACGACGACAGATACCAGTCGTAATACACCATCCACTGCCAAAAGGCAAGGAGCTGCTACTGTGTAGCAATACAGCCCCACGTCTGCCAGCACCCAGATAGCCGATGACGGCTACCAGTCATAGTGCACCGTCTACTGCCAAAAGGCAATTAGCTGCTGCTGTGTAGCAATGCAGTACCACGTCTGCCGGCACCCAGATGACATATGGTGACGGTGAGCTGAGCTGAGCTGAGCTGAACAGGCTCCATGCTTGCCCTGGTATGTTGTCTGCACAGGTAACCCAGGTAAAAAGGCGCGAATCGATTGTCTGCCATTACTCTGACAGAGGGGGAGGGGCCTGACGACATGTACCCAGAACCCCCCACGACACTGTTTTTGCATCATCAGGCATTGAGATCTCAACCCAGAATTCCAATGGACGGCGGAGACTGCGGGAACTGTAGGATAGCTACCCACAGTGCAATGCTCCGGAAGTCGACGCTAGCCTCAGTACTGTGGACGCGGTGCGCCGACTTAATGCACTTAGAGCATTTTATGTGGGGACACACACAATCGACTGTATAAAACTGATATCTATAAAACCAGCTTCTATAAATTCGACCTAATTTCGTAGTGTAGACATACTCTTAGAGGAGCTAGCACAACGAGACCCAATCTCATTTGGGACCTTTAGGAGCTACTATATTACAAAAAATAATGGGCCAGAGCCTGCAGTTCTCTTCTTCAGTGGAAATCTGGACTGAGCGCCAGCTGTAATTAGAATAGATATATTCATCAGTGAAAACCAGCTATGAAATGTTTTATACTCATTGGCCAGATCCTCAGCCAGTGTAAACTGGTGCAGTTCCATTGCCTTCAGTGGAGTTACACTGATTTATACCAGCTGAGGATCTGGCCTTCATAGACATTTTTCCTCACCATTTGAATACAGTCATGTACATAAAGTTTCTGTAGGAGTCATCTTCCCAAAAGAACTTGCTGTTGAGGTACTGAAAGGGTTACACTCCCGAGAAAGCCCAAACAGAAGCTCGTGACATCTGTGCCATGTATTGTGCTATAGATAAGCTTGTAAAGGAGCGAGATGTTGTGCAAGAAAGTTTGGAACAGGAACTGGATAAACTAAAACCGCAGAACGAAAATCTGAAACGCGACTTGCAAACTGCTGTAGCACAAAATGTAACCAAGGCTCAGCAGATAACAGCTTTAACCCATACATGTCCGGAAAGAATAAATATACAGGTGGAAGAGAAAGAGACGCCCCTGCCAGTCCCCCGGCAACCCAGCCGGTAGTGATAGCAAAAATGCCTCAGCCTCCACGGCAAATACGAGAAGAAGTAAATTGTCCTCTGACTGAAACTAAAACCAGGCACTGGCTAAACAAATGGACTCTTTGACTAAGAGAACATGTCTGGTGGCACCTTAAAGACTAACAGATTTATTTGGGCATAAGCTTTCGTGGGTAAAAACATCTGAAGATGCATCTGAAGAAGTGAGGTTTTTACCCACGAAAGCTTATGCCCAAATAAATCTGTTAGTCTTTAAGGTGCCACCAGACTCCCTGTTGTTTTTGTAGATACAGACTAACACGGCTACCCCCTGATACTTGAGAACATGTTTGTCTTGGCTGTTGGAATACATGGTTAGAAAACATTTAGATCTTGAAGATTTAAGAGAACTGATATTAACTTGTGCTGGCCCTACGGCAGGAACGGCTTTGTTGGCAGAAATTGAGGCAGAGAGTTAAACAAAGGTGACTGAGATGGTGTTATCCTGAAGGTAGCCCAATACTTTCTGACCCCCTCTGAATTGAGGAGGACAACTTTGTTGATACATCAGAAGGAAGGAGAATCTGTTATGACTTCTTGTACTAGGCTGTTGTTGGTATGCTCTCTGGCTGAAATCGAGGAGAAACAGCTGACAGATTTAATCTATGATGGTTTAAGGAAACCTATTAAGGTGTTCATAGGATCCTGGATGGATTTAGATCAGTTTGAACTGATTAAAGCAGCTCAGGAAGCAGAAAGGGTAGTAAGTGGAGCAGGTAGTTCTTCTCAGAAAGTGATTAGTGAGGCTCCTGACAGCAATCAAACAGGCTATAATGGCTCCAACCACACTGATATGGGACGTGGTAGTTGCAATGAAATAGGACAAGGCCGAGGACGGTATGGTAAGAGACGTGGAGTGTTTAGTGGGGGATCATTGTGAGCACAGATGGGCTCAACTTCAGGAAAGAGGGGCAGATATGGCCCGTTTGGATGGGCAACTTCTGAAGACTTTGCTAACTGCTCTAAGTGATTTGATGGCAAGGACTAGATCACAGTCATTACTGCAGCCAGGAGTGAAGGCTGTTGAGGCCGTGGGAACAGGTACAGAAGATCTGCCGGTGAGTTCTTATGGCTTGTTATCCCCTGTCAGGGTGGCCCCACATTTCAGTAAAAATGCTTCGCCCTTAGCAACCCCAATAAAGGAATATCAAGTTGCTAAACCCGGTAAAAGGGATGATAAGAAGGAAGAATGTGGAAGATGGGGAAATCTGGCACTCTATGGTAACAGAATCTGCCATTCCCTTTGAGGCCATAAAAGACACTCAGGGAATGTGGACATTCCATGTACCAAATAAGGCATGTATTTCTGTGTGGGTACAGGGATTAACATCCAAGATATTAACAAAAGGGTGGCAAGAAGCTTCAGTAAAACATGCATTAGTTAGTAGTTAAGAGGTAATATAATCCAACTAACAAAAGGTGGTTAGGGATCTCAAGTGTAATGAATGGTGCATATGCATTGGGGGCCAACGTATCCCAAGCAATTAATACCAAAACTGGGGAATTGTGGGACCCACATAAGCCACATTAAAAGAAACCCCTCAGACACACCAACATCGTCGTATAAAAGCACCCCAAGAATACATAATTCAAGGGGCTTGGGTTTAAAAATAAAACTAAAATTCCAGTCATAAATATAGAGTCAAATGTAAAATTGTATAACATCACTGAGAATATAAAAATGTGTCAATAAAGATGTAATTGGTGCACACAGAGCACATGTTTACAGGGGTATGGTAATAAATCTGTATTTAAAGTGTCCAAACAAAAGTACCCAATATAAATGTGCTTTAAGATGCCATACCTCATATGGGGACAATATGTAATATATGGAAAGATAAACATGGGTTAATGTAACCTAATCAACACAAAGACATCACAATGTTCCTAAATGTATAAAATGGTTAATTCGAAATTGTAATCATAGTGTATACATACACACACACCAGGAATCTAAATTTAAGATTTCTGTAATCTTAGTTCCTGAGGAGTGGATAATCAACAGTCTGTCACAGAGTCACCAGGCTAATGCTCTAAAACTGATCTCTAAAAAGCCAGTCAAAACCCTGGTGAGGCATGCCTCCCCTCACACTGCTGCCGGGGCAAAAAAAGCCTAAGTGGTCTTGGTCTTCCTGTGTCTGACCTCAGGGAATTTAGCATACCCACAGTGAGTCTGCCTGGGCATGGCTCCTGGGGAGCCAAAGGGCCCTGTAACTCTTCACCAACATGGTAAAACAGAGGGTTTATTAATTAACAGGTACACAGTGTGGAACAGACTTGTTGGCACGGGAATCAGTAACTTTTATCCAAATCCATCTTGGACCCTCCGCCTCTCTCCCAATCACAGACTGCTCAGCTTCTAGCAACCCGACCTCCAACACACCCATTGCCCCTCCTCCTGGTCTTTGGCTCACTTCCCAGGCAAAGTGACACCTGGTCGCATCCCCCCTCGTAGGTTTTAGGTTATGAGGGACACCTTCTATAGCTTACGTACAGGCAACTGGAGTAGCCTTACCTGCCCTCAAGGGTCTTAGCAAGTCATATGCCCTTGTTCCTACCACCTATGCATTGGTGCAACAGGAAATCTAAGGCACCACACAGTATTTATGCAAAACAGTCAAAACTCACGTAGACTCACTTACAACAAAAAATGTACCAGGTAATATATGCCAGCACCTGGAAAATAAAACAGGGTACTATGGAATAGTAGGAAATGGATTATGGTTAATACCCAAAGAGAAATTATACAAATTGGGATATGAAAATATAAACTAATCAAGGCACACTAGACCAAACAGAACAGTCAACTAGACTGATAATATCTATAAAAGGTATGATTGCTCGAAAATATAAAATTGTTTAAAAAGCTGTAGGAAAAATAATATCTCAAATGTGTGCTTGGTATAATGATGTATGTCAAGTAACAGCATAAAATGGAGTTAAATGGGCAATGTTATTTTAAATTTCTGAAACTGCAGCATTATTCCTTGTATGTTTCTGTTTTGAATACCAAATGTGTAAGCAATATAAGAAAAAACAAGCTTTACGGAAAATTTATAAGATTGAGCTGTTGGATTATGCTACTAAAATCATAAAATAATGCTTTAAGTTTTATAAAAACCAAAAAAGGAGACACACCATCTAATAGCGTACAAATTGCGGGTATGATTGATGCAATATTACAATTATCTCGAGGGAATCCAAGACAGACCAGAGGGCTGAGGAGACCAGACCTGGAAAGAAGAAGTCATCCATAGAATTTGGCACAGGGCCTGTTTGTGTATGTTTGTGAAAGAGGGGCTCACTAAGAGGAATGTATAGCTCTTACTGTATAGTTCTTTAATGTGTAACATAGGAGTTATGTGCTTAATGTAACCCTTTACCATTTCTGTAATTCCTTCTCAAATAAACTCCATTGTACGCAAGTTAATTACTGTGGACCTTTTTCACTGGTATGACAGTAATCTGCTCTCCTGGGAGCCATTAAAGATCCATTCAGGGGTAGTAGCCCCCTGGTGCCAACAGGACTCACTCAAAAGGACCCCAGCAAGAGCCTAAACCAATAATGGCATAGGCACAATTAAACAAAATATCTTACTCTCCTGACTTTGAGTGCTCTAATGTGTTTCTGTAAGGCCACCATACAGCTGTAACCAGAGAACCCCAGCACTGCTAGAATCAGTCAATAGGACATGAATTTATCGTAAAAGACAATATGGTGCCCGACAGGCTTATTTTTAGCATTCAAGAGCCAAAAACCAACCCAATTCAATGGTTTATTGATTTGGGACTGATTTGAGTTGAGGATTACAAGGGTTTCAGACACCTTTTCTAGGTTTTGTATCCTTGGTCCCCAACATGAAAGTCCCTCTTCCTCCAATAAGAAGTAAACACTACCACCCAAATTCTTTAGCAAAAAGAACTAACCCGAAAATTAACCCCACTCTGTCAGCCACCCAGGTTGGAGGTGTTCCAACAATGTAGCACAGAATCGCCGCTCCTACAGGGTTCATAGACTATGAAGCCAGAAGGAACCATTTTGATCACCTAGTCTGAGAAGCTGCATAACACGGCCATAAGATTTCCCTCAATTAATTCCTATTTGAGCTAGAGCATATCTTTTAGAAAAAACATCCAATCTTGATTTTAAAGATTGCAAGCAATGGAGAATTCACCACAAACTTTGTAAATTGTTCCAATGGTTAATTACTCTGTTAAAAATTTTAACCTTATTTCCAGACTGAATTTGTCTAGCTTCATCTTCCAGCCTTTACCCGGTGTTATACCTTTCTCTGCTAGACTGAAGAGATTTCTCTATGGTGCACTATTCTGGGACTGACTTAGTTAACTTTGATCAGCTTCTTAAGATTTTGGAAATACTATATGTGACAGGACAACAATGTTTCTTTTTCAGAAATGTTCAATGTATCACAAAGTTTTTTAAAAAGCCAATTTAGTGCTCCAAATTTCTGCAGGCCGAAGTCTTCCATTCATACACGGAAAATATACAGCATCAATATGAGTTTCCCAACAAAACCCCATCCATATGTCTCATCTCTGATCTAGAGGGGCCACTTCTCAAGATGAAATAGTTATAGCCCTTGGCTTCTGGCCCTTCGGATAACTCCTGATTGTTTTATCTATGGCACAGACTTAGAAACTTGTCTATACCTTGAATCACTGTACTGCAAGACCGGGTGTGAATCTGCAGTGCACAAGCTTGCCATGTGTGAACATTGCTACAGCCAAGCCATACTCCAGGACTTTCAATGTTCACAGCAGTGTTCACACAGGATGTTACTGCGCAGCAAATTAGCACACTATAGACTGCTGGCTTGCCACACAGTAATTCAATGTTTAGCCAAGCCCTGAGTTTCTTGGGAGCTGCGGGAGGAGTGGGGAGAAGAGTGTTTAAACTTAAATTTCTCATACTATAATAAAAGAGCTGAATTTATTTCAGTGATGATGCTCTCTCGCTGTGATCAAAGTTCTCTATTAAATGTAAGCAGAGTCAGGATGAGCTCTACCCTGACATCTGGTGGTGAATTATGGCGAGTGTGGAAAAGAACTCCAGGGGCTGATCTTGTTTGCATAGGCACACCCACTCACCTGGCATGAAACAACAGCAACTCAAAGTGGTTACTTTGGCTGGTGTGGGATCCCCAGTTTGCTCTGTTATTGGGGCAGGAAGAATAAAGTTTTGTTACCTTGATTCTGTGAATCAAGGCCAGTGGAACTGTTGTATGACAGAAGGACTGAGTGAGTCCTTCACCATTACCTAAGCAGCACTTGCTTGACAAGGGGCATGGGTTACAAAACCCAGTGAATTGAGAGAGGATGGGGACAGGTATTTGTACCTGATGGTATGGGCCCCCTCTGAGGGTTTGAAACACCAATTGTACTATCTCCTCTCTCCACTGTTGAATGTCAGAGCTAACTTTGATTCCATTAGGAGTCTAGTTACAGGCTGCTGAGCTGAATTGACTTTGGGCCAATGGTGCACTAGCACTGGGGCTCCCCTACTATGAGCTGAAATGGCTAAGAGCTGAAATCACAAAAGAGCTAACGTTTTTAAGAGCTGAGATCACAGAGTGCTGTGTTAACCAGTGGGGGAGCCTGAAGCTATATTGCTAAGCAGCTGGCGAAGCAATTTGTGGGGACGACTGGAGGAGCAGCGAGCGGCGCGGAGCCTTGCGGGGCCAGTTGGAGTGGCCCAAGGAATGGCGAGCGGAGCTGTTTGCGGGGACAGCTGGAGCGGCTCACAGGTCGGTGAGCGGAGCGGAGCAGCTTGTAGAGTGGAGCAGTTTGTGGGACGGCAGGAAGTGGACTGGCTCATGGTGAAGGCTGTGGCGGAACCCCACGGAGAGACGGCCAGCCGGCCTCGGATCACGTAAGGTGCCCCTTAACACCCTGCGTGCCCCCCCCTTTTTACTCTGGGGCTGCACTGACCAGGGACAGAGACTTTGGGGTCTGTGGGACTTTGGGTGGTTGCTGGACCCAAGAGACTTTGGGGGTGTTGGACTTTGGGGACTCTGGGTGATTTTTGGGTTGCTGGATTCAAGAACCAAAGGGAAAGGACACAGCCCAATTTGCTGGGGTGGGTTTTTGCTCATGGTTTGTGTTATGAATCCTGTTTGTGGTGTTTTTCGAATTTAATGCTGATATCGTTTACCTCATGTTATTAAACATTTTCTGTCACACTCAGACTCCGTGCTTGCGAGAGGGGAAGTATTGCCTCTTAGAGGCACCCAGGGGGTGGTATGTAATTGTCCCAGGTCACTGGGTGGGGCTCGAGCTGGTTTTGCATTGCGTTATTGAAACGGAACCCCTAGATACAGAACCCGGCCCTTGTTGCTGCCAACTTAGATGGGCAGAAGGGTTACATAAAAAAAAAGTAAATTAAGGGACAAATTTCTCACCTATGTAAATAGATGAAACGTCATTGGCTTAAACAGAGTTGCACCCACTTACAGTACTGCTGAATTTGAATTAATCTCACAGGTGCAACAGAGAGAGAATTTCTAGACACTAAAATTGTACAGGTACAGCGGAGGCCACAGTTTGCCATACAGTATCTGCTTTATTATTAATAAAGATGCATGAGCCACAAAGAACCCAGCTTGTGTCTCTGCCCTATGCTAAATTTGCGGAGCAGGTAATTACTAATCTCCTTTTCTACCAACCTTTTTAGTTCTGAACTGAGCAAGTTTGATCTGGAAGCCACTGAGAGAATAAATATGGAACCCCACGGTGTAATTGTTAGACTCACTTTTCAGAACAGAATCACACTCTAATATACTTTGATTTTGATGTAGTTTATTCCTACAAGTCTGTTTTAAACTGCTGTGTACAAAGCGTGCTTATGAGCTTTAGAAATATGAATTACAACGCATGAATTCTAATTCAATTCATTACTAGGCTAGATAAAGCTTTTCCTAAATTGTTATGTCAGACTGATAAAGAGCCATATACTTCCTTTGGAAAAAAAAAATCACAGTAATTTTTAGCCATAGCTCAAGAACCCTATGGCAGCAACATTTTAGGCCTTGATTTTCCAGTGAAATCCACTAGAATGAAGCTATACATGCAGGTGGAGTCCCACTGAAGTCAATGGGACTTTATGTAGATTCAGGGATATATGCTAATAGAGCCTGATAAAGGACCTAAAGCTTAACTTGTAGCAGTTAGGGCCATGATGCACACAAGATAGATCTGAGAAATCAGTTTCTCTCTGCTATAAAGAAGAAATAGGGCTTCACCGGATATTTCTATATTTCAAATAAAAGGCCTCTGGAAGTATCTTACAGCATATCACTGTTGACCTCAAGAGCTCTCAGGCTCTGATTAAAAGCCCATTGAAGTCAACAGGAGTCTTTCCACTGTCTTCAGTTGGTTTTAGATCAGGCCCCTGAAGAGAACAGGGACTGGCCAAAAGGAGGTGGTTTTGTACCCGGCACCACTAGCACAGACTTTAGCATCTTGAAATCTGTGAAAACTCAGGCTCTCCACCACATGCGTTCATGCACACACACAATCCTGCTGGGGTGAAGTGAAGAAACAGATTGACAGAGCCAGAAGGGTACCCAGAAGTCAGCAACTACAGGACAGGCCCAACAAGGAAAGTAACAGAACGCCACTGGCCATCACCTACAGCCCCCAACTAAAACCTCTCCAGCGCATCATCAAGGATCTACAACCTATCCTGAAGGACAATCCCTCACTCTCACAGACCTTGGGAGACAGACTAGTCCTCGCTTACAGACACCCCCCCAACCTGAAGCAAATATTCACCAACAGCTACACACCACACCACAGAAACACTAACCAAGGAACCAACTCTGTTGCCAACTCTGTCCGCATATCTATTCAAGGGACACCATCATAGGATTTAACCACATCAGCCACACCATCACAGGCTTGTTCACCTGTATATCTACCAATGTGATATGTGCCAGCAATGCCCCTCTGCCATGTACATTGGCCAAACCGGACAGTCTCTACACAAAAGAATAAATGGACACAAATCAGACATCAAGAATTGTAACATTCAAAAACCAGTAGGAGAGCACTTCAATCTCCCTGGACACTCAGTAACAGACTTAAAAGTGGCAATTCTTCAACAACAAAACTTCAAAAACAGACTTCAGCGAGAAACCACAGAACAGGAATTAATGTGCAAACTGGACACCATCAAATTAGGCCTGAATAAAGATTGGGAGTGGATGGCTCACTACAAAAAGTAATTTTCTCTCTGCTGATACTCACACCTTCTTGTCAACTGTTGGAAATGGGCGACGTCCACCTTGATTACATTGGCCTCGTTAGCACTACAAACGTAATTTTCCCTCTGTTGATATTCACCCCTTCTTGTCAACTGTTGAGAATAGGCCACTTCCACCTTAACTGAATTGGCCTCGTTAGCACTGACCCCCAACTTGGTAAGGCAACTCCCATCTTTTCATGTGCTGTAATATATATACTGCTTACTGTATTTTTCACTCCATGCATCTGATGAAGGGTTTTAGCCCACGAAAGCTTATGCCCAAATAAATTTGTTAGTCTCTAAGGTGCCACAAGGACTCCTCATTGTTTTTGCTGATACAGACTAACATGGCTACCACTCTGAAACCTAACTCCTTTCATTGCTTCTACAGAGGCAGAGATATGTGAAAGCTAGGTGCTCATATGTCTGTATGTGTAGTATAGAGAAGAAAATGTTAAATTATCAAGTGAACAGTCTATAATAACCATGTGTTTTCATGGGCAGACAGCTGGGTGCTCGGGAGAGTTTTATCCACCCACGCCTGCCTGCCAAAATGCATTAATAAAAAAAGAAACACTGAATCTGGAACAAAAGCTCATTTATTATTTCACTTTTAGTAAAGTGGGAAAAATTAGCCACAGTATAAAATTACAGATGAAAGCATTACTTTTTAAAATATGAGTAAAAGGAATGACTGAAAAAATTCCAAACAATGATCTTCATCCTGGATATCTTGAAATGAACTATTCTGCAACATCTGTAAGCTGTGAATCATCAGTCATGTCCTCGTGTACATATAAAATCATACACCGGCTGAGCTGTGATTGCCCCATATTGGATTGAATCCATATTTTAATACAATGTAGAGCACTGAAACTATGCTCACTTACCGTAGTGGTTGCTGGTACCACTAAAATCATCTGATTCAACTTCAGCACTTCGGAAGACAGCTGACATTTGGTATAGCTGAGCAAATAGAGATATTGCCGACTGGACTTCAGTGATCTTTCCTTAAAGTGACAGTTGGCTTGCAACAGAGGAAGCTGAGTATTCAGTCAATTATGGTTGAAGTTGTAACCATACACCTGAAGCATGTCTTGAACTTACATTTCTGTTACGTTCAGGGTTATGAAAGTTTGAAGATTTTGAAAAACCTTGTAGCCTTTCTATTCAAATCTCAATTGAATACTGGACATTGTAAAATCAATTACTTCAACATAGATGTACATATAAAATTCCTTTGCTGAATTTGAGTAGCTGGGTCCCTTTTTGCATTTTCTTGGGAATTTTCTTTCTTGGAAGCTCTGGCTTTCCAACTCTCTCCAACTTTAAACTTTTCTGGTGGATTTGCTCCCAGAATAAGTTGCAGCTTTCATCCAATCAGAGGGACTGAAGTGAATTACATGTCATTTTCATGAGAGATTGGCCATCTGTTGCTAAAATATCTGACCCTTGCAGAGTTTGGGACAGGTTGTCTACGATGTTTAGGACTTGTCAACCTAGTTCAATGTCAAAGAGGAAGTCAGACTTTTCCATTTGATTTGCAATGCCAGCGATTTGAGCTCTCATTTCAGGATCTTTTGTTGCATCCTTCACAACCTCCCAAGTTGCACACACTGCATAGTAGTTCTTAGAAACTGAAGCCAATGCTTCTGCATGGAGAGTCCAGATGCCTGGTAACCTACTTAAAATTTCATATTTTATATCCTGAAATATAGCATCTCATTTGGGCGATTTTTCAGTTAATTTAGTGATTTCCTAAACAGTTTCATGAGTATCTCTTAGGAGAGTGTGTTTTTTAATAGTGTCCGAGCATACCAAATTCAAAGCATGCCCATAGTAATGAGTATATGCAGTTCATGGTTCCTCCTGTTGCAGTCTGGTTTCTACACCTGATACTAAGCCTGTCATATTAGTGACATCATCATAGTATTGTACACAAAGGTTGTTGCCCCTCACATTTAGAGTCAATAATATCTTTCGTTACTGAGATGATTACCTCTGCTGATGTACAGGCTACATTATACAGAGCAGTGAACTCTTCATAAACATCCACTTATCACAGACATAAAACCACTAGCTCTTTGTTAGAGGAGTCTGTTGTTTCGTCTACCATAACAGAAATTTTCTTAGATCTCTCTCTCTCACACAATTTTAAGAGCCATGACTTTCCATGATCTCATTTTGAATGTGTACTTATGAATTTGCCTTGACTCTTTTTCAGCCACTTTGAAACATCAGGATCATATTCTTCCAAACAAAGCAGTTGAATAAAGTTGCAGTCAACTATTCCACTTATGGGCATAATTTCAGATCATTCAGTATGATGGCATTGTAGTGCAAGTCCTTGTCTGGAAAGATAACATATACTGCTTAGTATTTCCTTTAGGATCTTCCTGCTTTCTTCGGGAAAATACTGCAAACTCAGAATGTTCTTTGCTGTTTTTTTGAAGAGTATCAACTTGCTACCTCTCAAATCTGTCTCAAGGCTTTTTCCAATTAGACAATCCAGACTGTATGAAGCGTCATCTGTGTAATTAGTCAAAAGTAGCTTGCATCTAAAAGTAGAAACTAAGTATGTCTCTAACTGCCATTAGCTTCAGAATAATGGAGTCTTTGAGTCATCATACCAGGATGAGTTGCAAGAATAGCCTTGTTTTCCAAGGTTACACACAGAGAAAGGTTTAAGTCCTGGTTGATGAGATGTCTCAGAAATGCTAACAGTATCAGGCAACTGGTGTTTGGTTCCTTCTTGGTGCAGGTGATGGTGGAGACAGCTCAGTACTACAATCAGCAGAAGTTGACCCACTCCTTGTTGGAAGTTTAGTTTCCTCCTTTCTATTAGCCATGGTTTTAAGTGATGTTATTTTTGAAAATATTCAATTTATTTTTCTACTTCACTCAGTCACTACTCACATAGTAAGAATGGCGTAGGATTACTGAATTAAAACACACCCTCTTCCCCACTCTCTGACAAAACCAAAAACATTTAGCTGGCCTCTTGGCTTTAAATAATCACTGCGTTCTTTGCAGAATGATCTAGAATGTGGCAAAATGAAGAAAGTGAACAGCCCCTGATTCGTTGATTACACTAGAAAATGATTGCTTTTATGTTTTGCTTATGTAACCCCCTGGGTTCCTCTCTCACTCAGACTCTGACAAATAAAATGGCAGCTGGAAGTCCTTTGACCCTCAGGCATCATGGAACTGGGGTAAGAGTCTACAAAACAACAGCCAAAGAATCACAGCCTCCATGATGTCTGAGTTTCCCTTCCCTTTGTGAAAAAAGCACACGACACTCGGGGAGGAGGCGGGCAGAGGAAAGAAGAGAAGAGCCAATCAGGAGGCTCTGGGGGGTAATCCCCAGAGGACTGACAGGTGGCTAGATGATCCCAGGTCTCCCGGGGGGGCGGGGGTGAGAGGGGCTCAGCAGTCCTTGTGCACAGAGAAGGAGGGAATCAGTAGCCCTTGAGAGAGAAGAGAGGGAAACAACCAGATAGTTGCAGAAATAATGGAAGCAGCACAGACAGGTGAGCCTAACCCAGGTACACCGAGTTCCCCTTCACAAGGAGACCCTACTTCCTGAGTCAATTCCCAGCCAGGGTAGAAAAGAACCAAAGCCTGCTGCAGGAAAGACCTTCCACCTGTCCCTGGCTACCAAGAGCTGCTGATCCCTGCGGGAAAGAGGGATTTCAAGCAGTAAGGACCATCAGAGGACTGGGCCCTCCTTGTGCTGAACAAACTGAGTTATTAGGGGACTGCCCCCCTACAATAATTAGATAGCGTATTAAACAGCTTTTATTATTTATTAACTACACACACACACACACATACATACACACACACACACAAATGCACCCGCAGTTTTAACAAGCATATTTCGTCTTGAACAATGGCAGAGAGTTCACGGAAAAGAACCAGTCACTCATCCCACTGAGCCTAGCCAACATCCTTTCAATCATGTTACTGAAAAGGCCATTTCAACCCTTAAACTGAGGCCCTGAATCTCCTCTCACTTACAGCAATATAAATCAGGTGTAATTCCATTTAAATCACTGGGGTGATGCCAATGTAAAACTCTTGCAAGTGCAAAGAGAATTAGGCCCAGGAACTTTTAACACTATAATGTCTGAGTCTTGACTCTCTTAAGGCCTGATCCAAAGCCCACCGAAGTCAATGGCAAGACTCTCATTGACTTCAGTGGCCTTTGGATCAGGACCTCAGAGTCCAGTCTAACAGTGGACATCAGCTTGAGTGCTTTGGTTAACAATCCCATCATATGAATTGTGGGAGCTGGAGGCAGGGTACAGTCAGTGACGGTAATTTGCTTCCCTTGTTGGTCCCATGACCCTCAGGGCACACTGCAAGACCTCTCTTTTGATTCAGGTTCTTGCCTGAGGGGATGACTTCAGGAAGCTGAATTTCTTTCATAGTCTGGGAAGTTTCTGAGTCAACATTCTGTCATCCTGGCTGTCCATTAATGTGTGATGCTTTGAAACTGATGCATATGCACCAAGAGGCTTCAATAGGCAGGCATTATTGATGTATTTATTCATTCATCCTTCATATACATCTATATTAAACTCTAGGTGCAGCGCATAGAATATAAAACACAAGCCTTGGTCAAATAAAAAAAATAAAAATACATCCATAAAATTTCAGTGGAACTGAAAGCTTAAAAGGAGAGAAAAAAATTTTAGAGGGGAAAAAAAGTAACTCTCATGGACACCATCATGGCTTTAGTCAGAACTTCTCATCCATCCCATGCCACCGCCCACCCACACCATGAAAAGCATAGCAATAATTAAAATTTTGAAAGAATGAAAATCTCTAAAAGGCAAAAGCATTTAAATAGAAAAACCAAATCCACTTACAATGGACAAGTGAGAACAGACAGCTCCAGAGAGAATCAGACAGAAGTTCCTTTTCATCTCCACTGTCATTCAAACACATGATGCAATCAGAAAAGCCTGCCACATTTTTTCAGCAACTACTTTATTCACCAAAAAATGCTTCAGTTGACCTGAAACTATTTGCAATTTATATCAAGTTCGCCAAATAGTTATGACTGAACCAAAAATCTGAAATGTTTCAGAAATGCTGAAAGGAAACATTTCATTTTCACCCAACCTGAAATATTTTGTTTCAGAATCAAGCATTTTGAAAAAAAGCAAAGGAGGACTAGATACATAACATGACAGCGATCTCACTTGTAATCTTTAGCCCAGTGGTTAGGGAACTCATCCAGAATGTAGGAGAACCCAGTCCAGTTCTGCCCTTTGTGGTGAAGAGATTTAAGCACAGGTGTCCCATACTGCAGGATAGTGCCCTAGCCACCAGGCTATGGGATATTCTTGGATGGGTCTTTCTCAGTCTCCTCTGTTGAAGCTCTGTTCTACTTTCTATAAATAATGAAATAGTTATTGGACCAGGGACTCTGGTCTCCCACATCCTAGGTAAGTACCCTATAAGGCTATAGAGTCATTCTCACACTCTCTCTCTCTCTGACCCAATGACTATGCATTGTCAATATGAATTGCCACTAAAGGAGTGAAGTTCTCCTCCTTTGATCTGGTCAAAATACCTGAAAACAAAACAAAAAATGTCAAAATGAAACATTTCAGCCTGACTCAAAATTGTTTTCACTGTTTGATTCACCAAAAATTGGGGGGGGGGGGGGGGTGGAGGGGGAAATTGACCCAAAATGTAACTTTTTTTTATTCTATTTTGGAATTGCCAGTGAACTAAAAAAATCTATTATTCACCCAGCTTTAGACAGAGCCCCTTAAATACATTACCGTCTGCTTCTACTTTGAAGTGGTGTAGGGCTGAGGGTTTTGGTTTTGTGGAACATTGGTCCACCGTCTATGGGGATAGGAAGCTGGACAGTTTGAATGGCCTCCACCTCAGTAGATGGGGAATCAACTTCCTTGGGGAAAGGCCAACTAGAGTAGTCCAGAGGGGGTTAAACTAATAGAAAAAGGGGAGGTTAAGAGACAAACATGAGCACTCAGCACAAATTTGAGAGGTTGAGAACAAAGCACTTGAAGAGAATAATTTCTGAATTGCTATACACCAATGCTAGGACCCTGGGTAACAAAGAAGAAGAACTGGAATTGCTCATTTCTGAGTATAAATTTGATCTAGTTGGTATTACTGAAATTGATGGGACAATTCACACAGCTGAAATCTTAAAATCAATGGTAATAACCTATTTAGAAAGGATTGAGTGGTAGGAGGAGAGGGGGAGTGGCGCTATGTGAAAAATGGCATTACCTGTTTCCAAGTCACTGATAACTCAGAAGAAAGTGCTCTTGAATGCTCATGGATCAATGTCCTAACAGATAAAACACAAGACTGGATACTAATTGGTGTCTGCTACAGGCCACCAAATCAAACTAGGAAACAGGATGATTGGCTCTTTACACACTTATTGACAGTGTGTAGGGGGGAAAAAGCTGTGTGGTCATGAGGGACTGCAATTTAAGTGACATATGCTGGAGGTCTCAGCTTCCAGTACTAAAATATCCAACATAAGGGAATTCTATATTAGACCTTGTCTTGACAGATAAAGAGGAACTAAATCACAGAACTAAAAATTAATGGTACAAGTGATCATGACTTGATCATGTTTACGATGTGGAAATATAATAAAGTCCAGACAAATAATATATATTCTTGGTTCTTCAATAGGGCCAATTTCTCAAAGCTGAAAAACAATAATCTGGAAAGAAGAATGTATATCAGAAAAAGTGTGAATGATCATTGGGAATCATTTCTGGAAAACCTTACCAGAAGCCACAATCCTACAATCAAGGAAAAACACGGTACTGGTTAAAAACTGGCCTGCTTTAGAGGGGAAGCGATGGCAACTGTAAAAGAAAAAGTATATATTACATAAAAATCAGATGTTAGGAATTGTAGAAAATTGATAAGGGAAGTCAAGGGATACAAGGAAAAATACGTGGCCAGCAGAGTTAAGAACAATAAGAAGAGGTTTTTTAAAATATATTAGGAACAAAAAGAATGCTGACAATGGTACTGATCCATTACTAGATGGAAATTGTAATATTATCAATAATAATGCAGAAAAGGCAGAAGTGTTCAATAAATATTTCTCTTTTGTATCTCGGGAAAAACAGATGGTATAGTCTCATCATATGGTGAAGATAACACTTTTTCCATTCCACTAGTATCTCAGGAGGATGTTAAACTGAATCTACTGAAGTTAAACATTTTTAAATCATCAGGTCCAGAGAGCTTGCATCCAAGAGTTTTAAAAGAACTGGCTGAGGAGCTCACTGGACCATTAATGTTGATTTTCAATATGTCTTGGATCACTGGGGAAGTTCCAGAGGACTGGAAGAAAGTTAACATTGTGACAATTTTTTAAAAGGGTAAATGAGATAACCTGGGTAATTATAGTCTGTCAGCCTAACATCGATCCCAGGCAAAATAATGGAGCAGTTGATACAGGATTCATTTAATAAAGAATTAAAGAAGGGTATGGAAAATAGATCTTGTTAAATTAACTTGATATCTTTTTATAAGCTTGGTTGGTAAAGGTAATAGTGTTGACATAATACTTAGACTTTGGTAAGGCATTTGACTTTGTACTGAATGACATTTTGATTGAAAAACTAGAACAATATAAAATAAACATGGGTGCACGTTAAATGGATTAAAAACTGGCTAACTGATAGGTCTCAAAATGTAACTGTAAACAGTGAATCATCATCAAGCGGGTGTGTTTCCAGTGGGGTCCTGCAGGAATTGGTTCTTGGCCCTATGCTATTTAACATTTTTATCAATGACCTGGAGGAAAAGATAAAAACACCACTTATAAAGTTTGCAGGTGACACAAAAATTGGGGGACTGGTAAATAACAAAGAGGACAAGTTACTGATTCAGTGTAATCTGGTTCACTTGATCAACTGGGCACAAGCAAACAAGATGCATTTTAATATGGCTAAATGTAAATGTATACATCTAGGAACAAAGAATGTAGCCCATGCTTACAGGATGGGGGATTCAATTTGAGGAAGCAGTGACTCTGAATAAGTTTTGGTGGTCCTATAGGGTGGGAGGGTCCCAGAGCTTGAGCTCCAGCCCAAGCCTGGAAGTCTATACACCAGTGAAACAGCTCCACAGGCCAAACCTCATGAGCCCAAGTCACCTGGCACAGGCCAGCTGCGTGTTTTTCTTTGCTCTGTTGACATGCCCTTAGGAGGCCCCAGCCACAAAAATACAACAAAGAAACAGGCCCTGTCTCAAATAGCTTACAGTCTGTTGATCTGGCTCCTATACTCTGAGATATGGAGTCTTTTATGTCTCTATTTAAGTCTGGCTAAATTCAGCAGTGACTATAAATCATTATTATCGATTGTCTACTCAGTTGCTTATGTGATAGGAGCTGATGGTCTCAAAGCAGTTCCTTTTGGACATATGTCTACATCATAAAATACCAGCACAACTGACCCTTTTCTAGATTCCCAGCAGAGGGGACAAAGTGTCATTACGGAAGCATCAATTCACAAACTACAATACTGCCAACCTTAGAGAACACAGTAAATATGCCCATAAGATACGTTTCCAAATTGAACATGCACAAACCCATTCCCAGTATTTATACATCTGTCTTGTGCATGTTTGTTGGAGCATCATGTCCTATAAAGCACTGGAACATTACAGGAAAATAGTGTAAGAACAGTCAATTTTGAATTTTCTCTTTGCCAGTTGAGTTATATTGTTTTCAATTCACATCATCTCCTCACCAGCAACTATATATGGAACAATTCTCTTTTGCTGGGTCTGCAATCCCAGTCAGTCCCTAGCCCAACTTTATGCTTTTGCAATTGTCAGGAAGTGCATATAGCTTCCTGGAAGAGAATTAGATGACCCTACACCTAAGTTACCATTATTTCTCCCAGAATCCCAAGAAGAAAAACATTCAATTCCCATTAGGGGGAGGGATAGCTCAGTGGTTTGAGCATTAGCCTGCTTAAACCCAGAGTTGTGAGTTCAATCCTTGAGGGGGCCACTGGGGCAAAATCAGTAGTTGGTCCTACTAGTGAAGGCAGTGGGCTGGACTCAATGACCTTTCAGGGTCCCTTCCAGCTCTATGAGATAGGTATATCTCCATATATTTTTTTTGTCTTTGTTTTATTTTAAATGATATACACATGCATATCTGAGAGACTCTAGCACTGAATCCCAGCTTACAGGATTCCCCCCCATACTTCACTTGACCAAATTTATATTGATTTCCCATGCCTGAGGGCACTAAGAATAACCATGTGGTTAGATGTTGATAGATGTTTGGCTGCATGTGTGTGTGTTCACTCTGTGTTCCAGCCCAGCCCTGAGCAGACAGCTGACAGACCTCGAGCGAACCGCCCAATGACCACAAGACCCATTAAGGGACAAAGGCACCCAGCCAGGTTTATTGACAATGAAGCACAGTACTAGTATCCCGCAGACTCTACCGGACCGGTAATACAGTATGTCAGTAACAATTGACCAGCTCAGTGAATTGAGGGACTTTCTGTTCCTCCCTAGGCTAGACAAAGATACTCCTTCTGAGATGCATCTTTATACCCTGATACAAACAAGTTAGTACTGCTACTCTGACATAGTCACTGCCCCCTGACATAGCTAGTTATTACCCACCTTGTACATGTTGTTTCGTTAAAACATCTCTACTACATACTGTCATCCTGACCTTATCTTTTAGGAGGGGTCAGTGTATTCCTGTTATCCTCGTGGAATGTTTTTGTACCATCCTTGATATCGGGATGTTCTGGTACCACTCAATATGGGGATGTATTTGTGTGAGTACTCTGTGACTGGCACTTCTTAGGAATGTGTATTTCTGCAATATCAGCCTTGTTCTTGCCAGGTTCTGTGAGCAGGTCTGGTCTCATACCAGGCCTCTGATACAAGGGCTTATGTCTCAGGCTCTACCATCTACAAACCATGACCTACTGCAACCAGAGAACATAAGCCTGGCTTTTCAGGGCAGATGTTCAACTGGAACTGAAGGTGGAAACAGTAAGGCAAGCTTCAGACCTCTCTCAAACTTTCAAAATAGCCCTGGTTTTCACAGGTATATCCCACATCCTGCCAGGGCTCTTAAATATTTCCTAACATAATCCAGCCTTAAAATCAGAACACAGCATCAACCACCTGCATCACCACACTTTAACATTAGGCTACAGCACCCCACACAGAATGTTGCCCTTAGCGTGACTTTTTTTACATATATAATATGTAATTATTAACTGTTTATATCCAAAAGCAGCCTAAAGGGAAGGCACAAACACTGCAGCACCGCAGCACTGCTATTTTGTCTGTCAAGACAGAGAGCATAAAGGGAGAATCCCTAAGCAAGCAGCTGCTGGCATAGGAGTAGGTGACGTACCACCAACCACATTCTAGTCTACTCTAGTCCAGTCTACATAGGCTCTTATACCATGCTCATCACTGATTACCCAGAGCAATAAAACAGCTTCCCTGTGAATAAACCTGAATCATCTAGGATGTCTGTTTGGATCTGAAAACCTGAAGTGAAAGCAGCATATTTAGCTTTGCCTCCTCTATCCAACGTGACCTTAACAAGTTAACACTAAAGAGAAGAGAATATAAAATTGCACCAATTACTACATGCTGCCACTTCTGCTTAGCCTTGTTGAGATGCTCATTTGCCATCTACCTTCTCACCCCCTGCCATCTGCTGAAGATGGCCTCAGCTATGTAATTTCTTTCCCCGCCCCCTCCACACAGCAATTTGCTGGCATTTTATGGTTCCAGTTCTGTGAAATGGCCTTCCTGTGGCTATTGGAAACACTCCTCCTCAGAGAATACAATTTTGGAATTTTCTTTCCCCTTCCCACATTAGAGTCACATTTTCGCATTTCTTAGACCCAGAAGACAGGAAGATGCTGTCAGTGGGATGATAATCTGTGAGTTGTTGTTGTTTAGTTGGCTGCCTGGCATGCTACATTAATGCGAAACATGCTACCGTGTAATGCTTGAGAGAATGTATATCGTGGCGCATGAATGAAATGCCAAATAAAAAACGAACCTGAAGTGTTTGACGCATACAGCCGTACGCATCACAGATTACCACCTTTGCCTGAAGGATCCCTGCAATCCTGTATATAATTATCTGCTGTGCTCTAGCTTTCACACTATCTATAACCCAAATAACTGAGCATCAAATGCTGAAGTTGGGTTTGTAATGGGACTGGGATAATTTATAAACCAATATGACCATTATCTGTAGCTATGAGAGAAAGGGTAAATGATCCTGCAGCCACCTCCATGACAGGTCTCCCTGGCACTAGAACTAATGTGGGTCTGCAGGATGGGAAAGGATAGGATTTGAGCAGCTGCTCAAAGGTTGTGCTGACCTTGAGGCCCAGTCGACACCATTTTCCTGCATAGCAGTGCTAGGGGTCTGACTGGGGTCAGGAGAGCCACCATTGCTCAGATTTTCTTATCTTCCATCGCCATCTCACAGCAGGCATTCATGAGGAAGGCATTCACAGACAGTTACTTCAACTGGTGATGTCTTAATTAGCCTCTGTGGAGCAGCTCTTTATCAGCTGTTTGGCCTAGGCAGGGAGATTCTTCTCCAACCCCCTCCATTTCCCCCCCCTCCACACACAAACACATACACACACACCGGCCCCAGCATCCAATTCAACTTACTCATGCTGGACGCTGTATTGAGCAATTCCTATCCCCCTCTGGCCCATGCATAGATCACAGATCTGAGTTTTCTGTTATGTGGGTGTCTGTCCCCTGCCACAGTATGATTGAATATTCTGAGATGCTGCTGGCGATGGAAGTTTCCTGACTGGTCTGGCATTTATACTGGAAATGTATGGGGTGACTATATCCCGCAATAACACATTATTGTCTAGGTCCAGCCAGAAATCAGCCCCATTATGTTAGACACTGTACTGATGCATAGTAAAAAAGAGACCAAAGAGCTTATTATCTGGTGTTCATTCCTTCCCTGCAATATTTCTCCAACAGGCATGTGACTGATGTGATGAATTGTCCATATCCATCCAATCAGTATATGCAAATCCAGTATGGCTCCTGGGTCTATGAGTGTTCTTTCTATTATCCAGTGGCCATCACAAACATTTCTTGACATCCTGATGAATGGTAAAGTATGAGAGCAGTGCAGGAACCTTTTTACATTTTGGAGCCATGAGGCACAGCAGTAGTTGGGTACCACAAATTAATGCAACAGCTACCCTTTGAGAATTCCTGAGGTTGAGCATTTAGGTAGATTCACGGCCCCCAAAGCAGATGAGGCAGCCAGAGCAGGAGTCACCGTTTTCAGGGCTTCCACTCACAGCTTTGAAAATTCTCCTGATTTTTAAGAGCATTCAATAACTAAGCACGCTGATTCCCTGCTGCATACACCTTTGAAACTTGTCCTGCACAAAGTCACATCTCATCGTGATGTTCACTTTTCTTTGAAAAAAAGGATGTACAGCAGTGTATCTTCACAGGAGAGTCCTTTTCTAGGTTTCTACCAGATATTCAGATATTAAATATTAATTATTTAATAACGACAATCATATTTCAGCAGCTATAGTTGCACTTTTAAGAGCATTAATCTGATTTCGTCTGTGGCTAAGTCGTTTAGCGCAGAGAGTGAGCTGCATTATGAATTTTTGGCAGAGAAGATAGTACTTTTTCGGATGGAATGCTACAAAAAATGTTAATATGAACAAGATTTTCTTATAAGTTTGAAAAATAAGTAATTTACCAAACAAGGAGATGTGAGACAGAGAAAAGAGAAAGCAGCAGTCTAAGAACAGAATGTATACATTTTACAAATGTTAAGGAGGACCAGAATCCAAGTATTCCTGAATTTGAAAACTAATCCTAACAAGATTCAAATAGGGATTGGTTACTCATGTGGATTCCAATAATATCTAGTGTTGGTATAATTAATATTGACAAATTTTGAAAGAGATGATAAACCTTGTGCTTCAGGGCTTAAGCCAAACAACAACAAGAGACCGTGATGTTGACTTTATATGGGGAGGGAGGGGAGATTATCCCACATCTGCCCTCTGTGGAAACAGAATACTGCAGAACAATGGAAGTGAGAGAACATTTTGGGCTGTGTCATAACCACACCATTCCTCTGAGCCTCCTCCAGGCTTAGAGATCAGCTTAGAAATGGTGAATTTGGGGATATGCCCGGTGGCATTGTGGAAGTTTGCTTCTCCTCTCACAATTCCCCTGCCCTCCTAAAGGTATTTCATTATTCAGAACAAAAATTACCCAGAATGCAATAGGCCTGGGAGCATTGCCAGGAATTCTGGGATACTAACCTAGACAGCAATGGACCAGAATCAAGACAGCACAGTGCAGCCTGACACATACCACAAATATGATGTAGATTACATTGCTGCAGCCCTAACAGTGAATAAACAACCAGTTTAAGGTACATCAGTGTAATGATATCAATTCATATGACACTGCTGGAGTGTTTTAATGTCAATGATGCCTTACTGTGCTGCGGTGCTCTTTAAAATCCACACAGATCACCGAATAGGACCTCAATTTTAAAGTCCTGTTTGAAAGTTGTGGTAACTCGCCTACGTATTGGATTTGAGAAATCAAGAGTAGTATTATATAGTGTAATATCATGCCCAAGTATAAGCTCCAGGTATTCCAGGGGATTGTCCACACCACAGGGAGCATAATCAGCCGGACACAAGTATTGTGACTTATCCATTTGGGCACATTTAATCACAGATTGAAAAAGCAGGGCAACTAATGTTACAGTTATTTATCTGTCTTAAAAATGAACATACGGACATGCTCCCCGCCCCAATTCTTAAGTAGGACAGATACCAGAGACAACAACAGGGCCTGGGCACAAATCCACTTATTTCTTTCTGCTTGCTGATGTCACTGCTTTAACGGAAACCACTGAAGCCAGTGGATACGATATCCCTTGCCACATGACAGGGAACTGCCCTCTTCTTTTGCAATTTCAACTGGTAATTTGCAGCATCCTCATTTATACACTCTTTATACAGTCCGCTGAGCCTGGCTACTTAATTACCTGAGTGGATTAATGATGATGATTGACAGTAAATTTACCTAATGAATCTGTTCTCAATGAATTGCCTGATTGCCTATTGTTCTTCATTGATTCTTACAACTCACTTTAGTTTTATTTATTATTTAATGTAATCAGTTATTACCTCTCAATCATCTTGCCCAATGATCTGACCCTTCAATGACTAATTTTATTGATTATTCCATATCTGTCCTGCTCTTAATTGATTTTGTTTGATGGGTAGTAAATCAGAAAAGCAGTTTCCTAATATTGGTCCCTTTTCTTTTTTTTTTTTTTTTTTTTTTTTGCTGCCCTCATTCTATCACTCTATTGCTTCTCAGTGTTATTGTCTGCTGTAGCCCCCTCCTTTCCTGATCCCCCATCTCCCCTCTCTTTTTACTTCTCCATCCCCTACCCTCACTGCTGTTCCCTCTCTCTCTACCCCCCTACCCCCACATCTTTACTTCCTACTTGCCTCTGGTGATATCTTCCTTCCAATCCAACACCTATCCCTAGCACAATCTGCATCAGGGCCGGCTCCAGGCACCAGCCCTCCAAGCATGTGCTTGGGGCAGCACCTGGAGGGGGGCGGCGCTCACCCGGGGAGAGCGGGGCCGCAGCCAGGCTCGCCGCCGTCCCCCGGCGCTTCAGCCAGTCCTCCCCTGCCGTGCTCCTCGCCGGGGGGCGGAGGGGCAGCATGAGGCTTTTTTGCCTAGGGCGGCAAAAAAGCCAGAGCCGGCCCTGATCTGCATCCCAGTCCCTCCCTCATCAACCTCACCCCAAACTCCTCCCCTGCCCCCCCCCCACATCCCTTACCTTCTGCTACTCTCTCTGGAATGCCAACTCCCTCTCTAAAAAAGTTCACCACCATCCAGAACCCCTTCATCTATCACTCCTTTCACCTTGGACTAGCTGAAAAATTTCCATCAATGCTTTTTTTAAAGGGAAACATGGGTTTTCATCAAAACAAATTTGAATGGCAAATACATGCTTTCCTGGAAAATGATTTTTTCTTTTTAATCAAAGAACCCTAAACCTACAGTGTTTGGATTTTTGACAAGTTGATGTTTTTCTATTGGGGGGAAAGAAAAGCTATTTTCCAGGCAGCTATCCTTTCATCTCCTCATACTTGCAGTATATCTGGATTCCTCCCCTCCTGCTCCTGCTACTTCCAGCCCCTTCTTTGCCACACTCACCTTCTTCAAATAATACTCCATGCAACAACTTCTCTCTCTCAAGGTAGCTGCCTACTGACCCCATTTTGACTCCTCCCTTATGGTCTTCCTCTCTGAGTTTGAGACCTGGCTTTCCCTTTCTTCAACGTCCCATCCTCAACCTTGTTCTTTTCATTCAATCCTTCGGCCTCTCATTTGATTTCAAGCTCTGAAGCAACTCTCCCATTCATCAAATCAGCCAGTCTCTCAACCTTGTTGCTGCTGAACACTGTTTCCTCCCAGTACCTCATCTTTTTCATCATCACCGCTTCTTCCTTCACACTTCTAAAACACATCCTCTCTTTCTGCCTGAAATCCCCAAATCTTTCCTCCAGGCCTCTTCATCCCCGGTCTACTACTATTGTTACCTCCCCCTCACCAGCCTCTCAAGCACCCACATCACTCATCTCAAGACCAGACAAAATGCAGCTGCCAAAACAACCTCTCCTCAAGACTCACCGTTGCCATGGCATCTATGAGAAGTTACCCAATTAATGATGGAGGTTGAGGGACATACAGGGATAGTTGGCAGTTAGCTTATCCATTTATAATTTCAAAATATAGAAATTCTTACACCAATTGCATAGATTTGATTGTATGCTTCTGGCCACTGTCCTTTATCACTGGTCTACTTAGACAAATAATGCCTTTGTAAAAACTGACACCAGTTAGGCTGTTGGTGTGCAGAGACCACAGCTTAGCATGCTGACTAATATTGTTTCCTTGTATTCCCCCATCTGTCCATAGCCATCTGTTGTCTCTTGTCCTATACTTCCACCGTTAAGTCCCTTGGTGCAGAGACTGTCCTTTTGTTCTGAGTTCATTGGGCTAGTTGCTATAGAGCAGGGGTTGGCAACGTTTGGCACGCGGCTCGCCAGGGTAAACACTCTAGCAGGCCAGGCCACTTTATTTACCTGCTGACGCAGCAGGTTCGGCCGATCGCGGCCCCGACTCACTGCAGTTTGCCGTTCCGGGCCAATGGGGGCGGCGAGAAGTGGCGCGGGCAAGGGATGTGCTGGCCGCGGCTTTCCGCCACCCCCATTGGCCCGGGATGGCTAACTGCGGCCAGTGGGAGCCGCGATCAGCCGAACCTGCCATGTCAGCAAGTAAATAAACTAGCCCGGCCCGCCAGGTGCTTACCCTGGCGAGCCACGTGCCAAACGTTGCCGACCCCTGCTATAGTCTCGGTCCATGACTGGAGCTCTGAGGTGCTACAAATAAATAAATTCATAGTAATAATAATTGTAAGTTCTCTTTTCTTGTGTGTCTGGGTAACGAGTCCCCAAGTCCTGAATGAGGCCTCTCAAGTAAGTATTTAAGAAGTAGGAGTCAAATGCTGTCAGTCAGTGAGCACACATTATGAATAGTGACATTTAACTGCTATGACATTTCAACAAAGTAGTCACAGTTTCATCATTACAATTAATAGGCATAAATAGATGCAATAAAAAAAAAGAGTTCTTGTTGAAAAGTCACCACGTCATAACAATGTAATTTTAACCTTCTCAAAAAGCTTCTCCTTCCATCTGACTCACCCAGATAGACCCTGTCTAGCTGCCAGCCAGTCCTGCCAGCATTCTTTTACACAGCCCCCAGCTGGGCTCGCTTCAAAATGGGATGCATTTTTCTCTAAACGTGGGAAAGAAATAAAAATATTCATTTATGAAATTTCACAAAAATCTTCATTTTTTCATAAAAACAATTCAAGAGGAAAGAAGAGTTCATTCTCAGTTTTGGTTCCCCTTTTTTCCTCCTCCATTAAAAGGTTTGGGGGAGGGGAATCCAAAATGCCCAAAAGTTTTCATTTTGAATGAAATAAAAAAAATGGTGTCAATAGACTTTTTTTTAAAGATACTGAAAAGTATTTAGGGAGCCTCCTTTCCCACTCCTCATCTATTTAGACAATGATATGATATTTCATTCATTCCCATTTTGGTACAGAGCGTAACTAATAGTCCATGCTAGGATTAACTTTCAGAAAGATGAGTAAAATTTCAAGCAAAACACACACTTGAGAAATTTGTGATCAGTTTCTGAATTAATGATCACAAACAGAAGCAAAAATCAAATAAAATTGTTGTGAATTATTTGCCAAATTTTATTATGTACTTGGCACAAATAGGGAAATGATTTTTAAAAAGCATTTATTTGAATGCCAAAAATTCAGACAATACATTGCATTTATGCGGTGTGATGCTATCCATCAGCACGAACGAGTACTGTTCTTTAAATCTGTAGCAGGTTGCAGACATGACAGGGTTGGGAAAGTTTTAGGCAGGTTCATTGCAAATTCAGTTAAGCAACCTTAATTGTTAATACCTTCTGGATAGCTAGCTCACAATTCCTGGCTTAGATCCCAGAAGTAAAGCATTGTGGGAGGATTCGCGAGGCCACTGATGCATTGTGGGACTTATAGAACATTTTTATTTTAAAACATTTGTTTTCATTTACCTTGGTAAATGGCATAAAACAGTTCAGAATGAAACAAGTTTTAGCCATTTATTAAACTTGAAGAAAGATAGTCTCTCTCAACCAGTTATTATACCACATGTAAGCCATCTGTAGATTGGGGTGGTTCATGTGTGGAAGCAAAGTGTTTTACAAATTTTCTAAGGCCTTTCATTCGTTTAATTTTTCTAGTGTAAACTAAGCCACAAGGGTTAAGCCAAAAGGTCACATGAAGTCTGTAGAAGAGCCAGCAACAAAACCCAGGAACAGCGCAGACTTGCTACAATAATGCAATCTCAAACCAAAAGAAACCTGTGTTTTGAGGTTGGGTGACAAACACAAACCTCAAGGCTAGGTTTGCCAAGGTCTAATGAGCCTTAGGCAAGTTCAATGCTCAGATGGGCTGAGGTACGGCTTGAGCTGAATGCACGTGAAACCCAGAGGTGTTTGGAAGCAATCAAAATTTGGCAGATTTAACTCCATTTTGATCTGAATATTTCAGCTGATTCAAACCTCAAATTCAAAGTCTCTGAGTCTAGGTGACCCAAAACTGAGAAAAGGTTTGCACAAACCCCTGTAAACAGGAAACAGCAACAGATGCACAATTCTAGTCCTGCTACATAGCAGACTGCCCTAACCAATACAGACCCTGGTCCCAACTCCACTCTCAATTACCCCAGTGCTGGCATAAAACAAGGATAATTCCATTGATTTCAGTGGAAAACTCTGGATTTATACCACCACAAATGAGAATAGAAGTTTGTCCCAATAAAAAAAACCTATCAAACTGGCATATGATATTTTACATTCAGATCAGCCTGTGTAATTTTCTACAGATGCAAAAAAACCCCACAAAAAAACAACAAACAAACAGCTAAGCACTTACACAAACCCTTATAAGTCTCTCTGACTACATTTTAAGCAAGTTCACATCTAAATACTTTCACTGACTGTGACTGGTTTAATAAGTGAAGCCAAAAATTATTTTAAAGTGGAATTAGGAAATCCTGTAAGCTGATTAATCAAATGCCAAGGCAAAACTTTGGTATGATATCAGAAGTTGGTCCCATTTGTATTTACCGAACTAGAACACACTAAATCTTTGCACTTTCACAGAACCTCAAGAGAGGTTGATGGTGGCACACAGAACAACTGTATGTTTAAAGTATCAGAGGGGTAGCCGTGTTAGTCTGGATCTGTAAAAAGCGACAAAGAGTCCTGTGGCACCTTATAAACTAGCAGACATATTGGAGCATAAGCTTTCGTGGGTACATGCATCTGACGAAGTGGGTATTCACCCAAGAAAGCTTATGCTCCAATATGTCTGTTAGTCTGTATGTTTAAAGATGACGGGTAAATTTTTCCAAAGCACTTAAGTCACTTAGAGCCTTTTGAAAATGGGATTTAGGTGCTGTATTTCAATACTGAACCCAGCAAAGTCTATATTGTATAGGACTATATAGCATTTGATTTCTGGGGAGGAAGGTGAGTCAATATTTTTCCACTAGGGATTTTAATGTGCTTTACAAACATTAATAAATTTCCCATATATATTATCATCTCCATTTTACAGATGGGGGGAAATGAGCCACAAAGTATGTAACAGAACCACACAGGAAATCTATTCCCGACTGATAGTCCTGTGCTTTAAATAAAAGACCTGCACATGTCTCCATTTAAGCAGATAATATGCCCCAAAAGCAGCAGCAGAAACAGGACAGTTACAGATTTACCAGTGAGCAACTAGGGTCTCCGGGCTGTGACAGCAGTGGAAGGATAGATCATTAAGAATATAAGAACAGCCATACTGAGTCAGACCAATGGTCCATCTAGCCCAGTTTCCTGTCTTCTGACAGTGGCCAATGCCAGGTGCTTCAGAGCAAATGAACAGAGCAGGTCAATTGTATGATCCATTCCATGTTATCCAGTCCCAGCACCTGGCAATCAGAAGCTTAGGGATGTCCAGAGCATGGGATTGCATCTCTGACCCAAAAGAATTAAAGCCTGTGCAAACCCACAGCACAACCACTTTGCATCATCCTTCTAGAGAGCACAACAAGCCATTAACAGACAGCCCAGGTATTTCTCTATGATAAAAACTGTACTAAAACCATCTGAGAAATGAAGGGCAAAATAATTCTATCATTCAGAGCTGCTAATATGTGTACTGGGGCCATACGTTGCTATCTATCTTCTTAAACTGCAAGCTCTTCAGGACGAGGAACATGTCTCACTTCCTGTCAAGCAGAATGTAAATTTATGGCACTGCATAAATGATCATTGTTAATGATCATCTAGCTTTATATAGAACTCCCCACTGATTTTCAACATGGAGATCAATTGCACGATGTGGCCATGTACATAAGACTAAAATTATTCTATTACCTTATATTTATAAAGCCAAATGTGGCACTGGTCCCTAGTCTACCCTAACAATTTTTTAAATGGTCAACTTTTGTGAAATACCTAAGTGACTCCTCCAACCATGTCGTAAATGGTGCCAAATTCCTGGGGGGAGGGGAGGGGAATGGCCAAAATTATTTGGCAAGTTAATAAATAGTTTCAGGTTTACCAGAACTCAGTTTTTGGATGAGTAAACCACTTAGGAGCAACTTATGCATGTTATCAAGAGTTTGGGATATTGAAACCTAAATTTCTTAAGAGTAAAACTGAGATGGTTTATCATGCACATACACACATTCACAGTATTATACTGTAATATCTTCATTAAAATATCCTCCAATTTGCTGGTTATAAAGTAGCCATCACACCTTTTCATGATAATAAAGACTTCTTATGAGGACATATTATGTACACAACATATATGTTGTGATGATTTACACATATGACAAATTATAGTTTCATGGGATACTTTTCATGCACCTATGAGCTGAAGGGGGGCAGCTGCGCCAGAAGTGGAACAGGCAACAGGAGAAAGCAGATGGCTGGATTGTTGCACTGCTAGAAGTGAGCAGCTCTACAATCTGGCTGGAGCTCCACCATCTGGGGAAGGTGCTGACATCTCCCAGCTTACTTGACCTGCCCTTTCCTGCCCTTCATAGGCCCGTCCCCACCTACTTTTGAGTCTTTACCAACCAGCTCCAGCCCTCACGCCAAGGAGCAGGGCTTGTGGGCTTTAATTGCCACTGTATCTCCACTCCTGGTGGATTTGGGGGGAGGGGGCTAAAATTCACAGAGAGAATCTGGCCCCCTCTTCAAATTTTATGGATGGTGTTTACAGTGGGCCAAACCAAGCCCCCAGTTCCACTTTCTCTCCCTCCACACAAAATAGAATCCACCCACTCACAGGCGTTGAAAGAAGCCACCACTACTTCTCCCAAAAGTTGAACTTCATAATCTCCACCCAGCTCTCAAGGCTAATGGCCCCCTTCTTATCCTTGCCATAGCTGCTTGCCAGTACTTCTCTGCCTCCTGATCTGACTAACCTCCCCCCGCCAGTTCCTGGCCTGAAAGGCAGCTTAGGATCATAATATAGGAATGCTTAGCAAGCAAACATTCATTCAGAAGCGACCTCCTCTTTCTCGGATGGACTTCTAGCATCACCTAGCCTGACCAGCAGCTGTTCCCATGTTAAAAACATTGAATAGGAAATAAACTTTAATCTTTAGTCCCTGGTTCAGGAAATCACCCATCTCAGGAAAATACGTAAAGCACACGCTCAATTTTAAACACCTGCTTCAACACTTTCCAGTCTCAAATCTTGAGGTACTTCTGTGAGTGAGGTTAAGGATATACAAAGTTTACTCCATCACCTAGTTCAGGGGTGTAATCCACAGAGCACACAGTGAAGTTATGTAACAATTTAGGACTGGGAATGCAGCAGAATATAAATTCTAACTGAAACTTCAGGACACATTTAATCAGACTGAATGCAATTACTAGAGTTGAAATTGGGCCAAGGCACCACTCAATTTTTTCCTAAGATATCTGTACTGATAAAAAGGATTTTATGGTTTGTTTTTATTAATCTAGAGCGCAGTTCCTCAATTACTACAATGATGGGCATGCTAGGCATGGCAAAAATAGGCAAGAGAGACTTCTTTCAGGAAAATGAGGGAAGCACCTGATCTGCTTTCCTAGCATTCCTTTAAATATGTGCAAGTGAGAAGTTACACACCTTTTAAATTACAGCTCACTGTGCATCATGGACTATCAAAGTCCTGATAAGTACAGACTTTATCTACCTGCTATCTAAAACAATAGTGTGTGTGTTTTCTTGACAGTCTGATAAACGGCAATCTGACATTTAAGGAATGGACAGTGACAGATACACAGAGCAATCAGCAGTAGCTGCAGGGCTTTGAAGGTGACTGGTGACTCTGTGAAAGAGAGAGATAAAGAGGTAAAACATTCTTACCACAACTTGTCTACAGCACTACTTTATATGACAATTTGAGCTAGGAATGTGTGTTTTGAAGTGGAAAATATGTGCCCAGTGAATATAAAGGAACCACCACTAGAGTTCAAGGGCAGCCAGAAAGCTAAGAGAGGCCTAAAGAGACAAGGTGGGTGAAGGGGATATCTTTTATTGGACCAACTTCTGTTGGTGAGAGAGGCAAGCTATCGAGCTACACAGAGCTCTTCTTCAGGTCTGGCAAGAAGAGCTTTCTGTAAGCTCAAAAGTCTGTGTCTCACCAACAGAAGTTGGTCCTATAAAACAGGGGTTCTCAACCTTTTACTTTCTGAGCCGAGCCGCGCCCCACCATGCTATAAAAACTCCACAGCCCACCTGTGCCACAATAACGGGTTTTCTGCATATAAAAAGGTGACATACTGTACCTCGGGGGAACACCCCCATGTTTATCCTTCTAAAATGACGGTGTGGTATCCAATGCAAAGTTTGTCATGTTGGGTGTCTTCAGAAGGCTCATGATGCACTGAGCATTGTTGTTACATAATGTTATGTAATGTTATAGGTTATAATTTCATGTATATAGTTATGAGGCTGAAAATGTATCCTCATGGCTTAAAGTAACCCCAGGCAAAAACTCCCCAAGAGCCAAGAGGGGCAGTTCACACCTCATCAAAGCATGTATGGGACAAACCGAGCCCAGCCTCACAGGAATAAAGGACGCTGGCCTAGGCAACAACAAAAGGATCTGTTGGACTCTTAAGTGAGTTAGCCCCCTTCCTTTGGTCAGTTTGGGACTGCGATGAGGTAATGCTCACCTGACCTGATGGGGGGAAGGGGTGGCAAAGCAAAGAGGGAAGAAAGAACATGATAAAAGGGAGAGACATTTGCCATGCTTTTCTTCTCTCCTCCACCTACATCTACAGACACTGCACCAAGCGACTGAAGCGCTGATCAAAGGGGAAAGCCTGGCTGAAGAGCAACCAGCCAGCCTGTGGTGAGAAGCATCTAAGTTTGTAAGGGCACTGAAAGTGTTAAGATCAGCTTAGAATGCGTTTTGCTTTTATTTCATTTTACCAAATCTGACTTGTTATGCTTTGACTTATAATCACTTAACATCTATCTTTGTAGTTAATAAATCTGTTTGTTTATTCTACCTGAAGCAGTGTGTTTGGTTTGAAGCATGTCAGAAGCTCCCCTTGGGATAAAACGCTGGGTACCTATCCATTTCTTTGTTAAATTGACCAACTCATATAAACTTGCAGTGTCCAGTGGGCATAACAGGACACTGCAAGATGGAGGTTCCTAGGTTTGTGTCTCAGACCGGAGATATTGGCTAGTGTCATTTGGTTGCACAATCCAAGGAGCAGCTTACATTCTAGAGGCTGTGCGTGAGCAGCCCAGGAGGGGGGTTCTCATAGCAGAGCAGGGTAAGGCTGGCTCCCAGAGTCAAGGATTGGAGTGACCTAGCAGATCATTGGTCCGGATAACACCAGAAGGGAATGTCACAAAAATCCAGGGCTGGCATTAGGGGGTAGCAAGCAGGCAAATTACTTGGGGGCCCTCATGTCACAGGAGCCCCCGCAAAGCTACATTGCTCAGGCTTCGGCTTCAGCCTTGGGTGGCAGGGCTCAGGGCCTGGGTTTCAACCCCATGTGGCAGGGCTTCAGCTTTCTCCCCTGGGCCCTAGCAAATCTAACACTAGCGCTGCTTGGAAGCCACCCCGAAACCTGCTCACAGCCCCCCAGGGTGCCTCGGACCCCTGGTTGAGAACCACTGCTATAAAAGATATTCTCCTCCCCGACCTTGACTGTCTAATATCTTGGTACCAACATGGCTACAACAATACTGCAAACAAGAGAGGCCTAAAGAAGATGAAGGATGAGCAAAGCCAGAGAAGAGGAGGAAGTGGGAGAGATTTAAAGCAGCCACACAGGAGATGCAATGATTCTCGAAGCAAATAAGGAAGTAAAGCTTTATGCAACCTGGAGCAGCTGTATAGAAAAGATTGGAGGATTCACTGCAGTCTGCTTAAAAATCTATAAAAACAATGGTCAGAAGGCAGTCTTCTAGGCTGGTGTGCACTGTGCTGTGGAGGGCAAAATCAATATAATCTGATTATGTTTTTACTTTGAAAAACTGTAGTGGAAATTCTGCTGTCTATTATCTCCTGTCTTACAGGAGAGCAGAGTTCTCACTTTAAAGTGAATGTTGTACAGAAGAATCTGATTTCACATCCCCTTTACATCTTTGTTCCTGAAAGGGACATTAGGGAAAAATCATTCTAAACATCCTTGTTAGTCTTTAGATTTCCCCTCCTTCATCTTATTCATCCCACTATTCATCCCAAATATACTTCTGGTCAAAGCTAATAGGACAGGTCATTTTGGAGTTCAGAACCCCTGCCATATTTATTCCCAAACAACAATCTTTATTACAGTTAAGTACCTTAAGGGCTCCTTTTCCCCTCCCAAACTTTCTCCATCTTGTGAGGTTATATACTGTAAACTCTTTGAGGTAAGGATTATTTTTTATTACACATTCGTAAAGAGTCTAGCCCAATGGGGCCCTGATCTCAGCAGGGGCCTCTGTGATCTAATTGTAATAGCGATCATTCGTACAAAAGCGCTGTAAAATGATTATTTTAAAACAACAATTAAAAGCCAGAAACAGAGTTAAGGTCACATTTAGAAAAAACAAAGCATTTAAAAGTCTGGAAATTCACAGTGAAAGAGAGACACAACTTGACATCTAGTCAATTTTAAAAAATGAGAGAAAAGTCTTTCAGTATTAAACCTGAAGACCAGAAATCGAACTTGATCTAGAGGCCAAGGCAGGCCTGTTTACATTTCAGATCTTTCTGTGTGTAGCTGTTTGTGCAGGTTTTGCCTCTATTTTCAGCATATGAGTTCTTAGGCTAAATTTCTCAAACTTGAGTGCTTGAAGTTAGGAACCTAACCCCAAATTTAGGCACATCAGTAAAAGTGGCCTAATTTCCAGAGGTGCTGAGCACTTGCAGCTCCTACTGACTTCGTGGGAGATGCAGGTTGTTCAGCAGTTCAGTAATAATGTCATGATTTCCAGATGTGCCTTAATATGAATTTAACTTTATGTACCCACATTTGACTATTTTAGCTTATGCATCTTATGTAAAAACTTGAGTATCGTCTTTATACCCTAGGATCTGTATGTACCACACAGAGAGGTAGAAATAGATACACAGAAAGATTTAAAATTAAGTATTTTTAGTGCTTGGGAAACCAATACAGCACAGATTACAGCAGTACAAACAACTTCCCCACATGATTGAGCCTTAATGTATCGGAATAAATTCTAGAGGCAAAAGGATCATTCATAATCCCTGGCCGAGTAGTCCCATTTGATGAGTAAAATGAACAGGATCTTGCCCTTTGAAAATGCAAAATATGAATATTTTTGATGTAGTTAGAAAATTGTCACCAGACCCTGAAGCAGTGCTGTCCTAGTCTAGTATTTTCCAGCTGTAAATACTTTTAAATACATTTTATCCACTCAGCTCACACAAAAAAAGCACAATTAGTTGCTCTGTAAAATAATTTAATAATTGGTTAAACTTAACTAATCAACATGAGCAAATGTGCTTGCAGTTTAACCTCACATTTACCTTGAAACACACCTTCAGAGTAGTAACAGTTATGCAACTAGCATAACTATGCAACTAGCCCTAGGCACATGCTTCCTCCACTGATGCCTGGAGCCAGCTCTGGTCGGCGATTCCTCATAGGTTGAGGGTGATAGACAGTTATCGCCCCTGGATCCGCAGGTGGCTAAAGAGATTGATCCACAGATCTTGTCACCGTTGGGGCAAACATTTCCCAGTGAAAGGGGCAGATCTGGCTTATTGAGTCAGGAGGCACCAGCGCATTGTCAATGTCAGCTTTCTGTGACAGAGGGCTGCAGAGGTAAAAGGAAGACTGCGCCACTGTAGTGCTTCAATCTTGACTTTAGCAAAGCTTTTGATATGGTCTCCCACAGTATTCTTGCCAGCAAGTTAAAAACGTATGGATTGGATGAATCGACTATAAGGTGGATAGAAAGCTGGCTAGATTGTCGTGCTCAACGGGTAGTGATGAACGACTCAATGTCTAGTTGGCAGACGGTATCAAGCGGAGTGCCCCAGGAGTCGGTCCTGGGGCCGGTTCTGTTTAACATCTTTATCAATGATCTGGATGATGGGATTAATTGCACCCTCAGCAAGTTCGCACATGACACTAAAATGGGGGGAGAGGTAGATACGCTGGAGCGTAGGGATAGGGTCCAGAGTGACCTAGACAAATTGGAGGATTGGGCCAAAAGAAATCTGATGAGGTTCAACAAGGACAAGTACAGAATCCTGCACTTAGGATAGAAGAATCCATGCATTGCTACAGGCTGTGGACTGACTGGCTAAGCATCAGTTCTGCAGAAAAGGACTGGTGATTACAGTGGACGAGAAGCTAGATATGAGTCAGCAGTGTGACCTCGTTGCCAAGAAGGCCAACGGAATATTGAGCTGCATTAGTAGGAGTACTGCCAGCAGACTGAGGGAAGTGATTATTCCCCTCTATTCGGCAATGGTGAGGCCACACCTGGAGTATTGCATACAGTTTTGGTCCCCCCACTACAGGAGGGAATGTGGACAAATTGGAGAGAATCCCGCGGAGGACAACGAAAATGATTAGGGGGCTGGAGCACATGACTTATGAGGAGAGGCTGAGGGAACTGGAGTTATTTAGTCTGCAGAAAAGAAGAGTGAGGGGGGATTTGATAGCAGCCTTCAACTACCTGAAGGGGGGTTCCAAAGAGGATGGAGCTAGGCTGTTCTCAGTGGTGGCAGATGACAGAACAAGGAGCAATGGTCTCAAGTTGCAGTGGGGGAAGTCTAGGTTGGATATTAGGAAAAACTATTTCACTAGGAGGGTGGTGAAGCACTGGAATGGATTACCTAGGGAGGTGGTGGAATCTCCGTCCTTAGAGATTTTTAAGGTCAGCCTTGACAAAACCCGGGCTGGGATGATTTAATTGGGGTTGGTCCTGCTTTGAGCATGGGGTTGGACTAGATGACCTCCTGAGGTCTCTTCCAACCCTAATATTCTGTGATTCTATGAAGACACTACCTACGCTGACAGGAGGGCTTCTCCTGTCAGTGTAGGTAATCCACCTCCTGGAAAGCCAGTAGTTATGTTGATGGGAGAAGCCCTTCCATCGACATAGCACTGTCTACACTGGGAGTTAGGTCAGTATAACTGAGTCACTCAGGGGTGTGCATTTCCTCACCCCTGTGCGATGTAGTTATGCCAATATAAGTTAATAGTGTAGACCAAGCCTGAAGGACAAATATTGGCAAATGAAGCTAAAGAGAATCTTCACTGATTTGATGTTAACATTTGTATTGCACACCAAAAAGAGAATGTTGCTTTAAATACTATATTTAATAAAAAACATGGAATGTAGAAAGATTTACTGCAAGTTATAGTCTTTAATGACATGATCTACTATTTTTCCCCCAGGACCCCTGCCTCATTCATTGCACAGTATGGATGGTGCTAACTGAATTACCAGCTGTTCTATATTTTGTTTTATCCTCGTTCAGTGTGTGTCCACAGACTTTATTGATTGCACACTATTCAAACCCTGCTCTGAAGATAAAATTATTAATCTCCTCATGGTCTCTCCTGTGGCACTCATCACTGTAGTATCTGAGTGCTTCACAAATACTGAATTTATCTTAACTCGCCTGGGAGGTGAGGAAGGGAAGGTATTGTTCCCCATCTGCAAAATAGGGAATTTTGAGTATGTCTACATTTACAATGCTACAGTGTAGAACTACCTATACCAGTGGGAGAATCACTCCCATCAGTGTAGGTCAGGGGTCTCAAACTCAAATGACGACAAGGGCCACATGAGAACTAGTACATTGGCCCGAGGGCCGCATTACTGACACCTCCCCCGCGCCGCCCTCGGCCCCGCCCCCACTCCACCCCTTCCATGAGGCCCCGCCCATCCCCTGCCCCCATTCCAACCCCTTCCCCAAAATCCCCACCCCAACTCCACCCGCTCCCTGCGCCCAGGGGGTACAAAAGGGGTGTGGCAGGGGCTCAGGGCAGGGAGTTGGGGTGAGGGGTGTGGCAGGGGGTCAGGGTGCAGGAGGGGTGTGGCAGGGGGCTCAGGGCAGTGGAGGGGAGCTGTGCGGGGTGCAGCAGGAGGTTCAGGGCAGGGGGTCAGAGTGCAAGGTGCGGCATGGGGCTCAGGGCAGGCAGGCAGGGAGCCTTCCCTGCCCCCGCTGCACGTCGGGCCCGAGCCGCTCTAGGTAAACGCGGGGGGGGGGGGGGGGGGAGTGAGGAGCTCGCAGGCCGCAGAAAATAACCCCACGGGCCACTTGTTTGAGACCCCTGGTGTAGGTAATCCACCTCCCCAAGCTGTCAGCTGAAGAATTCTTCCATCCACCTAGTGCTGTTTATACCAGGGGTTCGGTATTTTTCACACCCCTAACAGATGAAGTTATACCAAAGTAAATTCCTAGTGTAGACCAGGACTGAGGCAAGAAAGATTAAGGTCAAAAGTTTCCACTACTTTGGATGCCCAATCTGACATGCCTAGGACCTGATTTTTCAGAGTAGTTTATACAGTACTTTATACATTCAATGAAACGCTCTGATTGACTTCAGATGCAGCTCTGTGTGCTCAGCACTTCTGCAAATCAGGCCCTGGTGTATGGTGTCAGCCACCCAGAAAATGATGAACATGCAATTAATAACCACATGTGAAAAGTCTGGTTTAAGTGACTTGCCCAGCATCACATAAGAATTGTGAAGAGGCAGGAAACAATTCCAGCTCTCCAGAGCATCTTTCTCTTTCTGCAGTCTCCTGCCTCATTCACTACAAACCTTCCAACTTCTGCCACAAATGAAACAGGGTTCCTATAGGCAACAGCCTTCTTCACTACACAACCCTGACACCCCATTCCCCCAAATAGCTACATCCTGTGCACTGAATGAAGCGGAAAGTCTGGCAACCTTAACAGTAGGTGGTGCTACCAGCCCTGCCTAGAACTATACATAGCACTTTGGATTTTTAGATGCTTAGTGATGCTGAGTATTAGTAATAGTTTTGTCCTCAGGAGCAGATCAAATGTGGGAATAGATCTTTTCATTATTTGCAATAACTTTAAATGAAATAATCCTACAAAAAAAGAGAAAGGAAAACGTATTCTTTTATTTTGTTTACCTAAGTAATAACAAAGGAAGCAGTTCGGAGGAGTACCATAGTTAGTAGGAGTTTTGCCTAAATAAGGACTGTAGGACTGAGCCCTTAAAAAACTGAACAAGCCACAAAACAAGTGGGATGTAACATTAAACCCCACAGGAAAAAGACGAGTCATTATTAATTAGTGACTGAGTAATGACTTTGTCTCATACCTATAAATAGTATTTTTGCCGCCATATAATCTGAGAAGTACAAGAGTAAACAGTTTTCCACTCGACTGACTGAAAGTTACTCATGGTTTGTCAGAGATCAACAGAGATTGTTCCATGGCAGTCACATTGGCTATTCTCAGGGTATGTCCAGACTACCCGCCGTATCGGGGGGTAGCGATCAATTTATCAGGGATCGATATATCGCATCTCGTTAAGACATGATATATCAATCCCCGCACATGCTCCCCGTCGACTCTGGAACCCTACCAGAGCGAGCGGCGGTAGCAGAGTCGACGGGGGAGCCGTGGCCGTCGATCCCGCGCCATGAGGACCCAAGGTAAATCGATCTAAGATACTTCGACTTCAACTATGCTATTCACGTAGCTGAAGTTGCGAATCTTAGATCAATCCCGCCCCCAGTGTAGACCAGCCCTCAGTCACTAACATCTTTAAACTGCAAGAATGATGGCAATGGTAGGCTCTTCTTAATGAGATCAAACTCCAGTTGACTTCAAAAGAAGGTGTATCTAAATAAGGAAAGCTGGATCAGACCCAATCTCAGTAAACTAAAATTATACCTTAGTAATGAAGGGTATTACTGCTGATGTGCATGTAAAGATTACTCACCTAGGTGAGGCTTGCAGAATAAAGCCTAAAATATGTGCCTAAAATATGTAGTCATCTCAATGTACCAGATCAAAGGCCTGACCCTGCAACTATTACTACTGGCATGAGCAGTCCTTACTTATGCATGTAGCCACATTGAAAGCCTATGGGACAACAAAGATAGGGAGCTAAAATACTGAGCCCCACAAGAGTGACACTTCTGTATTTATAAGTGGTAAATTCTCACTTTGGAACTGATTCTGCAAAACCTCATACAGGCAAGTAGTCCTGATGGGAGTAGTTCCACTAGTGTGCATGGAGTACAGATTATTTGCACAAGGAGGGGGTTGTGTTGAGGAAAGAGCTAGATCATGCATCAAGTGCTTTCGGAACATGGCGCACAGAGGATAGTTTTGTGGCTAAGGTTTTGGACAATGACTTAAGAGGTCTAGGTTCAATTCCCAGATAGTCCCAGAAGACATCTGTGGCATCAGTTAACTACTCAATCTGCCTCACATCCTGCTACCTCCAGTCAAGAGGAAAGGAGTCTTTTATTCAAAACCTCAGTTGGTTTCCAGTAAGAATTGAAATGAGGAGCTCTAAGCACACCTTCCCCTAAATATAAAACTGAATGATTCTTGAGTTTCCATGTAAAACAAAGGCCTCCTTATTTTAGTTAATACTTTCACAATATAGACAAAATTACCTGTCATGGGTTTAACATGATATCCTGCCACCACAATTAACAAGAGCAAACGCACACAGGAAAAATGTAAAGTTTAATTTTCTGTGGCACAATCACTTGATTATTTTGGTATATTTTCTATTTATAATTTCCAATACAAACGTCCCTGTTAGCTTCCTGTCTCCAGAAGCAACAACTTCTTTTATTTGGCGAGTTTCTTCCTTTCAAAGAAACAACTTTGCGATAATCAGTATGCTTAGGGGTTTGTGGGGAAATGCAAGAGTAAATGGAGTAAGTGGAGGAGCCACCAAAAGCTGGTGTTTGTAAACAGTCTGAGGGAAATGGCTAAATATTAAGGTTAAATTTGAAAGTTGTAGCACCAGTGCAGTCGTCAAACCAGCTGTTGGTTTATAAAACTGAAAAGTCATATAGCAAATTATTTCCCACATCACCTATCCAGGCACCCCCCAAAAATAGTCACCCAAACAAGGAACTGGGAGCCTGTAGCATAGAGGTGATGAAGAGGAACCTGCATCTGGAAAGGTCAGCCTTGTTTGTTGCAGACTGAAGCATTTTCGAATTTATTCTCTCCTCAATAGGACAAAGTCCTCTGCAGCTGCTTGGCTGTAATTGCTAGCTCTGCATTAAAGAAGGAGCTTCTGTCATGCCTAGCCAGTGAACTGATATTAACATGTACCCCCCAATCCCCCGAGACTGGTTATAGTCCCTGAAAGCCTCAGAGGATCAGAATCTGATTTTAAGGAATTAAATGATTGGTAACGTTTTTGTTATTGCGGCAGACAGAACCTAAAGTAATTGCATCCTAGACTGGCTCCAGCATAAGATTTCAGAAAGTCGAATTACATCCAAAAATCATTCAAGGATGCAGTGCTTAATTTGTGCCAGGGGTTGCCAGGGCTTGGCAGTTCATAGCCCCAGCATCTCTGGGCTTGCCACATCAGTTATGAAAGTAAAAAAAAATTGCTTAAACCCCTGCACCTAATTGGTTGAGCCCAGGCATCTCTTTCAGCACAAATTAAGCACTGCAAGGATTATGTCATAGAACACAATTCAGTATTCTGAAAAAGAGTTACTTGACATTCAAACATGATTTGTTCTGGCACTCACTACAGAAAGAGGGCATTTTGGAGGGAAATCGACTGCTACTCCCTCTTACCTTCCATTTGCTACTAAGAGGAGAGGAAGAAAGCCAGATGATGGGGGTCATAGGTGCTGGAACTAGTGATGCTGGGGGTGCTGCTGCACCCTCTAGCTTGAAGGGGTTTCTATCATATACGGGGTTTACAGTTTGGTTAAATGGCTCCCAGCACCCCCACTATACAAATTGTTCCAGCACCCCTAGGAGATGGGTGGAAGAGGGAGAAAAGAAAGACGTCAGGCTATATATTCCCAAAGATCATATGATTAGTCAATAGATGGGAGTGTTTTTCAAGGCACCGCAGACCTACATTGTACCTAGTTTCAAACCAGACTCCTTGGAAAATCCCCTGAGTAGCAGGAGCCTGGTCCTTCAATGAGTCCTAACTGCAGCATTCCCCTTTCCCGTTGCAGCTGGAGAAGGTGAAATTTACACTTTGATGAGCCGGCTCTGGAGATGCACAGACATGGACAAAAAAAAAAAAAACAGCAGACTCTCCACATGTTTTGCATAATAAAGTGCACGGGAAGGGTCTCCTTGCAGCTTTGATTTCAAAATTGGGGGAGTTGCTCAATGCTTACAGATCTCCCCTCCCAACACCTGGAAACACATTCGGGTGTCTCAGGCACACCTTGAAAAATCAAAAGCCAGGGGAGCATGAAGGTCTTTTTCTTTGTTAGGGACCAAAAGGCATCACTGCAGCGTGGCATGATCCCGGGGTACAGCCAAGCCCGCAACAGCCAGAGAAGTGAGAGCGCCCGTTGCGCTTTCCCGGGAGAGACCTCGGTGTTGGTTTATTTGCATAAAAAAAAGAAAGAAACATGGTTCGTCCTTTAGCCCACCCCCACTGCCCACACAGGATCCCAAAGGTACCAAACCACTACCCCCAAAAACACTTTTCACAGCAGAAGGGTCTGGCCAGCCCCCCACTAGTTAAAGCCGCTACGAGTTTGTATCTGAACTCTTGGGGTGGGGGGTAAAGATCAATATTTGAGTGTGACAAAGAAAGTTCGGCTTTATTTATTTGGGGGGTGGGGCTGTACACGGGGCCCACTGCGCTCTGCTCCGCCTGTCCCTGGCTGCCCTTGGGCTGCCCCTGGGCATGGGGCAGGGAGGCTGGGTACCTGAAGCCGGTGACTGCGGTCTGGTTGCTCCTCCACGCCTTGCCCTGCTGCAGCAGCACCCCCTGCACGACCTCCTTCTCGTCGGGCAGCCGGTACACGGGGAAGATGTAGAGCCAGCAAAGGACAAAGACACACAAGGCACTGGCCCCCCCGACGGGCAACCGGGTCCGGGGACATTTACACACCGGCCCCGCCGCCGCCATCCTCCTCCTCCTCCCCCGGCAGATCTTCCTCCGGGCCGGGCTGCAGTCACTCATCAGTCCCGGCGAGCGGCCGCCGGAGCGCCAAAGCCCCCCATGCAACAGACACAGAGCCGCCGCCGCGATGGTGAGCCGGCTCCCCCGGGGGCTCCCCGTCGGCCGCCCCGCTGCTCTAGGGACGGCGGCCATCCTGAAGGCCAGCGGCGGATGCCATCGCAGCCCAGTTAGCCGGGGGAGCGGCTGCCCGCTGCTCAAGCCAGGGATCAGCAGGGCTCAGCCGCTTCCTCTCTCGGTAGCGGCGGCTGCTGCTGCTGTCTCGCTTCCTCCCAGTCATTTGGTCCTCTGCTCCCCCTCCCTCCCCTTCCCCCCGCCAGGCACACAGCACCCGGGGAGCTGTCACTGCAGCAAGTCCTTGTACATTTCCATTCTGCCGCCCGTTCCCGGGCTTCCCTCCTGCTCCCCAAATCCGATGGGAACAAAGAGCTGCCCCTCCCCCCTCGCTCCAGGAGCTGTCAGCAACCTTCTCCTGCACCCCTGAAATCGGGGAGATGGGGGCAGGGACGCGACACGACAGCGGGGTGACCGGAAATCAGGGCTTTTTTTTCCCCCGCAGGAAAAGAAAATATCTCCTTTGACCCGTTCAGATCAGCGCCTCCTGGATTGGCGCTGGCAGCAGGGTTTAGCTTTTTTGCTCGCCTTCAGTAAAAGGGGGGGGGAATCAGGCTGAGCCGGGCAATGGCAGGAGACTTACATGATCCCCCTACCCCCAAAGTCCCGCCCACCCCGCCACCCCCCCAGCTGCTGTGACACTGCATCAGTCACACGCACAAAGCAGCCTCCTTCCTCCACTCGCCTCGCCGAGGAATCCCAGCGCGCCGAGCCGAGAGCCCCGCAGAGATCGCGCCACCCTTCCCCCGCCCCCAAACATCAGTCCACCCTGCAGCCTCCCTTCACCCCACACCGCTGTTCCCCGGGGGCTTCCACCCTCAATCGCCTCGACAGGATCCCCCCCCCCCCCGGCCCCACACGCATTCACAGTACATAACTCCCCACCCCCACTTCCCAGCACACCCAAACAAACCCAGGATCTCACTAGTCTCAGGCGATTCCCATCCAAGCCTACCCCGCCCCCATCCTAAATAACCTGGCGGGATGCCACACGCCGCCTTATCCCCATGCCCAGGACAGGATTCCCGCCCCATCCCCAATCAACCACCCTGCTAAACCCCGGATCTCACTGGCACATAGGGACATGGCTCCGGTACATGCCCCCGCCGCCCCGTTCCCCGCGCTCCCGGCAGTAAATGACGAAACACAGGCAGGATCCTGGATCCAGGCTCGCTCTCTCTCACACACACCCTCCTTTTCTTATATACTGCACCCAGATGTGCAAGCAGCTGGGATCCAGCCGGACACAGACATCAGCCTCATGGCGCAGAGCCTTTGCTGCGACCGTTTCTACTCATTATTTATATTGGGAAATCACTTTCCCCCATTAAACCCTCCATCCCGAAACCCTTTTAAAATGTCAGCCGGGGCCATTCTTATACAGGGATCTCGCCCGAAAACCGTCCGTCCTTCCAGCCACCAAAGTACTGCAAAGTGGGGAAAGCCCAGCATCACACCTCCCATCCCGCTCGCTCTTCAGCACGCCCTTGCGGCTGACTTGTCTAGCTGCATACAGCTAAATTGTCAGCATATTGTGCTCCGGGGTTAGAGCTAGCTGTGAAGAATGACAAAATATAGGAAAAACTGAGAGACTGGAGTTCATGTGGATTAGCCTGGTCATTCCTCTCCCCCCCCACCCGCCACATTTTTGCCCCTTTCTAATGCTAGCCTGTTTGATACGACGGGGGGGGGGGGGGCACACTCCTTTTTTAACCCCACAGATCACTCAGTTTGAAGACAAGCTACACTAACTAGCCAAAGCATACCAGTTGTGCATGGACTTTCACCAGCAACCTGAGACTCTGTTAGTTATTTACCTCCCTCAAACTGCCAGCCACTAGGAATTAGACTGAATCCACCATCTCCATCTCACATATGCCACTGTAGGGGAACTAGATGATAGTGTTTTGTGGTCAGCGATGAGGTCTGCTGGATTCAAACCACTATCCTAGAAACAGGGGCCGGATTGCCAGTCTCTTGTGCTGTGCCACTGACATCGGAGCAACTATACAGATATTTTTGGATGATACAACACATTAAGCTAGTGGCATTGGGAAACCTGAATTAAGGACGGCCTCTAAGAGGCAGCCACACTCTCTAACTTCTCTAAGTGTTTCGTACAATTGTGTTTGATCTTTAGATGCAAAGCACTTTTATCAAGGCAAACGATTTTGCTGCTACACAGTTGTCAGTGTATTTTAAAATAGCTTCGATATGTTGTAAAATAAAGACAATTTTTACTTACATTAAGGGCCAAATTCCTCAATATCTGTGTGTATGAAGTTTCCGGAAAATGAGAGAAACTGATCCCAGAGCTCGAATGTAGGAAACTGGGGATGCACCCATGGCTGAAATTCCTCCAATATTGTTAGTATATGCTGAGTTACAGTATCATCAGTCTCTTTAATAACATGTTGTAAGGACTTAGTGTCTTCAGACAAACACTTTTGTGTGTTAGACAAAAGTTGCCTGACAAATGCTAGAACTACATGAATACCTCCACCTGGTTCACCCCATTTAACAAATGAATAACATTTCAGAGCACTCAGAGCCTCAAATACTGAAGATCAGGCACATCAGAGCACGGTTGCGTTGCTTACCAACAAGCATTTGATCTGCAGTACAAGCCTCCGAATCAACAAGAAGTTCTAGTAATCCTGCTTCTCCCAAAAAAATCCCACTACATGCAATAAAACAGCACAGGATGTGAAAACCACCCAGGTGAATCACATTGGTACCAAGTTCATTGCAGAGATCAATTTCACCTGCTGAACAACAGCATAGAGCTGCTGACATTCCCTTACATTTCAGCACTGTAGTATAGACTGTGGCCAGGGCAGCTGGTTTGGCATCCACAGTAGGTACATATGCAACTGCTGGGTAGGTGCTCTTTGTTGCAAGCTTCTGGTTGAAACTAGTCCAGAAGTGTGAACAATATCAACCTCATTTGATATTGGTAGGATATCACAAGGCAGTAGTCTTAAAAGACACCAGCGGAGATCTCTGATAGTGTTCATTTGTAGGTGACAAGAGTTTATTTTCTCAAGTACTTTTTCATGACAAGTCAGTTCTGGACATGGACTAGGTTTTTCAAACGCTGCAAACTGGATAAGACACTGATTGCCCAGGGAGAGTAAGTGACATTTCTTTCCCATGCTTCAGTAATATTTCTTGTGAAGCTGGACTAACTGCAGACTGTTCTTGGAATACCATTCTAGCCATCAATTGGAAGGTATTCTTTCCATCAATGGTTTCTACCTTTATGTCTCTATCATCTCCTTCATGGATGAGATTTCCACCAGCGTGAATTGATACAATTCTATTTGGAATGAATATACCTCACTGGAGTCTTTCTACTTCCGTTTTTTCAGCACTTGTGATGAACCACCTCAACTCATAATTGATGCAGAATTCATGAAGGCGTAGTATGTCAATTAAACTATGTGACCAATTATGGTGTAGCTGTGCAGCAAGGCTTATGTGTAGCAGCGTGATAATTTTGGAAATATTAAATACTCTGCAGCTGAGAGGCACCTTCTTTGAATGTCTTCTGAATGAGGATACTCATTGCTGGCTGAATTATGTGCCTCGTTATCTAACCACCAAGGGACAAACTCCTTTACCAACCGACGCACAAAAGTAACTGACCTCTAAACTACAACCACCTTTGGATAATATTCTGAGATTATCGTTTTGCCTGTTTCAGACCAAAGGATTGAAGCATAATTATAGAAAACTTGTTCACTTGAAAGCTGTTCATCAGACTCACTCACCTGAAGAGCATCCACAAAACGTTTAGATGACTTAAGTTTCTGTTTCAGGTTACTAGCAACTTGGATAGTGTCAGCTAATGTTATTACACTACATAGAACAATGGTAGACTTGCCTTGTCCATGCTGTGCATGGAATTAAATTGCAGAACCGTAGTGTTTTTCTAATCTTGCCTGTAATTTGTTACAGGAACAGCTTGCAATTTCTGCATCTGAGGGAAGCAGGGTTTTATATCTTCGTAGCAGTTTGGACAGAAGAAGAGCTTTATTATTATACATAAGCCATTGTCTCTCTTCAATCAGCTGATAAAATGCAATGTATTGTTGCCGTTAACTAGATTCATTTTACTCATGTAGAAAAAAAAAGGCATATTGAATGATAAACTGCATCCTTCGCCATCATATCTTCTACAGATGTTCTGCATATGTCATCATCACCTCTCTTAGATTGGTTGCTCTCTCAAATGCTTCTATTTTGTCAAGTTTCTCATCTTGTGTTCAATACAACTCTGACCTGCCAAATTGGACTTGTGTGTATATTTCTGAAGCAATCCCTGTGATAGAGTATTAGTGGCACGTCATCTAAACTAGAAAACTCATCCAATAGCCACCAGTACAATTCATCTCTCCTGGCTACTACTGCCAGCATCACAGAATTCTATCCAGCACTGGTGGCTTTTGACAGTTTTGCATTCTTGCGATTTTCTTGACAAATAAGCACATTTTTCAAGGTTTGTGAAGGCTCTTCTTCTCTGATGAAAGCTTTAGAGGACTTGTATCCTCAATATCTTCACATAGTGTACCTTGTGTAGAGGTAAGATTCCCAAAGTACACCTCTACTGTGATATAACGTGACCCGATATAACACAAATTCAGATATAACACGGTAAAGCAGCGCTCCGCGGGGCGGGGCTGCGCACTCCGGCGGATCAAAGCAAGTTCGATATAACGCGGTTTCACCTATAATGCGGTAAGATTTTTTGGCTCCCGAGGACAGCGTTATATCAAGGTAGAGGTGTATATTGTTAGATCTACATATTAGTATTAATGTTGCCATTTTGTTTAGTGAGCATTTTGACTGAAACCCAATATGAAGCTGGGTAATGTCATCTCTAACATTAATATTGACCTGTGCATAAGTGACACTGAATTGAAAAGCTAATTTCTAGAATATTTCAAAGGCTAGTACTGCATGCATAGGCAACAACTAATTAAAACCTTCTACCAGGTAGACTAGATGCTACATTATATGTACAAAAACTTGCAAATGGAGAAGCATTACATTAGGAATTCACATACATTTATATCTATTCACTGTGCAGTACAAACTATGGGCATGTTACATACTGCTACTAGTGTACAACTGTCACTGAGAGACTGATCTGGTCAGAACATTTCAATTGAAAATATAGAAAACTATAATAGTCACTTGTTAGATACTTTGACAATTAAGAATATGCAATGTGAAAACATATAATGTTAGTATATTTCAAAATGTTATTTGCCATTTTTGCCACATGCTAAACACTTTCATCATTTCTGGAAAAAAAAAATCTTGCCCATGCAGAATCTATAAAATTTTTTTAATACATTGTAATTTGGTAGTTTTGACCAATAAAACACCCTATTAGGGTACTGAATTTCACAGTAAAATCTGTAGTCCTAATCGGGTTGCAGTGTTTCTGGAACTGTGCAAAAAAACAAGCAAGCAAACAAACAAACAAAAAGATGACACTCATTTTGGATACCATTGTTTCACCTCACCTACAGGCTTACAACATCACTTGTCAGCTCCACATCATACATCATCTAAATGAACATAAAATAAGCTTTCTAATTATTCATGATGGGGTGTGTGTAGGGTGGGTACATTGAACTCCAAAAATATGGCCCTTTTTGGAGAACTGGTATGTGTCTATGAGAACAATAGTATCCTGCCAGTTTCCAGGCTACTCACAAAGTGACCCCTACTTTGTGGGAGTGGAGTTGCTTTAAAAGATCTTGGCATGAATTTCTAAAAGGTTGCAAGTGCTTGCAGGTAGGCTCCTAAGCCCATGTTTAGGTACCTTAGCTTTCTCTCTCACACACACACACACACACACACACACACACACACACACACACACACACACACACACACACACACACACACACACACCAAAGGATGGGGGCTTTTCCCCTCAACTTCAACAGCCCAATTCATGACAAATCTCTCTCTCTCTCTCTCTTCTGCTTTGCAGGTTTCCGTGTGGGCTGAATATCTTTGAATTTATGCAAGCCACCATGCTTGAATGTAAATCTTCAATAATCTAAGTGCACCCAGCTCTGCCTGCCTAATAAAATAACTTACTTTATGCAATGACCTCTTGATGTCTACTCTTTAGTGTTCCAGTATTAGAGCAGGGCCAGCCCACAACATTTTAGCACCTGAAGCGGGGAGCTCAAATGATGTTTTGCTTGGGCCAAAACTTTGAAAGGTCTCAATTCTGCCTTCTTCCTATTCTACTCCTCTCATGGTACTGCTCTGCTACCTACCCCAATAAAGGAGAACTAACAACTTAAAATGCCTTGTTCAAAAATTTTAAGTAACACTTAACTTTCGAACAGCAAATGTAACTTTTCTTGTCTGCATGGTAAACACTGGTGTTTTTATCTGTTTGAATAATCAAAGTGCTGCTTTCCATGCCTTCTTGGTTGCAAAGATTTGAACTGCTTCCTGAAGGTCCACAGTCTGGGCCAGCTCATGCTCTATTGAGATGGTTGCAAGGCCGACCAGCCTCTCCTGTGTCATTGTGGAGCATAGATGTGTTTTTATGAACTTCAGCATGGAGAAGCTACATTTTCCACTGGCAACTGTTACAGGAAGTGTTAGAAGTATGTGCAGAGCAACAAAAGCATTTGGAAAGAGGATGGTCATCTGATTTGTGCACTGCACATATATTCCAGAACAGCCTTTGGAGTTGATCCTGCTGAAATGTATCTTGAAAGGGCTTTCAGTTCATCACCTAAATCACTCGCATCAATATTGCTCATGTCATCATGTGTCAACACTGTCTTTAGTGCCCTGCATTGCTGGTGTAGGTGGTCTTCAGGTATAGTGAGGAGTTTTGGAATATCATACAACATCCCAAATATACTGCTGTGTTCCTTGAGCTACATGAAACGTTCTTCAACTGACTGTATTGCACAATCTAGTACCTGGTTAAAGAATTCAACTTTGAATTGTTGTTTGGGGTCTCTTATGGGATTATCCCGTGCCTTGTTATCAAAATATCTTCTTCTTCGGTGACTATTGTATTCTTGAATGGGTGGGAAAATAGCTTCAGTGTGAAGTTCCTCTGCCAACTTCTGTGCACTCTTCAGAACATTTTGAAATCCCTCATCTGACCAGTAAGACTGTAGGTATGACTTTACTTTGTCCAGTTGTTCCATTGCTCCACATATATCAAAGTCAACACCTTGGAGTCTCTTGCTTACAACATTTATTTCAAACAGTATATCATGCCACAGCACTAAACCACACAGAAATTTGAAGTTATGTATGTTTCTGGTGATTCCATTTCCCTCTGCCACTGTTCTCCCATGAACAGTTCCTGTCATAGCATTATCCTCCATAATGGCAACTATGGTATCATCTATCTTCCCACTTTATCGCCTCCACTTGACTTCACTTGTGGCACTCAGTGGTTTCAGTAACAGAGACGATGTTCCCAGATGTTGCTTCAAAATTTGCCATCCATGAGTTGATGCAGAGAAAAATACATAGATGCTGTGAATTACATTAAAAAATTCAGCAGCCTCACTAGAAGCTGAGGTTGCATCACTGACCACCAAGTTCAATGAATGAGAACTGCATGGGACAAAAAAGGCTCAAGGGTTTAACTCTTGGATCCATGTCTGCACTCATCTGTTCTTTCCTCTCATGTTGGCACCATTATTGTAGCCCTGACCTCTCATGTCAGCTATCACAATTCCCGTATCTTTCAGCTTTTTAAGAAGCACATTTGTCATACCAGCTCCTGTAGTATCATCAATGTCAATACATTCTAGAAAATGTTCTCTGACAGTCACCATTGCAGGGACATTTTCACTAGGTTCTGTTGTTGTTACAAAATGCACCATTAGAGTCATTTGTTCTGTATAGCTGATGTCAGGTGTGCAGTCCAGAATAACAGAGTAATATCTTGCTGACTTCAGAGCTGCCATAATCTTCTGTTTGACTTTTGTTGCCAGTAACTGTATGATCTCATTTGAAGTGTTTTTCCAAGGTAGTGGTGTATGTACATTTCTTGGGTGGTGACTCTTCTTAGATGCTCCTGGAATACAGCATCAAACTCAGCCATCAGCTCCACAATTTTAAGGAAGTTTCTATTGTTTGGCACATACAGCTGATCTGAAGTGCCATGCACTGCTAGGTTTTGGGTAGCAAGCATTTTCACAATGGCAATGAGTCTTTTCAGAACATTTTGCCAGTAAAGAGACTCTGATGCAATCTTCTCTGGATGCTGATCATCTATGATGGCCTTTAACTTTTGTCTCATCTCAAGCTCTTTCCACCTATGGAATGCTCTCTGGTGATTTGCTGCCTTCTCATGGCATGCCAGATTTCTAGCCAGATTTTTCCAGTCCTTTGTTCCTGGAACATTAGACTGGAAGAGTTTGCAACAAAAACAGTATGCAGCATTCTGGGTTTTTGAGTACATAAGCCCTGGCCTCTCCACTTTATCACCATTGGGGATTTCACACCAGTAATGTGTTGGATGGAAACTTCTATTTTCATTGTCTTTGGGGAACATGAAGTTTTTCACTTGCTGTGGCCCATGCAGTACAAGGAAGTCCCTCAGGCTACTGTTCAAATGGGTCCACAGTCCTAGATCATCTAGACTTAAGGAACTAAACTCAGCAGCAGTTGTTTCTTGTGCCTCCACCACACCCTTCTCTGATCTACACTTTTATTCAGGAATGTGCATGGTTACATCCATTTGAGATGGAGATATGGATGCTGCAGTAGCTGCCAGGTCACCTGCACTCTGACTAACTGGAAGATCAGGCATCTCCTCACCACTCACATCCTCACTGGGGCCGGAAGGCTCACTGTGAACATTTGTGTCTATGTATCTCAGGAGAGCTCCTTCCCTGCTTAAATAGAAAAGCTTCCTTTGCTTGCTTGCTTTTTCTGAATGCTGCCCCAGAGGGGCGTTTTCTTCTTTCACTCATGACTGATGTTCTGTGCCAGCTATATTGGCTCTCAACATTCAATTGAAGGGGACAAATAATCAGGCTAGTTGTAGGGCCTGAGTGTGGGAAGATATCAGCGTCTTAAGGGCCTAACTGGCTCCTAGTACTTCAGTTGACTGCCTGTTCTCCTCAAGTGGGTTGAGGGAAGCAGCAGGAAACAGGAAGCTCCCTGTGAAGCTGGTGTTAATCAGTCCAGGCTCCTGGGAGTACTAGAGAGGTACATAAGAGGCTCCTCCTCCTCTCTCTCCCTGCAGCTCCTGCTGCTTTCTGTTATTCCCTCTCACCTTTTCTCCTGTCTGCCTGTTATGTCTCTTGTGCCCTCCTTCCTACAGCACAGCACTCCACCATCTCTGTGCATCTAGAGCAGAGAGAATACATATGCACCAGCAGCAGACACAATTTTCTACACTCTGGGTCCAAGTGGCGCCACCCCCCAGTCTGGCACCTGAGGCGGCCGCCTCAGTTCACCTCATGGTAAGGTCAGCCCTGTAGTAGAGGATTAATTTTTATTTATTTTTTTAAGGATTTTTGCCTAACAGACTGATGGGGCAAAACTGCTAGTGTTCAATGTATATCTGTATCCCTTGAAATGTGTTTAGAGGATTTATAGGTGCAGTGAATATGTATCCTGGCTAAGTATTCAACAGCTAAATATTCAGATCTCTTCATCTAAAACAATACCTTGTTGTGATGGATGAATTTTTGCATTATATCACCATTAAGTATTCTTGGTTTGAATGGTTCCTGTATTTCTTGCCCTTTAATTACTAATTTACTCCAATAAATTGCCATCTTAGAAATAGCTTGGCTACTACAAGGCATACAAATATATTTGTGACCATACAAAGTCTTGTTGGGAGATGCTACCAACTCTTCCTCTGTCAGATTTCTCTGCACAGAGCTGCAAAAACAGCTTACAGATGTGTATTCAGACTGATAAGATATTCAAAGGCCTTGCTATGACAGACATTCATATATCATCCTCTTGGAGAGGAAGAATTACAATTGCGGCCAAGTACAATATTAAACAAGTGTACCAATATTTATGGTAACATTTTCAGCTGCAGGTAGGCAGGGGAGAAACACACACAGTACAATATGGTAAAATGAAGGAAAGGATCAAAAGATCTTTAAAGAAAGCATTAATTCTCTAAAGGGCCTGACCTTGCAGCATTTAACCATAAATCAATAGGAGTTTTCCCTGCATTGGTGCTGTAAGATCAGTCACTAAATGTCAGGCTAAGTCTGTCATATAGATTCAATTTTTGCTTCCCTTACTCTCAAAAGTCATCTTACTGAAGGAACCTAAGTATATAATAGAAGTGCTCTAGTGCCTTCATAGTGAAGGGTTGGGTTAAGCTTTCTACTTAGGGAGGTTGTTAAATTCTTTAGTTATCTCTGAAATCAGTCTCAGATATGGATTATTTTAAGGAGCATTGTCAAAAGTCACATACTTGACATTTCACACAGGGCTACATTCCACAGGGAAGCTGAAGCATAGAATCATAGGGTTGGAAGGGTCCTCAGGAGGTCATCTAGTCCAACCCCCTGCTCAAAGCAGGACCTAATCCTCAACTAAATCATCACAGCCAGGGCTTTGTGAAGCCTGACCTTAAAAACCTCTAAGGCCTTGTCTACACTACGAGAGTAGTTCGATTTTACTTGCATCGAATTTTTGTAATCGATATTGCAAAGTCGAACGTGTGTGTCCACACTAAGGACAGTAATTCGACTTTGTGCGTCCACACTAACGGTGAAAGCGTCGACATTCGAAGCGGTGCACTGTGGTCTATCCCACAGTTCCCGCAGCTATCCCACAGTTCCCGCAGTCCCCTCTGCCCATTGGAATTCTGGGTGTAGCCGGCAATGCCTTCTGGGTAACAAAATGAGTCGAGGGTGCTTTTGGGAAACTGTCGTCATCCGTCCATCACTCCCGCCCTCCCTCCCTGAAAGCGCCGGCGGGAAATCAGTTCGCGCGCTTTTCCAGTCATTGACAGCGCGGACGCCACTGTACTCCGAGCATGGAGCCCGCTGCGACCATCGCTGCAGTTGTGGCCGCTCTCAACGCCTCGCAGCTTATCATAAAGGTTTCCCTGAGGCAGATGCAGAAAAGTCAGGCGAGGAGGCTACGGCACCGCGGTGATGTCCTGAAGTCTGAGAGTAGCACAGACCTGTCAGAAAGCAGGGGACCCAGAGCCGAGGACATCACAGTGGCAATGGGTCATGTTGATGCCGTGGAACGGCGATTCTGGGCACGGGAAACAAGCACTGAGTGGTGGGACCGCATAGTGCTGCAGGTCTGGGATGAATCCCAGTGGCTGCGAAACTTTCGCATGCGGAAGGGAACTTTCCTGGAACTTTGTGAGTTGCTGTCCCCTGCCCTGAAGCGCAGTGACACCCGGTTGCGAGCTGCACTGAGTGTACAGAAGCGAGTGGCCATAGCCCTCTGGAAGCTTGCAACGCCAGACAGCTACCGGTCAGTCGCGAACCAGTTTGGGGTGGGCAAATCTACCGTGGGGGTTGTTGTGATGCAAGTAGCGAAGGCAATCGTTGATGTACTGCTGCCAAAGGTAGTGACCCTGGGAAACGTGGAGGCGATCATAGATGGCTTCGCAGCGATGGGATTCCCAAACTGCGGTGGGGCCATAGATGGAACTCACATCCCTATCCTGGCACCGGACCACCAGGCCACCCAGTACATTAACCGAAAGGGCTACTTTTCCATGGTGCTGCAAGCACTGGTGGACCACAGGGGACGTTTTACCAACATCTACGTGGGATGGCCGGGCAAGGTTCATGACGCTCGTGTTTTCAGGAACTCTGGTCTGTTTAGACGGCTGCAACAAGGTATTTACTTCCCGGACCACAAAATAACTGTTGGGGATGTGGAGATGCCTATAGTCATCCTCGGGGACCCAGCCTACCCGCTAATGCCCTGGCTCATGAAGCCCTATACTGGCGCCCTGGACACTGAAAAAGAACTCTTCAACTACCGGCTGAGCAAGTGCAGAATGGTGGTGGAGTGTGCTTTTGGCCGTCTCAAGGGGAGATGGAGAAGCTTACTGACTCGCTGTGATCTCAGCGAAACCAATATCCCCATTGTTATAGCAGCTTGCTGTGTGCTCCACAATCTCTGTGAGAGCAAGGGGGAGACCTTTATGGCGGGGTGGGAGGTTGAGGAAAATAGCCTGGCTGGTGATTACTCACAGCCAGACAGCCGGGCGATTAGAAGAGACCAGCGGGAAGCGCTGTGCATCCGGGAGGCTTTGAAAGCAAAGTTCCTGAGTGAGCAGGGTAACCTGTGACTTTATAGTTTGTGTACTGAGAAGCTAAACCTGCCCCCGTTTCTTTACCCAGTTAATGTTGACTATCCTATCCAGTTACATACCCCCTTCACCCCCCCTCCAACACACGTGTCGAAATAAAAATAGTTCTACTTTGTTAAAGCACACCGTTTTCTTTAATACTGTTTTTGCGGGAATTTTTTAAAACTGGGACGCAGACTGTGGTGCGGAGCGGGTGTAGTGTTGTGACGCGAATGCAGCTTCTAAACTCAAGGATTGACAGGCTCCGCTGCGGTGGGATGCTTGTTTCAACGGAGCCTGTCACCCCTCCTGATCGGGACTGTGTGTATGGGGGGTCTATGTGACTTTGTGGCATGGGGAGGACGGTTACAGATCCCATGCTGTGTGGCTCTGTGATCCTGCCTAAGGACCGGCGCTTAAGATCTGTAACTGCCCTCCCCCGCCACAAAGTCACAGAGCAACCCACCCCCCCCCAACATTACATCAAAACAACCTCCCAGACTAACCGGGGTAACTAGTCACTGCATCACTGCACTGTGTATGTGCCCTGCTGCTGTGCCTGCCCCCGACTATGTACCCTGCCAAAGGAGACTGTCCTGTCCAATTACCAACCCCCTTTCCCCTCCTCCTCCAAAAGAACATGATTGAAACAGTAGTTAACAGAAACGATTTTTTTATTATCAACTACACATGGCATTGGGAGGTGAAACTTGGACGTGGGCTTCTGTCAGGCGGGAAGGAAAGAACTTTTCAAATTTTGGGAAATGAGAGCCTTCTGCTACTAGAGCTCTCTGCAGGGGTGGAGTGAGACTTAGCAGGGACTCTGCCGCCTCTCCTTCTTTGCACTTTGGGTGAGGTGGGTATGGGACTTGGTGGCGGGGGAGGGCGGTTAGAGATGGACTGCAGCGGGGCTCTGTCCTCCTGCCTCCGTTCCTGCAGAACATCCACAAGGCGCCGGAGCATGTCCGTTTGCTCCCTCAGTAGTCCAAGCAGCGTTTGAGTCGCCTGCTGGTCTTCCTGCCGCCACCTCTCCTCCCGATCCATGTTGGCTTGGTGCATTCGGGTCAAGTTCTCCCGCCACTGGGTCTGCTGTGCTGCCTGGGCTTGGGAACAGGCCATAAGCTCAGAGAACATGTCCTCCCGTGTCCTCTTCTTCCTACGCCTAATCCGCGCTAGCCTCTGGGAGTGTGATTCCAGGCTAGGTTGTGAGACAGTCGCAGATGTGGCTGTGGGAATGGGAAAAAGGGAGTGAATTCCTCAGAAAGATAAATGTAGTTGTGAACAAAGAACATAGTCTTTCTCTGTGAACAAGACCATGCACAGCACCTTTCACATGCGCACTCAGCACAAGGTCGAATTCTCGGCCTTCGCATTCAGTGCCTGGGGTCTTGAACAGCACATTTGAGAAGCGAGGCAGCACAACGGAATTTCTGTTGCAGGCAGACATGGTAAGCCGTACACTTGTGGCAGTTTAAAACTTTTATATTACCACTGGCCTCATTTCACATTTAAATCAATGTCAGTCCCTGCTGCCAGCAATCCGGCAAGCGGGAACTCTGCCCCTGTCCCACCCCCTCGCGGCTGTCCCTGGGAACGATCCCTTTCGGCTGCCCCTCTCCCGCCTCCACCGCGTGGCTGCAAACCAGCGGTTACAGTTCTGTAAAGGAACGGGAAAGCAGTACCAACACTAACATTCCCCTACCTAATTAAAAGCAGGTCACCATGGCCGACATCACCCTAATGAGGATCTCCGAGAGCGACAAAGAGAGAATGCTCCGGGAAAGCCTCCAAAGACCAGGGCCGTATGCCGCCCTGCTGTGCAGAGCAATGATCCCTGAGTACTTGATAATCTCGTGGCGCGGCAACGTGTCGTACTTCGGAGGACCCAATAAGGCCGCTCTCCCCAAGAACCTCATGCAACGGCTTTCAAATTACCTCCAGGAGAGCTTCATCGAGATGTCCCAGGAGGATTACTGCTCTATCCCCGGACATATAGACCGCATTTTACTGTAGCTGCAGTAGCAGGGAATAAACAGTAGAGCGGCTTGTGCAGGACAATCACTGAAAACCGGACATTGCTAGATTTCTTTTCAAAACTTGCACTGCCCATTAGTAAACCGTTAAGCGCCTAGGGCACACTAATCATGAACAACCCATTCTTTTAATTGTTAATATTCCTGTTTTGTTAAAAATAAATGTTTAGATGTTTACAACACTTACTGGCTGATCCTTCACCAGATTCTGTGTCCGGGGTAACGGCTGGGGACGCTTCGTAGGGGATCTCTGTAAGGGTGATGAAGAGATCCTGGCTGTCGGGGAAATCAGCGTTGTGAGAGCTGCCGACTGCCTCGCCCTCCTCATCTCCTTCCTCATCTTCCCCTTCCCCTAACATGTCCGAGGAACCGGCCGTGGACAGTATCCCATCCTCAGAGTCCACGGTCACTGGTGGGGTAGTGGTGGCGGCCGCACCGATGATGGAATGCAGTGCCTCGTAGAAACGGGATGTCTGGGGATGGGATCCGGAGCGTCCGTTTGCCTCTTTGGTCTTCTGGTAGCCTTGTCTCAGCTCCTTGATTTTCACGCGGCACTGCGTTGCATCCCGGCTGTATCCTCTCTCTGCCATGTCTTTAGAGATCTTCTCGTAGATCTTTGCATTCCTTCTTTTGGATCGCAGCTTGGAAAGCACGGACTCATCGCCCCACACAGCGATGAGATCCAAGACTTCACGATCAGTCCATGCTGGGGCTCTCTTTCTATTCACAGACTGCACGGCCATCACTGCTGGAGAGCTCTGCATCGTTGCCAGTGCTGCTGTGCTCGCCACGATGTCCAGACAGGAAATGAGATTCAAACTGGCCAGACAGGAAAAGGAATTCAAATTCAAATTTTCCCGGGGCTTTTCCTGTGTGGCTGGTCAGAGCATCCGAGCTCGCACTGCTGTCCAGAGCGTCAGAGTGGTGCACTGTGGGATAGCTCCTGGAGCTATTAGCATCGATTTCCATCCACACCTAGCCTAATTTGACATGGCCATGTCGAATTTAGCCCTACTCCCCTCGTCGGGGAGGAGTACAGAAGTCGAATTAAAGAGACCTCTATGTCGAACTAAATAGCATCGCAGTGTGGACGGGTGCAGGGTTAATTCGATGTAACGGCGCTAACTTCGACATAAACGCCTAGTGTAGACCAGGCCTAAAGGAGGAGATTCTACCACCTCCCTAGGTAACCCATTCCAGTGCTTCACCACCTTCCTAGTGAAAAAGTTTTTCCTAATATCCAGCCTAAACCTCCCTCACTGCAACTTGAGACCATTACTCCTTATTCTATCATCTGGTACCACTGAGAACAGATCCATCCTCTTTCGAATCCCCTTTCAGGTAGTTGAAAGAGCTATCAAATCCCCCCTCATTCTTCTCTTCTGCAGATTAAAAATCCCAGTTCCCTCAGCCTCTCCTCATAAGTCATGTGCTCCAGCCTCCTAATAATTTTTGTTGCCCTCTGCTGGACTCTTTCCAATTTTTCCACATCCTTCTTGTAGTGTGGGGCCCAAAACTGGACACAGTACTCCAGTTGAGCCTCACCAATGCCGAATAGAGAGGAATGATCACGTCCCTCGATCTGTTGGCAGTGCTCCTACTTACAGCCCAAAATGCCATTAACCTTCTTGGCAACAAGGGCACACTGTTGACTCATATCCAGTTTCTCGTCCACTGTAACCCCTAGGTCCTTTTCTGTAGAACTGCTGCCCAGCCAATCGGTCCCTAGTCTGTAGCAGTGCATGGGATTCTCCCGTCATAAGTGCAGGACTCTGCACTTCTCCTTGTTGAACTCAGATTTCTTTTGGCCCAAATCCTCTAATTTGTCTAGGTCCCTCTGTATCCTATCCCTACCCTCCAGCGTATCTACCACTCCTCCCAGTTTAGTGTCATCTGCAAACTTGCTGAGGGTGCAATCAACGCCATCCTCCAGATCATTAATAAAGATATTGAACAAAACCAGCCCCAGGACTGACCCTTGGGGCACTCTGCTTGATACCGCTGCCAAATAGACATGGAGCCATTGAGTATATGGAGATATACCTACCTGAAAGAGCTGGAAGGGATCTCGAGTCCAGTCCCCTGCCTTCACAGCAGAGCAAGTACCATCCCTGACAGATTTTTTACCCCAGATCCCTAAATGGCCCCCTCAAGGATCGAGCTCACAACCCTGGGTTTAGCAGGCCAATGCTCAAACCACTGAGCTATCCCTACCTGTTGAACCCAGCAATCTAGCCAGCTTTCTATCCACCTTATAGTCCATTCATCCAGCCCATACCTCTAACTTGCTCGCAAGAATACTGTGGGAGACTGTATCAAAGGCTTTGCTAAAGTTAAGGAATAACACATCCACTGCTTTCCCCTCATCCACAGAGCCAGTTATCTTGTCATAGAAGGCAATTAGGTTAGTCAGGCATGACTTGCCCTTGGTGAATCCATGCTGACTGTTCCTGATCACTTTCTTCTCCTCGAAGTACTTCAAAATTGATTCCTTGAGGACCTGCTCCATGATTTTTCCAGGGGCTAAGGTGAGGCTGACTGGCCTGTAGTTTCCCGGATCCTCCTTCTTCCCTTTTTTAAAGATGGGCACTACATTAGCCTTTTTCCAGTCATCCAGGACCTAGCCTGATCACCATGAGTTTTCAAAGATAATGGTCAATGGCTCTGCAATCACATCCGCCAACTCCTTTAGCACCATCGGATGCAGTGCATCCGCCCCATGGACTTGTGCTCGTCTAGCTTTTCTAAATAGTCCTGAACCACTTCTTTCTCCACAGGGCTGGTCACCTCCTCCCCATACTGTGCTTCCCAGTGCAGTAATCTGGGAGCTGACCTTGTTCATGAAGACGGAGGCAAAAAAAGCATTGAGTACATTAGCTTTTTCCACATCCATTGTCACTAGGTTGCCTCCCCCATTCAGTAAGGGGCCCACACTTTCCCTCACCTTCTTCTTGTTTCTACCTGTAGAAACCCTTCTTGTTACTCTTAACATCCCTTGCTAGCTGCAACTCCAAGTGTGATTTGGCCTTCCTGATTTCATTCCTGCATGCCTGAGCAATATTTTTATACTCCTCTCTGGTCATTTGTCCAGTCTTCCACTTCTTGTAAGCTTCTTTTTTGTGTTTAAGATCAGCAAGGATTTCACTGTTAAGTCAAGCTGGTCGCCTGCCATATTTACTGTTCTTTCTACACATTGGGATGGTTTGTTCCTGCAACGTCAATAAGGATTCTTTAAAATACATCCAGTTCTCCTGGACTCCTTTCCCCCTCATGTTATTCTCCCAGGGGATCCTGCCCATCAGTTCCCTGAGGGAGTCAAAGTCTGCTTTTCTGAAGTCCAGGGTCAGTATTCTGCTGCTCTCTTTTCTTCCTTGTGTCAGGATCATGAATTCAACCATCTCATTGTCACTGCCTCCCAGGTTCCCATCCACTTTTTCTTCCCCTACTAATTCTTCCCTGTTTGTGAGCAGCAGGTCACACAGGGCAATTTTTAAAAATATACAACTAAGAATGCAAACTTTTGACTTTTTCACCTTAACTTTTATTTTTCACCATGGAGGTTTACAGAATATGAAATCTTCATGGAGAACTTCTATTCTCCAACACTGTCTCCCTAGGTCCCCAGCCCTGGGATGTTCGCTCTGGGCTTAACATATTCCAAAAAGGCTATGTAAAATGCATATGTGTGAGAGCTTGCATGCCATCAGGGGGCTCGGGGTAGGGCTGAGAAGTGGAATTCCTGTCTCACTCCCTGCCTTGTACATTAACAAACTCACTTTGAAATCCAACATAGAATCACCCACAATGCACACATCCAAATCCACCATATCACATTCAAAACAACAAGTTTAACACATTTGATTTAATCCACCAACTCTCCCACTTCAAGTATGACCGTAGGCAATATCTCTTCATCTAGCTAGGGTCTGAGTTAAGGTACTTTTGAGTGGAACTGGATGGGTGCTTTGTCAGCAGTCAGAAAGTGAATTTGTTGTGGAGCCATGGAATCTGAGCACGTGTTCAGGTGCTAAGGTATGTGACCGGAGGTTGGCCTGGATACGTGTGCTTAAATGGAGATTTCCCTTACTTTTTTTTTTTTTTAAACAGATGGTGTAGTTGGAAATGCACTGGAAAATCTTTAATTTTGAGTTAATAATGTGTGTGTATGTTGGAGTATATTGGAAGCTTGTGTATCTTAAATTGCAATTTAGCATCCATTTCCCATATTTACAAAGGTTTTAGAGATGTAAGATACACTGAGGATAACACAAGAAAACATCTGGCCTTGGAACCAGTGGGTGTGTTTGCGAAGGAGGTATAATAATTATATATCCCAACGAGTATGACCTTAAGCACATTAGGGGCAGCGAGAGAGGAATCTGATTTCAGCCCACCAGCTGCCACTGCAATATTTATTACCGTATTTTCCGGCGTATAAGACGACTGGGCGTATAAGACGACCCCCAACTTTTCAAGTTAAAATATAGAGTTTGGGATATACTCGCCGTATAAGACTACCCCTCTTCCAACGCACACCAAAAAAAAATTAAAAAAACATCAGATTTGATTTCAATATGGTAATTTTAATTCAAATGCTTATGACATGCAGGTACTTAGCAGGAAAACTGTCACTTATAAACATAAGGCTGTTTGTCATCAAACATGTAAACATAAAACAGTGCAAGTGGATTAAACTTTTCCTAATTCACTCTAAAGCTGAAAGGAAGGATAAGACAATAAACCCATGGGAGCTGCCATGCTGTTTGTTTTCTAAGCTGTCAACCAAACTGGAACTGATGATGATAGGAGGAAGATAACAAACAAGAGAGAGAGAGCAAGTGCCGGGCAAGTCCCTGGCGAGTTAGCAACACCCATCATAACTGCAAGCTACGGTATTTTTACAGGTTTTGCTGGCGTGACAGTTTCCCTTTAAAAGCCTTCAAAATCCTCCTGTTCGTCATCTGATATCATAAGTACATCAATGACATCTTGTGATACATTTGTAAGGCAGTCATCGTATGGATCGAATTCCGTATCAGATGGTGTGGTCTCAGCTTCGGCTTCCTCTTCATCTTGCCACAAGTAGTCATCCTCCATACCATCTAATGAATTTGATATGCCACACTTCTTGAAAGACTTGATTACTGTTTCTGCATCAATATCATTCCAGGCTTTTATGACAAACTTGCACAAAACATCCAACTGTGGAGCACGCATGTTTCCTCCTTTTGTGAATGACTTTTCGCCGCTAACCATCCATTCATTCCACTGTTCTTGAATGCGATCTTTAAATGGCTTGTTTAGGCACACATCCAGTGGCTGTACCAACGATGTTAATCCTGCATGAATAACTGCCGCATCTGTGTTTAGTCTTGCAAGCATTTGCTTGGTGCTGGGAGTTAAATGAGCCCTGAACATATCCCACACCAGTAGACTACATTTTTGAATAAGTCCACCTGGTCGCCTGCTCCATACATTATCAAGCCATAGCTTTACCCCTTCTTCATCCATCCAGCCTTTTTCATTCACATGTACAAAACAACCAACAGGGAACTTGAATTTCGGCATTGTTTTTCTTTTAAAAATAATCATTGGTCTCAGTTTGGCGCCATCAGCTGTGCATCCTAGTACCACTGTAAAACTGGACTTCTCATGTCCTGTTGTTTTAATTAAAATTGTTTTTTCACCTTTTTGATGGACAGTTTTATTTCCAACCATATCAAAATTCATTGGAGTTTCATCCATATTTCCAATACTACTTAACGCATAGCCATGTTTAGTGCGCTGTTGTATTATGTATCGATGGAAACTATTTACTTTGCTATCAAGATCTGCAGGTAATTTTGGGGCAATTTTCATCTTTTGCCTCAGTACCATATTATGCCTTCCCATGAATCTAGTACACCAGGATACAGTGGCCTTAAATCTGTTGCTGTGATCTGGGTTAGATTTGGCCCACTGAAGTGCAAACAAATGTATTTTATTTCGTGTCACTACATAACCGTTTTGGCGATGCTCATTCACCATGTCTGCTACATGTTTTTTGAGTTCTGGCCAATGTGGAGTGCCTCTTCTTAATGCACACTTACCCCTTGGCATACTCTTTAATGCTTTTTCATTTGCTTTCCAGTCCCGAACCATCTTTTCTGTTACTCCATATTGTCTTGCAGCAGCGCAGTTATTATGTTCCATGGCAAAGTTTACAACTTTAAGTTTGAAACTGGCTTCATATTTCTTTCTTCTTGCTGGTGGAGCCATGATGGGGTTTTGACTGTTGGACATTTGTATACTGTACTGTATGTACTGGTGCTATACTGTATGTGGTACCCAGTATACAACAACCAGCCAATCACGGCAAGCGATGTACCTTACCGGCGATTGGCTGGTTGTTGTATACAAAGCCTGCTTGGATTGGTTAGCTGTCCCTGCCTGCCCAGCCCTCCCTGTCTCCAAGACTATCAGAGCGGTAGCGCAAACACGCCTCTTTCACCCGTCTGGCCCGCCCTTGTATCCTATTACCTCCTTCTCTGCCTCTCAGATCTCGCACATGCGCGCCTGCGCCGCTTCACTGCAGTCCTCAGGAGCGAGATCTGAGAGGCAGAGAAGGAGGTACAGTAATAGGATACAAGGGCGGGCCAGACGGGTGAAAGAGGCGTGTTTTTCTGGGCACAGCGCCGCTCTATCTCTTTTTTCCATACCCCGGGCGTCCCGGACGCCTGCAGCTTGCTCCGCCCTTCACTTACACCTTCCCGGTGAGGCGCCCCCTCACCTCGTCATCGGGCGGGGATGCGGCCGCGGCCGTTTTTGAGCTCCCCCCACCATATGCGGCGACCGCAGATTCTCCAGTCCGGCTCGGAAGTTTCAGCACCCGCCCTATAAGATGACACCCGGCGTATAAGACGACCCCCGACTTTTGAGAAGATTTTCCTGGGTTAAAAAGTAGTCTTATACGCCAGAAAATACAGTACATTAATTTGCAGGGCACTGAAGGCTGGAAGAGACATTCCCTCCAAACAAAGAGATCAGTTGCAAATAATAGTTATAAACTCAAAGACAGACACCACACACTCATTGTACTGGTGGTAAGACATATTTATTCCAGTTCTCCACTATTTCCTTTAAAAAAATTGCTATCATACTCATACTATTAAGAACTGGAATGATCAAACCCTTACATGAGTAGTCCTTACTGACAAAAACAGTCAGTGGGATCCCTCTCAAAGATAAGCACCACTCACGAGTATGGGTTTGCAGACTTGGGTGCTGTTTTTGTACAAGGTACTTAACATGTACTGTTACACCCAAGCTACTATGGTTGTACTATGATATAGATCCTATCCATTACTTACTGTAGTAATAGATGTATAAACTTAAAATGCCATAAACACACATGAGCTTTGCCTTAGGGAGAAGTAAGCGGCTATTTTACTAGTGGAGCTACTTTTCCCTTCGGGAGGCAGACAGCTTCTGACCTCATGTCTGCCATTAAATGAGATTTCAGTCTCTGTTCACTATAGTTGCTATCACCAAGCCATCATTCATAATTTAGCATTGTTTAAGAGTGTCTGCTCATGTGAAGGTCATGTTTGATTTCTAAGGGAATATATATAAAGTCATTCTTCTAAAAGACCAGGATGCAGCTTACTGTGAAAAAGCCAGGGGGAGCTCATTGTGGCTGTATCTTTTATGCAATGAATGAACTCTAGTAGTCGTTACAGAGAGGTATGACTTTTCATAAAGGACTTAGAGGTTCCCTCACTGTTCCTCAGACTGGTGAACAGGTGACTGCATGGTGACCTGTAGCCTTGTGTTAAAGGCCATGCACTATTCTCTTCTATGGTCAAACCCAGAGCAGAAGTCTGCAAGGATCTCAGCGTGTTTAAATATGAGGGGTTTCAGCCACAATTCCCACCCAAAGAAGGGTTTGAGCCTCTGTGTAGCAAGTAGGACTGCAACTTTCAAATCCCATAGAGCCTAAGGATCTATGGCAAGAATACCACAGCTGTGCACTGAATTGGCCATGTCCCCTTGGGGCAGCTCCAGTGCCAACAGCCAAGGTGGGAGGGAGGCCAGCCCTCCAGGGCCCCACTGTCTCCCAGCCTCTTCCTGTGCTATCAAATCAGTAGATGGAAGGGCTCCCTTTTCCCCAAACTGCTGAAGGTGCATTTTAGGGCTTTTCCTTCCCCCAGCTACTGCCAGTCTGGGGGTGGTGAAGAGGGAAGAACTGCCAGGACTCCCTGCGGTCCCTCTGCCTTCCACCCTCCCTTGCTAATACAGCAAATGAATATAAACACACACGTAGACACATCTAGGATGGAGACTGGGGTAGATCAGGGTTATTCTGCCTCTCTCTGGCCATCTGTCAGCAACTTTTATCTCCAGTGGTAGAGGACTATGTTTCTGGAGAATGTTCTACATTCTCTCCCTATCACATCTATGAATTTCACATGGCCAAGGTGTGAAGCACAGTCGAGACAATTAGAGGTAGCTAAATAGTACGAAAAGCAATTACTACAAACTGCATTTGCTCTACAACCTCTGGGGTCATATCCATTCTGCACCAATACTGGGACAAATGCTAAGTACAGTATTTCTGAACAGGTTCACAGCTGCACAAAGTTCCACAAAACCACACAGATGAGTATTCTTCTGAAAAATGATACATTTGTCATTCACTATTTTTTCTGTGCAAAAAGTGTCTGCCATCCATTCACAGACAATCCAAAGACTGGAATTTTTTCATATTCATCAAATGGTTTATACCTACAGGTAGTTACAGTAATTGTAAAAGTTTGGCTTGATTTACAAGTAAAAAAGGGGGCTACACATTTAAATTATATATGGTGAAAAATATTCAGTGCTACCAGCTTTAGTGACAACTGTGAAGTCTCAGCTGGCCACAGCTTTTACAATATTTGTTTTCCCGCCTCCATATATATTATATATCAAAATATATTTTATGTACATAAAATACACACACATATGTATATATATTTAAATACATATCGTAAGTGGCACCAACTGTGCATCTTTATTTATTTAAATTAAAATAAATAAAGATGCTTATACAAATGTCTAAATGCCGTGACATTTAATTAATACTAATCCAAACGCCCAAAAGCATTAAAATAACTATTCAAAAAGGAGCTCTAATCTAGGATTTGATTCAGCCCTAGCCAGTCAAGTTCAGGTAATCTGGTTTGTGAACAACCACTAGGTTCTGTGTTGTTTCTTCTAAAATCCATATTACAAGGGAGTGAGTCTTTGCTTGGCACTAGGTATTTAGGGATTGTTCACTTTGAGATAATAGTTATAAAACACTGGAAGGTCAATTAGGAAAAGGACACCTAAGAGGACTCCTTCCCTCACAAGATGCTGAGTCACAACACAATTACCCAGTGAAATAAGACAGAAGAGTTACATCAGGATATTCACTGACTGTCCAGGGATTCTGAGGCATCCAAAAATTCTGTAGTATTGGCCCAAAACATTGCAGTATCATTACTGCAAACTTTAGTGTCATGGACCAGTAGTAAGGTACTTCTATAGTGCTTTGCTGAACTTCAGTCCATCTTAGGCCTGGTCTACACTAGGGGGTTATGTCGAATTTAGCAGCATTAAATCGAATTAACCCTGCACCCGTTCACACAACGAAGCTATTTAGTTCGACATAGAGGTCTCTTAAATTCGATTTCTGTACTCCTCCCCAACGAGGGGAGTAGCGCTAAATTTGACATGGCCATGTCGAATTAGGGTAGGTGTGGATGGAAATCGATGCTAATAGCTCCGGGAGCTATCCCACAGTGCACCACTCTGTTGACGCTCTGGACAGCAGTCCGAGCTCGGATGCTCTGACCAGCCACACAGGAAAAGCCCCGGGAAATTTTGAATTCCTTTTCCTGTCTGGGCAGTTTGAATCTCATTTCCTGTTTGGACATCGTGGCAAGCTCAGCAGCACTGGCAACGATGCAGAGCTCTCCAGCAGAGGTGACCATGCAATCTCAGAATAGAAAGAAGGTCCCAGCATGGACTGATCGGGAAGTCTTGGATCTGATCGCTGTGTGGGGCAATGAGTCCGTGCTTTCGGAGCTGCGATCGAAAAGACGGAATGCAAAGTTCTACGAGAAGATCTCAAAAGCCATGACAGAGATAGGGTACAGCCAGGATGCAACGCAGTGCCGCGTGAAAATCAAGGAGCTGAGACAATGCTACCAGAAGACCAAAGAGTCAAACGGACGCTCCGGATCCCAGCCACAGACATGCCGTTTCTACGAGGCACTGCATTCCATTCTAGGTGCGGCCGCCATCACTACCCCACCACTGACCGTGGACTCTGAGGATGGGATATTGTCGACGGCCACTTCCTCGGAGATGTTAGCGGACGGGGAAGATGAGGAAGGTGAGGAGGAGGACGAGGCAGTCGACAGCGCTTACAACGCTGATTTCCCAGACAGCCAGGATCTCTTCATCACCTTCACAGAGATCCCCTACCAACCGTCCCCAGGTGTTAACCCAGACCCTGAATCAGGGGAAGGATCAGTCGGTAAGTGTTTTAAACATGTAAACATTTATTTTGAACAGAATAGGAATATTAACAATGGGTTTTTCATGATTTGTTTGCCCTAGGCGCTTAATGTTTTAGTCCTTGGCAGTGCAACTACTGCAAAAGAATCTAACAATGTCTGGTTTATCATGATTAGTTTGCCCTAGGCGCTCTACTTTTTAGTCCTTGCCAGTGCAGCTACTGGAAAAGAAGGTCTATATGTCCGGGGATAGAGCTGAAATCCTCATGGGACATCTCCACAAAGCTCTCCTGGAGGTAATTGGAAAGCCTTTGCATGAGGTTCCTGGGGAGAGCGGTCTTATTGTGTCCTCCATGGTAGGAAACTTTTCCTCGCCAGGCTATTATCAAGTACTCTGGGATCATTGCCTTGCAGAGCATGGCGGCATACGGCCCTGGTTTTTGCTGGCTTTCACGCAGCATGCGTTCTTTCTCGGTCTCAGAAATTCTCAGCAGAGTGATGTCGCTCATGGTGACCTGCTTAGAATTAGGGGAATGTTACTATTGGGACTGCTTGCCTGTTCCTTTACAGAACTGTCACCGGCGGTTTACAGCCACGTGGTGGAGGGGGGGGCAGCATACAGGGATCTTTTCCGGGGACAGCCGCGAGGGGGTGGGTCAGGGGCAGAGTTCATGCTTGCCGGATTGCCAGCAGCAAGAACTGGCCAACGATAGGAGCATTGCTTTGAACGTGAAAGGAGGGCACTGCTATAATTTAAGTTTTAAGCAGCCAAAAGTCTACGGTTTACCATGTCAGCCTGCTACCCGAATTCCGCTGTCCTGCCCCGCTTGTCTGATCTCCACTGCAAGACCCCAGGCACTGAATGCGAAGGCCAAAAATTCGACCTTGTCCTGAGTGCGCATGTGATAGGTGCTGTGCATGGTCTTGTTCACAGAGAAAGACTATGTTCATTTGTTCACAAAAAATTATCTTTGTGAGGAATTCACTCTCTTTTTCCCATCCCACAGCTGCGAATGTCTCCCGACCTACCCTGGCATCCCCCTCGCAGAGGCTGGCGCAGATTAGGCAGAGAAAGAAAAGGACACGGGACAACATGTTCTCAGAACTTATGGGCTGCTCCCGAGCCGATGCGGCCCAGCAGACCCAGTGGAGGGAGAACATGTCGCAATACCAGCGAGCACACAGCGAATGGGAGGAGAGGTGGCAGCAGGAAGACCAGCAGGCGACTCAAACGCTGCTTGGACTAATGAGGGAGCAAACGGACACGCTCCGGCGCCTTGTGGATGTTCTTCAGGACCGGAGGCAGGAGGACAGAGCCCCGCTGCAGTCTATCTCTAACCACTCTCCCCCACCACAAACTCCCATGCCCCCCTCACCCAAAGTCCCAAGAAGGAGGGGCGGCCGGGGCCATGAAAACTCACTCCACCCCTGCAGACTGCTCAAGTACCAGAAGGCTCTCATTCCCAAAAATGTGATAAGTCCTTTCCTTCCCGCCTCACCCAAGCCCCCGTTCCAGTTTCATCCCCTAACTGTGTAGTTGCTAATAAAAGATAAGTTTCTGTTAATTACTGTTTCCATCATGTTCTTTTAGGGGAGAGTGTGTTTGAAGGGGGGAAGAGGGTTGGTAATTGGAGAGGACAGTCACCTTTACCAGGGTACAGACACGGGGGCAGGTTCACCAGAAGGTCACACACACATTGCAGTCACTAGGCACACTGGTCAGTCTGGGAGGTGGTTTTCATGTTCTGTGGCGGGGGAGCATGTGACTTTGTGGCGGGGGAGAGCGGATAGAGATCTTATGCAGCGGTCCTTATCTTGGATCACAGAGCCACGCAGCAGGGGATCTGTAACCATCCTCCCCCGCCACAAAGTCAAATAGCCCCCACACACAGAGTCCCGAAAAGGAGGGGTAGCAGGCTCCGTTGAAACAACAAGTCCACCACTGCAGACCACTCTAGGAGCAGGAGCCTGTCATTCCTCAAGTTTAGAAGCGTTCTTTCCATCACTACGCCCGCTTCCCACCACAGTCTGCGTCCCAGTTTCAACACTTTACCACGAAATCTGTAATAAAGAAAATGGTGTTCATTAACAAAGTTCCATTTCTTTTATTTTTAAATGTGTGTTGGAAGTGGGGGGACGGGGTGAACGGGGTATGTAGCTGGAGAGGATAGTCAACAGTAAGTGGGTAAAGGAACGGGGGCAGGTTCAGCTTCTCTTTAAACTAACTTAATAGTCACAGGTTGCCCTGCTCACTGAGGAACCTAGCTTTCAAAGCCTCCGAGATGCACAGCGTGTCCCGCTGGGCTCTTCTAATCGCACGGCTGTCTAGCTGGGTGTAATCAGCAGCCAGGCTATTCGCCTCAACCTCCCACCCCTCCATAAAGGTCTCCCCCTTGCTCTCACAGAGATTGTGGAGCACACAGCAAGCTGCAATAACAATGGGGATATTGGTTTCACTGAGATCAGAGCGAGTCAGTAAGCTTCTCCATCTCCCCTTGAGACGTCCAAAAGCACACTCCACCACCATTCTGCACTTGCTCAGATGGTAGTTGAAGAGTTCCTTTTCACTGTCCAGGGCGCCTGTATAGGGCTTCATGAGCCAGGGCATTAGCGGGTAAGCTGGGTCCCCAAGGATCACTATAGGCATCTCCACATCCCCAACAGTTATTTTCTGGTAAGAGAAGTAAATACCTTCCTGCAGCCGTCTAAACAGACCAGAGTTCCTGAAAACACGAGCGTTATGAACCTCGCCCGGCCACCCTACGTTGATGTTTGTAAAACATCCCCTATGGTCCACCAGTGCTTGCAGCACCATTGAAAAGTAGCCCTTTCGGTTAATGTACTGGCTGGCTTGGTGGTCCGGTCCCAGGATAGGGATGTGAGTTCCATCTATAGCCCCACCGCAGTTTGGGAATCCCATCGCGGCGAAGCCATCTATGATGACCTGGACATTTCCAAGGGTCACTACCTTTGACAGCAGTAGCTCAACGATTGCGTTGGCTACTTGCATCACAGCAACCCCCACGGTAGATTTGCTGACGCCAAAGTGATTCGTGACTGACCGGTAGCTGTCTGGGGTTGCAAGCTTCCAGAGGGCTATGGCCACTCGCTTCTGGACAGTCAGGGCTGCTCGCATCCGGGTGTCCTTGCGCTTCAGGGCAGGGGACAGCAACTCACAAAGTTCCAGGAAAGTTCCCTTCTGCATATGAAAGTTTCGCAGCCACTGTGATTCATCCCAGACCTGCAGCACTATGCGGTCCCACCAATCCGTGCTTGTTTCCCGGGCCCAGAATCACCGTTCCACAACATCAACATGACCCATTGCCACCATGATGGTCACTGCGCGGGGTCCCGTGCTTTGTGAGAGGTCTGTGCCACTCTCAGACTTCATGTCCTGACCGCGCTGCCGTAGCCTCCTCGCCCGATTTCTCAGGATCTGCCTCTGGAAAAGGTGGATGATAAGGTGCGAGGTGTTGACAACAGCCATAACTGCAGCGATGATCGCAGCGGGCTCCATGCTCACAGTGCTGTGGCATCCGCGCTGTCACTCACTAGAAAAGTGCGCGAACTGATTGCCCGCCAGCGCTTTCAGGGAGGGAGGGCGGGAGTGACGGTTGGATGACAACAGTTACCCAAAACCACCCTCGACACATTTTTTTCCCCAGCAGGCATTGGGGGCTCAACCCAGAATTCCAATGGGCAGCGGGGACTGCGGGGACTGTGGGATAGCTGCCCACAGTGCACCGCTTCCAATGTTGACGCTTGCCCCATTAGTGTGGACTCACAAAGTCGAATTACTGTCCTTAGTGTGGATACACACGTTCGACTTTGTAATATCGATTCCACATATTCGATTTAAGTACAATCGAACTACTTTCGTAGTGTAGACATACCCTTAGAGTCTTTGGAGAGTTAATTATTTCTTTCATGGATATCATTCAGTAGTGGTGATCCCTCTATTCTTACCCAGATGAGATAGCATTTGGACTCCACCCACTCTACTTCAATTCTGGAAATATATTTTGTTCAGGCCTGTCCGCACTTTCAACACTTTCTCTGAAGGAACACAGCTACTTTTCCCACTCTGTTGTACAGGTAGTTGTACAGAAAGGCTTTCCAAATGTTTTCAAGACAAAGAAATAAGATGCTTCTCCTTTGAAAAGGAAAGGGGAAGACGGATTGCTTTGTCTCACAAAACACCAGTCTGTAAAGTCGGTCACATGATAAAGCTGAAACAAGAAGAGGCAAATTTCACAAATCATTAATTAGACCAGCTGGTGGTATAAAAGTCTAATAAACAACATAAGTCTGTTGGGGAAAATAAACATCAACAAATCCTTTTTGGAGACACAATATACATTTCAATGTATGTATAGATTTGCTGTGATATCAGCAAACAGCTTTTTCCATGTATATAACTGTTGCTGCAGACATACCACACACAAATAATCATTCTGAGGGTCAGGAGCGGCTAAGGAAGAGTTGGTGATATATGAGAATGGAAGCTAATCGCAAAATCTTTAGCCCACTAATAAACAGGCATCTGCTTTTTTTGCCCCCAAGATCAGTGGTTCAATTATTGTCTTTTAGATATCTAAGTCACTGATTTTGTAGGTTCAATCAGGCATTGAGACATTAAAATGACCTGAACTAAACTCAGTTCTTTCGAAGAACAATTTGTGGTGCTAAAACAGAGGCTGGTGTTTAAAACTAGAGTGTTTCCCAAACAGTTCAAATAACTCCTTATAAAGTGGCATAAAAAAATACCATAAGTGTGCATTTTAAAAATAATTCTGTTTTTTTAAGGAGTAGCTGCTGATAGACTTGTACCCAGAAATGGACCATCAGGCTTTATGATTCTGAGTGAGTTGGGAGCTAGTTTGTTTTAACTCCAGTACAGAGCCCCCGGGAGGTGGTTTTCCTGAAGTCGCTGTTGAAGTCCCAAAGCATTCCGTGTTCCCCTTTCTGCTTCCCACTGAATTTTGTTTACTATTAGACTACTTTTTTTTCTTTTTAGCTAGCCCACAGGCTTAAATGCAGCCCCAGGTTTAGAGACTTAATTGACAGCTGTTTGGTGGCCTATATGAAATTATTTTCATAGTCTCAGTCCAGTTCCCAGTGGACAGGTGTCTACAGCAGATATTGGTACTGATCAGCACAGTCTCTGACCTCTCTGCTGGGGATGTTAGGACTGAATGTGACATGGAGATTTCACTATATCATCACTCCTTATGGTGGGCCTTCCAGGTGCAAAAGTGGCAATATATAGCAGATCATACTGGAGATACTATTCACTCCTGGGCAGGGCCAACACAAGGTCAGTGCACCAGTTACATTCAATTTCAGCACTTTTGTGAGAACATATGTGGGATTTAAGTGGCATATATCAGTGATGCCAATTGGCGGAGGTTTTTGCACTTGCTTAAGTGCAAGTTCCATAGGCTGCAGGGCTGGGGGACAAGGGGATACAACCTGACTGCTTTTAAGCACTGGTCCCGTGCAAAATAAGTACAGCCATTGCCAAAGCATTCCTCCTGCTGCATGGTTGCAAAACCTCTGAAATTTGACCCAGCTGCCCCTCTGTACAGATGGAGAGGGGGCCAGGCCAAAATATCAGTGAGTGGCATTATGACTTGGGACATCGCTCAAATTTGGCCCGGTTACCCAGATGAAAAAGTGGCTGAGCCAAATAATGTTGTGATCTACGTGGCACACAGGGAGCCCGTTCTTGTATGGTGGAGTACAGGGGACTCTCTGAGAATTCAACTCCTGTTGGCACCAGCTCATACACAATGTGGGTAAAAGAGGAAAGACTCCCCAGCTGAGGTAGACCTGGGGTTTCTGCGGATAAAAGGGGGGGGAGAGATGAGTGGGGACTGAAATGAGGTCCCTAATTGGGACACACACACCAGAATTTGTCACTCCCCCACAACCACAAGAAATATCTGAATTGGTACCGCTGCATATATACCTTGTGCTGGCTCTCTACATAGAGGAGAGTTTCACCTTATTGACCAGATTTCAATACCTTTACTCACAGTGAGTAAGTAGTACTGGATTCCTTGTGAAGTCCCATTGACAACAATGGAACTATTAGCAGAGTAAGGTACTACCAAGCATGAGTAAGGGCATCATAGTTTGGTCCTGTGTAAAGAAGTGGTGGACACAATAAAAGATGTTTAATAGCAAAAATTGTTTATGCTTAAGAGATCTGACACAAACTTGAAATTCTTATTAAAAGAAAACATAACTCCTACCTATGCATAGATCTGATTGTCAAAATACTTCCCACGACTGGGAACTGGAGTAGAAGGCATTTATTTTATTGATGCTTAGACTTATTAGAACAAATACTAGGTCTGTATTTTGAAGTTACAGTAATTAGAAATGTCAAACGTTTTGCAAATTCTGCATTTCTCCTCTTCTGAGTTTCAAACCTGAGAAATGCTGAATAGACAGAGAAACACTCTGCTGGAAAACTGGGAGTTTTGGTTTCATACGTTTGCATTTTTAGAAAGATACAACAGCTTCTGAGGTTGGATACAAAATGAATGCCTAGAATCATAGAATATCAGGGTTGGAAGGGACCTCAGGAGGTCATCTAGTCCAACCCCCTGCTCAAAGTAGAACCAATCCCCAACTAAATCATCCCAGCTAGGGCACTGTCAAGCCTGACCTTAAAAACCACTAAGGAAGGAGATTTCACCACCTCCCGAGTGAACCCATTCTACCACTCCTTCCAGTTTAGTGTCATCTGCAAACTTGCTGAGAGTGCAGTCCACACCATCCTCCAGATCATTAATGAAGATATTGAACAAAACCGGCCCCAGGACCGACCCTTGGGGCACTCCGCTTGATACTGGCTGCCAACTAGACATGGAGCCATTGATCACTACCCGTTGAGCCCGACGATCTAGCCAGCTTTCTATCCACCTTATAGTCCATTCATCCAGTTGATACTTCTTTAACATGCCAGCAAGAATACTGTGGGAGACCGTATCATAAGCTTTGCTAAAGTCAAGGAATAACACGTCCACTGCTTTCCTCTCATCCAAGGCACTACATTAGCCTTTTTCCAGTCATCCGGGACCTCCCCCGATCACCATGAGTTTTCAAGGATAATGGCCAATGGCTCTGCAATCATATCCGCCAACTCCTTTAGCACCATTGGATGCAGCGCATCCGGCCCCATTGATTTGTGCTCATCCAGCTTTTCTAAATAGTCCTGAACCACTTCTATCTCCACAGAGGGCTGGTCACCTCCTCTCCATGCTGTGCTGCCCAGTGCAGCAGTCTGGGAGCTGACCTTGTTCGTGAAGACGGAGGCAAAAAAAGCATTGAGTACATTAGCTTTTTCCACATCCATTGTCACTAGGTTGCCTCCCCCATTCAGTAAGGGGCCCACACTTTCCCTCACCTTCTTCTTGTTGCTAACATACCTGAAGAAACCCTTCTTGTTATTCTTAACATCTCTTGCTAGCTGCAACTCCAAGCGTGATTTGGCCTTCCTGATTTCACTCCTGCATGCCTGAGCAATACTTTTATACTCCTCTCTGGTCATTTATCCAATCTTCCACTTCTTGTAAGCTTCTTTTTTTCTGTTTAAGATCAGCAAGGATTTCACTGTTAAGCCAAGCTGGTTGCCTGCCAGATTTACTATTCTTTCTACACATTGGGAAGGTTTGTTCCTGCAACCTCAATAAGGATTCTTTAAAATACAGCCAGCTCTCCGGGACTCTTTTCCCCCTCATGTTATTCTCCCACGGGATTCTGACCATCAGTTCCCTGAGGGAGTCAAAGTCTGCTTTTCTGAAGTCCAGAGTCCGTATTCTGCTGCTCTCCTTTCTTCCTTGTATCAGGATCCCGAACTCGACTATCTCATTGTCACTGCCTCCCAGGTTCCCAACCACTTTTTCTTCCCCTACTAATTCTTCCCTGTTTGTGAGCAGCAGGTCAAGAAGAGCTCTGCCCCTAGTTGGTTCCTCCAGCACTTGCACCAGGAAATTGTCCCCTACATTTTCCAAAAACTTCCTGGATTGTCTGTGCATCGCTGTATTGCTCTCCCAGCAGATATCAGGGTGATTAAAGTCTCCCATGAGAACCAGGGCCTTTGATCTGGTAACTTCTGTTAGTTGCCGAAATAAAGCCTTGTCTACCTCATCCCCTTGGTCTGGTGGTCTATAGCAGACTCCCACCACCACATCACCCTTGTTGCTTACACTTCTAAACTTAATCCAGAGACTCATGTTTTTCTACAGTTTCATACTGGAGCTCTGAGCAGTCATACTGCACTCTTACATACAATGCAACTCCCCCACCTTTTCTGCCCTCCCTGTCCTTCCTGAACAATTTATATCCATCCATGACAGTACTCCAGTCATGTGAGTTATCCCACCAAGTCTCTGTTATTCCAATCACATCATAATTCCCTGAATGTGCCAGGACTTCCAGTTCTCACTGCTTGTTTCCCGGGCTTCTTGCATTTGTGTATAGGCACTTAAGATAACTCGCTGATTGTCCTGCTTTCTCAGTATGAGGCAGGAGTCCTCCCCTCTTGTGCTCTCCTGCTTGTGCTTCCTCTCGGTATCCCACTTCCCCACTTAACTCAGGGCTTTGGTCTCCTTTCCCCAGTGAACCTAGTTTAAAGCCCTCCTCACTAGGTTAGCCAGCCTGCTTGCGAAGATGCTCTTCCCTCTCTTCGTTAGGTGGAGCCCATCTCTGCCTAGCACTCCTCCTTCTTGGAACACCATCCCATGGTCAAAGAATCCAAAGCCTTCTCTCCAACACCACCTGTGTAGCCATTCGTTGACTTCCACAATTTGACGGTCTCTACCCAGGCTTTTTCCTTCCACAGGGAGGATGGACGAGAACACCATTTGCACCTCAAACTCCTTTATCCTTCTTCCCAGAGCCACATAGTCTACAGTGATCCGCTCAAGGTCATTCTTGGCAGTATCATTGGTGTCCACATGGAGAAGCAGGAAGGGGTAGCGATCCGAGGGCTTGATGAGTCTTAGCAATCTCTCCATCACATTGGAATTTCTAAATATATCTTTGAATAATATTACGTAGGAAGAGCTGAACTGGTCTACAAAGAATCCAACCACAGTGTTGCTAAGGCTGCCCTGATATAGCATTTTAGCATTGAGTGCAAGAGAAAGGACTACAGTCCAGCAACATTTCAGTGCTAGGATTTCATGTCAGATTATTTCTTGCTATCTAGCCTTGCATTGCAGTTATAGGTTTACTCAGCTACTGCTGATCATCCTATATGTCAAGGCTCAGAGACATATATAACTGGGTTTTCATCTGAGTAGTAGCAATAGCCCAGACAGTGTCCAAAATTTTCAAACACGGACACGGTGTTTAATGCCTCAATTTGAGTAGTCAGTTTGAGACACCTGTGGGCCAGGTTTTCAGAAGTGCTGACTCTACATCTCTAAGTAAAGTCTATCAGAGTTGCTGTTGCTCAGCACCTCGGAAAATTAGGCCTAATGGTGTTTCCAGATAGATACCCAAAAACTAGACACACCAAAAATCAATGGTCATTTGAAAATTTTGGACTAAACCCCTCTCAAATGGAATGTATAGACACTGAAGTGCAACTGATCCAGGACAAACTCCTGGGGGGATACCGCAAGTGATCCAAAGAGATCCCAAGTACAGGTCAAAGAGAATTCATCCAATTTCACTAAAATTGTCCTTTCAGGTATGACCAGAAGCAATTCAGTACAGTTCTGGTCACACTTTCAACAGGGTCTTCTGATCTACTACAGCAGATGTTGCTGATATTTCCAATACTTCCACCCTGACAATCTCTACCCTTTGTGAGAGCATTATGACTGACCAGGGCAATTTCAGCTAGTGTCCCTAATAAATCCAACCTGCAATTTTTAATTTAATTTGTTACCGTTCAGAAGTTTCAGCAGCTGCACTGCCACCACCTTTCAGGAACATTGGACAAATATGTCAAGTTTGAAACTAGTACATAGTTGCTGGAAACTTAATTGAGTTAAGTAAGGTCTTCAAGATCTGCTTCACTGCTTTGAGAGTCTTGTCCTTCAAAGCCAATGGCAACTCTATAATTATAAGCAAGACAGGCATCTAAACTTCCCACCATTCCAAAAGGAATTGTTCCAGACCACAGGAAGGCAAGATGAAATCCAGCAATTCAATGAGATGGTTCAGAAATGAAAACCAGTCTGACATCCCTATCAATCCATCCAACAAAATGACTGAGATCTAAGAACCTATTAGCATTTTCAGGCACATAAATACTGTTTGGAAAAAAAAAAGAGAGATATTTGTAAAGTTTACAAACACAAGCCAGTCAACTTAAAGTATTCTTAAAGGATCCTGTTAGTCTAAATTGTATTATTTTTGAAGAATACTGTACCATATCCTGATTGCAGTATATTTACCAACATAACTACTAGCTAGGTCAGCCCAGACATCTTCAGTAAGTCCAGAAACTTCACTCCATTCCTTCTGGATTTCGATGTGGTCAAACAGCTTTATGGGACACAATGGAATTCTGGGACCTGCACGGACGTTACTGTGAGCAGCCAGGAACTGTTACTACCAATCCATTAATTTACCCTACAGTAGGTCTCAATTATCAGTATTGGTGTCTGACATTCAAACAAATGGACCTGGCCCAGGCTTACATTTCTATGGAATAAAGTGCTTTAAAAATCAAACAACTGCCCCACATCAATGATTCACTGTCTTAAATCTCAGCTCTTGCAATCCTGCTTTCTTTTGGGTTGTCTTTGTAGCAGAGATTCTTGCTTATTTTGCAGTATCTTCCTTAATTTTCATAATCTGATGATTATGTCTCTTGGTTACTATTTTAGCCATGAGGCAGCTGAATAAGCACTTCCACATCTCACATTTTCTTGAAATGTGTTTACTTCTTATTAACAAAATGGATAATCTACATTTTATTGACTAGGTCCACCAAACCAGGCAGATGTATATTCATAGTTTGATCAGAATTCCTACAGCAATTTGGCAGGTGTACATCTTGCCATACGATGCAAGTGTGCATGTATATAGTTACATACAAAAATGACATGTGGGTGTGCGCGATCCATGTGATAAATTACAGAGCTCTGGAATCAAATAAATGTTTGTGTGTGTTTCACCACCTCACTGTCTTTGAAAACTATTTGAGCCAAAACTGCAGAGATAAAGTTTTCAAAAGCACCTATGTGAATTTAGGAGCCTAAGTCCAACTGAAAAATCAATGGAACCTTTGGCTCTTAAGTGATGTAGATAGTTTTGAAAATTTTATACTTGGTCTTGACACCCAGAAGTAATGCCAGCTGTGTCATTTCTCCTCTATGTCATGCCTCTCTCTCTCTAACGTTCCATATCACTACATATTCTGTTTACTAATCCGTCTCCCCCAGGACTTTCTAACAATCCAAACCCCCAAGTACCTTCAACCTCTGCCATTAGTTTTTAAACCACCTATTACAGAATAGTTTCCTATTTCTCCCAACAAATTTTGAGTTTGTGAATATATTCGAGAATGACCACTGGCCAGAAACATTTGTGTTTCTCACCTTTGCAGAAGAATCAGAGAGGACATAAGATAAAACTATTTTTGGGAGGGGAAAAAAAAAATAAAGAATTCACTAACAGACTGCAATAGCAGTGGGACCTGGATTTAATTTAGTTTCTGCTTCTCTTCATAAATCCTTCTATTTGTTTTAGGGGCAGGTAAGAGCAGCACAATCAGACAGCAATCTGCTCTGCTCTGCTGTTCGTTAGCTTTGGTTAGGTTACATTTACCTCCTCCTTTCCTGCTGCCTGTCTATAAATTACTTTAAGTCTGACATATTTTCTTTGCCTTCAGTCTATTTCATTGGCTACCAACTCAGCCTTCTGTTTCTGGCACTTATATTTGTATTCAAGAAGGAAGGCAGCATGATGAAAACGAATATCATAATTACAATGTTCAAACAGATGAGATGAATTAAATCTGTGTGTAGCTGCCCCAAAATAGCTTTGGTTGTCAGTGGAGTGCACCATTTGTATCTCCTAGCACAGAATCAGAAGAGAGTTGTTAGCTTGTTCCCATGTGATTATGTCACACTGAACAATTACCCTCCAAACTGAGAGCAAGCACCTAATCTGTACTTTTAAAAGAACTTATTTTTCCTGTTATTCTGTGCGTCAAATCTCTTGAACCTCAGCATGTTGGTGTGTTGCATATATTCAAAACAATATTTAAAAAATTCTAACCAAACAACATGCATCCGAAGAAGTGGGCAGTAGCCCACGAAAGCTTATGCTCTAATAAATTTGTTAGTCTCTAAGGTGCCACAAGTACTCCTGTTCTTTCTGCGGATACAGACTAACATGGCTGCTACTCTGTAACCAAACAACAGTGCTGCAACAACAGCCATCGTCTCAATTATTACTCCACCCTGCAGGCCAGAAAAGGCCCCACAGTGAAGCAAACGCCTGGCTGAAATGATGAGCCTTACTTCACTATGAAGGCCAGAAAAATTCAGTTCTCTGACACATAGTTTCACCTCAAAAAGGACATGCTTCGTAGAATGCTTTTCTCATGCTGACTTGCGATATTTGTTTGGATCCAAGTTCCTATTGATTCGTAATAATAATCTTTATTTGATTACAGCATAAAGGACACTCAGATTTCTTCAAAAATCTGTATTGTCTTGTAGCTTTTACATTCATCTTCTATATATTGAGGCAGAGCCTCAACTGGAATAAACTATCATAGCTCTGTCAATTTCAAAAAGATGCAGCTGACCATATACTCATATTTGACACAGATGATCATTTTAAAATAGTGCAAATATTAAGAATATTTTTAAATTCAGTCCAAAAATATTGAATTGACCATTTTTTCACAATTATCTTCATCAGAGCACAAGTCTGCCTAAACCCTTGATCAGTAAAATAATCACCCCAACAACCTGTTAAAAGTAAAATGGACAAAGTCAGTCCTGGGGTAAATCAGGTTACACCAGAGTTGAATCCGGAATATACAATTTTAAGCATACATGAATGGTTGACTGATCAAATGACAGAGAGAAGTAAAAATAATGATGGATTTGTAGCTAAGCCCTTCATCAGAAAATTGGTTATTTCCATTCCAGAGACTGGAAAAGCAGGGATATAGCATATCAGAATTGAAGTTCATTGCCTGCATTATGTGAAAAAACTTGCAGTCATTGAATAATGGGACTCACTTGTCATGGGCAACATACGTTTTTCAGCTGCAAGCAACCCCGTTTGATTTGTTCTAATAATAAATTATGTCATCTGAAACTAACCTTAATGTTGTATATGCAGAATTAAAATGCTAATGGTAGCTGCTCATCCTTTCAGCTCAGACATAAATGTTTATGAAGACAAAGGATCATCTGTTCAAAGAGTCAGGTAGCTATTTAGTTGATTCATTCAGACTGCAGGAATGTGAAGTTCACCTTGAGTTTCTCTTCAGACAGCTACATGAATGCAGAAGGAAAGACTTATTAGCTTCCAATTCTGCATGTGCAGTAGTGGAATACAAAGCAGATCTCAAATTCCAGAATGATATTTAGGCTACTTCAAAGGCTTCAGATATTTCATCAAAGACACTAAATTTCCATCTATCTCAATAATTCAGAAGGAAAGGAGAATGGAAAATAAGAAAGTAATGCACATTTGAAAACATAATCCCAACTATACATATAAAATGATGGGGTCTAAATTAGCTGCTACCAATCAAGAAAGAGATCTTGGAGTTGTTGTGGATAGTTCTCTGAAAACATCCACTCAATGTGCAGCGGCAGTCAAAAAAGTGAACAGAATGTTGGGAATCATTAGGAAAGGGATAGATAAGAAGACAGAAAATATATTGCCTCTATATAAATCCCACATCTTTAATACTGCATGCAGATCTGGTCACCCCATCTCAAAAGAGATATACTGGAATTGGTAAAAGTACAGAAAGGTCAACAAAAATGATTAGGAATATGGAACTGTTTCCATATGAGGAGAGATTAATAAGATTGGGATTTTTCAGCTTGGAAAAGAGATGACTAAGGGTGGATATGATAGAGGTCTAGAAAATCATGACTGGTGGGGAGAAAGTGAATAAGGAAGTGTTATTTACTCCTTCACATAACACAAGAACTAAGGGTACGTCTATACCCAGCCGCTAGTTCGGCGGCTGGCAATCGAACTTCTGGGTTCGACTTATCGCGTCTTGTCTGGACGCGATAAGTCGAACCCGGAAGTGCTCGCCGTCGACTGCGGTACTCCAGCTAGACGAGAGGAGTACCGCGGAGTCGACGGGGGAGCCTGCCTGCCACGTGTGGACCGAGGTAAGATCGAACTAAGGTACTTCGAACTTCAGCTACGTTATTCACGTAGCTGAAGTTGCGTACCTTAGTTCGATTTGGGGGGTTAGTGTAGACCAAGCCTAGGGGTCACCAAATGAAATAGGCAGCAGATTAAAAAAACAACAAAAGGAAGTATTTCTCCACACAACACACAGTCTACCTGTGGAACTCTTTGCCAGAAGATGTTGTGAAGGCCAAGACTATAACAGGGTTCAAAAAAGAACCAAATAAGTTCCTGGAAGATAGGTCCATCAATGGCTATTAGCCAGGATGGACAGGGATGCAAAACCATGCTCTGAAATGTCCCTAGCCTCTGTTTGCCAGAAGATGGGAATGGGTGACAGAGGATGGATCACTTGATGATTACCTGATCTGTTCATTCCCTCTGAAGCACCTGGTATTGGTGAGAAGACAGGATACTGGGCTAGATAGACCACTGATGTGAGCCAGTATGGCCATTCTTTTGTTCTTAAAGAAAACAAGGTCATACAAATTGAACTGCTTCCTGAAGACCAATTGTGATTTGTCATGTTTGCAGGGCCGGCTCCATGCACAGCCCTCCAAGCATTTGCTTGGGGCAGCACCTGGAGGGGGGCGCCCTCCCCTGCCGCGCTCCCCGCCGGGGGGCGAGGTGAGGCGGGAGGCTTTTTTGCCTGGGGCGGCAAAAAAGCCAGAGCCGGCCCTCCATGTTTGGATTATTTTAAAATAGCCCTGCTATGTTGGAAGACAGGATAAAATAGCCCTGTTATGTCAATGTTTATAGTCCTTTTGTTAGCACATTAGCACATACACTAATTTTAAAGGGAAACTGTAGTAATTGGTCCTAACGCCTTAGGCCTTGTCTTGATGGCAAAAGGCAACATTAGCTGTGACTTGATGGGTCTTGTATCAGTCAAGCTAACACATTTGACACCATAGGGGAGGGATAGCTCAGTGGTTTTAGCATTGGCCTGCTAAACCCAGAGTTGTGAGTTCAATCCTTGAGGGAGCAACTTAGGGATCGGGGCAAAATCAAGTACTTGGTCCTGCTAGTGAAGGCAGGGGGCTGGACTGGATGACCCTTCTGGGCTCCTTCCAGTTCTTTGAGATAGGTATATCGCCATATATTTATATGGATCCTATCTTGGTTAAAACAAGGCCAGTTAACACAGCTTCAAACCTGGTAGCATAGGCAGAAGGTATAATAGGCCAGGGGAGGCTAAGCCTCCCCTGTGGTGCAGCCACCAAGCTGCTGCCTTTGAGAGCACGAACACCTGGACACCTGGGCTGTGGTGGTCCTGCCTGTGCTCTGCCCCAAGGCCTGCCCTGCCCATGCTCCGCCTCTCCCCAAGACCCCACCGAGTCCCTCCTCTCCTCCCCTGAGCCCCGCACTGATCAACACTTGCTGAGTCCTTCACCCTCCATTCCCCAAGGTCCTCGCCACCCTGTATTCGCTGAGTCCCTCTGTGGGAGAGCTACCCAAGACAAGACACCAGGCCAGCCTTATGTTCTATGCAGTCAGTGGGTGCGACTTTCCCTCCCTTCCAAGCCGCTGCAGAGCTGGATCACTCAGTGTGCAGCAAGCACCACCATGCTGCCCTCAGGGCAATGCCAGCTAAGCTGGGTGGCTGCTGAGCAATACAGACTGCAATGGCCAGGATCCCCCTGCCACCTCCACCTGGCCCAGAACCCTTCGACGCATTCCTGGTAAGCAGAAGTGGCAATTAGGGGTACATGGTGGCAGTGAATGCTCCTACCCCATTTTTGTACTTGCTCAAGTTCCACGATGGGTGTGGGGAGCGCTCGGTTCAGGGAGGGGCGGAGAGCCCGAGTGGCAGGGGCCTTGGGGTGGGGTGAGGTGGGGGGTGGAGGAGAGGAGGGGCTCAGTGAGTGGTGCGGGTCTTTGGAGTGGTGGGGTGGAGGGACCCAGCAAGCGGCAGGGCCTTGGAGGAAGGGATGTGGAGGAGTGGAGCAACTCAGTGAGCGGCAAAGGCCTCGGGGGAGCGGGGTTGGAGGGACTCAGCGAGCAGTGGGCAAGGGGGCCTTGGGGGGAGGGGGGCCAAGCATGAGTGGGGCCTGGGGCAGAGCAGGGACAGGTCCTGGCCCTCAGGGCAGAGCCATGATCCGGGCACCAGGGGAGCTTCCAGCGCTCAGGCCAGCCTCCCCAAATGCCGTAGCCACCTGCTGCCCAGGCCTGGTAGCATGCATCTAGACAGGACTTTTAAATCAAGTTGTTCTAACTCAATTGAGCTACCACAACTAAAATATCCACCCACCCCACTGCCGCCTTTTGCTCAGCAAGACAGGGTTTGGTAGCAAAAGGTTCAGAGTAAATAAAATTAGTTTTCAGATTTTTTTAAAAAATACAAAATATCTGCCACTCTTTCACAGCTCAGGCGTGGGAGGTGTTAATCTCTCAGGGCTTGTCTAGATTAGGATAAGGGATGAATGTTTAAAAACCCATTGTGGGTTGGGCACATTGTATCGTAACACACTTAGCTGGTAGAGTTTGCTAACATTTTAAAAATACATCTTTCATCCTTGTCTAGACAACCCCTCGGCAAAAGCTGCCATTGTGCAGACACATCCTAGGACAGGGGTGTCAAACTCAATTGCACAGGGGGCCAAAACTCAAAACTCGCGGGCCGAACAGTATAACCATTTATTTAACAGACTAAATATTTATGTTTTTTAACCATTAATATGAACCAAAATACAGGATATCATTCCAAAATAAATACATTTCAACTTAAAATATTTTGCTCTTCATAAAAAAATATCCTGTCAATACAATACATTCAAAATCTGTACATGCTGGAATATTAAAAAATCTGAAAATATAAATAAAAAATTGAATTTAAAGCAAAAGTATAATCATAACAAATCATAACATTCCATTTTCTTGTCCTATTTAGTCAGAGCCTGATACTTGGAGTCTTTTCTTTGCAACAAGTTCGTTTATGTTTGGGGTTAGGTTCTGTGTTGTGAAGATTCTCAGGATCGATTGCAGGTGTTCATCAGTGAGGCGACTCCTGTGTGACGTTTTGTTAATTTTCATCACAGAGAACAGCTGCTCGCACAGATATGTGCTGCCAAACATGGACAGGATTCGAGCCGCATGTTGGCGGAGCTGCGGCATCGCTTCAGGAATGAAGCGAGTGAACTGTGCTGGCCCCGCAGTGTCGTACTTTGCCTTCAGTGTCCCGTTACATTGCAGTTCTATCAGCTCCATCTGCATTTCTACAGGTGCGGTTTCCACATCGACTGCAAATGGGTTGCGAAGCAGCTCGAAGTTACTTTTCTGTGCCTCAAAGTCACTGAAGCGCCGTGCGAACTCAGTGCGCAGCGCGCTGAGTTTTTCAGCAAAGGTGGCATTTGGGAAAACTGTGGCACTTTCTTGGTTCCGTATTACTTGGCAACAGGGAAAGTGAGACAAGTTGCATTGGTGCATTTGTGTCTCCCATAAGCGCAGCTTCACTTGAAATGCCTTCACTGCATCATGCATATCGGTTATTATGTGCTCCCGTCCCTGGAGTTGAAGGTTTAAAGCGCTAAGATGCGACGTTATGTCAGCCAGGAACGCCAACTCACATTTCCACTTTTCATCCCGCAGAACTGTGCAGTCTTTCCCCTTACTGTCCATGAACTGGCAGATTTCCTCTCGCAGCTCAAAGTGTCTTTTGAGAACTTTTCCCCGACTTAGCCACCGGACCTCCGTATGATATGGCATATCGCCAAACTCGCTATCTATTTCCCGCAGAAAAGACTGGAATTGGCGGTGATTTAAACCGTGGGCTCTGATAAAGTTGACGGTTTGTGTTACAGTGTTCATCACATGATCCATTTTTAGGACTTTAGCACTCAGCGATTCCTGGTGTATGATGCAGTGATACACTGTCAACTCACCGGCACAGTTCTCCTCCCGCATCTTTGAGCGCATCCTTCCCACCAGTCCATTTTTTTCACCACACATAGCAGGTGCACCATCTGTTGTAAGTCCAACGAGTTTTTCCCACGGCAGTTTCATGTCGGTTACACTTTGAAATACATTTCCAAAGATGTCTTCTCCTTTGTCTTCCTCTGTTACGCACAAATTGGAATCCACACCACGGATAAATATCGCCAGCTGTGCAGTGTCAGTCGCGTCAGTAGTTTCATCCACGGCAAGGGAGTATGCAACAAAATCTTTTGCTCTTTCAATCAACTGTGTTTTCAAATCAGTCGCCATCTCACAAACCCGATTAGCAACAGTGTTTCTGCTGAGGCTTACATTTGCAAACGCTCGCGTTTTATCTGGACAAAGGACGTCGCACACTTTCATCATACAATTCTTTACGAATTCCCCCTCGGTAAACGGCCGTCCTGATTTGGCGATCTCTTCGGCCACAATGAAACTTGCTTTCACAGCAGCTTCACTTTGTGATTTTGCTTTGGTGAAAAACGTCTGCTGGGATGTCAAATTCTTCTTCAACTCCTCTACCTTTTGTAGCTTCTGTCCTGCACTCAGGTTTTTGAATTTGTTCTCATGTTTCGTCTCGTAGTGCCGTCTTAGGTTATACTCCTTCATTACAGCGATATTACTCCCGCAAAGGAGACACACTGGTTTACCTGCAATTTCAGTAAACATATACTCATTCTCCCACCGGCTTTGAAAGCCTCGGTTTTCAGAATCAATTTTTCTCTTGGCCATTGTTGGGGTCTAGCTTTGATTTGATATTAGCGTTGTATACATCAACAGACCGCGAACTTGAACCGCGGCTTGCCGTTGGCGGCAATTGCACTGCATCATGGGATTTGTAGTGTGTGTTATTGGGGCGTCATATCACAGGGCCATTAAAAACAGATATATAAAACGATTTCGCGGGCCGGATATAATTGTATGGCGGGCCGGATGTGGCCCGCGGGCCTTGAGTTTGACACATGTGTCCTAGGAGAAGCCCAGTAAGGCCTGACCCTGAGAGATGCTGTATCTGGCCCTTATAGAAGAGGATTTGGGAAATGCAGAACTCTTTTGAATACTTGACAAAAAAGGAACTGTTAATTTCTAGTCAATTGGAGAAGTTTTTAATAAGTTGAGGATGTGGAGATAGGAGAGCTGTGCTCAGATATCAGTAATGGGCATATTCATTCAAGATTTTACATCTATTTACATCTATTTCAAAGTGCCATAGTAAAGCAATTAGTGTCTCATTTAATTTAACAGACGTAAAGGCATTACCTTTTCATACAATTATAAGGTATATAACATAAACAGCTAATCTTCCTTGGCTTATACTTAAGAGAAATTGCTTTGACAGGAAATAACTTATTTGAGACCCTTTAAAGAAGTTGTCCAGACATTTAGGAAGTCTGACACAAGATGCTTCAAATACTTAATAGCTTCAGTGGTTTAGCTGTAGATTTATTTCATACCAAACAGCAGGAGTGTGAAAAATAACTACCTGAATGTCTTTAATTTTTCTGTAGTTCATTCTGTCAAAAAGTTATTTGGTTTACAGCCAAAAAATTTCCCTCTGAATTTTTTCCCCTCTCTCTTTCTCTCCTTTTCTTTTGGTTTGAAGAATAAGCTATAATTTTAAGCAGTTGAATTAAATGAGCATACACAGGCCATATTAAAATTATTTCATTTTGCATACACTGTAATTGCCACATTTATAAGCAGAGAACAGTAAAATTGTCAGAAGTCAATTCCATCAAAATCACGTGCTAACTATGTTTTGGTCCCACGCTTAAGCTTCTGCATTGAACCCAATAAAAGGTTTTGTCCTGATCCTACAATCAGAACCTTTTGAGTGGACCATAGAGTTTGCATGGAATGTAGTTTAGCCTGGGCACTTGAGAGGAACTTTCTGTAGAAAGTTATTTTAAAATATTAAATTATTTGAAATAGCTAGAACTTCGGTTTAGGAAGTATGTATAACATTTAAAAATAATCAAATGGGAAGCTGTATCTCAGCAGTCTGTTGTGCAGAAAATGCAAACTCCACATGAATGCACAACATCTTCAGCTGTTTAAAGGTAAGCTCCAATGATTAATGGGGGGAAATGATTAATTTAACAACATCAAAAAAATATTACATTCTGAAAAGGACCAAATCTGAAGGCTGGTCTACATAAGAAAGTGGTACCAGTTTAACTTAAAAAGAGTGTGAAAACTGATTATACTGGTGCAAAACCCTGGATAATTTACTGGTGGGAAAACTCTTTGATTTTAGAGTGACTTAAGCTAAATAAATTTAAGTCATTCCATTCCATACTCACTTGAACTAAATCCAAAGGGCCACTCTTAAACCAAAATACAGCATCTACACAGGGTTTTGCACCAAATTAAATCAGTCTAAAAAACCCATCCCATTAGTTAAACCAGAGCAAATTTGTTTCCAGACAAGGCCTTACACTTTAAAAAGCGCTGTGTTTCTATCTACATAAAGTAAAATCAGATGTTTCCTGCTGAAAAGTACAAGTACACCAAGAACAGTTCTGAATAGAGAAATTACTATGTACCACACGTTAGAGAACTTATCAGAAGCTTAGGTCAGAACTCAATAAGTATTAGGGAGAAATACCCTCTCTCCAGTTAGAAACTGAATCCTTTTTAGATAGTCTCTTTCTTTATCCTCCTGCACCCTCAGGTGTGTGCAGAGTCCACCAGTTTCTGCCATTTATTTTGGTCTCGTGCTGGACAGTTCTGGCTTCTGAGTGTCATGTTGATGGATCTTGCTTCTTTCTCTATTATTTTGCATAATGTTTCTCTAGGACACCCTCTATTCCTTTTCCCAGGTGGTGTCCATATTATCACTTGTCATGGAAATCATGCTGGTGGCATCCTTAAAGCATATCCTAAATAGGTCCATCATCATCATCTTATATTTGATGCTTTAGGTTGGTTTACTCTACTTAGAATGTCTGATGTTGCAAGAAACTCTTTTCAGTGCATTCTGAAAATCTTCCACAGCCATTTATGAGTATCAAGATCAAATCATTCTAATTTTTGCTCCATAAAGGACAGGCACTATTGGCATTAAAAATTCATATTTTTGTATCGGTGCCACTCTGGCTACTTTTCCAAGTCTTTCAAGTTTATGAAAATTGTTTGCTACTTTTGATATTCATTGCATGACATCTACGATGGTGTCCCCATCATTGCACATATGACTCCCTAGATAGGTAAAACAACCTTCTTCTTCTAGAGTTTCTCCATTTATTTTGATGTTTGCTTATGGGACATTAATAGCCATATATTTTGTCTTCCCCTTTTGATAACCAATCCAACTTGTTTGCTATGTTGATCAACAGCTGGGTCTTTTCTTCCACTAAGTGATGTGTTAAACTAAGGAGGACAATGTCATCAGCAAAAATGAGGTCATCCAACTGTGCTTTATCATTTGTCCATAAAATTCTTTGGTTACCTTCTGTGATTACTTTCCTCATAACATAGTCAATGACTAGTGCAAACAATAATAGGGACATAATACAATTATCAGTGCTGTACAAGGACTAAGGCCAGGGTGTCTCATAACTTTTCTAGCCAGAGCCTGCTGAAATAGTTTTGCTGACCCAGCCAGAATGCCTTCAGGAACATGGTGGGAGTGAACAGCAGAGCAGGAGACCTTGAAAGGGAACAGCATACATCCTTCTCTGTGCTAGCCTGGCTTTTTCAGTGTACATGATTATGGGCATGGAATGAGAAGCTCCCAGTATCTGTACACCAGATACTGAATTCAGCATCCACTGAAGTGAATGGAGAAACTCCAGTTGACTTCAGTGGGGTCAGGAGTGCAAAGACCAAGATGTGGCTAGTTCACATGCAAATAAGCAAGAGGTGAAATGGAAAGACAGTTTGTTCCTTCCTCCTCCACTTGCACACCAAGGCAGAGGAAGCTGCAATCTCGCCCTGAGTGTACAAAACAATAGTGCCTCCACGAGTATTTGTCTCATCCCAGTGGATAGTAATTTAAAACAAACAAACCCCTTTATGTCAATAGAGAATGGGTAGCTGTTAAATGGGTACAGTTATAGTAGGTGTGTTTCATATTTACCAAGTAACCTATTGTCTGCAAAATACATAGTTTGAGCCTTCAGAAACTGAAAAGCTGCCTACCAGCATTCCAGAGTGCCCTAGGAACACTGGGGTAACATGTTCCAGAATATCCTCTTATCTTAATCCACTACTTCTATAGTTACAATATTTAACCAGAGAAGAGAATATTACACACACACACACACACACACACACACACACACACAGGAATGCACACCACACACATATTTGCAAGTGTGGTTCATTCACATATCTACAGCTAAGTGAACACAACATCTGTAGGAACCTATCTTTTAACTTTCACAAGTCATTCGGTATAACTTCTCTTTCCACTGCTTTGTACAGAACTAGTGAGTGGCAACTAACCTTCCATTGCCTGCTAAAAAGAAAATATCAATAAAATATGCCAGCTATGCACCCAGCATGTGTGCCCTTCAAACCTCTGAAAAAGAAATGTTGTCTGTCTATTTGTGTATTATTACAAAATACATGGCCAACTTTATGAGATAAGCCAACAATAACATACTCCTGGGACAAACTCATGTCACAAAATACTGATCTGACACAGAAGAATCATCCTCTGGTGTACAGTGAAGTCACCAGGCACAATCATCTCTGACTCCAATACTACTCCACTGAGAAACTGAATACACTCAACTCGGGCTTCTGAAGGGCAACTGTTGCAAGAGCTCTAGCCCCACCTTAATCACTCTCTCTCACACACACACACAAGTGTGGCATGGAAGATAAGAAGCACAGTCACATCACCTTCCCAGTCCTCCTTGCCTTATGCTGAGGTGTGCAAAGTTATCCAGTTGGTTTTCTGTCATACATGCAAAAATCAGGGACTTCTTCAGATAAAACCTGGACAGCAGAGGCTGTGTTAGACACCACCCTTCCATTATACAGCATGAAGCAAAGAACTAGATCCCGGCTTACTGACTGTGTTTTGTACCGTTATTACAGGGTGAAATGAATGGATTTAAGATGAATGTATGAGATGAAGAACCAGGGAGCCTTGGCAAGTTGCCAAATCTGCTAATTTAACCAAGTAGGGTCACTGGATTGGGATTCAAGTGACCTGGGTTTGTTCCCAGCTCAGCCACTAGCCCGCAGAATGACCTTGGGCAAGTGACTTCTCCTCTGTGCCTCAGTTTCCCCTATCTGTAAAATGTGGATATGGTACTGACCTCCTTTGTAAATCACTATAATATCTACTGACGAAAAGTACTGTATAAAAGTTAGTATTATTATTACTGCAGCAATGCTGTATTTTTAACATGTTCCATGTTTGTTTTGGGTGGGGACTCATTTTTCTCTTCCTAAACTTCACTTCCATTCTACCATTTCACTAACAGCTGTTTTCCAGACACTAGACTTTCTATATATATTTTTTCTTTTTAGATGTTTCATCTTGTTCATTATGCCCTTTTTCTTTAAGGGGTTCTGCCTTTCCTCATTTGCCTTCTCTATTTTACCTTCCATTTATTCTCCCTCCCTTCCCAGCCTCTCTCCACTACTATCAAAATTCCCTACCTCCCTATAACAACTGGCTGACTGGAACTCTGTGCCAGGACGCTCCAGTCACCGCTAGAATGGTACATCTTCGTGGTCACTCTGGGGAATAGGAATAGCTCACGAGGTTGACAGTCACTCCCATGGTTGCATGCCGTCCTCTGCCTCTCTCAATCTGCAGCCCCCCTTTCACTCCACAGGCTCCTGCTGCTTCTGCCCTCCAGCCAGGTCACTATACACATTTTCCCCTTTCACAGCACCAAAGTCTGTCTCCCTAGCCATTTCTTTTCTTGAGCTGGATAAAAAATAGCCAAAGACCCCAAATTGATCTGATCCTCCCTTTTTATAATTTCCAGTCTCCTCTGTCAGGTGACTCCCTTGCAGCTTCCCCAGGTGATTACAGGCCCCGCCAGATGACTTCAATGTCAATGTGACCTCTCCCCTGACAAGCCACTGCTCCTGGTTAGGAGCCAGCCAGTCCGTTGTTTAGAGCTATTACATTTCAATAGGAGAACAGTCAATATCAATGACCCTTTTTTGTTATTATTTTGGAATTTCAGCCCAACATGGAGGCAAACGCACCACCAAGAAGGCAAAAGGCTACCCTTTCAAAATGGAGTTTGCAGCTTGGTGCAGATACATCCAGAGAGTTCAGGATTTCATGCAGACTTAATAATTTGTACAGAAATTCCCCAGTTCATCACAGCAGTTCATCTTCAATGTGGGAGAGATGGGAGCACCAGCAGCATAGGGAAGTACACCATGATCCATGTAGCAAAATGGGGAAAGAAGGGAGAGCCATAATGGAAGAGCAGCCAGCAGTGGGGTAGGAGGGGAGCCAGCGTTGTTCCTAGTGCTTTGCACTGCAGGTGGGAGGGCTATAGCCGTGGAAAATGCATCAGCCCAAGGTACTGAGGTCAATTAGAACATGTAGCAGCTGGGGAGGGCTTGTGGAGGAGGAAGCTGCCCTGTACAGTTCCTAAAGTTTTCCAAAGCTAGGACTTGCCACACAATGTAGGTCTAAAATGCTGCATAGTAAACCTGGTCTTGATACTGATCAGTCCCTTTAGCTTCTCATTAACTGCAGATTGTCCACCTTTGCAGCTTTCAGTTGATCTCAGCTGTGCTTGTCTCTGCCCAATACCAGGAACTGGCTGTTTTCTTTACCACTCATCCTCTTTCTGAATCACCCTGAAAAGAAGGCTATTACTTTTACCCTAAGCAAGCCAGCTCTAGCTTAACTGAAGGGATCCTCGACTAACTAAATCAAATGTTCTCCTTTTTGCTAGAAGATGGGGGGGAAAATGTCAAGATACCTCTAAGGTGCGGGCCAAGCTGCCTGTGTTGTCTCTTCCTGATCTCTTCTGATAAAGCAAAGAATGCAAATCAAAACCAGGAGAAACTCACAAGCAGGGATAGTTGCAGTGACTCGAAAGAGAGGGAACGAATGAATGAACTGTAAGTACGCTTACACTAGAACTTAATTGCATTTGTGCACATTCCTTCCCTTCTTCTTCTTGCCTGAGTTTGTATCAGAAACAATCCCTAAAGAAGAGATTATGTTCCAAGGGAAACTTCCACCAAGAGCTTAGAAAGTTCAAACACATCAATGAGCTCAGAATATCTGGAAGTCGGGTCCCTTGTTGGTGCTCAAGCATGGATTCAGGTGTCTGACTAATCAGGAAATCCTGGCATAGCCATTCCCCCCCGACACTATTATAAGTAAATTGTTGTTGTAACTGTACTTGTGACTGAATCACAAAAGCTGCTGCTCAGATTAGGGAGCAGTATTATATAGAGTGGCCCCTGCTCTTAGCTTAAACATTGAGCAGAGCACAGTATAATTGGGAAGCATCCAACTTTAAAATAGAATTTCAGATCAGCTGTCTGCTTCTCTGACATCCGTGCTCTGCTCCACTCTAAGCACCTACAGACTGGTGAGGACGTGGGAGCTAATGGAACTTGAAGCTTTTGTTGACTCAAGGGGCAGGTCTACACAGATATCTGCTCCCATGATATCCACTGCTCATCTCCAACCTAGTGATCAGGATAGGAGACAAGTTGTGTAGAAAACTCCTCTAGCTCAGAGTCCCAACCTGCCCTATTCCTGGGCTTTCAGGAACTATGCCCCACCAGATTTTGTCTCCAAACCTTGTAAAGGTGGTGGGTAAATTACTTGTCTTTCTGCCTCAGTATACGCATCTGCAAGGGTTTGTGAAGTTTTAAACTTTTGAAAACATTTTAATGTGCCCAGATGAAGGGTGCTATGGAAGAGCAAAATATTATTCTCATTGTAATCTATTGATTCCTCTAGAGTTGATGTTGGCTATGGCCAAGCATGTATTGCCTTATTTGGTCTTTGCTAGAACATTAAGCCTCTCTAGATCTGGCTTGATTTCATCAGCCTGAAGGGCATCAAAGCACACAGATAGCACATCTAGTAACTTAATGAGAGATCCAAGTGTAAGGAGAAGGTAGACACCTGCAATATAAAAAAGGCAAATGCCAAGTGTGTGATGGTTCTGTGACTGTGCTGGCTACGGAGAGAGTGCTTCCTGTCAGTTCTTAGACAGTGATACATGGAAGCTTTCTAGTCTGAATCACTAAGGATTTTATTGGCAAAATTCTTAGCAAATAATAGCGTACCTCAGTAGCGCTCAGTGGGGGGCCTGAGATCAGGGCTCTGTTGTGCTAGGTGCTGTACAAACACACAGTAAGAGACAGTCCTTGCCCCAGAGAGTGTATAGTGTAAATAAACAAGACAGACAAAGGCAAGGAGAAAGGAAGTATTATCACCTCCATTTTATAGATGGGGAAATGGAGGCACAAGAATTCTGATTGGCCAAACAAGGATGTGTGACAGAGTTGAAAACTGAATCACATTCCAGTGCCTTTACCACAAGCCCCTCCTTCCATGTAATTTACATGATGGGTAACCAGTTGTCAAGTTTCAGGCATTTTCTTGCAAAAGGAAAATGTGAACTTCCCAATTTCTGAAACTCTGAATCCTTTATTCCAAATACATTCTGGCTTCCTTGCCAAAGCTAGTAAGTCTATAGAGACTCTGCCTGGTATAATAGAAATGCCCAGGCATGCTTTCCCTCTTATGCACTGTACATTTCAAAACAAAACAGCTGTACAACAGGATACTGTGCTAAAAATGATACCAAGTCTGCTGAATGGAATGGTCTGTGATATTGCATCTGCTGTCATTCTAGCTTCTTGGTTAATACACTGCATGAAAAATGGACCTTATAGGGCACAAGCTAACAGTTTACCTGAGATTTGAGTCTAATGCATAAATCAGTGAACACTATGTATATGTGTGGGAGCCAGGGCTTTACATTGTTTGTATGTATTATGTAAACTGCTTTCATGTGTCTATTTGTAAATGTTTAATATAAACCTGTATGTTACCACCAGGTTGCTATCTCAGCAAATAAAAATGTGTAGTGATTGTCATTGCTGCGTATATAAACATGCCCTTAAATTATGGGTTGGGAAGCCAGTGTTTTTGGTTTTGTTTTATTTTTAAGACCAAGTGCTGTATCATTTTAATCAAAGTAAAACCTTATCTGGAGATCTTGGGGAACATCTGAAATTTTTGGATAACTGGACCTTAGGCACCTGGGAGCTTCTGCTCTAATGAACTCTTAAGTTATATCAGACTGAAAAACTTCTAAGCTTTGAAGAAATGGAGTTCTGTTCTGCACTCTAGACTTGGTGAAGCCAAGTGGAGGCGTAGCTGGTGGCAGCTTTAGTTGGCTCACAGACAGCACAACTGTTCCTCCTGTTCTCTTCCATCCCCTGTCCAGCCTCCGTTGTGCTCCCTGTCTGGCTGGCACCCTCCTTTACCAGCATCCTGTCTTGTGCTGCAGTTTCCCTGCTTGCTGTCTTTGCCCTGGTCCTGAGCTACTACCGTTCAGCTGCTAGGTGCCATAACCAAATTCTGGCCATTCTGGAGTTTCAGTGAACTGGAGTTTGGTTAATGGGTATTGACCTGTGTCTAGTACGTCCTTTGAGTGGGACAGACTCAGTAGTCAGTAGGCCTTTTCCATCACTAACGTCTATGATCCCCGTTACTCACGTGTGTGTACACTTGAAATTATATATTACCATATGTACACCCCTGCCAGCCACTTGGTAGGGCCAAGGATGAGGGTCTTGGGGTGTCAGAGTGGGCTCCAGGCTGGGGTTTAGGGGTTTGGAGTGTGGGAGAGAGCACAGAACCCTTCCTCCTGGTTGGGTCTTACCCCCTTCTCAAACCCTCTTTTGTGGATTGCTTTGCCTCCAGAAGCTGTAAACTGGCTCTCTCAGGACTGGACGGAACAAGACAGGGGCTGCTTCGTCCCCTCCCCAACGTGACTATTGGTGTGCCCTTTTAAGGAGATCCTCCATTTGGAGCATGCTTGGCAGCTGCTGATGGGTAGGGGCTTTCCTTTCCTTCCTTAGTCTCCTGTGGGGGCGGTGAACTGCATCACACTATCTAATTCAATTTAGTTAAAAAGTTGTTCATGCTTGAAGAGGAGAAATTGCATAATGTCGGCAAGCAAAAGGGGAATAGATAACTGCAAGTGAATTGCTGGGCAGTGTATCAAACACAGAACAAGGATTGTCTAAAAATAAGACAAAATCCTTGCTGGATTTATTCTTGTTTTGGAAAAGTAAAGCAGAGTTCACATTTCACTAAACTTTTAATTTTACCTTCAACTGCACAACAATTCAAGATGTAAAAAGGAAGTCAAATTCTATAACCCCAACTGAAATGATTCAGGTTTTCAAATAAAAGGAAATTTTGCACAGTTGCCAGAATTCATTTCATCTCCAAAAATGGATGAAACAAGAGTGCCATCACTAAAACTCTTTTCATATTACAACTTGCAGCAAGGAAAATCAGCTGATGGACAGATAGAACATTTTAGGTAAATCAATTACTGTGGCTTGCTTCTCGGCTCTGTATATTGATATGGAAAAATCATTTTGATATAGAAAAATCTATTTTAGTATTTAAATTAGGTTATTATACACACAGTCTTTCCATGTATTTTCTATAAAATAATGTTCTTTGATGTTAAAATATTAGTCCAAACGATCAGAAATATTCTATTTATAGACTATATATATTGACCATAAGAATGTTGATAGTTTATTTTTTGCTTATGAAAAATGTCAGTTTGATAGCACTAAAATGAATATCTCTATGTATCAACAGTGCATTCTTAGAGTCAGCTTCCCCACACTGTTCCACCATTATATAGTGCTAACACTACATGAGGCTTTTAATTAATATGGAGAAGACAGGGTCCCCACCCTAAAGACCTTACAAACTAAATGAGTAGACAAATAGAGAATGAAGTATAATGAAAAAGTATGATTCATCAGTGAAGTGGGAGGGAATCTCACTTCATCATCCCGATCCCATCAGAGGGAAGTGATTATTCCCCTCTATTCGGCACTGGTGAGGCCACATCTGGAGTATTGCATACAGTTTTGGGCCTCCTACTACAGAAAGGATGTGGCTAAATTGGAGAGAGTCCAGCAGAGGGCAAATGAAAATGATTAGGGGTCTCGGACGTGACTTATGAGGAGAGGCTGAGGGAACTGGGTTTATTTAGTCTGCAGAAGAGAAGAGTGAGGGGGATTTGATAGCAGCCTTCAACTAACTGAAGGGGGCTTCCAAAGAGGATGGAGCTAGGCTGTTCTCAGTGGTGGCAGATGACAGAATAAGGAGCAATGGTCTCAAGTTTCAGTGGGGGAGGACTAGGTTGGCTATTAGGAAAAACTATTTCACTAGGAGGGTGGTGAAGTACTGGAATGGGTTACCTAGGGAGAGGGTGGAATCTCCATCCCTTAGAGGTTTTTAAGGCCCGGCTTGACAAAACCCGGCTGGGATGATTTAATTGGGGTTGGTCCTGCTTTGAGCAGGGGGTTGGACTAGATGACCTCCTGAGGTCTCTTCCAACCCTAATCTTCTATGATTCTATGATTAGTACATAGCATACAAGTTTCACTATTTTTCTTGAAATTTTTTAAAAATTTACATTTATTTATTCTCTTTGTCAAAAGATTAGGATTTCTAATCATTATGATAAAAGTTGGACTTGGGTGGAGGGACTCCAGCGAGAGCTTGGAGGCATGATAGAGAATGTCAGGAAAGAGATTCCAGACATAATGGGGTAGGTGGAAGATTCAATGAAGATAAAAATGGGGGATATGAATTACCAATCTTCTGGGACAACTTGTCAACATTGTATGCCAGAGTTCCTCACAACCCTGGAAGGACCAATTTGAGAAGAAAGGATAGTTCTCTGGCCACTTGGCCTAGTCTGTCTGCCAAACTGGATGGAGGACACTGTATGGAATCTGGGGGACACTTGTGGATATTATGCTTATCAATATTGTAAAATTGCAATGAGTTGTGCCAGTCAGGCCATGTAAGATACAGCAAAAATGTTATAAATTGCCAGATATGATTATCTTGCTTATATGTTTGTATCATGGGTTATAGATATGTATGTATGTCTGTATTTCAAAACTTGTGCTATGCTTCTAGGTGACACCCCCCAGACAGTTTGGCATCAGCACTGCCTAGCCTGCTTGATGGCCCATTAAGGACCATCAGCTATACAACTGACCCATTGACAGAAGGCAAGGGATACACCTTATGACTTAGCAAGGCATGCAGGGGCTGCCTGTGGACAGAACTCTATGGTTTCCAAGCCATGTGCTGGACAGCGTGTGTTTGAGACAAAGGAAGCACAAGACACATGGCAAAAGACTATAAAAGGCAGCTGTATCTTCTCCATTTTGTCTTCAATCCTGCTTCTTATCTTCCATCCTGCTTCTTTCCTCGAGTAACTTTTCTAGACTGAAGCTCTGAACAAAGGACTGAATGACCCATCCAAGCTGTGTATGTGTTCCAGAGGGACTTTCAAACCAGCAAACTCACCAATACTGCTAGACTGATATATGGACTTTGAAGTCTTTGTATGTATGTGGCTGCTTTACCATTTAACATCTCTCTTCTTCTTTTTTCTTTATAATAAACCTTTAGTTTTAGATACTAAAGGATTGGCTGGCAACGTGGTATTTTGGGTAAGATCCAAACCTATACAGACCTGGCACTGTAACATGGCTGACTCTTTGGGGTCAAAGAACATTTTGTACAGGTGAGCACAGTTTTTTAAAATAACTTCACTGTACTGGACCTAGGTGCTGATTGGGAGCCAGAGAACTGGAATGCAATAAAGGGGGCTGTGTGATTTCTTTTTTTGCTTCTTGATAACTAGTGGGGGAGATCAGCAGCACAGTTGGTGACTGGTTGGGGAGTTTTCAGTGTTACCCACCAGTATCTGCTCTCCCTTTTGCAGCCTACCCTAACCTTGGCACTTCCAGTGAAGGCTACCCCAGGCACACCGGATCACAGACAATATGGACTCTAACCAATGATCTATATGTAAAAGGCTTCATCTGTCACTACCAATCTCCTGTCTAATCAATTTTTAACAGAAATATTTTGTCATATAAGTAGCTCATTGGGATAGCCATTCGGATTTGGTGAGACGCCCATGGGGACAGTTGAGATACCATCTTTCCACTTCAATTGAAGAAAATAATTTTTTTCTATTCTAAAATGTTCATACAATGTGAAAAATTTTTCTCTTCTTGAAATAACATTGTTTCTTCTCATCTTGAAGTTTTCAGAATAACATTTAGAGAATCCTACAACTGTAAAATGACTTTTTTAAACTGGTTGTGGATCAAGATTTAACCTTTTTCCAGTTTGTCTTGTACGATAAAACCATGCTTTGTTATATGCAAAATTACGCTGTGACGCTGAATAGCCTTGTTGGGAGCAATGCCTGGGCTATAACAGGGACTGGGATTTGGAAATGTTTACATCTTCCTTGTGGCATGATTTGACCTCTAGAGTAGATGCAGCCATACATATTACACCTTATAAAAATATCCAGCTAAATCATATTTGAAAATCGAAATATTCCAATCAATTGTACTCATATGGAGGAGCAAATTGGCACAAGTCAACTTCTGGTTCACTCACAACCAATCAAATGAGTAGAGGCCACTTTCATTTTACTATCCACTAGTTTAATGCGTCTCCTGTAACTCTTTGCAGCACACATTAAATCACTGTGAGATTTAATTATTAACCAATCAGGGTGCTTTTACTAGGTTATTAATCAATTGTAATTGATAAAATAATACTTGGTCAGTCATTTTGCTGTGAAACTAATTATATCTACATAAATAGTAAATGAAACAATGAATTCACACTACTGTGGCTCTTTTGGGTAATGTTGATCACTAATTTGGCTCCTGAATCACTGGGGTCTGAGTATCACTGCTCTAGACGTTAAAGGAATGTCTACACTTGCCATTTAAAGCGGAAAAAGTCCCTTTTTTGTGCAAAAACCATGGGAGCATCTACACTTGCCAATGACTTTTTGCAGTGAAACTCAGAAGTTTCACCGCAAAAAGAAAATCACCTCCACGAGAGGCATACAACTCTTGCCAGTGATGCTTTTACAGTGATGTGCAAGTGAAGACATGTCTTCCTGTTTACACAGCTTTTAGCCTCCGGAGGATATTCCACAGTGGCTAGGTGAACACTCTAGCCAGCAGCTCTGCTGCTCTGTTGCCGGGTAAACGGACATACGCCCCTCCCTCTGTAAAGCCCTGGGAACTTTGAAACTCCACTTCCTGTTTTCTTGGCAAGTGCTCACTTATCTGGCCAGGTGACAATGCCTGCACCAGGGAGCAAGCGATCCCCTGCTTGGAGCAATGCTGAGCTACTGGAGCTTATCAGTGTTTGGGGAGAGGAGGCTGTGCAGGGACCCAGGATGCCCTGCTATCACCCCTTCATCTTCCCACAAGACCCATCGTCAAACTGGAGAGAGCTGCACTGTGGGATAGCTGCCCTAGAGGGCTGCTCTCATGGCAATGGAAGTGCTGTTAATGTAAACGCTCTCCGACGCCTGAGGAATTAAGTGAATACACAAACCAGCGCTTTACTTTCACCGGTTCCCTATCACTGGTGAAACTTACAGCGCAAAAACTCTGCAAGTGTAGACATACCCAAATAAGAGAAGCTTTACTGATCACTGCCACAGTATAATGTAATTAGGCTTGATGAACAAACTCCCCATTAAGGGCACCCAATTCAAAAACTTGTTAAAGAGATTACTAATCTCTACCGTTCTTTATAGCTCAGTGGTTTGAGCATTGGCCTGCTAACCCCCAGGTTATGAGTTCAATCCTTGAAGGGGCCATCTGTGGGCAAAAATCTGTCTGGGGATTAGTCCTGTTTTGAGCAGGGGGTTGGACTAGATGACCGCCTGAGGTCCCTTCCAACCTTGATATTCTATGATCTGCCATGCCATTCCAAAAGCTTCAGCATGTAGATATTATGTGCTGATCTACAACAAACAAACAAAATCCAGTGGTTTTATACAGAAATTTATTGTACAAAGAGGAATATGATTTTCATGCTCATATACAATGGGATATTTGGGTCTGACTACACAGAATATTTACATTCAAGTTTACACATTTATTCAAGTTCCATATTAGATGTTGTCAACACATTTCCATGAACGTGTCTTCAAATCTAAAGAGTCAGTCTTTATATTATTCTACCAAAGTCTTCAAAAGATTTGCTGGAGATGTATTGTTTCCTTTTCCTGCAATACCCATCATCTCCCAATTATTGTATTTGAAAGGAAACCTGACTTGCAGAAGTTAATGTCAGTTAAAATATTTTAACTGTTCTTTTACTCAAGTTAGCCAGGCATTTCCAAATAGCAAAATACAGAGGGCCTGATTCTGCATCCAAATATGCAGGTGACTGTCTCTCTGACTTTGTCTATATCGATATTGCAAGATCATGCCCTAAAAAACTGGACTTCAGTAGTTTAAGACATTATTTTGCAGACTCTTTGAAAAAATAAAAAAAAAGCATTGTACAAATGTTAATATTGAAATGAACTTATAATACCTGAACCAGATATAATAATTTATTTTGTTTTACCATAGTTATGCTTACAATGCAGCAACAATAACGAACATTTAAAATAAAAAAATATGTTGTACAATAAAAATATTCACTAGTTCACAAACAGTTGAAAAACATTTTAGCATGCTGCTAAATTCAGACAGTCATTTCTGGTGCTTTTTTGCTCTCAAAGTTCCATGAGCTAACGCTCGTTACAGACTTAATATCAGACGATTGCTTATTTGGTAATATTTTTTTAAACCGGTTCATGATCTCTTGCTCATTCAAAGGCAGCTGATTCCAGTTTCTTGATTATCTTCCAGTTTTTGTTTCTTAAATTAACTAAGAGTAAATTAACATGAACAAGCATTATCAGACTCAGATACTGTTTGAGTTATTATTTGTTCTGGCCCTGTCAAACAACTACATAAAGAAAAAACACAGGTAAGTTCCTGTTTTATTTCAGGTGCTCTATGGAATTCCTTTAGATCAATGCCTCATCTGTCTTAGATTTCACGGGGCCAGTGATTAAAAAAATGGAATTACAGGGTACTTGCCAATAAAATGTTGCCCTGGCTATTATGTAAGTTGATGGACGAAGGTTAGTGATTGTCTCAGATTTAGCTGACTGTAATATTTTGGAGAATTACTGATTTTTGAAGAGGTAAAGCTAAACATTCCCACATTTTGCAGAGATCTTTTTACTTCGGGCAGAGCCATTCCATTTCTTCTGGTTTCATGTCGTGACATCTCCAGCACTTGCGGGTTGAGAGACAGCAGCAGATGGTTGCACTGGTACCATTTCTAATTCAGATTCACGTACAACGATCACTGCATCCCCACTGACATTTATTAGACACTGTGCCTGCGAGGACAGATAATTTTTAAATAATTAAATATATTCTTTATGGAGCATATTTTCAGCCTTTGGACTTAACACTAAAATCAATGAAATTCATTCACCTATGTTCTTGCTATATCATTCTGATATGTTAACTCTAATTCTAAAATAAAAATAAAAAACCCCCAAACAAATCAAATACCTCCCACTGGGTCAGATTATGCCCACTAGATCTCTCCCCAGTCCGCATAACTATATTAAAAAAAAAAAAAAAAAAAAAAAAAAAAAAGAGACTTACTCCTCCTTGTAGTTATGTGGACTGATTAGAATAACCTCATCCTACATGGGTATTTTCCTCTAAGATTGGTTACATATGACATCAGCTGGTTCTTTAATTGTCAGAAAAATTGTCATTTCAATCACAATTTACCTGATTTTTGTTGGGGTTCTCCATGAAAACACACTGTTTCATTATGTACGAGACAACTGCATTCCCCCCTAAAGCTGCAACGTGAGCCCTCACCATTGCAAACACTTCAGCAATGAAAGCATGGAGAAAGCCACTGACACCGCCCTCCTAAAAAGAAAAAACGAAGAAGTGGATTTTATGTAACTGTCACTAAAAATAGCACTGGATATCTTACTTATGTTTCTCTCCTTTAAAATGATTCTCTTCCAATGAATGCTGATTGGTATATATTTTAGAGGAGCAACATCTTGTTCTGTAGAAAGTGACCTATAAAATATAAAGACTGAACTTGTTCTGAGAGTTATGCATCACCTGCTTATGGGTGAATGAGCATTTGCTGAAAAACAAATGAAAAAAATCCTGCTACATGAATAAAAAGAATAGAATAAAGAGATTATTTACCTGTAACTAGAATTCTTCAAAATCATCACCTGTATATACCCACACACTTAAGACACTCCTCCACATTTTTGTTGGGACCCCCTAGAAAACTGGCTGTTTGGAATTGTGGGCATACTCTTCAGGGGACTGGATTTTTCTGATCTGAAACAATATGTGGAGCTGCAGGCAAGGCCAGCCTCTCAATTCTTTCCACTGACTCAAATTCCTGAAGAAACAGGAACTAAGAGGAGTCATGTGGATCTGTGTAATCATCTTAAAGAACTCCAGTTACAGCCCCATTTTTGTCACAGTGGTCCAACGCCTGCTGATGACAGCCTGCTTTTTCCACAGTCTCTCCTGCATGTGGTGGAAAGAAAACCAGACACAGAAGCTGTGCTCTCTGTTCTACCCCTGGCTGAATGAGGTCCCTGAGCACAGTTGTGACAGAGCTTTCCTTCTGTTGACCCCAATAGGATTTCTCACATGGAGAGAAAAACGTAAGGTGGTTTTTTTGCTTGTTTATCTGCTGTGCCATGCCAGCTAAATTGGGAGGAGGAGTGGAGAGGACACTGAAGTGTACTGCTCCACATATGGTTCCTGAGGGGAGAAGAGAGTCTCCACTAACAGCCACCCTGAAGGAAGACAGAAAGGACTGAGGAAAGAAACTGAAGTGTTTGAGCCAAAATAGCTGCAAAAGCTAGGAATGGAAGATGAAAGGCAGGAACACTTGTTTCTGCACCGCTGGCAAGCAGCAAAAGGGGCACAGTTAATCTTAGATACCTGAATGACAAGTTTTGACCGCCCCAGTTACTATAGAAGGAGGTATCACCCACTGGTAAAGAGGTTAGGAGCCATAAAACAGGAAATATATATGATGATTAATTGATAAAAGGCCAAAATTATTTTTATTGTTCCACAATATTTCCATGCATACAACCCTAAAGAAAGTCAACTGCAGTGAGAAACCCAAAATATGGACACCAGTTAATCATCTGCATCAGACATACCCTGTCAAAATCTAAATCTACACAGATTACAGCATCAGTGCAAAAAGATCAATAGAATAATGATCCAAGTAAGTGGGTATAATAATCTAATGATACAAAGAGAAAGGAAAAGATTTTGTTTATCTACATGTAGACTGCAGTATCTAAAAGACACAGGATAAACCAGATATGTGGCACCCTTCACTTTTTGAAACACAGAATTTTGCAAACACCTCTGAAAGTGTTAAAGGGCCTTGGACCACTCCATATTCCATAAAGGAACTGCTAAACCATCATAATAAATAATAAACAGAAAATATTATACATATGCTCAGAATAATTTACAAGAGTGGATATAATTAGCAACCATTTTTATATATTATGATTATCTAACTGTATTACATTCCATCCGAGGACAATATTGTGTTAGGCACTGTGCAAACAGAGTAAAAAAAAGATCCTCGTCCTGAAGAATACAGAGAAACTAAGACCTTAGGGTGACAGATTAAGTTACATCATATATCACTTTGAAAAATGACATGTAGTTTTCAAAGATATGTAAATTGCAAGGCCATACATTGCAAGATTCAAATGTGTCTTTTGGCTGTCCAAAGCTTCTACAGGATAGCAACTAACAGTAAGCTGCTTCCACTGGTTAATACACAGTGGCAGACTTTTCAAACATTTATGGCATTCCTGAAGCAGCTCAGATATGTGTGGCTGGGAAGGCTTGGAATGCTGCTTGTTCAAATGGCCATATGTAATTTGTGAATCCTTGCATAAGACTAAGTAAGGAACCACAAAAGCCATACATGCTTTGAAAGCTTACCATTGATCTTTTCCTTTAACTAAGGATCAGTTTTTAGCATTTGAGCAAATCTCAGTTTTAGGGCCCAAAGGAGCTCCAATAGCCACTGAAATCATAGAATATCAGGGTTGGAAGGGACCTCAGGAGGTCATCTACTCCAATCCCCTGCTCAAGCAGGACCAATCCCCAGACAGATTTTTGCCCCCGATCCCTAAATGGCCCCCTCAAGGATTGAACTCACAACCCTGGGTTTAGCAGGCCAATTCTCAAACCACTGAGCTATCCCCCACCTCGCCCCCCAAGGGATATACATTTTTTCGTTTGCTGGTTTTAGCTTTGTCTGGATGCTGTGCTGTGTTTAGCCTATACCAAACTGGCCACCAACGATAATGGACCCACTGGTAAGCTCCCTGACCATGTAATGCTATTTTACTGGCTACATGGGTGAGTAACACTTCTTCCTACCAATTTGAAGAATAAAGATGAAGCAGCCCTTTTTATAAATGTCATAGGAACAACAAGTAAGAGGATCACCTTTATGTGACTCCCAGTCACTTAGCACACAGTGCCTAAGTTGTGAAAAGTCAGCTCTCTTCTGTGCCATACAGTTAATTCAGACAGTAAACTCATTTAGCTTTGTTATTATCAATTCACAAAAAAGTGCAAAGTCCTAATATGCAGCTCACCTCACGTAAAGAAGTGGTTTCTCGAATAAAAAACATGTTGATTATCCCAAGATACTTGGTTATTTTTGCCCCAGGTATAAAAGAAAGAGGTGTCATCTTAACAACTGAGACAGTAGAATTGGTGCATGATGGAACAGAACGGTGACGCAAGTGTCCTTCAGCCAGTGGACTTGCTTTGTCAAGAGAAGCAGCTAAAAAAGATGGAAAAGAAAGAAAAGAAAAGAAAAGAAAGTAACTATTGAGTATGATCAGTGACTTGTTCTTAAAACAAAACAACTCTTCTTTATGGTTTCCAAATAGCTTGGTGATTATATTCAGCTGCCTGTGATGTTCAGCCATGTCATGAAAGAAAGGAAATTATCATGCAATGCATGCAAAAAGACAAAAAGCTGCAATGGAATTTATTTGGAAGAGTGGCATTCCTGCAAAAGAAAACATTGAGGCTAGCAGCTGCACATACAACAATCAGTTATCAGTGAAGGTAAAGGAAAAAAGGTGCCAATATTTTGAAATAAATATCTGCTGGAGGAACAAATTACTACAGGAAGAGTGTGAAAGTTGTCATGTTTCCCCAGTGCAGCATTTTCCATTAAAAAATTCTTCATTGTCAACTTTCAGATAACCTTAATCTTGACTAATTTAAGTAAAACAGACAGATCTTCGACCAAAGAACTACTGAAGAATAACTCACGAGTTGCTAATTTAGTGATAATTGGTTTGACTGTCACCTACGTGATTGCTATCTGTTTCTCACCAAAAATTTCCAAGTTTATACATACACCTACACCCACAGAGTGTATGCATATATGTAATACAATTAACATGCCTATTTATAGCTATATACTTTATTGGTAACTGTTTTTTAGTAAGCAACAACTTGAATAGAAAGACTGCATTCTGCATTTAAACTACTAACTCATAATTCCTAAATTAATTTATTTTTAAACAGATACTAGAAAGCATCTGCAGTTTTTGCGCTTGGATATTTGTTGTGCTTTCGAATTGCAATGCCACTACTGGGTAGGAAACTCCACCCTCCACCACTGGGAAATCAGAGATATGTCTCAGATTATCATAATGTGGTAGAAACATACGCCTACTTGTCTTAATTGATCCACGCCTTATGGTCTGAGCTTTCAGTTTAATGAGCTCTATCCAGCTGTTGCATCTGTCTGCAAAGGAACTGTAATCAACTGACGTTGCTGAAAACACAGACAGAAAAACAAAAGAAAAAACAAAGAAAAAATATGGATGACGTCTCTTGCCCACCTCAGTGCTCCTTTTGATGAAGCAATTTTCTGTATCTGAGGAAGAATGAATATCCCTTTCACGTCTGTTTAAAGGAAAAGTTAAATGTCCAGCCCTATCCTATATTGTCCAAAGCAGTGTACTGATTACTGGTGATGTCACAGCTGTGAACCAACCGACTGTGACTTCGTCACTGGAAACACATGTACATAAAATCATCACACCTTGTTCTAGCTTCCTCACCTTAAGTAACTAGTTTTAGTTTCTTAATGTTATTTTAGCTCTATTTAATCTTAATTTGTATTCCTATTCTTTTTTTCACAAGGAGCTGTTGATCATGAATTTAAAGTTCCTGGATGTAACTGTCAATCACTTCTCCTGCCTTCAGCCTGAAAACATATGGTTTGGGTTAGGGTAAAAGTCATGAGTTGGAACAGCCTCTCAATTTTTAACGTGCAAGTATTTTCACTTTGAAGCATTACTTTTCCCCAAAAAAGGCAACTGAAGGGTTGTTTTTCTGCTATGACACGGTCTTGTTTTTAGGTTAGTACCCCTGAAACTGGTCTTGAGAACAGTTTGGCAAGCATCCAAGGACCTTTTAATAACTGATCATTAGCACATTACTCTGTAAAAACAAAGGAATACAAATTAATATTGAAGTAAGCCAAAATGAATTAAATAACAAAACTTTTCTCTGAGGAACTACTTCTCTAGCAGATATAGTTATATGCAGAAAGACTCTCTTAATTAGTGCAAATAATCTTAACTATCTCTTGTGATTTTTTAAAAACATATTCTGATATCAATAAGCCATAGCAGAGCATGCGTTCCTAGGCAACCAGTAAACACTTCCTGGGTGAATGAAGACAAATCCAAAGTGTGGACCAGTGGCCCAGGAATGTCCACCCTGTTCTGGCTTATGGCTAAATTAAGTAAACTCACCTCTCTGTGCAGCTGGTATACCTGTGTGGGAACCTGCATTCTCCAGGACCTCTAGTAAGACAAAACGAATTCCACTCATGTAACATATGAACAACATTAACTGCACAGATATGTTGTACAAAGGATCTTTTTTCTTCTATTAAAGGATTTTAGAGATTAAACTGGCAGAAAAACCCCCCTCTATAGTGGTTTTAGGGTCTCATTACAAACATGAATTTGGTAAAGACTACACTCTATGGGATCTGATTAATGTACTTTTGTAGCATAGTACAATCAATCATCTTCGCCATTAAATCTAAAACACACTAGGATATGAAACTATACATACTCCTTGGCACTCAGAAGTACTTGGGTGCTATTTAGAGCAACTTGCTAACAAAAAAAGACAAAAACAAGAGAGAATCTGTAGATGGGTAAACAAAATTATAAAAGTATTACAGTGTGATTTATGAAGAAAGATTAAGTGAACCTAATCTGCATAATTTAGATAAAAGATTACAGTGGGCTGGGGAGGAATACAACAGTCTATATATGCAATGGAGCAGATTAATGGTTAACCCAGTTGACTGGGTGCACATAAATGCAGAGCATAGAGGATATGCATAAAGCGACTGTTACATAGAGGAGAGGACAGTAAAAATGCAATACTCTAATCCAAATTAAGATATTTGAATTATATTTGACTATGCTCCAAACTTTGTTATAATTGTTGATGGGGAACTGGCTAAGGTTGTTCCAACACACAAGACATTATTTTGAAGGTTTTTACATAATAATAATGGAATTTTTCATCCTCAGCTGCCTGAAACTGAGAAAGCCTTCCAAAAATTTTTATGTTGGTTTTTATTAGAGAGGGGGGAGGATGGCATACCGCACTTCCTATGGACTTAATTGTGGCTTTGCTCCAAGCCCCAAGCTACGTGCAGGTCGTAACTGTGCTATCCCTGAAGGAGAAGACGGAAACTGATGCTCAGAAACATAATGTGCCTTCCAGTTTCCCCATGGAAAGTACTAGGAAGTACTCTGAACCAGATCTATACTTGGCACAGCATACTTCCCACAGAATGATGACAGTAACACTTGCTGGTACTTTGGGGCAGAGTGCACTCATCATCCATACAGGTGGGCAAGACAGGGTGAGGTAAGTAACAGCTCTGTGAAAACTGCTTCTTCCCATGCTGGTACCCATGATCCGGGTAAACAGCTATAGCTACTGAGATGCCAAAATTATGAGTTATTGTTATTTAAGAAATGCCCATCAAGGTCTTTAAAAAAAACAAAACAACAATTTCATGGGACCAAAAAAAAAAAAAATAAGACCCTAGTTTGAGGTAGTTTTTTGGTGTGCAAAATTTCAAAGGCCTGCTGTAAACAACAGAGGTGTGAAAACTCTTCAAAACAGGTCGCAAAATTATTTTATAATGAAAAGTGTTGGACAACCTAAACATAGGGGTAATCAGTTCCTCCTAAAATGTTTTTAGTCAGTTACTAGTACATAAAATTCAGATGATTTATTTGAAGAGAGACAGTTTTAACTTCCATGAAACTCAAATAACTGAGCAATTTTGTTCACATTTTGGGAAGAAGAAGAAAAAAAAAAAAAGTCAGGCCAAGATGAATATTCCTTCCCCCCAAAATAAAGCAAGAAGGCCATCTAAGGCCCCAATTTTGCAATTCATTGTACGTGGGCAGACTGCAGTGCCCGTATAGAGTTCTACTGAAGTCAAGGGGGGTTCACATGGGCACAGCAATACTGCGGAATCAGGGTGACATAACCAGTGACCTCCAAGAAATTTAGTGCTGGAATCAATTTTTATACTAAGCTGAGAGTGCTTTCTCTGCTCAGAAATGGGATCTGTTTCAGGAGGATCCTACCTTCTGTTAAATTATTCAAGCTTGATAAGAAATACTGGATAGGCTAATATTCTGGGCCCAAATCACCACTGTTATTCCCTGTTATTCCCTCTGGGAAAGATCCAGTCATTGAAGGCTCCCCACTAGGCTTTAAAAGCCTTTACAAAACTTATTACTGCTTTATTCCAATCCCATTTTAGTCAATGAGTAACAACAATACTCAAAAAAATGTGATAGATTCAAGACATTTACAAAGCTCTCAAAATTGTTTGGAGAAGGAATGCAACAAGCATGAAGACCATAGGACTTTCTCTTCCTCTCCATAGGTTCATATACTTGTTCAATGTACTCCAGCCTCCCTATCAAGATTATTTCTAGTACTTTCTAACAAATTCCCCATTGATTTTATAAGGCATTCCTTATCCAATGAATTATACAAGAACAATTGTTAAACATGCCTGAGAAATGAGCAGCCTCAGAATACACTGTGTCTGTATCCCCATGATGTGCTTTTTCCACATGGTTCACCTTTGCTGAGTTTTCCTATAGACTTTGTTGCTCTATGAAATATAGTCATGTCTGCTCTTTTTTTTTTCTTTGTTATGACAGATGGTTTCTTTCACCTCTGAGATTAGACCATGTTTTCAGTAGTATACTATATAACAAGCCGTTATACACAGAGCCCTTCGTTTTCAGTTTTTATTTTTCCCAGGAATTTATCGGTGTTTATTACTACAACAACAAAAACAGGTGAAAATTGGTGCAAAAAAACCTATTATTACTTTTTATGGGTAAATGCCGGGGTTTATTTTGGTGGATGGAAGGACGGGGGAAGTATTCAGTAGATTAAATACTTTGATGAATGGAATTCAATGTGGTTTGCTGCAGAACTAAAACAAAACTTAAAACACAATGCCACCTCTGAGTTTAAGAAAACAATCCCCAAATAAAACTTTTCATTTGAATAAAGTTTACTGTTGCAAACTTAGAACTATCAGCCTATAAATATTTACATTTCATAATTGGGCCACATCACTTGCAAAGCATACTCTCAACTTCATCCTTTTCTCCGGTTTTTGTTTTAACCTTCCTTTAATTTCTTTGTGTTCTGAATCGTATTCTGATACTGATTTTCGTTTTCTTCCCATTTTAGAGTGTCAGATCTTTAAACCGTTACCAGCTAACAGCTTGAAATGTGTACATGAGTATGTTCAGATGCGTAGGCACTTCAGAGCTTGTTTATTGTGTGTATCTTCTAGACTTGCTTCAATAGACAGCTTTGCATATACACACAAACTAGTGTATCATCATAATACATATATCTCATGCAATGTATTTTCCTAATAAAACAAGTTTTTTTTATATATCTGAATGATACAAAAGTAGGGGGACTTGCTTGACTCTGGGGTCAAGCATTAAAGAGCTAGTATTTAATGGGAAATTGGCAGACATCCAATACCTTCTCAATAGATATCATGTATCTGTCTCACTCTTTCTTCTACATTCATTTGAGAGCACAAGAAATGTTCTGCTCAAATTATAGAAGTCTTCATAAAACATTTTAGAAGAAAGACTTGCTTAGCTGAACTCATCTACAAATGGCTACCTGAGAGACTACACTGAATTTAGCCTCCCACTTTTTGCTGATTTTTACAAGAAATTGTGACTCTCAGATGAGATACTGGAAACAAGGTACAGCCTTTCCCGCCTCCTTATATATATCCATAATTTACTCAATAAAAGTCTGAACTGTTAGCATTGCTCAACTCCCAAAGTTCAAATATCATGAACTAGGCGCCAAAGAGTCATAATAGTTTAAAAATCCGTGAGTTTTTTGGCAGAGTGAAGCAAGACCCTCCACTCAACTTGATTGCATTTCTGTCTGTCGGTCTGTAGCGCTCAATCTCATTGATATGAGGGGCAAATCAGGACTACAGCTTAATATGCGGGTCTCTCTTATTGGGCGTACAGCTCAGCCTACCATAAGCAACAGAGTATGCGAGACTCTACTTAAAAAATAATAAATTTTGGACTCTTTTTCTTTGCTTCCTAAGCTTTCAGGGTGCACTCAGGTCACACTTCCAAACTTTTCTCCACAATCATGAGGTCTAGGAACAAAAGCAGAGATTCTCATGTAATCACAGGATTCCAGGAACTGGGCTTTAAGTAAAACCATCAACTACCATGAGATTCATGATTAAATTGAGAGGGTTGGTAACATGGCTGCAGAGGCTAAGGCCCAGATCTTGCAAGGAAAACCATGTGGGCAGACTCTGTCAGCATGTGTGGAGAGCTCAAGTCCACCTATGTTGTCCTTGCATGATCAAGGTGTCGTTATCAAACAACAAAACTATTGTACTTTCATCTGACAGTCTCACCACAGTTTTACAAAAGTCATCCAGGTCTCTCCTATGAAACCTGCATTTCCAATCTGTTAAAAACCAGTCAGTTATAACAGAGTACTTTTAAAACTGATCATAGCTAAACGGATTATCACTGGTCTCTGGCTACTCAGAATGGCTAACGGAAATAGCAACCACAGCATCACATGGAGCCACGATAGCCTTGTCTACAAAAAAATACTCACTGCTCGCTAGAGTTGTTAGCAGTGTTGCAGCTTAACTGATAGGACAAACAACTCACCAACAAAACTATGAAATCAGATATACAAAAAAATGCCACCAAATGTACTATTTAAAAGTGAAAAAGAGAGAAACATTTTCTTTGCATTAACTTTTCAGTTATACTAATCTTAGGTTTTACTTTACCAACACTAGATCAAGTTGACTGTGTGTCCCTTTAATGTATGGTGGTGGTGGTGGTGGTGGTAGTAGTAGTAGTAGTAGTAGTAGTAACAGCAAACTGAAGCCATAAAGTGTATTATGAAAGCTTTAAAATGAGATAATATATAAAAGTCTGCAGGCTATTATGTGAATATAAGTCTTTGCAGACTTCTGTTGCAGGGATGATAAAAGCACTCTTTTTTCATTAGTGCTTAATATACCAAAAGATTCTGTGCCAGTACATTAAAGCAAATGATAATCTTACAGAACAGTAAGTAAAATATGGGGGATTATCATCAGAGTAGCTAATTTACTTTTGAGATAGTTATATAATTACATTGAGACGCTGGTGCCTATAGGTAAACAGTCAAAAGAGATTAAATAACTGTCTAGTTAAAAGATTCCAGAACAGTGTACTTGTACAATATGACAAAATGTGAAGAACATTGACGCAGGTGATTTACTTACATATGAACAGACTACCCTCTACTGGTCAGTGGCTAGTATGCAAATAAGTGTTCTAGTATTAATAGAGTGAAAAGATACTGAAGACTCACTAATACTACAGTGAATTAACACTGAAATCCATATTGAAAGAAGGCTAGTTTGTGTAATAAAATAATGGAAACCAAGAAAGTGCCACATCAGGGATGCCATCACACTTAATTTAATGGAGAATTAAGAGATCCAGTTACCAAAAAATTGAATGTAATCTTTGGAGAATGGTCTCCTGCTGCCACACAAATGACGAAGGTTTCACCTCTCCCTTCATTGTGATTACAGTTGGGGAAAGAGGGATAAAGGGAAAAAAACCCAGAGGTCGAAATGGTTATGCCAGCGTTTTCAACTGTTCTTCCTGTATAACTGGCTAAACTGTTAAAGCACTGACTCTCAAAGGCATGAGAGATCTAGGGCACTCACTGATGGACACCAGAATACATGGAAGGCTACATAATACCCAATGCCTTAGTAAAACAAAAGAAGATAACTCTGAAATATCCATGTGGAGCTTAAAATAAAGGGAAGTATCTCTGTTTTGCATAGAATTTGTATATGTATACCAGACCTTTCACAGGATAGGTCTACACTTACCTCCGGGTCCGGCGGTAAGCAATCGATCTTCTGGGATCGATCCCGGAAGTGCTCGCCATCGACGTTGGTACTCCAGCTCGGCAAGAGGAGTACGCGGCATCGACGGGGGAGCCTGCCTGCCGCGTCTGGACCCGCAGTAAGTTCAAACTAAGGTACTTCGAATTCAGCTACGTTATTAACGTAGCTGAATTTGCGTACCTTAGTTCGAAGTGGGGGGTTACTGTGGACCAGGCCACAGAGTCACAGAAATGTAAGGGAGAAAGGACCTCAAGAGGTCATTTAGTCCATCCCCCTACACTGAGGTAGGATTAAGTATATCAAGACCATCCCTGATAGTTGTGTGTCTAGCCTGTTCTTAAAAACGTCTAATGACAGGAATTCCTCAACTTCTCCAGATAACCTGTTCCAGTGCTTATCTATCTATCATGGGGGATGGCCCTTAAGGTCAAGCATCCATCTTAACTGTGGACTCCATTAGGAGAATGAGCAATCCCAGATCCACCTGGGGAGAGATAATTGCTTAACTAGCTGGGCGGCAATTAACTAGTTAAAGAACTATATTCATGTTATATCGGGTCGCATTATATCGGGGTAGAGGTGTATATGCCTCACTTCATTTACAGATTTCAGAGTAGCAGCTGTGTTAGTCTGTATCCGCAAAAAGAAGAACAGGAGGACTTGTGGCACCTTAGAGACTAACAAATTTATTAGAGCATAAGCTTTCGTGGACTACAGCCCACTTCTATAAGCTTTCGTGGACTACAGCCCACTTCTTCGGACGAAGAAGTGGGCTGTAGTCCACGAAAGCTTATGCTCTAATAAATTTGTTAGTCTCTAAGGTGCCACAAGTCCTCCTGTTCTTCATTTACAGAAAGCACGCTACGGGGAACTGAGGCAGTGACAATTGTGGTTCTACATGAGCCACCAGGGGGGCGCTCCAAGGGTGAGTGCCCACCATTACATTTTCCTTATGGTTAGAAAAATTTTCTTAATATCTAACCTGAATCTCTCTTACTGTAAACTTAGCCAATTACTTCTTTTCCTAACCTTGGTGGACATGGAGAACAAGTGATCAACATCCTCTTTATATCAATCTTTCACATACTCAAAGGCTGATGTCTCCTTCCTACCTTTTCTTCTCTAGATTAAACATGCCCAGTTTTTCCAACCTTTCCTTTTAAAGGCAGTAATAAAAAAGGTAAACTGATCATAGCAGAAAAGAACCAAAAAATTAAAAAAAAAACCCAGAAGAGGATACTGTTCTAAACTAACTGTATTGACCTCTTGAAAAATCTGAACAATGGTGAAACAACCTCTTTTATAGCATATGTGACGTTATACAACGGGTAGAAGAGGGAGCTAACCATTCAAAAAGAAATGTTCATAATAAACAATGATCTCCTTTGTTTATTAAACTTATTTCATTCCAAAACAATTTGGGCCAGAGTCTGAGCTACTATACATAAGTAAGTAAATGGAACTGATTTACAGGAGCTGACAATCTGGCCCTTTAACACACTTACACAGGAAACACTTCATCCACTGTTGAAATGCAGCTACCTTTGGAGTCGAATGCAATAGCTGTTTAACAATGGAAAGAACCACCAAACAAGCAATATAATAGCCATTTGTCAGGGAAACTTAAGTTTGCTTTCACTTGCTCCCTCTTAAGTAATGAACACCCTTCATTTAAAAAATTGTTCAAGGAAAATCATAAGCCGTTTTTCTCAGCCCAACAGTCAAAGTTCACAAGATAAAACATTCTTGCCACGAATAAACTAAGAGATGCATTTTATTAACGTTATTTGAATTTCTGAGTCTGGTATTGTGGGCAGTCATTTTACATGTGCTACTTGAAGAAACAAGGCAGCACGGGACAGGGCGACAGAAGTCCAATAAACTAAATGCTGCACAGGGACAAAGGTTCCACTTATGATGATTTAAATACAGTAAATGGAGCAGAAGGTGGAAAATTCTTGTTAAGTAACAAGTGAGAGGACAAAGGAAGGGGACAGAAGTGTGCTAACCAATCCTTCTTATCTAATGCTTGAGAAATCTGACTGAAGGGCAGAGCATTTCATTACATCTGAGGTAGCAAAGAATGTCAAAGCATGGTACATAGCTGCTTTCAAGAGAATACACTCCACCAGCAATGAGGGAGTGAGTGAGTGGAACACCATATAGAATTATTTTTTTCTTTTCATTTAACCAACCTTTAGCTGGTGAGAATGGTTGAGAAACAAGAGGATCAGAGCAAAGTTCCAATGGAAATTGTAGCTGCTCTTCATTGTCTGTAGAGGCTTCAACAAAGAAGAAATGCACACATACATTAAACAGATATTTAACCAGAAACCCCAAATCTTGCCAATATAAATAAGCACTACAGATTTAATTTAGTAAGGACTGACTAGAACATATTTACTCAACATAAATACATAGTGATGGACTTTGAGTGCAGATAAGCAATTAGACGTTTGCTAATAAATACAGCTGCAAAACTACTTGGACAGAATCTGAATTCCACTCAATAGGGCTTGACTTAAATATGAATATTTTAGGAAAACCAACCCAACTGTTTTAGGTCTGCCTTAACTGAGTTAATGGTATCCAACAGTAGTTTTTTTTTTTATATTTTATCTAATTAAAAATTCCTATTGATACCTGGTTCTTCTATCTATTTAGTGCTAGTGAAAGAAGTTGCACAGGCCTTGACACTTAAGTTCACTATCCACACAAGATATATAACACAGAGGCGAAGAAAGCCCCCTCAAGCTGCCAGTTAATGATTTGAACGCTTTCAAACTTAGCTTCGAAGGGCCATTTCTAGAGGTGAGAAAAGAATTCAAACCTCCAAGCTCAGTCCATTTTTGCAGAGAGGGCAGAGAGGATATCAATTGTGACCTGAACTTAACACTTCAGTGCCAGGAACCAGACTGAAATTATCAGTTTAATTCATATAGGCTATTGAACTGATCTATTTTCAATTACTATTGAACTGGTCTAGATTTAAACCAGTGAACTCGAGGTCCATTGCTCTGTAGCCCATTATCAACCTCCATCATTAATAGTTTAAATAAAGTCTACCTAAATTTCTTTACAACATGCATTCTTCTTCAGTTTAGCATGCATGCTCCTTTAGCAAGCTCATACATAAATTGCATAAATCTTCTCCACTCCCTTCAGAATGTTTTACACTTCATTGAGTTCCAAAAAGTCAGTTAGCCTAGTTTTCTAAGCATTATGAATAATGAATTTCCTAAAATCTTGTGAAAAGATTTTGCAATTTATAAGAATAAGCACAAGCATTCCATGATAAACACGTCCTTTTTTCCAAAGCACAGTGACAGCAGAAAAATGCATGAGTAGACCACTGATTTAGAATCCATTTAAAAGTTTGTTTAAAAAACTGGAGCATGGAATAAGGCTAAGAATTTCTTTCATATAGTTGCAGGTCTGTTGACTAGAGAGAGTTCTCTAGTGAAGAAATGTGTGGTTGAATTGAAGTGATATCATCGACTACACAGTAAACATCTTTCCTATACAAATGATTATCAAGAATTGATAATTTCACCTCCCTCAAAATGCTTACCCCTTTGCAATGTTTTTTCTGCAGGGACTTTACTGGTTTGTAAAGCTTGGTTTTTGTCAAATGTTATTGCAACCGCTGTGACTGTGATCTGCAATCAAAAGATACAGTGCATATTGTTAGTATAAAATCTCTCTTGTACAATCTTCCAAAAGCTTTGCCAAAATTAACATTCTACTATGGGGAAAATTTACTTCATGCACCTTATTGGGAGTAGAAATAAGTTGTTTGTTTTTTAGCAGCACTTACATTTTTATTAACTATATTCAAGGTGCTGTCTTGTGAGCAGAGATACCTATGAAATGCCATAACCCATTAATGGCAATGTTCTATATAAATAACAATGTTTAAGACCCTTAATCATAGCAATTAGAAGCTAACAAAATGGCAGTCATTGCTAGAATAAAGAAACACAGCAGATATTATATGAAACAACCTTCCATGGCAGAGATGGTCTAAGAGCTGATATTGGCTAGGATCTGTTGTCAAAAGATCCCGAACATGTTTGAGCCAAGTTTAAAAAAAAAAAAAAAGTGTGTGTCAACAAAACCAAAATATAATTAGGACTTTGTATTTTCATCAATTCTTTGCCTTTCATCAGAGGATTGCACAGCATCTTATAAATATGAGTTAAGTCTCACTGTACTTTGTGAGGTAGGTAAGAAATATAAAGGAATTTGTTCCCTGGCCACAGAGATGAAGCCACACTCTTGTTGAAAACAGAGGAGCTGCTTAATAACTTACGCCAACAAAACACACCATGTATTAAAAGTGAAGAAATATACTGCATCCTCTTGAAACTGCAAGAAAAAATTAGGTAGCCAAAACGAAGTTATCAAATTTAGAATTTGTAAAGGATGATGAATTAAGCAGCCATATTTTTATTGTATGTGCCATAGAGCAGCTTTAAAGGCAACTAGTCAGGACCTTCTATTTCATATTTCATTGGAAAGATGGCATTCCATCAGCACAATAACGTGCTGTGGTGCTGTTTCATATAATCAGAGGGAGACTGTGAACAATTGAATGAACACCAAATCTTGTGGCACATTAAAGCTCCTTCAGCATACTAGTGACTCAATCTAATCTAGTTTATTTTGCAAGATCTAATGTAATCAGAAAACAAAGTGGCATTAATAACAAATGAACAAAATTAGTTACCTGAATTACTTCATCCTCTGGAAGAGCCACTGTAAAATTTACGTGACAAAGGCAGCAGGGAATCATAGATCGTAGCTTAAAATATAGACTCTGTTGAATACAATACATTATTTGTGTTATTCTAAAAAAAAATGTTAATTCTATATCGGGTTTATTCTGGAAAGACAAAAGTCTAGATTTCTTTTATGCAGTAAAAATAATTACCCTAATAAAACTATTATTTTCTCTTATTTGAGACTCAATTAGTGATTTCACTTGAGGTTTAAAGGTTTATGGTATGTTGTCTGCTCTGTCCAATACCTTAATATTGTTATTTTTATAATATGCTGAGTCAAAGATTTTATTCTGATTTGATGTGTCTCAGGAGCTATTAACATCATATCCAGCATTTTAAATATTTGTAGAACTGCTCAGGAACTAATTATAGATACAACCTAAAACAAGTCTATAATTTTGAAAGGTAAGCCTAAAGAAAATACAAAGTGTTGTTTGCAACGTAACCTAAATTCCATGTTACCTCTATTTAAATAAATACATACATCTGGAAACTAGGACTCTTACCTTAAGCAGATTCTCACAGAGATCATTAAAGTTCTTGTTAAGTGTTTGATTTGTCAGGTTAATGTTGCTTAATCTGGATACTCTTACTGAGGTGAACATCTGAAGCAGAAACATAAAAGTTTATATCTTTATCTTCCTCAATTTTAAATCTATATGTTGCAATAGTGGGAACAAAGCAATTGATTAAAGACATTAATTAGCACTAGTGGTCATGGTGAATAGAGAAAGAGGAAGAAACAAAAATGACAGTCTATGATCAGATACTGGAGGAACGTACTTGTCCTTTATGAAATTGTACAAACAAAAGGAAACTTTATAAAGAACTGTATATCAATATATAAAATGATTAGTGACAAAGTAGTGCTGTGGAAAAAAGGGAATGTTGCATTTTTTTATTTGCCTCACCTATAAGAGTGTGTGTGTGTATATATATATATAGATAATCTAGCATTAATATTTTGTGAGAGCATGTGAGAGACACACAAAGGGTGCCTCTCTCAAAAAATACAACTTTTTTTTTTTTTTTTTTAAGCATAAGCTTAGGTATTCAACCTCATCTGGGACTGACTCTGAAAGCCAGCCAGGTTCTTACCATGTCACTCAACAGCAAACCAGGTTCTGGGGGCCAAAGCATACCCATAGTTATACCCATACAACCCCTTTACCTTGAACGGAATTGCACAGGTATAACTAAGTGGATCTTCTAAAAACTATTCTGTTGACTATGCACAATACAGCTCACACTTTCTTGGCTGAACTGATTCTGCAATGCAATGGGAGTATAAAGCAATAAAAACTTATTTTTGTCACAACTCAGTTATATCAGTTTAAACAAAAGGAATGAATACATTGAGTAAGGGGGTGTCATTTTTAATTCATTTTTCAGAGTACAACTACTCTAAAATCTATTGCAATGTCAACAGTATATTTGTATACAAGCTTGGTTTTAAAAGGTCTTTTTGTTTTTAAAAGCTACTTTACCTGTATATCAGAAGTCCAGTTATTTATGCCAGGCATAATTTCTGTGTTACAACTGTAAAAACCTGTTAAAGAAAATATTCACAAAGTTATATAATGTGCTGTGTATGAAGTAGTGCACAGTTTGACAAAAGTTAAATTAACTTTCCACAGTACTTTTTTCAAATGTTGCTATGCATAAATTAAAAAACATACAGCAGTACTACAGTAATATACTAGCATTCTAAACATAAGGTATTTCATAATACAGAGCAAAGATTAAATATATTTTCTGCAAAAACCTACATAGCAGCAAAAATGTGAAGCATTAGTGAATAAATATATAGTATAAAGTATAGAAAAAAGTATAAAGCTTCATTACTATAATGTGTATATTATTAATCTTTTTTTCATTTGCCAAAAAATGACTCACAAAGCAAGACAGTCAGACCCAGAAGAGTATACAACCTAAAAATGGAGTATTGTACAGCAAGTCAGGATAAAGTGTTATAAAAGTTTTCTTTTCACCATTTGTTTTTTTACAGTGTAAATACTTGTAATAAAAAATAAAGTAAGCACTGTACACTTTGTATTCTGTGTTGTAATTGAAATCACTATATTTAAAAATATAGAAAAACATCCAAAATATTTAATAAATTTCAATTGGTATTCTATTGTTTAAGAGTGCGATTAAAACTGCAATTAATTTTTTTTAGTTAATCGCGTGAGTTAACTGCGATTAATCAACAGCCCTTATTATTTAGGAGATTAAAAATCTGTCTTGCAAAATTTAATAATTAATGGGATAATCTGTTTATCACCTTGCATAATATACACACAATCCTCAATTATAACAAATGACTAGTTCTGGAAATGCTTGATTTTTTTTCACACCAGGATTCTTTTTCATAAATGTTGCCATTGTTTGACTGTTATGTAAATATGATCACAATATGGTATACTTAATAACATTTCTTGTGGCTTTCAAATAAAACTCTATATTTCATGAAAGCTATACTTAAAGGAAATTTAGAACAAGTCCTGCAACTGCATGTCAAAGTTCATACATGAGTGGATACTATGGATATCATGAATGTAAGCAAGCTGGAAGGCATGATAAAAGAAGACTATGTGCAACAACATGAAGTTGACGTTTCACATCTATGAAGAATAACTGCCATTATTTTCTACAAGGATATTCTTGAAAGCTAAAAGGTGAGTATGTTGTAACTAGCTGTTTGCTATTAAAATGAAGTTTATAATGAAGTTGGGGCCGTGAGTACTGAAGTTCCAGGAGGAGCAATGTATTGTTGGTTGCTGAATCCTAGAGTAAGGAAACTGGTCTTAAAGTATTCTATTTTAAATATACATTTCTGTATCAACTATATCATTATTACACATGAAGAAAACATTTGAACTAACGGAGATTGGTATAACGAAGAAGAAAAAAGAAAAACAATCTGAATTTTGGAAAACAAATTAGTACTGTTTCAAAGAATTTAAGGAAAATACAAGTTCTTAGAAAAGAGACATTGAAACCAGAAAAAAAAAAAAAAAACCCCACCAAGCAAACAAAAAGATTGTTTATAAGTGAGAATCAAAAGGTAGGAATATTTTTTCCCAAAGAAGAAACAATCACAATGTTGTAGTAGGTAGCACATTATGCAATATATAATTATTTAAAACAACAACAATGTTGCTAAATAATAGACATATAGACCACTAAAATCTCATATGAAGTTCTAGCATCAATTCTGCTGTTGTTGGCATCCTTTCGTATGTGAGAGACAGTGGGAATTGCAGACTATGATGTAGATCAGTGGTCTCAAACCTTTTTACACAGAAGATCATTTTTTGAATTTAAGTGCAACCCAGGATCTATCCCGCCCCTTGCCCGAAGCCACACCCACTTCATCCCCCCCGCCCTCCGTCGCTCGCTCTCTCCCACTCTCATTCACTTGCACCGGGCTGGCAGGGGGTTGAGGTTTGGCGGCGTGGCGCTCGGCGGGGGGGGGACGGCGTGGCGCTGGGGGGCTTCGGGGGGGGCGGCGCTTTTTTTTGCTGCTTGGGGCAGCAAAAAAAAGTTAGAGCCGGCCCTGAGTGCCTGACAGGTACTTGAAAGGCAGTCCATGAGTTCTTGTAGTAGATCTTCATTGTGGGCTATGAGGGCATCAGCAGCAGCAAATAGAAGTTCCCTGATTAGCACCTTTTTGACTTTGGTCTTTGTCTTAAGTCGGGACTGGTTGAAAGAGTTTCACTCCATCTTTCATGTCCTTAAATACACAGTTCAAGAGTACCGAGAAGAAGTTTTCAAAGACTGTAGAGGCAAGAACACATCCTTGCTTCACTCTGCTTTTCATCTCAAAGCAGGCTGAAGTAGACCCATGAAACTGGACAGTTGCTCTCATGTTGTCATGGAATGAACATATAAGAATTAACAAGTTTGGTGGGCACCCTATCTTTTCTAGTGTAGCAAATAGACCTGCTCTGCGGACTGTGTTGAATGCTTTGGTTAGGTCCACAAAGGAGAAGTATAATGGTCGGTTTTGCTCTCTGCACTTTTCATGGAGTTGACAGAGAGAAAATATCATGTCTGTAGTTGATCTTCCAGCCCTGAATCCACACTGTGATTCAGGGTAGAATTGATTCGCCAGCTGTTGTAGGCACACTAAGATGACTTCTGCAAAAGCTTTTCCTGCTACACTTAGTAGTGAGATACCCCTGTAGTTGTTGCAGTCCCCCTTTTCGCCTTAATTTTTATATAAAGTGATGATGTTTGCATCATGCCACTCTTGTGTTATCTCACCGTCTTTCAAGCATTTAAGTAGCACCTGATGAAGACTGGCTGTCTTTCCCGCACTTGAGGATTTCCGCTGGGATGCCATCTTTTCCAGGAGCCTTGCCACTTGATAGTAAATCATTGGTCTTGCTTAGCTCTCCTACAGTGGGCTCCACATCTAGCTCTATCAGGTCAGAATTGAAAACCTGCTACCGCTATGACCATAAGCAGTACAACCTGTACTGGTCAATGCCAAGTGCTGGGCGGCGGTTAATTAACCCAGAAACCTCAGGAAGCGCCAATGGCTTCGGGCTGATGGTGCCTGGAGGGCAGTGGAACCCTTGATGGAGGAAATGCCATCAAAAGGTGGATGAGCAAACTCAGTGTTTTTGCCAACGACATCCACACAAGACAGACTGGGCCCTTCAGCTGTGGCCGACAACCAATCTTAGAGTGGAGCCCTGAAAGGCAGGCAGATGGAAGATCTTGGCACTGGCAACTCCTGCAGCATAGCTGGTTCCAAATGTATTGACTCCCGTCCTTCCTCTGGTCCAAACCAGTGAAGTCAAGAGGGGGACGCTGACACATGGGCAAAGCAGCCCCTCCTCCATATCAACTGCCCAGGCTATTGCAGCAATATCATATGGAGAGGACACTCCATCCTTGCTGGCAATATGGACTCAACGCGGAAGGTGGCAGTTATGGGTTATAAGCTCTCACTTGATTGGCATAGAGGAGAGTGCCACGGGTCACCTTCAATGGTGGGAGGAATCAATTCTGCTACACTGTCAATAATTCATTTTGTGGCATCTCTTGTATTTTGAAAATCTAATGCTCTTGTACAGTGCTAAACTCTGATGTTTATAGATTCACAAGGACTTTAGCAAGTATTGAAGAAATTAGTCCCGCCCCGCACAGCCAGTTTGCTATTATTTATTACACTGCTGCTTTCTAGACAAAATAAGCACAGTGGATTTGGATGAAAAACTTGATGTTGTGGATGAAATAATCAAGAAACCCAGGTCTTCTTGAACTGTCTCTCCTCAACAGAAAACGACAGTTTGGAAAGCTCCAGTGGAAGACAGAGGTAGATTTTCATATGGAGAGCACCATGGAAATGAATACTGCCACATTGAAAGAAAAAATATAAAAGTTGTTGTTTGACAACACGTGAGATATAACAAGTAATACTGTTTAGTTTAAACAACATTCCTGGAATAAAACATAGTATCTAATGGACAGCTCATATTATATAACTAAAGTCACTGCAGCAATATATTGACTCAATACTTCTACATTCAGTGAACCCTCTACCTACATTTCAGCCGTCCAGAATATAACAATCGGCAGATACTGAATTACTAGTGCAAAAGACACAAGATTTTTGAAACTTTTCACTTTACAAGGAAATTACTACTATGTTGAACTTCCAGTTATGATACAAAAAGATGATCAGCTCACGACAGTGTTTTGGGAAGCAATCTTCCTTGCCTCAAGTTGCAATCAGCATATTCTCAAGAGAGACAAAGCATTTGTCCTCTGTGAGATTTGACCCACAATATTGCATTTCAAGGAATTTTTTTTCTAATTCTGACCTTGAATGAAATAAAACAATTCTCCATTATCCAGCATATTGTGAAAAGGACTGCCAAAAGTTTATATAACTATTAATTTTAATCACATAGCATGAGAATTTTGTTTACTCGACCTGGAGGTGGTGGAACATCCGTCAGTAAAGAATGTACATCTTCCATTGCATCTGTATCATCAATCTGAAACAAATAAAACACATTGGTAGTGTCAATAAGACAAAAATACTACAACAAGGTTGGTTCTAGATACAAAAGTCGAGTTTATTTAGATGCCTAAATAAATGACTAATTTGGGAATTGCTGGGTACTTAGCACTTTTGAAAATCAGTTAACTTATTTAGATTCCTAAATAAGGGCTTTAGCCCAAACTTAGACACCCGGTTTTGAAAAACCATACCAAAGTTTTTAAATTTCATATTTGCTTCTGAAAAAGACAAGCTGGATCAATAAAGAGGCAAACTGAACAAAATACAAAACAACTAATCAAGATTAAAAAAAATAAAAAACAACATTCCATTTCTTCAAGGTTTAGTATAATTATCATTTGACCACCACTTTCAAGTTTAAAATTCAAGAATTTTTGATTTAGCACTTTCAGGGAAACAAAACAATTTATTTTTACACTTCTCACAGTACTTCAAAATATTTAATTCATTTAAATTGCTCATTAAAAGCAATTTAACTTCAGAATAAATAAGTACACTTCAAATATTAAGTTATAACATGCACCACTTCACCTGACAGAGCACTCCAGGTTCTTCTGTTTTCTAAAGGCCATTTAGTCTAATAAAATGTTACACGCAAAGAATTCTAGCTCCTCAGACATAGGAGCCTCAAAGAATAAATAAATTGTATTAATGATCACAAAAATAATGTAATTTTTGGGTTTCAACACTGAACGCTGAGGTGTAGCATACAAGCTATTTAAGGCTCCCATCAGTGATGACTGCCTGTCTTTTTTGTAGCTGAAAAAGAATCACCCATTTGCTTTTTACTAGCATCTAGGTACTGCTTGACAAAGGTGACCAAGAGGAGGATATCTTTTAGGATGTGGTTCATATGCAGACAGTAGATGTGCTAAAGAACAACAGGAAAGAGGAACAGAGGTTTGCTTCAAATTTCAATTAAGAGTTTCTATTGATACAAAAATTAATGAGCTGCTCTACAATTCAGGATACTTTAGAAATAATTAAGAGGTCCTTTATCTATTTTTCATACATTTTTCAAGACGAAAGGCAGGAGCATGAGCATCATAGACATGGATATTACCTCCAAGACAAAAGCATCCTTTTTCCCATGTGAAAGGTCCAGTTCCATAACTTCATCAGAACTTTCTGACTGAGATCTTAGCAGCCTGGAACGCTGTCTTGGTTCTGGAAAGGGAGACCCTATGATTTCCTCTGGTATCTCCTTGAAAACAGTATTACAATAAAATTCATATATGTACTCCAAGTCTTAAAACTATTTTGAAATTTTAACACCTTGCCATCACATAGTTCTAAGACTCGGAACATTCTGATCATCATTCTACTTAGAAGTAATTTTGCCGACAATATAAATCATATTTTCTGTTTTTAATTCCATCCTGCCCTTTTATTTTAGAATTTTCTTTATCACTACTAGGGATATATGCATACAGGATTTATTTCCCTCATTTCAGTCATTCCTGCTACTTATACCAGACACGATTACTGTTTCTGGAAAGGAGTAAGAATTAGCAGCTAATTCTTAGCTCCACAACAGCCAATTGTGGTGACTTAAAGAGAGTTGTATATACAAAAATTCTGTTTTTATACAATGTTCCTTGGTAATGACAAACAGTGAAATAAATTCATTTTTAATTATACACATATGCACACAGTGACTAAGAAATATGTCAGATCTATGAATAACAATGATAGATGAACCGCTGAAGTCTATTTAAGACAAAAAAACCTGTGTACATTTTTTGTTATTTTAATTTTTTGTCCCAATCAGTTTCCCCTCAGGTTTAAGAACTGAGATGCTGCATATTCTGCATGAAACTGAGAGAGAGGAATAAAACGTATCAACGCCATCTCTATCAGTGATGAGTAATGTTAACCAGATCTGGAAGTAATTGCATCCATTCCACCTCAACAGTTTTTGGATACATTGAGGATTATATGAGATGTACCCTATTTACTTATTTCTGTTCTTATAAGAGGAAAGTTAAGAACAAAAAACCTGCTAAGGATCTTCTAAAGACCATCTCAGTTTACTGGGGAAGGTGAAGTGATTCTGGTCTATTGAAAAAAAATATGTAGGATGTAGAGAGCTTCCTGTAATCAAAGAGCCGAAGACTCCATGACACCTATTGGAGACCTCACTGTGCCAATCTAATTAACCTAGAGGCCACTCAGGTCTGGTCTACACTGAAAAATTTAATACCCTGAGCACGGTACTTAGGTCGACCTAGTCACCAGTATAGATGTCGCAAGGCTGACAGACGAACTCTTCTGTCGACCTAGCTACTGTCTCTCAGAGTGGTGGATTAACTACCTCTTCTGTAGATGTAGGAAGTGCCTATGCTGCAGTGGCACCATTGTAGCGCTTGTAGCATAAACAGCCTCAGTTACTAAGGAGAATGGGATGCATTAAAAAACCATCAGATAGAGGTAGACAGAGAACTTTGCATGGAGCATTTCAACCTAGAATAATTTTTTTTATGGCAGCTGCAAATCACAGAAAAATGGGATTTATATTGGAATTGTTGATACAGGCTTAGGGGCCCTATTTGGCAGAAAGCAACTTCAATGTTTTCTGCCTCACAGTGGTCAATGATACCTCCAGCTACACAGCTGTAAAGATAACTATTTCAAAAAAAGATTAATTTTCCTTCTTGGGAGTGGCTACCTAGTGCTGATTCATGTGCACAAGAACGCCACTCTTGCCAGAGTCCCACTTTTGGTTCTTGGGCAGGATGAGATCCTCTCTAGCTGACAGCTAGCCATAGAAACAAGACATGTTAAGCCGCTTCACAGTCCAAAAATCTCAAAGAGTTCCCATGCTTCCCTTTCTGGAATCTACTTCTGTATTGGGACCAGTGAATTCCTATGGTTCTAAGAAAGAGGGACAGCTACTGGCCAGCCTACAGGTCATCTTACGAAAAAATACCTGTGTGGGGCAGAAGTCTCCCACAGTATTGTTCTCTAATGATGTAAATGGAAGGATCAAAGTGGAAAGAGTACGATAGATGCTCCCAGTTTCCATACAAAATTAAGGATATTTTTTTCTTCATATGCATATTTTTTAAGTCTGCCAGGACTTGTCCGTTCCCTATTTTAGGACTAAAGAAGAGCTAATCCAGCAGGAGAACTATAGGAATATCCAGGCAGCTACGGAACTGCATAGCGACAAAGATGGGAATTATATTTATACTATTTTTTCTTCCCTTCAGCTGCTCTTCAACTCCTAGCATGTAAGAATAGAGGATTTCAGGAGGCTCTCTGCGCAGACTAACCTCTCTCTCTATGGTCTGCAGTGGAGCTAGCTTGTGAAGCCTAGATGGCTATGCATATTTGAGGCTAGAGTGGACTCTTAGATATAGAACAAAGGTATACCATATTAATATTTAGCTACTCCACAAATGTATTTAAATGATAGCTTGAGTGTGCTTTCTGGTTATGAGGCAACAACTACAGCTGGAGCTAAAAGCCCTAAGCCAAAGGATATGTTATTACCAAGTTAACAAGGAGTACATGCAGACTATTAGAGTAAAAGATGTTTTCTAGCCTTCCACAGCTACAAGGTGATTATATAAATCTCTGCTCTGATTACCTCAGAGAGAGCTCAGGGATTTTCATATTGATAAATAACCATGCACTCAAATCAAACCTCTTCAGTTATGGATCAGTATCCATACTAGTTTAGTATGAACTGCATTTGACATGGAATTCTCCTTTTTGAGAGTTGTATAAATTTTACTTACAGGAGGGTTAATCTCATAAAGCTCCTTGTTTTTTGCTATTGTATCATTTATTTTTTTTTGCATGTGAGAAACATGCTGTTCATAGGCGCCATCATTTGGAGTCTTCCCAGCAATCTGAATACCACCAGGGGTCGGTAAAGCTGTCAGATACACACCAGTGGCAGACTTTATAAAAAATAAATAAAAAAGTCAGTAAGAAAACAACAAAGATGTTCAAGAACAAAATATGCCCTATAAAGCTTTATTTTCAATGTTTAATTTTACTTCTACTGGTTTAAAATATTTATAGTTTTCAATACTACCCAGGATTTTCATGTATTCACCAGTACAATTTGTATCTTTATGTCATGGACTGCTACTGTGGTAAATTAATCCACCTTTACTGTTTGTAGATTCAAAACAATACGCCTTGCAACACCTTTCTCCCCATCTGAGGGAACACTCCCTTAAGGAAAATCTTGTTCCTTGATTCAAGAGCTCATCTCAAATATGAATAGAAATCTCTACTCTTTTCTAAAGAAATCTCTACTCTTCATGTCCAAAAATTTGTGACCGGTAATCAATACAACAATAAGTGTGCTAAATATTCATTTATTCAGTTTATCCTCAACTTCAATAGGCGTTACACTGATGTAGACCTTAGTATTAACTCATTTTGATGAAACAAGTTAGAAAATCAAAATTTCCCAGTATCAAGGACTTTAATTTGTCTTTACAGTCACAGATCAGTATATGAACTAGTCAGATTACTGAAGCATCTCTTTCGCTCATTATTCATATGAAACAGAAAATGAAGGTTTTCTGGCTTATTTCATAAGAATTTCTACAGTGTGAAAGCCAGATAGATATTTACCAGAACCTTACAGGCTCTTTAAATAAACCAACTTAATAAAAAAAGACTGAAATCAAATCAGACTAAGTTATTTCAACTGTTTTCTTAACAAAATTCCAATTTCTGACAAAGAACATCTGTCAAGATAGTGGTCTACGAAAGGAAAATATGTTTCATCATACACACTTTCACTTCTGAGGACAGGGAAATGAGGTTCTCACTTCACTACTATGGAGATTTGGAATTAATCTGAAGAGACAACTCGTACCACATACATACAGGTAAAATCAGTTACTAAGATTTTACCATTATTTCTTTCATCCCAAGTATACATTCAGTCTGCTGAACAGATCTGGGTATTGGATGTATTTGTATAATAAACTAGCATGTACACCGCTGAAGTTACTGAAGCTGACACAAGTGAGATACAAAGACAAGGACAACTGGGGACATGGTATCGTTGCCAATGCCCAAAGCACGCTCACAGCAACAATGGCTTCAGACACAGAATCGTTACAGTGTCATTAGTGTGATTCAGTGCCTACATCTACGTAACCGTTAAAGACCGAGAAACAAAAACATCAGGGAGTTCAGTCGGTCCTAACAAACTCTTGACCCAGTGACGTGACTTATCAGTGCCATTATCATCAGACATAGAATTAATGGAAGCTTTATACAGGGCAGGCCAGCAGTTGAAGACAGACAAGGATCAGAGGAGTCAAGGTTGAACCTCAACTCAGGCCTCAATCTGTGCTTCCTGGGAGACCATACAATTCAGTGAGCCGCTGCTAAGCACTAATGGAATTTTGCACCAACCGTGCCAAGAATAGTGATGTCTAACCTTATAAAATGTTCTTCTAATTCCACAAAACCGTTTGTGCCAGTTTTGTAGGATGGTGGAATTCTGGACAAATGGAGATATTTAAAAATTATAGTTTTATTAACAAGTGAGATGGTGGAAAGGAAGGAGACCACCACCTTCTCACTGGTTCCAAACACCTTGATCCAAGATCAGACATAAGCATATCAGGCATCACTGTTCTTGGCAGAATTGTTGCAAAACTCCATTGGTGCTTAGCAGCAGCTCAGTGTATTGTTGGCTCTCTCACAAAGCACAGGTTGAGGCCCGAGTTGAGGTTCAACCTTGAATCCTCTGATCCTTGTTTGTTTTCAACTGCTGGCCTGGATAGCTTTGAGACTTCTATCAGCAGATATGTACTTAAAAAGGCTAGTGTTGGTGACATCTCTTGGCATTCAATGGAGTTGGCTGACTTGTACACATTCAAAAACATGGCCTCTGAGGTCATCTGGGCCAACTTCTCATTGGAAGTGTCAGGATGGAGAGAGCTTGATAGCCTCTACTCAGGGCCCATCTATTCACTGAGATGACTTGGCAGAGATAGAATTAAGTTTGGCTATCCCAACCCCACACATCACAGGCAGAGCAGAGATGCCAGTGGTGCAACATTTTATAATTAGGCCTAGAACACTTTCAACCTACTGGTCATTACTTCTCTGCCATCAGAAAGCTCCAAAAAAGGAGGGTATGGAATTAAAAACAAATACAATAAGGTGTGTGTGCGCGGAGGATATTTATAAAATATTAGTCAAAAATAAGAAAGTCTGGACAGCACAGAGGGTCTCCAAAATTCACTTTGGGTGTGTTTTTTTGTTTTTTTTTAAATTATATTTTATTTTAAACGAAACAGAAAGAAGCATCAAATTCATTCTATGAAAAACAGTACATCATAAATACAGTTGAAAGGGTTGAGTACCTTGTAGAGTTAAGCTAATGCAACACCATAATGCAGCTCCTTTAGAATTAATAGTTAGATGGAAAGTAAGAGAGGCATTAGAGGCCATCAATATTACAAGCAGAGGCAATAGGCTGGAGTGTTGGGGGTTCCTCTTTTTTACTAGATGATAACCAAAGACTTACAAATACTCAGTGAGGGCAAATCCCATCTACCATGAACATGGAATGCAGTTTAAGGAGTCAAAACAGATCTCGACAGTAACCATTAAAGGAATTTATGATTTTTCTACAGCATATTTTGGGGGAAGCCTCCTGTACTTAAGATACTTTCATCTACTAATTCAGTTTCAAGAGAGTCCAACCTATTGGGTCTGGTATTCAAGGCAAGTATATTCTGATCTGTCAACAAGAAGGTGGCGGTCTCCTTCCTTTCCACCATCTCATTTGTTAATAAAACTTTAATTTTTAAATATCTCCATTTGTCCAGAATTCCACCATCATACAAAACTGGCACAAACGGTTTTGTGAAATTAGAAGAACAGAATATAATAGAACGAGGAATTCTAATTTATGCATTCAAAGCAACACTTACTGCCAAGCCCATCAGCATATTTTCACCCACTGTAATCTGAATCCTCAGACCGAACAGAGCATTCATTCCTTTCAATTTAAGTTTATTCATTAGCTGGGTGTGTACTTCATATTCCATAAATGGCAACAGATTACTGATGGATGTTGCATTTGCTTCAGCTTGAGCTTTCTTTTTCAGGCGACATAACCTGTTGATGGAAATCGTCACATATGTAGAATTAGTCTGTCTTACGCATGTAAGCACTTTTAACCACTGATAAACTTTGTAAGCGATCAAAAGCAAATGTGCAGGTTTTTTATATTTGACAAAACATTCAAAGTTATTTTCTGGAATTTAATTCTATTTTTTGTAAAATACCAAGTCAGCACAACATCAAATTGACCCTTTTTGGCTTTTAACAAATATTTGCTGTACATCTTTACCCTTAATTTCGGTCATATTTTAATAGGAAAATACCTGTTTAAACTGAAAACTGGAAACCTTGAACAAAAGTAACTTATAAAGCAGAATAATACATGTATTTTAAATAATATTAAGAAACATCCCTTATTAAAACAGATTATAAAAACTGGAAAGCATGACTTTTGTCAATTCTTTTTATGAAATCATGTTTACTTCTAGTAATCAAAACATACATAAAAATGTACTCAGAAAGCAAGGAATATGCTTCACCCACTATGCCAGTGTTTTTCAACCTTTTTTCATTTGCACACTCCTAAAAAATTTCAAATGGCAGTGAGGACCCCTTTGAAAATCTTAAACTTGGTCTGTGGACCCGACCACAGGCGTAAACCATTGTTCTATGGTAACAATCACCTTTCCCAGACCCCTTAGACATAGTCTGAGGAACCTGAGGGTTCTGTGGATCACAGAAAACTACTGCACTATGCCTTTAAAATTATTGGAGAGGTAAGGTGAGTGAAGCAATATCTTTTATCGGACCAACTTCTGTTGATGAAAGAGACAAGCTTCTTTCTTCAGACCTGAAGAAGAGCGCTACGTAGCTCAAATGCGTGTCTTTTTCACAACAGAAGTTAGTCCAATAAAAGATATTACCTCACCCACGTTGTCTCTCTCATATCCTGGGACCAACACAGTTATAACTCCACTTTAAAAATATTGTACCAACACCTAATATAACTATATAACTGGAGAAGTGCTAACACGGTAAGTTCAAAATACACTGAGATGAAGTTTGACTACATTATACAAATATTTTATACTGGAAGTTGGTTTTGAATCTGAAAAACAACTAATTCTGAGATACTTCTTTGCTGAGCTCTGAAATCATAACTAACATTGCTGAGGTGACCAGAGATGCCAATCCAGAGTGGTTAAAGAAATGTTATAATTCCCACTAACTGTACAGTTGCACCTTAATAAAGGTCACATGTATCTGACAAAGTGGGTATTCAACCACGAAAGCTTATGCTCCAATACGTCTGTTAGTCTATAAGGTGCCACAGGACTCTTTGTTGCTTTTTACAGATCCAGACTAACATGGCTACCCCTCTGATACCTTAATAAAGGTATTCAGGCTCTCTTTGTCGCAGCAAATATTGAAGAAGGTAACACCCAGCATTCTTTACTACCTCTGCATGTCCTTTGAAATTTATGAGAATAGTCTTCCCTTCCTTGCGGACTTCCAACATATCAAAAAGTTTCTTTGATTTCTCTCTCACTAAGGACAATTCAGTATGCAGGGCTCTGTCAGTGAAGAAATTACTTACCTATAACTGGAAGATCTTCAAGATGTGTGGTCCCTATCTGTATTTCACTGCGGATTATATGCATTTGCCATGTGTCTGGAGCCACAGATTTTTAAAAAGGTAGTGTCCGTTGGTCCACATATGCACCCTAGCTCCACCTCATGGTTTCATCTGAGGTGACAAGGGGTGAGGCGGGACTCACTATCTTGCAGAAGTAATAGCTACTAGAAAGGCAATCTTCATGGGGAGAAGAGAGAGAGAGCATGAAGCCAGAGGCTCAAAGGGTGACTTCATTAACATCGTGACGACAAAGCTGAGGTCCCATTGGGGAGCAATGGGCTGAACAGAAGGATAGGTTCATAGGAAGCCCTTCCAAAACCCTGATAGTCAAGGGGTGAGTAAAGGAGTGTCCTTCGAGCAGGGGGGTAGAAGGTACTGACAGCAGCCATGTGCACCCTGATGGAGTTGAGCGCAAGGCCAGATGTCTTTAGGGAGAGCATATAGTCCAAAAGAGGAGGAATATCTACATCCTCAGGGGCTAGACCCTTCCACTGAGCCCAGGAGGTGAAACACTTCCATTTAGCCCTATAGGATCACTTTGTGGACTCCTCTCCGTTATTTGAGAAGAGCCTTGTACTGCTGATGAACACTCCTGCTCTAATGAAGGTGCTCATCCAAAAAACAGGCTCTGAGGTGAAGAGTCTGGGAATCGGGATGCCCGATCCACCCACCTTGTTACATGAGGAGTTTTGGGAAAGGTGGCAGCGGAAGTGGGGAGCACGCTGACATGCTGAGAACCAGGGAAAACCAGAACTGGTAAGGCCAGAATGGGGCAATCAGAATGACCGTTGCTCTTTTCCATCTGATCTTGTGTAGGACTCATGGCAGGAGCGGCAGGGAGGAAAGGTGTAATTGAGCTATCTGACCAGCAAAGGACTAGTGCGTCACCGTGGGAAAGGGCACCAAGTCCCCCAGGGTGCATTTGCTGTTGGCACAGGAGGCAGAGAGGTCCCTGGCTGGAGTCTCCCAGCAGTCGAAAATGCTAGCGACCAGTGTCGTGGAGCTCCCATTCGTGGTCAGTCACAAACTTTCTGCTGACTGAGAGTCCACAATTACATTCTGAGTCCCAAGAAGGTATGCCGCTGGTAACAGGATCTTGTGGGCAAAGCGAGTCCCAAAGGTGAATTGCTTCTGCACAAAGCGCAGGCAACCTTGTGCCCCCTTGTCTGTTGATGTAATAGACGGTGGTGGTGTCATGGGAACAAGTTCTGTCACTCGCCTTTGCAGCAGGGAGTCTACCTCTAGGGTCAGGATACGGTCGTGAGAGTCGTCCCTGAAGTTAGGCCCGGGCGAGGGATGAGGATGAGGTAGCATTTTGAATTCGATCATATAGCCATATCGAATGACATCCAGGATCCACTTGTCCGTTATTGCACTCCAAGGTGGTAAAAAGAGTGATAGGCACCCCCCAAAGGGAGTGAGTCGGGTGCACGGCATGAGGCAGGGTGGTTGGCGGCTCTCTAATTGCACTCATAAATAGTGCTTCTGGGAAGACCGAGTATGAGATGCAGAAGGTTGTGATGATGAACCTGAGGGATGGGGTCACTGGGTTTTCTGCTGTTTGCAAGGAAGCTCATAGGGCCACTAGAGGAATAATTGGGAAACTCTAAATTGCTGCTTTGGAGTCAGGTAGAACTTGCACTTGGGTGCCAGTGTGTAGAAACCCAGTGATTGCACAGTGGCTCTGGAATCCTTGAGGGAATGAAGTGAATCATCAGTCTTCTGGTTGAAGAGATGAGACTCATTGAAAGCGAGGTCCTCTATGGTGGTCTGGACTTCCCTCAGGAAACCTGACAAATACAGCCATAATTCCCTTCGCATGATGATCCCTGTAGCCATCATGCCTAAAGAAGTGTCTGACGCGTCCACCGCAGCCTGCAGTGTTGTCCTCGCAACCAGCGTCCTCTCATCCAGGATAGCCTGGAATTGGGCTTGATCCGCTGGGGCAGTTTGTCTGTGAAGTATGCCATTTTGCTATAGATAAGGAAGTTGTAGTTTGCAAATAGAGCCAGGTAATTTGAAATGTGAAACTGGCAGAGAAGAAAACCTTGTGACCCCCAAGGTCCAGGCATTTGCCCTCTTTATCTACTGGGGTGGAACGTGAGTGTTGCTGATGGGCCCACTCCATTGCTGCCTGAAAGATGAGAGAATTAGGTGGCAGGTGAGAGAAAAAAAACTCAGGCCCCATTGGAGGTACATACTACACCTCTACCCCGATATAATGCTGTCCTCGGGAGCCAAAAAATCTTACCGCGTTATAGGTGAAACCGCATTATATCAAACTTGCTTTGATCCACCTGAGTGCGCAGCCCCGCCCACCTGGAGTGCTGCTTTACCACGTTGTATCCGAATTCATGTTATATCGGGTCTCGTTATATCAGGGTAGAGGTGTACCTTTTCTCTACCTCTTTGGGGGTGGGAGTGCAGGTAGCTGGAGTGTGCCAGACAGTCCGGGCTGGTTGAAGAATTGATTGGCAGGGCCACTCTGACTGGTGCAGAGGCAGTAGCATCTCAAGGAATTAGTGAGGCTTGTCTTGCACTTCCTCCAGTGGAATATGGAGGGCATCAGCCACCCTACATAACAGTTCTTGGAATTGACGGTAGTCATCTGGGAGCGAGGAGGAAATCAAAGAACCGCAGTTTCCAGGGATGATGAGAGGAAGTGCTCCAGTTCTGGCAGAAGCATCTAAGTCGGACTAAGGGGTGCATCCTCCAAAAGTTGTTCAGAATGCCTTCTCGAGGATGGCTGAAGTGGCGAGAGTGGAGACTCCTTACAAGTGGGAACATGGATACTGCAACCACAACCCCCCAGTACGGCCAGCCTGGTTCAGTATTTTGAATTATTTTAACTTGAGCATATGTATCATGTGCAACCTTCTTCTGTACTTGCAAGCAGGGCCGACAAGAGGAGGGGGGAAGCCGATACAAATTACCGGGGCCCGGCGGTCCGGAAGGGGGCCCAGCTTCCTCCCCCCCCCACTCTCGTTGGCCCTGTTTAGCCGGTCCGCCCTTGCTGGGGGGCCCAAAATTTTTTTTTCGCCGGGGCCCAAACCCGCTCTCGGCGGCCCTGCTTGCAAGTCTTTGCTCTCCATAGCCATGTGGGCTGAATACAATAAATTTAATAGGATTACAGCATAGGTGTTGGAACTAGGGGTACGGAGGATGTGGCAACACCCCCTGGCTTGAAGTGGTTTCCAGCATATATAGAATTTACAGTTTGATTCAATGGCTCTCAGCAGCACCACTATGCAAATTATTCCAGCACCCCTGTACTATGGACTAATATAAATAAAAAGCACAAAACTAAAGTTAATGACATCACAACAGGAAATAAACATTTAGCTGCCAGTTACTACACATAATTGAACATAAAATATAAAATCTGCTCTTTTGTTGAACTACAGTAACAGGAAAATTTCTAATGCTCTCCAGCACAGTAGTAAGAAAATAAATATTTTGACAGATACCTGGCTTGAATAAGACATCCCTTCCCAATAACCATTGCCTCTGCAGGCAGATCTATTGTTGTGAAAAGAACATCAGGAACCTTTTGTTTTCTGCAGTTGTAACAGTATGTGAGATGAGCAGGGAATGGCATGTTCAGTTCATCATATGGTATGTGGAAAAATCCACAACCTGGAGGTGAAGTTTCTTCTATCCTAAAAGTACATTTTGGAAAAGTATATTTAAAACATCTGTGCACCATCTTAACATGAAATACAATGTGCATGTGCGTATAAAATTGGCCTATACATACAACTACATAAGCCACACATATGGAGCCAAATTCTGTTCTACTACATCTGTGCAACAGGTTAATAGGATTGCACCAATGTAACAGAGCAGAATTAGGTCACAAGCTATTCTCTAAAATGATACATATAGTATCTGTGCAGCTTACCAGTTATCCAGGGATCAAAAAATGACAGCATAAAATGGCCAGTGGTTATATTAGCCTAAGATATTATTGCAATAGCTTTAAGATCTAATTCTTGCTAGCTGGGTGTAGTCTGTGGAATATCACACCTTTACAAAGGACTCTGCTGGGTAAATACATATCAAATCTCTTACATGGACTATGTTTGAATAACCTATACAAAATTAAGCAGCAGAAATTAAACATGCCAGTCATCCTACTGGAGAACAGTATAATACAGATAGTCATTAAAAAGGGAAAGACCCATAGAGAATTTCCCAAGCTACAGTATTAAGAAAAACTCACTATTCACTTAACTGAAAAAAAATATATCTAGGCAGAATTGTTGCAAAAACACATGGAAGACTATAAACAATATAGTCTGAACAAATTACGATTTTGTAACATACTACGTAAGAGCCTCATTGTAAAATTTTGTCCTGCACAGTAATTTTTCTTCTCAAAGAACTCTGAGTAAAATTTTCAAAAGAACTTAAGTGACTTAGGAACCTAAGTCCCATTGACTTTAAAAGAGATTTGGGCACTAAGGAGCCTAAGTCATTTTTGAAAATGAGACAGACTTTCTGTACATATTTCACATTTGGTTGCTTTATTATCAGTCAGCTTTTATTACTGAAAATAAATTTGATTTTCCCTTTAAACAACACATTCAGCAAGCTTATAAAATATATTATGATCAAAAACTGAATTTTTATTTTGTTTTAACATTAAAAACTTGACATTTCTTTAGATGTCAACAGGGGAAGGAGAGGTTGAACAAGTGTATTAAATGTTCTGTTGGGACCAGAAAAAAAGAAAAGGAAAGGTGTGTTTGTTTGTTTAAAGGGGTTAAAACTGCAGTTTCAAAGAACTGATCAACAAGTAGTATTTGCAGGGAAAGGTAATACTCAGTCTCTTCCTAACGAAATTAAAAAAGAAAAAGCTAAATATTGAGATAAAATTGTATCACTTCACTATGATACACTGTATATTTTGGACTGTACTAATCCCTAAGGATATGTGACTATTATTCCAGTGAAGATACTGAAAAAGTCCTATTGACATGCAATAGTTTGTATATCTTGACTGCCCTCAAATAATTATTTTGCAAGCCCCTCTCTCCCTCAAAAAAAAAAAAAAAAAAAAAAAAAAAAAAAGGCAAACAAAAAACAGAGGTCAAACAGCCAACAATTTGTGTTAGTTGGCCAATTCATTTTTTTTTCCTTTTCCATCAACCTTTATGCTTTTGTTTATAATCTTCAGTTTGAACATTCATTTTTAAATGCTTGTCTTATTCACTTTTGTTTTACACTCAAAGGTATTTTATTTTCTATACAGCCATTGAACACAACAAAGACAATGGTCCACATACTATAGCCAAACCAAGATTTGGCTTATACAAATTATCATATAACTGTCACTTTTTTGTAGTGTGCTACAAAGGTAAGAAAGATACGTGAAGAGTGGCAAAGAAAAAGACTGAGTTATAATTCTGTGGTTAGTAGTCAAACATGTTACCTTATTCAGACTGTTAGAAATAAAAACAGAAAATCTAATTTGGTGCAGAGTTCCATTACTTCTGTTGTTGTTGTTAGTGAAAATCAGTAAAGTGGTTGGTCCCGCATCCTGCACTGTAACACTGTAACCTACCCTAATAGAGAAGAACTATCTTGGTTCTGAGGAAAAAAATCAACCTCTCCCTTCTCTGACCCTATGGAAAAGAAGCCAGGCTGCCATGACAACCTTTGTTCCAAACAGCCTTCCATGGTGCCATCCTGGAGAAACCTAGGGTTCAGTACAGCTGCTGTGCCAGACGCGGACAAAATACAGACCTCTTCACTATAAAAAGAAAAGAATTACAAAGAAGTGAATTCCTGATATGGTGTTAAATATCCTTTTTTTAAAGCCATACATTTAAAAAGCTTGTTCAAAAGCCACAGTGAATTAAATGTAACTGTTAACCCTTGTGGAATCATGGTACCAGTAATAACAATACCTAGCAGATTAACCAATTAATCCACACAAATAGTCTTGTGAGGTATTATGCTCATTTTAAATGGAGAGAAATGGATGCAGATAGATTAAACAGACATGCCCAAAGCTACAAAGAGAAAATCACCTTAGGAGGTGGAATTTGAAAACAGGAATTCCTGGTTTCCACTTCTGTTCTCAGCCCACTAGATTACCCAGGAAATATAGATTTAAGAAAGCTTTTGGATTCTACAGATAGAGTGCCTGGGAATGTTGCAGACAAGGTGTAGCTGTTTACCAAAGTTAAGTGTGGAAGCTGAAAACCCCATCACCTGATATCACTCATTGTCAAAATGACGTTACAAAGCAATACTGACAAGTTGCTTCTTGGTAACTCAGGGGACAAAAGCAAAAAATAAAGTAAAATTTTAAAGTATGAACAGCAACTAGTGTTACATCTAAGTAATATACTCTATTATTGGTTTAAAAGTTAAACAATTATCAAAGACCACACATTTATTGTCTGTACAATTTTACAAATATTAGACAGTGAACCAAGCCTATAAGGGTAAACACTAAATCAAACACATTATGCTGAAAAACAAAAAGATACCCTTCATCCTTTCTTAGACTGAGAAATTTGTCTTATTTACCTGTAACTCTTCCTAATTTATTTTATTTACCTGTATTTCCTCCTCCTGATCCCCCCCCCCCTTCCCCCCACAGATACAGCATGTCTGGCAGGCCAATACTGTAAATACTCAAGTCCTTCCTGTTTAAGGCATGGAATCAGGTTGAAATGAAAATCAGCAGGGGACCCCTATTTAATTCTTCCACCATCAGTGAAGTAATGTCAACTCAAAGTCCTACCAACAATTCAAAGTGTAAAATATACTATTAACTGATTTATGAATTTATGAATAAATTTATGAATTTATAAATAAATAGTATGTTCCTGTCCCATACTAAAACAAAATTAAGTATTAACAAAGAAAATATAAGGGAACTGAACTACTCATCTTATTTATCAGAAGACTAATCAAGATGAACAGATTTTCATTTTCACTACAAGCCTTACTTCACCACAGCATAGAGAACTTTACTTCCAAAGGCTGAATTTGAAGAAAAGGAAAGCTTGTGAAAGTTAAAGATGTTTGTTTCTTCAGCCAGCACACTAGTCCTCTTAGCATACCATGGACCTGGTGGAAACTGCCATGTTGCTTTCAGATTGTCCATGTCTGCTCATCTTATATACTGCAACGATGCATCCTGTTACCCATCTTGTGAAGGTGCTCTTTGGATGCCTTCTCCCTTTTGCAGCTTGCCATTGTCACTGCAAATAGAGCTTGATTTTCCATCTGGTTTTGTTCTTTAAGGGCAAAATCTTAACATTGCTTATTCCTTTGGGTGACTAGGATGGGATCAAATGGATGGTAGGATTACTTCTTGAGATCTATGCATCACCAGCAGGAAAGTCTAAGGACAACTTTATCCTTATAAAGATAAAATACAGTTCAGGTGTCAGCAACCTTTCAGAGTCTTCATTTATTCACTCTAATTTAAGGTTTCGCGTGCTAGTAATACATTTTAACGTTTTTAGAAGGTCTCTTTCTATAGGTCTATAATATATAACTAAACTAAATTGTTGTATGTAAAGTAAATAAGGTTTTTAAAATGTTTAAGAAGCTTCATTTAAAATTAAATTAAAATGCAGAGCCCCCTGGACCAGTGGCCAGGACCCGGGCAGTGAGAGTGCCACTCAAAATCAGCTCACGTGCCATCGGTTGCCTACCCCTGATATAGTTCCTCTGTGGAGGGGATACTTAGTTCCAAGATCATCATAGCTGAGGCAAAAGCTATTTGGAAGGTCAACTTAAGAGCCAAAACATAGAAAGATAGTTCAAATAGACCACTGAGAAGAGTTTGTCAAACAATGCTGCAACTCCACATTAGACATAAATGAATAGGCAGGCTATAGAAGCACTGAGGCAACCTTCAAAACCTTAAGCCAAAAAGGATGTCAAAACATCACAAATATTTTGACATAACTGGGGCTTGGGTCCATATTCAGGCTTTAAAAACAAAACAACAACAACTAACAGTAGAACTGTGGTGTTTACTTGTGTTGGGGGGAAAAGAAAAAACCTCAGCACAAGTTCTCATCTAAAAGTGCTCTTTCCCGTGCAACTTTTAATAAAGATGTTCAAACGTAGTCTAGCATTGAAAAATTCTTGTCAAATATCTTTATTCTCTGACTTAGTAATTGAATTGAAGTGAAAATTAGACCCTGATGTTCTGAGGAGGTGAAAGTTTCAATTCTAGTCATCCCAAGTTCCTAGTTATCCAATTGAAAACCTCCACTTCGAGACTCTATTCTTCCTTGTTTTAGCTTTGTCACTTAGCTCTTACATTTAGGATCCATTTCAAATGTACTTTTATTTAGATGTTTGGTTCTGCCATACTGAATAGCACTTGAGCCATCTCCATGGGTGCTTTGCTTCTATTCCTTTCCCGCCTGCCCAATGATACTACTTTAACAATGTGTGGAATTACTAATATGTTTGTCTTGGACTAGGAAGACCACCTGAAACTGAGCCGGACAAGGGAGTCCCTGGTGCTTGAATGTCTATGTAACCTATCAAAGGGGTAGTCGTGTTAGTCTGGATCTGTAAAAGCAGCAAAGAGTCCTGTGGCACCTTATAGACTACCAGACGTATAGGAGCACGCGCTTTCGTGGGTGAATACGCACTCCTTCGGATGCATGTAGTGGAAATTTGCTGCTTTTATGTAACCTATGTAGACCTCTCAGCCCATCAAGCTCACATGTATCTGGTAATTTTCCTTCTGTGGTATTATGAAAGTGATGCCAATCATCAGCTCTTTCTGATTTTCCTTGGGAGAAAGTGATTCTCTTCTACTTGATCCTCTGTAACTGATTCCACTTGAATATCCTGGTATTTGGCTGCTAGCAGGATTTCTGCTCAGGGTTGCTTTCTGGAGCTGTAGATGTGACCTTCTGTGGACTAGAGAGCCTGGAAGTAGATACAAGGATTCCATATTGTTCTCCCCAAGGTTGTGATAAATCACAAATACAGAAGGTAGGTGAGATATTCTTACCCTTCAAAGTGTGGGATAGGTCAGTGCAGTTCTGGCTTCTAGCTGAGATGGCTGTATGTTGTTATATTTTCAAATAAATAGGGCTACTGTGTTTCTGTGTCCCTTGAATTCCAGATGGATGGAGACAGCCTAGCATAGCTATTGGAGCCATAACAGTTGAACCTAACTTCTCCCTATGGCTCAATGTCCGAGAGGTCTACCTGTCTTTGCCATTTGGGTGAACATGTTAGACTTGTGGAATGAAGACCAGTTTAATGTCTTTGTCCAGGGAAGTGCTGCTACTGTATCACAGGAGTGGAAAAATGCAATCCCTCAAATTTTAGCCCAAAAGGCTATACACATTATTTTCTCCGTGTGGTACTGGAGGAGAAAAATCATGGTCAGTACGTCCCAAAGAGAGATTCAGGACAGGAACACTCAGCCTGCAGTACTCCAGCTCTGGGAGGCAAGATTATCTGGCTCAATTTACGAGCAATCCCTAGAGAAGGACCCCCTGCTTCCATGCCTTAAAAGTATCTGTTTTACTTCTGAACTATCAATCATTCCTTGACAATAAAGTATAACTATCAAACATATTTAAGTAAAATGTCCAGGCATTCTGGCAGATAAAGTTTAGTGAACTTGAGAATTAGACCAGTTAATGTTAACTGTCAAAAGCATATACGTAGATTAAAGACTAGCAGTAGCATGCTAAGGAATAGTTATGACAGTGGCTACAGAATTAATTCTGAAAAACATGTGAAGACACAGCTGTTTATCCCCAGTTTGAAACTTAAGATGAAAGATGTTTTAGTAAAGCCTTCAAAGCTGGTATGCTACACACTATCAACATCTGTCTTGCGCTCTCTATCCCCATTTTTAATCCTTAGAAGATGGTACAGAATTATTTTCTATGGCATTTAGAAAATCAAATCATCATGATTTACCAAATGCTAGTTGATTCACTGTAGCCCACTACAGCATGACAACCCAATGCCTTGGCATGGGATTTTATCTCTTGTCTGATTTCTGCCCACCACGCATCTCGTGTCTCTGGTTCATCTGAAAGACAAAGTATAAATCAGTTCACTATTCTGCAGCACATCAATTTAAAACAGTATGTGATTAAACTTTAAACTGTCTATTAAATGCTGTTTTTAAATTCTTAAATTTGTTGTAATAGACTTGCAACCCTGAATTTTTCCCCCTACTTATTTTGTCCTTTTCCCAATTATCAAACAATATTTCTTCTTTATGTTGTTTATTGAACAAAAGCAAACATGACTGTGTTTCATTTATTTCCTTGTTACTCACCAGTAAAAATAGGATTTGTTATATTAGCTGTGTTCTTTTGCTGTCCCTGCAGCAGCAGAAACCAAAATGTTGTAGCCTCTGCTCCAAATTTTACCCACTTGAAGGTCACATTGTTAACTTACCAAAAGCCTGAAGGCTGCATGTAATTTGCATAAAGTGATGTAGATTTTAGGTACCCTCATCTTTAATACAGAGCTGCAGGTGGTGAAAACAAATTATTGTATTTTATCTTGCTGCAAGCAGATTTATCTCTTTTGAACACATCTCCATATTAAAGAGTATGTCACAGGCCAACATAAAGCTTTGCAGTCCACATCTCACCTGCATTTTCAGTATCTCTGTGCTAAGGAAAGTGGGTATGTTTAAAACTCTTATTTCTCAAGAACTATTTATTTAGAATCCAGATGTTATTAACCAGATTAATTTTATAATCTATACCAGGGGTCGGGCAACCTTTCAGAAGTGATGTGTCGAGTCTTCATTTATTCACTCTAATTTAAGGTTTTGCGTACCAGTAAAACATTTTAACATTTTTAGAAGGTCTCATTCTATAAGTCTATAATATATAACTAAACTATTGTTGTATGTAAAGTAAATAAGGTTTTTAAAATATTTAAGAAGCTTCATTTAAAATTAAATTAAAATGCAGAGCCCCCCGGACTGGTGGCCAGGACCTGGGCAGTGTGAGTGCCACTGAAAATCAGCTCGCATGCTGCCTTTGGCACGTGTGTCATAGGTTGCCTACCCCTGAGCTATACGGTAAGGTCAAAGAATTTAAAAAACTACAACTACACTTCCTGAATACTTCTTACATTAGACAATCAAATGCAGTAATAAATGTTACCAAAAAGCTTTTGAGTAACATTCACTTACTTTAAACAGCAAAATAATTACTTTTTAAACAAAAAGAACAGGAGTACTTGTGGCACCTTAGAGACTAACAAATTTATTAGAGCATAAGCTTTCGTGGACTACAGCCCACTTCTTCGGATGCATGAAGTGGGCTGTAGTCCATGAAAGCTTATGCTGTAATAAATTTGTTAGTCTCTAAGGTGCCACAAGTACTCCTGTTCTTTTTGCGGATACAGACTAACACGGCTGCTACTCTGAAACCTGTTTTTAAACAAAGACTCTAATCCTGCAAACCCTCTACATGTGGAATCAATAGGAGTTTTGATGGAGGTTCTGCTCCATTGGTCCCGGTTCTTTCAAGAGCGCATTGCTATGTCTGCAGCACCTATAACTAGAAATGATTTAAATTTTTGATAAACAAAATATGATTAATAAAATCACTAAATACACAGATGCTGCATAGGAATCTGCCAACGTGGACCCTTATGATTACAGAGTCCCACTGAAGTCAATGAAACTTTGCACAGGCACAAGCACCTGCCTATACAGATTTCTTTGCAGGATTAGGGCCCAAAATACCAGTTCCAAAATCTGAGCCATACTGGGATCTGGCCAGGTAAATGCTCTACTACAAGTGCAGCATGGTGAATTTTTGTCTATATGGTATGCAATACCCATACATCACATATTAGGCCCATGATTGGACTCAACATAAATGCACAAAGTTAAAAAGGCAGCTGATTGGAAATTTGTGAATTAAGTCCAAAATACTATTGTGCAAAAAGAACAGGAGTACTTGTGGCACCTTAGAGACTAACAAATTTAGTTAGTCTCTAAGGTGCCACTAGTACTCCTGTTCTTTTTGCGGATACAGACTAACACGGCTGCTACTCTGAAACCTGTTATTGTGCAAAACGTATTCATTTTAAAATACACTCCAGCTTTTGTTTTAGAATCAGACTTTTGCAGATCTAAAATAGAAACCAACACTTATTTCTTCTATAACAAAAGCTTTAAAGAATATTTCTGGGGGGGAAATACAGTATATTTTGCTGAGGCTTGTATCATGCTCTCCAATTATTCCTGACTTTTAACACCTGCATCCATAGCATTGTAACAACTCTGCAGCCTTCCTCAGAGGAAAGAAAAATGTTAAAGTGCAAAAAATTAACTACAGGAAAATCTTATAGTGAAAAGAGAGAGAGAGAGAGAGAGAGAGAGAGAGAATGTGTGTGTGTGTGTGTGTGTGTGTGTAAAATAAATATACACACTCACAAATTTCATTCTTCATCGGAATTAACTACAGTCAGAACTGCAATTTACATGCTGAAGGAATTTGTTACTTTCACTGACAATGATATACCAAGTTTCATTACACCTAGTTTACTATGAGCAGGTTCCATTGTGTTTACTAATAAAAACCCACATACTGTTCTTAGTGTATTTATCTTTAGAATCATAGAAGTGAATACACTGGTTATACACTTTCAGTGACATCAATGTAAGCTTTTTATGCTCTCACTAGTGGGAATGTTATGTCATTATTTAAAGCTATTTTGACTGCAAGTTTGAACACAGAAAATCTGGCCCACACTGAGGAATTGCACTCAAACCCTCAATGAGGTCCCATGCTTTTCACCTGTCAGAAGCTGGGAACACTAGAGAGGTAGTCCTTTCAAACTCTAGGGAAAGTGCTACAAATGCCAGCCAAATGGGAGGCAGATGTAGAAGAAAAAGCAACAAACACATTCTGAAGGGTGCCATCCCTAACTCTCTCTGGCTTGAGGGATATTCAAAGTGATGCAAGTGCCAAAAGTAGTAAAAATCTCAGGAGGGACCCTTCTACCTAAACCCAATCAAGACAAGTAATTCAATTATTAATGTGTATGTCTATTACATAACTAAGTTTAGTAATTTTGTAGTTTATAACAAGTCAAGAGCCCAGTGCAACTAAAGCACTTACATTAGCTACTCACTATACTTCCTGATCAGTTAGAGTGGGCAACAGGTATCTAGCTAGACTCATTTGATGAAACAGTCCTCCAATACATTATGACTTTGCAAGAGAAACATTTGTCCCCCGCCCCCGCAAAAAAAGGGAGGGGCAGGGGGAGTGCGGCTAGAATCTCATGACCCTCGTATGTTTCTTTTTGCAGCTCTGCATAAAGACTTGGATACAAAAGGACCTGCTAGAATGCTGATCAATTTCCCTCTGCAGCCATAAGTATGGGAAGTGTTACAGTTTGGCAGCTACTGCTGCTGCTTACTCTCAGACAAAAAAAGTGCAAAAAAAAGGGGGGAGGGGAGGTGGAAACAGAAAGTATTGAACAGTCAGGAGAAAAAAAACGAACAGGGAAAGAAAAAGGTGAGAAGAAAAAAGAGCAATACAAATGCAACCAGTAAGGTGACGCAAACAAGGATGGGGTGGGAGTAAAACCAAAAGAGAAGGAAGTGGACAAAGAGAACCAGGAAAAGCAGAAATAATGACAGGTCCCCACATTGGTACCACACATCATTTCCCTCCAGGGAGATTTTGGGCACGTAAATTTAGGAGTGAGCTTCCTAAAAGATTACAAGACAATTTTCCACTCACTTCACCTTAAAATACTGTAAATTATATGGGAGAAGGATGCAGTCTCTGCACCGAGAGACTCACAGCTATTTCTTTTATCTGTGGAGTGCTCAGATAACATTTTACCACTTATTCTTTCCCCAGATTCTGGTCAACATGTCAGGAATAGTAAGATGTAAAGTAAAAGCACTATTAATCCACAGTAATATAATAGGCCTGATCACACTCTCATTAAAGTCAAAGCTTTTTTCCCCATTACAAACAATGGGAAACAGGACCAGGCCCAATACCACTGATAAAAGTCAACCAATTGCCATTGCACAAGATTAAAAAGAAATCCCACAGGAGCCATGTTTGTCAGCAAGTGCATATGAATGAAGAGATCTTTTTATGTCATTTAAATGTAGGGCAATTTTTTTTTCAAAATGTGGTAAGATAATGTGAACCAAGATAATTTATATAGTTGTAAATATATAAAATACTATGTATTAACATTTAGTATACACAAACTTACCTTTGCATATTAAATACAAAATGATTTTATACAATTAAAGTCAGACACCATGACATTGGAATAGTAATCGATACAAAACACTGAATGCAGTGCAATGTGTAGGCATTCATATTTTTTGGACAAATATATTCACCACAAGCAGCCTTTTATTTTGACACATGAGCCACACAATTCCACATGAGGATGCCATTGTAGCATTTACAAGTTTAGTAAAGCTAAGGATTTACATAAACATTAAAGGAGTTAGGGGAAGCAGGATGGCATGTGTCCAGTACACTCCAAAAGGGTGTCTGTTTTGTTTTTGGCTAAAGCAAAAGCTTAAAGAACTAAGGGTTCGCAAAGCAGATTCAGCAGACAGTAGCCAGAAACGGTGGGTTTTTTGGCGCATGCTTGGATCAGGTGACAGTACAGACTGAAAACTATGGCAGCTCACTGAAATGGTTACAGAAAGTAATGGCCCTGAATTCTAGGTGAAAGCAAAGGCAAGCATACATAGCACTCCACCACAAGCTTTTCTAGCAAATCTATTAAATAGTTTAGCACGGGTTTTCTAAAACTTTAAGCAAAAGGTTTGCAAAAAATTCTGTTGCTATTAACTGCTCTTTATTGTAAACCAGATATTGTGAATATTTAATTATTAAAGAACACATTTCTATTAATGTTTCAACATTAGCATGATGCCTATATCTAAGTGGAAGCACAAGCATATTGTTTCTAGAGCTGAAAGATTTGAAAAATGATGTACATGAGAAGGTATTCTTCATAGAGACGGTGCAAACTAAATCCTGCTCCAACTGAAAAGTCTAAAACTTACTGTTTTGGAACAAATGCATCACAATTGTGTTATAAAGTTATTATCTTGAACCCCAAATGTTCTTTCCGATCAGTTCCAATTGCAGTCAATTTAGCTTTGGTTCTTTATTTTAGAATTCAAGTTTGGTCTCTATTAGTTTGTATTCAGACACAGGACAAAATCCTGTCCCCATCTCCCTGGATGGAGAGCCCTAGACAGAGCAGAACTGTATAGTTCTACTGTTCTGGGTGGCAACAGGGCCGGCGCTTTCACTAGGCGACCCTAGGTGGTCACCTAGGGCGGCAGGATTTGGGGGGCAGCATTTTGCCATCCTCAGTGCCAATTCGGCAGCGGGGGTCCTTCCGCTCTGCGTCTTCGGGGCGCTTCAGCGGCGGGTCCTTCACTTGCTCCGGGACCCACCGCCGAAGCACCCCGAAGACGCGGAGCGGAAGGACCCCCACCGCCGAATGATCTGAGGAGGAGCGCTGCCACCTAGGGCGGCGAAAACCCTGGTGTCGCTCCTGGATGGCAAGGGGGAGTATATTTCCAGAGCCCAGATGTCTGGGCTCTTCCCTGCATGGGACCCGTATTTCTTTCCAGGGGTTAAATTAGACCAGCTCTCAGAGGCTTAGTGAGCCAGTACTATTTTCTAGGATCTTGCACTGGAGAATTTAAACTTTTTAAAGAAAATTAAGTCTGTAAATCCTTAAATTGCAAATATAGCCATCAAAATATCAGCTGAACGTAAACTGATGCAGAGATGTCTGGGCAGAATCTGCAGACAGCCTGAAGTAATAGCTCTATGAAGTATGAATTGCTGCAGTTAATTTCAACTGTGTGTTAACGCTAAAGTCTAATAATGAAAATTTAGAATGTCAGCATTAAGAAAGGAGAAGAACAAGCCTATTATGAAGATTTTCACAATCTACTGAGAGTGGCATTTCTTGCTGATGTCTCAAAAGAGTGGAGCTTGGGAGAGTAACTATATCTTTCAAAATCAACCTTTGGATCTTTCATTATGCAGATCCACCACCATATACCTTGTGGGGCAGGGACTCAGTAGCAGTGAGGACTACTGTAACCTCAAAATTGTAGAGGTGGACAGAGTGGCTCTCTTCTGCTCTGTAACCTGAACTCCCTTGCCCAAACCTCTCAGAACTTCTTTCTGCCAAATCCTCCTAACTGGGCTTGAGAGTGAAGAGTAGAGGTGTGGGGGAAGAGATCCTGCCTCTAGAGTATGGTCCAGACAAAAGCATGATCACTCCTTTTTCCATTGATGGTAGCAGTTAGCTTATCTGCTGCTCTGGTACTGGAGAGGATTTCCAATACAATGCAATAGTGTATTCTGCAGTGTGCATTTTTGGGAAACAAACGTCTGTTTTGTTTACAGGAACTCTCCTCTGGTCTCCAGCCCAAGAACATCTTAGGGCCCTAGATGCTACTTGAAAGTCAGGCAGCTGCAACAGCCAAGTCAACTTTTCTCCTCCTACAGATGATTAAGAGGTTGCATCTGTTTCTTCCGGATGCAGACCTTGCAACTGCTTTCCATGCCTGTCATCTCAAGTTTAAATTACTGCAATACCTTTACAAGGGGCTAAATCATCCAGAAACTGCAGCAGGTCCAGAATTCACTGGCTCACTTACTGGTATTAAACAGGTTGAATTTTTGTGAACACATTAAACCTGTATTCTGATCTGCACCAGCTGCCTGTTGGTCTCAAGTTTGACGTTAAGATCATGGTATGAACACATAAAACCCTAAAGTGGCCTACAACCAGGCCCTGATCCTGCAAAGATTGATGCACATGCTTCAGTTTTTGCTCTGTGAATAGTCCCATTGACTTCAATGGGGATACTCACCGTGTATTACGTTTTTGTGAAAGCTTTTACAGGATGGGGGCCTAAGATACCACCTCTTGCCCTGCCATAGTTGCATCAGGGAAGGTACCTGCGATGAAATTCCACTGGTATGACAGAGAGGGGATGGATGGCAGGGCATTTTCCATTAGGACCCCAAATCTCTGGAACTTGCTTCCCCTGTTGGTCTGTAAAAGCCCAAGCTTGTTAGTCTTTGGGTGTATGGAAGGCCTATGTTTTCTCTCACAATTATAAGGAGACAAGTGATACACACTGCTGCTGCCCAGACCTATATAAGTCTGATGAGGATTTTGTGAGGAAGTTAATTATTTTTGTTATATTTATGTTGTCGCTAGGTTAATTTATTTGATCTTGAGATAACTGAAGTATGTGTATTTTTAAAAGATTGCCAAGGACACCCAGAGAACTGGGTGTGTGCTCATTTACAGTAGAATAATACAAATATAAATAAGCGAATAAGTTAAATTAGCATTCCTTGAGGTTAGAGATGGTGAATTCTTACTTCACCATCCTCGTTTATTTTAGGGGCTACTGAACAAGAAGGAGATCATCTTCTATCCCTTGTGTGTATTACAATCCCTCTCCCTCTGCTATTTTCTACTATTTAACTTTGTAAATTGTTTTGGGATTCATTCTGTAAGAAAGATGCTATACAAAATAAAGCTGTGTTGACTTAAATTAAATTGGCATAGATACCACTTACTGAAATAGAATCACATTTCCTTTCAATGATTCATATTTTTTCACCTTACTGATCTCTCAAATGGATAACTGACACTCACAGGAAGTAAGAACAATCGTTAGAACAAAAAACAAACTCAGAACAAGGGCTGCACTTGTGAAACTTTGGAACATGCATACAGAAGTACAGCAAGCATTTTAAGAGTGGTAACCATCTACACAAAGAAGTTGGAAGCTTCAGAACAATAGTTCTGAAATTTAATTGGTATATAGTGATTTAGCCCTAAAAGCTAGACTATTAGTAACTCTTTAGAAACAAATCGGGGAAATCCTCTATGCCTTAGGTGAATTACAGCTAATCCCTTTTCACATAAATCAGACTTCAATCATGAATATCCGCCGGACAGCTTGTGTTTAAAATAAAGCACCCAAGCTATTTAACATATTATTCCAAATAAATTATCCCCCATCCTCAATTGAATCATTTAAGTCCATGGGGAGAGAGTACATCACCCACATTTAAATCTTAAATCCTATTCAGCGCCTAGATACTACAGTAATGGGTACTTTTACAAATGTGACAGATTAAGTTAGATAAAATAGTGTTTAGAATAGGAGCCTAGTAGTTCTTACTGGCAGGACTCTGTAGTTCTAATTCCAGTTCTGTTACAGGTTTGCTCTGTGAGTTTCAGCAAATCACTTCTTTGTGCTGCAGTTTGCCCTAAAAAATACCAGTTTACAAAGGTGTTGAAAGGTTTACTAAATATTTGAAATGTGCTTTGAAAACCCTTGAATGGAAGGAATTATAAAAATTCAAGTAATAGTGTGAAGGACAACATTCAACACTTCATTTTTGTTTAATATGTCCCAAATTATTCAGGCAAACAGAACATCAGAAAGTTCTTTATAACATGTAGTACTGTATTAAAAAGATATAGTATGCATAACTGAAAGTGCACCTACCTAATATATTTATTCCCAGACAAAAAAACATTAAAATAGAATTTGTTGAGAATAAGTAATACTAATCTTTGGGTAAAATACATTATAGGGATGTTGTAATTATTCTGAAAACCAGCTATTATAAACCTAGAAAATTCAGAATTAAGGGCAATATCATATTTACAATTATTATCAAGGTATTTTTAGTATTTGTGGTCCCAGATCAGGTAAAAGTGATTTTTAAAGACACAGGTGTTTTTTTTAAATATATGTATATTTCTTCTCAGGAATTTTTGATTTTTGGTCAGGAATTTCCTACATTTAAAAAAAAAAATTATTAAAAATTCCAGTATAAAAACTACACAAGAAACCCAAAGAGAATGCCCTCATGCAATATTTCTAATGAGCTGAAGATAAGTAGTATCACCCTTACATTTTTGTTTGTTTGTTTGTTGTTTTAAATTTTAAGGGCAGATTCACTAACACAGTGACTCAACCTTTCCAGCCTGCTGTTCCCCTTTCAGGAGTCTGATTTGTCTTGCGTACCCCAAGTTTCCCCTCACTTAAAAACTACTTGCTTATAAAATCAAACATAAAAATACAAAAGTGTCATAGCACACTATTACTGAGAAATTGCTTACTTTCTCATGTTTGCTATATAATTATAAAATAGATTAACTGGAATATAAATATTGTACTTACATTTCAGTGTATATAGTATATAGAGCAGTATAAACAAGTCATTGTCTATATGAAATTTTAATCTGAACTGACTTTGATAGTGTTTTTATGTAGCTTGTTGTAAAACGAGGCAAATAGCTAGATAAGTTGATGTACCCCTGAAACACCTCTGCATACATCCAGGGGAACACATACTCCTGGTTGAGAACCACTGCACTAGTACACCAATGCAGTGCAAAGCAGTCAGAACCCACCAACCATTTAAGATGGGTTTACTTTTGCTTTGCATTATCAGAGTAGCACAAAGCAGCCAAATCACAGTTGTGAATCTGGCTTTGAAATTCACCGACTGGTTTAGAGAACTGTTAGTAACACCGATGCTATGTGAAGATGGAGCAGGGAAAGCTCAGTTTCTTGAGTCCCAAGCTTTACAGGAACCTCCTGTGCTCTTAGTTCAGTTCCCTCAGCAGTGTTGTCTCAAACATAGAGCAACTCCAGCAGCAGTGCCACAGAGAGCTTTTTAAGCCAAATATCCATGTTAGTACGCAATCATGGAATCTTTAGAGCACAGCAACAGGCCAAGTAAATCTATCCATTGAGAACTCCTGACACATGTGGCTAGTATTTCTCATACCATTGAGTCATTACAACAAATGAATTGCTACAAGCAAATCAGGTGTAGAGGAAGCATGATAATTAGCTTAGTTATCGCTGATGACACAATGGCCCCGATTAAGGCACCTGAGCTGCTGAACTGACCCGGTCTATATCCTACATAATCATAGCAATTAGATACAACCATCATTAATAACTTAGTTGAATTATAACCTAATTTCTTCAAATATAATTCATACACAAAAAAGTTTGAGAGTCTGTGTTATTCAATTGTTATTCTCATTTAGGACTGACAAAAGACTGACAGATGTCTAATTTCTTAAAGCTCCCAGTTTAATCAATTTTAACTCAAACTAAATAATTGATTTACTTGTAAATTCCCAGAAAATTAATTCTGTATTGAAGGAGTAAGTGCTGTATACTTGTGGAGCATACAATATATTTTTCATACAAAACAAAGAAGTTGATTCTCTGTGTTAAGTGTAAAACAGAACTCAGCTTAAGCAATTAGCATCTCCATAATTTCTGCACTTTCTAATAGGTATGTGTATACTTATAAAAAGGACTGAGTTTAAGAGCAGGCAAGTATGAAATATGGAGCTATAGTTCTATTAAGGGGTTCTAGAACTTATCATGGAGGTTGCAAGTATCATAACCTAAAATAAAATTATAAAACTTAAATTCAAAATTTGGCCTCTGGGTTCATCCCTGATTGGGCTGCCTAATGACTGACTCTCTCTCCAGCCTGAAACTCTAAATGGTTTCTATTACTGCCTTACCCCAACTCCACAGTCTAACAGCACACACTGCACGTGCTCCTTGAATGCCACTTAAGCAGTTTTTGACCAGATGCTTAGATACCAAAGTGACAGACACCTTCTAAATACTTAAAATAGGTGGTGGTTTTTATTGGTCATTGGTGTGACATCACAGCTGTGAACTAACCTACATTAACTTTAGAATTCTAAGCAGAATGTTCCAAATATCAAGGGGAAGACGACAGTTTGACTGCTGGCACTGAAAAAAAGACTGCCCTTAAGGCTCAACAGTTCATACATCAGCAACACACTACAAATTACAAAAGATGTTCTATCATGGCATTATACAACCAGGAATCACCTGGACAGAACAAAGTATGATTTAGTCTGTTTGGAAGTCATAAGTAATACAAACAAATTCAAAGGGATAGTTCTCATCAGCTGGCAACAGTTCAAGTAAATAATCTGTTTACAACATTACCAGCTCTAACACAGGCAAGCAGTCTGCTACTAAAATAATCCTACATTATCTACATACTGAGAGTTTGACAGTAACCAGCATTAGCTAGAATAAACCAGTTACGGTTACCTATTTTAAAACAATCTAGCCCCAGTAATCCCAGCAATGCAGACATGAATAGATAATCTTCTAATTTAGAGTTCAAGGAGACTGCTACAGGGTGTGATTGCAACAGTACTGAAGATATAGACCCTCACCGAGATAAACAAGTAACAATTTAAAAAAGAGCACTGAAAGTATGTTTCGTATATACACACTTTTAAAATTAAACTTTCTGCTGATTAGAATAGCCCTTGCAGGTTTAAGACAGAAATGTTACAATATTTTATTATTTATTATTTGTAGCAATGAATGTCAAGAATGGCAATGATAACTGAATGACCAGCATGTAATTTTTAAACGTTTACATTTGCAAAGTTAAAAAAGCCAAAAACATTTGTTCTCAGTGGACCAGGTCCAAATTAAGTGCCAGACTTAAATATTTAGCTCTTTTCTCATTTTTTCCAGACTTTCAGTTATTAACTTGATACTACTGAAGGCCCCACACCTCTGCATCAGGATCCTCTAGCACAAATCTCCACAATGAAGTCAGGGGGACTCCAGAAGGGCACAGGAGTAGTGGATCTCAGTATAATATCAGGGACAAAGTTTGCAACTGTTGCTTTGGAGCACAACTAGTTACTGAAGAAAGATACCTAATTTATCATATACCTATTGTTTTATCATCCAGGCACAATGAATAGTATAATTTAAAAACACCTTCAAATGACAGCATTACCTTAAAATAGAGCCATCTCTGTTAAAAGATAAAGCCTGTCCTCTACTCTCCATATTATTTAAGTGTATTTAGTATATAAACAGTATAGTAAAACCAACTATATACAAGCTCTGTCTAAAAGATTAAACAAACCCAACTAAGTGCACACCTTAAAAATGAACACTGACCAAGTATTTCAATATCTAATAACCAGAGACCGACAGAAATGTAGGTCTGGAAGGGACCTCAATAGGTCCTCTAATCCAGTCCTCTATACTGAGGGTATGTCTTCACTACCGGTCAGATCGGCAGGCAGCGATCGATCCAGCGGGGATCGATTTATCGCATCTAGTCTAGACGCAATAAATCGACCCCCGAGCGCTCTCCTGTCGATTCTTATACTCCAGCTTGGCGAGAGGCGCAGGCAGAGTCGATGGGGGAGCGGCAGCAGTCGATTCACCACAGTGAAGACACCACAGTAAGTCAATCTAAGTATGTGGACTTCAGCTACGTTATTCACATAGCTGAAGTTGCATAACTTAGATCGATCCCCCCCGTGTAGACCAGACCTGAGGCAGGATTAAATATTATAGATCATCCCTGACAGGCATTTGTCTAACCTATTCTTAAAAACCTCCAATGATGGACATTCCACAACCTCCTTAGGTAATTTGTTCCAGTGCTTAACTATCCTTTCAATTAGGAAGTTTTTCCTAATGTCTAGCCTAAATCTCCACTTTGCAATTTAAGACCATTACTTCTTGTCCTGTCCTAGATGGATAAGGAGAACCATTTATCACCCTCTTCCTCAAAACTTTTTACCTACCTGAAGACTGTTATCATGTCTACCCTCCATCTTCTCTTCTCCAGATTAAACAAACCCAATTTTTTTCAATTTTTCCTCATAGGTCATGTTTTCTAGACCTTTTTTTCATTTTTATTGCTCTCCTCTGGACTTTCTCCAATTTGTCCACATCTTTCCCAAAGTGTGGTCCTCAGAACTGGACAGAGTACTCCAGTTTACTCCAGTTGAGGCCTTATCAGTGCTGAGTAAAGTAGAAAATTATTTCTCATGTCTTGCTTCCAATACTCCTGCTAATACACCCCAGAATGTTTGCTTTTTTTGCAACAAGATTACATTGTTAATTCATATTTAGTTTGTGATACACTATAACTCTCTGATCTTTTTCTGCAGTACTCCTTCCTAGGCAATCATTTCCCATTTTGTATTTGTGCATTTGATTATTTCTTCCTAAGTGTAGTCCTCTGCATCTGTCCTTATTGAATTTCATCCTATTTATTTCAGACCATTTCTCCAATTTGTCAAGATCATTTTGAATTCTAATCCTGTCCTCCAAAGAGTCTGCAACACTGTCCAGCTTGGTATCATCTGCAAACTTTGTAAGCACACTCTCTATGCTATTATCCAAATCATTTATGAAGATATTGAATAGAACCAGACCCTAGACAGATCCTTGTGGGACTCCACTTGATATACTCTTTCAGCTTGACTGTGAATCACTGATAACTACTGAGTATGGTTTTCCAATGAGAAATTCATCCTCCTATTGTAGGTTTATCTAGGCTATATTTCCCTTGTTTGCTTATAAGGTCACGAGACAGTATCACATGAGACAGCCTTACTAAAGTCAAGATAGCTCTCTTCTACTGCTTCCCCCAATCCACAGGGCTTGTTACCCTGTTGGTTTGATATAACGAATGGGTTTGGGACAGGAATCAGAAACATGCAATCCTAAAACTATTTTATGAAGACTATACATAGAATTGCAAACACAGAGAGACTCAACTTCTCATACTGACACCAATACAGAGTAGGGACTCTAAAAATCTTATATAGAAAGAACACTATACACAGTAGTCAGCAAGAAAGAGGCAACTTATGTCAGCACACAGCTACAGAAATAAGATGGATTTGTTCACAAGTGTACCTCTACACTTCCTAAGCATGTTTAAATTCCTGATGCTTTTACACATTATGTTCACAAAGACTTCACAATCACAGCTGTTGGTGCCACAGTATGCTCTTGTATAAAAAAGGCAAGGATCCCTACTCTAAATGTCCAAATCTAATGCCCAGTGAAGTTAATGGAAGCATTTCCATTGACTTCAATGAGAGTTGGATCAGGCCCTAAGTGAGTATATATTAACAAGCTAACTATCTTTTGCAGTTCTTTAAAAACACTGAATAAAGTACTACTGCATAAAGTCAGAGTTACATTGTTTAGTGGAGTCAACCACAATTCTATTCAAGAGACAAGGAATACAACCCTGAATAGCTACATTATCTCTAGAAAAATTAAAGGTAGGACATAAAAAATTTAAGATAAATCTGGAGTGGAAATTACATTGCACAGTGCATTATAAATATTTGTTTTAAAAGAAAATCGAGATTAAGCAGAAAAACAGCAGATAGAAAAACAAGTGGAAGGAAAATCTGTTATGTCTAATAGATTGGAAAAATTATTCAAGGATCGTTAATGTTTACAGAGTCATTTCTGTAACGCTGCCAAGGTCAGTAAGACCTTGGGTTATCTGTCATCTCAGTTCTAGTTGCATAAGTAAACTGCCTGTGGGTAGTTTTAACTACATATTTAGCTACACTTTCCTGAAAGTTTTCTAAGGTTTATATTCAATGATTTCTTCTGGGCCCATTCTAGTTCTTTTCTAATTGTCCTTTTGAGACTTGCACATATTTCCACCATTGCCCCATCATCCTCTATCATCTTAGGTCTGATCCAATACCCAATGAAGTCAATGAGGGAATTCACATGGACTTCAGTAGGCTTTGATCAGGCCCCATATTTCCAAACCTAAAGAGTCCATGTGTACGAATAATGATTTTATGTAATAATGGGAAAGCAGTGATCTGTCACTTTTCCATTTAATTATGCAAACACAAACTGTGATCTTTGTCATAATGGTGCAACTACACTGACTTAATAGAGTTTTGTTGGTGCACTGAAAAGAGAATTTGACCCCCAAAGAATTTATGCAAAGCTTTAACTTAAGGAGAGTTTTAAAATCAGTGTACTTGGCTCATAACAGAATCACTTTAAGCAGAGATTAAAACTAAATAAATTGTCTCTTTTTTAAGTCACTGTTTACTGAATTATAAATCTTGAATCTAAACATACAATGAAACAAAAGAAATAACTAACATCTGCCAGATAATCTAGCCACTGAGTCAAAATTATCTGTAAGGAAAGTAATGAAGATTTCCAAAAAAATAATCTCATTAATTTCAGGGTACATCTGATGTACAAATAAACATTGAAACAACATTGTCATTAGCCATAAAAATGAAAGGGAGATTCAACCCTCCAAAACATGTCTGTAGAAAATTATCATTTTTATTTAATATTATAAAAAGGTTAAAACCCACCAATTTTACTAACTAATTTTGGACAGCCAAAGGTCCATTTAGGTGTAGAAAGGATTCTTACTCCAGTCACATAACCCTCTGACAGCTGCCTTAACTCTGAATAGTCACACCAGCACACACAAATATTACAGCTCAAATCAGAGATTTTAAAGGAAAAGGGTACAAGTGCTCACACTTAAAATCTTGCTGTTTCTACATGTTCTGATGTTTGACAGCTATGAACATGCTATGCCATTTTCTATTGTACTGAATTTTCCATTGTCACCTTTGAACACCAGATGGCAACATGAAATGCAATTCACATGTACAATACAAATTTGATTACTGTGAAAAAAAACCTCTGTTTATGTGTTTAGTTACTGTAGCTATGGGATCAAAACCCAGTCAAGTTATCTCCCCATCACCTCAAATACAAAACTAGACTTCTGGAGGATTTTCAAACATCAAAAATAAGTTTATAAAGAGGTGTTTTGGGGCTATGAAGATAGGGGATCCCCAGGCTTTTTCCTAACACTATTTTCTCCTTTTGTCTGTCTTTCAGGTCACTGGAGTTAAGGAGATTCTGTTGGAGCAGTTCCTGACAGGGAAGATGAAATGTGTGTAATAAGTGTGTTAACAAACAAATAAAAACAAAACAAACAAAAATGTGCATATTAAAACTATATATAATTTAGTACATGGAAAGTGGTTTCTAATCAACAACTTCCTTTCACTTGATGATGACTCTTCTCTCTTCTCATTCAGTTTGGCCTCAGTACTGCCTTTGACATGATCAACTCAGCCCACTGGATCTGCACAAGTGTCTTAGATTCCGTCCTGTCATAGTTCTGCTCCTACAGTACCTAACTGTTTTTTTTCCATTATCTGGTGGTGCTTCCTCTACTCTACCAAGTTCTTCCTCTTCTTCTATGGAGCCTCTCAAAGCGGATTCATTAATTTGGAAATATTACAGGTCCACTGACATCTACAGGCAAGACTGTACTATTTACGCACAGCCCATAATAAGGAATGGCATGGAGCTGCACTGCCCTAAGCATAGCAAGAGGAGGTAAAATGTTTCCCTCAAGCTCCCAGATGCTCAGAGGCTGCTTGCTCACCACTACATCCTTTGGCAAGCTCTGCTGGCCAGTATGTGAGATGGAAAAGCCATGGCTTTGCCTCCAGAAGAATATGAAAGGAGTAGTCCCTACAACTTCCCCCAGCACAGGGACTGGTATTCGACCTGGCCCTTATGAAGGCCACTCTTCCTCGCACTATGCGCCCATATATGGATCTGGCAGAATCTGGGCCCAAGGTTACAAAAGAATAAGACTTTTTAGTAAATGAAAACCAAACAATTACCATCAGGGATGTCAGCTTGACATGTTTACAAAACAAGACTAATGAGCCAACACACATTGGACTCCTCCCCTACCCTTTACTTTCTAAGTAGTAAGTTTGTCCTCAAAGTCTCTTCTTTTACTTCTCTTTTGAGCAAACATATTCATCCAATATCTGAAGTCTTTGGAAGAAGTGCTGGATCAGGCTAGAAGTGGTTGTGTAGACAAGAATCCACCCCCTTCTTTCAAAAAACTTTGTTTATGATTTGATTTCAACTGTCACATTAAATTAAAAGCCACTAAAATCAACTGAACAACAACTTTTCAGGTTGATATTAAATAATTCTAGCAGTACTATTTTATAATAAAACATTGTTTTGCATTTTGATAATGTATGGAAAACCTTTTTAAAGAATATTATGACAATTAGACATTGATTTATTTGGTGGCTAAACAGATTTAAATTTGAAAAATTAACCTAATTAATGATCCAAAACATTTCTAAGAACTTCACTGAGCTGCCATAATTTCTGTCAGCATATGTAGTACTGAATGACTAATAAAATACCTGAATTGAAACTATTCCAGTCTAGCAGTTTGTATGATCTTGTGTTACCCATAATTCCGACAAAGGCTGAGTTCAAAACAGCAAATTAGTAGATCAGTTATAGGAGCAGAATAGTGAAAAAAAACACTACCAACAAGAACACAATTGACAACACCACTCCACAGGAACTGGAAAGACACAGACAGCAGAGTTAATAAGAGGTTGAAATAGAAAGGGAAGAAAGTAAGGAGCATGCTATAGCACTCGGCATGATCAAGTGTACAGTATATAGCAATTACCAGGTTTTTTTTTCCTGTTTTGTTTTCAAACAACCACTTGAAATGTTCTTTCCTTTTCTACATTTTCCTGTTTATTTACTTGGCAGCTTATGTGTTTCCTTTGCGAGGAATTGAATCAAATTATTATTTGACTCAAAAGCTGATTAAGATAGCTCCGACACCAGTTACTGGGGTTTCCAAATTGTTTCTCTCTCTCTCTTAGGCATGATACTGAATTTGATGGATCGTGAATCCTACATTCACTTGTCAGAAGCAATCAAAGTTCTTCAGCAGATGCTGCTAGAGCCATTTTTGTGTGCAAACAGAAACTATTTAATCAGCATATGCATCTACCATCAGTTTTTCTCCTGCTTTCAGGCAGTCTGTTATCAAATGTTAGTCAGTAAAAAAGAAATGTGCATAGTGCAAGATGTTATTTCAGAAAATATCAGAATATAGTTGATATCTTTCCCATTCCTTCTAAGAATGTTTTTTGCTCTGATGCAGGCTTATAAGTAACACACACAAGTTTTTATAAAGAGAATACTATACCGATAATTTATTACACTGTAAAATAATCAAGGATTTATTAGTATCACATTTAAGGTAAGTATGTAAAGCCCCAAGCTAACTGCAAGTCAGGAGAGTTGAGGCCATACATAAATTGAGTATATTTATCCTGTAATGCATTAGGATATTTCTTTTCATCTTCTAACTATTGCATACATAGGAATAAAACAAAACCTTAGACGATTACAGGCAGAGAAAAGAAAATGTGTGTACTTAGTCACTTCAAAAACCCCTCAAAAATAGTTTTCTTACATTTATGTGACTCGTGAATTTTGTTTCACATTCTCTGTTCAAGTTATTGGTTTAAGACTCAATAAAATGTAAGTTATCTAGACCCGTTTGCAGAAATCACAGATAGTGTGGGAAGTCAAGGACAGGTAAAAGATTAAAAAAAATAATAATAATAAAGAGACTGATGCCTGAAAAAGATGCATTTGCAAAAATTTTAAAAGCTAATTACTCCTGGCTAGTGAACGCAAAACCACAGTAGATGCTATTTTTCTTTAATCTGCCTCTGTTTCAGGGGAACTGACCAACTCAAATCTTTTATTTTTAAGCATATTTTCCATTTGATTCAGTGAATAATACCAAGATGAAGTACTAACAGCCAAGAGCTGCTTAACTCTGATGCCAGAAATAGAGCATGCAAAATGCATTAGCGTTGGAGTTTCCAAGGAAAAATTATCTACAGAAAATTACTTTAAGGTTTTCACTTGTTGCAAAATAAAAAGTTGTTTCTGTTTATATCACTTAAGAGTCAAAAACACTGGATGAGCTAAACTGTGGGCAATCTTTCAAGTTTTTAAAAACTGCTGGAAATTAAACAAAGTTTAAAGTTAACATGAAGGATTTCATCTGCTTTCATGGCTTTCACATAAAACATTTCATTTCAGAATTGCATCAAAGTTAACATTAAACCTTGGCCAAAAATTAACCCACAGCTTCAAAATCCAAAGGCATTAATTCTGATTCTACTTTATTAGGTTCAGTCCCTTACTGCTTCATTACACCAAAAACATTAAGAAAAAATTGCTGAAGAGTTTCTCACTAAAAATCTTTTCCCCACATGACTAATATTTTTTAAATTCTCATTCTTATCTGGAAAACTACAATGTTGTTTTAGTATATATTTTTTTTTATTAAAAAAAAAAAAAATCCAGAAATCCAAGTGAGACATGACTGAAAAAAAGATTTCTTTAGTGAACATACCAGGATTGTGGATGCGGTCCAAAAGCTTCACAGAGCGTGCACTGACCACACCACCAACATGGACAAGGAAGCCAGGTGGAAAGGCCGTCAAGGTAAAAAAGGGAAATTCCTGTTAGGATTAAAAATATAAACAGCAGGTGACCATCTGTAAAACATTGCTGTCTGTCAATCAACATGCAGGAATTTATTATGCTCCTTGAAATACAGGCAAAGCATTAACATTAGGCAAAACACTTATTTTAAGCTTATAAGCTTTATGCACTATATCACTTGTATGCCATTCAAGTATCCAACATAATGTGGTATTAGCAAAAGTATTCTAAGCAGTAAAATTACTTTTCCCCCATAGATTTGCATTCGGATATGGATATTAATTAACAACCCAAATCTTATTAAAATGTCGACTTTACAAAGCCTACATTAGCTTTTTTTTTCCTTTAAAGGTACACTAAAAGAGTGAAATAAAAATGTTATTTATTTTCTGAAGTGATGAGGCTTAGTATTTAACTTACTTATGCCTCTGCACTTTTTAGTGCTGGTTACTACAACTGAGAGTAGTTTGGTATCCAAATTTTGAGTGGAACTGATTTTTGCTCCTGCAAGCATGAAGAGAACTTTATTAGATAAAGTGCATCTAACACAAATGCCAACGGAGACTGGTCTGACAGCACCAATGGCTCTGGATAAAACAAAAATTATTCACGTCTTTAGAATAAAAGTGAAAGATTTTGAAGTACAATTATTAGACCATTCTTTACTAGATTAAGAAATAGTCACTATCACCAATCATTCTAAATTCTTTTCCTTAGACACATTTTTTACTATCTGCAGCAAAAATGAGAAAGCAATACTCCTCCATGTCCAGACCACCTACTCAAGACAGTCTCTGTGAGAAACAAGGCTAAGGGCTTGACATAGTTTTTCACAATGTATGTGCTGTGAAATAAATTCCTCACATTCAAATGAGATGGGCCCAAGATGGACAGATTTAATTTTATAATTATAGACATACATACTGAAATATAGCATACTTATGGGGGAAAGGAGATGGTTTTCCATCTGCCAATTCTACAAACAGAGAGGCAAGAAAATAATGAGTCATGCAACAATGGTTATTTTATACAGTTTTCATGGCTGATTAAGTGTTAAAAAGAATATTGTAATTTTAAAGTGATTGCCTAAATTAAGCATTCCACTCAGATTCTAGTCAACTGACAAAGGGCAGCTTAAACAGAGACTATCAAATCTCCCGAGGCAATGAGTGGCATTAAAAAAAAAAAAGATTAAGACTCAAACCCTGGAGTCACCCTAGGGTATCGCTGAAAATCAAAAATATTGCATTTCTGTTGTATGGAGGCATTAGAAAGCAGAGAGATTACAAAGAGTGACTCTGCAGCCATATACAGCTGCTTGTAGACAAGCCAGAGGACTGGTCAGGGTACAGACAGTGGGATTGGAACCTGCCAGGATCCAGTGGATTACAATAGTTTGTAGAGGGAGGAGCCAGGCAGCCACTACTACAACACAGTGTGTGCAGATGCTCCATACAGAGCCCTGTAGGCTACAAGGGGGAAGATTCCAGGCCATCAATATCTTTCTAGTGCCCTCACAAATCTCTTTTGCTCTGGCTTTACACAAGGACTGGAATGTGAACCTTTGAAAAGTATATTGATATTTATTTTCTCCCACATAATTCCATATCAATCTATATAATATTATCTCTTAATAATTTTATGTTGATAACTGACAGTTTTGCTCAGTTAAACTTTACTGGTTTTAAACACTAAAGATGCTAAGTAACTAAACTGGCAGAAGAGCTTTTCTATTGAGGAATGGACATGGTATTTTAAAACATTTCTATTTTATATGCATTTTAAAGGGTTTTTTAAAATAAATTTAAGGCCATACTATGTTTAGGTTATATTAATACAGTAAACTATAAACACCAAAAGAGATTATGCTTACCCACCACTGAAAAACAAGCAGACCTTAATTATTATGCTTTTATCCATCTGGAAATGTATAAATTACTTCTGTCTTTTTTTTTTTATTCCTTTTGATAACGTTATTTATTAAAGATAATGTTTAGTTTAGTTACAGTCTCCTGACATTTATTCTGCAGGGATAATCCATAACAACATATTATTAAAACAAAATGGTACGTCCACTAGTCACTTGTAAATTTAAATTAAAAAAAAAAAATCAGGAATATTTTTAGTCAATGTATGTTATTTATGTCCCCAATCGTCAAGATACCTAAGCATGTGCTGAAGTGTCTACTCGGGTTCTGCAAATTCTGTATGTGCTTAGGTATCCTGCTGAACTGAGGACTATATCCTGTCAGATTAATTCTAGACACCTAAACAAACCTATGTAACTGCATCCAGGAACCCTCAGTGTTCTCAAGTGCTCTTATTTTCCTAAGAGTGATGTCTCATTCAGCTCTTATAAAACTGAGGAAGTTTCATCTTATTTGTGAGATAAACAACTTGGAGTGCCCCTTGCCAATTGTTTTACCCATACCACATACTGTATGTATTAGTTTGTATAATACTGCAAAATTTTGAATGTATATTTTTCACAGTACAACCCGGTCAAATATGGATCCCATAGTAACCAATGTTTTATAATATTTCAATAGTTCTTTCCTCTGTTATTTGACAGCTGACAATGGACTACCCATAAAACAGTGCCCAAAAAACCCTAACAAATATCTGCCATATTTAGGAACACCAAAGAACTGTAATTTATTTCACAAACGAACTAGCTAACCAACTGAGAATACTGATCATTTTGCCAATACTACTTCACACTATCATTGTATTACCTCTTATGCTATGTCTACATTAGGAACTAGGGGCATGATTCCCCTGCTTGTGTACACACACTCGCGCAAACTAAGTGAGAGCTAGCATAAGTACAAATAGCAGTATAGCTGCGGTAGCACGGGTAGCAGTAAATCCACCTGAAACCAGCAGGCATGTATTTTGCACAGAACAGCATAGATACTGGAGGAATACTGGCACTGGTTGAAAGCAATAACTGCTTCTAGACAGTTACTTTAAAACTGCCACTCCTGGTCAATTTGATGAGCTTGCAATAAGCTCTTCATTCATACTTATGTATCACATACTACTTCTACAATGTCTATAAAATGTAAGAGTGAGTGCATATGTACATGTGTGTGTGTTTCCAATCATTTATTTAAGTGTGTATGTGTAAGTACATATAAAACACAAAATACAAAATAATGAAAATATACTAGGACGACAGATCTCTAACCGTGCTCCATGGAGACCATCTTATTTGAAAACGAAGCAGTGGTGATAGAGGGTTCAGAGAAGTGATCCACAGAATGAAGAAGTTGGAGAACCATTGCACTAGCCTAAGCTATAATCATTAGGATTGCACAAGTGAAACTGAGAGCAGCATTTAGCTCCCTTTGTAAGAAATGTGGGCTTAATCCTGCACCATTAAAGTCATCTGGAGTTTGTCCACTGAGAAGGACGGCAAGAGGATCAGACACTTGTACAAAAATATGTACAAAGTATATACATTTGTACATAAAACTGTGTTACAGTTGCAAATACTGTGAATATACATCCTGTCACTAAAAACATAATATAAAAATTAATATATGTGTATATAGAGAGGATAATACAAGACAGCTATATATTTTCACAGCAGAATTGTTATCAAGATTATCCTTCCATCAAAATCTTTGCTGTTTCGAAGTTCAGGTTACTTGAGTAAAAAACCCAACAATATGATCCCTAAAAAAACCCTGGAAATGTCCAGATTAGGGTTCCCATACATCCGGGATTTCCCAGATATGACCTCTTTTTTGGCCCGCTGATCGCCATCTGGCAGATTTCTGAAATAAGAGGAAATGTCCTGGATTTTTCCTTGCGGACCAGACATTGCAGCTCAGAAAAAGCCGCTTCTGAACCCCAATTGATCCCCTCCTCCACATCCGCAGTTGCCAGTTCCTGTTTGCCCCATCCTGGCCCGCCAGGTAAGCGGAGCTGCCAAGCGCCTCTTGACTGCCCTGCTACAGGTACTCAGGGCCAGGATGGGAGGGGTGAAAGGGCTAAGCCCCAACTCCCTGCCCTGGGGAAAAGAAGAGGCCCACAGGGAAGCACTGACTGACAGGCTGGCACTGTGTCCCGGGCCCGATCCAGCCGCCATGCCACCAAGACAGGGAGCACAACACTGCCCCCCACACTTCGACTGTGAGACCACAGATACCCCCTCTGGCACTCCCCCAATACCCCTTACCAGTACACACAGACACCCCTCCGGAACCCCCCCCCCAAATTCCTTCCCAGTACAACCTCCAGCACCCCCCAAATGTATCCTCCCTCCAGCCCCACCTGCAGTATCCTTTATTTGGGAACTTGAAATATGATTGCCCTAGTCCAGATAAAGGAACTTTCTTTAAAATTCCCTAATTCTCACACAGTATAACAACTAAATTGCACTAAGAGACTCTACATTTCCACAAGAGACTTTTCTGCACTTCCAACATATAAAGAAACAATGTGCATAGCAAATTTACTGTGACACGTTTTTCTAAATATAAAACGTTAATGTCATCTTAAGCAACACTGACCAGTACTTACAATTTAGGTATATAATCTTATACATACGTAGGACAATTTATAAGCTCCTGAAACCCTTTCAGATACAATTCTCCTTCTCTACCTGCCCCTAGTCATTTTTTGATGCTGCAGAAAGATGGGAAATGTGTAGCTAAAGGCATCTCAAACCCAAGGCTCTTGGCAGTAGAATACTATCACAGTTACGATACTCAACTAATATTCCACATGATCTGCTCTATCCCTAAAGGCATAATCTTATATAACCCTTTTTATTATGGCTGTCCATTAATCACAGTTAACTCACGTGATTAACAAAAAAAAAAATCGTGATTAAAAATGAATCGCAATTAATCGCAGTTTTAATCGCACTGTTAAACAATGGCATGCCAATTGAAATTTATTAAATATTTTTTGATATTTTTCTACATTTTAAAATATGTTGACTTTAATTACAACACAGAATACAAAGTATATAGTGCTCACTTTATATTATTTTTTTTTAATATTTGCACAGTAAAAATGATAAACAAAAGAAATTGTATTAATTCACCTCATACAAGCACTGTAGTTCAATCTCTTTATCGTGAAAGTGCAATTGACAAATGAAGATTTTTTGTTACATAATTGCACTCAAACACAAAACAGTGTATAACTTTAGAGCCTACAAGTCCATTCAGTCCTACTTCTTGTTCAGCCAACCGCTAAGACAAACAAGTCTATTTCCATATATGCAGAGGTGAAAGTAAGCCAGTACGATATGGAACGGCATAGTGGCAAGAGCCGGTATGCCGTGCCGGACTGGACCGGCTTCTCCGGCGGTGATTTAAAGGGCCCGGGGCTCCAGCCACTGCAGGGAGCGCCGGGCCCTTTAAAGCACCGCCTGAGCCCCGCTGCCGGAGCTCCGGCAGTGCTTTAAAGGGCCCGGGGCTCCTCGAAGCAGCCGGAGCCTCCCCGCAGTGGCAGGAGCACCAGGCCCTTTAAATCTCCACCTGAGTCCTGCCACCCCAGGGTAGCGGCGATTTAAAGGGCCCGGAGCTCCGTGGTGGCCGGAGCCCCGGGCCCTTTAATTCGCCCCCGAGCCCCGGGGTTCCCAGCCACCTCTGCCGCTGGTAGCTCCTGGGTGGTTTAAAGGCCCTGGGGCTCCCAGCCACAGCCGGAGCCCCAGAGCCTTTAAATCTTGAAAGGCCCCGTCTCTTCTGGTTGAGGCCACGCCCCTGCTCAGGAGTCCTGCGTACCAGTAAATCCTTTAAGTTACTTTCACCCCTGCATATATGGGAGATAATCCTGCCCGCTTCTTATTTACAATGTCACCTGAAAGTGAGAACAGGTGTTCGCATGGCACTTTTGTATCGGCACTGCAAGGTATTATGTGCTAGATATGCTAAACATTCGTATGCCTGTTCATGCTTCGGCCACCATTCCAGAGGACATGCTTCCATGCTTATAATGCATTTATTAAATTAGTGACTGAACTCCTTGGGGGAGAATTTTATGCCTCCTGCTCTGTTTTACCCGCATTCTGCCATATATTTCAGGTTATAGCAGTCTCGGACGATGACCCAGCACATGTTATTCTATTTAAGAACACTTTCACTGGAGATTTGACAAAACACAAGAATGTACCAATGAGATTTCTAAGGATAGATACAGCACTTGACCCAAGGTTTAAGAATCTGAAGTGCTGTCCAAAATCTGAGAGGGACAAGGTGTGGAGCATGCTTTCAGATTAAAAGAGCAACACTCTGATGTGGAAACTACAGAACCCGCACCACCAAAAAAACAAAATCAGTCTATGTCCTCTGGAATGGTAGCTGAAACATGAAGGGACATATATTTGAAAATGTAGAAAACATCCAAAAATATTTAAATAAATGGTATTCTATTATTGTATAACAGCATGATTAATTTTTTTAATTCCTTGACAGCCCTACTTTTTATAACATGATTCTTCTTCACTAGGTATTATAAAGCTATGTGTTATTAAAACAGTATAAATAATAAAAACAAACTCTCACACTGAAACGCTACATGTGCCTGGCATTTTCTTGATCTTTTAAAAATCTTGTTTTTCAGATGCTTTTTTATTGAAATGATAGATCTACAGCCACAGAATATCTCATATGCTAGCACAAACAAGGGCACACAGGGAAAAGCTTTTAAAAAGTGTTAGTTTATTTTCAAACTGAAGCATTACAAGCAAAAGCTATGTACTTGTATTAAAATATAAATGAAAATTTTAAGTGAAATGTACAATCATGCCAAATATTAGTTAAGCAGAAGTATGTTGGTTTGTTAAATGTTCTTGAAATTAAAACAAAAAATATCAAAACCCCACATCAACAAGATCACAAAGAAATCTGGCAAAACCTTGCAAAAAAGAAAACACGATTTTAAAATGATTGTTCAAAATTAGAAAAGTCTTCAATACAAGAAAAAAAGAACTCAAAGAAAAAGGTCACACAATATTTTGAAACATACCCGCCTTCGACAGAACCTATGAGGCGATCCTTCCTTAGCAATGGACAACAAAATATGAAAAGACAATCATCCACTTTCTCATATAAGTAGCTATTCATTAAAAAAAAAGTATATTTCATTTGTGTTTTTGACTGGACATACATTTGGCATCAAGTATGTAATTCGGCTAGATCAAAGCCCTTATTAAATGAAAACTGGTCTCCATTCTCTATTCCTCTAGAGACTCTGGATAGTGACCTTGTCTACACTAGATCTTACCTTGGTAAAACTTACATTGCTCAGGGGTGTGAATACTCCACATCCCTGAGCAACATAAGTTATGCTGACCTGAACGCCAGTGTAGACAATGCTATAGCTACCACATCTGATGGGAAAGCTCTCTCCCTTCGGCTTAGAGCATCTTCACCACAGCTGCACCACTGTAGCACTTCTAGTGTAGATGTAGCCAGTGTTAAATTATAAAATACGTTTTGAGAATTGCAATATAATACATGGTATAATATATAATACGTGTGTGTGTGTGTGTGTGTGTGTATAAATCTGACAGTTAAATACACACACCAGTTTTTTTTTTACCATGCGTTTCTTCAGTTTTCAGTTAAAATAACAACAACAACAAAACAGTGACTAACCTTCCGTAACTGTTGTTCTTTGAGATGTGTTGCTCATGTCCATTCCAATGTAGGTATGTGCTTCCCCGGGCACCGCCACCAGAAAGTTTTTCCCTCAGTTATAACCATCAGGTCAGCTCTGGTGCCCCCTGGACTCGTGCATTCACAGCGCTGGTATAAAGGGTCCCGCTGAGCCATAGGTCCCTCAGTTCCTTTTTTCTGGCTAACTCCGACAGAGGGGTAGGAGGAAGAGTTTTGGAATGGACATGAGCAACACATTTCAAAGAACAACAGTTATGGAAGGTTAATAACCCCCTTTTCTTCGAGTGCTTGCTCATGTTCATTCCAATGTAGGTGACTCCCAAGCAGTTGTGCAGATGGGGTTCAGAGTTTACTGGCATGCTGATTATAGCACTACTCGGCCAAATCCAGCATCATCACTAGCCTGTTGGGTGATGGCATAGTGAGACGCAAAAGTGTGAACGGACGACCACGTTGCCACTCTACAAGTGTCATGGATAGTAACTTGTGTCACGAATGCTTCCAAAGATGCTTTGACCCTCGTGGAATGTGCCGTCAGGGCTGGGATCTTTGCCAGGTCGTTGCATGTGCACATACAGGAAGTGAACCATGATGAAATTCTTTTGGCTGAGACTGGAAGACCTTTCATCCTGTCTGCAATGGCCATGAATAGTTGAGTGGGTTTCTGACATGATTTAGTTCTTTCTATGAATAAGGCTAATGCACGTCTGATGTCCAGCCCGTGGGGCCTCTGTTCCTGTCTGTTGGCACGTGGTTTCAGATAGAAGACCAGTTGGAAGATATCCTGGTTACTATGGAATTGTGAAACCACCTTTGGAAAGAAAGCCAGATGTGGATGCAATTGGACCTTGTCCTTGAAGAATATTGTGTAAGGTGGTTCTGAAATGAGGGCCTGAATCCCCAAGACCCTTTTGGCAGAAGTAATGGCTACCAAGAAGGTCACCTTCCAGGACAGGTAGAGCAGAGAGTACATTGCCAGCAGCTCACATGGGGATCCTGTCAGTCTTGACAATTCCAAGTTGAGATCTCACAGAGGGACTGTTTGCCGTACCCGGGGGTACAATATCTCACAGCCCTTAAGAAACCAACTACAGATGGAGTTTGAGAATACAGAACAGCCATTATGGGTGAAAAGCTGAGATTGCAGCCAAATGGACCCTAATAGATGACACAGTTAGCCCTTGTTTCAGGTGGAGTAAGTAATCTAGAATGAATGGCACTGTTGATTGCATAGGTCAGACACCCTTCTGCATATACCTGATCAAGAACCTTTTCCACTTTGCCAGGCAAGTGACTCTAGTGGATGGTTTTCCAGAAGTACCTCACAAACCGGCCCGAGCATGCTAGCTCTGAGGGGTTCAGCCATGGAGCTTCCAGGCCAAGAGACGAGGGACTCGAGATTCGGGTGACAGAGGCAGCCGTGGTCCTGGAAGATTAGGTCTAGAAACAGAGGTAGACGGATTGGTGTTTCCACTGAAAGGTCTAGGAGCAAGGTAAACCAATGCTGGTGAGGCCAGGCAGGGGTTATCAGGATGACTCCCGCTTTGTCCCTTCTGATCCTCATCAAGGCCTTGTGCATGAGAGGAATAGGAGGAAATGTGTAAAAGAGATGACCTGTCCAAGGGAGGAGGAAGCGTCTGCAAGAGACCTGGAGCTGTGACCCAGAAAGGAGTAGAATTGGAGACATTTCCTGTTGTGTTTCGTCACAAACAGATCTGGGGAGCTCCCCACTTCTGGAAAGTGACTTTCACAACATCTGGACGAATGGACCATTCGTGGTGGTTGGAAAAGTAGCTATTAAAGTGATCTGCTAGCTCATTCTGTGATTCTGACAGATCAGAGGCCCCAAGGTGGATTGAGTGGGCTATGCAGAAGTGCTTCCTGGCACAGGTGAAAGGAGTGTGCTCCTCTCTGCCTGTTGATATAAAACATCGCTGTTGTGTTGTCTTTGAGAACTGACACACACTTGCCCGCCACATGGGGCTGGAATGCCTGGTAGGCCAGGCAAACTGCCCTGAGCTCCCTGACGTTGATATGTAGCAAGAGCTCTTCTGAAGACCAGAGGCCCGGAGTTTTGAGGGATCCCAAGTGAGTAACCCAGCCGGATGCTGAGCTATCTGTGACAAGAAACACTGATCGTTGGGGTCTTGAAAATGGGACTTCTGCACACACTGCCAGTGGGTCTAGCCACCAATGGAGGGAAGCAATCACAGATGAAGGAACTGCGATGACTGCATCTAAATGGTGTCAGCTCCGTGAGTATACAGATGCCAGCCACGCCTGGAGAGACCTGAGCCGAAGTCTCGCATGCTGCATCACTTAGGTGCATGATGCCATGTGGCCCAGGAGCTTCAAGCAGTTTCTGGCTGTGGTGGTGGGGTGATTTCTAAGGCTCTCTATAAGCAACCCTATTGCTTGAAATCATGCTTCTGGGAGGAAGGCTCTGGCTTGGACCGACCTGAGGATCGTCCCGATAAACTCTATGTTTTGAAATGGGGAGAGAGTAAACTTCTGCACATTTATTAGCAGACTTAAGTCCTGGATTGTTGACTGTATTAACTTTACATTGGGCTCCACTTGGATCTTGGTATGAACCTGTGACCAGCCAGTCATCGTGGAAAGGGTAGACCTGGACACCCTGTCTCCTCAGGAAAGCTGAAAAAACTGCCATGCACTTTGTGAACACCCAAGGTGCCCCTGATAGGCCGTATGGGAGCACCGGTACTGGTAGTGCACGAGATTCAATCTTCTGTGTCTCTGAAAGAGACTGAGATATGGAAGTAGGTGTCCTTCAAATCGAGGGCAGTGTATCAGTCCCCAGGATCCAGGAAGGGGATGATGCAAGCCAAAGAGACCACGTGAAACTTTAGTTTCTTCATGAATAAGTTGAGTTTTCACAGGTCCAGAATTGGTCTGAGACTAACTTTTGACATTAGGAAATAAGGGGCCGGGGATTCTATTTCCGTTAATTCCAGTGGAACCTCTTCCACAGCTCCCACCCTTACGAGCGACTGCACCTCTTGGGCTAGAAGTTCCTTGTGAGAAGGCTCCCTGAAGAGGGACGGGGGGTGGGGGCACACAACTGAACTGAAGAGTGTATTCCAGTGCTATCATGCGTAGCACCCAGCAATCTGAGGCAATACAGGCCCATGCCCGACAAAAATGGGATAAACAGTCCACAAAAACTGGGGAAGTTGGATCCAAGTTCTGTCCTGATATGTCTTCCCCACGCATCCCATCAAAAGGTCTGCTTAGATGCCACAGAGTGTTTGCAGGGGGCAAGTGCGGAAGAGGATTGCAGCGGAGGTCTTCTCCTCAAGCCCCTGCTCTTCCTCCTATTGTGGTCTTGCCGGGCAGATGGCGGGAAGAATCGACTGGCCAGCTGAGGCTTATAATGTTTCCTTGCAGGTGCCAGTGTATAAAGCCTTAGGGACTTCAGGGTGGCCCTCGAGTCCTTAGGCTATGCAGCTTGGAGTCTGTCTGCTCAGAAAAGTGATATACCCTCAAAAGGAAGGTCCTGCAATGTCTGTTGAACCTCATAAGTAGGCCCAAGGATTGAAGCCAAGAGCTTCGAAGCATTGCCACCGCTGAGGCCATGGATCCAGGCTGCAGAGTCCGCTGCATCTACAGCTGCCTGCAGGGACACCTTTGCCATAGATTTGCCTGCAAATTCTCGCCTGGACTCCTGTGACATTACTCCTTAAATTTCAGCATGAGTCCCAGGAGTTAAAATCATACCTGCTCAGGAGCGCTTGCTGATTTGTGATCCTGAGCTGGAGGCCATCTGTTGAATAGACCTTTTTGCTGAAGAGGTCTAATTTTTTTGGTGTCCTTGGCCTTGGGGGTTGACCCCTGCTGATTGTCGTTTCCGCTCATTGGCTGCTGATAAACCAAAGAGCCCAGTGGTGGGTGTGTATAAAGGAATTTATACCCATTAGCCAGGACAAAGTATTTCTTTTCAGTTTTCTTTGCCATCAGCTGAAGGGATGCTGTGGTCCTCCACAATGCCTTGATGGGTCCTTAATAGCATTGTTCAGGGGCAATGCCACTCTTGAAGGGCCTGTTGCTGCTAGAATGTTTACCAGGGCATGGGAGGACTCCCTGATCTCCTCTACCTGGATCCTCAGGTTTTGAGCCACTATTTTGAGGAGCTCCTGATGAGTCTTGTAGTCGACTTGGAAGGGCACTACGTCTGCTCCCACGACAGCCTCATTTGGAAAGGAGGAGGACGCCTGTACACATAGAGGACACTGTTCTTCGCCCTTGGCACAAAATGTGTCTCGTGGTGCTGGGTCTTGATATTCAGCACCAGTCTCTGTACCAGAGCCTGGATTTTGCTCAAAGTGGAGCACTGGAGGCGCTCTGGACTTTGACGCCACGGAGTATGACCTTCTGGAATGTGACCCTTGCATCAGAGAGAAAGCCGAGGGTTTCCAGAAAAGACACTGTCCTGGCATCTGCCACTGTCCCTGTGGCCAAGCCGTGGTTGGGATGCCTTGACTCAGGTCTATGGCCGGACAGTGCCAGCTGTAGTGACAGTCAGCTCCTGAGAGAAACATATGACTCCGCCTCCAAGTCTGTCCCTGAAGATTCCCTTCCCAGAGACCAAGTTGGAACAGTGCCGACCAGTGCCGGGAGGGAGGTGACGGGGGCTGGGCAATCATGGCCAGATTCCCTTTTGAAGGCACCTGAGACCTCAGTTCTGTGGAGGTCCTTCCCGCTGGTGCCACCACTGACAGTTCCCATATGGCTGGGGATGGCAGTACCAGTAGAGAGAGTAAATCTCTCGCTGCTGCAAATGCCTCTGGAGTTGACAGTACCGCCAGGGCAGTGGAACTCTGGTGTTTCTCTTGCGGTGGAGAGTCGAGCAATACCAGACTCAACGGTACCCATTCCAGGGCCTGAGTCAATGGCGCCGCAAGGAACCACAGAGTGGCCTGACGTGGGTCAGACTGTATTAGTATGTCTCTGCCCCACCAACCTCAGGGTTGGGGAACGACATCTATCAGTCTTTTTCTGCTTCTTTCCCAGCACCGGTGATGGAGAGTGGTGCCGAGGTTCCCTCGCCGGAGCACTTTTCTTCAGCACTGGGGATGGTGGACTGTGTCAAGTCTCTCAAGAAGCAGGAGTGTCTTTCCTCAGTGCCAGTGATGCGGAATGGTGCTGAGTCTCCTACAGAGTAGCAGGGGATTCTCCTTACTGAGGCTGAAGTACTCGGTGCCGACTCTGAGTGACCCGGCTCCAAGGGAGGTCGTAGTGCTGCCTCCATGAGGATAAATCTGAACCTAGTGTGTCTATCTTTTTTGGTGTGGGGCCTGAAGTCTTTGCAGATCTTACAGCACTCCCGTACATGAGCTTCCCCCAGGCATTTAAGGCAGCTGGAATGGGGGTCATTCACAGGCATAGGCTTGTGGCAAGAAGCACAAGGCTTAAACCTCAGAGACCGAGACATACCCTGGTGCCGGGAAGGGATTAACCCCACTGAATGGGGTTCCGCTAACCTAATTATTTATCTAAAATCTGAAATTTAACTATTAAGAATAAAGATAACAATATACAATGAGGTTAGAAAGTCCAGTGAGGGAGTACTTCCAGAGTGCAAGGACGAGGCAATTCCAGCAACTATCACGGGTGGTAAGAAGGAAATGAGGGGACTGCAGGTCGGCGGGACCCTTTATAACGCTATGAGCATGTGACTCCAGGGGGCACCAGAGCCGACCCAATGGATACCACTGGAGGGAAAAGCTTTCCGGAGGCGGTGCTCAGGGCAACCACATACCTACATTGGCATGGACATGAGCAAGAACTCAAAGAAGAAACATAAATTTAATTGAATGTACAGTGTTGCCAAACACTGCAGAAGGTTATTTTTAATCCAATACCCCTTAATAGTGATTTTAATGGCAATGCTTTATAGTTTGGGATTTATTATAAAAGATAACTAAAAAATAAAACCCATTCATATAATACAATATGAGTTAAGTCATGCTACCAGTTCTGTTTTTATCTATAAATTAAGTAAGCCTCCTCTTCAGCATCTTTAAATCTGGCCCAACATTTCTGAATAAATCAAGTCTGTCTTTTGCCAAAATTCAATTAGGAATAAAGCTATTACAGCAATAAAATGACAGCTGCATCGATAATCTATGCATTTAAACAAACACTCAATTCTCCTTTGTTATCACTGCGTCGTATAACAATAACTACAGCATTTCATCATTAGGCAGATTAGAATTATTTGTTTCAGTTTTTTCATGTTGTTTCAGTAATATATTTAATATTACAATCAGTATAATTTGTCTATAAAAAAGGGCTAGTAAACAATGTGTTTAACAGAGGTTTATTAAGTTTGGCGGTTGCAAAATAAAACAAATATTGACAAAATAATTCTGTCAAAAGGAAATATTTACCTTTATTAAAAGTTAAATCTCTACTAGGATTATATTAGAAATATAAGTATAAAATATGATCATCATGTATTCCTTACCCTTTGCTCCAGAGCTGTCTGTGTCTGTTGTCTTAATAGAGCTTTAAACGGTCCCCCTTCTTTTCCAGCACTTCCACTGCCCATTCCTAAAGAATATCAGCACATAAATAACATCCAGAGAAACAAGTTACAGACTGTATTTATTAGTCTCCGATTTTTTTTAAAACCTATGATACAAATTATAGTTAGAAACTTTTGAAAGTTTATTTTTACCAATCAGGCACACTGAAGACTAAGGATCTTATTCACATTTATACTATATTTCCCTTTAGTGCAAATGTAAAGAGGCATTAGGGTGAACATAAATTGCACTTTAAGTCCCTTTATAGTGTCAGAGTGGTGTACAGGACCTTAGTGTAAATAAGAATAAGGGCCTAGGGGCCTGAACTTGCAGCTCTTAGTTCTACAGTATGGCTTGATCTTTTTCCCATGGATGCAAGAGTGTTTTTGCTATCAGTTTCAATAGGCACAGGATCAACTCCGTAATCCTTATTTTCACAAGCAGTTACAGTCAAAGTTTCAATTCACATCAGTGAGTATTGCAGGATCAGTCCTAATTCAAAAGTGCTAAACTAGAAGTAATCTTACTAGTGCAATTGGCCAAGATTTCTGCTAAAAAGGCAACTATGGACCTGTGTCCAAGAATTATTTACAGTAGCAGTTAAAAAAAGATTCCATGTCGTGAGGTTCATAGAGTTTCAGAGTAGCTCAATCATTTTTCCTCATGAGTTGGGGCTCAAACCTTCAGTTTCCACATGTACACAACTCCTACTGAAGTCACTATAAGATTTGGCCCAAAGAGAAAACTGTAAGGGCAAGCATAACACAAATGTTTATCTTTCAATTTAAATTTTAACTCTGAAAATGATACTGTAACTTAGAATTGAAGGACAGTCTAATTTAACATTTATGTAGAGTACATTCACTCATCTGAATCATTCAGATCAGCCATGGACTACTGTTGAGCATTCTAAACTACCAAATGTATCTGTGATTTGCTTGCTAAAAGACATTTGTTGCTTCACAGTTACTAAATCCAGGAATAAAACATATACCAAGGCTGTGTTTTTCCTACAAATAATCATAATTTTGGTGAATCGGATTCACTTTGGTGGCATTTCATACCTAAGAACATACTTCACTGATATTTCTTATAGTCAGATCTGTCTATGTGCCTCAGAACTAAATTGATACTTATTTGGTTTCAGTGTATCAGCAATTATACCTTTCAATACTCTCAGAGATATCAATGAAAACACTAATAAAAATGAAGAACAAAACTAAAAAAAAGCATCAGGAACAAGGTGAATGAAGTTATGATTGAAGGGAATATTTTTAAAGTTATCCTAACTGCTATTTTAAAACAGACAATACATTGCTACTTTCCCTGTCTCCTTTCTTCTGCTAAAAAATCCAGTAACAATAAAGAAGGAAAGAGATTTTTCCATGTAAATGTGTGAGGACTTTTTGTTTTAAACAAACTTAAGGACTGTTGTTGTTGGCACTTCATTTATTCACTCATTTCAAAACTGACAAATGCTATCATGTCTAAAATGTTATTTATATACAGGAAATGAAATATTTTTAGCTGTTCTTGGATAAGGAAACAAAGATTAGCATCTGTATAGTCCCATTAATAAAATTAAGTTATTTTATGTTATTTTGCATTAGACCCAAATAGCATTTACAAGGGACTATACAATACTAAAAACAGACTGACATGAAATGAAGAGTATTTGTTGAGATGAAACACATTCTTAAAAAAAAAAACACACACACACAAAATAATCAAAGCACTATCTGTAGAAAAGAAGCAGTGATTTCTAGTATTTAATTTAACAGGACAATCTAGTGATCTCTGTCAATGAAACGTAAAAAGGAGGAAGTACAAATACAAAGATTGTATACAGTCAGAATGAAACAAACCAATTTAAACAGTACAATAAATATGGTTGCTAGCCACATGATGGTCAGATTTCAACAGAAGAATATGAATGAGTTGGTAAGGAAGATGGAGTGCTTGTTCCATCTAAAATACAGGAACATTATTATAATGAAGAGAATGAAAAGAATATCAGTATTCAGTAGTTGTCTAATGGTAGTAAGTCCAATTAGCAATATTTAGTGGAGATGTTTTTGGAAAAGGAAAAAGTTCTGCAATATAAGGTAGGTTATTTGTTTCAAATATTGATCAATTTAAGGAAGAGGCTCTAGAAATTATTGCAAGCCTCCAGGTGGAAAAAAATTATCCTGTAATAGTCATGTAGCCAGCAGTTTTCAGAGGCTATTTTAACTAAAAGGTATAGAAGGCTAGGTATTAAATGCCCCTTAACTGACTAACAACAACATTCCATTTATTTCTTAAAAGGCATTTTTAAAAAGGTGATTATAGATTGATCCTACCAGCCAGAAGCAGCTCTTCAGTGAAAGAGACACTTTTCCTCAGAACAAATGGGCTGACATGGCTAGAGTGAAGAGGGTTAAGGCTAGACCCCGGGAGGAGGAGACAGGACTTGTTAAGCTGTGGGGAACCACAAGACAGAGTAGGGGAGCTAGGAAACAGGAAAATCCTAGGCCCCTGTGGGGAAGGTGCTGTGGAGGAAAGTAGTAGAGAGAAAAGATGTAGATTCACAAGATGACTAAAGAAATAGGAGGAGGAAAGCAAAATGAAGCAAAAACAAAACAGACTTTTTTTTCAAATGAACAGATATATACTGCTAGCATATGAAAAGGCTATTACCAGCATACAAAGAAATGAAATGACAACTTAGCACCACAGTGTGGATTAGAAGCACGTTATCAAAAATCTGAGTATGAACTTGTTAACTTTGTTTTAAAATGTATTTAGTTTTATTAAAGAGCCAAAGTAACTGAATATTTATTTCATATTTCAATTACATTTTACACAAAGATTTAAAGTGAATACTTCTAAATAAAATCTATTCAAAACAGCCCTTCTAACATGCCTAAGGAAAATTGATATGGTAACAGGTTCTCTTCTCCAAAAGTTCTATGAATTTAAGTTGACCATTATCCAGAATCCTAAAAATTTAATTTTTAAAGTCTTAAATCTTATAATAGTGTGTGTGTATATATACATATTTACTTATATCCCACATAAAAAAGGAGTGCCCGTCTTCTCAATTTCCTCCACGTATATATTAATTCTTCTCTCTCTCCTAACCCAAACTTATTAAAATATATACTATATGTTACATATGTAATATGTAACTACTTTTGTCAGTCAGGTACTTCTGTTAGTTTAAAATTACATGAACAGTAGAACTACTCACAGCAGGAAGTCTCCAATTCCAAACCAGAATTAACTGTCTCAGTGCATTTTGAAAGTCCTCCTATCACCTTTTACTACAGAGAATTTGACACAGCCCATTCTACACTGTATCATCACATTCTACTTTATAAAAGAAATGGTGGTAATAATCTTTCTTCCAACAGTTCCAACCCAGAAGACTAATAAGCAAATCCAAGTTTCCCTCTCTTTATATCATGGTATAAATACCTAAATGTTGTGGTATATGTGCTTCTTATGAAAGTTAAACAAAGTCTCAATTTGAAGTCAAGATATTGACATTGCTTCCTCAGTCATACTCTATTCCTCTTCCTTGCTCAGACAGCTTAAAAAAAAATCCCAATTTTCCCTTCTTCAGAATTTCAGATCTTTTTATATGTGCCAAACCATTAATCAGATCATCGTCACGCACTAGAATAAAGAGCTTTGACACTAAGACACCCTCTAAGCAAAACTCTCCAAAAAATTGAGAGACAAGGCCAAACATAACTTTACCAGAATAATGTGTAAGAACAGGTTTCATTAAGTAAAACTACAGCCACATCATCTCAGCCATACTACACTTACTTCAGGAAAGAGTGATCAAACTTATTTTATAAAGCAGTAAAAGAAAAACTAAACCAAGTTAGTCTAAGTCTCAATTTGTTTAAAAAAAAAAATAGTATCCTTTATAGGGACAAAGCTTTAATCAGGGTTGATGAGCCAAGAATCCTGTAACAGTTCGTGTCCTAACTATGGGTTGTATTGAGTTGTTAATTTAGATTATAGAACCTTGAGAAAATGCTAGTGCCATCCTTGAAAACAGTGCTCTTTTTTATTTTAAAACACCACAAACATGTTTGGTAAAGTCTGTTTAGAACTGCCACCTGCACGAAGAAAATATTTAACACAATTTATATCATTCAATAGTATTCCCTCTCCTTCTGTTGATGACTAATTCTTATCAAAATTAAGGATATTTTATAGTTATATCCCTGAATTAATTCTAACTATAAAGTGATTATTATTCTTTCCTCCCAGAACAATTATAGTTGAAGAGTCACAAAAGTCAAAGTGAAACATGACTCAAACATATTATATATTATGTTGTTAAGTGATTATTTTTTCAAAATTCAGCGTGTATGTATAATTTTTAGACATAACAAGCAAGCCTTCTGATTGGGACACATTTTGGCAACAGAGAGCTGACCATATTGCCAAAAGATAGCAGCTACATGATACTGCCCTAGCAAATAAAAGAATGACTGGGGTCACCAAATGAAATTAATAGGCACCAGGTTTAAAACAAACAAAAGGAAGTACATTTTCACACAACGCACAATCAGTCTGTGGAACTCTTTGCCAGAGGATGTTGTGAAGGCCAACAGGGTTCAAAAAAGAACTAGATAGGTTCATGGAGGATAGGTCCATCAATGGCTATTAGCCAGGATGGGCAGGGATGGTGTCTCTAGCCTCTGTTTGCCAAAAGCTGAGAATGGGTGACACGGGATGCATCACTTGATGATTACCTGTTCTGTTCATTCCCTGGCATTGCCCACTGTCGGAAGACAGGATACTGGGCTAGATGGACATTTGGTCTGACCCAGTATGGCTGTTCTTATGACTGCTATTATCTTAAATTTGAAAACAAAAAATTGAAGCTGATGAAGATGGCCCAGCTTCCTCGACATACTAGAAAATTCCTCACCACAAAGGCCCCTATCTTTCAATCTGATCTACACAGATGCACTTGTGTCCACACAGAGTCCATTGGTTTCAGTGGGGCTCAGTGTAGGTGCAAACAGTCCATCCATCCAGATCATGTTGCAGGATCAGAATCTAATGCAGCTACTGCAGAAATGTCTTAATTTCACTGCAGACTACTATCACCCTCCTGTGCCTTTGGGATGTCTACTAAGATGGCCACCTATCCTGGAACTTAATCAGATAACATGTATGTTTTCAAACAATCATCAGGAATTTAATAATACAAATGTATGAATTTGTGGGGTGATGTCTCTTAAAAATAAATATTGGCCTGTTTGTTTTTAAAATACACTTGCTCTCAGTTTCTTTAGAACATAAATGGTCACCCTAGGTTGTCCACAAGACATAGTCACTATTTACACAAAAGATAAGAAAGAAAGAAAGAAAGAAAGAAAGAAAGAAAGAAAGAAAGAAAGAAAGAAAGAAAGAAAGAAAGATTAAAAAAAAATGAAGAGGGAGAGTTGCAATTTGATAGCTTCTTATTTTTAAGCTTTTGGATTAAGTTTGAAAAATTAACCTATTTCCATGTGTAAAACTTGAATATGAAGTGTTCCGTCAAGTACAATAACTGAGTCAAAAAATGTAACATACCTTAAAACTGTCATGATTAGGGAGATGGGAATGTTCTCAGATTCAAATACTATTTTTAAACATCATATTTAGAAACAATGTTTAAAACAGCAGCCCCACTTTTATACAAGGGCCTACAATATTTTTGTTCTGTTGTAGCAGAGCCACGTTTGTTGGGCTCCATAAGAAAATAAGGGGGTGGAGGGAGGAATCAGCATTCAATTAAATTGTGAAAAGCCAGTTGAGAAAAATATTTTTAAGCTTTTAAAAAGGTGTTCTTTTAATAACCTTAAAAACTCGTTTTAAAAAATTATACAAGTATACACTTGATTTACCACAGCCACTTCCATAACCCTGAAGAAGTTCAGTAGACACTAGCAATTGCATTTCTAGAATCAATTTGCAAACAGACAAGTAGAATCTACACAAAAATATGGATGCATTTTCAGCAGAGAAGATTAGTCTTAGAAAAATCACATATACTAGTAAGACTTGATCACCTATTTCCGCATCATGTTATGGTGAAAATGTACCCCCATAATTTATAATCTGAAGTGGAGGAAATTAAAAGAGAAAGACAATTCCTTAGGACCCTCTTTATAACATTTTGAGATGCTTCTAAATGGTTATATTATAAATGCTACTCTTAAATTGCCTATATGGTATGCTTATAAAGCTTTGGAAAACAAAGTACAGTAAATCAATGCACTACACAAACGCTTTCATGCTTTAATTGCGCTATTTGAAATATCCAATTTCCACATCATTTTGATAACTTACATGCCAAAAAGGAAAAAGGGTTTGAATGAAAAGATAAAACAGAAATACAAATTAACAAAAAAAATAAGAGTGGGTGGAAGCGCCTTACCAGTTTTGGGTGTCAAACTCAAATCTGTGTCAGAAGAAGAGGACTGTCGACTGTAGGACTTGGAAGGTGAAAAGGAATAGGTTTGGTTTTTCAGAGGGGTGGAGGGTCCTGATGAATGAGTATTGGGATTGGGATCTTCATTGAAAGGAATCCTGCCAGAAGAAGGTGGAAACATATTCAGTAATCCTGTGCCAAAGGACCTGGCTGACAGCAGCATGATCCGAACACCAGGATGGGGTTGGGGTAGGGCCAGCAGTTATTCCTTAAGTGTGTTGCTGGGGATGAGGCCAAAGGCAAAGAAATGATGTTTACCCACTCAGCATTCTACAGACAGATGCTGATTATCTGCACTGAAACAGTTAAGCCAAATAAAAGACATGAAATGTCAGACCAAGGGGGTAGGGGGGAACGTATATATGCGAAAGAAAACAAAACTCAAAATACATGGCTTTAAAAAAATACATGGCTTTAAAAAAAAAAACTACACAATGCTTGTTGAGTTAGATTATTAAAGAAAAAATGATCTCAAACTATATTTGTGTTTATATATATAATATTATATATATATATATATATACACACACACACACACACACACGTATATTTATGTATACACACACATTTTAAGAAAAAAATGTTTCCTTATCCTATAGCATCAGCAGTGTGCCCACAGCTAAAAACAAAGCAAAGAGAAAAACCTTAAGGAATACAACTGTATTGACAAACATGTCAGTTATGTGCAGATTTCCTTACCTGTTCTCCAGTACTGTCTTTTCCACAAAGCGACACAAACCCTTCCTAACGCTTTAAAAAATCAGGTAATATTTGGATTACACTTGAAAGCAATCTGAAGCCCAATCATGGTTTCCTATTATGACTAGTAAGAAAGACTTGTAAACTGTACCTGATGGATGTTACTAAACTCAGATGTATGATTTTTGGGGGGTTGTTTTTTTTTTTAAAGGAAATGAAAGGTATAGCTCTGTGGAAGAGACTTTGAGGAAACACACACTCTTCCAAGTAACTATTGAGTTTGTTTCAGCAGCTGAACATAGCAGTAGTTCTCCACTGACAGCAGAAGGACTCCCAGTGAGAAAAAGAGGGAGAAAAGATGGGTGGTACCTGCCTACACTGCCTGCCTGCCTGCACTTTGCGACCACTGTGCCTGTGGCCTGCCTCTCCCCAGCTCTTGAGTCTGAGTAGTCTCGTACCAGTGTAGATGAGAGTGGGAACAGACAGAGAGAAGTTCTGGGTAAGTCGTGAGCCAGAAGCAGTGTGAATTGGGCTGTTGTGAGTCGAGCGGCATCCATGGCTTGGCGGATGAACCAGCGGAGACCTGAGAGAATTTGCAGCCAAGGTGGAAGAAAAGAAAACAATACATACAACAGATTGCAAAGTTATGTTAAAAATGATTTCAGGGAGTGCTAGTTAGCAGAGATCTCTTATTCTTTAAGCAGACTCTAAGAGTTATAATTCCTAGCATGCAAGAGTCAAGACGAAATCAAAAGGAGCAGGGGAACAGCTAAGTATTAACTTGTTAACATATTATTGAATCTTTGGCATTAAAGGCTAAGGTTAATAAAGATAATAGCAAGACGTGAGTAGAACCTGCTGGTCTTGAAACCCACTCACACTTCTGGGCAGGACCATACAGATTGGTTAAAACAACCTTATCAAAATCCAGCACGCAAGTTGCTAAACCACCTTGCACATACATGGGTTAAGATAATGTTTTTTGTCGTCTGTTCAAGATTGAATGCTATCGATTTATGGGTGATGTTTAAATTGCTAGCTACTGCAGCCAGTGTGTAGTTTTTAATTGTGTTTTTAATGCTGTTAATATGCTCAGAAGCTCTGTGATGATGGTTGTGTTTCACAAGTCAATACAAATTAAATTAATAATTCTAAATAAGACCAATAACCAGACTCCACTGCTGGGGAAGTTCTACAGTGGTATTGTTGCTGCCTCATACAAAGTGCTCTGATTGCATTATAATAATTACAAGACTATAATAATCTTAGTTATTGTATCATTAAAATAAAATGACCTAATTCAAACAATATATATCTGGACATGTTACATAGAAGTATACTTTTTTGTACTCTTCTTTTCGTCTAGTAATTGTGTAAAATATACACAAGATGCCATAACAAATAAATTGATGTATTCACAGTGGCAACTGAGAACTGTAAATGCTTCCGCCCTCAGAATAATATGACACTGGAATTTTCCTAATTTTATTTGATTTGTTCCTGTTAAAAATCTGAATTCAAACTGTGTTGTGTTGACTTAGCCAAAGTGAACAACTGGAATTAAGCCACACTCCTCATCGTGAAACCTTTTTCAGTCAGTGTACAATATAGCCTAATTTGTTTTGATTATAAAAAAAAACCAATGACTAAAATGATTAAAAGACTTCAAGGATGTCCTTGCATCTCCTGAGCCACTCAACTATCTGAACTCAAATATACTTATCTTTTCTTTCATGAATACACAGCAAAGACACTCAAACAAAGTGCTAAAAATACAAATCCCTTAAGAAATGCATAGTATTGTGAAAGATCCCCATGAACAAAAAATATGTTATTTGCATGTGCAAACTATTTACCAGCTAGAGGTTGGCAGATCACAACACAGGAATGTGCAATGCTATGACTGCAAATGCAAGAGTTATGGAATTAATAGAAAAACATCTTTCTCGCCAAGATTTACTGCTGCAACATCTAATGTCCATCTTCTCAAAATTGCAGAACATAAACCAAGTTACAGACAAGAATAAACAGTAAAGGAGAAATAAACGCTGGGAAAACACACTGGATATGTAAAACTGAATGAATATGAAAAGAAATGAAATTCACTCCATTACAATCTACTAACTCATACTTACTCCTTCATTTCTTTAGATGGGGAATTACATGCAGGTAAGAATGCTGTGTTACTTATTTTATCCAAGGTACAGACTGTTCCTATGGCTCGTACTACTAGTCCAGATTCTCCCTCCAAATCAAAACACTGCAAGTAACCAACAACTGCATTCCCTCTCATTTCAAGTACCTTCAAGCCAATCTTCCTTTGAAGTTCACCTACAAAAAATAAATACAAGTTAACTGACATCTCACTTAGATATAGGGCAAACATGTTAAAGAGGATGTTTCTTATTCTCTTCTGTGGATCTGACCCTCTTCATATTTGTAATAATTTCAGGGTAGGAAAACTGGCTAATAGATAACATACCACATGATTATACCATAAACATGGCCACAAACTTCCTCTGCAAATTGAAGGCTCTTAATTCTGTGATCTTATTAGTAGTACATCTGAACCACTTACATGTAGAGCTTTCTAGAAAATGGCCAAGAGTAGGAATTGAAAAAAAGACTGTAAAATTCTCTGACATTTCTCTTTTTTCTTTTTTTTCCCCCAGCCGGGTCTAGTGCACTACTACTACAAAAAAGAAAAAAAGAAGAGGTCTGAAGAGGGTTATGTTTGTTTGTTTTTTTAAGTGTTCATTAGGTCCTTCATTTCTCTTTTGTGGGAAAGGATATGAGCAAGACATCACAACAGTTGGGTGTGCTGGAGTACACTGAAGTTTCTAGCTTCTCTGTAATACAGCAAATAATCCAGATATCACTATGAAATGCATAGAGGCCTCAAACTTCCTTGAAATTCAAACAAATAAATGGATGGATAGACATCCTTAATCTCCTTTTTTCTTTTGCAAACTTCCAAAACATATAAAAGCATAGATCAACCTAATGTCATGGTTTTCATTCCTTTTCAATTCCTACCTTAATGTATTTATACCATATACATAGATGCGACATCATGCAAAACATATTCTGACTATTTTTCTACTGTTCCTTTGGTATTAAATGAAAAATCTTTACTGTACACAAGTCAGGAAACGGAGCTGAGTTTGCTGTAGGAACCTGAATTTGGCCCTTTTGCAAGACTGCATTACAACAGTGTTTTTCAATTGACTACACTATGCTGAAAATTGACATAATTAGCAAATAGTATAGAACAATGGAACAAAATTGCACTTTTTTGCTTCTTTCACGAAGGTTGTAAATAAACTGAATTATGCAGTGTCAATGTTTTGACTTCACTTTTCTCTATAACTGTAGATGCACATGTTCTAATTTCTACTACTGCATATATGGCATCTGATCAAATTTGTAGGTAAGTGCATTTACCATTATGAAAAAAATGCAGTTCACGGGAACATTTATCAATTGACTTTTTACATAAATAAAATTGCATCCCTAAGGTAATTTACATATTTATTAATAGTTTTAATCCAGTTCTTCATAAGCAGGAATCAGCCTCACAAAACACACTACTACAATTGCTACTCTTGTTAACCATAGCAGAGATGCCAGGATCAAATGGGCATGGAGAGAGAATCTTCTAAAGTGATTTGTCCCACAAGGTCAGGGTTAAGTCATAAGGTAAGGGCAACATGAAGAAGGCAATTTCTATGCTATAGTTGTTCTGTGGATATATCGAGTACTTCAATCTCCAAGGCTATCTGCCAAACAAAAAATTTTTAACGGAAAAATGTAATTTAGGTATTAGTATGTAGTGGTTAGTATATCATCGTTTTATTTAAATTTCTCTCTCATATGATTAAGAGTACAATAAAAGTATATTAAATTTGAAATTACATCAAATTTTACATTCATCACACATTTAATGCTTCATAAAATGTACAAAAACTGTCCCTTTTATAAATCAACAAGCTACATGCTATACAGTTAATAACATCCTGTATCAGATGTTATTAACTATAAAGCATGTACCTTGTTGATGGCACTATGAAACATTATTCAATACAGAATGCTACTATTATGGGCTGTTTTACACCACAGCCATGCCAAAGATCACCAGTAAGCAAACAGTTTAGTCCTATGCTTTCACACCTCATTAGCTACATTTGACGTTTTGAGAAGGACTTTCACTTGGCTGGGCAATCCAAAATGACCTTTGAAATTCCAACAGTACCAAATGATACATGGTTGTTTTATGCTCTAAATGGTCATCCCAGAAGAAATTAATTGAAATCATCAAACCAGCTCTATTCAGAAACTGGACATGAGCCATATCCTAACAGGTGAAAGACTGATTTATTCATATATTCACCCACAACATAGTTTAAATTTTAAAAAAGCAAACAGGACACAATTACAATTTGACCAACACTGACTAGATCCCCACTAAGTGCCTTTTCTATTCTAACACTGCACACACTGCCTCTTTATATGTATCAATCACATCTACAAAAAACACTGTGCAGACATGTCTTAGTCTTATCACAATATTATTTTTCTGATATCTCAAAATGTGCTGTGCCCCTCACAAAACAAGTGAAGACATTGCACTCTCTTCAGGACAGGGGTAATCTAAATTTAACATGACACAATAAGTGGCAAATGGAAAAATGAGGTGGAAAGGGTGAGGAAAGACCAGGATGACAGTAATTTAAAACAGTTATTTACCTAATAATAACTGTGGTTCTTAGAGATGTTGTTGTCTGTGATATCCCAGGTTGGAGAAGGCTCTCTCACTGGTGGGAAGGTGTGCAGAAACCCAGTTAGAAGTTCAGAACCATGGTGTTGGGGAAAAAAGCTGAGCATGACTGTATGGGAGGGTGGTATGCCAAGACTTTTGCAAGGTGGACTTTGATGATACTGAATGAGAGTCCAGAGTTTATTAAATGCAGAATATAATCAAAGATTTTTGGTGGTTGGGTCTTCAATAGGTGCCCCAACTGGCATCTGATACATCTATGATCACTTTTTTTGTAGCAGCGAGGTGAGGAAGGACATTCTTAGGGTCTACCCACTTGTTCAGTGCTGATATGATGAGAGCTAGGACCACAACTCGCATCCTCATTTGATGTCTTGAAGGGTAAGATACTGACTTCAGCCAGCCTTGTAAGGAATGTCGGTTAAGTCTGACAAGTGGGATTGTGTCCAAGCAAGTTGATGTGTGGCCTAGAAGTTTGAGACAGTTTCTTACTGTAGTTGGATTTGATTTGATTATGGTGATCATCATCTAAGGAGAGAAAAATCTATCCTTGGGAAAATATGCCTTCCATGATTTGGCAGCAATTACAGCCCCTATAAAGTCTAAAATCTCTATTGTTCTTGTCTTCTACCCAAACTAAAAATCTCAGTCGGGCTCTCTGATATCTCCTCATGGATGTCTAGTCACCAGCTCAAGCTCAATGTAACTGAAACAAAGCTCTTGATCTTCTGCCCCAAACCCTCCTCCCCCACCTTCTTTTTCAACCACCATGGACATCATCACTTTGCCTGTCACTCACATCCATAACCTGGAAGTAGATGCCAAAGGGGCTTGAATGATAGGAATGAGACCATCTCCTGGATTTCCCAAAAGGAGGTCTCCAATGTTCTCAATAGTGCCGAAGTGGTATATTGGTAAAATTGGTTGAGGTGGGCTTGACCAGGCTATTGCCGTGTTAGAGATGGATGCACTGGAACTTTAAAATTACTCTGATCAGCAGAAGTATCCTGTGTGATGTGAGGGGAGAAAGCTCCTTACTGGATGGAGGAGAAAGGGTGTGTCCCAGATAAAGAATGGACATCATTGCGAGGTGGTGCCAACCTATGAGGTGACTTCAATCCTGAGGTCAGAAATATGCACCAGTGCGAAGAGTGGAAACCTTGGTGCTGACAGCAGTGACAGGGATGTGGTTAACTTCTCCAACCTAGAATCAGGAGGTACTGCTAGGGATTCCATTGATAGTATCGATGTCAATGTTGATACCAACAGTTGCTGGTTACTGGCATTTTCAGGCATGAGTGTTGAATATGTCTATATACGCTTCTTCGGTACCAAACCAGAAAACTAGCAGGCATCACTTTTCCCTATTTGGTGAGTGGACTTAGCACTTTGTTCCATGCAGTACAAAGGTTTAGCTCTCTCCTTATGGAAAGAAAGGAATCGTAAGCAATGATTTTTCCACAATGGTCAAACCCCCTTGCCAGGAGATGATGGTACCAGACTTTGGTGCCACGGTGGTAGCCAATACCAAGATGGTCTTCGATGCTGGGTCTTTGTCTGATGGTGTCAAGGATTTTCTATCAATAACGACCTTGGGAGGTGCATGCCAGTTGATGGGGCACAGGCTGACACAGACTCAGCAGAGTCAGATCTTCTAGGAATAGGATCTTCTCTCTTTGGTGTCTTCAGTTCCCCTCATGGATTGTTCAAGGAGTTATAGCTTTGAACAGGTGTTCCTGGGACTTCTTTTTCCCCACTGAGAATGACCAACAAACTGAGCAACAGTCTGGCACATGGCTCTCACCAAGGCAGAACCGACAGTGTGCATGGCCATCAGTGACTGTCCCTGGTAGAGGTCAATAAATTACAACTAAAATATACACATCCTCTCCCTTAATAATTAATAAATAACTATAGACTTTAAAAAATAGCAGCAAATCAATATTACAGGTTGAATTTATTTATTAATACCTGACATCAGTGAAATAAGTCTCTGTCTAGCCTCATTTGATGCCCTTGGAGTACGGATTCGGTCTATCCATTGGTATTCGGGGTCTTCATTAACAACCAGCTCTTCCACAAATCCATGAATTACTACAGCTCTATAACACTTTGGAATAGATGTGGCTGTTGAAAAGATATATAAATATGTAATATACAAGTCTAGAAGTGAAGTATTTAAATAGGAATTTAAAAAAAAATACGCCTAGATAGCCATCTTCATATCCATATCAGATTCTCTTCACAACAGATTTTAGGGCATACCTGAAGAGTTTTACTAAGGATCTTACGGTGCCTGCTGGAATTACTGCCTGAAGTTGTACCCTTGTTTCTACATATACACTCATAAGGCTCTTTCAATAGTACACCTATGAATATGCACACAAAGTAACATTACATGCACATATTCACAAATAGGCTTTGCTGCGAATGTGTGTATCTTAAGTAACCAGAAAAAAATATTAGATGAATAAATTAATTTGAGATACTTTAAAGGAGTTGCTTAAAAAAAGAAATGGTCTGCTGCAGATGTTCTTATATAACCAAACAGTAATGCAATTCCAGATTCAAATTAGACTTTTTGTTTTGCCACTGGCTTTAGTGTGATCTGGACTTGGCCTTGAAGGAGAGCTGAGGAATGGGGAAAGGGAACAGAAACTAGAAGGATAGAAAAGCAGCCTTGAAAAGAATGACACACACCTGCAGCTGCTCAAAACTCTATTTTTCACTAGTTTTGGCATACCACAGACTTGTACCCAGGACTATCTGGGCCTCAAAATGTGTCTTGGGATTTCACTGGACTATTAGGCCCCAAATCAGTAAAACATTTAAGCCTGTGCTTAACTCACATTGACTTAAGCTCTGCTGAATTGGGGCTTTATACAATAGACCAAATAAGGGCCCTGATCCAAAGATCATTGCAGATAATGCGTTTTCCACTCTCTCTTGATTTCAACAGACTTTGGATCAAGCCATAAATCAGTTTGTTCATACATAAATGACCTGGTACTTGGCTAGTCAAAATGTGCTGTGAAAAGAAACATTTTAACAATTATGGAGATAAGAGGAGGAGGATGAAAACTACATATTTTCACAGCTTCACTGCAAATACAGCATGATTTGTGTCACTACTGTGAATAAACATTTTATTGAAGAAAAATAACATTTTTTTCCTGACTGATGGAAGGAAAAAAAATGCACTTTGCATTTCCTCTCAAGAAATGTTACCCACAAAGAAGATACAAATAACAGAGCACAAGACTCAATTAACAATGATGAATCCATACTATTATCTAGAAGAGACACTTATTTTAATTTGGGAATATTTAATTTCTCAGCTGTCCAGTATTTTATATTCAGAAATTAAAAAACCCAAAACATTGCCACACAAGAGAACAATTTATTTACTCACTGCAAAAAAACTTGACTCCACAGGATGACTGCCTAAAACGGTTTAAATCATTGAAGAGGTCTACTTTCACTACCACATTGATCTCCCCACGGATACCTGTCCATAAAAAAGAGGTGGAAGGTGAAATTTAGATCAGAAAGAAGAAATAGAAAGAATAAAATCTTCTCAACTATTTAATTTATTTGACATTTTAATTATTAGTTTTAAAGTTAGGTATACTCCATAATGAATCAAAATATCAATATATATTTTCTCCAAAGAACTTGAAGCTAAATATTTCTGTTACAATGTTTTCAAACCCCATATTAGAATTTTCCTCTCAAAAATGGTCTCAAGACCATAATAGAATTACTCTCCGCAGTCCATTCTAGTCAAGGTACCCAGTAGTCATTTCAGAATTTTAATACCTACTCACAATGGTGTATTGAAAATTAATGTTTTTGCAACACTTGAACGTGAAAAGAACTACACAATCAAGAGGTATTATTTTGACAATTCGTTTTTCAAACAAAGATTAATTTTTTAGCCAGAATTTAAACTTTTTAATAAACCTACATTTCTTCAGTGAACAATCATCAGCTTTGATTTCTTTTCTCTTCTTACCTACAGTGCCTACTTCACAATCTTGACCTGTTCCTCATTCTTATTAATTTTTTTCTTGACTAACAAAATCATTTTGCGCAATACCACTTCACATCACTATAGCTTTTCATGTTGAAGATATCACAGTACAAAAAAAGTGAACAAAAACACTAGATGTAAATGACTGAATGGGACCTTCTTGATATTGGGCCTCCTGACCCAATTCTCTCAGAAGTCACTGTGTCTACACTGGTACAGACAGAACGCCCATCACAATAGCATCTTCATATATTTTTCTTCACATATTCACAATGACCACAAATCCAGACATCTATCTGAACTCCATTAAATTTTCACTGTTATAATCTAACTCAGCCTTTTGCTTATTTTCCAATATAAAGTCAGTGATATACTGTGTATCACTTTTACATGAGTAATCTCCAAAGCCAGTTCTTTTCAAATAACCAATTTTTGGTGGAAAACAATAATTAGCTGTAAATTGACAATCATGTAAAACTTTTTAATGTAGTATAAAATAAAAAAAAAGGACATTATACAAAAAACTCTACAGTCTATGCTTACATTCTGTTCCTGGAGTGGAATCCTGGCTTCACTGAAATCAATGGCAAAATTCCTATTAACTTCCATTTCACCCCAATTCTAAAATATTTTGAACAGATGCATGTAGGACTAGAAAGATACTTTTTGTAGGGAAAGGGGAATTTCATCCTATGCTTTCTGTGGAAAATTTGTCACTTCCTCTCCCTTCATCCCAAATAAAGCTTGGCCAAACATACCAGAAGGAACACACAACAGATAGCCTTCTTAAAAATACACATTTTCAGCAACAGCCTGGTAATTGCACAGTTTTTTTGTTGTTGTTTTTGTTTTGTTTTTTAAGCATTAACTACCTTAGTGGTGACCATTTAAATCATTTTCTGTCAATTTTTTCACTTTTCTGAAATTTCATGAAGGACATTCTGCCAGATGCTATCTTCCAATAATAAATTCCTGTGACATAATTTGAGACATCTCAACTGTACTATATAATTGTTATTGCAATAAAAAAAAGAAAAGTATCCTACAATGTAATTTGTCATTGGTTTTAAATCACATATTTACTTACCAGACTGTAAAGACTACACAGGAGCTGTGTTTCAAATTATGTCAAAAGGAGCAGCACTTCAGACAGCAATGCTAGGGTATTACAAACTTGCTGAAGACATCCTTAAAAAGAAGATATTCCACCTTTCAAAGAAACTACATCTAAAACAATTTTCTTTTTAAAAAAGTCAATAAGGCTTACCATGTATGGTATCATAAATTGGAAACCATCCAGAGATAACTGTAGCTGCCTCACTATAGAGCAAAGGATCAATATCAATGTACACTTTGCCAATGGCATCATTAGCACTGTAGGTGTCATGATCAAGAACCGTGATCTGCAGGGGCTCATCTTGTAGGTCTTCATCATCTACCTAGAAATACATAAAACTTCAGTATTTAATCAATACAAGGAAACTTTGCAGGAAAACAACTGAGGAAAATAAAAGAATGAGAGTGTAGTTATATATAATAATATGTTTATACATAAAATTTTTAACTATTGTGTCTTGTATACAAACAATACACTAATGGATTCTTCTCTCCCCAAAGTGACCACATTACTAAAGGACATCAGAGCCACAGGCAGGCAAGGCATGAATCACGCACACTTTTAAAACGATCATTTAATCATTTTTATTCATAGTCTCAACACACACTCCCTTTACCCCAAAAAATTATTTTTGACAGGAAGCATCAAAAACGTAAATAAGAACTCTCACACCTTCAACTACAACAGCTGTACTACACACCATGATAAAGATAAAAATGTGTACTGATGTTCTGATTTTACATAGCATTTTTGCGTTTTTGAACTGGTTAGTGGTTGGTAAGTAAGTAAAGGATGGCTTTCTATGCATCCTACAGAAAAACTCAGTAAACTGGACATAAAACTCTACTAATGTCTAAAGTAGTTATTGTTATTCCACTCTTTGAAATGCGGAATTCTGCTATCATTTTTTCAATGCTGTTCTTTTGCATTTCTCCCCCAAACACACTTTCCCATGCAAAAAAAGACAGAATTTAGACACTTCTGTTATACAGAATAAATTTTCACTCCACAAAGCTTAGACAATTCTTCTTCCTCACACCCCCAAAGTAGCAAATCCCCAAAATCAAAGTACAGTAACTCCTCACTTAACACTGTAGTTATGTTCCTGAAAAATGCGACTTTAAGCGAAAAGATGTTAAGCGAATCCAATTTCCCCATAAGAATTAATGTAAATGAGGGGTTTTTTTCACCAGAAAAAAGACTATACACACACACACACAGCATAAGTTTTAAACAAACAATTTAATACTGTCAAGTATCAGAGAGGTAGCCGTGTTAGTCTGGATCTGTAAAAAGCAACAAAGAGTCCTGCGGCACCTTATGGACTAACAAATGTATTGGAGCATAAGCTTTCGTGGGTGAATACCCACTTCGTCAGATGCATCAATTTAATACGGGTACACAGTGATGATGATTGTGAAGCTTGGTTGCGGTGGAGGAGTCAGAGGGTGCAATATTTCCCTTACTGCTAAATGATGAACTAGCAACTGGCTGAGCCCTCAAGGGTTAACGCTCTCACTCCACACGGCAGCAGGAATGGAGGGAGATATGCACATTTCCCCTTTAAGTACACTGCCTTGTTAATTGGATCAGCTTGCTGAGACTGCAGCGGCTGCAAGCTCCCTCTGTCCTGAGCCCTGGTGTGTCCCCCCTGCTCTATGGAAGATGGGGTAAGCGGGGTGCAGGAGCAGGGTGGAGGGGGACACCCTGACATTAGCCCCCCCTCTTCCTTCCCTCCCCTCCGCATAGCAAGCAGGAGTCTGGGGGAGCAGCTCTAGGGTTACCATATTTTGTGCCTCCAAAAGGAGGACACTCCACGGGGCCCCGGCCCCGCCCCCAGCCCCGCCCCAACTCCGCCCCTTCCCCAAAGCCTCCGCCCCCTCCCCTGCTTCCCGCGAACATTTGATTCGCGGGAAGCCTGAAGCAAGTAAGGGGGGTGTGAGGGGAGGAGGCGCGGCCCAGGCTGGCCCCCCCGGCGTTTCCAGCCTGGGTCGGCTCGGGCCCTGGGGTGCAGGGCCCGGCCCCCGGCCGAGCACCCCCGGCCCGCCCAGCACTGCTGGTCCCCGGCCCCCGGCCGAGCACCCCCAGCCCGCCCAGCACCGCCGGCCCCCGACCCGCCCAGCACCGCCGGCCCCCGGTGGCCCGGCGCCCTCCCCGGCCGCCCAGCACCGCCGGCCCCCGGCGGCCCGGTGCCCTCCCCGGCCGCCCAGCACCGCCGGCCCCCGGCGGCCCGGTGCCCCCCCCCCGGCCGCCCAGCACCGCCGGCCCCCGGCGGCCCGGCGCACCCCCCCGGCCGCCCAGCACCGCCGGCCCGGCGCACCCCCCCCCGGCCGCCCAGCACCGCCGGCCCGGCGCACCCCCCCCGGCCGCCCAGCACCGCCGGCCCCCGGCCCCCCAGCACCGCCGGCCCCCGGCCCCGCCCCCGGCCCAGCAGCGCCGGATTTGCCGGACATGTTCGGCTTTTTGGGATTTCCCCCCGGACAGGGATTTGAGTCCCAAAAAGCCGGACATGTCCGAGAAAATCCAGACGTATGGTAACCCTAAGCAGCTCCAAGGCAGAGGGCAGGAGCAGCACATGGCAGTGGGGGGAGGGACATCTGCAATTACTAGCCTGCTGGGCAGCTGCTACACAGGGAACTTAGGGGAGCGGGGAGCTGATAGGGGGCTGCTGGTCCACCCTGGTTCCAAGCCCCCACCAGCTAGCTGCAAAGGGCTGCTCTTCCTGCAAGCAGTGGACAAAGCAGGCGGCTGCCAAACGACGTTAGAAGGGAGCATTGCACAACTTTAAATGAGCATGTTCCCAAATTGATCAGCAACATAACAACGAAACAACATTAACCAGGACGACTTTAAGTGAAGAGTTACTGTATAAAAGTGAAAGCTGAATTAAAGTATGCTTCCACTTCACATTACTACACCTTAGCAATCACCATGGAAAGCACTATTTGATCCCACTAATTTATATTTGTCTTAAATATTTATAACATTACCAACCACTCTCTCACTATATATAAGTACAATACAGAGACATTTATGTCATGTTATCTTCGAATGTCATTCCCCAACACTACTTAACACGTAAGTATGTTACGGAGTAATCATTTTTTAAACAGGTTAAATACCATTGGCTATGCCATTCAAGAGTAATCATGTTTTCTCTTTTTATTTTGGCATTACTGAAATAATAAGAATGCAACACAAGTGTTTTATTCAGAGCAGAATGTCAAAAGCCAACTATGATGCTGCTGTATTCAGCTTAAAGTAAACTGGTATGGTTCTGCTAGTTGATGAAGACCTACTGAAAAATACTGAGTGCTCATAGCAACTTTTGAAGACAGTGATAGTTGAGGGTGCTTGATAAATAGGGAAGATACAATGCTTTATAGCCCCAACATTACAATGTTTTATAATTTTGTAACTTTTTAAAATGTGATGCCTGATAAAGAAATAATACAGAAGACAGATAATTGCCTGCTTCTTTCACTATAAATCTAACATCAAAAGCAAACTCACTTTCATATTTAAAATTTAAATCTTCCTGTTTATTGCATTTTTATTAACTATGTGGGTACTTGAAAGAAGCCTATTTAATTAGCATCTTACAATTTGTTTTCCTATTTCAACTTCACCCATTTCTAGAACTACAGTATCAACTGCATAATGCTTGGTTCAACTGATAAAAATCCATGGAGCCAATCCTGCAAACCTGTATTTACACAACAACTCTCAATGAAGTCAATGGGACAGTTCCTGCAAGTGAGGACTACCTTTAGAAGTGTTTGCAGGAGAGGTTTCTATATTACCAACTATTTTTACAATACTTTGACTCCCAAACGCACACATTTTATTTTGAGACCAGAATTATTTGACTAAAACGTTCCAAATCAAATATCCATATAAATATACACAGATGACATTTTATAAAAATACTTACCTCAAATTTAAACCATTCTGAGTTCCACTGAGGATTGAGAGATTTGGGGTACACATCTGTCTTAAATGTGGTATTTCCAAATTTTACCTAAAAATACAAGCAAACATTCAATGACAAATAAAAGAATATCATTTATTAGTACTTAGTAATTTATTCCCAAATATATTGCTAGTTAGCTACTGTCACAGATCCACAGGATCTGTGCTATACCCCAGCTTTTAAACAGTCTCTTGGAGGAACCCCGTTAGTGTGTCAGAGCCCCAGGGCATCTCAAAAAGAACAGGAGTACTTGTGGCACCTTAGAGACTAACAAATTTATTTGAGCATAAGCTTTCGTGGGCTACAGCCCACTTCTTCGGATGCTTCTCACTCTTTCTTCACAGTAGGCCATGCAGACTCACTGCCTCCGATACTGAGCCTCGGGGCTACTGCTTCACAGCATGAGCTCTTCCCAGATAGTCCAGTTTAGACAGACTCCTGGTTAACGACTTGTACACTCTTCAAGAACTAATGCACTTCAGGAAGTATTCACAGTGGCACCACACAGCATTTTTAAAACAGAGGAGGCTTTGTTACTCAACTGGAACACAATACTGGAAGTCCTTATATTAGCACAGAAAAACAAAGGTTAAAAACATCTTCACAAGCTACAGCTATCCATCAGCCAAACTGTAGAGCAGGGGTGGCCCTCTTTTACTATTAAAGTGCGGTTCACGGAGCTTGGGGGTACTCGGGATCTCTGCCTTGCAGTGGGGTGGTGGGGTAGCAGCTTCTGCACAGTGGGGAGGGCGGGGTCTTGGGAGTTCTGCACCGCGGGGTGCACCTGCTGGTGCTCCAGCAGGAGCGGGGCTGAAGCTCCAAGCCCCGAAAGGCGTGCCCTAGCTCTAAAACTTCTGAAGATTATCAGGATTCATTTATAAGGATTATAAATTCTAAGTCTATAGTATGAGACAATATATTCATGTAATGTTTAAGAAAAGTTTTGTAAATGAGTTCCAATAGTTCATGGATTAGGGACCCAATCTCATAGGGTTCCAGGGGCTTCTGTATAGATTATTTAGGTTAATCTTTCTATCTACCCAATGGGACTCAGTCTAGAACAGGGGTGGGCAAACTTTTTGTCCTAAGGGCCGCATCGGGTTTTGTAAATTGTATGGAGGGCCCGTGGCCCGGCCCCCACCTCCTATCTGATCCCCCACGGGACTCCTGCCCATCCAACCCCCTCTGTTTCCTGACGGCCCCCCCAGGACCCTTGCCCCATCCACACACCCCTGCGCCCTGTCCCCTGCCCGCCCCCAGACTCCTGCCGCCCCATCCAAACCCTCCTCTCATTCCTGACTGCCCCCCCAGGACCCCTGCCCCATTCAATCACCCCTTCTCCCTGTCCTCTGACTGCCCCCGGAACCCCTGCCCGACTGCCCCCTCCGCCCCATCCAACCCCCCCTCCTTCCTGACTGCCCCCCCGGGACCCCTGCCCCCATTCAACCGCCTGACCTCCCCCAAATGCCCCGACCCCATCCACACCCATACCCTGACCACCACCCCGAACTCCCCTGCCCTCTATCCAAACCCTCCCCCCCCCGCTCCGTGCCCCCTTATCGTGCTGCCTGGAGCACCGGTGGCTAGCGGTGCTACAGCTGCACCGCCCAGATGGAGCCGGGCCACGCCGCCATCACCACACAGCACAGAGCACCGGGTCAGGCTGGGTTGTGCAGCTGTGCTGCCCCAGGAGCTCACAGCCCCACTGCCCAGAGCATTGCGCAGGGAGCAGAGCGAACGAGCTGAGGCTGCAGGGGAGGGTGAACAGCAGGGGAGGGGCTGAGGGTGAGCCTCCCAGGCCAGGAGCAGGCCCTCCTCTGGTCTAAAAGATACCATCAGAGATGCTTAAGTTTGCAGTTCTCAAACTGTGGATTTGTGTCTCCAGAGATAACATGCTTGTTAACAGCAAAAATGTTTTTAAATAAATAAATAATACATAGAGGTGAGAAATAACAGACCTCAATGCTATTGTCCCTCTGCAAATTTGTGTACACAGAGTCAATCCCTTACCTCTCTCTAAAAGTGCAAAGTTTCGAAAAGTTCAATGAATAGGAGATTGTTGGGGGTGGAATAGATCTGGACAAGGAGAAGAAGTCTGGAGATAAATGTGAGAAGGGAGGGACAGGTAGTAGAAACAAAAGTGAAACTGTTTGAGCAGCATATTCCAGGAGTCTTGAGGTCTTTCTGAGTGTAGCCTTCATTGATTTGAGATCTACCATACCATTCTCTCACTAGAAGGGAAAACCTATAATGGCAACAGGCCGTAAAGAGACCCAGTTTGGGAATATTTTAATGAAGTTCCTCTACCTATGGGTAAGAGAGGCATGCGTGCAAAATGCAAACAGTGCAACAAAGAAATGCAAGACCTCATTGCCCCAATGAACCAACATCGTGAGAAGTGTTCCTTCTCAGGAGGAAGCTACGTTGAAGATGATGAAAGGAACATGTCTGAATATGCAGGATCTTCAGGTTGGTAAACTTTTTCATTTCATATTCTTTCTTAAGGACTGCCTGTCTTCCTTCTGAACTATTCTTGAATTCTCATGTTTGAGCAAAATATATATAATGTATGGTACTATCATTTTAGATGCAGCTGTGATAAAAAATAAATAGCTGAAATAGGCAGATCTTCCTTTTACAATTTCACCTTTAAAGTAGTACTGAGTGTCAGTGAATGCAAGGAGTAATACTAAACGAGCAGTATGGTAATAATAATTAAATAAATGCATTGACTTATTTTGTTTAGGAGAATCCATCCTCAACATACAGGATTCTGAAGACTATCCACCTTCAAGATCACCATCAGCTTGTATATTTTCAGAGTTATCTGCCAATGATAGTGTTTCAGTCACACCATGTATGTCACATAGCCACAGTATATCAACTGCAGCAAAAAGAAAAAAAAAAAAAACTCCATTATCCAGAAACAACCATAGATAAGTTTGTGATAAGAACCAGCAGATTACAAAAAGAGGTAATTGATGAAAAAATTGCTCAGTTTGTTTATGCAACAAACTCTCCTTTCCGTATGATTGAGAACCCACACTTCATTAACGTGGTTCAGTCATTAAGACCAGGATACAGTCCACCCAACAGAGCAGATGTCACAGGCAAATTGCTGGATAAAGTGTATGAAAGAGAAATTGAGCAGTGTGCAAAAGGTCTAGAGCAGGGGTAGGCAACCTATGGTGCGCGTGCCAAAGACGGCATGCAAGCTGATTTTCAGTGGCACTCACACTGCCCAGGTCCTGGCCACCGGTCCGGGGGGCTCTGCATTTTAATTTAATTTTAAATGAAGCTTCTTAAATATTTTGGAACCTTATTTACTTTACATACAACAGTAGTTTAGTTATATATTATAGGCTTATATAAAGAGACCTTCTAAAAAGGTTAAAATGTATTACTGGCACGCAAAACCTTAAATTAGAGTGAATAAATGAAGACTCTACTTCTGAAAGGTTGCCGACCCCCGATCTAGAGTGTGAAATTGAGTCTTGTCCACAATGATCCTGTTATATGTGCCTGTGTGACAACAGAAGAAGGGAATATCTTCCTTACAGAAACAACTGACACATCATCAGGAAATGCACACACAGCAGAATACTGACAAGAAGTAGCAGTAAAAGCTATAACAAACTGTGAAAAAAAATTCAAATGTCTAGTACACTCCTTGGTCACAGACAATGCTGCAAATGTATCCAGATGGCACTGTCACAGCCAAAGTTCTCAACATTGGGCTTAAAAGAAATATTGAACACATGTTAAGTACCCTGAAGCCTATTTCTGTAGCCTTGAACAAAATGCAGGGAAATAGCTTTTATTGCTGTCGCTGTAGAAAATTGGAAGGAACTGAGCGAGATCTTAAAAAGAGAAATATGCAATGACAAAGTTAAATTACAAGCATTAAAAAAACGAATGGGACAAGCACTATCTCCAGCTCATTTTCTTGCAAATATTCTCAATACTCAGTAGCAGGCTCAAACCTTAACTGCTGAAGAAGAGGAGTGGGCTATGACATGGACATCCAGCAATCATCCCTCCCTAATGCCAACTATAATAAACTTCAGAGCTAAGGGAGAACCATTCAAGAAATATGTTTACTGATGATGTTTTAAAGAAAGTCACACCAGTGAGCTGGTGGAAGTCACTTAAGCACTTGGATTCAGAGACTGTTGAAGTGATAATCTCACTTTTTACAGCAGTAGCTTTTTCTGCCAGCATAGAAAGAATATTTTCTTCCTTGGATTATTTCATTCCAAATTGAGAAATCGTTTGGGACCTGAAAAAGCAGGAAAGCTTGTTTTTCTTTTCCAGATTATGAACAAACAGGAAAATGAAGGTGAAGACGACTGAGTTAGCTGCAGAAGCCAATATTTTAAGCTTCTCATGTTGACCTGGCTGACATAGTCTATTTAACTTTTATTTAAAAAAAAAAATCATTTAACTATTTTAGTTAAAAACAAAACAAAAACAAACCTGATTTTAAAAAACTTGAATGTTTTACTAAATTCAAAAATTCATCTGCTTGTTTTGTTAAAATATTATATGTTTGCTGTTGAAGAAAAAAAATCCAGAATACATAACGTTGTTGTTTTAGTTAAAAAAAAACGATTTAAATGTCTGTCTGGTGATGTTCTCCTCCTAATACAGCATGGCAAGAAAATCCTCCAAATATTAATAATTAACCTGTTGAATTAGAGATTCAACCTCCCAATTACTTCATAAATACCTGCTTCAATTACCTTTGGTAAATGAAATAACCAAACAATCATTCATTTTCTGATACAGCTGTAAAACTAATCTGAAAAGTTTTCAAAATAAATCACTTTAAAAATGTATAGTGTGTACCTTCTAAAAATAAAACCTACATCTATCTCTGAGTTGTGAAGAATATGTATTAAGGTTATAACAACCAACAAGAATGCACTTTTATGTAGAAATCCATGATTAAGTCAAGTCTTCCTGACTAGTGAAGTAAATCAAATACACCCTTATGCGGACTGTAAATATATTGTCTCCACAAATCTATGCTCCAAAATAACTAAAAGTGATTACTCTGGAACTGTACTCCTGATACAATCGCATTCCAACACAAAAGTCACAGCAGTAAGAGACATAACTCTCTCTCCTTCCTCCTCCTGCCTTTCAAGGCTATTGCTAAATCTTCATTTCTTCTTCTATAAGTTCTCCAAATTCTATTTCTACTGCCAAAACCATCATTCATGTCTTGGTAATCTTCTGCCTGAACTACTACAACCTCCTATTCCTTAGTTCAGAGGTTCTCAAACTGTGGTCAGTGGACCACCAGTGGTCCGCGAGCTCCATTCAGGTGGTCCGTGGATAGTTCCCTCTAAGGTGCACACTGGGCGGCCATACACAAGAGAATGAAGGGCCATCCACCTAATTAGTGGAGCCGCGCAGGCATGGCTCCACAAATTAGGTGCCTGGACCCTGGAGAAGACGCACATGTAAGGTGAGGTGGCCTTGGGGGGGGGGATACGGGGTAGATGGGAGGGGGCAGTGGAGTGAGACGAGGGGGTGGGGGGCATATGGGACATGCAGGGCTGCAGCGGCCAGAGAAAGAGGCGACTTTCCCCAACTCCAGGGCTGCGGCTGCCAAGGAGAGACGGTCCTCCTTCCCAGCCTCAGCTCTGTAGCAGCTGTGGCAGGGGAAAGATCCCCCCCCCTCCTTCCAAGCCCCAGCTCGGGGGCTGCTGCAGTGGGGGAGAGGGGCACATCCATCGCATTAGAAAGGTAAGACTGCTGATATTAAAATATGAGTTGTGTGCTTTTATTTGTAGAACAAAAAAACAATTATTATTAAGGTTTTTTTTTTATATAGCGCTTGTATCCAAAGCGCTTTACAACAGTTAGCTAACAGTACAATCAACATTTGGAAAGATCATTAAGTAGTCCGCTGAGACCCTCAGCAATTTTCAAGTGGTCCGTGGAAAAAAAAATGAGAACCACTGCCTTAGTTTACATGACTCATTTGACACCTCCCTGTCTATCCAATAGGTGAGTGGTTCTCAAAGCCAGTCCGTCACTTGTTCAGGGAAAGCCTCTGGGGGGGCAAGGCCGGTTTGTTTACCTGCCGCGTGCGCAGGTTCGGCCGATCACGGCTCCCACTGGCCGCTCTTCGCTGCTCCAGGCTAATGGGGCCTGAGGGAAGCGGAGCGGGACGAGGGAGGGGCCGAGCCTGCGGATGCAGCAGGTAAACAAACCGGCCCAGCCCACCAGGGGCTTTCCCTGAACAAGCGGCGGACCACCTTTGAGAACCATGGCAATAGGCCACTGCTAAACTCATCATCCTCTTCCACAACTCTGTCGTCACAAATCAATCCTTCAAAGGTTTTACAATGCTGTCTACATCTAATTCAAACTGCTCATCTTCACCGTGAAAGCTCTAAACAGCTCTTCCTATATCTCTGTGTGAAACGTTTGTATGAAAACCAAAAAAAGCGTAGCATATTGCTACTACATTTTCTATATGGCAACTCAAAACAAATTTTGTTTGATAGTACAGTAGTTGTAAATAAATGCAGTATCACAACATTGGATCTTGTTCCCACAATCAGCTCTGTAGAGACAAACCCATATCAATGGGGCTTCATGGGGGGGGAGGGAGGGGGAGTGCAGGGTCTGCCAATTCAAAGCTCACAGGAAGATCAGACTTAACTAAGACTCAGTGAGTGGCATAGGCTTTGTCTGAAAACAGAAAATACTTCTAAAACAGGTTTTAAAATAACTAAAGCTATGGTTCTAAGAAAATGTAAGACTAAGCAGTCTAAGTAGTAAAACCTTAAATCAATTTTCTATCAATGAAAACGGATGTACCACATAGATGCATACAAGTAGTTAATTGCACAGCTTTGTAGTAACACAAATGTACAAGTTCATCTGCTGAAGAAAATATGCCAAACAGCCACAGATAAAAGTCTTTACAAGCAAGTTTTTTGCTTTATTAATTCAAATCCCCAGAGAAATTAAAAGCAAAAGACTAGCATCAACTGTACACTGACATCACAGAACCAAGCACTAAAGCATAAAATTATTAAAAAGAAAACTAAAGGCTTTCAGCAACATTATTAAGTTAGCTAAGTTCAACATATGTAGTATTTTTTTATTCCTACCTTCCTTGTTGAAAATGAAGTTTAATGAAATTATTGTTACTAGGGAATATCATAAAACATATTAGCCTCTCCACTAAGTGAAAGGAACACTAATGTAAATTTGTCCCAATATTTGGCAAAAACAGGCTTGTATAAAACCAACAATAATGTTTCACAAACTGTTTTTTAAACTCCAATAGAAATAGTTGTTTATAAAATAATCATACTTATGCAATGTTTGAAACCCAAACACTGCGGCACTAGGAACTAAAAAGTGAAACTGACAAACTATAAAAGTAAAAAGAATTTAATGGATTTAAAAAAGTTAAACAATGTAACTAAACAAGTACATAAAGACCATTGTGATGAAGTAAACAAGATTTAAATTTTTTTCTTCCAGTATTAATTTAAGGTCCTGATTCAACAGGATACTAAAGCAAGTGCCTAACTTTAAGCACTTTTTAAGCACCATATTGAATCAGGACTTACGGCCCAAAGGTTGTAAAGAGATCCATGAAGGCAAATACCATCAGATTAGGCCTGAATAAAGACTGGGAGTGGTTGGGTCATTACAAAACCTAAACTTAATTTCCCCAATACTAATTTCTCCCTACTGTTACTCAGACCTTCTTGTCAACTGTCTGTAATGGACCACTCTCTTACCACTTCAGAAGTTATTTCTCCTCCCTTGGTATCCTGCTGTTAATTGATTTATCTTGTCAGACTGATTTAACACTTGGTAAAGCAACCCACACCCTTTCACGTATTTATACCTGCTCCTGTATCTTCTACTTCATACATCTGATGAAGTGGGTTCTAGCCCACAAAAGCTTATGCCCAAATAAATTTGTTAGTCTTTAAGGTGCCACAAGGACTCCTCGTTTTTTTTTCTAAGTCAATGGAGCTCACTTCTGGAACAAGGGTCTTCCCATCTGGGTCTTATTCTGAGATCAGGGCTTAAATTATCATTAGGTGTTTATGTACTACCCATGATTTTTATGTTGAAAGTGTCTTTTTAGGTTTTGAAATGTCTGGATTTTGAGTCTTAGGCTTTTGGCATTTAATTATTATAAATTATTTAGCACAGAAATGTTTAATTGTACAAGAGAGGAATCATATTATTCATACTAAAGACATTTTTCATTGTTGAAGCGTGAAACTAATTTTCCTTGTGTTATATACTTTGTGAAAAGTAAATACGTTTCACTTACAAAAGAACAATTAAAAAGTGTACAGCTGAAGTTGTGTTCTCATATTTTTCACTCACTAAAAATGAAATTATTTTCTATTTCCAAAGAAGGGTACCAGCCTTAAAATGCAGTTCTACTCTGAGGTGCCTCTGTAGAATTGGCATATTCTTACTCAATTAATCTGCTCTGTATGTATATTTAGAGTGACATTGGGTTAAAACTTGTTTTTACTACTCCTTCCTCTTGCTTGTATGGTAGAACCAAAACAGGTATTGGATACTGAATCGGATTCAATTATGGCTTATGTATCAACAGAATTGTTCATTAAGTTCCAATCCAGAATCTTTATGATTGAACTGCATAAGTAAGGCTGCAAGTCCGTCACCGAGGTCACAGAAGTCATGGATTCCATGAATTCAGCAACCTCCTTGACTACTGCAGCGGCCAATGCAGCTGACCCCAGAACCAGCCGCTCAGGCGGCCCCAGGGCTGGCCGCGCTGGCCACTGCTGGAGCGGCGCTGGGACCAGCCACTTGGCCAAGCACCATTCCCAGGCACAGCCAAGCAGTATTCCCAGGGGCAGCTCCGGAGACCACTGGAACAGCAGTGGTCCGGGGCAGCCTGAGCAGCGGTTGGTGGACGGCCCTGGGTGCAGCCAGAGCAGCAACCCCAGAGACTGTTGGAGAGCAGTCCCCGGGGGCCTCGGTGCAGCAGGCGGCTGGAGGCAGTCAGCCCTCACCACCAGAGCAGGGCCAGCCATCGGCACCTGGGACCCCCCAGAGCAGCGGCATCCTAGGAGCATCTAAAATTTAGTCAGGCATATTTATAGTACAAGTCATAGACTGGTCATGGACCATGAATTTTTGTTTATTGTCCGTGACCTGTCAAGGACTTTTACTAAAAATACCCATGATTAAAGCTTAGCCTTACACATGAGCCAGAAAGCATACACAGCTTGCCTTTCAGACTGCATTTAGAGTTAGAATCATAGAATATTAGGGTTGAAAGGGACCTCAGGAGTCATCTACTCCACTCCCCTCTCAAAGCAGGACCAATCCCCAGACACATTTTTACCCCAGTTTCCTAAATGGCCCCCTCAAGGATTGAGCTCACAACCCTGGGTTTAGCAGGCCAATGCTCAAACCACTGAGCTATCCCCCCCAAGGCTGACGGTTAAAAGAACAAATCCTCTTACTAACCTAGAAACTGCTGAGAAGACATGGGGCCTAGAACCCTACAAACCCATTTTTAAAGCCACTGTTCAGATCCATACCACAGTAAAGCCAAAAGATTAAGCAGAGATGTCAGTCCATTCCCTCTGGTCCAGGGCCATCCTGAATTTATCAGCCTCATCCTGCAGCCGACCTCGCACATTTTTTAAACAGGTAACAAAAAACTTTCAGGACTCACAAAATCATCACATCTTTTGGTGTGACACGGGGTTATCACCTCACAACATCCATGTGGGGTGATACACCGACTGCATGACAACAAAACACTATGGCCCACTGGGGCATCAACAGACTGAGCTGCAGCATCACCAGTTGGTGACACACTAGGGTACCACTTCTGCCACCAGCGATGCACGGGACGGGGGCTGCAACAGCCACGCTTTGCCAGGCGGGTGCCCCATCCTCAGGGAGGAACTCCGAGGTGTGACCGTGCTGGGGGAGCAGCACTGGGCAAGGTGAGACTGGCAGCAGGTGCTTGGAGACCTCCAGCTCCGCGTGGCCTTGGGGTGGGAGGCACGAGGCACAACCCTGTCCCGCCCCGCCCCAGAGATCAACAGCAACCCCGCGCCCCTGCCCTTCCCCCACACCTCCACGAAGGCGTCAGTCAGGTCACTGGCTCGGTCCATCACTGGCAAATGGCGTCCGGCCACGATCTTGACCTTCAACTTCCCCGGCATCTTCCTGCCCCCAGCTGCAAGGAGAAAACAACAAGAGCAGCGTGTTTGTGTCCCAAGGAACGGTAACGGAGCGACGTGCGCATGCGCGAAGCTGGGCAACGGTAAGCAAGTCCCTCACTCCCCTCCATTCGGAGCGCCCACGGGCATAGCCCTTGAAAGGGGGGGGAAGGGGGGCATGCATGAACCCGCGCGCATGCGCAAACGTTCGATGCAGCCCGATTGGGAGAAAAAGTCGTCTTCCGGGCGCATGCGCCGGCGTTGCTGGGTGATACTAAGAGAGAGCCTGTTAATCGCGCCCAACGGTTATCGAAGGTTATTTCTTCGCACCGTTGTATCATACCAAGGTACCGCTCACCTTCACCTCCTCCCGGCGTGCTCCACTGAAAGGAATAGCAGGGGGCCCGCTCCTCCTCTAAACCAAAATGGCGGCCGCCCTGCGTACGGACTTAGACCTGGCTAGAAGGCGATGGTGTCGAGTACCGAATCGTCGATAGGCCACGAGCGAGGCTCGGGCTTACACTGTTGGGTAGAAAGGCGATGTGCTTGAATGCCGCATCATCGATTCAACATCACACGTCTCTCAGCCTCCAGGACACTAACGCGAGCGGGTGCGGAGGGTGGGATGCGGCAAGGCAAAGTGAAAGGTGGGGAGGGATGTTTCCGTATCTGCTCCCTGGGGCCCCCGCTCGTGTACCCTTCTCAGTGCTCTTTGGCAGAGAGAAATCGCTCCAGCTTGCTGCTGTCCCTAAGCCTCCCGCACGCTAATAGCACAGGTAGCAAAAGAGCCTCGCTGCCCCTACGGCCCATGAAATGCCAGGCCGTGAGCAGTATCTCTGCTCGCAGGTGCCACAGAAGTAAGCCCCAGAAGATCCAGTCAGTTTTAATACATCTGTGACGTTCTCCTGGTGTTATATGGACTGGTGATCTGCTAGGTCACGACAGTCCTCGACACTGGGAGCCAGCCTTACCCTGCTCTGCTGTGAGAACCCCCGTCCTGGGCTGTTCACGCACAGCCTCTGGCATGTAAACTGCTCTCAGCTACGTGAGTGGGCGCTTTTAGCCAGCCGCTGCTTGGATTGTGCATCCGAATGACACTAGCCAATATCTCTGGTCCCAGACACAACCCTAGGAACCTCCGTCTTGCAGTGTCCAGTTATGCCTGCTGGATGCTGCAAGCTAATATGAGTTCGTCAATTTAACAAAGAAATTGATATCTACCCGGCTTGTTATCCCAAGGGGAGTCTCTGACACGCTTCAGACCAAACACACTGCTTCAGGTAGAACAAACAAACAAGTTTATTAACTACAAAAGATAGATTTTAAGTGATTATAAATCAAAGCACAACAAGTCAGATTTGGTCAAATGAAATAAAAGCAAAACGCATTCTAAGCTGATCTTAACACTTTCAGTGCCCTTACAAACTTAGATACTTCTGACCACAGTCTGGCTGGTTGCCCTTCAGCCAGGCTCTCCCCTTTGATCAGCACTTGGTGGTGGTGTCTGTAGATGGAGGCAGAAGAGAAAGCCAGCATGGCAAACGTCTGTCCCTTTTATCATGTTCTTTCTTCCCCCTTGGCTTTGCCCCCCCCCTTCAGGGTCAGGTGAGTATTACCTCATTGCAGTCCCAAACTGACCAAGGGAAGGTGCGGATGACTCACTGGAGAGTCCAACAGATCCTTTGTTGCTGCTTAGGCCAGTGTCCTTTGTTCCTGTGAGGCTGGGCTGGGTTTGTCCCATACATGCCTTGATGAGGTGTGAACTGCCCCTCTGTTCCTGGAGAGTTTTGCCTGGGCTTGTTTTAAGCCATGAGGACACATTTTCAGGCTCATAACTGTATACATGAAATTACAACCTGTAACATTACTATAAGAACAATGCTCAGTGCTTCATGAGCCTTCCGAAGACACCCGACATGACAAACTTTGCATTAGATACCACACAATCATAAGGATGAACATGGAGGTGCAGGGTGTCCCCCCCGAGGTACAGAACGTCACACCCTCCTCACAGATTCTATGGTGGCATCAGTGAAGAACAAATGGAACTGCTCCTACTGCACCAAAAAAATCCATAGTATGATGCATGTGGGTGTAGGAGCACAGCAGCAAACCTTGATTTTTCTGGTTGAGTAGGGGCAGGATGTGTGTGCTCTTTTTAGAGGGAAGCTCTAGAGGCTTGGCTTGGCTTGGGGGCCAAAAAAAAGGTGAGCTCCAGCAGGGTCTAGGTGCAGCATATGTCTCTGAGGTGCTATTAAGCAGGGATGCATCTGGGTCTGTAGTTTGCCATGGAATTAGAGCAACCTCATGTTTCTATTTAGTTGGTAGATTCTTTTGCTTTGAGGATAACAAAAAAGATATGAGTCAGCTGCTAAAAATATGTTTTGGGGGGCTGTTGCACCGGTTTGCAATGGGGTTTGGACTTTATGTACTAATCCTCGTCGACGTCACGGTCTCCTTTGAGAACAGGACCCCGGCATTTCGTGAAGCCAGAGCTCGTAAGCTGGAAAAGTATGCCCCCCCGGCTGACAACCTGAGAGCGAAGGGCTACGAGGTGCAGATGGACACCCTGATTGTCGTAACCCTGGGCGCCTGGGACCCCTGTAACAAGCGTGTGCTGTGGACCTGCGTGATCGGTCGATGCTACGCATGGCTCATGCGACACCTCATGGTCTTAGACACCATCCAATGATCCAGGGACATCTACATCAAGCACATCACCAGCCACCGACGGTACCAGCAGGCGTGAGCCAGAGTGACATCGTTCTCCCACTACGAGAAAAGGACCAAGAGACCTTCTCCGTTGGATCATATGAACTGGAACCATAAACTCCCTGAATATTAAATCTCACCAAATAAGGGTCAATCCATCCTCATCATCATATCCACTCATTATACTCCATACCCGAACATAGCCACTCTATGAACTTCATACCCTCATATCTCAATGTCTGTACTTTGACCCATCAACCTTTTACCCCCAATCGGGGATATTGCAGATTATGTATTCCTTATGCCACCCGATCTTAAACCACACTTTGCACCCTCGATAATCTGTACGTTATTTCCTGATAATCAGAAACTTCTATGCTCAAACTCTGTTCACTTTTTTCTTAACATCATCTTAATAGAGTGATATCATTAATCAACTACAAGAAAGGGACCAAGAGACTTTCTCCATTGGATCATATGAACCGGAACCATAAACTCTCTGAACATTAAATCTCACCAAATGAGAGTCAATCCATCCTCATCATCATATCCACTCATTATACTCCACACCTGAACATAGCCACTATGGATATTGCAGATTATGTATTCCTTATGACACCCAATCTTAAACCAAACTTTGCACCCTCGATAATCTGTATGTTATTCCCTGATAACCAGAAACTTCTATGCTTAAACTCCGTGCCGTTGAGTTTTTTTTTTTTTTACATCATCTTAATAAAAATTTTTAGAACTGCTGTATCTTATTCCAGACATAAGTTAAAGGAATGTAGTTGAAACTGGTAAGCTCCATCAGAGTCCAGGTACCAGATATCAAGCTTGAATATTTTTCTAAAACATATTCTCTAGGAATTGCTTTGTTACACTGGAGATCAAACTACTAGATGATCACCACAGTGGTCCCTTCTAAGCTTGAACTCTATAAATTTACATGGTTTTCTTGTTCTTGGACCAGGATACATCAGAGTCCTTATTTCAGTGAAGTAGGAGCAGCTATACTTGTTTTCTATATAGATTGTACAGTTTGGGGCAAAAAATATTGCAAAGTTCCAAATGCTAGATTGTGTGTTTTGTGATGTTCCTAGAATCACAGGACTGGAAGGAACCTCAAGAGGTCTTCTAGTCCAGCCCCAGTATTATCTAGACCATCCCTGACAGGTGTTTGTCTAACCTGTTCTTAAAAATCTCCAATGACAGAACTCTCCTGGATCCATAGGGGTTCAAAGTTTGCAGGGGGGTTCTTTGTTTTTGTGCAATAAGAGCAGCTATACTTGATCTCTATTTTGATGTCATTTATAAAGAAAAAATAAATATGATGTTATAGGCAGAGTGGCTGTGACTGGATGGAACATCCTGCAACTGTCTGGGATGAGGCAGGATGAATTGAGTCTGGTCTATAATAATATAGAATGGGCTGGACTTAGTCCAGTGCCCCATCCCATTCCATCCAGGCTGAGTCTGGGTCTTAAAGGAACAGTGGTAGGAAAGAGCCACGGATATAGGCATGGAAGCACGGCTGCACACTGACACACTTGCATCTTAATCTGCCCACTACTAGCACTAGAGTTGACAGCAGAGAACATATGACCACAGCACATTCTCTGTTGCCCTTGAGCAGTGTACAGGCTTTTTTGACCATTAATAATTATGATCCAATATAGAACCAGAACGCCACCCTCATCCTCCATGCCCAATAGCCACCTTCAACACAGTCAACCATGTTGTGCTTTTTGAAATTTTGTTTTCCCTTGTCTTCCCTCAGAACACTACCCTTGCCACCATGGATGTCATCTCCCTATATACAAATGTCCCTCACAATGATAGCATTGCTGCCTGCCTCAAATTGCTACTAGACAATGGACAACATTCAGATCCACCTCAAACACACCACTAAACTCATGCCTTTCATCCTTACCCATAATAACTTAACATTTAACAATAAACACTGTATGCAAACCATGCAAACAGCCATGGTACTAGGATGGCTCACCAATATGCCAACCTCTTCATAAGCCACCTTGAGGAAGAATTCTGGAAAAGTTCACCACAAAACCAATGATATCTGATGAAAATATGATTGATGTATTTCCACTGGACAGATGGCCAAAACTCCCTTAAATTTCCACCACAACTTTAACTACCACTGCCCATTCATCAGACTCTGAAGAACACTCCCACACCAGCATCAACTTCCAGGACAAAACAATCAGCTTTGGCATCCTTACGGACAACTATATACAAGAAGCTCATGGATCACCACACTTACCTCCACAAACCCAGTAATCATCCCAGACACAACAAGAAATCTGTTATCTACAGCCCAGGCATTCAGATACCACAGTACATGCTCCGAGAAGAAAGTCCATGATATGCACCTTTACACACTTAAAACCACCTTTTACTAAACACAGATGCTCCACTAGAGAAGTAGATTGCATCATGGAATGGGCCACCCAAATTCCCTGAGAGAACCTGCTTCAGTGTGGGGAGAGAGAATCCTCCAACCAAACACCCCTAGTTGTTGCCTACCATCCCATACTAGTACCGATATGGGGTATCATTAAACAATTACAACCTATACTCAATGGGGACCTGTAGCTCCTGCCTGGGAAATGTTAAAGCCAGCCCTGCAGAGGGCTGGGGCTGTGGAAGGAAAGACTTGGGCTGATTCGGGAAACAGCTGCAGTTGGGCCACGCCCCAATCAGGCCCCAGCTGGCCTGTATAAAGAGGCTGGGAGCCAGGAGCTTAGCAGTCTCTTTCTGCACTCAGAGAGAGAAGGGCCTGGCTGCAGGGAGCTGAGACAGGGTACCTGAGTGGAGCAGGGCTGGGGAAAGGCTGGGGAGCTCCAGCCTGAAAAGCCCCAGGCTGCGGCCTAGCATTAGGCCAAGGGGTACTGGGGGTTGCAGAGGGCAACCCAGGTGTAGGCCAAGGCAGCAGGTCCAAACCCTCCTTGCCAGTGATGAGTGGCTGATACTGCAGTCTGCCCCAGGTGTGGGGCTAGATGATGACTGGCAGTGGCCTGATACTGAGGTGAGGTGGGGTTAGTGGGTGGGGGTTCCCCTGGGAGAGGAGACCCAGTGTGTGTGGGTACTGCCAGGGGGCAGCACCCAGAGCAAGGGGCACTGGGGTCCTGGGAGGGACATGGGGGCCAGAAGCGGCAAGGTGGATCACCGGCTTGCAGAGGGTGCTCCGGAGGCTGGATCGAGCTAATTTCTGGAGATGACCAGCAGGAGGCGCCGCAGGGGTGAGTCCGACCCCTTACAGGACCACATTCTGAAAGAAATCTTTCCCAACCCCCTCTTCTGGCCTTTAAACAACCTTGCCAAGCCTATCATCATAAGCAAGCCCTCCACAGGTCAGGACAACTTATAGTGACACCAGACCCTTCCAAAGCAGCAGATGCAAAACCTCAAGACATATGTCCATTGCTATGCTGATCAATATTCTCCACAACACATCTGTCAAGATCCATGGTCCTAGAAGTTGCTATCACAACATGTGGTGTACCTCATCCAGTGTACTAAATGCCCTAATCACTACTATATGGGCAAAACAAGATATTCAGTACGCTGTCAAATGAATTAACATAGAAAAATGATAAAAGACAAACACCATATCACTTGTGGTTGGACACTTGTTTGCATAAAACAGTCACTCCATATCAGACCTCTCAGTCCTCATCCTCAAAGGAAACCTGCACAACACCTTCATAAGATGAGCCTGATAACTTTGCTAAACACTAAAACTCATGAACTTTGAAGATACTGGATTTATGGCTCATTACAACAATCTAACCCCCTAACCTTCCTTTGTCCTATAATTGCAGAGGTATTATGGGTAACTGCCCACTTCACCTTGAATGACTCTTACTGCATGTTAACTCCTTGTGCTAAACAATCTGTTCCACCTTGTGAGACTGAGTACCTTTTCAAGACATGAAGAAGAGCTCTGTGTAAGCTCAAAAGCGTCTCTCTTTCACTAACAGAAGTTGGTCCAATACACCCACCTTGTCATTCTAAAATTTATTGAGGTTTTTAATCTCATGATTTTTGAACATTTAGGATTGGCAATATTGTATGTCTATGGATTTTTTTAAAAAAAGTTATTTATGGGATGCTCCAGATTTCTTAAACAGAACCAAAAGGAATGTAGACCAATAAATAACAGAGCCAGAAATGGGAATTGTTTTTTTTTTTAATGAAATTTTCTCTCTTTTTCAAAATTCAGAGTTTCTGCTATCACGTAATGCAGTCTTAAATGTACATAACACTTTTTATCCCAAAAGGATCCCAAGGTACTTTATATATATATATTGTTGTAAAATACCACTGCTGTGCAACTACACCTCTACCCCGATATAACGCGACCCGATATAACATGAATTCAGATATAACGTGGTAAAGCAGTGCTCCGGGAGGGCGGGGCTGCACACTCCGGCGGATCAAAGCAAGTTCGATATAACGCGGTTTCACCTATAACACGGTAAGATTTTTTTGGTTCCCGAGGACAGCGTTATATCGAGGTAGAGGTGTATGTGTTTACCGAGCGGGAGAGGCGCAGGGCTCCCTGACGGTGGCGGGATGCACCGCATGTGCCCGGGGCGGGCCGGGGGGGCGGGAGGCTCCGCGGGGAGGGCAGCGCGTGCGGCCGGGGCGCTGTGTGCTAATGCTCCCGGCCCCTGCGAAACTGCTTTTTTTTTCTGCTGCCTTTTTTTCTTTTTTTGCTCCGCCCCTCCCCCCCCCCCGGGCGTCCCGATATTTCATCCCTGTGATCTGGTCACCCTATACCCACTGTTTCTGAAGTGTCTGAGGTCACACAGTGAAGAAATGGCAGAGCTAGGAATAGAATCCACATCCCCAAATTCTAGTCTGGTGTTCCATGCTGCCTATGTGTAGTAACTCTGCTGCATCATCAATTTAAGAATTCTTGTAGACCCTTATACTCAATCACTGACCATCAGGATATGCTAAACCAAGAAGTTACTTCAAACATATTTATTGTCACAGCATGTATATTTTCTATATAATTATATGACACAGTTGATTTTTATAAATACTGCCCTTATGCAACATACAATCTATGGTATTTAAAATAAGTTAAATCAACAAGGTTTTGTGGAAATTAAATTGTTTTATAAAAATTATGCTAAAATACCTAAAATTTAATTTTAAAATTCTTCAGAAAGATATTATTTTTCTATTGTCTATAATTTAGATGAAAGTTATATCCCTGAAAAAAAAAATTCTACAGGAAAGCTTAACATTTCTATAGGAAAGCTGATCTCTACTAAATAAGACATTTCCCTAATGACTATTGGCCCTGTTGTCAATTCCCTGTCTATTTTGTTTTGTGTTTCTTTCAATAAAAGACCAATTCATATTTGGGCAAGCAACTTCTAAACCACTGAACGAAAAAACTCTCAGTGATTTTTATTAGGTTTTTTTTTTTTATATATAGATCAGGAAATAGCTGGAGGCAGTACTAGCCAAATAAATTACGGTAGTTTGCAACATAAGGGTACGTCTTGCCAGACAAAACAAAAAATGTGTTTCAATCATGTTGGCTCCCTTGAGTTGAAATGCCCTCTTAATTCTCTTTAAAATGCAAACCGAAGTGTTTTGATGCTTTATTAGCGGTTCATGTTGTAGCTAAGGTTACCCCCAGTCTACAACATGGCTTCAAATGTGTTAAGCTGTATCTGAATAAGTGGTAAGAGGGCTTTTCAGTCATGTCACCTTAAGCTAACAGTAGCGATAAACATTCTTTTCACTCATCAAGAAAAGGCCTAAGACTTTCAAAGCAGATATCTTGCTAATATTTATCTAAAAACAGTTTTTACTCCTGGAGGAATTCTGTGCCAAAAAAATAAAAATTCTGCACATAATATTTTAAAATTCTGCATATTTTATTTGTCAAAATAACACAATATAGTCACGCCAGTTTCAATTATTTTGGTAATTTATTTCAAAATACCTGTCAGCAACTATGTCTGTAACAATATAGACAACAAAAAAGATTCAGGAAATGTTTTTTGACAGGTAGCCTTACTAGGCATATCAATATAGAACTCTGAGTAATAGATCATTTAAACTACAATACAGAAACATATTTCCCACACCCCGGAGGAACAGTGCAAAGGCTTGGGAGAGTCGGGGTAACAGAGGAGCTTAGGTAGAGGGAAGTAATTGTTGGGAAGAATCCTGGGAGTGAATCTGGAAGGTTGTTGGCTGTGGGTGGGAGAAGTACAGAAGAGGGGTGTTTTTTGGGGGGAGGTGAGTGTTAGGGAGTTGGGGAGCCTCTGCCATGCAGACCCTGGCTGACCCCTAGCCTCTCCCATTCAGTCAGGCACATCTGCCCCTATCCACATATGTTTCTGCACCTCCACTCAGCCACCCCCTCCTCTCCCAATCCCCATGAGTCCCTGCACCCTGCTCCCCACATCCCCATGTGTTTCTGCACCCACACTCAGCTGCTCCCTCTCCCCATGTTCCCTGCACCGCCATTGCCATTCAGCCCCTGGCTCAATGCTTTCACCCTACTAGTTCCTATGCCTCCACCCTAGTCTGTCCCCCCCTCTAGCCCTTCTGAAGCCCAATCTATGTGACGCCCCAGCAGTCCTGTGTGCCCTGCTCTGTCTGTCCCTGCATATCCTGTGTCTTCTCACCTGATCTTCCGGTCAGGGTGCTGTGAGGATCACAGCCTCACCGCCTCCTTGTCCACGGCTGCCTTCTGTTCTGGTGCCACAGCAGCCCATAGTGGATGAAAGGTGTAACCGCAATGTCTCTCCGGCAGAATGTATTTTCTGCAGAGAAAAACAAATCCGTGGGAAACATGAATTCTGCACATGCACAGTGGTGCAGAATTCCCCCAGGAGTAAATTTTGCTTATTAACAGTTAGAGGATTTGGGCTCAGTTTCTAGTTTTATCATGCTTAACAATCTCTTGGTTAGTGACATCCTGTGAAAAAGACCTTTGTCAACTATATCAGCACAGGGAGCCTAGCATTCCAAAGAAATGGTGATTTCTGGTAGAACCCTACGGTAAATTTTGAATGAGGCTGGAGTGAAAGCTACAGACTTATAATCTAAAAATCTATTATTATTCTTTATGCATTGCTTGCATGGATGCCTCCATCCTGAGTGATATGTATGCTTTCAGTATGTGACCTATCCAGAAAATCCTATGTCCACTGGATCTACACACACACACACTGTTTCTGTCCTTGTGCCCTCATTCAAGAATTTAGAAGGGGGCACAGCCCCAACCACTACTTAGTGCTCATTCTTTCTCCATCTATTTGATATGATATAGTGTTGAAACACTAAATCATCTTTATTAGATCAGGAAACGTGGTGAAATCCTGCCTTACTGATACTGGTGGGAGTTTTGCCATTGACTTCAGTGTGGCCAGGATTTCAGCCTTGAGGTTTCTGATCTGTAACAAAGCATCTCAATTAGCTTCAATAGAAGGTTAAGAGATGCTGTGATCACAGTCTACTACTTACCTGGACAGAAGATTTCTCTTAGTATAGGTTTTATTCATGTAGCTGACAAAGACAAAACAAGATCCAATGGGTAGAAGTTCAAGCTAAACAAATTCAAAATGGGAATAAGGTACACATTTTTAATAGTGATTTACCTCTGGAACAAGCTACCGACAGTGTGGTAAATTCTAGTTACTTGCAATATTTAAATAAAGACTGGATGTCTTTCCAAGAGATATCTGTAATTCAATCACATTATTGGGCTCGATGCAGCAATTACTGGGTGAAAAATCAATGGCCTTTTCTATGCACAAGGTCAAACTAGATGACCAGAATGGCCTTTCCTGGCCTTAAAAGAATCTGTGAATCTTTATAGAATCAAAATAAGGATAATAAAATAGCCTTATACGCAGTAATTTCTTTGTCAAGTCCATTCTAATCAATTTCCAAATGAATGGAACAGAGAAAATTGTTAAGATTCATATTCAGGATATAAAATCAAATGTTCCCAAATCCAGAAGCTTTATTTTATGGAAAAATAGAATACAGAATGGCTTCACAATTTCCTTTAAAGTTTCTGGAGATCTCAGAAATCTCCAAAAGTTGAATATTGAACCAATGAGACAACAGATAAAGTCAGATCTAGATAATTGAGCAAATATCCCTATAATACTTATGAGATGAGCTGCTCTAATAAAAATAAATGCTTTTCTTTGGCTTTTAAATCTGTGGGAATATTTATTTGGTATACTAAATTGATTAAAACTCGCACTGACTTTTTGTGGAAAAATAGAAAACCTTATGTTTAGGGAAAAAACAAGGAGGCCCCTCAATTTTCCAGATAGACAATTGTATTTCTGGTCAGCTCATGTGGAATATCTTACTAAATGGATAACAAATGGGATCAGTTTTTCACTTGGACCCAAACAGAACAATACTATACTAAAAATTCTATCTTGATAATTTGTCCTGCATCTAAGTCCTGATCTCTGGCCCATTGAAGTCAATGGGAGTCTGCTGACTTCAGCAGGCTTTGAGTCAGGCTCACATGATACTGATGATTATTTCCCATCCTCTTCAAGGACAATTGTAGTGAGTCGGTGTGGCTCCCCTCCTGCCCAGAAGAGGGAGCCCACGTGCAGGCACCAGAGTGGGTGGGACCACCACCACCTGTCCCCGCCCCCCGGAAGTCAAGGGGCGGGACAGGAAGTATAAAGGCCGGCCGCCAGAGCTCAGTCGGCGGCCAGCCACCACAGGGAGCAGACGTGTGGCCGGGAGCTTCCGGCCAGGAGACCGCCGAAGACCGAGGCCTGGACCCTAGCTGGCCCGAGCTACCCTGGGCACGCTACGAGGAGGAGCTGCCGGAGCCCGTCCGCTCCCGTCACTGGGAGAATCCCTGGGAACCCCACCCCACCAACCCTGAGGGTGAGACTGTACCCGAACCCCTCCGCCCCTGCTGCTACCCAGAGGAGCCGCCTGAGGACCGTTGGCCTGACTTCCTGGCAGAGCTACCGGACCTGCCACCGAGCCCTGGCAGAGAGGAGACCATGCAGATGGACTGGCCCGAGCCCGGCGCGACGAATGAGGTAGGCTTTGAGGGGGATCGTGGAAGTAGCCCGGGGGTAGCTGACCCCGGTCCGGCTGCAACCGAGTGTGAGCCTATGTCAGTGTGTTGCGGTCTGGATACCCCACTGACCAGCAGCAGCAGTAACCGCTGCTAGGACCCCGGGCTGGAACGCAGTGGAGTGGGTGGGCCTGCGTTCCCCCCTGCCACCCCCGCTCACGGGTGGCAGGTTTCCCCCTCACCCAACGCTCGGCTACAGAAAGCCTAGGCGTGCCTTACCTGAGCTTCTGAACTGCTTGCTCGCTCAGCCCCCTGCAAACCAGGGCCTGAGCTTAACTGTGTTTGCCCCGCCCTGATCCAGGGCCTGGGCTTCTGAACTATTTGCTCGCTCAACCCTGCAAACAAGGGCCTGAGCTTAACTGTGTTTGCCCCGCCCTGATCCAGGGCCTGGGCTCTGAACTGTTGGCTCGCTCTGCCCTGCAAACAAGGGCCTGAGCTTCACTGTGTTTGCTCCGCCCCTGCAGTCAAGGGCCTGAGCTTTAACTGTGGTTGCTCCGGCCCTGCACCGAAGAGCCGGAGCTTCGGGACTAACTGACTGCTTGTTCCCACAGTAGCGAGTCGGTGTGGCTCCCCTCCTGCCCGGAAGGGTCGAGCCCCGGCTAAGACCTACTACAACAATCCATAGCTCATTGAAGTAATGGAAAGACTTCAGTAGGTTTTGGATTAGGCCCATACCATGCAGTTTACAAAGATGGAGAACCATAAAATAAAAATATTCTGTTTTGTGGTTATCTGCTCTACTTAATTCCAATTTCCCTGGAGGAATGGGGAACAAAGAATTGTGATTTAAAAAAAAATAATTCACCAACATGGAAATGTATATTTTTAGCTATTGCAAAATATTATATATACACCAACCCATTCACACACTAAATAATTGAACCACAAAAGCTACACCCTTATAAAATAAGTAGATTGCTTTAATAAATCAATATTTACTTATGGAACAAGATACACGTTTTTAGATAACAGAAAAGTTTGAAGATAAGTAGACTTCAATATTTTGAAAAACAAAATATTTGATTTCTATCTTCCCTTTCATATTGAAGCTGAATATGAGTTGAGCTAGTTCTGTAGTCTTACGTCTGTGTATGAGGCAAACAACAATATTGTATGTACTTAATATTTTGCGTTTCACTGTATTTAAGAACAATTGAATTAGAGCAGTGATACAAATGAGAAGGCTGGAGAGATGATTTATTTTCTCAACAGGGGAGACCTAGTTCAGAATTCTCTACATGCACAGGCACGCACAGTCTAACAAAGACATTACAAGCAATATACTAATAATAGCTATTACACAGCGCTTCACATTTCCAAAGCTCTCAGTAATTAACACCTATATTAATAATTACATCATATGTAACTATGTTATCAGTATTTATGTCCAAATACATTCTCATTAGTTGTTTGGTGATCCTTTAACATTGTTGTCCTTGCAACTTCTCAGGACTAATTTCTAGAAATTAACCCTTTTACGGGTATTACAATACATCAAACTAAAACAACTATTCTACATTTGTTAGGTTTTTCTTTACTGTCTTTAGCATTGTTGGTACTTTATGCTTATTTTTTCTGCACTATCGTAAATTAAATAAAAAATTAATGCCTCCTTCTCCCTTCCCCCCCAAAAAGAAAATTTAGGGGGAGGGAGTATTACTAGCCTTCAAGTTTTACATTTTTAAAGTGTTGTCAGGGTCAAAGATGATGATACCCCAGCTTCAAAACAATGTAGTGCTTGTGAAAAGTGGACAGCCCTTGTTCGTCCAGCTCACAGGTATAGCATGGGCAGCAAGGGTAAAAACTTACTCCCCCTCTCCCACAACAACCAGTCCTGTTTTTTTCAGAGGGAGGTTATTTTCAGTAGAGTGGCTGTACATACAGTTTTATCTGTAGTCTGCATGACCCTTTACAGGCTATTTCTTAGAGCATTAAAGAGATTTAGCTGGCTCATAAGCTAAACAATAAGGCTCTGTATTCTAAAACTTACAATGAATGCTGTTCTTAAGATCCATGTGATGGGTGGGCTTCTTGTGTGCCTCGGGAATAGCCAAGATGCGTCAAGCTATTATGTTTTAAAAAGCATTCATCAAAGAAACTCAATGAGGTTTCACTTTCAGCCGTCAGACATGACTCCCTGGTTTGCAATGCCTTGTCTCCAGCCAGTCACAACTTTTCACCGGAATATCTCATGTAGGCTTGTGTCTACACTAGAATCTTCAATTGTGTTTGACAGCAGATTATACATGTTCCACATTCCCCCTCCCCCAATTTAATGTTAAATGTGTGTGGCCTGCTGCTGCAGAAAAGCTCAACAAAGCTCAACACTTATTTTAACCAAGCGTTGTTACATCATACCATGAAAACACCAGTTGAGGAAGACAGCGGAGAGAACTGTGTGACACCGCTCTGGAGCAGTGCTTTGAAAAGCCTGCCCTAGAAGCTTTGTCTGGGGAGTGAGCAAATTGGAAAAATTGGCCCCTTCATCACAAATCCCTGGTGGAATAGAGGGAGGGTGATGTCCTCTTGCAGACGCTCCCGGAAGAAAGGGCAGTGAGGGACGGATGTATGATGCCATTTGTGTCACTGGTGGTGCAGGTTGGCTAGAGAGCAACGTAGCTGCTGCTGCTGCACACAGCAGGCTGTGAATCGAAACTCTACGCTAGGGAGCTGACCGGGGGACATCCTGGGCATGTGAGTGAGGTTCAGCTGGAGCCCAAAGAGGAAGGGATGTCCCTGACCCATGACTGATGCTGGCACTGGAACTCTTAGTTGCTGATCAAGGTGACTGCAGTTGATAAAGCTGATAACAGTATAGTGATTTCTGGGTGAACTCCTGCCTCCCCAAAGATGATAGGAGACATCTCCATGCTCAGGCAATGGGTGGGAGTTTGGAACCCACTACCCAGCAGACCCACTAGCACTACACCTCTTTTCACTGCAGAAAATTCTAGGGTAGACACAGCTTTAGATATATCTCATACATGGTGGAAAAGAGAGGAGGAGATGGGTGATCTGACTTCTTGGCACATGTTCAGCTATTGTGAATTAATCTAGCCTGCCATCATGACTACTAGCTACCCAATGCTTCAAACTCTTATTGTAAACACTTCTTGGCATTTATGCAATGCTTACATCTTAACTGCAAACTATTGTACAGTAGAAACCTTGTTACTGGGCAGATTAAGGCAGGATCCTTGGTCTCACTGTTCCTTCCTGGGTCCTGGATAGCATCCATGCTTGTCCTCCTCTGTTTAGTCTTAATTCATCCCTGGCACAGTTATGTTCATTGATACACATGACCCTGTTAACAGAAATTTATGGAGCACTTTGAAATATGAGCATAGTGTCCCCCAAACTGCTTTCAAAATATGAAAAAAGCTCATTCATCAGTCCTGATCTTTCCTTCCTTTGCTTTTCTGTACAGGAAAATTATGGGCATGATCTTGGACTATCTAACCATTTGACCGTGGTGTTGGTAGACACTTACTTTGATTTTATTAGCAAACATCATTAAGTAGGACTGCTTCAAAAGCCTAAACAGGAATATAATATTATCTAATTTAATACCTCTCTAAGGTGATGATTGACATTACTGAAGTGGCTTACAAAAAACATACAAAATATTAAAACCAGAACTAAAGGTGAATAGGCCACCAGCCAGTACCAAAGGATCAAGCAGATGGACAAATCCAGGATGATTACCTGAAAGCTTCTACTAACATGAAAGACAATTCCTAATTAATGCATAAAATAAGAAGAAAGATTACCAAGTTAAAAAAAAAAAAAAAAAGAATGGAACAAAGGATGGAATCCCAAGGTGGTCAAGGGTAAGGACCTTAGTGTGTTCCCTTCAGAGACAATTTAAAAAAAATTTCTCTTCAGTAGAGACATCTCAAAATCTAATGACTGTAGAAGAATGTTAAAGCTTCTACTGGGTTAAAAAAGGAAGTCGTTTGTTTTAGAGTCCTTAACTCATCAATATGAAAGTATCATGGCTATGACGCTTCAGAAACTGTCCGATTAGCAAACACTTGCATGAGATTGTTTTCTCTCATAACATTTTTTTTACATTAAATGTAAAGAATGGAAGCTAAGGTTAAAACACTAAATCTATCTAAAAGCTGAAAGGGCAGGAAACTCAGAGCAAAGGCTGATGTGCCATTCTTAATTCTTTTACTTTGGGACTGAGATTCTCCCAGCATGATGTCTGCTGCTAGAAATACATGCAGTTGAGACAATGGCCACAAAAGCATTAACTCTCTTATTTGTGCCTAGGTGTTGTATCTTCTTTCCAAGTACTTAGATGACCTCCATCACCATAATAACTGACAATTTCTCAAGTATTTCCTATGAGGAGAGAAGTATTATTATTCGCATACTACAGCTAAGGAATGGAGGCACAGAGAGATTAAGTGACTCACCTAAGGTAACACAAGAAGTCTGTGGCAGAGCCAGGTATTGAATCCTGACTCTCAGTCGAGCACCTTAACCACAGATCATCCTTTGAGACCAGGATGATTTCTAAATACCACATGAACTTCAGTGCCTAGCTCAGCAGGGTAAACTAAGAGCAGAGTTTCAGCCTTAACTCAGATGTTTTTGTTTTTGTGGATTTGGAACAGAACTTATATTGTTTTACCCTTGATATTTTGTGTGTGTGTGAAAAAAGCATGACAGCATTGATTTACAAATTTAAAAGGGCATGAACTTTTGCAGATAACATCCTAAACATCTTTCTTGTGGTATCTCCTATGTTAAGGGTCCCAGATAATGAAAACACAATATGCAGTCAAGGATTTGTTTTGTTAAATAATCCTTTCTGAAATATTATTACAACTTTACTATTTGTGGATTAAAAAGGAGTAGTTATATAGCGTGTGATACATTATCATTAATCTGTGGCCACTAACTAATATGATCTTTTATTCGAACTAATTTGTGGGCTTCAGCATTGTCACTACGCCCACACAACTTTATACACACATTAGCTATTTATTATAATATATGCTGATGTGTCTTCATCTTTATTGCAGCTGACCCAGAAGCTGTTCCTGAGGTCCCAAACCAATGTTTGAGAGAGACTGGAGTATGGATGAAAGAGAGTTGGCTGAAGCTCAAGCCATATAAAAGAGTGAAGTGATACTAGCAGGTTGGGGGAAGCAATGGGAAGGTATGGTGATGACTATTACTTCACCTGTCATTGAGGGTGTGTGCCTGCTATTTGTAATTTATTTTCATAATCTGGGATTGTGTTACATGATCAAAGAGCAGCGGTGTCCAGGAATATTTTTTACCATCTGTACCTGGCAAGAAGATGGCGACTGTTTTGTTAAAATGCAGACCTTGTAATTATAACCTATTCCCTTTACACGTCAAGACTGACTTGCTGTAATGCACTATACATAGGGCTACAATCTAAATCCATCTGGAAGTTTAAGATGGTGAAATATTCAGGTGTCCCACAATTAACAAATTGGTGCTTTCTGAGTAGAGCACATACCAGCACTGGCTGCCCATCGGTTTCTGGAATGAATTTAACGTATTGATTTTAATCTATAGAAATCTAAGTGATTTGGTGCCTTCCTACTTGAGAGACCACCTCTCTCCTATTCCCTACTGCTACAGTTGCAATCAGCAGAGGCACTAGATTTAAGACAGAGGAGGGTGGCGAATGTTCTCTGCTTCCCTTGGATTAGAATAGATTTACATGGATGCATTTGAGTAACTGCACCATACAGAGCATTTTAGCCTTAATAGGTATCAAATAAACCTATGACGGGGTAAGGCAGGGAAGAGGTATCATGTTTCTTGTAATTTAATCATGCCTGCAGACCTTTTGGAAGATGTTATTATGAGCTGGATAAAACCTCGTAAATTAAGTTAAAATCCCACTGAGACTGATAAGTGTGAATTCACTTTTCAATTAACTTACTTAAGCATAAGCCCCTTCCTAAGGCAAAAGGTGGGTGTGAACCTGCCTAGAAGCTTTTGGCTGAGTATTGTTTTGGGTAGGGGTCAAGAGAGAAGACATACCGTAGAAACTGAAGACAGACAAAAACAGAGAAGGAAAGGCAGAGGGGGGGGAAAGGAAGGAGGGGGGGGGTCAAAAAAGCCTCAGTAGCCTGTGAGCACAGTGTGACCCTACAGAGAACTTTTGGGTCTGTTGGCTAAAGAGGCTTGGCAGCTAAACTTGCTCCTTTTGTTCTTGACTCCTTCTGCAATCAGAGACACAATACTTTGTACATTCTTTGTAAATAAAGCTGCATCAAAGAAATTCCTGTCACCTATTTCTACTCCCATTTGGAACATCTCCAGAGTCTGTAATTCAAGTACTGTAGCTGCTCAGGTCAAAAAGAGGCAACAATATTGAATACAATTATTCAAATTGTGACTGGATACACTGTTCCAGCCTTCCTTCTACTAGGTGTGCTTTGATGAAAGAGTGGGGGTGGGTATGAAGATGTAACTGGTTATGATGAGAGACATTAAAGACAAATATTGTGACTTTAGCCTTTAAGGTACAGCACATAGGAAGTGGCGATCTGGAGCTGCACACTGCTTCAGATGAAGCAGCTAAAGAGGCATTTGCCTCAGGGAAGAAGTACGGTTCTAGGAGCTCATTAACATCCTGGAGAAAAGCTATACCCGATATGGGGTGCAACCTAATCCTTACACTTCATTGGTCCTTTTCTTTGGGCCAGTGTGAAGAGTGAAGTCATGTCCTCACTTTCTCCTTTCTGTCTTTGGGGAGCATAGGGAAGTAGGGAGGGAGTAATCCTTATGCTTCCCAGAGAGTAGGAACTGCAATTCTGCCAACCCCTTACACAGGCTGTGCAAGGACAATGGAAAGTTCCCTGGGCCCTCACCATCCACTGCACACTAGCATAGGGGCCAGAAACAATCTAAACAAATAAATAATTACTAGGGATTGCACGAATATAGATAGACACAGCTACAAAGCATGTCTGGATTAAGCAGGTATAGGTCTACTGCTAAAATATCTAAATTATAGTATTGTGCTGAATAAAATGGTAGATACAGGATGATATAACTGAAGTGAATATTCAAATTGGTAAGAGAAAGGGAGACAAGGAGATTTCTAGCTTCAATTCTCAGCTACGCAACTAAATATGTCATGACCAACTCTGTTGTCCTTCTCTTTAAAATTGTGTTGCTTTTGTGGATTTTTCCTCTCTTCTCTGTGTGCAGTATGTGTGCAAAAATCAGTTTAATTTATGAAAAATGAAGCTAAAGTATAATGTTGGGGAAAAAAGACCACTACTGGCAGCCTAAATCTTCACCCAAATTTCAACCAAAACCAAACCCTTGAGATGTCCAATATTGTTTATTTGTTTAAGTGTTTACTTGAACCCTATACAATTATCATTTTCAATGAAAGCTGCAAGTGGAAATGCTCACATATCATTAAAGGGTCTTTTTATTATTATTTCATAATAAGCAAGAAGCAGACAGTACTGGTAACCTTTCAAGAAAGAGTGATAAGATATCCAGCCCAGACAAGTTCAGATAAAGTTCAAATGCTTGATTAACTTTTGGATTCCTGTTCAAAACAAATTCTCAGTACATCTGAGGTTTATACCTCACTAATCTAAATGACAAAATGGCTCTCACTTTAAATTCTATGATCAACCTACTGTTAGATTAATCCATTCTAGATTTACAAAGTATAACCGAACAGCAGAACTTTGTATTATATTTTAATTAAGTCAATTGAACATTATATTTTAATTAAGTCAGTTGAATTACTCCAGATTTAGAGTGGTGAAAGAGCGGGAACTTTCCCCTTATCCTTATCAGTATCTAACTCAAATGAAAAATCTGTTACTATACTGAATTTTTCCAGTACACATTTCATTCACAGGAAATGGGGAAAGGAAAGGATACCACAGAGAGAGACGACAAAAAAAAAAAAAAAAAAGAGGAAATGAGATGCTAGATGTTTCCTCTTTTCAAAATGCTATTGCACTTAAGAGCCAAAACTTAAATGTAAACCAAAGGGAGTTTGGGATGAATAAAATTTCCAGGATTGACCCTTTATACAGGATCTTTCATCCAAGGATTCCAAAGTGCTAAAAATGGATTCTCGTGTTACCCTTGCAAGGAAGAAAGCATTATGCCTCTTTTACAGATGGAGAAATGGTGGTAGGGAGTGGTTAAGTGATTTGCCCAAGGTCCCCAATGCAAGTGAATGGTAGAATCAGGAAATAGTGTCTATAACTCTTGATTGTACCTCTTGCTCTGACCACAATATTTCAGTCCTTCCATTTTCAAGTTGTGCTGTATTTTTAAGGCAAGAAGAAAGAATGACTGGAATATAGCTTCACCCCTTTTGACCCATGCGGTTAATCGATATTCAGGGTGTTGTGGGATGTTTCTGTTAGGAGAAGTTAATGATTGAGTCAGGTGTTTATTTGATGCAAGCCTGTTTAATTACAAAGAATGTTCACAAAATCCTACAGCAGGAGGCAGCTTCTTTGCTGATATTTTCAAGGTTCTTTCCAGCCAGCTCTCTGACCAAAAAAACCCTGCTCCCACTTGGCTTCTCCTGCTGTCTGCTTTTGCCCACAGATATATATATCTCCACCAACCACGAGCCAGTCCCCCACATAGCTCAGCTTCTGACCAGCCTTGCATGTGGCCTTGTGTTTTTGGCAATGGCTCTTATTGTTTCAGCTTCTTACTCCACAAAGGAACTCATCTACTTTTTGCATTTATCTTTCATAAAGGGCAGCTATCGTACCCACCAGCTTCAATGGTTTCACCCAACCTTCACCATAACAATAACATATTTTATTGAACTAGGACATGGGAAGTTGTAGCAGTAACATTTGATCTCAGTTAGGGAGACCATCATTGCAGTGCTTTCTGCAGGAAATTGGTAGAACAATTCATGCTGGAATTAAAATCTTACAGGGAAATGATAACATTTTAATATCCATCATCATCATCAACCAAGTGGCTGCATGAAGATACCTGCATTGTATATGAAATAACTTATTACTACTCACTTCATACAAAATTGGTGTAATCGTGGGCATTGGTTTCCTGATTTCTATAGGGGTGGTGGGCAAGTTCACAGTTAAAACATACTCCATTTCCTATAGGGGAAAAAGCAATTAGGGATACAGAATTCCTCAAGGTCACTGTAATACAGCTGTCCACTACCCTAGTGCCCCCTTATGGCTAGAGGTCACTCTACAGCATCCTGCCTATGTTTTCCTCCTTTTCTGGCCCTTTTAAGAACTCACAGCCTACAGGGAGTTCAAACAAATCCCCTCTGGGGTCCACTTTATTGAGTCCTCTGGGTTCACTCTGGTCCTCTAGGCCTCAACCCCTATTCAGTGTTTCTCTGCTAATTAATCCAAAAACAACATAAACACAAACTCACACACTCTCTCACCTGCTTGGACAGAGCTCTCCTGCTCTTCCCTAGTAACTCAGGAGCCTTCTTACTCCCTGCAATTTCTACAGACATCACCACTATCTCCTGGATTTCCCCCGTTCCCTACACCTTCCTGCTCTTTTATATGAGGATTGCCTGATTCAACCCAGATGTGGTTCATTCAGTAATCAGGGCTGGCTTAACTAGGGTTACCATACGTCCGGTTTTTCCCGGACATGTCCGGCTTTTCGGCACTCAAACCCCCGTCCGGGGGGAATTGCCAAAAAGCCGAACATGTCCGGGAAAATGCCGGCCAGGCACTTCCCCTCCCGCGGCGGCTCTGCTCCTCCCCTGACTCTTCGGCTCTGTTTAAGAGCCGAGCTGCCCGAGCGCTATGGGCTTCAGGCAGCCCCCTTGCCTCCGGACCCCAGCCGCCGGCCGGGCACTTCCCCTCCTGGGCTCCGGCGGCGCAGGGTCCGGAGGCATGGGGGCTGCGCGAAGCCGGTAGCGCTGGGGCAGCTCGGCTCTTAAACAGAGCTGAAGAATCAGGGGAGAGCAGAGCCTCTGGCCGTGGCGGCTCTGCTCCTCCCCGACTCTTCGGCTCTGTTTAAGAACCGGGCTGCCCGAGCGCTACCGGCTTCGGGCAGCCCCCATGCCTCCGGACCCTGCGTCGCCGGAGCCTGGGAGGGGAAGTGCCCGGCTGGGGGCGCAGGGTCCGGAGGCAAGGGGGCTGCCCGAAGCCCAAGCGCTACCGGCTTCACGGTTTGCTGGGCAGCCTCCAGACCCTGCGCCCCCGGCTGGGCGCTTCCCCTCCCGGGCTCCAGCTGCACTGAGGAAGTGCCGGCTGGGGGCGCAGGGTCTGGGGGCTGCCCAGCAAACCGTGAAGCCGGTAGCACTCGCGCAGCCCTTTCCGCGTGGCTGGGAGTGGGAGGGAGGAGGGGCGGAGTTAGGGCGGGGAAGGGGCGGAGTTGGGGCGGGGCGGGGCTGGGGGTGGGAAATGGGCAGGGCCAGGACCCCGTGGAGGGTCCTCCTTTTTTATTTGTTAAGTATGGTAACCCTAGCTTAGCCCCAGCCCCTCAGGCCCACAAGCAAGCCACCCAGTAATAGTCACATCCAGAGATCACAGTTACATTTTTTTTTAAGGTATATGTGACTTTTATCTAGACAAAGAGATATAACAACTTTAACAATTAAATAGCAAAATATTATAAAGAAATGTGATTATGAAAAGGAAGCATAGAAAGTGAAAGCTAATACGTACCACGTGCAGTATCACCTAAAACAACTGGAATAGAATGCACAATGACACTGAGAACTAAATCATTCCCTGATGATCAGGATTTCCCCAGCAGGCACATGAATGGCTGGCAAGCTCATTAGGGAAGATACTGTAAAGTTGCGACAAAGAGTCCTGTGGCACCTTATAGACTAACAGACGTATTGGAGCATAAGCTTTCGTGGGTGAATACCCACTTCGTCAGATGAATGTAGTGGAAATTTCCAGAGGCAGGTATAAATAGCATTTGAGGTGTGAACACCAAGGGAAGAAAAACTGCTGTTGTAGTTGGCTAGCCATTCATAGTCTTTGTTTAATCCTGAGCAGATGGTGTCAAATTTGCAAATGAACTGAAGCTCAGCAGTTTCTCTTTGAAGTCTGGTCCTGAAGTTTTTTTGCTGCAGGATGGCTACCTTTAAATCTGTTATTGTGTGTCCAGGGAGGTTGAAGTGTTCTCCTACAGGTTTTTGTATATTGCCATTCCGAATATCTGACTTGTATCCATTTATCCTTTTACATAGGGTCTGTCCAGTTTGGCCGATGTACATAGCAGAGGGGCATTGCTGGCACATGATGGTGTATATTACATTGGTGGACATGCAGGTGAATGAACCAGTGATGTTGTGGCTGATCTGGTTAGGTCCTGTGATGGTGTCACTGGTGTAGATATGTGGGCAGAGTTGGCATCAAGGTTTGTTGCATGGATTGGTTCCTGAGTTAGAGTTACTATGGTGTGGTGTGTGGTTGCTGGTGAGAATATACTTAAGGTTGGCAGGTTGTCTGTGGGCGAGGACTGGCCTGCCTCCCAAGGCCTGTGAAAGTGAGGGATTGTTGTCCAGGATGGGTTGTAGATCACTGATGATGCGTTGGAGAGGTTTTAGCTGAGGACTGTAGGTGATGGCCAGTGGAGTTCTGTTGGTTTCTTTCTTGGGTTTGTCTTGCAGCAGGAGGCTTCTGGGTACACTTCTGGCTCTGTTGATTTGTTTCCTTATTTCCTCGTGTGGGTATCGTAGTTTTGAGAATGCTTGATGAAGATTTTGTAGGTGTTGGTCTCTGTCTGAGGGGTTGGAGCAAATGCGGTTGTACCTCAGCGCTTGGCTGTAGATGATGGATTGTGTGATGTGTCTGGGTTGGAAACTGGAGGCATGAAGCAGTCGGTGGGTTTTTGGTATAGGGTGGTATTAACGTGACCGTCACTTATTTGTACCGTGGTGTCTAGGAAGTGGACCTCCCGTGTAGATTGGTCCAGGCTGAGGTTGATGGTGAGGTGGAAGCTGTTGAAATCAGGGGTGGCTCCAGGCACCAGCTAAGGAAGCAGGTGCTTGGTGCGGCCAATAGAAAGGGGCGGCACTCCGTCCGCTATTGAGGCGGACCATCCAGGTCTTCGGGAATTCGGCGGCAGGTCTCTCAATTCCTCTCTTTCTCTTTGAGCTGCCGCCGAAGTGCCACCGAAGAGGAAGAGAGGGAGCGAAGGACCCACCGCCGAAGTGCCACCAAAGAATGGAGCGGCACGATTGAGCTGCCGCCGAAGTGCCACCGATCGTCTTTTTTTTTCTTCCCCCGCCGCTTGGGGGGGTGCAGAAAACTTGGAACTGTCCCAGGTTGAAATCGTGGTGGAATTCTTCCAGAGTCCAGATGATGAAGATGTCATCAATGTAGCGTAGGTAGAGAAGGGGCGTGAGTGGACGAGAGCTGAGGAAGCGTTGTTCCAGGTCATCCATAAAAATGTTGGCATATTGTGGGGCCATGCGGGTGCCCATAGCGGTGCCACTGGTCTGGAGGTATATATTGTCACCAAATTTGAAATAATTGTGCGTGAGGATAGACCTCACACCTCAGCTGCTAGAAGAGGGCCTCATCCTCCCTGATTGAACTAACCTCGTTATCTCTAGACTGATTCTTGCCTGCATATTTATACCTGCCTCTGGAAATTTCCACTACATTCATCTGACGAAGTGGGTATTCACCCACGAAAGCTTATGCTCCAATACGTCTGTTAGTCTATAAGGTGCCACAGGACTCTTTGTCACTTTTTACAGATCCAGACTAACACGGCTACCCCTCTGATACTGTAAAGTTGCATCAGTCTCAGAAGAACTGTCTCTCTCTGGTCTACAGAATGGAGATTAGAATCATGTGTTCTGAATACATAATGTGGAAATAGATTCTAATTTTCACACTGCACTATAGAAAAATCAGCTTGCACTAAAATTATTTGCGTGTGTGTGTACGTATGTATACATAAATGTTTTAGGAGTTATTTTGAATATATATAATGCTCTCACAATGAATTCTTTGTGTGCTTCCACTAGAAGTCAATAGTTTATCCTTATTTACACTAGCATAATTTAGAGAATTTGGCCCTTAGACAATTTCAGAATGGTAGTTTTCCTTTAACCGAGCCATTTTCTCTGAGGTTTATTACGTATGTTTTTGTAGGACAGGTCTACATTTAAAATGCTGCAGCAGCACAGCTGCATTGGTGTTAATCCACCTCTGTGAGAGGTGTTAGCTACGTCGATGGGAGAAGCCCTCCCGTCAACACAGCGCTGTCTACACCAGGGGTTAGGTTGATATAACTGCTTCCCTCACAGATGTGGATTTTTCATACCACGAGGGATGCAGTTATATCGATGTAAGTTGTAGTGTAGACCTGGCCTTACACATAATGTAAAAATTCTGCACTAGTCTGTTATCCCTCCTGTCCTCTTCACTGTTGTTGGTTATGGCCAATGAAGGGTTGCCACCCATCCAGTTTTCACCCGGACAGTCCAGGTTTCGTCTTGTGTGTCCAGATGCCATCTGACAAGCCCTGATGTCTGGGTTTTTTGATCTGTGGAAAAGGTGGCAATCCTAAGCGGAAGGAAGGGGGCAGCGCAGCAGCAGCTGCCACCACCGCCTCTGGGGCCAGGTTGCTTGTGCAGCTTCTGGCAGCACCTAGCCCTGTGCAGCCCACAGGTGGTGGGTAAGGCGGCCACGGCCATGATGGTGAAGACCCTGTGAGGTATACCACCAGCTGGCACTGTGCGCTGATGTATTGACACAAACGTGCTTTGAGCTAAAAACCATGGGCCTAGTTCATCTCTCATGTATACCAGTGTAAATCAGGGGTAATGACATTAAAGTTACACTAGTTTCGCTGGATTTTTTTAATTTTGTATTTAAATACAGGATCGGTCTTAGTTCCCTATACTTCAGAATAGGTCTGCATTTGCCTGTAGCGAGGCGGGGGGGGGAGCCTTTTTGGAGCAAGGAGCTTACTTCAGGAAGCCAGAATAAAGTAACATTCCATGACTGACAGTATACATAGATGGATTAGTTGCTGTGAAATTAACAAAGGTTTTGGGGGGGTCTTGTAAGGTTTCCACTAAGGAGACCAAAATACCAGATCCATCACATTTATTCATTTGCTACCAATCGTGTCCAGGACCAGATGCTTCAAAAGAAAGTGAAAAACCTATAATGAACCTAAGCAGATGTGCACTGCTGCACCTAATAAATAATTGGGAGAAAAAATTCCCACCTGATTTCTGTGGAGATTAGTTTATGTCCTGAAAGAATGAGATTTAATTATCCTTATCTTAGCAGGTGCTGTGTACAGTAACTGCAGATGTTATTATTAGCCATAAAACTATCCAGCCACACAATTTAACTAACCACCTGGGGCAGTGTGTTCCCCAGGCCAATGAGAGGTGAAAAATATTTTCCTTTAATTTATTCTAAGTTTACTGGACATTAGTTTCACTAGAGTGAATTCTTTTTTCTCCCATTAAAAGATCCAAAACGTTTTTGAAGTTGAAGAATTGCCACTTTCAGGTCTTTTGCGTAGAACAAATGGACACAAATCTGACATCAGGAATCATAACATGCAAAAACCAGTAGGAGAACACTTCACTCTCTCTGGTCACTCAATAACAGACCTCAAAGTGGCAATTCTTCAACAAAAAATTTCAAAAACAGACTCCAACGTGAAGCTGCAGAACTGGAATTAATTTGCAAACTAGATACCATCAGATTAGGCCTGAATAAAGGGTCATTACAAAACCTAAACTTAATTTCCCCAATACTAATTTCTCCCTACTGTTACTCACACCTTCTTGTCAACTGTCTGTAATGGGCCACTCTCTTATCACTTCAAAAGTTATTTTTCCTCCCTTGGTATCCTGCTGTTAATTGATTTATCTCGGTAGACCGACCTAACATTTGGTGAAGCACCCCCATCCTTTCATGTATTTATACCTGCTCCTGTATTTTTTACTTCATACATCTGATGAAGTGGGTTCTAGCCCACAAAAGCTTATGTCCAAATACAGCTGTTAGTCTCTAAGGCCTGGTCTACACTACGACTTTAATTCCAATTAAACAGTGCAACGCTTCAGAAATCGACGCTAGCCCCGGAACATGGACGCACACCGCCGAATTAATGTGCTTAGTGTGGCTGCATACATTCGACTTTATACAATCTGTTTCCCAAATTCGAATTATATAAATTCGGATTAATCCCGTAGTGTAGACATACCCTAAGGTGCCACAAGGACTCCTAGTTTTTTTTGCTGATACAGACTAGCACGGCTACCACTGAAACCTGTCAAGTTTTAGGTGTAGACCAGGTCTACAGCTTCAGTTCAGGAAAGCATTTAAACATATGCTTAAATCCATCCCTGTTCAGAAGAGCACGTTAGCCCAAGCTTAACTTTAAAGATGGACTAAAGTGCTTTGTACAGTAGGGATGTTTTCTTGAACTGGGGACCTAAATGCTCATTGTAGAAAATTCAGAGAGCACTACAAAAACACTGCTACCCTGTATGATGCGGAATATCTTGGCACATATAATGCTAGCTCATTAATATAAAAATCAATATCTGCATTTTTATAGTGCTTTAAAAAGAAGTGTGCATATTATTTTGTAGCTTCAAAATGATACAGTTTAAATGAAAAGGTGTCGGCTACATTTAATCCTTTTTTCTTTAGATGTGATTTTGAAGCTCCTTGTTTTATAACAAAAAAGGTTGCAATGGTGTGCATGTTTCACACACTGATGATACGGCCTAGTGTTCCCCAACCATGAATGCAGAGATTTACGGTATGTCTACTTTGGCAAGTTTCTGCACAAGAAGTTATACCACTTTTATTAAAGTGCTGGAATTAAACCGCTGTTGCATGTCCACACTGTGCTCCTTGTGATGGTGGAGCACATCCACGTTAGCAGCTCTTGCAACGGCAAAGAGAGCAGTGCATTGTAGTAGCTATCCCACTGTGCAACTGGCTGCAGTGTGATTTGGGAAGGGTTTGCAATGCCTCATGGTGCACGCACACACACATGCACGCACGCACACCTGCCTCTGTGTTCAGCACCACGAGCATTCCACATTAATGGTTTGCTTTGTGTCCCAGAGCAGATCAGCACAGCATGCGAGGGCTGTCAGAAATAGAGCTTTGAAAGAGGAGGGGCGCATGGCTCCAGGGCAGACGAGTTCAAAATAATGAGCAGAGGGGCTACTTGAGGGATTATGGGACACTTCCGGAGGCCAATTGATTGCTTTCTGCACTGTAATGTGTTTACACTGCCAATATAGCGCTGGAGCCTCTGCGCTTTAAGGCTTATGATTCTCATCAAGGTGGTTTTTTGCAACGCTGCAACCGAGGAGTTTCTACGCACTAAGTGGCTTAGCAGTGTGTACACATTGGGAGTTACGGCGCAGAAAGCTGCTTCTCGGCTCTCTGAGCTGTGGCGCAAATGCAGTAACTTGCCAGTGTACACAAGGCCTTAGCTGATCATATTCGGTTGTCTCTGTATTTCCAGAGGTAAGGTTGGGTTACCATATGTCCTCTTTTTCCCGGACATGTCCGGCTTTTCGGCAGTCAAACCCCCGTCCGGGTTTGGGTGGGGAAGGGGCGGAGTTGGGGCGGGGCTAGGGGTGGGGAAATGGGCGGGACCAGGGCCCGTGGAGGGTCCTCTTTTTTTATTTGAGATATGGTAACCCTAGGTAAGGATCAGAGCTGGAAGACTTTAAGGGGAAAGAAATTATCTGCTCCTTCTATAGGAGAAAGGAAAGAAGAGCTAACTCTGGCAGGCTTAATTTATACACATTATAATTTTGTCCCAGTATATTTCTGCACAGTGTTTTGTGTTGTATTGTTTGGAGTTTTGTTTTGTTTTTCTCATTTTGGAAATGAAATTATAGGGTCAATGTAAATGTAGTTATGAAATGGGGAGAATTGTGAAAAAGACAACCTGGGAAAAGGCTACGTGAGCTGACAGGTTGCAGACTATGATTGGGTAGTAAGCCCAAGTTCAAAAGGTCTAGAACAGGGGTTCTCAAACTGGGGGTTGGGACCCCTCAGGGGGTCGCAAGGTTATTACATGGGTGGGGCGGAGTTGCGAGCTATCAGCCTCCACCTTAAACCCCGCTTTGCCTCCAGCATTTATAATGGAGTTAAATATATTAAAAAGTGTTTTTAATTTATAAGGGGGTCGCACTCAGAGGCTTGCTATGTGAAAGGGGTCACCAGTACAAAAGTTTGAGAACCACTGCTCTAGAAAGTCTGTCTCAGATCTGAGGATCTGTCCAGGGGTCTTCTTTATTCTGCACTTCCCACCCAGAGTCTAAATAGAACTGATTTTGTGGGACTGGCTCTCATAGTGGCAGAGCTGATTTTGTGGCACTGGATGAGGCAGTAGCTGAGCCGATGGATCTGACTTTGTGGAACTGGGCTAGGCAGCCACAGATCAGAACCGGATCCAGTGATGAAGGCTTCACTGATCTAGAACACAGGCTTAGGAAAGCTGTTCCCTTATATTCACTTCAACACCACTGAGTCTAAGTGGGTTTATTGATGAGGTTGTAGGCAAGTAGGGATTGTTTTGCAAATAAGAGTTGGGGGCCTCAGCAAACTGGGCAATTAATAACTGGGACTGTGGGGTTGATCATACCTCTCATACGCTGTTTGGGTTTTTTAATTTCATTTATGATACTACTTTTTTTTCACAAATAAAAGCTATTTGTGGTTTCATATGCCCAGGGACGCCTGAATGGTTGCAAGTGAGGAAGAAATAGGTGTAAAGGTGACTGGGGCAGTTAAAATTGTCAGTTCCTAAAACCTGGCAGTGGATAAGGATGGAGGCACAAGCTTACCATTTTGTGTATCTTAAAAGAGACCTCTAGACAGCATGGAACCTGGCTTTTACTGCTGCTGCTGACGGCTAGCAGAAGGGTTACACAACTGCTAGATTTAATAAATAAATAAATATTAAATATTTTTCTATCATTACTTTTTCATGTCAGCAATTGCTGTAGTTAGCACAGGGATTATTCATGAAGAAGAATGGGAGGAGAAGTGATCTTCAAGACATTCTATTAAAGTGCGGACCACACTAAGAAGTTCTGGAAACCCCTCAGGCAAACTATTTACTGCATCACAATATTTACCTGTAACTGACATTCTAAATATCTACATTATGAAATTGGATGCTCTAGCTGTATTTTCCGCTTTTCCTTATCACAACCCAGATAAATAGTGTGTTTAGCAGTTAGAGCAGACAATTGGGAGTCAAGACTGGACAACATTGTTTTTATAAAGCACCCCTCAGGAAAATATCCTTGGGTCCAGTGCAGCAAAACAATATACAAAATGAGCAAATAAACAATTACATTTAGTAGCAAAGACGTTGTTCTTTACAAGTAAGTTAAAGATGGATGTCAGCTAGAAATGGGATATAAATGGGGAGAGTAGCAGAAAGCTTCTTCCACAGATGAGGGAATTAAATGGGGGCGGGGGACATACAAACCTCTCACAGTCTCAGGGTTGTACTAATAACTGAGTTCCCATCAGATTCAGAACTTAGTGGATGGTTGTGAATATAGGAGAAAATAAGATCTCCCAAACAGGATGGAGCTATTCCTTTAAAGGCCTGAGAAGTTAAAATCAGAATTTCAGAATCAAATCAAAACTTAGAAGGAAACTAGTGTAAGGATTGCAGATTTGAATATGTTGGAACTGTAATGTGCCTGTTAACAGACTTGCTGCTGTGCTCTGGATGAATTGCAGTCTAGACAGACTATAGATGTGCAAACATTTAATGAAGTGCAAAAAGCCGGCATGTGAGAGGGAATAAATGGCACTGCTCTCTTCTCACTTCTCCTGCTTTCTAGAGAAGGGGCAGGAACAAATGTTATTCCCCTCCCACATGCTAAATGGTTCAAGACTCAGCATAAACAACTGGATTTTGTAGCTCAACCAGCTTCACATAATGGAAGAGTACTTCAGGTTTCCATATAAAGAAACAAGGATGGATCATGTAAATGCATAGCAGACAACATAATACAGATCCCTGAGGAACCCCACTATGGAAAGAAGCAGGTTCTAAATCATGCAAGCCTAGTGAAACTATTGCCAAGCAATTAGCCAAATAAATTTCATGCCTGCTCAAGGTCATGCACAAAACTCCAAATCATTTTTTGTCACGATCAAAAGGTCCTCTATGCTGAGATGGTCCAGAGACAGCATGACTCATAACAAAATGGAATCATTAGCCATTAGCTTGTAGTTATGTACTTTCAACAAGTCTCCATCCTGTGGGCTTTCTGCAAGTCTGACTGAAAATCATCATAATGAAGCAGGGGCAGGAATTGTCCCTTTTCTGCATATGTACAGTACCCAGCACAAAGGAGCCCCGGTTGTAGAATATACATTTTTACCATAACATAATAACAACTGGAGAGGCAACATAGTCCAGTGGATAGAGCACTAGCACAGGAGTCAGGAAATATGGGTTCTATATTTGGCTCTGCCACTAGCCTGCTATGTAACCTTGAGCCAGTCACTTCACCTCTCTGTGCCTCTATTTTCCCTCCTATCTATCCTATGGCTAATTTATATAGATTGTATGCAATATGGGGCAGGCTGTCGCTCCCTGAATGCTTACACAGTGCTTGGTACAATAGGGTCCGAAGCTCATACTGGAATAGTAAGACTAATGAGAGAGCGCACAGTTGGTTATAAATAGGCTTTTAGAGTACTTTTTGTTTGTAAATTAAAAAAAGCTTAGTAACTTGATGAAGAGGAGATAGATCATTGCTACTAAAGTAGGTTTTACTTACCAAAATGAAAGAAGAAAGTAAAAGTTCTTCTTTGAGTGATTGCACATGTGCATTCCACTCTTGATGTGCACGTGCCCATGCACAGTTGCCGGAATTTTTTTCTGTCAATGGTATCCCTCAGTATGGCTCAACTGCCCTCTGCTACTGCACGCCACTGGCATCAGTATAAAAGGCCCAGCTGACCCTGAGCCTCCTGCCCCTTCTCTGCAAAGCAGGAGAAGTGAGAAGAGGGCAGCCCACCTGTGACAGTCGCTGGAACTGCTCTTCTTGCATTTGCAAGTTCTCTCAGTGGACTGTGTTCTTTTTTATTGTATATAATTAGTATTTAGTTAGATTTTTTTAAAGACAACTCAGGGTTTTGATTGACTCCCAGTTCTTGGTCACCGGGCTTCAAGCCCAGCATTTCCTTCAGTAAGGTCATGATGACCATGAGCAATCCATACTCAAGTTGCTTGAAGTGCATCAGGGAAGCTCATATTGGAGATCATTGCCAAATTTGTAAGGACTTTTAAGCCTTGCACAAAGAGAGACCATGAAGCCAGGATAAAGTTTCTACTCATGGAGGCAGCCTTGAGACTTCCATTTGAGCAAGGTCGGTCAAAATCGTCATAGAGTGACTTGGCATGGATAAGGAGCATGCCTCCTACTGTACCTGAGTCCCGACACCGCTGATCATCTCCAGTGCCTAAGAAGAGGCATAAGCAGACTGCCAAAATGGGGAGATCCCTGGTACCGAACTTTGCTAGGCATGGGGACAAGAGTAGAGTGTGGTCTAAGCCCAAGCACGCCTCTGCTTTGGTACTGCAGAAGATGGCACCATTTCCTAGTGCCTAGGCAGATGCCATCGAGTCCAGAGCCAGAAGGAGCTTCCTCTACATCGGCAGCACCACACCGTACCAACACCATCTCGGTACTGGTCATTCTGGAGATGTTTGCAGGTGCCAGGACCTCCTGACCCTGTTGGTGCTAGAGGACATGGGAGAACCTGCAAGATCACTACAACGCTTGGTACCAGGCCAGCCTCATGTACCTCTGACAGCTCGCCATTTGGTACCCTCAGAGGGGAAACCAATGTTTGCTTCTCTGTGGGCCTCTCCACCTCCACACCAGTCACTGACACCATCTGGAACTGCACCTCTGGTCAGCTTATTGAGAGATGTTGTCTTCCAAATCAGAGGTCGGGTCCTACATTTCCCATCCTCAGAGCTGCTCTCACTACCCCTCCTCCAAACGTTTCCAGCCTTCCATGGATCCTATCACAGGAGTACCATTGAGTGGTTGGCCAAGTAGTCACAGGGTTGAGGAGGGAAGAGCATGCCTGTCCAGTGGCCTTTTTGGAATCCGTGGGGCTTTTCCACAATTTCTAGATCGTATTCCTGGTACTCCTATTCGGTGACCTCAGAAAGGCATTCAAGTACCAACCCACCAGGCAGCACCCGTTCCTGAGTCCATTACCATGCCTGGTACTGGACTCCAAGAGCCTGCTCAAGAAGGACTCTGCAGAAAGGGAGGAAGAGCATCCTAAGCCAGTGCTAGCCTTCTCTTCCTCCTCCCTTGATGATGCAGTCTTGGGACAGGAGGCATATTGCCTCCCCCAGATGACTATACGGTGCACCAGGAATTGTTAAAGAGGGTTGTTTTAAGTCTCAGCATACAGGTGGAGGAAGTAAAAGAATCCTCTCACCGCTTGATCAATATTTTAGCCAGTGCAGGTCCTTCCAGAGTGGCTTTGACTCTAAATGAGGCCATTATGGACCCAGTTAAGGGACTGTGGCAGACACCTGCATTTCTTTTCCCAACTTCAAAGAGGACTGAGTGCAAGATTTATGTACCCTCCCAGGGTTATGAGTTTCTTTACTCCCATCCTCTGCCCCCAATGGTATCTGCTGCCAATGAGAGAGAAAGGCAGGACATCAGAGTGCAACCCCAAAATCAAAAGACTTGAAGAAGTTAAACTTGTTTGGTAGGAAAGTTTATTCTACTGCAGAAGCAGTTCAGCTAAATGCTGGTATTGTACAAAAACTTGACATAAAAAGGACAGAGCATCACAAATGTCTAGCAAAAGTCCCTCACCCTGCTCAGGAAATTGGTGGGCACCAAGCTAACGGGGCAAAGCTTAGAGGTACAAGTATCAGCCCCACAGTTTTTGTTTAGATCTGGGCAGCTGAGCAACAAAAATGGGAGTTTGGATATTGAGTGTGTAATAGGATCTGTGAAATGCCCAGGAGAAATTGGTTCTGGCTCAACGTAACAGTTATTGGATCAGCTATGCTAAAAAGGTTGGGAAATAGGGGATCAAAACTAAACCATTTAATTGGTCTCAAATCCTATTGGCACTTACTAGGCTACTACAAAACTAAATCATAAAACTGCAAAGAGTTCAAGGTCTTATTCTGCTGTTATATGTATCTTTTGTAAAATGTACCTGCCTGAGTTGTAATCCACAACCTTTTGGCAATTTACACAAGAAAAGGGATTCTGCCATTAAAGAAATGTGATCCTGCAGCATCCATCCTGGAGACATTTATAGCCAGACAAGATGTAATATTTATAAAATGATATATTTTAAGTTAGTATTTAACAAGATCAAAATTTGATCATAAAGAACAATCAAAGTGATCATAAAGCTATAATATCCCTGTGCATCTAGAATCCCAGATGGCAAATCAATATGGATGCTAGGTACTATGCCCTTTAGAAATCAATATAATAAGTATAGGAGTTGAGTAAGAGAATTAAATGTTAGTACAGAGATGTGAGTTGGCTAGACATAGGCAACAGATGCTGAATAATCAATAAAGATGATATGTTCTTTAAAGAGAGGTTGCCTTGTGGCTAAAGTACTGCACTGGGAGTCAAAGCCCACAGTTCTATTCCAGTTCTACCACTGACTTGCTGTGTGACCTAATAACAAGTTAAGGTCAGGGTCACCTTTGTGTGACCCAGTTTCCACATCTGTAAAATTAGGACAATATTTCTCTACCCATAACCCACAGAAATGTTGTGGGGCTTAATTTGTTAGTGTATGTGAAGCATTTTGAGGTCCTCAGATGTGCAAACTATTATTATAATAATTAATTGGGGTTAGAAAGGTAAAACTCACTTACCATCTACAATCAAATCTTGTGTATTGGGCTGTTTTTAAAGCAATTTCTTCCTTATCGGATGTTGGAAAACAGCCAGGAGAACTGAGTCTGGGAGGCTAAAACCAGTTCTGGGCCTGCTTTAAAAAAAACCCCAAAAAACAACTCAGATGTTTATTGTTGGGGGATCATGTAACCTAAAAGCAGGAAAGATAAAGAGCAGAGGAAGGGAGCAGAATGCATAAGTGTTTATGGAGGTTCTTTCTGAATAGTTGGAGAGGGAGGGAAGGAGAGTGGCAAAGCAATGACCAAAAGCCAGTCACGTAGTTACTATACAAGCCAGTGTCGCTGCTTAGATGGGACAGACTTTATTTTTTAGTAAAATATTAATCTTCTTCTCCCTCTGCCCCTCCAAGAAAAACTCCTCTAATCCAGTGGAGTGCCATTACTTTTTTCCTCAAATGTCCTTATTTATAGATTTCACAGGTTGGAGAGTATAGTAGTGGCCACTGGGATTAGGCTAAAAACCAAAAGAAATTGCCCTTAGAAGCTTTAAGACAGATGCCCCAGTTTTGTGGGAAATGTTTCCTGTAAATTGACTTGGACGTGCAGAGAATATATATACACAGCACACAAAAGATGGGTTTAAGGGCCAAGCCACAACTTTTGTTTAACCAATTTAACACAGGGGAGTATCCCAAACACTCCCAAGCAAAAATCAGGTACAGTGTAGGAGGACACGGCTTTATGCTTATATATAAACTTCTTAGTTCTTTCATCTATATACCACCTAGAAAACAAGGGATCATCTGGTAAATATTTAACAAGATGAAACTCAATTCCCTTACCTCCCAAACAAATTACGCCTTCATGCTGTCTTTCACATGTATCCCTTCTGCTTAAAATATCTTCACAATAAACTTTTGAGAAGTCAGTGAGACTTTGCAAAGTCAATGAGACTGCTCATAATCAACAACTGAACTTGAGGCTATTTATGATAGCAAGCCCCAGGACCAAAGTGTGAAGGACCAGACCCCTGATTTAGAATGAACCCTCTTGTTGAAATTAACTCCTCGTGTAAGCAAGCTGGCATGTTCACGTTTGACATTTGCTCTCTATATGGGAATGTCATGCTGCTCTTGAACCCTGCAACAACTTTTGTTTTGTCACCTTACCAATCTGCTTGAGCAGAGGAAGAGGGTAATGTACTTCACACCTGTGAATAAGTGCTATGACTTCATGCAACCATCATTTCCAGATGAAACTTCGTGTGTGTGAATGATGAGATTTTTCAAACATGTTTAAAGCTGTTCTGATGTCATTTAGAAAAAAAAGGTTTTCTTAGAGCGTAAATTTAAAGCCAGTTTTGAGTTTAGAAAATAGATATAAAGAAAAAGAAACGGAAGAGAAATAATGGAGAAAACTGGGGAATGAAAAAAAAGATGGGATGGAGAAACATTTTTCAGAAAATCAAGGTGTGAGTGGATGTATTTAGAAGTAACCAAAAGGGCAGGCCAGAAGTTGACCGCATTTCTAACAGTAATCAACCTATGACATTTAGATATAGATTCTAAATTACTCAAACTTCTGAAGTGTTTGGATTTAGGATTTTGATTTAGGATTTTGATTCAGGCCCATGTCTAACTACTTACTACCATTGCAACCCTGAAAAGAAATCAATGTATTATCAGGACTTTTATGGAAAATAGGCAATTACATGGAATAAGACGTTTACACAAATAACATTAAATCACACACACTGAGTTTTCCCTTAAAACACAGCAGATGCCCATTTAGTTTATATGATGTTTTGTATAGACAAATATATATTCCTTGCCCTACAGTGCTTACAATATAAACACAATACAAACTCTAGAGAAAAGAAAGAACAAAACTTCAGGTGAAGGGAGATTATGAAGATTATTGATGAGAAGAGGCAAGATTTAAGAAGAGGATTTAAAAGAGGATGGAGAAGTCACTTATTGGTTGACAAGGAGGCTGTTCCAGGTTTAGGGTCCAGCATAATGAAAAGAACCTACCTTGAGTCTGTCAACAGGGACTGTACTACTTTGTGTTTGTATACTGCCATCACAACAGGGCGCTATTCTTTGTTGATCCTTAGTCACTGCTGTAATAAACATGCTTTATAATAACATTGTGAAGGTGTATATGCTACATTTTCAAGTGAGTTTTTCAAGTAGCTTCAGCCAACCTCAGCCTAGAGCTGGGTATTTATACAGGATCAGGAAGCTGAGCAAGACAGAAGGGAGTAGAACCCATGTAGGCTGTAGTGGGTGGTGGTTTCTCTTTAGCTTCAGAGTAGCCTAACCAGACTCAGAGACATTTTTTTGTGAACTTTCGGTAACGGGAGTGTGGGGTTCCATGCGGAGCAGATAAAGCACACGACCACTGTGGTTGCAGGCTGAATCCGAATTCTGTTTATTGCAAGCTTTCTTTTATAGTTTTTTCTCAACATTACATAACACAATTAGGCTATAATAACACATCTACGGATTGGACAAGAAGGAGAATCATGTGTTTATCACATGTATAGCCCCACATCGATTGGTTCAACCGTTCCTTACATAAGGCCATGATTTGTTTACCTCATCTTATATAATCCTAGACCACCAGGGGGCCTTACATAAGGCCATGATCATCTTATATAATCCTAGACCACCAGGGGGTCTTACATAAGGCCATGATCATCTTATATAATCCTAGACCACCAGGGGGCCTTACATAAGGCCATGTTTGTTTACCTGGCAAGTGTCCCATCGTGACCCTTACCTCCTCATGGAACTTTTCATTAGGTTGGTGTAGGGATGATACATCCCCACACCTCCCCCCTTTTTCTTAAATAAGGCCTATAGGAGGGTCCAACTAACATTAGGACAATTACTAGCCACCTGACTACTTTTTTTGAACCTATAAAACTGACGACAGGTGACATTTAACAACTGGGAAATATATGGAGAACTATTAAAAAACATAACATTACATAAATACCCACGAAAACCATTGGGGTGTAAATAAGGATAGCCAATAAGACATGTTCTAAAGGGATCCGATGGGGTGGCCATGGACAAGCTTCTTGGCCAGTCTGGTTCGCCCAGGTGATCCAAACATTTTGTCGTGGGTTAACAAAAGGTACAGAGTTTGGACATACAAAGACCCCTGCTCCTATAATAAGGAGTCCGAACAAACAGAAGCACAGCATTATTAGGTGTTTAGGCTGTGACAAACAACAAGTGCAGGTCCAGTGTTGCGGGGCCGTTGTTCGGCTTCTGTGTGGCGGCATGGTGTTCGGGTAGCAATATCATCTGCCGGAGGGATCTTTTCCGGTGGTTTTTTCCTATATGTCCTTTCAAAGTTAGATAAGCCTGGCTCCGCCATTCTTTTTAACCTATTCTGCAACTGCTCACCCTGCCCCGGGAACTCCGCCCGGAACTTTGGGGTACAAACATTATTGGTGACAGGAAAGCCGGGCTGGTTCAGGGCTCGCAATGTGTGGGACTGCGGGGGATGGCTCTCACCGGCCAAATGGGACAACTGATTCAGCATGTCCTGTAGCTGAAGGCCCTGTTTGTACATTTCCGCCCGAAATTCTTGTAACTTATCCCCTTCTGGGCTTGAGACCTCCATTTTATCCGCGGGGTCATCCGGTAACGGGACGATACTAGGATCAGCTTCGGGTGCACTGGGGATGAGTGGTATGATAGTGTTCTCACCCCCAAAGAACTTACGGGCTCCCACCGGCAACACATAAGGCGCCTCCTCTTTTGGCCGAAAGAGGTCATTAATGGCCGACTGGACCTCGGCTTCTGCCGCAAGAGTCTCTATTAGTTTCTTAGATTTGCACCATATTTGGCTCAATGACACGGCCTCCTTGTTGCCGTGAGAGACCGACTCCCAGAGGTCAGAGCCTAGACTTTCCCAGACTGCCTTATCAAAGACAGTATCAGGAGTAACAAAAAACCCGCGTCTCTGCCCCCATTTCAACAAACGGGACAACGCGTCAGAGGGAAGCTTCTCTCCCCGCTTTTTAGCGATGCATAATAAAAAATCATGCACCGTCTCCTCCTCTGCAGACAAAGCAGAGCCCATTTTATTAAATGCAGCCGCTCACCTGTGAGCTCACGAATGTCTCTCTCGGACGACCAGGAGCCGGTATCCTCTGGTACCTCCTGCCGCGGCTGCCACCTCCGCCTTTTCTCATCGAACGCTTCAGTCGGCTGTGAGCTCACGAACGTCTCTCTCGGACGACCAGGAGCCGGTATCCTCCGGTACCTCCTGCCGCGGCTGCCACCTCCGCCTTTTCTCACCGAACGCTTCAGTCGGCTGTGAGCTCACGAACGTCTCTCTCGGACGACCAGGAGCCGGTATCCTCCGGTACCTCCTGCCGCGGCTGCCACCTCCGCCTTTTCTCACCGAACGCTTCAGTCGGCTGTGAGCTCACGAACGTCTCTCTCGGACGACCAGGAGCCGGTATCCTCCGGTACCTCCTGCCTCGGCTGCCACCTCTGCCTTTTCTCACCGAACGCTTCAGTCGGCTGTGAGCTCACGAACGTCTCTCTCGGACGACCAGGAGCCGGTATCCTCCGGTACCTCCTGCCGGGGCTGCCACCTCCGCCTTTTCTCACCGAACGCTTCAGTCGGCTGTGAGCTCACGAACGTCTCTCTCGGACGACCAGGAGCCGGTATCCTCCGGTACCTCCTGCCGCGGCTGCCACCTCCGCCTTTTCTCACCGAACGCTTCAGTCGGCTGTGAGCTCACGAACGTCTCTCTCGGACGACCAGGAGCCGGTATCCTCCGGTACCTCCTGCCGCGGCTGCCACCTCTGCCTTTTCTCACCGAACGCTTCAGTCGGCTGTGAGCTCACGAACGTCTCTCTCGGACGACCAGGAGCCGGTATCCTCCGGTACCTCCTGCCACGGCTGCCACCTCCGCCTTTTCTCACCGAACGCTTCAGTCGGCTGTGAGCTCACGAACGTCTCTCTCGGACGACCAGGAGCCGGTATCCTCCGGTACCTCCTGCCGCGGCTGCCACCTCCGACTTTTCTCACCGAACGCTTCAGTCGGCTGCCTCGATGCCCAAGCCGAATCACATCGGGGTCACCATTTGTGGGGTTCCATGCGGAGCAGATAAAGCACACGACCACTGTGGTTGCAGGCTGAATCCGAATTCTGTTTATTGCAAGCTTTCTTTTATAGTTTTTTCTCAACATTACATAACACAATTAGGCTATAATAACACATCTACGGATTGGACAAGAAGGAGAATCATGTGTTTATCACATGTATAGCCCCACACCGATTGGTTCAACCGTTCCTTACATAAGGCCATGATTTGTTTACCTCATCTTATATAATCCTAGACCACCAGGGGGCCTTACATAAGGCCATGATCATCTTATATAATCCTAGACCACCAGGGGGTCTTACATAAGGCCATGATCATCTTATATAATCCTAGACCACCAGGGGGCCTTACATAAGGCCATGTTTGTTTACCTGGCAAGTGTCCCATCGTGACCCTTACCTCCTCATGGAACTTTTCATTAGGTTGGTGTAGGGATGATACATCCCCACACGGGAGGGTCCAGAGGTGAGAACCCTATGAACTGTGTGTTGTAATTGCTCCTGTCCTGAAATTTTATTAAAATAGGACATGCTATGTTGTTAGTATATGTTGGCTTCTCCTTGCCCTGGCCTGTTAAAGTGAACCTACTGCTGCCTTAATTAGGGAAAACTGCCTTGGGCTGCAAGATGGTGCATTGGGATAGACCATGCCTTTACAATAGTAACAAGAACTGGGAAACTGATCAATTCCTATGTACGTTTCTCTAAATCATTAATTTTGAAAATGTTACGCAAACTGCAGTTTATGGTGATCCTTACAGGATAACATCAGAGTCAGCTGGAAAACAGGATTACCGGTTCCAAAAGCATATTTTTTCTAACTTGAGAAAGAGTCAAGTTGTGGTAGAGAGTCTGGCTTTGAAAATGTGCACTCCAACCCGTAAAGGCATGGAATGAACTCAAAATGGTTTGTAAACCTTGACAAAAGCAAGGTTCACATTGCATAACTCCTCCATGTTACTTAAGGAAAGCTAGGGTGATTATTAGGCAGATGTTTAAATTTGGGTAAATTCTCTGGAAGAGGCTTTTAGGGTTGGCTAAGGCCCAGATCCTCAAAAGTATTTATGCTCCTAACTTCCACTAAAACCAATGGAAGCTAGGAGCCTACAAACCGATGAGGATCTAAGCCTAAGTCTGTAAATGCTATTGCACATAGTTACAGTTGAAACTACATAAAGAGGAAAGAGTGAGGGGGAAAAAGTTGGTTAGGAAAATAACTTATGTTCAGGGAAAAATAAAGTTTGAAAAATGGCAGACACGTTAGAGGCAAAAATGAACAGAATGCAAAAGGACAACAGCAAAATGAACTAAGGTGTGTCAAATGTCCTCCTTTAACCACAAATTGACCTTTGTTCCACACACATATGGTGTTCTCACTTCTGTTGTAAATTACCTCACATTAAGCATAGCTAAACTAAGAGGTGAAAGGCAAGGTGACTTATACCTTAGGGTTAATCTTTTGCATTTGATTTTTCCATAAAATAATTAACTGCTTTCATTAATCATTTCCTTGGAAGCTTCATATGGATATAGCCAGGTAAAAAGAGGGATGCTAGGTAGATGAGTTATTCATTAAAGAACAACACAAAAAAATTTCCCTGGGGGCAGCAGAGAGTAAACCCAGTCAGAAAGTTGAGGGAGAGGGAAAAGAGAAATGCAGCCAGGGAGATTGGGGGGAGGGAGAGAACAGAGAAAGGGATGCAGCCAGGGAGATTGGGAGGGAGAAAGGGGAGGATGATGGGGCAGTGGGGAAGGAAAGATGCATCCAGGGAGATGTGTGTGTGTGTGTGTGTGTGTGTGTGTGTGTGTGTGTGTGTGTGTGTGTGTGTGTGTGTGTGTGTGTGTGTGTGTGTGTGTGTGTGTGTGTGTGTGTGTGTGTGTGGGGAAGGAAAGATGCAGCCAGGGAGGAAGGGGGGGGAAATGGGGAAGGAAAGATACAGACATGGAGATGGGGGAGGGGATGAGTGGGGAAGGAAAGATGCAGACATGGAGATTGGGGGGGAGGGATGATGGGGGAGTGGGGAAGGAAAGATGCAGCCAGGAAGGAGTGGGGGAGTGGGGAAGGAAATATGCAGACATGGAGATGGGGGGGGGAGGGGACGATGGGGGAGTGGGGAAGGAAAGATGCAGACATGGAGATTGGGGGGAGGGATGATGGGGGAGTGGGGAAGGAAAGAGGCAGACATGGAGATTGGGGGGAGGGATGATGGGGGAGTGGGGAAGGAAAGAGGCAGCCAGGAAGGAGTGGGGGAGTGGGGAAGGAAATATGCAGACATGGAGATGGGGGGGGGGGAGGGGACGATGGGGGAGTGGGGAAGGAAAGATGCAGACATGGAGATTGGGGGGAGGGATGATGGGGGAGTGGGGAAGGAAAGATGCAGACATGGAGATTGGGGGGAGGGATGATGGGGGAGTGGGGAAGGAAAGAGGCAGACATGGAGATGGGGAGGATGATGGGGGAGTGGGGAAGGAAAGAGGCAGACATGGAGATTGGGGGGAGGGATGATGGGGGAGTGGGGAAGGAAAGAGGCAGACATGGAGATGGGGAGGATGATGGGGGAGTGGGGAAGGAAAGAGGCAGACATGGAGATGGGGGGGGATGAGGGGGAGTGGGGAAGGAAAGAGGCAGACATGTTGATGGGGGGAGCCGCCGGGCGATGGCTCTGGGTGGCAGTGTCGGGCGGGAGGCGCTGCGGGCGGCAATGGGCTGGATGGTGGCGCGGGCGGGGCAGGAGGCCGCTGCAGTCCGGGGAGCCGACCCCGCCCACCACTTTCCCAGGCTGCCCCGCGCCGCAGACGGAGCCGGGGGAGGCGGAGCCGCAGCCGCTGTATCGGGACCGAAGTGGAAATTTCCCCCAGCACCAGCAGCACCAGCCCAGCGCCAGCCGCAGGTTTCGCCGCTCAGAGTCACGAGCCGCCGCCGGACCCCAGCGCCGCCCGCCCGCCATGGCCAACTACATCCACGTCCCGCCCGGCTCCCCCGAGGTGCCCAAGCTGGACATCACCCTGAGCGACGTGGATGGGCCCGGCTGCCGCGACGGAGCCCTGCAGCTGCTGCGTCGTCTGCGGCCCCACTGGAGCCCCGAGGAGGTGACGCTGCAGGTATCGGCCGGGGGGTTAGCGGGGCCCCGCGGGGGTGGCTAGGGAGGGGCCCGGCCCGAGGCTGGGCGGCCATGGGGGGCGCGGGGAACCCCCCGGTACCGGGCCTGGGGCTGAGTCCCGCTTGCCAGGAAGCCCGGCCAGGTGGGTGCAGCGCTGACGCCTTCCCGGCCCCTCCCCATCAGTGCCTGGCGCCCCAGCTTCCCCCCCTCAAAATTAGCCCCCAGCTCCTCCCCCCACAATCAGCCCCCGGATCCGCTCCGATCCCCCCAATCCTCCCCCAATGGGCCCCCAGCTCCCCGCCCCCATATGCTCATTTCAAGGCAGAAGGGTTTTTTTTGCCCCCCCCGCGACCGTCTTCCAGGCGTCGCGTTTAAAAGGCCCATCCGGTGCGCGTGGCTCAGTCCCTGCTGCGTGCGGGGCTTTAATAAAGGCGGGGCCCGGTTGGGAAAGGCCCCGGCCTGCAAGGCTTGTTCTGTGCAAAGCCTCCCGCTGGCTACGGCTGCCCTGCCGGCTCGGGGCGTGGGGGAGTGAGTGAGTGAGTGCTAGCGCCTGGGAGCCGCGCAGGGCGGGTAGGGAGGAGGCCGCTTATCAACCAGAGCCCAAGACCCCCTCCTCCATCGGTGAGCGGCAGGCAGGATGTAGCGAACGCCACCATTTGCCAAGTATATCTCCCTTCACACGCTTTCAGTTTCAGTACACTTGAAAATAAACTGCCGGTTAGACTGATACCGAAAGGTGTCTGTGTTTTGGCTCAGTACTGGTTATCTCCCCTTTTGATAAGTGGATGGGTATCGTCCCTATTTGATGTAATTAAAACTAAGTTGCTAATTGAGCTTACCTAGTCTCTTTCCTAATTCTGGATTCAAAAAATCCATTACTTTGCCTGTTGAGTTAGTTAGGTGGCCTTTGCTCGTAGGTATGACGAATCATTTGTCTGGGGCCAGCTAATCTTACTGAAGCTTATGCTTCTAGAATATACTTAATCTAGCCTCAGGAATTTGCTGGAGATTTGTTTTAACACTCTCTGCCTCTGTGGTTGCTAGTTGCAGCCTGAATATATTACAGCATTTATGATACACATTTTTGAAACATAGTTTCCCAATGTTGTTAATGTGTGGAAATTTCTTACTTAATTTTAGTGACGCTCCCCAAGGAAACAGATGCAAGAATAAATCTCTGTAAAAGCTGACTGCTCTGTAGTAATGGATCTTAATTCGACTGAAATCATTTTAAATTACACAAGAAGGGAATAAATTTAGCAAACATGCATTGTATCAGATAGTATCAGCTGTAAATGTAAGATGAATGTATAACAGCTATACTTGTTGAAAATAACTATAGTGGACGTGCAGGCAATTTCAAAGTTAGTTTTTGCTTAAAGAACAGTTAATTAATAGTTATAGTGGTGGTTCTAGATTATTGCTTCCTGGGATAAGTGCACTCACAACAAGGAACAACGTGGCATTTTTATTCCAGGAGTGGGGGATACACATGGGCAATTTTTAAAGATTTAAAAGAACCCTTTCCGTTTCATTAAATCCTTGTACAGTGCAATGTGTTTTGGTCAGTTGTGCAAGAAACAGCTCTCAGGTTTTTAAGAATGGAAAAGAAAATTGTTACAGTTCCTTATTTTGCTTTTGTTATTTTTGGGTTGAATCTTAAGAAAAATATTCTTTTGAGGATATTTTTGTTCTTGCCCACGATCATCATCATAGCTTGTTGCTCCAAAACTGCACCCAAGAGCTATTATCAGCCACCTGACCAGGACAGTGATAGTGACTATGAAATGCTAAGGGAGATTAGAGAGGCTATCAAAATAAAGAACTCAATAATTGGGGGATTTCAATTGTCCCCATATTGACTGGTTACATGTCACCTCAGGATGAAATGCAGAGACAAAATTTCTCAATATTTTAAATGACTGCTTCTTGGAGCAGCTAGTACAGGAATCCACAAGGGGAGAGGCAATTCTCGATTTAGTCCTGAGTGGAGTGTAGGATCTGGTCCAAGAGGTAACTATAACAGGACCGCTTGGAAATAGTGATCATAATGTAATAACATTTAACATTCCTGTGGTGGGAAGAACACCTCATAAGCCCAACACTGTGGCATTTAATTTCAGAAAGGGAAACGATGCAAAAATGAGGAGGTTAGTTAAACAGAATTTAAGATACAGTGACTAGAGTGAAATCCCTGCACGCTGCATGGACATTCTTCACCATAATAGAGGCCCAACTTAAATGTATACCCCAAATTAAAAAACACAGTAAAAGAACTAAAAAAGAGCCACCCTGGCTTAACAACTATGTAAAAGAAGCAGTGAGAGATAAAAAGGCATCTTTTAAAAAGTGGAAGTCAAATCCTAGTGAGGTAAATAGAAAGGAGCATAAACACTGCCAAATTAAGTGTAAAAATGTAATAAGAAAAGCCAAAAAGGAGTTTGAAGAACAGCTAGCCAAAAACTCAAAAGGTAATAACAATTTTTTTTTAAGTGCATCTGAAGCAGGAAGCCTGCTAAACAACCAGTGGGATTGAGATACAAAAGGAGCACTTAAAGACGATAAAGTCATTGCGGAGAAACTAAATTAATTCTTTGCTTCAGTCTTCATGGCTGAGGATGTTAGGGAGATTCCCACACCCGAGCCGTCCTTTGTAGGTGACAAATCTGAGGAATTGTCCCAGATTGAAGTGTCATTAGAGGAGGTTTTGGAATTAATTGATAAACTTAACAGTAACAAGTCACCGGGACCAGATGGCATTCACCCAAGAGTTCTGATAGAACTCAAATGTGAAATTGCAGAACTATTAATTATGGTTTGTAACCTGTCCTTTAAATCAGCTTCTGTACCTAATGACTGGAAGATAGCTAATGCAACGCCAATATTTAAACAGGGCTCTAGAGGTGATCCCAGCAATTACAGACTGGGCAAATTAGTTGAAAAAAATAGAATAAAATTGTCAGACACATAGAAGAACGTAAATTGTGGGCAAAGTCAACATGGTTTCTGTAAAGTGAAATCATGCCTTATTAATCTATTAGAGTTCTTTGAAGGGGTCAACAAACACATGGACAAGGGGGATCCAGTGGACATAGTGTACTTAGATTTCCAGAAAGCCTTTGACAAGGTCCCTCACTAAAGGCTCTTACGTAAATTAAGTTGTCATGGGATAAGAGGGAAGATCTTTTTATGGATTGAGAACTGGTTAAAAGACAGGGAACAAAGGGTAGGAATAAATGGTAAATTTTCAGAATGGAGAGGGGTAACTAGTGGTGTTCCCCAAGGGTCAGTCCTAGGACCAGTCCTATTCAGCTTATTCATAAATGATCTGGAGAAAGGGGTAAACAGCGAAGTGGCAAAGTTTGCAGACGATACTAAACTGCTCAAGATAGTTAAGACCAAAGCAGACTGTGAAGAACTTCAAAAAGATCTCACAAAACTAAGTGATTGGGCAACAAAATGGCAAATGAAATTTAATGTGGATAAATGTAAAGTAATGCACATTGGAAAAAATAATCCCAACTATACATACAATATGATGGGGGCTAATTTAGCTATAACTAATCAGGAAGGAGATCTTGGAGTCATTGTGGATAGTTCTCTGAAGATATCCATGAAGTGTGCAGCGGCAGTCAAAAAAGCAAACAGGATGTTAGGAATATTCAAAAAGGGATAGAGAATAAGACGGAGAATAATCTTATTGCCCTTATATTAAATCCATGGTACTCCCACATCTTGAATACTGCATGCAGATGTGGTCTCCTCATCTCAAAAAAAGATATACTGGCATTAGAAAAGGTTCAGAGAAGGGCAACTAAAATGATTAGGGGTTTGGAACGGGTCCCATATGAGGAGAGAGTAAAGAGGCTAGGACTTTTCAGCTTGGAAAAGAGGAGACTCGGCGGATAAGATGGAGGTATATAAAATTATGAGTGGTGTGGAGAAAATGAATAAGGAAAAGTTATTTACTTGTCCCCATAATATAAGAACTATGGGCCACCAAATGAAATTAATGGGCAGCAGGTTTAAAACAAATAAAAGGAAGTTCTTCTTCACACAGCGCACAGTCAACCTGTGGAACTCGTTGCCTAAGGAGGTTCTGAAGGCTAGGACTATAACAGGGTTTAAAGGAGAACTAGATAAATTCATGGAGGCTAAGTCCATTAATGGATGTTAGCCAGGATGGGTAAGGAATGGTGTCCGTAGCGTCTGTCAGAGGGTGGAGATGGATGGCAGGAGAGAGATCACTTGATCATTACCTGTTAGGTTCACTCCCTCTGGGGCACCTGTCATTGGCCACTGTCGGAAGACAGGATACTGGGCTGGATGGATCTTTGGTCTGATCCAGTATGGCCATTCTTATGTGTGACCCGATGGTGTCACTTATTTCAAAAGCTTATCTTCAGGAGGACAGGATGTTGACAGGGGGCAGTGCGTCAGATAATGTTGAACTGTTTGCCAAGGCTGTACACATTCATATTTGGAGCCATTCCTCAGCTTCTACTTGGTCATATTATGACCAGTCTTTGCCACCCCAGCTCTGTCTCAGTTTAGAGTACACCAGTATGTTCGTACAGTGTCAGTACCTGGGGTGAGGTGGGGAAGTTCTAAAGGAACCAGGTTCTCAAAGATGATCAATATTCCCCTTCAATTTGTTACGCTGTAACTTACCACAGTAGTATTTTGGGGTAAGAGATTTTCAGAGGCAAAGATCTTTCTGGATTTCAGCCTCTTGGGTGGTAGAATGTGTCCATACAGTGGATGTCTTAGATCATGCACTTGTTTTTGTCTCTCCTTTTGACTGAAGGCATCCTGCCTCACTGATGGTGATGCAGTTCCCTCAAGGCACCATAGCAACTGTGTGGGAGTCTTTCAAAGTCCCTGTGATGATCCTACAGGATCGATTGAGTTGAATATCAATTTTGTATGTGTGGCTGGAGCATGACCATACTGGGGCTCAGTACTCTGCAGTTGAGTAACACAGGGTGAAACTGGTTGCTCAGACTTTTTGGGGGGGGTCAGCTCCCCTTTTTTATTAGCTAGTTTATGCAGTACACAACTCCTGGAATTCCCTTTTTCTTTTAACTTCTTGATGCTCTTTGAGTGTCAGCATTCAGTCTGATGTGACCCCAAGGTACACCAGATACTCATAATGCTCAAGGATTGTTCCATCCCATGATATCTGAAGTTTTTGCATGGCCTGAGGGTTTTTCATGTGAAAGGTGCACACTTGGGGCTTGCTAAGATTGGCATTCAGGAACCATGTGTGATAATATTTTCCAGGTATACTCAGAGAGACAGTTAGAATGCGCTCAGTGTCCTCAAATCTTTCTGATTGGGTGATGATACAAAGATCTGCATAAATGAATCTTTGCATGTCTGTGTGAACTTTAAACAGCAAGGCTGATAGAATCATGGGGCAATCCATTCTGGTGAGCATGCTGTTGACTTTTTTGACCATCCACCTGAACAAAAAAAGTCTGTCCTCAAGCAGGGAGGAGATGACCTGGACTATCTTGCTATTTCTCAGAGTTCTTGCCAATTGTGCACTACGGTTCACAGTTTCATCAGCAGCTGACAGATGAACAAGATTCTAAACCATTTTAGATGTATTGAGTTAGGTTTGCAACTTTGCCATAGCATGAATATCCTAAGCAGAAACCAGCTTGGTCATCAGTCAGCTATCCTTCCACTATTGGTGATATTCTACCCATTATAATCCTCTCATATGGCTTGTAGGTTGAGCAATGTATGGATATTGGATGGTAGCTCTTTGCAGAGTTAAGGTTTTTATGTGATTTGAGTAGTGCAGCCACTTGTCTGCTCCACAGCCTGGGTATCTGCGTTGTCTCCATGCAAGAGTTAAAGAAGACAAGCAGCCACTTCTATATTCCTGTCCCAAAGGAATAATAATTAGACACGCCATCAAGTCCAGTTGCCTTTCCACATTTCAGTTTCATGTATTTGTTTTCTTGCACAGGAGAACAAGTAAATGAAACTGAAACCTTATTGCTTAACGGCTGACCCTTTTTCTTGGTAAGATTTTAGTGCTGTTTATAGCAGTGGAATATCACATTCATAATTCTGGCTCTGTTCCAAGCTGAGAGTTCACAAAATGAAACCCCCTGAAGACTGATGCTTGGTTCTTTTGAGCATGAACATGCTATAACTAATGTAATAAATATATATTTAGACAACTATAAAAATTGCTCTAAGAAGCTAATGGAAATTATTTTTCAGCCAAGTAGAAAAGTTGTGGTCTTAAAAATAGGTATTCAGATTTTGTCATTTTGTTCTTCTGTCTTTGTGCAACTGAAGAACTTTATTCATACTGAGATTCCTTCAATCACCATTTTCTTTTGGAGTCTAGTATATTTTTAAAATGTTGCACACAAGTAACAGTAGAAGCGAGAATGTGCATACACAAACTTCCGCTCCAAAGATCAGTGCAGTGGGGTGCTACACCAAAACAGATTTTGAGAGAAAAGTCTGTATTGGCTTTACTGGGACAGAAGAGAGAGAAGGACCACACATCTAGCAAAGAAATAAAAGCTGGAGATATATATTCAGTGGAATACAGGTTTGACTAGTCTGAAATGTAGTAGGACTGTAGCAGAGTAGCCTAGGAACTTGCTGAGGAGTGGACAGAACTAGTCAGTAGTGTGGGTTTTCTCATAATTGAACTCTACATCTAGCCACCTTTGCTCTTTATATTCATACTGTCAGCATAGTGTGTTGGAAGGGTAGAAAGTTCAAAGTTTAACTTAGTAAATTTACTAATTTTTACTTGCAAGAATGTGAAGTGGGCAAAACCATTCCAAGTTACTTAGTGTGTCTTCCAATTGCCTTGCATTTTAGAATAGTCTGCTGCTGCTTAATCATTCCTTCATTTACTATTTGTAATTAGTTGTATTTATAAATATTATACTAGTGTGTCCATTTAAAATTATTTTTTCCAAATATAATTGTTAGCTTAACATTTGAGCAAAGGAGGAAAATCCTTTAACCCAGTGGTTCTCAAACTTTTGTACTGGTGACCCCTTTCACACAGCTAGCCTCTGAGTGCGACCCCTCCCCCCCCATAAATTAAAAACACTTAAAAAAATATTTAACACTATTATAAATGCTGGAGGTGAAGCAGGGTTTGGGGTGGAGGCTGACAGCACGCGACCCCCCACATAATAACCCCACGACCCCCAGTTTGAGAACCCCTGCTTAACTATTTATGTGTGTACTGTAATGCTTCAGAATGATTGCTTGCTTTTATCGGAAAGCCTAGTGATAAGTGTTGCATAATACAGAATTGGTTCCAAAATAAGGAAATAATCATTCTGTATTGCTTCTCTATATCCCTATCCACGTACAGGGAAGAATTCCAAAGTAAATGATCAAACTGCCTCTTTCTGCCAACAGTTGTGTGGAAAGACAAAGTCCTCTTTTACCTAAAGATTTTTCTTCATGTAGTTGTGTTTAAATCTGACAAGAAGAGTGGCTCCTGGGAAAAAGCTAGGAGCAATATAGAACTGTTTCTATTTTTATCTCCAAATACTTAAGAATGCTTTTCCTCTTGCTTCATTGGCTTTGGTTACAATAATCCAAAGCAGTGTCATCAAAATTTATGCTGCTTGAGCTAAATTCCCTTCTGTTCCACTGGTCTAACAGCTGATTTTGGTCTTCCTTGTATCATTCAGAAATTGGCTACAGTCAGTATTAAGGATGAAACAAACTATAGACTTTTCTAAAAGATAATTGATAATGACTTCATAAGGAAACTTGAAGTTTCACTTGTCTAGTATTAACTTTTCACCTCCTAGACTTTGTACAGTGTGGTCATGTGAGTGAGTGAATCTTGCCACTTTCCTTTTAAGTTCTTTAATGTCTTCAGCTGTTTGGTCACACCCTTATTAGTAATAAGAAAACCTTTGTCACTGGTTTTGGTGGCCTATGTAACATAAAGATGGTCATTTCATCTGCTTTCCAGGTGTCCCACCACAAGTGGAATCCTTGTTACCAATCTTGACAGAGACCAAGGATAAAATAAGTACAGGAGACTGATCTCCCATCTTAGCTCAGAATTGATCATGGGTCTGTTCCAATATGGAAATTCCACTTGCCCTTCTGACAAATGCCAACTCAAAATCCCCATAATGCACCCTGTCAAAGACCTGTGCCATAAGTATTGGATCATTTCATAACAGGGATGCTTTAGAAGATTTAATTGGTTATTTTACCTTTGTTACCACCACTCAATTTAACATTCTGGGGCAGAGGGTAGCTCCCCCTATATCTATCCACCATTTCTCTTGTTTCAGTGCAGTGTCCCCCATGTCTCCAGCATAGGGTGGTGAGGATGTTGATGAAAGCCTCTTATCTTCTGTACCCTCTAACAGCAAGCATCAATTAATGTAAATCAAAATGATGGATTTATTTACACACTTTTTTTTGTTTAGATTTGTATGATACCTGATACATCTAGCTAAGACTGTAAGTACTTGTATCATGAAGTCATCATCACTTTCCTCTAGATCTTCTTGAAAGCACCTGTGTCTTAGATCTCTTCAGGATTTATAGTGATCGGCCACTTACTTTGTAGAGCTACCCCTCCCCCCATCGATGCTTGATTACTTGCATTCATCAGTATATTTGCTTTTTAGGCTTGACAGTTTGCACGAGAATGTAATTCTTGTATTGTAGGTACCAAGTACAACCACCTAAGCCAGGACTCTGCTAGTAAGATTCCTACTTTTGTTATTGAAATAACTTTTTTTCTTTCTATTTTATACCCCATGCCACCTTTACTCCTATTCCTCCTTGTTCTCCTTCCATCACCCATAGGATTGATTGTCTTTCTTGATTTGGGCCGCTACCTCCTTTCCTTGGTTGTCTTCATCTGTGTTCCTTTTCTGTTCTGGAGCTTTCCTGGTGTGTGTTATGGCTATTGTATGGCTTCAGATTTTAAGTGTTTTGGTTGTGGCTAAACTATTTTGAACTTTCTTCTATTAAACAGGCTTATTCTGACGTTTAAAAAGTAGAATGGGGACAGAAAAGTGTGTGTGTGTATATATTAGGGCTGTCGATTAATCGCCGTTAACTCACACGATTAACTTGAAAAAATTAATCACGATTTTTTTAATATCACTGTTAAACAATAGAATACCAATTGAAATTTATTAAATATTTTGGATGTTTTTCTACAATTTCATAATATTGTATTCTGTGGTGTAATTGAAATAAAAGTATATATTTTTCATTACAAATATTTGCGCTGTAAAAATGATAAAAGAAATAGTATTTTTCAGTTCACCTCATACAAGTACTGTAGTGCAGTCTTTGTCGTGAAAGTGCAATTTACAAATGTAGATTTTGTTGTTGTTACATAACTGGATTCAGAAACAAAATAATGTAAAACTTCAGAGCCTACAAGTCCACTCAGTCCTACTTCTTGTTCAGCCAATCACTAAGACAAATACATTTGTTTACATTTACAGGAGATACTGCTGCCTGCTTCTTCTTTACAATGTCACCAGAAAGTGAAAACACCATTTATATGACACTCTTGTAACCGGCATTGTAAAGTATTTACATGCCAGATATGCTAAACATTCGTATGCCCGTTCATTTTTCGGTCACCATTCCAGAGAACATTCTTCCATGCTTATGATTTTCGTTAAAAAAATGATGTGTTAATTAAATTTGTGACTGAACTCCTTGGGGGAGAATTGTATGTCCCGTGCTCTGTTTTACCTGCATTCTGCCATTTACTTCATGTTATAGCAGTCTTGGATGATGATCCAGCACATGTTGCTCATTTTAAGGACATTTTCACTGCAGATGTGACAAAACGCAAAGAAGGTACCAATGTGAGTTTTCTAAAGATAACTACAGCGTTCAAGCCAAGGTTTAATAATCTGAAGTGCCTTCCAAAATCTGAGGGATGAGGTATGGAGAATGCTTTCAGAAGTCTGAAAAGAGCAACACTCTGATGTGGAAACTACAAAACCCAAACCACCCAAAAAAAAATCAACCTTTTGCTGGTGGCATCTGACTCAGATAATGAAAATGAACATGCGTCAATCCACACTGCTTGGATCGTTATCGAGCAGCACCTGTCATTAGCATGGACGCATGTCCTCTGAAATGGTGGTTGAAGCATGAAGGGACATATTTATGTGCCAGATGCGCTGAAGATTCATATCTTGCGACAGCGGCTACAACAGTGCCATGAGAATGCCTGTTCTCACTTTCAGGTGACATTGTAAACAAGAAGCGGGCAACATTATCTCCTGCAAAGGTAAACAAACTTATTTTAGCGATTGGCTGAACAAGAAGTAGGACTGAGTGGACTTGTAGGCGCTGAAGTTTTACCTTTATTTGTTTTTGAGTGCATTTGTTTGTATATAATTCTACATTTGTAAGTTCAACTTTCATGATAAAGAGATTGCACTACAGTACTTGTATGAGGTGAATTGAAAAATACTATTTCTTTTGTTTTTTACAGTACAAATACTTGTAATTAAAAATATAAAGTGGGTCCTGTACACTTTGTATTCTGTTGTAATTGAAATCAGTATATTTGAAAATGTAGAAAACATCCAAAAATATTTAAATAAATGGTATTCTATGATTGTTTAACAGTGCAATTAATCATGATTAATTTTTTTAATCGCTTGACAGCCCTTATATATAGTCAAAAAAAATAAAGGCTTTTTCATTTTAATTTTTCACAAGTGTATATCAATGAAATACTAAAACATTTTAAACAGCTTGTGATATGATATTAAGCATGTTTTGTCTTGATTGTTGGTAATATTTTTGGTCTTGTCCCTTGCAGTGCACTTGAAGATCTGCTGATGTCTCCTGGGAAATCTAAACTCTTAATAGCAACATTTCTACTAATGCATCATATTTCCCATTTTATTACTATTAAGGACATTTTTATGAGAACAAATTATTGTAGTCTGAGTGTTCATCTGTATGTATGTTCACCTTAAGTCATAATCAGGGATCCTAGTTTTTTGTGATTTTAAACCTCCCTCCCCCCCCCCCCCCCCCCAGTTCTCTGATAAAGCATATAAATCCATGTTTTTCCACAATTAAAATGAAACGCTGAATTTTAGTTTCCTTAGTCACAATATATATATCTATATCTATGTATATAGATAGATAGATATAGATATCAGTTGAACATGTTTTATTGATATATTTACAATTTTAAGCAAATTTGAAGCCTCCCAGTGCCATCAGTCATTATAATAAAATTAATAGAATGAACCAGACACAGTGCATTGTTTTTTGCTGTTGTTGGCCATGCTGTTTTAGCCTCCTTGTTTTCGTTAGTTTTCATTCAGTTTAGTGCTTTCCATATGTTCTATAGTTGCCTGCCCTCAAACATAATCTACAGAACAGCATATTACCATCAACATGAAATTTGACCTCACCAAACTCAGTGACCTGGTCTTTAGGGGTGATTTTTAAAAATATTATTTTTTATCTTTTTTTTTTTTAACAGTGCAAATGTTTGTAATAAAAAATAATATAAAATGAGCACTGTACACATTGTATTCTGTGTTGTAATTGAAATCAATATATTTGAAAATGTAGAAAAACATCAAAATATTTATATAAATTTAAATTATTCTATTGTTTAGCGGTGCGATGAATCGTGACTATTTTTTAATCTAGTTAATTTATTTTGCGTTGCTCGCATGCATTAACTGAGATTATTGGCAGCCCTAATGTTTTTATTTTTTCACAAAATATAAAAACCAAACATTCTCTGTAAAAACACACATCCCTTGTTTTTCCATGGCAAACTGATTTATAGAATCCCTAGTCATAATCCTCTTCTTGGCAGCACAATTAGTTGTTGTGGAGGAATTTGATATTACTTATAAAGGGACTCTGACTTGCTTCAGGAACTTAAATATCACAGTGATGGCTGCCTTCAAATACTTTTGATAAAGATGACTGAAGAAAAACGGAGAAGAAAATAGAACACGTCTGAGTCATCTCTAAATAGAACATTTTTTCATAAAGCACTAATGACCGAAGGTGTGCTCTAAATAACACACCCCGTGGTGACATCTTGTTTATGCAACAGATGAGATCTTTCAGGCTGAGTTAGCATGTACTTTCTGATCACCTGACAATGCCTGAATACCTTAATTGCCTACAGTTTAAAAAAAACTGCATAATATGACCAGATGGAGCAGCAACTGCACGCTTGCCTTGTAGTCTCAGTTTAAAAAACAGCCACATCAGGGTGTGCATTCCTAGACCATTACTGTGTAGCTTGGGTGTATTATATTTGACAAGGACTTTGGCCCTATGCACTGATGGCTCACTTACACATGGCTTAGTATTATAAAAATTACAAAACATGGCTTGTTGCACTGTAGCTTAAATTCATAAGTATTTTTTAAATCACTGTATGAGGAAAAATAACTTATAGAAACATTGGACCTTAATATTTTGAGTTGCCTTTTTTTTTTTTTAAGCTGTGCTTTAATGTTAATCTGTCCCTTATACAAGGAGAGGATCTAGAACGGGGTGGGCAAACTTTTTTGCCCAAGGGCCACATCTGGGTATGGAAATTGTATGGCTGGCCATGAATGCTCATGAAATTGGGGGTGGGAGTGAGGGATCTGGCTGGGGGTGCGGGCTGTTGAATTCAGGGTGTGGGAGGGGGCTCTGGTCAGGGGTTTGGAGTGTTGGAGGGGGTGGGGGCTGGGGAATGAGGTGTTGGGGGTGCAGGTGGGTACTCTAGGCTGGGACCGAGGGGTTTAGAGGGCGGGAGGGGGATTTGGGCAGGGGGTTGGGGCACGGGAGGGGATCAGGGGTGCAGGCTCCTGGCGGCACTTACCTCAAGCAGCTCCCAGAATCAGCGGCATGTTTCCCCCCTCCAGCTCCTGCCTGGCCAGACAGCTCGGCGCACTGCCTTGTCCGCAGGTGTCACCCCTGCAGCTCCCATTAGCCACGGTTCCTGGTCAATGGGAGCTGCGGGGGTGGTGCTTGGGGCAGGGGCAGTATATGGAGCCCCCTGGCTGCCCTTACCCGTAGGAGCCAGAGGGGGGACATGGTGCTGCTTCTGGGAGCTGCATGGAGCGGGGCAAGCCCCAGATCCTGCTCCCTGGCGAGAGCTCAAGGGCCATATTAAAATGTCTGAAGGACCTGATGTGGCCCCCGGGCCGTAGTTTGTCCACCTCTGATCTAGAAATTCACTCTTAGAGAGGCCTCAGCTGTGTTGCCAGGGATAAAGGAAAGAAAGGAAGAGCCTGCATGGAATTGAAGAACATGAAGAGTAGCTAAAAATGATTGTTCACCTTATTCGCTAATCTGGTTTAGGAAACTGATCCTTCTAAAAGGAGAAGGTTGTTTAAAAGGATCAGAGTTCTTTCGCTCATTTCATAGTTAGATTTGAACGTTTTAGGTTTGGACTTTGAGCAAGGTGATATAGTCTGCATCAGAGGACTCTAGCTCATTCCTGCCATAGAAATAAAAATGAATGTTAGAGAGGGCTAAACTAACTTTTAAACAAATTAAAAGAACAGTCTTAAAATTGAAAAAAAATTCCCTATTGATTAGGTTTCAGCCATACATTCACTGACTGGTAGTGCACAATTATTCTGACAGCAAAAAGGCCCGAAGAGCTTTTTGAAGTGTGGTTTTGGATGATTGGTCAAGTGTTATATTCTAATATAAAGTACATTGGTGGTCTTAATCAAATGCCTATTATGTAAGCATCCACAGGGGAAAAACTGCCAGTTGTTATTGGACCTTTGTTTGACAGCCTGAAGAGAGACCAAGAACTACCCTTCCATCCTTAGGAGTGTGGCCCTTCTAGACCAGGGGTCGGCAACCGATGGCATGTGCACCAAAGGCGGCACATGAGCTGATTTACTGTGGCATGCTGCTGCCGGCCTGGGGTCCCCCTCGCCGGCCCCGCTCAGCCCGTTGCCGGCCTGGATGGACGGAACCCCTGGCTGGCAGGGGCCGGCGAATGGAACCCCAGACCGGCAGCGGGCTGAGCCGCTCAGCCCACTGCCGGCCTGGGGTCCCAGCCACCGGTCCGCTCACCCCGCTGCCAGTCTGGGGTTCCATCCGCCGCCCTTGTAAATGTAAAATTTATTACTGGCATGCAAAACCTTAAATTACTGTGAATAAATGAAGACTTGACACACCACTTCTGAAAGGTTGCCGACCCCTGTTCTGGAAAAAAACTGAGCCACTCTTTTGGGGTAAGATGTGGGGAAAAGAGCAAATAACGTGCCCTAGGAACACACTAGATATGGTTCCTAATCCTGGTTCAGTCACTGTTAATGTCTATGGATAACTTTTTAACCCCCACCATCACCACTGTTTTGGTAAATCCACTGTATAGAAACCTTAGAGAACTGAGCTAGTTTTTGCTACAATCAGAAAACTGTCTAAACTTGATAGAGGAATGTAACAGGGTGCACCTTCACTCCTGTCTTCTTGCAATGCAGAAACTGCACTGATTGTGCATTCATAGTGCCATTTACTGGAGTTCCCTCCACAAACACCACTACAATCTCCGTGCATCAGACTATTTTCCATATCTTTTGTGCTTTTAGCCTTCTTTTCAGTACCCGAGAGGAGCAGAAGTGTCCCTTCACTGAGGCCTGAGACTGGGCTCAGCTAGCCCTGTTCCTCACTCCCCTTGCATTTCCTTCTTGTGCCTCTATCCTTCTGGGCTGATGGGCTAATTGACTCTTTATTTCACCCAGCCTGCCATCCTGATTATCTAATTACCTCAGTCATCTTACTGTGGGAGAGCTAACTGGTGTCCAAGTGATCCGAGTGCAGACTCACCTGTTCACTCCCTGCACGTTGTCATAAGGCAATAGTGGTGTTTTGCAGGGCAGTGCTTTTTTTTAAAAAAAGTAACATGCTGCTGTAAGTCAATTTGGAAGTGGGTTAAGTATTTCAGTCTAAGTGGTGGGATAAACCTATATACAAGACAATTTGCATATGAACTCATGTCAGTTTCTGCCAGGAAAAAAAAAAATTACACTGGTGCAACTTTCCATTATAGACAAAGCATTGATTGTTGCATTATCAAAGGTCCTGACCCAAATGAGTGGTGGGAGTTGCAGTGACATGTTAGTGCAGGAAATTTAGTAGGCCTAGAATTTGGGAACGGATGGGGGTGCTGCAAGAATTGTTTTCAGATAACTAACGTTGAACATTGGAGGTTATTTGACAGAAGCCCATACTTACACTTAAAAGGACTACTCCATTTACCCTCATCTAGCTGCTTCTCTCTTTACCCTTACTGGAGGATCAGTGGTTGATTTGCCAGAGGGAGTGAAGGACATGAAGCAGGTATTTCAAAATCAATAGGGCACCAATGTTAAAATTACACTTTTATCTGAAATGTTCTACGTACTATTACGTACAAATGAGAAATGCTTGTTTAAATTGTGGTTTTGACAACTTTGTATAGTCACTTTCTCTTCTGTTTGTGCAAGTCTTTTCATATAGTAACTGGAGTGAGATCTTTAATAATAAAAAAATTGAAACCAAAAATATTAGCAGGAGGACTTTGGGACAAGTCAGTCAATATATCCACTACACGCAGTCTCAAACATACCTTCTGTTCTGTGTACAACTTGCATGATTTTTGACCCATATGTTAAAGCTTGTACACTTGAATGCTAGAATTCTGCCTTCTTCATTTTGCCTTACTTCAGTACAGGAGGATCTTGTAATAATTTCAGAACAATAAAAACGTTTCCAATTGATGTTCCAAAAATGGAAAGAATATAACCATGTTTTCACAGACCTTGTATGTAAAACTGGTATGTTTTATCTCACTACAGAATAATAGTTAATATAATGAATGGTTAGTATCATTAATATGGTTCCCCTGATTCAAAAGATTAAATTTTAACTGACGACAATATTGATTTACAAATTAAGCATACCATTTGTTGTTTGGTGCTTTATTCTTAACGAATTACATTGGATGTGATGGGAGAGGAGGGAGTGGTACTTCAGTCAATTTCTACCCATAATCCCAATGTTTCTGTTAAATTGCTCAGCAGTGCAGTTGTTAAACCTAAAATTTGTTTAAATGTTAAAAGTTAAAGATAGAGGGGAATATTTTCAAAAGGGCCTAAGGGTTAGATCCAAAAATAGACTTAAGTACCTAACTATCACTTTAGACCTCTAAGTCCAACATTTAGATGCCACTAGATCCACAAACCCGTGCTCAACTGCTGCCTTACCCTGGAGATGCCTAAATTCTCTGGGCGACAAAGCTTCCATTGGTGGGCATGCACAAAACCATTTAAGTCTTGACACTGCCAAACTGCTAAGACTGGCAAAATTGTCAAACAAGGCATTCCTCGCATATCTCACTTGTGGGGCCCTCACACAAAAGACAGCTGGGGGTGACCAGATTAGAATATTCTGTGTGGGTGTGGGGGAGGAAAGAAGGGGTCTCGTCTCAGCATACTCAACATCCCAGTGGTTAGGGCACTTACCTGGGATGTGGGAGACTTGTTTCAGATTCCCACTCTGCTTTGATTTGGAGCATGGACTTGACTTTGTCTCTCCCATATCCCAGATGAGTGCTCTAACCTCCAGGTTATTGGGTATTCTGATGTTGGTCTCTCTGTCTCTTCTTCTTCCACTATTCATTGGGCCAAAGAGGGGGAGCATGTGTGACTCTATATTCTGGGGGTTAGGTACTCACCCAGGTTGTAGGAGACTCTTGCTCCAAATCTGGCACAGTGGGGATTTGAAAACAGGTCTCCTTCATTCTGAGTGTGTGTCTTGACCGTTGGGTTATTAGCTATACTCGGCTGGAGGTCTGTTTTTTTCCCCTGAGATAGAGCTGACCTGTCTTAGGCACCTGAGCAGAGATAAGTGTCTCACTCCAGCCTGGAATTAGGTGCTTAATGGTTTTTTCAGGGGTGGGGCCTAGGCCCCTCCTGTCTTCTCAGAATTTCCTACTGGCTAGTTTACATGGGTCCCCATTAGCATGCTGGCTTCCATGAATCCTGTTCTTAGGCACCAGACTCTCCTCATGCTTTGTATAGGGAACCTGAGCACCTACCCCAGGGCTGAAAATTCCACCAGGCAGCAAGGCATCTAAAAATTAGGTGTTACAATGTTTAGCATTGCACCAAAGCACCTTTGTGGTTCTAAATCTAAGTGACTTAAGCTCATAAGTCCCAACTTTACCCATAGTCAACTTGAAGAGTAGGTCTAGAAGGTTATGTGATCTGGATTTACCCAAGAGTAAGATAATAAGAAGGGAGTTAAAGTCAAATTAGTGTCTGAATAGAAACATGAAAACAAAGGCAGGAGAAGAGCCTTAATGCTCCACAAAATGTGCAACATAGCTAAAGGATGCAGGGATTAATAGGAATTGGTTCAATTCTCTGTATAATCAAGAAGAAATTAGGGTTCCTCCAAATGTCTCAAATTTTAGTTTGTGTTGCTTTGAAATATGTAATATTGGAAATACAAGCTAAAAATAAATTAAGTGAAAATGATACACTGTATACTTGTATGTTGAGAGCATGGTCGTGCTCGCCCCTGAAGTCGATATGAATGTTATCATTGGGAGTAGGGTGTAGGCACTATGTTGTTTGCTATTAATTGTATGTAATCTTGTGCAATCATGTATAGGCCTGGACATTTATTCACACACATTTTCATCTTTTGGAGTCTGCAGCCAGCCAATTATTTCCTCCTATGTCACCTACAGTCCTCTAAAGTTGGCATCAGAATGTGGCCCAGAAAGGCTGACAATTTTTCCACTGGGGATCTACCTAGTGCTTCTAAATTCATTTTCTTGTTCTGGGGTTCACAACCCAGAAGCATGCAAAAACTAGTCCTTTCAGTGACCGCTTAAAACAGACTTCCCTGTATATTGAAAGTAAGATTGTATTCAATTAAACAAAATACTGTGGTCAGTGGAGTAGAGCTAGTTTGTATAGCTTGTAACTGAAATTTTGTGCTTGTAAAATTTCAACTTTAATAGTTCAGTAATAGGGTCTCCAAATTTAGCACCTTGGAATATAGTGTAAGTGCCTGGCAGATTTGATGTCAATTATGACCTGCCAGCTTGTAGAAATATTTGAACTTGGCAATTTTTAATTTTATTTCATTTTTTTTTGGTTCTGCTCCTTGGTTCATAAGGTTTAGTGTTATATTGATACTACAGGTAAGGCTGAGGTGACACTTCTAAAATATTATTTTTTTGATTGCTTAGAACTGTTGTGTGTAATATCCTCTGGAGGGGGATGATGCAAATTTAAAGTCACCATTTTCATCTGATTTAACTCCTTGTTTGGTCCCCATTACCATAATATCTAAGTGTCTCAAATCTTTTATGTATTTATTCACACACCACCTTTCTGAGTTAGGGAAGTTATCCCCATTTTACAGATAGGGAGCTGAGGCTTAGAGAAACTAAGTGACTCACCCAGAAGCAGGGAAATGAACCAGGTCGCCTGACTCACACGCTAGCACTCTAACCTGGACTATCCTTTCTCTCTTATTTAGGAGAAGATTCTTAAGAAGCAAAATCAAACATCTTATTTACAGATATCATAATTACGTAGTGAGATTGCTTCTGGCATAAACAAAAGAACTCGCTCATCCATCTGTCTGACCCCTTTATGTTTAGTCAACTGCAGCATTTGCAATTGATTATGTTATGCTAGCAGTTGAGTTGTGAATATAATTGTGGATGGACCATCAGAATAGGTATGGACTGAAACACAGTACTATATTTAAAAAACGTATTGTGAATTAATTCCTTCTGAAAGCTGCTCTGTCGACGAAATCTGGAGACTACATTTTCTAAAAATATGTTTAGCATGGACAGCAGCAGTGTAAGCTTGCCTGTGTTACTCTGCCCATATGCTGCAGTTGTGATCTGGAGAGATCAGTTCTAGAACAAACAGGGCATAGATTGAATTAATTGACCAGTTATGTAACCAAAAAAAAATCTACATTTGTAAATTGCACTTTCACAATAAAGAGATTACGCTACCGTACTTGCATGAGGTGAATTGAAAAATATTTTAATCACTTTTATAATGCAAATATTTGTAACCAAAATAATAATATAAAGTGAGCACTGTATATTTTGTATTGTAATTGAAATCAATATATTTGAAAATGTAGGGGGGGGGAATCCAAACTGCAATTAATCGCAATTAATTTTTTTAAGTTAATCACGTGAGTTAACTGTGATTAGATCAACAGTTCCACTTCAAACTCTCTTCCCCACCACATTTCTTGTGTGGTATCGTGAGCCCACTTGTTACTATTTCCAAAAACAGTCAGAATTTATCTTGGCTTGGCCTTCAGCTGAAATTTTTAATTTCTCATATTGACTAAAATACTTCCAGGGATCCAGAATCTTCCTGCTAAACTATCTGCTACAGGCATCAGAACTGCATTTCATCCACTTTGTCACCTACGTCGGCTTTCCTATTTCAGAATATACTTCTGGAATTTCCTTCCTGGTATTCAGGACGTTCTGTGAAGTCTTTGAACCTCATCCCACGCTAGGCCATGCGTTGTCTTGATCACTCTGCATTGCTATGTAGGCCTCTGTTCCTTACGTGTCTCTCCTTAGTCAGAGACTGCTCTCTTCATTTGTGATGCCCATCTCATGCTTTTTCTTTGCCATGGAATCCTTTTTCCTCATTGCACCTCATTTTAAAATCTCTCGTTTGTTTACAAATGACACTTTTCCTAATACTGTATTAGGAACATCATGATTAAAGAAAGAAACTTGTATATAAAATGCATTTTGTCTACATGCACTTAATTTTTGTGTGTACTAGTTTTGCAGCCTTTTAATTTTGATTTTCATTTCATGATACAAAATGGAAAGTATTATTCAGATGGACATAAAAATTACCTCTAAAACTGTCAAACAAGAGCTCATGAGGAATGCTTATTAAATTTAAAAGACTTCTGGTTGCAAATAATTATTTATAGCAGCATGTTACAAATAGATGCTAATAAGGACCTTGAGAGGAATTTCTAAATTATCAGGTGGTAAGATCTAATTTCCTTGATGTACGTAGTTTCCATTAACTTTAATGAGACTTGCACTGGGGGGTGGGAATACACAATAGGTATGAAATAGTTCATGAGAAAACTATATAGCAGTTCAGAAGACTAAGGACACCAATATGAAGAACTTTGTGGTCGGTCGGTCTGTCTTAATGTTAACACAGACTGTTTCCTCATGTATTGAGGAATTTATGCTGTTGTGTGTCAGAGCTGATATCTGACTACTATTGTGTTCTTTATTATCTCTTCTGATGTCCTCATGAGCTTGACCTGTGTACTGAATGCGTATTGTGTGAAATGAGAAAAGCCTCATTTAAAGATCACCTTTTATAAAATATAAAGGTACCAGAAGCTCCAGCAATTTGGAGGATGATCTCACTGTGTTCTGTGCAAAAATATAATGGGGTCCCTTTCAGGGTTAAATCCGTTTTCATCAACTTTTCCCTTTATACTTCAGTTAGGATGTAAAGAAAGGTGCATTCTCATTGGTTGATGTAACCATTAAAATATGTTGATTTACAACTAAATTGAGCCTTTACACTGGATTTGTACATCTTTTTGTTACCTGGGGAGGTACAACCCTATTAATTATATATATATTTAAATAATTATATAGATTAATATTTTCATATTCTAATTAATTATACCTTTTTAGCATGTTAGAAAATTGTGAATCATATATTGTTTATTTACTAGATAATTAACTTTTTGCTCATGATTTCTGTCAAGCTGCATTAGGATGGTAATTCGAATTTAATTAAATACACAACAGCATATACAACTTAATTTTATTAAACAAAACAAACCCTTAATGCGGTATCTGACCGGTTGTGCCATATTAATATAGCTTGACCTCAAAAGTTAAATGTTTTCCTTCTGATTCTTTCTTTATATAGAACACGCAACGCTTTTGATAGAGGCTTGTGGATTCAGCATATTTACTTTTTATGTAAATGTTTTAAAAGGTTATAAGAAATTTAGCCCTTAACATAGTTTGTATTAAATTCAGATTCAATTTTAAACTCGTTTATTTGTAAAAAGAATTTTTATTTATTTATTTATTTATTTATCCATCCACCCTGATCCCTTTTTCTTCCCCACACCTTCTGGTAGGGAGAAAGGTTCCAGTAGGGTCTTATCCATCTCAGTGCACCAGAACAGATTTGTTTCTTGGTCCATTCTTTCTCTGATGTCCATTACTCCCTGCCAGTAGACTTTCAGTGTTTGGTGGTTTTCCAGTCTGGTTGTAAACCTCTCATGCCATCTAAGTGAGAACCATGTCAATGATCTAACATATCTCCCTGCCACAATTTCCTTGATACTCAGCCCAAATGCCACTCTTGTTTTCATCCTATTGTTTTTAATTTATGCCAAAAAAATTAAAATGTGCACTTTATTTTAAAATTATGCCAATTTTATTTGTCAATACATAAATGTGGCTCCAGCATGGCAGTGGGGAACACAGGCCACTGGCTGCATTGAGGTGGGAGATCACCCTGAAGCCCCCACCTCCCCCAGTACGAGGACTTGGCAATGAGGCTGCACCCAACCCTGACACAGTACAAGGGCTGGGCCTGCCCCAGAAACACCCCTCTGTACCAGGCCCACCAGGTGTGGGTGGGCAGGCTCAGCCCAGCAGGATCCAAGTGTGGAGGGGCTTAGTGTGGGAAGATCCAGGTGTGGGGTGAGAGGTTTCTGTGTTTTGCAGTCTGGGTGCAGGTGGCTCAGTGGGAGATCTGGATGCACAGGGGCTCATTGGGGGAGTTCCCGGTGCAGGGGCAACTGGACTGTAGGGGATCCAGGTGAAAGCGGTTGGGACTCGGGGGGGGGGGGGGGTCTGGATGTTGGGAGATGGGGCTCGGCGGGGGGTCTGGGTGCTGGAGGAGTGGGGCTTGATGAGTTAGGGGTCCAGGTGCAGCTGGTTAGGGATCAATGGGGGGGGGGACTCGGCGGAGAGGTCCAGGTGTAGGGGGGTAGGGTTTCTCAGGGTGAGGGTTCGATGGGCCTGCTTAACAGGGAAGCCCCAGCTGCTGCCAAGGGAATTAATGGAGATATCCCATCTCCTAGAACTGGAAGGGACCTTGAAAGGTCATCGAGTCCAGCCCCCTGCCTTCACTAGCAGGACCAAGTACTGATTTTGCCCCAGATCCTTAAGTGGCCCCCTCAAGGATTGAACTCACAACCCTGGGTTTAGCAGGCCAATGCTCAAACCACTGAGCTATCCCTCCCCATTGATCCCTAACCAGCTGCACCTGGACCCCTAACTCATGCATGAATGCGGCATGCCAGGCTCCCGCTCCTCCCCCCACCCCTGCGATTTCCCCTATCCCCTTTTCTTCTCCATCCCCCTCCCTCCACTCCCACATTCGCCTCCCCCTGCCCTATTCCACCCACCCTTCTTCCCCTCACCCCACCCATTTCTTCCAACTCCCCCCCCCTTACCCAGCCATACCGCGGTCACTCACTGTTGCACAAAAAACAGGAAGGCTCCCAACTGGGGTGACCAGATCACCCAAGTCAAATATTGAGAAGCGGGGGGGAGGCGGGGCAAAAAACAACAACAAAAAAACACCCTTCCTCCACAAGCTCTGGGAGGGAGGCCCCGGAGACGCAGGGGAGCGCGGGGCCAGGGAGAGTGAGAGTCCGGCCTGGCCCCGAGCAGGCAGGACTCAGTCAGGTGGTAGGGAGAGTAGGGGAGCGGCCCACGGGGCCAGGCGGCAGCTGTTCTCCCCCCCGGGCAGCGGGACTCGGGAGCAGCCGCTGCTGCAGCTCCCACTGCCGAGGGGGGAGGAAGCGGCCGATGGCCAAGCTCAGTGGCTGCGGCTCGGACGCCCAGACCCGAACCCCCCGGGCCTGCTGCGGGGATCTAGCAGCGCGCACGCTGCGCCCAGCCCCTGGTCAGTCGCGTCTGGGCTGCTGCCCAGCTGGTGGTATCCCGCGGCGGCCCCAGAGTGGGGGCAGCAGGCTCCATCCCACTTGTCCTGCTTGGGTCCCGCAGGGGAACGAATGGGCCTGGGCTGCCGATGCCTCCGCCCCGGGGCCGCCCGCAGGATTGCACCAAACAAGGAAAAATCGGGACAGTCCCGATAAAATCGGGACGTCTGGTCACCCTACTCCGAACACACAGAAGGGGAGCACGACTGGCACTAGGAACCAGGAAGCGGCGTTCAGCTGCAGAGTCAGCGGAGCCTAGACACAGCCTCCTTCAGCTAGGCAGCTCTGTGCATGTCTCACCTCTGTTTGCGGGGGGGGGGGGGAGAGCAATCTGATTTATGCTATTGGATTTGCCAGGGGGTGGTAAGAAGAAGAGGGATTGAAGGAAGAAAGACTATTTAGATGTTGTAAACCTCATGGCAAATCCCAAAGGGACGTGGCCTCCTTGCAGACCATGCCACCTGGGTCGACCTCTGGTTAGGTCCTTAAGGTGTTCAGTCTGGATGTTTTCAGTTTGTCCATCACTGGCAATCTTATTGTGCCACCGCCTCCTTTGGTGCTCACATTATTGCCGGTAGTGTAGTGGCATTCCTTGGTGTAAACACTTCAGAATTTGTTGATCTTCCATTCTAATAATATGTCCATACCAAGAAAGCCATCAAACCAAACTAATACTGATAGAGACAATTGCTAGGTTTGGCTTTGAATATCCTTATTTCTGATCTTGTCCTGCCTCATAACCTGGAGCAGCTTATGAAGATGGTGAGAGTCAAAAACATCAATCCAGTATTCTTCAGCCTTCCTCAGCACCCATATTTCACTTTTGTACAACAGCACTTGTATACATGTGGATCTATAGAGCTGCAGCTTTGTGATAAGCTTGCTGTCACAGCATCCCCACAGATGCTGCTGACACATGACAGAGGCTGCTGTTATACAAGCAACCACGTCTTTAGAGCATCCTCCAGTACTGTCTGTGATACTGCTCATTATTCAGAAGTGCTGCCATGCAATTTGTTAGTTACAGTATGTCCGTAGCAATAAAAAAATGAGTTATAAGAAAACAATCTAGGCTATGGCTTCTCTTTCCCTATTCCAGCAAACATTATATCTCACCCTTAATTATAAATTTTGTTGTAGGGTGGGAGTTCATCTTCAGTATATGGAACTAAATAGGCTGCATTTTTAAATTTTTTGTTTTGAAACGGCAAACCAATCTAAGGTTGTTTATGTAATATCACTTATAAGAAGGGGATTAAAAAAAGACAAATTTAATTAACCATCAAGACATACATGCCTTAGAATAATCATGTGATCGCATTATTGTAACCATAGTCCTTCCTCTTGCCTTTCTCCATTTTTGTCCATTTATAACCCTTTTGTTGTGTTCTGAATTTAGATAATCCCTGACCTGGAAAACACAACAATCTCTTAACTTTAGAGACAATGTATTTTTCCCTGCTTTTTTTAAATTTTATTTTTTTAAAGATACAAAGGTCCAGACTTTAAAGGAATCTAGAACACTGAGCATTGCAGTGACTGATTGACTTAGGTGCCTAAGTCACTTTTGAAAATGAAACTTTGTCTCCTACATTAGTTAGAAGTTGCTTTGTTCAGCATTGCAATGCCCAAGTACCTTTTAAAAATCTGGGTCGAAATCCCCAACTTTGCTAGATCTGTGGTTGCACAAAGGCCTTTGTAATTGGAAAATTTAGATTTGCCCTTCCTATTGATTTTTTTCTATGGCTGTAAAGCGATTTTAAAAAATTAATCACACGATTAAAAAATATTTTTGGATGTTTTCTACATTTTCAAATATATTGATTTCAATTACAACACAGAATGCAAAGTGTACAGTGCTCACTTTATTTTTGATTCCAAGTATTTGCACTGTAAAAAAACAAAAGAAATAGTATTTTTCAATTCACCTAATACAAGTACTGTAGTGCAATGTCTTTATCATGAAAGTTGAACTTACAAATGTAGAATTATGTACAAACAAAACTGAACTTAAAAACAAAAACACTGTAAAACTTCAGAGCCTACAAGTCCACTCAGTCCTACTTCTTGTTCAGCCAATTGCTAAGACAAACAAGTTTGTTTACATTTGCAGGAGATAATCCTGCCTGCTTCTTGTTTATAATGTCACCTGAAATGTTGATGACCTTTCGGGGTCCCTTCCAGTTCTAGGAGATAGGATATCTCCATATATTATTATTATTATTATTATAAAGTAAGAACAGACATTCTCATGGCACAGTTGTAGCCAGCGTCACAAGACATTTATGTACTAGATATGAATCTTTAGCACATGTCCCTTCACGCTTCAATCACCATTCTAGAGAACATGCGTCCATGCGGATGACGGGTTCTGCTCGATAACAATCCAAAGCAGTGCAGACCGATGCATGTTCATTTTCATTATCTGAGTCAGATGCCACCAGCAGAAGGTTGATTTTCTTTTTGGTGGTTCGGGTTCTGCAGTTTCTGCAGTGGAGTGTTGCTCTTTTAAGACTTTTGAAAGCATGCTCCGCACCTCGTCTCTCTCAGATTTTGGAAGGCACTTCAGGTTCTTAAAGTTTGGGTTGAGTGCTGTAACTATTTTTAGAAATCTCACATTGATACCTTCTTTTTGTTTTGTCAAATCTGCAATGAAAGTGTTCTTAAAATGAACAATGTACTGGGTCATCATCCAAGACTGCTATAACATGAAATATGTGGCAGAATGCAGGGGTTTTTTTAACCAGCGCCATCAGCATGGAAGCATGTCTTCTGGAATGGTGGCTGAAGCGTGAAGGGGCATACGAATGTTTAGCATATCTGGCACATAAATACCTTGCAGTGTCAGCTACAAAAGTGCCATGCAAATGTCTGTTCTCACGTTCTGGTGACGTAAATAAGAAGTGAGCAGCATTATCTCCTGTAAATGTAAACAATCTTTTTTGTCTTAGCGATTGGCTGAACAAGAAGTAGGACTGAGTGGACTTGTAGCCTCTGAAGCTTTACATTGTTTTGGTTTTGAGTGCAGTTACGTGACAAAAAAAAATCTACATTTGTAAGTTGCACTTTCACAACAAAGACATTGCACTACAGTGCTTGTATGAGGTGAATTGAAAAATACTATTTCTTTTGTTTATCATTTTTACAGTGCAAATGTTTATAATAAAAATAATACACTGATTTCAGTTACAACACAGAATACAATATATATGAAAATGTTGAAAACATCCAAAATATTTAATAAATTTAAATTGCTATTCTATTCTTTAACAGTGCGATTAAAACAGCAGTTAATCACAATTAATTTTTTAATCGTGATTAATTTTTTTTGAGTTAATCGCGTGAGTTAACTGCGATTAATCGACAGCCCTAATTTTTTCCACTTAAAAAATTGTACAAGCATCTAGTCTCTAAGGCATATTGCTATAACATACAATATTGTAAGGCTGGTTCTGCCTTTAGTTATTCTGAAACAATGCCCAGAATTAAGTAAAGCTGTTCATTTTGAAAGCTGTAAAGTCTTCAACTAACACTTTATTGTAGTGTTCTGGAGATACTGTATTGACGTTTGAGAGGACACTTGCATTATAAACGGTTGTTTCTCCGAGCACTTGGAACATCTTGAGAAAATTACTTATTGGGCTGAAACTTTTGTGCTTGGTAGGGCTTCAAGTGTACATACCAACATGCACATGTGGAGCACCACAGGTGTGTAGGAAAGCAGTATGTCTATTTGAATGTGAGCCAATATGAGAGTAACCACTAAAAGGCTTTTTTTTAAATGGAAAATTGTAAGGAGAACACTGTCAGATTAGTGTTTTAAAATGAATGTCAGTTGTTACTAATAACACCTAAACTCTTAGTTTTGATTAGCATACATCACTTGTGCTGGCTCTTTACTCCTTTTTGCACTTTGCTCATCTTAGAAAATGAAATAGCTTAGTAATCAGTTTTCTTTTAACTTATGCATTTGCACAATGGTGTAAAAGATGGCTTGCAAAAACTACAGGGGAATTCAGACCAATGTGTGTTAACTTCAAAAATTAATGAAAACCTTTCTATCAATGCTTATTGTAGCAAGCTTAACTACGGTAAACTGGGGGTAACTGAAGACATAAATGTAATGGCATAAACAGCAATACAAAATTCTCTATACATACAGATTATGGTTTCTGTGGGCCCATGACTTCAAATTTCTTGCCTCTCTTTTTCATTTAAAATTGCAGTAACCTTGCACTAAGTTGTTCTGTATTCATGGTAAAATCCTGTTTCCAATCGCTTTTCTATTTGTTGTGCAGATTTTTTTCCTAAAACTAGGCCCGTCACCTGAGAATTTAAAAGTTTTAATTTTCAAACACAGTTTTTACATTTCCCTGAGACGTTGGATCTAATGAAGCAAGCCTTACTTATAGAGTTAGTCGTTACAGATTTCAACAAAACATCTTGCCAGAGTTTGCTGATTTGTCAGACAAAGTATTCCACGTAACCCTGTTGATTTTGATGAGATTCCACTGCAAACCTGTCTGCCTGGTTTTTGGCCAGCTTGCCCACACAACTCCCGCCAGGTGCTACTTCAGCGCCAGGGCAGCCCACTGAGCAGCCTACTCTGGAAATGGAGCTCCCAATAGATCTGGACAAAAACCTGTAATTCCTTTTTCATGGAGAATTCTGAAAATTTTTGGTTGTTCTTAAAGTGCTTATCCATGTATATTCCACTGTTGGTGCACATTTACCCCCAAGCACTTGTTTATTGTTTGTCATCCATGTCAGTTGAGGTTGCACCTATGTCTTGAGTGTCCTCATGCCTCCCACTTTGAGCCTCTAGTTGCATGTTCTCTATTCCATCTGTTGATCAATACAGCCTTTTTAGTAGCAATAATATCTGCTAGGAGGGTGAGGAAGATACAAGCACTCTCGGTAGGACCTCCATGCACGGAATTTCATAAAGACAGGGGGACCTTGATATCTCACCCAGAGTTCTTGCCAGATGTAGCCCCTGACTTCTATCACAGTCAGATAATACGTCTGCCTGTCTTCTTTCCCAAGTCACATTCCAGCAAAGGGGAGCTAAGCATCACATTTTCCATGTACTTTGGGCACTTGCCTTCTACTTTGACAGGACCTGAGCCATTTTTTATATCCTCTAGATAGGATGAAAGGTCAGGCACAAAGACTTTATTAGATTTCTATCTGCATTAAATATGGCTCTGATTTAGCCAACAAGTCCAGAATACGGACCCTGGACTTCAGAAAAGCAGACTTTGACTCCTTCAGGGAACAGATGGGCAGGATCCCCTGGGAGAATAACATGAAGGGCAAAGGGGTCCAGGAGAGCTGGCTGTATTTTAAAGAATCCTTATTGCGGTTGCAGGAACAAACTATCCCGATGTGTAGAAAGAATAGTAAATATGGCAGGCGACCAACTTGGCTAAACAGTGAAATCCTTGCTGATCTTAAACGCAAAAAAGAAGCTTACAAGAAGTGGAAGATTGGACAAATGACCAGGGAGGAGTATAAAAATATTGCTCAGGCATGCAGGAATGAAATCAGGAAGGCCAAATCACACTTGGAGTTGCAGCTAGCAAGAGATGTTAAGAGTAACAAGAAGGGTTTCTTCAGGTATGTTAGCAACAAGAAGAAAGTCAAGGAAAGTGTGGGCCCCTTACTGAATGAGGGAGGCAACCTAGTGACCGAGGATGTGGAAAAAGCTAATGTACTCAATGCTTTTTTTGCCTCTGTCTTCACGAACAAGGTCAGCTCCCAGACTGCTGCACTGGGCAGCACAATATGGGGAGAAGGTGACCAGCCCTCTGTGGAGAAAGAAGTGGTTTGGGACTATTTAGAAAAACTGGACGTGCACAAGTCCATGGGGCCGGATGCGCTGCATCCGATGATGCTAAAGGAGTTGGTGGATGAGATTGCAGAGCCAGTAGCCATTATTTTTGAAAACTCATGGCGATCGGGGGAGGTCCCGGATGACTGGAAAAAGGCTAATGTAGTGCCCATCTTTTAAAAAAGGGAAGGAGGAGGATCCGGGGAACTACAGGCCAGTCAGCCTCACCTCAGTCGCTGGAAAAATCATGGAGCAGGTCCTCAAGGAATCAATTATGAAACACTTGAAGGAGAGGAAAGTGATCAGGAACAGTCAGCATGGATTCACAAAGGAGAAGTCGTGCCTGACTAACCTAATTGCCTTCTATGATGAGATAACTGGCTCTGTGGATGAGGGGAAAGCAGTGGATGTGTTATTCCTTGACTTTAGCAAAGCTTTTGATACGGTCTCCCACAGTATTCTTGCCGCCAAGTTAAAGAAGTATGGGCTGGATGAATGGACTGTAAGGTGGATAGAAAGCTGGCTAGATCGTCGGGCTCAATGGGTAGTGATCAATGGCTCCATGTCTAGTTGGCAGCCGGTTTCAAGCGGAGTGCCCCAAGGTCGGTCCTGGGGCCGGTTTTGTTTAATATCTTTATTAATGATCTGGAGGATGGTGTGGACTGCACTCTCAACAAGTTTGCAGATGACACTAAACTAGGAGGCGTGGTAGATACATTAGAGGGTAGGGATCGGATACAGAGGGACCTAGACAAATTAGAGGATTGGGCCAAAAAAAAACTGATGAGGTTCAACAAGGACAAGTGCAGAGTCCTGCACTTAGGACGGAAGAATCCCATGCACTGCTACAGACTAGGGACCGAATGGCTAGGTAGCAGTTCTGCAGAAAAGGACCTAGGGGTCACAGTGGACGAGAAGCTGGATATGAGTCAACAGTGTGCTCTTGTTGCCAAGAAGGCTAACGGCATTTTGGGCTGTATAAGTAGGGGCATTGCCAGCAGATCGAGGAACATGATTGTTCCCCTTTATTCGACATTGGTGAAGCTCATCTAGAATACTGTGTCCAGTTTTGGGCCCCACACTACAAGAAGGATGTGGAAAAATTGGAAAGAGTCCAGCGGAGGGCAACAAAAATGATTAGGGGTCTGGAGCACATGACTTAGGAGGAGAGGCTGAGGGAACTGGGATTGTTTAGTCTCCGGAAGAGAAGAATGAGGGGGGATTTGATAGCAGCCTTCAACTACCTGAAAGGGGGTTCCAAAGAGGATGGAGCTTGGCTGTTCTCAGTGGTGGCAGATGACAGAACAAGGAGTAATGGTCTCAAGTTGCAGTGGGGGAGGTCCAGGTTGGATATTAGGAAACACTATTTCACTAGGAGGGTGGTGAAGCACTGGAATGCGTTACCTAGGGAGGTGGTGGAGTCTCCTTCCTTGGAGGTTTTTAAGGCCCAGCTTGACAAGGGGGGTTGGACTAGATGACCTCTTGAGGTCCCTTCCAACCCTGATATTCTATGATTCTATGAACAAAGACCCTCCATTGAGTGTTACAGCTCATTCCACAAGAGTTCAAGCAGCTTCTGAAGCTCTTTGATGGGTGTTCCAATACTGGAGATGTAGGACAGGTACTTGCGATTCAGTACGTATGTTCACCCAACATCACTCCATAATAGCAGCATCGAGATCTGATGCTAACTCTTTCATGGCTGTCTCACAGTCATTGTTCAGGTAGACTCCTGTCACCCACTGCTTATGATCTAGGTTGCTGCTTGAGTTAAAAGCAGCGGAATATAATGTGGACAAGCACTTGAATGAATGGTGGTCCGTATGTATTTTGTGACATGCCCTCCTTCCCTGCTAATAGAGTCCTAAAACACAAGCATTCTGCATTGGTTGGGGCCATCCTTCAGGTGGGAGGCTTAAGGACACTTAAGGCGCAGGCAAGGCCCCAGCAGAGACATTGCTGACCAAAACAATCTGAACTGGGGTACGTGCACACCAAAAGTGGAATGTATATGGACAACACCTTACAGTAACTGCGGTCTTTCTAGATGTAAGTAACAGGGTTTTTTTGTCCTGACATAGAACAAAACCATATTTTGAAATCTTAAAATCCTCCTCAAAATGGAATTACTGTTCTCTGCCTAGCTCTATTTATTTGTTTGAAAAATTCAATACAATGTCCTGAAATCCTGTTTTGTTGGGGGGGGGGGGGGAGGTGAAGGGGGGGGTTGTGTTGCTGAATAGATCTCAAAGCAGTTGCTTACCTGAAAACTCCTATTACAGTCCTACTTTGATGTATGTAGCATTTCTTAATTCTAGTGTCTTTCTCCTGTCTCTCTCCTTATGGCTTGTTACTCAGAAAATACCTTGAAATGCCCTTTTAAAAAGAAATCTGCATCTTTCCACAGTACTTAGTTTTCCACGTCTGTGTTTTTTAAAGATTGTTTAAAATGTACAGACTAGCAAATATCTTGGTTATAACAGTTGTTTCTATTCAACCTGAGTCAAATAATTAACTAAAAAAATCCACAGGATTAAGAGTGATCCATTAAGTGGAAAAATTTCCACCTATCTTTCCCATTTTTCTGAAGTACATACAAATGGGAAAATATAGAATCATTGAGTAGCTTACGTATTATTTTTACATTGCAGCTGTTCACAGATGGAATCACCAACAAGCTTATTGGTTGCTATGTGGGTGACGCAATGGATGATGTGGTTTTAGTTAGAATCTATGGAAACAAGACCGAGCTGTTAGTAGATCGAGATGAGGAAGTGAAAAGTTTCCGGGTGTTGCAGGCCCATGGCTGTGCGCCACAACTCTACTGTACTTTCAGTAATGGTCTATGCTACGAGTTCATGCAGGGAGAAGCACTGGATCCGGAGCATGTCTGCAACCCAGATATATTCAGGTAAACATCTTCAAAAATATTAAAACTCCACAGTGCATTTTGGGAAACTAATGTCTAGGGCCCTACCAAATTCATGGCCATGAAAAACGCGTCACGGACTGTGAAATCTGGTCTCCTACCATGAAATCCGGTCTTTTGTGTGCTTTTACCCTATACTATACAGATTTAACGGGGGAGACCAGCATTTCTCAAATTGGGAGTCCTGATCCAAAAGGGAGTTGCAGGGGGGCCACAAGGTTATTTTATGGAGGTCACGGAATTGCCACCCTTACTTCTGCGCTGCCTTCAGAGCTGGGTGCCTGGAGAGTGGTGGCTGTTGGCCCAGGCACCCAGCTGTGAAGATAGCGCCCTGCCAGTAGCAGTGCAGAAGTAAGGGTGGCAATACCATACCATGCCACCCTTACTTCTGCATTGTGCGGCTGATGGCATCTCTGCCTTCAGAGCTGGACTCCTGTCCCTGGGCCATCCAGATGGGGGGGCAGGTGGGGCCATTTGTCCTGGGCCCTGCAGCAGCCCCACGAGCCCTGGCCAAGAATCCCTTCCCTGGCTAGAACCGCCTTTTTAATTTTTACTCACCCGGCGGCGGTCCGGGTCTTCGGCGGCCGGGGGGCCTTCAGTGCTACCAAAGACGCGGAGCGAGTGAAGGACCCGCCGCAGACTCGGAGCACCGCCTGGTGAGTACAAGCGCCGCAGCGGGTGGCGCCTTTTTTTATATCCGCTCCCCCGCTTTGCCCCAGGCCCCCTGAATCCTCTGGGCGGCCCTGTCCTGGCCAGCAGCTGCCACTTTCCAGCTGCCCAGCTCTGAAGGCAGAGCCATCACCAGTAGCAGCACAGAAGTAAGGGTAGCAATACCGCATCCTCTCCCCTACAATAACCTTGCGACTTCCCACAACTCCTTTTTGGGTCAGGACCCCTACAATTACAACACCGTGAAATTTCAGATTTAAATAGCTGAAATCATTAAATTTACGATTTTTTAAATCCTATGACCGTGAAATTGACCAAAATGGACTGTGAATTTGGTAGGGCCCTATCTATGCATAGGAAAGTTGTCAGTGTGGAGCATGCTATTGACAACTATACACAGAAGAACTTATGGAGATGGCTGACTGTGTACACATTTTAGTATCCAAATGCTCTTCTGCCACAACCTAGTGTTCTCCCTCCACATGGCCATGATAGCTCACTGTTTCCCATCCAGTCTGGAAGGATCGACTTGGGTCTTGTAGGTAGTCTGCTCCCTCCTCCTACAGCGGGCCACAGGGCACCATTTTAGGAGTAAGGAAGTGCTGTTGAGCTTTGTCTGCCAGTGCTCAGCTCTTTCGAGCCGTCCCCCCTGCCTCCCACACTTCCTTGCTCCTCTCCGTTATAAAGCATACACCTCTACCCCGATATAACGCGGCCCGGTATAACATGAATTCGGATATAACGCGGTAAAGCAGCACTCCGGGGGGGGTGGGGGGGTGGGCTGCGCACTCCAGCGGGTCAAAGCAAGTTCGATATAACGCGGTTTCACCTATAACACGGTAAGATTTTTTTGGCTCCCGAGGACAGAGGTAGAGGTGTATATGTTTTGGGGAAACAAACTTTTTGAAGGAAATTGTGAGACCTATGTATTCCCTGATGAAATTTAAAATTTCAAGTAAAAAGTCACCAATAAGACAAATATAAAAAAAGATTTAAATGTCAAGAAAGCAGTAATTAACTACCAAATGCTTTTTGGCAATCTGCTTGTCACCAGTTGAAAAGTAAGAACGCAGCAATACAATAACCTTTATATCTTACAGACTCATAGCCAGGCAGCTTGCTAAAATCCATGCTATTCATGCACACAATGGATGGATCCCCAAATCTAACATGTGGCTGAAGATGGGAAAATATTTCTCACTCATACCTACAGAATTTACAGATGAGGAAGTAAATAAACGGTAAGTGTTATTTTATTAAATGTTTGATTACTTTTTTAATAACTCATTTGTCTCAGTTTTCATCCCATACCTTATTAACCAGCTGAGGGGGAAAACCTAACCAGAGTGTTTTTTAGACACCCCATCCCCCCTACCCCATATCAATGTAAATGCTCCTAAAAAGCAGAATAAAGTGATGGGTTTGACCATCCTCTCTCTTTTTTTGGCCACATTCTTCCTGCTCTTTCCTTTCCACTTGAAAAGAGTATGCATTACTAGTCTTGTTCTCCTCCCACAACTAGGACTATGATATTGTCATGTCTGAGAGCCAAGTTGTTCTTAAAGAAGTCACCTTTGTAAAAGTAATAGGAATTCTTGCCTTCTTCCCGTCTTATGTTTCCGTGACTTCACTACAAGAGTGAGCAGTGAAATCTGGACTAAGATGGCTTACTCAATTATGTGTTGAACTAACGGGAATACAGAAAATAACTGACCAAGTGCACCAATGTATACATTTCTGTATAATTCCTTTATTATTAACACTATGCTCAGAAGAGAAACTTTTTTCAATTTTTTTGAACCCCAAAAGGTTCTTAAGTGATGTTCCAAGTCCTCAAATCCTTCAGGAGGAGATGGCCTGGATGAAGGAGAGACTGTCAAATCTAGGATCCCCAGTGGTGCTTTGCCACAATGACCTGTTGTGTAAGAATATTATCTACAACGAGAAACAAGGTAGGTATTGAACACAGCAGTAAGTAGTGCTTCATTCCATACTTGTGTTGTATTTGTGTTCTGTGGCAATTGTCTTAGGGTGGGTATGGAATTATAATTCAAATTCATTAAATCACTTATGACTTTTTACTAATGGTGGAAAGTGAAGTAAATTTGCTGCTTGAAATCAAAGTTCAATGTAATGTTAGCAGTATTTGTATAAATATATGAACTGTCTTAGCAGCTATAACCATAATTTTAATTCTAAAATGTTTTTAGCATGTGGACAAAAATCTTTATATTCTTATTTTCACTGTAATGATTTAGTCTGTAAAAATGGATTTCAAACTATCAAATTGTCTTTTTGTCTTTCTAATTTAATAGAAATCTCATATACATTTATAAAAGGTTGTCATGCATTCAACAACCTTAGGAGCTAATGTCTCCAGGTTACTTTGTATTATCAATGTATTGTTCTGATTTGTCAGATACATTGGTGCCAAGGAGGAGTTCCCCAGGGTGAAGTATCATAATGATACTTACGCTACTTTCAATGGCTCAGTTTATATCCTGCATATGAGGTACATAGGCATCTTAATGTTGAAGATATTTTTGTAAATATTATTTTTTAACTCAGAGGTAGGGAGTAGGCTTATCTTGGAAATGGCAAATCAAATTTTTGTTCATTATTTTCAGATCTTGTAAATACTTGAACTCTTGAAAGAAATCCTAGTTTTTTGGTTTTGTTTTGTTTTTTAAATACAAGGAACTATCAAAAGTTCTCATAGAAAACCTTAATTCCTTTTAAGGTTATTCCTTTTAAGGTTTGGTTGTTTAGTGGTTTGAGGTTCGGTTACTAAATGATACATTCAACAGGCAAACATGGTGAACCAACAGTAAATTTGGGACATTGAAAACAGGGATATTATGGTGCAGAAAAATGCTTTAACGAGACTAGTACCTCAATTTCCCACACCTCCTCCCAAATCCCCAGAAGTCTGTGAGCTGAAATGAAAGTAACAAGTTAATTTTGTAGAAGCATGTTGGTAGTTGCAGGGAAGCTTACAATTGAGATAGTGAAGACTTTCTCTTTAAAGAGAAGTATTTAATTTCAGATTTGTCTGAGTAATTTAATATTATCTTGTAATTTATCACTTCATTGACAATTAGCTTACCACTAAAGCCAACGTATTTGTTTGAAATCATTAAAATGAATGTGAACAGCATTTAAGGTGTTCTCTATCAGACATTCAGCAATAATTGAGGCATCACGTCTTAGTTTATGTAGCTTACATAAAATTTGATACAAAATAAATATTGAAGTTGTTTCTGATTTTTGAAAAGTGGCTGTGTACATCATTTCTACATCAACTGTGCTCCTTCAACCTGTACAAGTAAAAGATCTTTTAGCTGCAATCCATATATATGCGACCTCTCTTCTGAGTTAGGTCTTTCTTTCTTGCACATAAATACTAGTGCTATATGTTCTGCAGGCCAACGTAGCCATCAAGTACACCTTAGCAGCACCATCATCTTCCAGTATATGCCCTTGCATACTTGTGTAATTCTATTAATTTTAATTAACTGTTGAGTTAGTTCTAACTATTGAGTAGGAGTTAGTAAGCAATTTTGTTGAGGTTTTTGACAGGGGAAAAAACTTCAGTTGTTGACTCTGCAGTGCTAATAGGAATTAAAAAGGGGGGGTAAAAAATTATTTTTGTCACTAAAGTCAACAGGTCTGATTCTGAATACGCAGATCAGACCTACTGAGAAAAGATGCTATTTTTAGTCACTTTTCATAATAGAACCATGCTTTAGTGTAAAATGCTTAAACAAAAACTATAATTCAGTTAAATGTTCACTATCACGGTTGATAAGCTTAACATTCCCACTTTGAAAACAAATGCTATATGCTTCTCTTTTTTATAAACAGAGTGGAGGAAAAAAACAATGCCAGCAGTGCATCACTTTTGAGCAAACCTACAATAACCAGTGTGTGAGTGTTTAGTGTTTGGGGACAAGGTGGGGAGGAGGGAGGAATCTGAATGTAAAGCACTTAGGCTTCGAGCTGGTTGTAAATAACTGAATGGGAAAAGATTTGAAAGTATATGCAATAGCTAGACTGTGTCCATTAAAGCTTACATGCTTGAATATTGCAGCACATCATGTACGTTGTTGTAAGAACTCTGCAATACCGAGATACAACAGGTACTATTCTTATAGTAACCAAACCTCAATGCCATCTGCAAAATGAGTATTTGTATATTGTGAAAGCTGTATATTTTGTACTGTACACTTTTACGGTGCAAAAATTTATAAACCCGTGTTACATAATACAGTCTTAGAAGGAGGATCTTCATCTTTATTTTTGAAGTGGAAACTCAGCTTTAACTTTAACTGCAACAGTTAAACATGCAAACATGAATCACATCAAGTATGTTCAGCCAAATAAAGATCCTTTATTTAAAAAAAAAAAAAAACTCTAAAAATTAAGTATCAGCATGCAATGAATTCTTCTTTGAAGCCGCTTTAATAAGAGCACAAAGAACAATCTTAAAGATGCAGTTCGCTTTCTGGAGTTGTTACTGGCCTAAATATAGGAAGGTAGATAAAAGTTCTGATTATGCAGCAGTATTCATATCAATTCTTTCAATCTCACCTTGATCTGCTCTCTAAAGAGGCTGGGTCTAAACCGGCACAAACAGAATCCATAATTCACCATTGGTGTTTGTAGCACTTTCATTAGCATGTTGTCTAGTCATGCTTAGGCCAAGTGTAATCAGCATACTATTTAAAAAGCTACAGGTGGTCAGTTTACACTAGCTCACTCAGAGTAGATAGTCCCACCATTGTTTATCCCAACTTTTTAACTCTACCCTTTCAAAGACTATACTTCATTTCCAGTCTACACAGGGTTTTAAAACCTGCTAGATATTAAAAATAGATTGATGTATATACATACAGAAAAAACATACTTTGTCACTTATGGCTTTAAGAATTCTTAAACCTGAACATCTAACTCTCTTTCCAAAAAAGAAGAACAGGAGTACTTGTGGCACCTTAGAGACTAACAAATTTATTAGAGCATAAGCTTTTGTGGACTACAGCCCACTTCTTCGGATGCAAACCTCTGAAACCTCTCTTTCCAAAGAGAGACTGAAATAACATTTTGAACTCTAGCATGGTTAAATGGAGTGCATCACTCATTTGATGAGTTGAATTTGCTCATGCTGTGGCTCAGATAAATCTGCCTCTTGCTGCTTTGTTTAATCACTCCGGATATGAAAAATTTCAGTAGTGTTACCTTACATAACAGATTTATAATTGCCTAGAAGACTTGTTCTCTGAAAGAAATAGCTCACAGTTTCACTTCATTTCTTGCCCTTGAATATATCTTAATGTGTGAACAGTGGTTTTAAATTTAAGTAACTGACAGTTGGAAGGCATTTATTTATAACCCTTTTGTCGTGATGCTCTTGACTTTTTTTTTTTTTTTTAAACTTGAGCAGGAGTTTCCAAAGGCTCTTCTAGACTCTCAGAGTATTCTCAGATACCTTATTACTAATGCTTGTCAGATCAGATTTCTTTCCAACACTTCTAGAATATCTTCAGTTACTCCTCACTTTTCTTAATCATGGCAAATATTTTTAAAAATAGCTTAACATTAGGCACCTACATAAGCAGCCTGACTTTTGAAAAGTGCTGACCACTTAACAGATTCCACTGACGGTTGTTACTCAGCACTTCTGGAAATCAGGTCACTGTAACTAGGTGCCGAAGTTAAGTGTTCTGCTTTTTTTTTTAAACTTTGGGTGAACATATTTTAGTGTGTGTCTCAGAGATGGTATTTGTTCTGTGGTAGGGGTTTTGTAGTGACGTTCTCATCACAGCAAGGTGATACACCCTGCTACATTAAGCTTTGTTTAGTTCAGGCTTTCTCACTACTTTTCATAGTATCGCTCGCTCTTAATAAAGAGATTATCTTGCAGGGCACTTCCATTCACATTTATTATCACAAGTTATCTCTTTTTCTGTTCATACAGCAGTGGCTTATGTCAGGGGAGTAGTAAAGTTTGTTGAACTATCTATACTGCAATAAAGAGCAGCTAGAAACAGGAGAGTCATCATTTCTTGACTGTCAGCTCCTTGAAGACTGTCAGCAAATCCCCTGTGGATTACCCAACCTCTGATTTCAGTTAATAAACACAATTTTAAATGCATCAAACATAAAATGACATGCACATTGCAGATCACACATTCATTTTTATATGAACAGTGAAATAGTATGTAGCTTTCAGCATTAAAGCTTTGATAAAATACATATAACTGACTTTCAGATATAGAATGTTGGATGCTTCAATTTGAAATATCTTCTGTCTGGATAAACTCTACAGTGGACAATAGTACACAATTATGATATAACACTTTTATAGGTTGCACATTCCACAAGTGTACTTCATGTATTAGATTTCTGTTTTGGGAGAAGTTTTTAGTAGTAGTCAGCATTGGCCTAGCTGTTCCTATTGAAGTCAATGGGAGTAGACTTAGACATTTTAAAAACCCCAATCTAAAAGACTAATAAATTGCTAGTAGCTCAGAGTTCATCATACTGGGAACTAGTTGCTCTTTTGGATGAATTCATCTTTACTAATTCTTAGAGTGTATTCCTATAATTTTTAAACATAAATTAATCTAAAGAATGCAGTGATAACATCATACAAGTCAGTTCACTTTCTCTTTATCACCTGCCTTATTTTATAGCAAAATGTTATAATAAAAATTAATGAAGTGATCCTGTCTGTTCATACTTTCTTGACACAGAAAATTGAAGGGAACTGTGCATCTTTAACCTTAATACTTGTTGCAAAAATTAAATTTAAGGTTGAGTTCCACTGTAGAATGGGTCTGAAAAAGGAGAGCAGTAAAATGCAAACTTTTCTTTTTAAAGTTGTCATTTCAAATGTGAGTGTGCCAAATTTTCTTCATCTGCTACAGATTAGGTATGCCATTGTTGCTGCCATGTGGCGGCGTGCACCGTGCTACTTAAACGCACTGACTGGAGGTTTATCGCATCAATTGTTCACGTGCACCTCCCCCAAAGGAGAGCACAGAGCCTGGTAACAGCCTCATCTGTATCTTGTTAGCTTCATATTCTTACTTTATAAACCATTAACTATAACTGGAAATAACATTTTTAAATAAAGGCTAGCTATAATCAGAATAATGGCACTGCAGTCTGAGATAAAATTTGGATTAAAATTTTTTTTTTAAAGTATGTCTTAAGTTGACACTTTTCAAGCAGGCTTTTTACCTGCTATTTTTATCTGCTTTATATGCAAAATCCTGAATACAAGAGACTTTTATAATTATTGGATTTTGTACTGGCTAGTTCAATCCTATGACAAAACAAACATTAACCAGGGTTGGGCTGTGCATTTTTATTGGTTTATATTTAACAGATGAGCTTTAGAGGTTATATGTGCTTAAATCTACAGCACTATTAAGGAACCAGCAAGAAACATGTTATCTGTTTCATGGACTTGCCACGCAGATAACTCTAATTAAGCTGTGACTTTGCTATGAGATCTTGGACTGCAGCCCTTGTAAAATCAATTTCCAGTGCTTTCAATACTTTTAACAGCTTTTAAATCATGGGAACCTCTTATCATGTACTGCTGGCTGGATGCTCTCTGTGAAGGGTGCTCTGCTTTAGTCACTTCCCTGGGTTGGTCTGACCAAGAACATGTTTGTTAACCTTCCAGGCAGGTTGCAAAGCCCACTTCTTCCCTCATCCTCCCCCCCGCACCTCCCCCCCCAAGCATGAGGTGAGGGTTGCGGGGTTGGTAAATATTTAAGTAATCTTCTTACATTTATTATCTGTTAATTGTATGAGATAGGTACCTAGACTAAAGGATGGGTGCTTATCGACACATTTTATACATTTGAATTAATAAATATGTGGAATGGGTGGCAACATGTGTAATGGCACTGATTGAAATCTTAAATATTTGCTGCTGCATGCTGTTTCTGAAAAAAATTACCAAAGCACTCTATCTGTGCAGTAGGTAACTCGGGAGATGCATGCTCATGGACACTTATAACACATTTTAACTTGTCCTTAATGTCCAGTTTTAAACTCCTCCAGTCTTTTAAGGAAATAACAGCTGCAATGTAGTTGGGTTAAAATATTTCCCCATATCTCCTAAAAGGTTATAATTCAGATCAAACTTAAAATATTTTTCTAATTTCAGATTAGTGTTAAATTTGCTCAAGGATTAAACTTTCAGTTTTGGCTTCGAGAGAGAATAGTCAACATTAGTAATTGCAAAATTATTTGCTTCATTATTATGGCTTAATATGTATTAAAATCATTACTTCAGAGTCTCTGAAATTTGCAGTACAACCTTTTAGCAAGGGTAAACTTGATACCTATAGAGGAATAATCATGCAGCTTGGAAGGAGTTTAATAGTTACAACATATTTCAGGAATAGAGTTTAATTGAATGACCATTAGTAGTTATTAAAGCTCAATATGGAGGAATACAAAATTTAAATCTGAACACGTTTGAGGTGGGTAGTATTGAGTAGTCAGAAATATATACCCCCTGCACTCAGATGGTTATAGTAGTTGATAGTATATTTTTTTTTCTGAGACTGCAAGAGCAGTAGCAATCCGGTCTAGCTTATATTAAAACCTGATTTCCAGATGTCCGTTTGACTATTGCTGTGGAATGGATTTACCAGAGGCGACTCAAAGGCCATACAATCTGGACGTGATGTACTTCCCACAACTGCCCTCCCAGTTGGCCAGATAAACTTGTTGTAAAAAGCCGTTAAGCAACAAGGGAGCATTTGGGGTAGCGCTATTCCTTTTGTCCACGCTTACTTTATGCTGTAAGGCTTCTGTTACTTAATACCTGCAGGCCCTTTGTTTTTGAGATGGGTATTCAAACATGGCATGCCATTGCTTGAAATAACACTAAATTAATTAACGCCATCATCAAAATGAGAAGATTGTTGAATAATTGGAGAAACGCTGTCTTGCAAAAAATGACTGTGCGCGCTACATGTATTCTGTAGTCAGGCTGCACTACTTGCTTGTCAAGAAAGTAGATTGGATTACTTATATTGTACCTATAACTCTGCTAGTTAAAAAGATAGACAACTAATCTGTATTTCTACCTACTGTTAGAACTAAAAGAGTCTTTTTATATAGTATTTCTCATTAGAACAGAATCTGAGTTTCTAAGGTAACTGACGCCCTCTTGTGGTAGAAATGGAAACCTGAAATAGCTATTTTGATTCTAAATTACATAGTAAAATACTGAAGCAAGCTGTTGATCAGACTGTATATCTTCTGTCAAGTGAAGCTCATACCATAAAATTCACAGCCTTACCCTGGAGTGTCTCAAGAGTGCATGCAAATGGGCACAAACAGTGAGACTGAAATGTTGGCAGATGTCTAGGGACAGCACTGAATTAGGGCATTGGTCTGTTTGTTATGGATTCTTACGTTTTCATGTTTGTGTCTCATATAGGTGATGTACAGTTCATTGACTATGAGTACTCTGGATACAACTACCTGGCTTATGATATTGGAAATCATTTCAATGAGTTTGCAGGTAAAAAATGAATTGCCCATTTAAAAGTTAATTGGTAATAAAACAATGAGTCTTTTGTTCTTTTATATAGTGCCTTTCCTCTGAGGATCTCAAAACTGTGACCATAATGAACCCCTCAGTGCCAACTGGCAAAGGCTTCACTGTTCTGTAATAGCAACTCCCATAGGCCTGTCAAACTCACTACACATAACGCATTGTTTTTATAGCATTTATCCCTAAATATTGTCACATAAGATCTTAAATGAAAGTCCAAATCTTGCTGGTCACATATGGTTGGTGTAACATTGTGTACATTGTGTGTAACATACTGATATGTCTATATACTGAAAATATGTTCTTAGGGCTTGTCTACACTGGCAATTAACAGCACTGCAACTTTCTGGCTCAGGGGGGTGAAAAAACACACCCCTGAGCGCAGCAAGTTGCAGCGCTGAAAAGCGCCAGTGTAAATAGTGTCCCAGCACTGGGAGCCACGCCCCTTGTTGAGGTGGTGTTTTTTAGAGCGCTCTCTCCCAGTGCTGCACCACAACTACACAAGGCACATTAAAGCGCTTCCAGTGTAGACTTGCCCTTATAGTTTGTAGCAAGGTTACTCCCCAGGAGAAGTGAGAAACTGGTTTCTTGCCAGACCTGAGATGTTTATCCATCTGTCTTTTGAAATGTAAATTGAGTATTGACTTATCCACAATCACCAGTCTGAGCTAAATGCACATGGAGGCTTGTGAGATTTAAGAAAAATAGATGAACAGCAGGGTGGGGGGAACGTTGTCTTGCACACTTTAAAGGTTTATTGGCATATAAATAGGGAGCACCGTGTTATCTTGTACTTGAGGAAGTAATTGGGCAGAGCAGTTACATTCGTGAAAACAGGATTCCAACTTGTCCTAGTTGGAAACTCTGCAAGATAGCTTTTGGGTGAGATAAGATTGCTTTTAGACAGATTGTTAGTCTGTTAAAGTTAAGTTTAGTCTAGTAAGAAGCGTGTTATACTTTGTTTTATATGTAATCATTTCTGTTTCCACTTATTAGCCTTATCTCTTATCTCTTAATTTTTGATAATATACTTATGATTGTTTCACTATGCCTATATCTCAGTTCTGTGATTTTTATAAAGAATCTGATCCTGAGTTGTACCAGTTAACCTGTGTATACACTGATCCTTTGGGGACATCTTAGCTGGTAATTTCTGTGCGTGTCCTGTGATAAGGGCTGGATACTACAGAGGGACTCTTTCAGTGGAGCTTGGGAGCTGGGGTACACTGATAACCTGCAAGGCAAAGTAAGGGCTGGCATAGCCTGAGGAAATATTTTGGGTTCCTAACAGACTGGTGAGGTCAGGGAGCACAAGCAAATCTTGTTTTCACTGGTGGCAAGCAGATAAGGTGATTCACAGTCCTGGGCTCCCTAGGAAAGTGTCACAAAAATGTATTACGGTCACTGATGAATTCAACTTAAAATTTCTGTGGGGTGGGCTACTTTGCAGTTGTGGGAGCTTAGGCTATGTCTACACTGGCAATTGAACGACAAAACTTCTGTCTTTCAGAGGTGTTAGTCCCCCTCCCCCTCGAAAGACAGAAGTTTTGCCACGGCAAATGCCAGTGTGAACAGCGCAAACACCGCTTGTTGCGAGTAGAAGATTTTTGTCGGCAGGAGAGTCGACGCACAGCAGCTACAATGCGTGACTTTTAGTGGCATGGCTGTGGCGACGAAGCCATGTTACTAAAAGCTGTGTAGTGTAGATATAGCCTAAGATGTGGGAAGGCTGTGACTTTGCCAAAGTCATGCAAGAAGTCTGGCAGAGCTAAAAATAGACCTAGAACTCCCAACTTCCTGAGCTCTGCCTTAACTGTGAGAACATCCTTTCTCTGTGGTATTAAAAACAATATCATAGGGGCACTGATACTCCTTCCCTCCCAGTGCAGATACGGTGTGGAAAATTCACAGTTGCCTTCATATATAATAACCTCTACCGCCAAATGACAGTCTTGTGATTCCTTGCACAACTTGCAGTTGAGACTTCGCTTTGACTTGATTTTTGACAAACTGAGAAGAGCAGAACAAGAATCAAAGCTAATGTGCAGATTTGTGTGTGGTGGGGAGAAGTTAAGGTTTAGGAACATAGGAAAGGTTATGCTTGCTCAAAAAGTAGCTTATCTAGTCAAGTCTAGTTCATTGAATGTCCCCTCTACAGTACTCTCATCTTGGAGAGTTTAAATAGGAGTGCCTGACATACCTTACCTGTATGCTATTTACTTTGGGAATGGGGTTATAGTGGGAATTCCACCATAATGTTTACAGTACAGCAATGTAAATATAGTACAAGAAGTTTAAGTAATTTTGATCTATTTGTCATAGTGTTTTCCAGGTTGTGTACTTCTAAAGTGGTCATGGTAATTCACTTTCAAAATTCTTAATTCCTTGATGACAATGTAGCTTACTCTTTGGAACCTGTTTGTACAATTTGTTTTGTTGAGCATTTTATACAAATTGTCCCCCAAGCACTTTAGAGTTAATTTTGCCCACTGTTGTTCTTGAAGAGGTATAGGCAAGATTTCAGGTGAAGGAGTGCTGTAGGGAGTCGTTTTTAACGCATGGTAGAAAATGCAGAGAACCACTTTCTACCACCAGTGAGTAAATATTGCATAGGGCTAATGCTGGGTGAGCAGAGATTGACAAAGGTTAGGAACTTAACAGGAGCAAATCCAAGGAGGGCTTTAAAAAGGTTTGAACTGGATCCTGAAATGGAAGAGAGTTGTGTTGTCATTCTTATATACAGAAGATTATATTTTACCATGTGCAGAATACGAATTCCAGAGAACTTGGACTTGAGAAGGGGATTTAGTCCAGGAGACAGAGGAAGGTGTGGGTGAGGATTTCAGCGGAGATGGAGTTGAGGCAGAGGCAGTAGTATACAAGGCAAAATTGTAGGGTTTGATAGAGGCAGATTTATGATATGCAGAGAGGAGAACTTGGATCAAGAATGATGAGAAGATTAGACAATGGAGACAAATGAAACTTCTTAGTTCCAAAGAGAGGAAAGGAAAGGGAATAGAGTTGTGATTTGAGTAGGTTCCTTTTGTGTAAGGAATTCACTTCTTTCTGAAACATTAGCTTAATTTTTGATGAAATATAAGTATACCTGAATGTCTAATGTTTTGTAACAAGGATTCAGATTGCATGCAAATCTATTTTCTTCTTTCATTAGAATTTACAGCCCTCTTTGAATTTTCCTGGGAAGATTTTGGGGAAAAAATTCATAATACAGATGCTTTATTTTGATGGGACTTTCCCCATACAATTGTAACTTGCTGATGTTCAGATTATACCAGACCACAAATACACATGTATGCTAGAAATGGTCAAATATTTAAGCATAGAATCTTTCATAATGTTAGTGTCCTCTTCTTTGTTTTTCATTTGGGTTTGAGGGGTATTCATTGATATGAGTATCCGAATCTGTTCATATTTAGTTTATATATGGTACACATTTGCAAAGTTTCTGAAAGTATAGGTCATTTATAATTGTGAAGTCAAACATCTGACTTTTTAAAAAAATATATAAATAAATGTTAATTATTTTTGTTTGTTTTGTTTGTTTTTTGTTTTTGAAGGAGTGAGTGAGGTAGACTACAGCCTTTATCCAGATAGAGAATTACAAGAGCAGTGGCTGAGATCTTACCTTGAGGCATACAAGGAATATAAAGGTTTCGGTACAGATGTTACTGAGAAAGAGGTAGAAGTCCTATATGTGCAAGTCAATCAATTTGCACTGGTAAGTTTCTCAAGATTATTAATGTATATACAACACCCCAGGTATGCTTACCACTTTCCAGCCAAATAAAACTGAGTTCCCTGTCCCAAGGAACTTGCAGTCTTGAGATTATGCAATACCTGCAGGAAATCTTTAATACAATATAAGTGTCAGCTTTTCTTACTATTACTGATGGAAACCATTATGCAATGAATATTGTTCAATTTCTATTTGTTTATGTGTTAGACGAACTCAATGTAGATCTTTAGAAAGTAAATGGACTCACTGCTAGGCCTTTACTATCTGGATACATTTAGTGACTTTATTCCCTAGGCTTTATTCCCTAGGCCCCTTTCTGATGAGCTAAAGCCAACTAGAATCCATCATCTAGAAGCAACACGTTTAAGTTCACTGCAGATTTTCCTTTCTCTCCTCTGTTTAACCCTCTTCTGTGGAGGAGCAACTGTTCTTCATAGGATATAGCTTCCCTCAAGCAGTAGTGTAAGTAAAGTCAATTTGATTGAGAGATTTCTCAGTCTCAAGGAAGAACCTAAGGATATGTCTATACTACCCGCCGGATCGGGTAGTGTTTGATGTATCGGGGATCGATTTATTGCGTCTTGTCTAGACGCGATAACTCAATCCCTGAATCGACGCCTGTACTCCACCTCGGCAAGAGGAGTAAGCGGAGTCGATGGGGAGCTGCGGCGGTGGACTCGCCGCCATGAGGACAGCCAGGTAAGTCGAACTAAGATATTTCGACTTCAGCTACGCAGATAGTGTAGCTGAAGTTGCATATCTTAGTTCAACCCCCCACCCTGCTAGTGTAGCCCAGGCCTAAGTCATGGAGGGATCTTTCATATTGGCCAATAAAGGTGGGCTGGCATGATAGATTCTCAGTCCTCCTAGCTTTGGTAGTAAGGAATAGATATCAGGATTTGAACTGACCCCATATGTAGGGAAATGAGCCTTACCAGGCCTTATCCTAGATTATTTTTAATTTGAGAACCAAAGAATCTGAGTAATAGAATATTGAACTGTGTAACATGTATCTGGAGCAGTAAGTGTGTCCCTTCCATAGAAATTTTCTAAATATCATTAAGGTTTAACTTGATAGTTTGAAATCAGTCACCCTGTGTTGATTATAGAATATCAGGGTTGGAAGGGATCTCAGGAGGTCATCTAGTCCAACCTCCTGCTCAAAGCAGGACCAATCCCCAGACAGATTTTTATCCCAGTTCTCTAAATGGCCCCCTCAAGGATTGAACTCACAACCCTGGGTTTAGCGGGACAATGTTGAGTTGAGGAAAATTAATGTGGCTTTGCCTCAAGAGTTTGATGTTGATTTTTGTTTTGTTTTTTTGTAGCGTGTGTGTGTGTGTATATAGGACTTTACAGTAAATAAAATTTGTCAAAGACCAAAATTCTGTGTTTGAAAAATAAAAGGAACCACTGAAGTTCTTTGCATCAAACGTACTTTGAAGACTGTACATAGGACACTCGTGTCTTGACGTATAGCAAGAAGCTGAAATTTTGGCTCTCTGGTCCTATATGCTCTTCCATCCTTCCTCTCCTTCCACTGATTTGCCTCTGAAAAGCTGTATCTGCTATCACAGTGCTGGAAGATTGCTTAGAACTGACTTCCCAACACCACTTCTTAAAGTTCTAAATTATCCCTGGTCCAGTTTAAGCACTGTCCAGGCTTGTTCATGCTATGTACAGGAGATGACAGCATGAGGTGTCATGGCAGCAGTGCCTCTTACCCTGCGTTTACTTAGGCTAAAATAAAGTCTTTACAAGTGCAACTATAATGCCTAGTATGCCAGTGGATGTGCAACTCTGGACAGCTAGTATGACCTTATGATTCCAGTACTCTTTCTGACTTTTTGGCCCATATATATCTGACTAATCTATACATGGCTTCTCCAATTTTCTGGCAAAGGCTGGTAGTTTATAGTGAGGAATTTTGGTTGGCTTTCCAAGAGGATGATCCACTAGACGAGTCTTTATTAGAAAATACTGCTCATTTGTTGTTAGCGCTCTTAGTACCAGCTGTGGTAATTATATTCAGCTGTCCCATTTACTTAAATTAGTAAAGCTAGATTTGCAGCTATATAACTCTATTTTTCAGAATATATAGCATTGTTTCATGAGCTCTAAACTTTGTTCATATTAATGCTGGAGGGCGGGGGGGGAGGAGTTTCTGTTTACTGAACAGCTTAAGACCGATCTGTAGACCACACAAGTTGTACAAATATTGTAAAATTTAAAAAATAAGGGTTCCTTTAATGTTGACTAAACTTCATTAATGTGTGAGGTCATGTTAGAAAAAACAGGAACTAGAATGAATGAGTATTAGTGTAAAACTCCAAACTGCTACCATTAGACAAATTGATCAAAACTTAAATAAATGCATTAGTGAGATGTTAACATGCCTGTGCTTTGAGATATTTTCAGATGTGCACTCACACTGTACAGCCTTAGTAAAGGAATTTAAGTACAATACTTGGATTATGTGGATGCTTCGGGAAACAATTTAGGTCATTATTGTAAGCTTTTATTTACAGAACATAAATAGAGGTATGAAGTATCACTTGCAACATGGGTGGTCCAGAAATCATATGCATCTTTCACAAGGGGATTGTGAAACTGATGGCCACAACACGCAAGTTTCAAAGTTTATTAAAGCACATTAGCAACCGTATAATTCATGTGATCCATAGCTTTAGTCTGACATTGAACATATGCTTACAAACTGCTTATCTAAACTTTAACAGGAAGTGGGGTCAGAATAGATTTGAAACTTATGGAAATACTGAGTTTTAAATGGTTAGTCTCATTAGCAGCACTGGAAAGTGAAGCATTCTGGTGCCAAATAATATCTAATATCTGAAACAATCAAACAAGTATGTAGATTTGTAATGGTTGTACACTGCTGGAATTCTCTTTATCAAACTGAAGCATAGGTCATTTGTTAACGCTATTGAACAAGACCCTTTCTAGAAGGTGATTCCCATGTCAAGGTGTTTTTTCTACACATCTAATTGACAGCATTAGGGTTTATAACACTTGCTGGTATCTGGTTTCAGAAAACTTACATTTTAGAACAAAATCTTTAATTATAAAATCACATTTTTTTTCTTTTTTTCTTTTTGTAATTCTAGAATAGTCCTTCAGACAAGCCATTTTGCTCATTCCTTTTAACATATACTTGCTTTACAGAACATTAAGCTAATAATCTTTCACCAATTATTTTTCTCTTTAGGCCTCTCATTTCTTTTGGGGATTGTGGGCTCTGATTCAAGCCAAATATTCCACCATTGACTTTGATTTTCTAGGGTAAGTGACTGTACTGTCTATAAATAACTAATCTATTTTCCTCGATTGGAATCCTGACTTTCAGAACTACACTAGGTCTGAGCGAATTGATCCTGTTTTGTTAATAATATGTTCAAGCAGGATTCTCCACAGATGACCGTACACAATTATTTTTATGGTGAGATTCTATTAAGACAATCAGGATGTCCGGGTAATGTCAGTTCATCCATAAAAGTCTGGATTTTTTAATGTATTTATTTTGCTTTTTGTGGGGAAAAAGTCAACCCTGTATTTTATATAAAAAATAATAAAATAAAATAAAAAATTCTTGTGCTCCAGTATATAGTGTCTTCCATGCATGCGTTATCCAAGCACTTGACAATTATTAATGGATTAAGCCACACGAGCATGTGTTTGGTAGGTGGTATTTGCATGGGAGAAGTAGAGGCACAGAAGTTAAGTGGCTTGTTCTTGGTCATACATAAGTGTTTATGGCAGAGCTAGGAATGGAGCTCGGATTTAAGAACCAGGAGATCTGTTCTTATTTAAAAAAAAAAAAAAATCCTTCCTTCCAAATAGCAAGGGACATTTAGTCTAATACTGAATATTTTTCTTTCTAGTGTCCTTTTTTGAGATACTAGCTGACGTTATTGTGGGGTTTCATGTTCTTATGAAAAATGTTTAAAATTGTCAAATGAATGCCCCTTGAAATATGAAGAAGAACCTATTAAGTTTATCATGACAAGATTGTGCATCTTTTTGGAAATTTTGCTGTAGCAGTTAAGATGCTAGCTTAGTTCATACTTAATATGACTCAGACTAGTAACTTGTGACTAAGCTGATGAAATACTATGTTGAGATCATAATTTGTTCACTTGAATTTGGTATTGAAACTCACTGGACTAGTGAATCAGTCATAAGATTCTCAAAGGTAAAAGACACTGGATAGTAACCAGTAGATGGCACAATAAACTTAAACAAAAGCATCACATGGTACTCTACAAAAGCATGTTGCTGTTGTGAAATATTACAATAAGATTTCACAACTCTTGCCATAAACATGATCAGACTCTTAAGGAACTTTCATCTCTTTGTAACTTTGTTTCAATTCTATCCTTTTAATAGGTACGCAATTGTTCGTTTTAACCAGTATTTCAAAATGAAGCCAGAGGTCACAGCATTAAAGCTTCCCGAGTAATGAAGAACTTCAGTTCTCCTCAAGTGGATAAGCGATCCTTAGAATCCTTTCTGAGAACAGATACTGAAAAAGCTAAACATTTTGTTTAAGTTCTGTAATGTTCACTTGGTTGTTTTGCTTTACAAATGATGCCTCTAAACAAGTCTTAATGTTAAATCTAATAAGAAGAGCATACCTACTGTTGATATAGAATGGATTAGAAATTTGCTAAATCTATAGGGCTGTAGAGATGGCAATTTAATCCTTACCTAAGTAATTTAACATATGTTGTATGTGATTTATTTATTATGAGTTTAACATGATTCCATTGCTGCGTTCATCAATTTCTGTAAAGGTTGAGTTCAGGCAGTGAAACTGTTCCAAAGGATTTGTTTTTTCACAACTTATTTTATTAAAGTGACATTAACTTATATAAAGACTGTATATGGTCAGTAGAGAATCTTAATCTTTAACTGTATACAAAAAAAAACATGAATAGTGGTCATTTACTCTTGAAATGCCAATCACTGGTACCAAGTAATTGAGGGAAGGAAGATGAGGATAAAAGCAATTTTCTGCATCACAGTACTTTACATTTTATAGCAAGGCCTATCTACTTATTAGGGTTAAATATCAACATTTTGACTTTCCTTCTGCTACTATTACATAGTAGAAATCTGAAGGCTTTATGGCCACCTGATTATTTAGGAACGTGCATAGGATCTGACAGGAAATGTACCAACCTTAACTTGTATGGGAGAGTTTCTTGTTTGTTAAATTTTTCCATTTATTTTAAAGACCGCTATTCCAAAATCTCAATAAATTCCTTATGTTCTGAACTATATATATTACTGCAACATGATAGACTATTGGGTTTAAAACAGTGAGCATGAAATCCCATTGCTCTTGGGAGCAAAACACTACCACTTCAGTTAAAGGATACATAGATTTTAAACCTTTTTCCTTCCTTCCTCATTTTTTCAGCTTGGATTCTTGTCTTTGAATACTTAGGTCCAGTAGTTATAGATTCTGTTACATTTTCTGGCTTTCTTGCTGTACTGATGGCAAAAATATTAGTAGCCCAAAGTCTCATGTTCAAAGGATGTTCTTGAAATGTGTGAGGTTTGAACAATGGGGCTTTAATCATCCTCAATGTTTTTTAAAAAGCTATTATACCAAGAATGGTTTGAAATACAAATGTGAATTGAAAAGAAAATGTTTACTTTGTGACTGTATGTTGAGAGAGGTTGGGGATGATGCTTTAAATCTTGGAAATTGCTGTGGTGTTGAGCAGTCAATCAATTCTGATTATTACTCTGAAAAAACTTCGCACTTTGGTCACTGAAGTGCCCACACGTACAAAGTCTGCGTGTATGCACATACAGTATGTGCAAACACACTCACCTTAGGAGTAGATTTTATGGGGAGCCAGTTGCAGACTCGGCAAGAATATTTATTCAATATTGCTTTATAGCATATTGTCAAATGCAGATGGGCTTTACAAAAGCGTAGCTTGTTTCAGGATGCTTAAAGCAATGACATGGTGAAAAACTTTCACCTTATACACCATTTTAAATAGTGTTCTGTTATTTTACAAAAGCAAGTTTTATTCCTTAAAACTAGTTTGTATTCATCACCTGGTGGTTTCAACCGTGGATTTCTTACAATCACATTCTTAAAATTTTAATATAAATGGATAAACTTTTCATAAAAAAAACTTGAAAGTGGGTAAGTCTTATTTAGTACTTACTAAACTAGTTTATTAAATTGGACAGATTCTTTTCATAATCTAAATAAAACTGACCAACTGAAATGGCATTTCCTTCTGTAGCATTATCAAGGATGTTGCTAGAGCTCATGAAAGTGACAGACAGCGAACAGCTTTTTAATTTTTGTACCTGAAAAGTTCTCTCTTCGCTAAGAGTATTATTCTGCCACACTTACCCACATTAAGTAGTATCTTGGTTCATAAGTTGTCCCTTTAATTTCAGCGAGACATCTCTTGAAGTAAGGTGCTACTTAGTGTGAGTACCAGTGTTGGATCCTGAAAAAAATTATTTCAAAATAAAAACAACAAAAACCCCTTTCCTGATAGAGTAAAGTGACAACTTAATTTCTGGCGTTGGTAACACATACATATTTGAGAGTGAGCTTTCAAAGTTTTATTTTTAACCTGGTAAATTGGAACACTTACCAGATCCCCCTTTCTAACTATCCCAAAGAGAACTGTTTTAAAATATATACAGCGGTGTCTGGTTATTCTGAAGTACAGTCCAGCTCTTATTAGCCCTAATTCTTTTCAAACTCTTTGGCTATTCAAGAGTGATGTCCCATACTCTCTGAAGAGAGAACCACAAGGTCCAAAGAAGCCCTGGTAGTTTGACCCAGAGAAAACATCTGAATGAGAGCTTCTTGAGTAAAGTGCTGGCTGAAAGAGGCTTGTTAACTGTGTGAGCAAAGAATCAGCTGTTGTTCGATTCCTATTGTGGGAAGCAGGACTTTACAAAGAATGTACGAACAGGATGGCATCAAAGAAATACCTGATTACATCATCAGTCTCTCCTCCTATTGGAAACTGCCTGCTAGAACTTGAAAATTGGGCTAACCATTCAGGTCAAAAGAGGGTGACACTGCAGATCATTCCTTCCCCAAGAGGGAGAGGGCAGAGCTAGGGTGTCTCCTGTGCATTTTACAGATTCCATTGTCTCCCTGCCCTAGTAGCTCTTCCTATGCTGGTACTGTTTCAGTTTGGAATTGTACTTTAATTTTTAAAGGAAGTGTTTGTTTATATAGTGCAGGTAACAATCTCTGCAGGGGAAAAGAACGTAAGCTTTTTGTGACTGGATCTCAGCCTCAGTCATGTTGAGCTGCTAAATTCCACTGAACTCCTTTCACAAACCTCAAAAACACTTTGAGGCAAAGATATTATAAATACAGTAATCTTTGAGCCATTTTTAAGAAGCACGAGACTTATCACAGAGTTATAATAGGAGACTCGTCAGTATAGTAGAGACTTGCATTTTCATATTGCACATTAAAATCCATTTTTAGAAAACATGGCTGTGCAATGGCTTCCATTTAAGACTAGCATATGCAACAAACTTCAAATTCCTAGAGCAGGTTGTTTGTGAGAGATGTTATTAGGAAGTAGTTACTTTTTCCAAAATGAAATGCCAGTCACCTGGAGTCTCTCACCTCAACAGTTTTATCCATAACTACTCAGAATTTCCTCTCCTATAGAGGGTAGCCTACAAACATGTTCAAATGGGAACTTGGGATGGTGCACGGTGCAAACTTGGGTTTGTCACTGTAAATACCCTACGGCCTGAACATGGGTGAACTATTGAAGCCTCAAAATAAGGAACGCCCATTTTGTTAAAATTCATTTCCTCGTCCTTAGTATTTTGAGGCTATTTAAAAAGAAGGAAAATGTCTCAGAGCTCTAGAAACATCCATCCTGGCTTTGCGTTGCCAAGAAGATACTCTATTGCCTTTCTGTTAAGCTAAAGGCTTGAATGCCCAAATTAATAACTTTTACTGTATAGTTAAACCTATATTGTAAATATAAAGAAGGTTGTTAGCAATGGCATTCATGCATGTTCAGCATCAGTCAGTAGACCATAGTGGCCTGGTTGCTTTTGTAAAGCAGAATTGTGTGAATTTTTTTCTTCTGACACATTTCTACAATCAGACCAGGTTAATCCATGTCTGATTTAATAAGACACTTAAGCATCAGAGCTTTTTAAATAATAGCCAGTGTCATGTAATTTTAAACTCATTCATCTAGCGTTCTTCTGCATTTGAAAAAGGAATTGTCAAACTGACTCACATTAACCGGGTCTGACTGGATATGTATATACAACAGTGTAAATAACCATTTGTAAATTAATGTGAATTGTACCGTATCTTGCATTTATGGACTTGTGTATTGCATTGTACTCTCTCCTATTTTGTAGAAATTTTGATGTAAAGAAAAAATCCAACTTTGTGTGTGCTGACTTTTTGTTAAATTGACCATATTCAAGGCATCTGTGTTGTGTGATAATCACATACATTACCTTTAATGGAGCATATTTATGTTTCATGTTAATAAGGTATCCATTCTAGTCTACTGCTGCCATTGTCTTTCCATGTGTTTTTATGTTCCCTTGCTTTTGGGGATAAATGAATAGTAATATGCTTAGTTGTGGGGAAGAGCTATTCTAGTAACAAGGCAAATTAAAAATGCTAATTAGTGGTAAATTTATTGTCTTTCAACATAGGGAAACTGTTAAATCTGATACTACTGGCTGCCAATGTTTAAGATGTGAGTATCTGCTGAAAACGTGGAAGTTTTAAGTACACTTCTTTAAGACGTATTGTTGTTCCTGTGGTGACAGAAGTTTGTTAAGGGAACATGTAGACAAATTCCTAAATTAGAAGTTTCCAGTGTACATAAGCTGTGTAATGACAGGAGGATTCATTACTGTTGTGCAACTGTGTATGGTGTAATAAAAGGCCAAATAATTAAGATACTTCTATCAGTTTCCAGAATGCTACAGTAGCTAAGGTACCAACTAACTAGTAGCCCATTCATATTTATGGAAACTGGTGTCCGCTGGGTACATTCTTCCACCAAATCCTTTTGAAGCCTAGATTGATAAAATACAGGACTAGTACACAACTTTCTCTCTCAATGTAAAAGCTGCCTTCCCTGGACTTGTAGTAAAATTAAACAGTTTATTGATGTCTTGCATGCAAGAACAAAAGCAATAGTTTGAAGCAGACTTGGTACCGCTTTTAATAAAATAATCAGCTGTTGATGCCAGTATTTCAACTTCGAAGGAAAGTTAGGGCAATCTACAGGTATCTTCATTCCCTTTGAGTGCTTACTGTAAGCTATTAACTGAATTCCCTTGGACATTAATTCCATTTTTCTTGATGCAGTATCCTTTCACTGTTTGCAAGCCAGAACTATTCCCATCAAACTTCGCCTTATTCAAATAATTAATGGCCACTGTCTCCACCATACAAAGAAATAAAGACTTAGTATCAGAATCAGTTTCTGGTTTAGGAAGTCCCCTGGAGATTAGGGAATTAACCTCAGAAGTGACGTGTAAAGTTTTGCACACTAGCTTCTCTGAACATCTTTTCATACACAAACTGCCATCTATCTTATTTTTAAACTAAGTTCTTTAGCTATCTACAGTGAAAACAGAAGAGCTTTGAGCCTCTTGCCACTGCTATGTGTAATAGATTTGCTGGAAAATGTTGGTACATAAAATATGGAGGCTAGGAGTATTCAAATATTTTGGTTGTCAAGTTCACAAACACATCTTGGTGCAAGTCTTCTATCCTGCTTATCGAATATAAATATACCAGACAAAAGACACATACACACTCAAAAGGTATATATGTTAATATTGTCTAGGATCTTCAATGGTGCTGTTTGATGGTAATTAGATTCCAAAGGCCTAAGTGTCAAAAGGTCAATATTGGAGGGGAAGGGAATAAATACAGGTAAGAGGATATAATCCAATTGAAGCACGTGTTTAGAGTTCTGTTTTTTGACCTCCTTATACTTAGGCAGTTTATTGATTGGATCCGATTATAAAGGAAAGGGAGCTCATTCCAGCATGATGAAGCCTGGATTTCTTTAAGAAGGCAGTTGGTGGTTAAGAGACGTTAAAGTATACCCTTATTTCCTTCCCACCAAAACAACTTTTTTTTTTTTTTTTTTTTAAATAGACATAGTCATGAAATAGAACAGCAATTTCCTGGTAAAACCTTCATTCTTTGTACCAGTTGGAATGTAATTCCTTTTGTTGGGGAGGCTTGTTTTGAAGGCTATCAGGAAGGTTGGCTGCATCCTACCTGGCTGTGAATTTGAGTTGGGTTCTTCAGTGGGTTTTAATGTTTTGTATTTTGATTAATAGGTTCTTAGATGCCTTTTGAAAAGGCTCTTAAAAATGTGCAGGTACTAAACTGGTAAAGTTAGCACCTAGTTGTACGCCATTCCTTATACCATGTAGGATGTAATTACAGTTGCTGAACAGTAAGAGTTGGATCATATTTCCAGAGATTCTAGTGCTGGTGGTGTACATTATCACAACTGATTTTTTTTCATACATTTGCTACTGTGGATTTGTTGGTTATGAAGGATATGACAAAAGGCTGACCGTGTTCTTGCGCCATGTAGGTGTTCCTTTTGCTAACTGCACAGCTAGAATGAGGCTCTCCAAGGTGGTAGAACCGCACCAGTCCAGAAGGTACATGACTAACTTTGTGGCCTACAGACCTCTGGAATGGAAAAGAAAATGTGTAAATTGCTTTCACGTGCCAGTTGTGTGGTGCTGCTCTAGTGGTGTGATGAGACTGGAAATTCCATTGTCTGACTTCAAGTGGCTTTACCAAATGAGCTGTTTGTGTAGTTTTTCAGGTTCCTAGTTACAGTAAATGAGGGGAATCTTCTAAAACTATTGTACTGTATTTTTGTCTGTGCGCAATTGGCTAGTTTGCATAATCTGAAGTATTTGATTCTTTAAAATGCTGAATAGTCTAGAAGATAATGATATCTTTAATGATAGCTTCTTCATTCACTGTCAAGAGAAAAGTTGATTGAAAACAGTCCAGTAGTGTCAGAGGAATGGTCTGAGCACGGGACTGAGAGCCATGAATACCAGCTAATTCAGGAATTGATACTGATTCCCTTTGTGGCCTTTGAAAGCTGTTTAGCTTTTCTGCCTCAGTGTCCTCAACTTGTAAAAATGGAGAAGAATTTACATGTCTCCCATGGATGGTGTGAGCATTAACTTAATGTTTGCAAAATGATAGGAGTTGTAGTTTCATGTAATGCCCCTGATCATGTTTGTTTTAAAATCACTTATCTTTATATGTATATATATATTTTTTCACACAACTGGGGCGAAACGCACACAAAACGCAATGTGAAACTGACTTATGGGGGGAACGGTGTAAATTACCAAACACAATATTATCAAATGCACAAAATAAACTGGAAAACAAAAATTCTAATCTTTGTTATAATTTTAGCTGTTTACTTTTCCTGATTGCTGTGAAATCTTCAGTCAGAAGTGTGTGGAGGTTTTTTTGTTGTTGCAATGACCGTTCTTTCATTTGTGTATCTCAGATACAGTCTGTGGTAGTGTAACGCAGTGTTGTACATAAGAGCTTTTGATTAGTCTCAGCACTGAGAATGTATCAGTATCTTAAACAAATATAACTTGAAGTAGATTTGTTGGTTCACAAATTTGTATTAGCCAGCTATCCAAAGCCCTTTAACACTTGCAAAGATAGGACTATGGGATAATAAGAATACTTTCCAATGTCATTTCATTGTTCCACAACATTTTTTCATTGTTTTCTCATTTTTAGGTTGCTGTTAAGTCATATGTCCTGCGAATAAAATGCTCCCAATCTTTAAAAAAAAAAATCATTTCTTTGTCATGGAGTTAACATATGTTCTGTTCATTCATCAGTTTTCATTGGAGTGAACTGTTTCTTTTGAACGAAACGTTGTTGGAGCTATGTTATAATAAAGGCCTTCTACCATTGATTAAATGAAGGAATGTATCTTTCAAAGATTTATATTGTGTAAATAATTTAAAACTGGTTGTAACAATAAAGCTGGTTTCTAACTGCATTATTAACATTTATTTTGATTTTGATTTTCACTTGAGCTACGCATGCTGCTATCTTTTACTATTGTCAAGGCTACATATTTCTATTATAAACACCCATTTCCAGGTGTTCATGACTCATCTGGAAATAAAAATTCCCTGGGGCTGGTACTTGGCTTACAAAAACTATAAGCCTATTAACATTTCTATTTTACAAATTAAACATTGCTAGGGCCATTAACCAGTACATGTTTTAAAAGGGAGAGGGAGTGGAGAAGGTATGAATGAACCACATTGCTGCTGCTGCTGCTAATAGCAGTCAAGCAACTGACTAGTGCACATACAATAGTTAACTACCTTCCAAGAAACATGCTGTGGATTTTACTATGCATATTTAGGGCTGGATTATCACCAAAAAAAATCAGACCCATGTTAAACATTAAGTAGAAATCTCCTTTGATATCTGTAGGGATTACTGCCCAAACTGATGACACAATCTTGGCCCTTTGTGTTCCAAGGCTCTAATAGCGGTTGACATGTTAAAATGCAGCTTGACATCATCTTACTGGAGAGGCATCCCCTCACACACCAAATAACACCCTGTCATTGTTCCATCCTAAAAACGGGGCATGGTTTTTTAGTCGTGGCCAAATTATTTATATCAAACTGTCTGCAATGAGCATATGGGGTTGGGGGGGGACTATTCCTTGAGCCAAATTCTGCCTTTATGTTATACATGCAATGCCAACTGCTGTCAATGGGATTTATATTTAGAATAAGACTGAAGAGGGCAACATTTTGCCCTCCGATTACATGCATATACGTTTGAAATAATGTCTGCCATTTCCTATGTATAGCTAATAGGGGGAGATAGAAAAAACTGATGAGTCTTTTAAAAAATGCAAAATCCAGTATTTGAGCCTTGTGTAATGACCCTACAGTGGACACTAAACTTAATTTAAATGTATATTTTGTTGTATTCTATTTGTCCTTCTTCATCTGATCTCAAAGAGAACATTAACTGTCAGAATATTTCTTTGAACTAGGAAAGTAGTGGTAGTATGTTCACACTAGTGAATGCTATAGTTGCAATTGTACCCATTGTACAATGGGCTTAACATGCAGAGAGAATTGTTCAACGTACTGAAATGCACTTTGCAAATCAGTGACAGAAATCCAATAAAGGAGTGCTGCCCAACTGTTCATGTGACAATGAATTTCCCCTCATCTTTTACAATAATTAATAATGCTCATGGTAATAAATACTCAGAAGTAAATGGTTTTAGATTATCAAATGTGTCCGCTTTACTTGGGCCTTTATTGACCCGAACAAACCATTTACTACCTCCAGTTCTTTGCTGCAAATGTAGTGATATTGCCGTTACCTAGTGGGTAACTTTTATAAACTCTGAACATTTTATTCTAAGTAGTATAAACTATTAACTTTAGTTTTAAGTTTTTATTATGTTTAATAATAAACGTAAGTGCTAGAGTTAAATCTACACATGAAAGGGCTTTATGAAATCAGTAACTGTTTTTTTTCTCTCCTGGAATCCTCATGGCTTTCTATAATCCTTCAGTTGTGCCTTGTTTTCTATTGACTTCCATGATTTTACTAAAAGTGAGTTATCATTGTGGATCAGAGGAAGCTTTGAAAATCTGCTAGAATGAGGCCCACTTCTACAGAGCAGGCCTTCTCCAAACTTGTCTTGTCTTTAGGCGCACACAAAATGCAGGAGCCCTTAATGAGCCAAAAGTTGGGGGAGGTACCTTGATAAAGGTACAGTGTGAGGGCAGTTCATGCGGTAACTGCTGTGATCTGTGTGATAAAGGGATATGAATAGGGCACAATGTCAAAAGATTTCTGTAACAATAAGGATTTTCCTTGAGAGGATGAAGCTTGGGGTTTTTGGTCTGTTTTTGAGGGGGAGAGCAGAGGGACACATACTAGATTTTATATTCAAAATTTAAATAGGATATTTACAAAATGTTTGTGGAACTATGGCAAAAAATAAAAATAAAACCCCCTTCATTTGCTATTTGGCAGAACTGCTCCCTAATTGTATTCAGAGCCATCTATTTGAGTGACAAATAAGCTGACGTACTGTTTAACTTCTGTTAGCACAGCAGAATCCGTGCAGCTACGGCAGAGTGAATTGGAATCTGTTTGGTTTGTGCATCGGCAGACTTATTAACTAAGATTTCATTTCAGAATCAATATCTATTACTGGATATGAAGTAGGAACTCTTAACAGTCCCCACAGCTTGGCTTTGTAGCACTGACATTTAGGGAGAGAAATCTTTTTAGTTGTAAACTAGCACTCAGGCAGTAAGCATGGACCCCGTTTTCCGTGCAGCTCTTTTATAGGTCTTTTGGATGAGACCATAATCATCTATATCCTTCCTGCTGTGTATGAACAATGGAACTCCTAATAAAAGAAGGAAATTACACCTAAGTTTTTTTCCTCCCTTGCTCCTGAGTTTGTTGCATTCTCCATCTGCCTGCCCTTTGTCCCAGCAGAAGCTTTCTCTGGTGCTATGCAAATAAAGATTCTTGTCTGGTTTTGGAGCCTTTGGGATGAAAATTTCTACACTTATTTTTTCACAAAGCCATCAAATGTTAGGCAACCCCCCGTAATATTTAAGCACTTGAAACAGGGCAGGAGAAGGACATAGTTATCTCCCACTCTAAATAGTTTGGTTTATAACCAGCCCTTATTTTAAACCAGCTATTTTCTTTGAGAGCCTTATTTCTCCTTGCCATTGAAGCTGATGGCATTTGAGAGAGCAAACTCCAGCACTAACCCACAGGTGGCAATGGAGCTGCAGTTAGTGTGTCTCGTTGTTCCAGTCGCTTTCCAACCCAGCATATTTTTGCAATACAGCATGTCCTACATTGAGTTAACAGGAGAAGGTATTCTTTTATCTCTCAACAAGTTGCTGCCAAGATCTGTAATTGCCTTGCTCTTAATGTTGCGTAACTGTTAGCAAGACTTGAGCCAAGCATTAATGAATTTCACCAGAACTTCATTTTTTAATGAGCATCATTAATCGTTAGTCATGCATGCTACAACCTACACTTTTCTAAAGTGAGGGTTTGCCAATTGTGCTGCGCTATAAAAACAGCAGCATATTCTCTCTCCCCCCCCCCAATATTCTCTCAATAAAACAACAAAAAAGGCTATGTAAAGAGGGAAACTAACCAGTTACTTAACCTTTTAAATACTCGAGATTCTCTTCTGAATGTTGGCCTGATGCTTCAGCCTTCTAGCAGCTGCTGCCCTGTTTTCCCTTTGGACTGTATCTATAGTACAGTTCAGTGAGCTGGTCTGCAATAAAGCTGGGCCTAATAACACACTGTTTAGGGTTGCTGCAAGGCAGGGTTTTGGTTCAGCCAATTAGAGAGGAGCCATTCCGCTCGCCTGACCTCCAACACAAGCCTTCATGCGTTTTTAGAACTGCGCCTTTTTCAGGTTCTAAAATGGTTGAATAACTTTATTTTTATAAATCATTTTTGCATTTCTGGGTTCTGAAGCTGGGGGTGTCAAAACACAGAAGGACTGTTCTCCAGCCCAATTATCCACACCCTAGTCCATTCAGAAAAGCCTCTCTGCCCATGAATGATTCAGTAACAGATCATCTGAGGTTCACCCCTAACTACCCTGTAACCTACCGTTAGTTTGTCTATGTGAATGTGTTAACTTTGTGATGTGGGTTTTACTGTCAGTGCTACTTGAGAAACTTCTAGAACAAAAGCCTTGCTCACCCATGATGTACATGGGATTTGGCATGATAAATCAAATCAGTGACCCACTCTGTATGATATCCTCTCAGATAGTGGCTATTACCCATGATTTCAGAAGGTTAAAACAAACAAAACTAACCATAATGAACCTATCTAACTACAATACTGCCCAGCGAGGAAAAAAATCCTTCCCCTGACTTTCTGCATCTTATATGCTGACTCAAGAGACTTTATTCACTTAATTTTTGCCTTTGTAACTACAAATGTTGGTCAACTGGTTTAGCTGCTGGCTTAGGGAAGGCAGATGTAGATGGGAGCATGCCTTCCTATCCTGGGCAGCAACATCCCCACAGGAATGGAGTGAAGAAAAAGGAAGAGTGAACCTTTGTGAGAAATGGAGATGCTGCTCTCTAATGAGGAAAGAAGGTCTAAGGAGAGTGTAGTGAGAAAAGGGTAGATGGAAATGAAAGAAAAGATAAATTTGCACAAAGATTATAGGGACAGTCTGAATATTTGAGGCTTTGTCTTCTATGGGTGCCTATTACCCCCCACCCCATCCCGATTTTTCACACTTGCTCTCTGGTCACCCTAGGTGGGGGGAAATTAATAAATGAACTAAACTATTTATTTAACATTACTTAATTTCATAGTGGTTCCCTGGCTTACATTCTCAAAGGTGACTAATGATTTTGGGTACCCTGCTGTTTGGGTGCTCAACTCAAGATGCTTTGATGTTCAGGAAGTGCTGAGAACTCACTGAATATTAATGTGTCTTGAATTGGGCACCCAAAAACAGTAGCCACTTGGAAAGATGTCCCTTTATCTCTAAATTTTGTGGACAGAGAAGCCTCTTGATTTTGGCACTTGTTACACTAGGTTAGGTTCTTCTTCGAGTGATTGTTCACGTCCATTACACATTAGGTGTACGCGCGCCGCATGCACGGACGTCGGAAACTTTTTCCCTTAGCGGCTCCCGTCGGGCCGGCGGGGCCCCCTCCTTCCCGCCAGAGCGGCGCCCCGCTCCAGGATATATATATCCCTGCCGACCCGACCCCATCCAGTTCCTTCTTACCGTCCGTGGCGCCGCAGCCTACATACCCTGGATGTCCGAAGGGCGTTGGCATTTTACCTGGAACGGACCAGGTCGTTCCGCAGAACACCCCAGCTGTTCATTGCTATTGCGGAACGTATGAAAGGCTTGTCTATCTCGACACAGCGCTTGTCGGCATGGATTGTGCATTGTATACGCACTTGTTATGAGCTCGCCAATGTTCCGGTCCCGGAGATCCGGGCCCATTCGACTAGAGCCCAAGCGTCCTCAACAGCATACTTGGCGCAGGTCCCTATCCAGGAGATCTGTAAGGCAGCCACCTGGTTGTCCGTACATACGTTCACAGCCCACTACGCGATCCATCATCAGACCAGAGAGGACGCGATGGTCGGTCGGGCTGTGCTACAGTCAGTTGTACCTTGACTCCTACCCACCTCCAATGGTAAGCTTGGGAATCACCTAATGTGTAATGGACGTGAACAATCACTCGAAGAAGAAAGAACGGTTACTTACCTTCTGTAACTGTTGTTCTTCGAGATGTGTTGTTCACGTCCATTACACTTCCCACCCTCCTTCCCCTCTGTCGGAGTCTCCGGCAAGAAGGAACCGGAGGGGTCGGGTCGGCAGGGATATATATACCCTGGAGCGGGGCGCTGCTCTGGCGGGAAGGAGGGGGCCCCGCCGGCCCGACGGGAGCCGCTAAGGGAAAAAGTTTCCGACGTCCGTGCACGCGGCGCGCGTACACCTAATGTGTAATGGACGTGAACAACACATCTCGAAGAACAACAGTTACAGAAGGTAAGTAACCGTTCTTTATTTCATTTTTCCTTCACATTCTTAAAGTTCTTATTGGAATGTGCCTCAAAACTTCTGCAAGATAACCCCATGTTTAGTGATAGAACTGCCCATTAAATAAAAACCAAACACTGGTATTTATGCTCTGCAGTAAAAGATTGGTGTGAGCCTGAAGATTTCCATTCAACCTTGCCAACTGGACATTACTTATTTAAAATGAGTCAGTTATGTTTGGAGGGAGATGGGGAAAGGCAACAAATTCACACCAGTAAGAGCCACATTAAAAGTTTGAAGGCAAACCAAGAGTATTTGGGGCAAGGTCCATCAAAATCAGCAGGAGGCATACCACTGACTTCAGTGGATTGTGGATCAGGATGGATGGTAGAGACTACAATGAGGTGCTGGTTAATACATATTCAGTTTTAGTGGGACAGTAAATATTCCCTGTCACTGCCTGGTCCATGTCACTGAGTCCTTGAAGAGGGAGGTGGGAGAAGGGAGCTGGGGGAGGAGGCTGAGTAATTCAGATTAAAAGAAAAATAAATGAAATGCATCACTAAATTGATTAGATCAAGGCCAGTGTGATCATTTGTCATGTCAGGCTTTCTGTAAGGAGTGTCTTACAGTAGCCTGATTTATGGCTACTTCACTTTAAAAGTCATATGCTTGTGTTAGGAGGTTGCAAATTGAAAAGTACTTTAAGTGCCAGAAATATGCAATACGTTAAATTTTACTTGAGTGATTTCATTTCAGTTCTCAGTAGGGAAATATTCATATATTTTTTCTTGACGTTGCTAGACTGAATGGGGATATTTTTGTTGATTCACACACACCTTTGCACTGTTAACAAATATGTATGCCAGGTTGCCTGCATTAAATAACTGGCATACATATTTGTTTGCTCAGACAGGCAGAGCAGGCACATGAACGTGGTCCCCACTCCCAGGAGAATGCCCTATCCTACCAGACTATTGAGGTTCTCTGGAATGTTTCTCTTTTTGTTTTTGAGAAAAAATTGTAAAGTTCTCAGTTTCGTTCTGCATCAGAATTAAACCAATTTTGAAACCTTGAATTTTTTTTTTTGATTTTTTTTGCAAATAGAGCTGTTTTTATCTGGCCAGCCGCACCCAGATGTCCTAGTCCCACTCTGTGCCCTAACCACAAGCATTTATACTAATAATAATTTCTGCTGAAAGTCATGACACTTTCAGAATTCATGGACAGTTAGGTGAATATTTGCCGATCATCGTCCTAGCCCCTTTTGCAACAGCATCACGCTGGTTGCTCATGTTCAGTTGTTGGTCCGCTATGACCCTTCAATCCTTTTTAGAGTCACTGCTGTCCAGGGTACAGTCCCTCATTCTGTCGATGTGGCCTGCATTCTTTGTTCCTACATGTACGTCCTAGCACTTGACTGTGTTACAACACATTTTGTTTGAGTGGGCTCACTTACCAAGCAATCCAGATAATTTTGTATGACTGCCTTGCCCCCATAATTATTTACCACTCTGCCAATGTTGGTGTCATCTTCAAATTTTATTAGCAGTGATTTTATATTTACGTCCAGATCACTGGTGAAAATTCTGTATGGCACCAGGCCTTGAACCGATAACACAATCACCTCCATTTGATGATGATTCCCCATCAACAAGTACTTCTGAGATTTGTCATTTAGCCAGTTCTTAATGAGAGCCAGCTAAAAAAATGTTGACTGAACCATTTCCCATTGAAAAATGCAGCTTAGCTAACTTTGAAATGTTTTGCAAAGATGTGTTGATTGTTATAACGATAATAAAATTGTTAAAATAAAGAAATTAAAATTAAAGGCCTCATCTTCAGCTGATGTTAATTAGCAAAGATCCAGTGAAATGGATGGAGACCTGCTGATTTATACCACCTGCGGCTCTGACTCCAAAACTTCGCTGCCATCATTTTGGCCTTTATTGAGGAACTTAGGTACCAGGGTTAGTGCATAAGAATCTGAATGGAATTGGATAGAAGAAGCAAAAATATGGATCGGCACTGGTCTCTCAGTCAGTATGCAGACTGGCTTTATATATAGGACCAAATAATGCTCTGTTCCAAGCAGCACATCCGAACCTTGTCAGCGATTTAAAAACAGGGCTTCAGCCATAACTGTATTTTCTTGCATTTTCTGGCTGAAGTGTAGGTTCTTTATTTCAATGTTTCTCTCTTCCCGCCGCCCTTGTGCAGGGTGGTTTAATATCTGCACATGCACAAGCAAATAATGCCATTGTTCAGTCAGCATAAGATGGTGGCATTCCAAATCCATCACTGCACAGCTGGTGCTGGCAGTCTTCCTACATGTGGTCAGCATTAAAGGCACCACAGCCTTCTCTTTTTCTACTCATATAGAATGGTTCCAGTAACCACTAGCAAATCAGGCTAAACTGACCACAGAATTATTGATTTTCCACATTATGGCCCCACTGCTGTAGTGAAATAAGGATGCAGTAGGGTATGGAATTCAATACCTACTTACAAACCAAGCCTTTTAGAAATAACTCATGTTTTAACATGACTGACTAGAGTTAGGAATAAACTAGAGATTTCAGCTGCATGGAGCTGTTGGAAGCATCTGTCTGATGACCAAAGATATGCATTAGAGAAAGCATTGCTGTATAATGCTGTAGCTGATGCTGGTTTGCTTTGCTGGTTTAGTGTCCCAAATATGCTTAGGGTAAAGTCATTTTGTGACGAACGGGGACTGTTCTTACTGTGGTCTTTGAATGCTGACAGGGGAGTGTGGCTAGGATGGTCTGCGTTGGGGGATGGGAGACTGACGGAGGGAAAATACCTGAGCATGTAATGTGGGAACCCAGGAAGAGGTTAGAAGCCAGGTGACACCTTTGCCCGGGAAACTGAACAAAGGCTGGGCGAGGGGTCGCTGAGGGGAGAGTCTCAGGAGCTGGCTGGTGATATGGCTGGGCGGCAGACGGGGCTCTGACCTCCCAAGGGGGCTGGGGCACCCTGGGACCCCAAGATGGACCTAACTGGGGGGGATCCTGTTGTCTGTGCCTGCAAGACCTGTCTTGGACTGTGTTCCTGTTGTCTAAATAAACCTTCTGCTTTACTGGCTGGCTGAGAGTCATGGTGAATCGCAGGAAGCCGGGGGTGCAGGGCCTTGTGTCCCCCCACACTCCGTGACACATTTTGCTCCTACCAACAGTTAGTGTTTGTGTACCACAGCTCCAGCCACACCAACAGAGCCAGTCAATGGCTTTTTTGTCAACATGGAAATTCCTGTGGGAAATGTCTTTTTTCAATTCAATTTTTCAGGTTTGTTTGTTTTTTCCCTCAAAAAAAGCACAACTCCTCACAAAAAGGAAAATGTTATGGTTTTTATCAACCAAAAACTGAACACCAAAAACGTGCTTTTTGGCTGAAATGTTTTGGGCTTCAGTTGCCAAAATCTTTTTGATTTTTTGACACTCTCCCCACATCCTTCCAAAAGAAAAGAAAAGAACATAGAAGAACATTTTGCTTGTTTTTTGGTCAACTTTTTCCATGCTGCTCCACTGTCAAAGAGTGGGACGGAAACCAGGCCAATCCGGTGCATAGTTACAGCAACTCTGGACAAGCCAGAGAGTAGCCTGTGGAGCCCGGCCCAGGATCTATGATCAAGTGGAGTCAGGTGCTGTGGTAGACTCCTGAATGTATTTAGTGTGTTAGGCTCTTTCCCACTAATGCTTCCTCTCTATAAGAAAGTAGTTTTTAGTTCCCTGGAAGCACTGATCATCCGTTCGTGGTAAAGGGCCAGTAGTACTCTTCTCCATGACTGAGTGAACTGCAGTAGCAAAGATGTATCAGGAGATCATCTGTGGTGTCACATCCAGAGAACACGAGTGGGATTCCTCCCTGGAACATGAGCAGTCCTTCAACTTGTTGCTGCGTGTTGTTTCCTGTCTGAAAATGGGGTAGAAGTCAAGTAGAGATGTAATAGCTTGGTTTAATGTGTCACAGCTCTCCAGACAGGCTTAACAATAATGGCATCTTGTTAAAGGTTTGGCAGAACTATGTGCGCTACAAACCAGAGGTTGGTGTATAAGTCCAGCAGTCACCTATAACACAAGGGGCCAAATTCAACTCTGGGCAGCGAAAGTAGACGAAATGCAAAATTGGAGCTCAAGTTCTCATTGTAAAACAACCAGCATAGCTAAGAGAGAGTTGGTTCAATTTTAATTGTTCTTCTGTACCAGCAACAGAATTTTTACTGAGCTCCACTCTGCTACACCTGTGAAAACCCACTGAAGCCAGGTTTTCATGATGGCGGATCTAATTTTTCCTACCAAACTTTCATTACTGATGCATGAAAAGGATGCTTTGTTTTTACATCATCACACTATGTGACAAAACCATAGGCTCAGATCTCCTGAAATCAGTGATCGTAAGAAACTAAATACCTTTGTGGATCTGCATCTTAGTGCTCAGGCTGAGTTTGCCAGGATAGAAGTTTGAAAAATAAATCTGTGTGTACTTGTGAACTCAGCATGTTTGATATGGAAATCAGTAAAACACAATAAAAGTGGAGCCCCATAATACTAGGTGAAACTAGTTGCTTTTCAGAGCAGACTTGAAGTGCCAAACTAAAAAAAAAAAAGTGAAAAAACGATATAAGCTCTTTGTAGGGAGCTAACTATTGACACCTGTTGGTAAAAAGGGAGAAGAGCAGCCCAAAGCTGCTTTAAAACTTCAGGTGGAAAGGGGCTCCGTAGGCAAGGGAGCTCTCTGCTGGCGAGCAAGGGGAAATAACTGAATGGATCAAGCCTCATTTCCATTTCAATTATGTCACAGTTTGGGGGCATTTGGTTAAAATTCAGTGAAGTTTTGAGGCAATGAAATGCTATTATCTCTACTGGGAAATGAAAAGACAAAACTAAACCAAATGTACCTGGGGTCACCCTGACCGAGACCATAGTTCAGGCTTAGTTGGGTAAAGGAGCCTCAGTGGTGCTAAAGAGAGACTTCTATCTTTTACTAGGAATGACTTTGTGGTAGCAAGGACTATGTAATAAAGGGTTATAAACACCGCTGAACTCTCTTCAAAGATGCAGGACAGAGAAAGTTTCCAAACAGTGAGCGGCACTGAGGTGTCTTGGACAGAAACTGCAGAGATCAGCAGCCTATCTGAGGAACTCTAGTGTAGACTTCCCTAACCATCAATCAAAGCTGAAATCAATTCAGCTGGGTCAGGTGGTAGAGCCCTTGGAGCAGCCCAAGCGACTCTGCCCTTAAGGGCTGGAGTCTGATCTGCCAGAGTTCTTGAACTCCACCCACCCTAGACAACAAACTGTGAGTGGGGAACCTGGGGAGGAGGGAAGTGGCAAGAATGTATTAACCAATCGCAGCTGTAAGAGGAGGACGGAGACTATCATTAAGACACCCTGTGGGGCGGGAGTCTTACCTATTAGGTATTGTTAATTTACTAAGTGCTGGCTTTCCCAAGTTTATTCTATTTTCCCCACTTCTCCCATCCCCCTAGTAAAGTTCTCTTTCTTTTAAACCCTCTGGACTTAACACTGGCAAGTGGAGAAGTATTGCCTCTCAAGGGCACCCAGGGTGGTTTATATATCATTTGCCAGGTTTCTGGATGTAGGCTCAAGCTGCTGCTGTTTAAGTTTTCAGAAGGAACCCTTAGAGAATTGAACCCAGACCTTATTGCTGCTGACAACACCTGGCTAAAGGATTACAACTATATGTGTTAAAATGTCTACATCAGATATACTGTGACATGTGAATACAATGTAATGCCTATATTATACAGATGAGAAGGATTAGCTTTCTTAAACCCCTAAATCCTCTTCTCATTGGCTATTTCCTGACTCTTTGGTGGCTGGCTAATGTCCTGTATGGAAAAGGGCAGTGTTTATCTGGCTTCTAGTCAATCAAGGTCTTTAAATTTTGGGATGATAGGTCACAAGAGCCAGGAACTATCTGAAATAGCCCCTGTCCAAACTTATCCAGACCTCTCTTAGCTTAACTGCTAACTCCTCCTTAAGAGGAGGATGTCTCAGGAAGCTAAAGGGGCACTTCCCACTCCTCAGAATACTTCCTGCCTGAATTGTCTCCATTGATCCGCAACCCAACACAGGGAAAGAAGAAATGGTAGAGAATAAAACTACAGGCAAATATAAAATAAACAGGGAAAATATAACCAGCAGGACAAATTCCAAAGGCTGATACAGAATGTGTGTGTCCTCAGCAGTCAGTGCTTTGTTATTAGTTATATAATGTGGACAAACTCATATAATACTCTTTATAACTTGGCAAGGGTATGAAGGGGAGACAGATTTGGAGCTTTGGTCTAGGTATTGTGTAGACTATTTGAGAAAATGACATTGATTGCTACTGGGGGATAGGAGAGTCACACTTAGAAAGTGGGAGGCTGTTTGGATTTTTAGCCACTAGGGCTGGTCAAAAATTTTCCATCAAAACGATCATTCTGTGGGAAATTGGCTTTTTGATTAAATGAATGTTTTGTGTAAAGTGCTTTCTTGTAAAAATTTAGATAAAAATGTGGATTTTGTTATTGTTTTGTATTTTCATTGATATTTTCTATAACCCCCCCTCTATTTTTCTACTAGCTCTATAACCAATGTTATAGGGTTGAATTCCTTCCTGGACTGGTGCATAGCAAACAATAAAGAATAAGAGGGAACTTTGCACCTCACAGACACTTGTGAAAATTCCATCCTGAATTAACATGGAGATTAAATGAAACTGGAATTGTTGTTATTAATTATTATTTGTGTTACCAGAGCACCTAGGAACCCTAGTCCTGGACCGGGGACCCCACTGTGCTAAGTGCTGTTCTCAGAACAAAAAGACAGTCCCTGCCCCAAGGAACTTACAATCTAAGTATATCTACAGGAGATCCCTCCAGAACACATTTGAAACATGAGAGAGTAGGAGTGGGAGACATCACAAATCCTTTCACTGCTGCTGCCCATGCTCTACCTCTTCTGTGGCTCCAGGACTATCAAGTTTTAGCCCTTTCCACAGCCATTACATTTCCTTTATTAAAAGTCAATATTTCATGGTTTATGTTTGCACAGTTGGAACGCTAGGCCATGATTTATTTTGCTATCTTATTTATATATTAGACTAAAGATTTATTATTTTAGTAATATCTATGTATACTGTGTGTATTAGTGATAATGTATTAAAATATGCATACTGTAATTATATTTGCTTGTTGTCCTCTTTTGATTGCCAAAGTAAACTTCAGTTAGCTGAGACAGGGCCACATGACAACCGATGTTCATTATTTCCCTCCGGTCTGATCAAATAGGTATATGAGCTTCTTTCATTTAAAATAGGGGTCACAGGACCTGGTAGCCTCAGGACATGGTAATTCTGTCACAGCATGTCTAAAACCCCACAACAATCCAGTGTCTGAAACATTAAAATGTATCCCACATTTAGGCCCCAGTTCTGTAGCTGGGCCTGCATGGATGCCTATAGCCCCGTTGATTTCATTATTTTAGTAGGGCTCACAAGTTTCAACCGGTGCAGAGTCAGTTGCAGCCCTGGGGCCTATGTGTAGTATTTTTAGCACAATTTCTTCTTCTGCCCTTTAGGCTTGAGGTCCTGCCCCAGGAAACAAAAACTGTGGATGAATAACATGAAGTTAAACAGAAGTACTGCCAAACACTTGCTATGGGTGCCAGGAGGCTTAATGTAAAAACAATATTTTTAAATGTCCATGACAGATGGAAGCTACAAAATGGAGGACATTTTCTATTTAATTAGTCTAGGAATGTTGTTAGCTCTGCAGTTGTCTAAGATAGGATCACATGACTGGGAGCTATAATCAAGAAACTTCAAAAGAAGAAAAATATTTCTTTTTAAAAAATGTAGAGTAAAAGTGCAGTTTGTAAGCTTAAGGTGAAATCTGTGGGTCCTGATAGCTTTATGCGGTATTTTAGAGAGAGCTGGTTGCATCTGCTTTAGCTAAGGTTGAAAACCAGTTTCCAATATATAAACATAGACCTTTTTTAATGCCCACAACTTTCTGACATATTCACCTATTGGACTAAATTTTTTCCATGCTTGATCTGTGCCCAAAGATGATTGCTTTTTAAAGATTGTTACTCTCCAAAGAAAAACATGTGTTATTATTTGATACAGAAAGAAAACATTACTTGAAGAATGGATAATTCTGTTCATTTGAAAGGAACAGCAACATTTCCCCTCACTGCTAAGGAAATTTTTCTGGAGGTAAATTTTTCATCTCCCCTCATTGCTTGTGTTTGTACTTCATCCTCTTGCTTGTTTAGGTGAGGCTTCTACTTTGATTAATCTACAAAAAGGAGGGTGTTCTAAGCAAACAGAAGCCTAGGGAAGGCTGCTCATCCTCTTGTTTCAGTAAGGTGAATCTCCATCTTTGGGCTTAGTTTACTTTGAACTTATTTTTGAAACATACTTTTTACTTTGCTTTCTATAATCCAGAGACACCTTTTGATCTGCATCCTGTAAATGCTTGAGCAGTGGATAGTAAGGCTGTGATACATCAATTCTCACCTTATTCATTTGCTTGTATGTTGTATCCCCATTCCATACCCTTCATCTGTTTGTGTCTTTAGATTATAAACCATCACAGCAGGGATTGTCTTTCTTACATTTGTGCAACATCCCAGCTCAATGGGAGGACCATCCCGATTGGGGCCTTTGGTGCTACCATAGTATAAATATTTGTTATCACTGTTACTACTTCCGTGTCCCAACATAAGGGAGAATGAAGATTTTATGTGTGTGGCATTGTAATACAGTGGCCTAGCGTGTGCAATTGTGTATCCTTCTAGGGCAGGGGTGGCCAACCTGAGCCTGACAAGGAGCCAGAATTTACCAATTGCCAAAGAGCCACAGTAATACATCAGCAGCCCCCTATCAGCTCCCCTACCAGCCTCCCCCCCCACCCTGCTCCCAGTGCCTCCCACCGCCCCCCACCTACCAGCAGCCCTGCCAATCAGCTTTTTGTGGCATGCAGGAGGCTCTGGGCAGGAGGAGCAAGGGCAGGGGAGGGAACAGGAAGGGGTAGAGTGGGGATAGGGCCTGTGGCAGAGCCAGGGGTTGAGCAGTGAGCACCCCCCAGCACATTGGAAAGTTGGTGGCTGTAGCTCCAGCCCCGGAGTCGGTGCTCAAACAAGGAGCCGCATGTTAACTTTTGAAGAGCCGCATGTGGCTCCGGAGCCACAGGTTGGCCACCCCTGCTCTAGGGGCTGGGCCCAGTGGCTATACAAACTCCTATAATCTCACAGGTAAAGGAATTCTCCTTTAGCTCACATGACAGCAGATGAACACAGTCCCATTATCAGTTATGTAACCCATCCCAATGGCTTTGGTTCAGTCTAGGAGGTTACTTGCAGTGGCCTCATTCACAATAAAGATGTCAAACACACTCATTGCCTGTTCTGTTAATATGCCTTTGAATTGAATTTATTCTTCCCCCTTGGGCTATGGAGCACTACCCTGGACTGCTCCATAGAATCATAGAATATCAGGGTTGGAAGGGATCTCAGGAGGTCATCTAGTCCAACCCCCTGCTCAAAGCAGGGCCAATCCCCAGACAGATTTTTACCCCAGTTCCCTAAATGGCCCCCTCAAGGATTGAACTCACAACCCTGGCTTTAGCAGGCCAATGCTGACCTGAAGTGTTTTGTTTCAAATCAATTCAGCAAAGCATTAAAGTGTATTTCCCTATCAGCACATTGATTCATGGGCTTTACAGTTCAGGGCCCAATTCTCTCTTGGGGGACAGACTCCCTGGAGAACTACATCTTCTGAAATGCAACACAGAATCCCTTCTGACCAAACTGGTGCATCATTGGTGTCACATGACTCTGGGGTCATCATGAAATACAATCTGGCCAGGGAGTTTACCCCAAAGGGGAGAATGGGGTCATCAGACTCAAGAATTTCCACTCCCTTGAGGCTATGCCCCACAATGGGGAAATGCAATTTAATGTTGCTCTGACTCGAAATGAAGTGTTTTGGATCAGTTCAATAAAGCAAACCAAAACATTTTGATTTCAGGAATGTTAAAGTTTTGTTCAGGGCCACCCTTGGGACTTACGGGGCCCTATGCAGTATTAAACTAGTGCCCCTACACCTGACTTGGGACACAGCGACCATCCCTGCCCTCGGACCCCCAGAAACTCCCCCCCCCCATTGCTGACACACTGAGCTTCGTATGGCAGCCCGGGCTTGCAGCCGGAGGGTGGGGGGAGGAGGGAGGAGGCAGCAAAGGGTACCAAGCCGCCCGGCCTGCCTCAGGGCAGCAGAGAGTCACAGTTCCCTGCAGAGACCCCCATACCTCTCCCTCATGCAGAATGCGCCATGCTGGTGCATTCGACTCTGTGCGCTGGTGCATATGGCCCCTGCCTAAGGAGACTGCAGCGTGTGTTGGGTGTGTGGGAGTCGACCCACCTCTTACCTGCTGTCCCAGTGGTGCCCCAAATTTTTGGGTGGCCCTACGCAGCCATGTATGCTGCATATGCCTAAGGACAGCCCTGGTTTTGTTTCAATCTATAATATCCAAATGTTTCTGATTGGGGGAAAAAACAAAAATTGAAATATCAGAATTTCATGTAGGACAGAAAGTCCCAATTTCACTCAGTTCTGTTTATAAACACTATGTTTAGACTCAGATCCCAGGAAATAAGTATCATTCAGCTTTGCATGGACAGTCTCCCTGATTCCTTTGTTCCTTACAGATACACTCCCATTGTCCATTAGTCTGACATTTCCTGCACACCCTTCCACTGGCTGGACAGATGTCATCTCTCCTGTATTCTCCCACACTTTTGGGTACTCCATATTTTCCTATGGTGCTTCTCCTTTTCCCATGAGATTTTTTTCTTTGCTAGTCTCTATAACGTGCTTTCACTATTCTCTGAACTCAGCCATTAACTGTAATTGCTTTGAATGTTTCTTGTTTAAAAATCCAAACTGTTAGACAAGCTCCTATGTGTTCTGCCTCACTGATATCAAAGTCTCAATGCTACTTCTGTTCAGGTAGGGCTCTGATAAAGAATTCCATGCTTTGTCCCTGTAGAAAAAGTATTATTCATACTAGAAATGAACTGTTCATAATTCTGCTAGAATGATGTCACAGCACAGTTATTCTGTAGTCCTCCCTAAGCAATGGCAAATGTTTTACAAACATCTTCAGCTTCGCTCTGTTGTGGGCCAACCCTCAGCCTGGGCTCAGCTATAGTCTCTCTGATTTTCTTGCCCCGGGGTTCCCTACAGGAGCCGCTTAATCCTGGGCAATCTTTCTGTTCCCAGCAGGAGTTCAGCTCACTCCTGGGTCCAATCACTTCTAGTCTCTGTCTGTGCTCCCCAAGTCCTGCCACAAGCTGCTGGCCGGAAGCAACCCTCCAGGGCCCCTCACCCATATATGGTAGTGTCAGTCTATCCCCATACAAGGGAGCAGAAAAGGAAAGGCTATCTATTGCCTCAGGCTGGGCTCCTCTTGCTGCTTGAGCAGCATCTCCTCCTCGGAGATATTCCCCCTCCGTTTGGCAAGTTTCACCTTTTTAAGCTCCCTTTCTCCAGATGTGCCTAACTGGCACTGTCTGAGCACAGGAATGATTGTCATCCTTTCTATCAGTGGGGAAGGCGCATGTCTCCTCACATACCATCCACTTCAAGACCAGAAATGTTTCTTACTCGAGCATCTCCACAATCCCAATCTCCTTGGGGGAAGAGGGAGAGGAACTGCATTGTATGTTCTTTCCATGCTCGGTGCTGCACCCAGACTCTCTTGGGCTGGGGTGCTAGATACCAGTACATGATCTGGAGATTTGAGTCCTTCATAGACTGTAGCCACCACAAGGGCATGTAGTCTGTGACTAGGGAAATGGGACTACCCAGCAGGAAATACCTGAGAGAGTCCACCACTCACTTGATAGCCAAAGCTTCCTTCTCAATAATAGAATATGCTCTCCCCCTGGGGAGCACCTTTCCGCTTAAATATAGGATAGGCTTCTCTTTGCGCTCAAAGTCTTGTGAGATCGCTGCTCTCAGGCCAATGTGCGAGGCATCTATTAGAAAGAATGAACTCCCGGGAGAAGTCCAGGTTGGCAAGGACAGGTGCCTTTGGGGTATTAAATGCTTCATTATGCTGGTTGTCCCACCAGACATTTTTTGTATCTTTGCCTTTTAGTAGATTGATCATGGCTTCCCTGACCAATGTGAAGTTGGGGGATGAACCAGTGATAATATCCTGCCAGGCCCAGGAAGTGGCATATCTGTCTTCTGGTCCAGCATGTAGGGCAGGAGTTTAATACATGGACTTTAACAGCAGTTTCATGAAGCCTCCTACTACACAATATCCTAAATAAGTCTCTTCTGTCACGGCCAACTTAGACTTGGCCGGATTAGCTGTGAGGCTGGCCTCCTGTAGGAGTGTCAGTACCACTCTTAGGTGACATAGATGGTCTTCCCACATGTGGCTATAGATTACATCATCAAGGTAACCTGCAGCACATTGCTGATGGGGTCTGAGGAGTCAATTCATCAGGCGCTGGAAAGTTGCTGCTGCTTGCTGCAGGCTGAATGGCATGGTTTTACAATGGAAATGGCCAAAGGGTCAAGAATGTGGTTTTCTACTGGGAGGATGGAGACAGGGAGATCTGCCAATAACCTTTGGTAAGGTCAATCATACTGATGTATTGCACTGGACCCAACTGCTCTAACAGCTCATCCATCCTTGGCATTGTATAAGCATCAAACTTCGGGATGGAATTGACCTTACAGAAGTTGATGCAAAAATCAGACTGTGCCGTCTGCCCTGGGGACAAGGACCCCAGATGAAGTTCTTTTTTGAGAAAATGCTCAACTTCTTAAAATGCTCCTATACTCAGATAATGTATTGGCTTGAATTCAGCATGTTTGTGTCTTGCTTCTCCCAACCTTCTGACAATGCATCCAACATTCCCTGGGGCTGGTATCCATAGAGAAGGTTAAAGGGAAAGAACCCCATGGAGGTTTGGGTTTCACCTTTTGCATGGCAAATAGCAGCAGTGGGATGAGTTGATCCTAGTGCCTAGGTTCAGTCCTCACAAACCACTTCAACATTTCTTATAATGTCTTGTTAAATGTTTCTACAAGGCCATACGTTTGCGGATGGTATACAATGTTATCAGGCCCTTGATTTTAAGGAGCAAGCATAGCCCATGGATTGCCTGGGAGATGAAATTGGAGACTTGATCAGTCCGTATTTGCAGCAGGAACTCTACCTGGGCAAAGAGTCTCATAACCTCAGGAGCATTCTCTGCCATCTTAGCTGAATGCAAGCGGCTGGCTTCAGGTAGTGAGCCGTCTAGTCTACCATTATAAGTATACGTTGGTTTCCCAAGAAGCGATTTTCTAAAGGCCCCACTATGTGTATACTTATTCTGCCAAATGGGGTTTCCACTAATTGTACTGGGACCAAGGGGGCCTTCAGGACATTCTTAGCTGCCACATACTGACACTCAGGACTGAAAGAGCAATAGCCCCTAACCTCATGGTGCACACTCAGTCAAAAAAAGTGAGTCAATACCTGCTCCGCAGTCTTCTCATGCCCTAGATGCCCTGTGGAGGAAATACCATGTGTCAGTAGGATTGTGGGGTACCAGTAGATGAGTTCTTATTACTCCCAACTGTGGGTTATGTCAACATGATACTGCTGCTCTTTCTCCAGCATGAAGTGGGGGTACCATCCTAGGCACTGGGGGTCTGCTGCCTTCCCATTAATGTATGTCACTTGTTCATAGGCATGCTCAGACTTGTGTCATCATGCTGCTTTTGTATGAAGTTCCCTCCACCCCCCTTCAGTAGGTCCTCAAGGTCCACCACAGTGACCAGCCATTCCTGCATCTCTCTGGCCAGCCCTGGTCACTGGAATGTCCCTCATGGAGTCCCTCAGGCCTGCTAGGTCCATGGTGTCCACAACCCGGGGCCTGTCACGGGTTTCAACTGTGGTGGTGTTCAGTTTGCTATTGATTTGCCAAAAGGAGGGCCAATCTTGGTCCATTATCATCGGGTACACTACTTTGTCTGCTAGTGCTACTGTGAGTCAGTGTGGGTCCCCACTGTCAGTTCTAGTCATCTACATGTATACACTGCAAGCAAACATTTTCCTCCAGGGTGATTGTCTCACCTGCTAGGGCGGCTTGCATCACCATTTGGCTACACCCTGAATCTATAAGCCCCAGTACTACTTTCCCTCAGGCTCAAACTGGGATTGTCAATCTGAGGGAGTCCTCCTAGGGGTCCTCTCCTTGGTTAAGCAACCCTCTGTGTATTTGCATTCTGCCATTGGCCACTCTTCCCTCATATGCCTCTGCTGCCAACAGCTGTAGCAGGTAACTGAGCTCCTTCCTCCAGGCTCCTTCCTAGCAGGGAGCAGGTTTCAATTATGAGGGGGAACCTATGTCTGAGCTCAAGGATGCCAGCCCAGTTGGTTACATCACTGGGTGTTTATCCGGGTGATACCTCATCTGAGCTCAGCCCCATGCATTGGCGAGGTCTTTGCCTCTCCCTGTGGGTAGCTCAGGTTGCTGGGGTGAGATTTGTACATGTTTTCCATCGCGCCCTTGGTCATCATCTGCTGGCAGGCAGCCAGCGCCATCAGTGGCCCTAGTTGGTGAGTGGGCAGAGGCCAAGTGTGACCCATCTCTAGTGACCCATCAGCTCTGAGAACATTCTCCATCAGCTGCCCCATTTCTGACAATGACTTTGGGGCAATGCCATAGCACCCGCTCCTGGCCCTTTGCTGGCAGTATGGGTACAAATAGCTCTGCTAGGACTTTGGGACTTGGGCCCCAGAGCGCTCCGTTGGGTGAAACCACCTTCAGCAATGCTCTTTTAATCATTGCGCCGCCACCCTGGGGGCATTCCCCTTAGAGGACATCTCAGCTATAAAGTGCTGCCAGCGAGGCTAGCTGCTGCTATCTAGGTAATCTAGAATAGTGGCCTTCACTCAGTTGTAGTCTCTAGCGTGCTCTGGATCAAGATTACAGAAGACCAGCTTTGCCTGGTCCGTCAGGTACGGAGCTAAAAGCTATGCCCAGTGCTCCGGAGGACATTGAGAGGCCCGTGATACACTCTCAAAGGTGGTGAGGAATGCCTCCAGCATGTCACTAGGGCCCATCTTAGTTAACTTCACTGGCAGGGATGGCAAGCTCCTCCTGGTGTATGGGACCCTATGGGATCTCCCTGGGCAGAGGGCAGAGGTCTTAACTGCTGCAGAAAGCCTCTCTAGAGTTCTTGCTGCTGGTACATCATCTCCTTCAGCAGATGTTGCTGCTGCACTAATTGGGGCTGCTGCTGGGAGGTCCACTGCTACAACATCTGCTGCTGGGATTGCTGTTGCTGATTGGCCAGCTGCTGTTACCACTCTGCCAGCCACTTACACCAGTGCTCGTGGGCCATCTCCGTGGAAGCCCCTTCTCAATGGACTGGAGCAGAATTTGTTTCTGTCTCAGGACCTTGTATCAGACATAGGGCTTCATACCTGCATTCTTCACCAATTGTAGTGAGCCAGCCTTTTATGGATGTCCTTGTCCAGCTTAAGTGAAGTTCAGTCCTGGAAGACCTGAATCTTTGTAAAAATGAGGCTACACTAAAGCTGACTTGCCATTGCTGAGACCCTTGAAGATCTCTTTACTTTGCTTATTATCTATTCAGGCTGATTTGACCGTTCCCTTGACTTAAGTTAAACATTCAGGGACATGTCTTGCCCTTCATCCTTGGTGGAATCCCCATTATAGTCAATGAGATCAAGGGCAGTATGCTGCAGATCAGATTGACAGCAGTAGACCGCAGTGTTACCATGGACTTCTCTCTCTCTTTTGATCACCACATTAAGTCCACATAGAACACCTCCTTTTCTCGCCTATGGAATATGTCCAGAATTCAGTGAATGCTTTCCTCAATTTATGCAGCGACTGTAACCATGGCCTTCTTAAGCCTCGGGGCCCTAGATCATAATATATACTCGTGTCATGCTGTATGTTATTTTCTTTCTGAGAAAAATCTCGCTTAGGCTCTGATTTGGCACTGCTGGCAGAATGTTAAGGTGATGAGCGCTGTATAAGAATCATATAGAATAGACATGACTCAGTATGTCATTACAGTTTCGAGGGCAGTGCATTGGTTTCTTGTCAAAGGGTATGTCTGTGCTGCAGTCACTGGGTGTGATTGCAACATGCATGAACCTATCTGAGCTAGTTTGAATCTAGCTAGTTTGGGTACTGAAGAAGTGAATTTGCAGCAGTATGGACTTCCGCATAAGGTGTGCAAACCCACCTGGAACCCTGGCTGATTGCTCAAGTGGCTAGTGCTGCCAGCGGTCGAGTTAGTTAGACTAAAGCTAGCTCAGGTCTGTCTATTCGAGCTTCAATCACAATGAATACCGAATGATTTTAGAGTTGTTTTAATGATTTATAAAGCATTGCAGAATCTGCTAACCATGTATCAGAAGTGCTATTGCCTTAGTTTTTGTAAGAGAGCAAATGAAGGTGATCACAAACAGGGGTTAAAAACATCTCTGGATAATCTGCTTTAAACTGTTGCACACCCTGTGCTGTTTATTAAACGATCGGGAGTTAAGGCATAGCACCTTTATCAGCTTCATAAAGACTCAGATCAAAAGGTAGGCTGCTTTTCATGTTGGGAAAGAGATTGTTTCCATCTCATTGACTCTGCCATCAGATCTCTTCCCAGGGATATGGCTGCTTCTATTAATTTCTATTATAAAATGATTTTTTAAACACTTTTTGAACACTAGAATTTTGAATATATGTGGAGTTTTTTGTTTTATTATGTCATTGTACTGTATTTGGGGACAGTTTTATAGTATTCGTCTATTGATCATAAATCTTTTGTTAAAAGGGCTCAGCACATGCTTCTTTGGTAAATAAAAAGCCTGTAATAAAAGTAATCCTGGTCAAACTACCACCAAAGTAGGATAATCGCAATAACCACACAGAGTTGGTGGCGTATAGTATGAACGTTATAATCTATAGAAATGCAGCCTTTCATAATATATTTACTATAACAATGTTCCATCAAACAATAAGCATTACATTCTTATTAATATTTATTATTTTAAATTGTGATTGCACCAAGGAGTCTCAGTCATGAACTAGGACCCTATTGTGCTAGGTGCTGCCCAAACACAGTACAAAAAGGCAGTCCTGTCCCAAAGAGCTTGCAATCAAAGTATGACAGTTAGGTGCTGTCCACACAGCAAAAAAGCCCTTGTTCCTGGAATGGTTTAATATCTGACCTTGAAAACCCCTGTGATTTTTTTGCTTTATGCAATGACTTTTGTAGCAGAGGCAAAAGCTATTGAAGATAGGTGCTGAGAACAGCTAGTTTGTAACAATACATGTATGCAGCCTACCCTTTGCTAACAAAACTATATAGTATCTAAAATAGTTTTCAAATGAGGGTCTTGAAAACTATTACCAAGTCCAGGGATTTTTTTAGCACAGATGGGACCATGGGGAAGGCAACCATTAATATCTATAGATCCTACACTGCATATTGCTTTAATTCGACCTGTAGGAATCAGGACTACGTGTAGGCAAAAGCTAATGGACACCTTCAACCAGCCTATGATCAAATCTACCCTTCATAAACAGACCATTATCTTTGCATCAGTGGCACTCAACCTCTAACAACTCAAAGGAGCCACATTGTCATTAAATGGAGTCACACAGTAACTGCAGCTATTTACAACACAGGAATGTGTGGAACCAACATGTTGTAAAGTAATGGTTAATACATTTATTTAGATACTCTCTGGGCTGGAGCAACCTGCTTACAGCTTAAATAGTCAAGCTGACATTTTCATTCACCTCTGTTGGCTACTGGTACAAACATGGATTTAAATTTATCCTGAGGGTGTGGCCATGTCTCTGTCTGTGTAAATATTCATGTGTTTGGTCTTTCCTGAATGGCGGCTTTCACACTACGTTGAGGCTATTGAATGGTGTCTTGGGCAAAGGTGACAAAGAGGCATGTGCAGGGGTAGGAAGTGACATAGGCCATTCAGGATCCTCGAGTGGACTTTGTCTCCTTTGCATGAATGCAGGGATCTGTTTACTGTATTATTTGAGCAGCTGTAGAGCTAGTTGAATAATACCAGAAAAATTAAGTACTGTATTTGATAAGACCATTATTTGAGGAAGAGTATTTGACCGGCTTTGCTACAGACAATATGTTAATCAATTAACACATGACAGGAAATATAAGACAAGCCTGCATTTGTTGTCAGGTCATAATATTATATAAGCACCAGGTAAAGGAGCCTAAGATAAGTCTAAAGAGTTCTTGAGTGGAATATGGTAAATTAAGAATGCCTTATTAGGATCCAAATCTGCTCCCTTTGAAATCACGAGGTCCACAGAGAGTACTCTTTAGCATGGTTACTCTCTGCCTCTGTTGGACAGCTTTGGGACAGCCAGGCTCATTCTTCTTAACATTAAGGCCCCTTTACACCACTTTGGCAATGCAGATAGGCCTTAAAATGAGTGTAAATTTACTCCTACTTTAAGGCCCTTTTACCCTGCAAGAGTGGGGTAAAGGAGCTTTAGGGCTTGGCTACACTTGCAAGCGCATTAAGTGTAAAGCCCCAGGCACCCTAACTCCTGAGGTGTCCACACTGGCAAGACACGTAGAGCGCCTGGACGCTGCAGCTGGAGTGCCCCTGGTAATCCATCTCCATGAGAAGCATAACACTTGCTGTGCCCCGGCTGGAGCACCGCAGCACCAGTGTGGACGCCCTGGTCTATTAATGCACTCTGATCGGCCTCCAGAAATGTTCCACAATGCCTGTTCTAGCCACTCTGGTCATCACTTGGAACAATACTGCCCTGCCCTTAGGTGACCAACCGTCAGACCCGTCCTTTAAATTCTCTGGGAATTTTGAAATTCCCTTTCCTGTTTGCTCAGCAAGGCGTGGAGTGCTCTCAGCGAATCTTTCCAGGTGACCATGCCTCCACACGCCAGGTGAACCCCAGTATGGAGCAATGGCGAGGTGCTGGACCTCATCAGTGTTTTGGGGGAGGAAGCTGTCCAGTCCCAGCTGCGCTCCAGCTGTAGGAATTACGATACCTTCAGGCAGATATCAAGGGACATGATGGAAAGAGGCCATGGCTGGGACGTGCTGCAGTGCAGGGTTAAAGTGAAAGAGCTGCGGAATTCCTACAACAAAGCCTGCAAGGCAAACCGCTGCTCTGGTGCTGCCCCCACGACCTGCCCTTTCTACAAAGAGCTGGCCGCAATACTTGGGGGTGATCCCACCTCCACTCCAAAGACCACCATGGACACTTCAGAGGCTGTAGCAGCACAGAGTTCAACAAGGCAGGAGGAGGAAAGCGGGAGCGAGGATGCTGAGATGGAGGGGGGACAGCCTGGCATCCCTAGATGCATGCAGCCAGGAGCTGTTTTCAAGCCAGGAGAAAGGTACCCAGTCGCAGCGGATGGTGCTTGGGAAGAACAAACAGCAGAGGAGGTGCCCAGTAAGTGGCTGTTATTTTGGGAAGGTAGTTGTTCGGTGAGGGCTCTTGGGGCGAGGAGGGTTGCAGAAAGAAAGGTTAGGGCTGCATGCATGCCTAGATGCGGAATAGGGCATTGATGTGCTCTCTCACATCGCAGTAATCAGCCTCAGTGATCTCTTCAAAGGTCTCATGTAGAAGCTGGGCAATCCGCTTGCACAGTTTCCTTGGCAGAGCTACTGTGCTCCTTGTCCCAGTAAGGCTAACGTGTCCGCGCCACTGCGCCGTGATGGGTAGGGGGACCCTTGCTGCACACAGACAAGCTGCATACGGGCTAGGGCGGAAGCCGCATTGTAGTAGAAGACCCTCCCTTGCTTCTCAAGTCACCGTCAGCAGCGAGATATCTTCCAGGACGATCTCATCCTGTGGAAAATGTGGGGATAGTGTTCAGTATAGGGGCCCCCTGCAGCTGTTGGCTCTCTCCAAGGCACAGAACCCCAGAGGACAGTACAGTCGTGAAACAATCAGTCCCCCTTGCCCCGTGCTTACTCACCATTTTGGGGCTCCTTATGTGCACTTGCTTTGGGATGGGCAATTTCTGCTATTGTGCACACTGTACTTGTCTTTAAGTATGGGCAAATCATTGCTCTCTCTGGCGTGATCAATGCTGCCTGTTAAGTGTTGTATTTTGGCTTTACCGATGCAACCTTGAGATCCCAATCGTGCTTGTTATCAATGGCCGAAAGACTCCAAAGAATCAGGAAGCGGTCGCGAAGAAGCCTGCAAAGAGGACCTGCTGCATGAAGTCATGCGGAAGTCCCTTAATGAAAATCAAAAAGTGCAGGAGTGGCAGGAGACTGAAAGGAGGCTTCACCAGCAGAATGCGGATCACCGGCACCAAAGCACAGAGCGGCTGCTAAGCATCATGGAGTGCCAGGCGGATTCAATACAGGCGCTTGTAGCAATGCAGACGGAGCACATCTGTGCCCGTGCCCCCTGCAGCCCTTGTCCCAAAACTCTTTCCCTTGTGCCCCCATGTCACCGTCAACTCCCTTCCCCAAACATCCGGTTTCTTATCGCCACCAGCTGCCTCCAACACCTGTAGCTTCACCACCCTGCCTTGCAAACTACGACCCTTACCCACTGCACTCAACCCCCATCACCATGCATTTTAGCCAGCCTGAAGTGCAGTACTCATTGCATGGCACTCCAGACAGGAAGGCTGAGTATGATAACAGGACATACGCAAATCTGTGATTGTCCTGTTCCCCACCCCTTTCCCTCCTCCCACACAGCACAGGTGTGTTATGCCCTTTCTGTTTCCCAAGCAGTTGTGAATTTTTTGGCTTTGAAAACATTCTTTATTGCATTAAGTAAAAGATACTGTAGCTCAGGAAAGCAACAGGCACTGCAAGTCAGCACATCATACGTAGCAAACACAGATGCCTACTAGCATTGGAACCACTGCACTTCACTCCCGTGCAGGGCACCAAACATTACTGGTGGCTTTCAGCATCAAATTGCTCCCTCAAGGCATCCCTAATCCTTACAGCCCTGCGCTGGGCCCCTCTAATAGCCTTGGTCTCTGGTTGTTCGAATTCAGCCTCCAGGTGTTGAACCTCCGTGGTCCATGCCTGAGTGAAGCTTTCACCCTTCCCTTCACAAATGTTATGGAGGGTACAGCACATGGCTATAACCGTGGGGCTGTTGTCATCGGCCAGGTCCAGCTTCCCATACAGACAGCACCAGCGGCCCTTTAAATGGCCAAAAGCACACTCAGTCATTCTGCACCGACTCAGCCTGTTGTTGAACCACTCCTTGTGTCACGACCCAGTGGCCTCCTCCCTCAGGGGGTCCCCTGGGGAGGCAGATCAGCATTGTATGTTGCTAATGCTGTTGCAAGCATTGCAAGGCATTCTGCGAAGAGTTAAAGGTATGAATGCGGAATGAAAGGTTTCTTTACAGGCGGAAAAAGGACGGAGGGGGAGGAAAGGAGAAAAGAACGGGTTAACTTGATGTTCCAGCTACACCCAAAGATAAGGAGCTGACTCCAGCCCAAGGCCATTGCACACACTCTGCTACCTGCCCAGAAAGAAGGGGGGGAGTCCACCCCCCTGACCAGCCGTGAGAAAGGAGAGTGACTGAACAAATTGCAGGGGCACGAAAAGGAGTGGGTCAATGAGGGAAAAATAACCATCTCACAGTCGCTGGTGTGTTTTGGGGAAAGCTGAGAAGGCCACAGAAAGCCAGTTTGGGCTGGTACAAAGAGCACCAGGAACAGAGGGCCCTGAATGAAAACACCCCCAAAAGAACCCACGACTTAACCCCCCCCCCCCCGAGAACCAAAGCAAGTCAGAGATTGCAGCGGACCCTGGACGACCCATGCACGGGGCAAGAACTCCCACCCACCCCTCCGCCTCTTCTTCTTACGTTACACCCAGATTTGGCCAGCCTTGGGTAGAGCATGTGTGAGTATGAAAGTGGGTTAGGGCTTGGGGCACTAACACTTTCTTCCTTCCTCTGAGTGACGTGGGGAGCACCCATCACTCTCCAGTGTTATTTTATTATTTTATTAATAAAGCTTTAAAACTTAGACACTTGGTGTGTTTCGTCGTCTCCTCCCCAATGATCCTGTGGCCTCAGCCTGATCACCTGACACCTCAGGCAGATTGGTAACATGCAGGGGGTCAGACCAGATGATCATAATGGTCCCTTCTGACCTTAAAGTCTATGAGTCAAGGCTCCCTGTGTAGGGTTTCATGAGCCACAGCATTAAAGCATAAGTGGGGTCTCCAAGGATCACAATGGGCCTTTGACTTCCCCTATGGTAATCTTCTGGTCTGGGAAGAAAGTCCCGGCTTGCAGCTTCCTGAACAGGGCTGTGTTCTGAAAGATGCCTCATGCACCTTTCCAGACCAGCCTGAGTTAATGTCCATGAAACACCCACGGTGATCCACAAGTGCCCGGAGAACCATAGAGAAATACCCCTTCCGATTTATGTACATGGAGGCTAGGTGGTCTGGTGCCAGAATTGGAATATGCGTCCCATCTATCGCCCTCCGCAGTTAGGAAAACCCATTTGTGCAAAGTCAGCCACAATGTCATGCATGTTGCCCAGAGTCATGGTTCTTCTGAGCAGGATGCGATTAATGGCCCTGCAAACTTGTATCAACACGATTCCAGTGGTCGACTTTCCCACTCCAAACTGGTTAGCGACTGATTGGTAGCTGTCTGGAGTTTCCAGCTTCCAGATTGCAATAGCCACCCGCTTCTCCACTGGCAGGGCAGCTCTCAATCTCGTGTCCTTGCGCTGCAGGGTGGGGGCAAGCTCAGCACACAGTCCCATGAAAGTGGCTTTCCTCTTCCAAAAGTTCTGTCGCCACTGCTTGTCATCCCAGACTGGCATGACGATGTGATCCCACCACTCAGTGCTTGTTTCCCCTGCCCAAAAGTGGTGTTCCACTGTGGTGAGCATGTCTGTGAATGCCACAAGCAATCTCGTGTCATATGCGTTATGCGAGTTGACATCATCATCGGACTCCTCACTGTCAGTTTGTAGCTTAAGGAGTAACTCCACTGCAATTTGTGACATGCTGGCGAGACGCATCAGCATATTCCTCAGCAGTTTGGGATCCATTCCCGCAGACCGAAAGGGAAGACAGAGCACGCAGTACAAAAACCGTTGAAAGATGGGGACGGAATGTCCCCAAATGTGGACGGAAGCACAGGGGTTGCTGGGATGCGAAGCGATGCATCACGGGGCATTGGGACAGGACCCAGAATGCCCTGTACCCCTCCACCCCCTTCCCACAAGCCACAGTGCCAGAATGGGAAGAGGTGCTCTGTGGGATAACTGCCCATAATGCACCGCTCCCAAAGCCGCTGCAAGTGCCACAAATGTGGCCACGCCACTGCACTTGCAGCTGACAGTGTGAATACACGGCAGCGCTTTCCCTGCTGCGGTCTCCGAGGGCTGGTTTAACTCACAGAGCTCTACATCTGCAAGTGTAGCCATGCCGTTAGAGTGTAAATGAAAATTAGATCCTCAGTGTCCTTCATTAATATAGTAACTACAGTGCCCACCCAGAGCCAAAAATATCAGTAAAGCCACAACAAAAAGTAATCAGAGACAGCCTTATATAACAGTGGCTCCCAACTACTTGTTTATTTACCACTCCAATATTGGAGGCCTTTATGACCTAGTGTTGTAGGACCTTGTCCACGTGATGAAAATGAGGAGATGTAATTCACTGCCAATGTCACCGTTTTCACGGTATCAATGATGGAGATTGTAGTATACACAGAGATCTGACAGGTTTACCATTGTATGACCCAGGGTTAACTGACACAGCAGTAAACACTGATCCTCTGTATAAAACCAGACCACAGTATTGCTACCCCCCATGGGAGCTGCACCAGTAGTGCATTAGAAATCCTAATGTTGCCCCTGTAAACACAGCCCAGGTTCCCTGCTCTCATTAAGCTCTGTGCTAAGCCCGAGGGCGCTGCCATTGCCCACCTCCCATTCAGTTAAGGGGACACTGTACTGAGAATGGAGCTTAGGTGTGAGATTAGGTTAGGAGCAGCCCCTGCTCCGTTGCAGATAAGAATGGACACAGTTGCATGGGGGGTGGCAGACAATGTCAAAGTCAAATTCTTATCCTTGCCACCTGAGAGCTGCCCAACACTGCCCCACCTCCCCGGGCATTTTATACCCCATACTGACATCTCAGTGTGATCTTTAAATAATGTGACTGTCCCAGTATTGCCCTGTGTCTTGAGGGTGAAGAGCCCTGAACATCCCTGAGCTACACAAATTGCCAGGTCTTTGAGATTGTATTTCATCGGCCTGTACATGAAAGCAGAAGGGAGAAAGCAGCAGGAGGCTCAGATATGTCAATCAGTGAGCAACATCAGAATATCATTAAGCGGAAGAGATAAAAATAGGATTTATTGCAATCTAGGAAGCGGAAATATCAACCAGCTGGGAGAGGAAGGGGAGAAAGCAATGTTATTCACAGCCTAGGTAAGACTGTCTATAAAATCACTGAGTAACTGCAGTGGGGGTTCCACTCACTACTAATGTGTCTCCTTGCATCTCAGTCTGGGAATGTAGCTCTTGCTGAGTCAGGGGCCCCCTTCCGGCTCATTGCTCACTCTGCAATTGTCTTTTTTCTGGCAACTTGCCCTCCAGCCAGGTCATCATTTAGGCCACCCATTCTGGAGTTCTGAAATCCAGTGGGATCCCTGTCCAAATGCCAACTCCAGATTGTGTTCAGTCCCAGCTGGGGACTGTATGACGCTAAACCAGAGTCTGGCAGGGGAACCCGGGCCTGCTTGCTATGCTGGGTTCCAGCCCAGGGACTCTATAACCAGCAATCCAGGTCCTCAGTCCTCATCCCTGTTGCTGTTTCCATGGGCTCCTTCCTAACCAAGCCTCCCTATCTTCTCTTTCCAGGTTCTGTATTCACGATGAGAGCCTACTCTACTCACCATGGATATTTCACCCCTCCTAGCCTAGTGTCAGACTCCTTTCTCCAGGGCAAAATTTCAATGCTATGCTCCCCCCTGAAGTTCCTCCTTGTTCCTGATGACCTTGCTCCTCTCAGGGGCTGAGTGCAGGTTTTTTCCCTTGAAATCCTTCTCCAGCTGGGCCTCACTCTTCATTAACCCTGGTCTTCCTTCTCTCAAGTGATGCCAGGTGATCTAATTGGCATCTCATGCCCTCATTAACGCTATCATGGTTGGGGTGAGATGCACACCCCATCTCAGTATCAGAAAACCGAAGCAGCAGAAGTGAGAAGACAAAGGCATAAAATATTTGATGGCACCCTAGATAACTGATGGGACATAGTCACAAGCTGGATGGGGATGATTAAATTTTGAATTCCCTCCCTCTCTGGGGTTACCATCAGAGTGTGGATATGGGGCAGGGAAAGCCTGATTTATCTACGGCAAAAGTGTGACACAGAGACCCCTTGGCAAAGACTTCCTTGTTCTTTGCAAATAACTCAACTCAGATTTGACAAACTCACTACATCAAAACACAGGTCTTCCAGGATACTTATCCATAAATAGTAAGGTGCATACAAAAAGCTTATAGTTTGTCTAGATTCATAACCATTGTGAGATGTATGTGCAGCTAATATTTAAGGAATAATATACATTGAAAGTTTGCTTGGAGTAGAAATTAGTCGCCAGGAGATAATGTATCTCGGTGATGACCCATTCAAGAAAGAGGAAATTGTCACCCCTCCCTCATCAGCTGGTGAGATAGGGCAAGGATCTGTTGTCTACTCTTGCCACATCCCAGAATTCTCAATGGAAAACCGCCAGAGACAATTGCAAGTGCTCAAAACCACTTGGAGGTGAAAAGCAGCATTATAGCGTGCAGGAGATTGCCCCGGCTACGAATAAAGACAAAAGACTGTTTCAGTGTAACAGAATGTAGGGAAAGGTGCTCTGTATCTATTCACTGAGGAAACTGCTTATGGAGCAGGGGGCTCTCATGAATGTTTGAATCCTGGTTCTTGTGAAACTAGCCAGCTCTGCAACAGACTGAACTTGGGGGAGGGGGATTACTTTAGTAATAAAGGTAGCTATTGTTAAGTGTGGACTCAGATTCATGTTTTATGACTTCGTTGTGTGCTGTAACCAGTTGTTTCCATCACTTTCTCTAATTACTAGTTACATTTTTATTCTTTAAGTAAAACCTACTTTTGTTTTATTAAAAGTGCTGCATGGTACAGGAGCAGTACTTTAAGATAAAACTGGCAAATTGGAGTACACTGCACTTTTGGGTGCAGAGGATCTGGAATTTCAGGGAGTAGCCAGTGTCAGTGGCTGGATACCACAGGGGAACCATTCAATGGCGATTGGGGTGCACCTATTGTTAACTTGCAAAGCAAAATGAGGGATGGCAGGGCACAGAGGAGAGTGCATGAGTGGTTGAAAGGCTGGCGGTGTCAGGAAGCTAGTCCCTAGTTACCACAAGAAAATCTCCCTCCTGCTGGCGGCAGGGGGTAACAAGGTTACTCATGTTAACGTGTGCCCAGAGACCATGGCAAAAAGCGTTCACTGTTTATGATGGCAAGATTGGGTTCTGGTATACTGAGCTAGATGAACCATCCAGCCACCTGACAACCTTTACCACACCTTTTGCTGGTACCTTTGGGTAAGAAAGGCAATGGGCATCAGTGCAGCCTCAGAGGTGTTCCATTGTAAACTTAACCAGGAACTAGAGGGACTCCCAGGCAGCAAGACTGAAGCTGAGGACATTCTTATTTCATCAGGAGATGTCAAGAAAGAAGCAATCCAGGGCCATGATATCAAGCTGTGACTACAGCTAAACCAGAGCGGTGAGCAGAATATTAGGCTGAATGCAGACAAGCTGAAGCAGAGGCGAACTGAGTTCCCCTGTATTGGACATTCCAATGTGTTAACTTTTGAGGGATTCCAGCCAGATCCTGACCAAGTGAGAGACATTTAGGAAATGCCCAGACCAAAGGACGTGATGGGAGTCCAACAATTTATAGAGATTTCCATCTGTCTTTCCAGATTCTGTTCACACCTGTCAGAAGCCTGTGAACCCTTGAATGATACAAACAGTGATGCAATGGGAATGGTCAGAGACCCAAGAACAGGCTTTTGAAAGAGTAAAGAAAGTCACAAGCAAGGCGCCAGTCCAAAGTATTTTACAGCAGTTAGAGCTACAGTGTGATGCCTCAGAAGGAGGCCAAAGAGCAGCACTGATGCAAAGCCAGCAGCCCATATCATTTGTTAGTAGTGCCTTGACAGACACAGAGAGGGATATGCTCATATAGAGAAGGAGCTCCTGTCTGTGCTCTTTGAAATGGAACAGTTTCATCATTTCACCTTTGGGCACAAGGTGGACTTGCATTCTGATCACAAGCCACTGGAAAGTTTTTTTTGAAGAAGCCACTGAGGAGTGCACCAAAGTAACTACCATGCCTGACATTGAGACTCCAGTGCTAGGAGTAGAGGATAGAGTACTGTCCAGGAAAGTCACTACTGGTGCCAGATAATCTGAGTGTGGCATATCTTCCAGAGTACAGTACAGATGGTTCTGTGAAACAGGAGACAGTCTATCAACATGCTACAGTACATTTGCTGAAGGCTCCAGGCAATCCAACGAAGGACAGGGATAGGCAGTAAAACAATTCATACTCTAGGGATAGCCAGATCAAGCAAGTGCCACAATAGGTTACCCCTACTACCAGGTGAGTTGTATGTACAAGATGGAATTTTGCTTAAAGAGGACTGAGATGAAAACCCAGCAGATTTAAGAGCTGATGTCACAGATGGATCCACACTTCACACCTAGATATAGAGGCATCCCTGAGACAAGCTATGGAATATATCTACTGGCCAGGCATAAATACTCACTTGAGAGCATACAGGGAATAATGTGAGATGTGCAAGTGTATAGCAGTCGACAAGAGTTGGAGACCCTACAGCCTCATGAAATCCCAACCAGATCCTGGGAAAAGGTCCTGGTCAAAGTGGATTACTACTCCAATTTGTGGCAGATGGACTCTTTGGAAGACACTCTGGCAAAAACGGTGAGCAAGAAACTGAAGGTGCATTTTGCAAAGTATGGCTTACCTGAAATGCTATGCTCAAATAATGGGCCAAAGTACACTGCAACAGAATTCATAGATTCCAAGGCCAGAAGGAACCATTGTAATCATCTAGTCTGATCTCCGGTATAGCACAGGCCATGGAACTTCCCCACAATAATTCCTAGAACAGATCTTGTAAAAAGCATCCAATCTTGATTTAAAAATTGTCAGTGATGGAGAATTCACTATGACCATTGGAAAATTATTCCCATGGTTAATTACTCGCACTGTTAAAAATTCCAGTCTGAATTTATCTAGCTTCTACTTCCACTGAATCGTGTGATACCTTTCTCTGCTAGGTTGAAGAGCACATTATTAGATATTTGCTCCCCATTTATAGACTAATCAAATCACCCCCATAACCTCCTGTTTGTTAAACTAACTAGATTGAGTTCCTAGTGAGTCAATCACTATAAGGCAGGTTTTCTAATCCTTTAATCATTCTTGTGACTCTTCTCTGAATCCCCTCCAATTTTTCAACATTCTTCTTGAATTGTGGACACCAGAACTGGACACAGGATTCCAGCAGCAGTCACACCAGTGCCAAATACAGAGGTAAAATAACCTCTCTACTCCTACTCAAGATTCCCCTGTTTATGTAGCCCCTTTGGCCACAGCATTGTACTGGGAGCTCATGTTCAGCTGATTATCCACCACAACAAAATTCAGAGTTAGAATTCAAACAACCCAGCACCAAATGGGAATCTGAACATACGATATCTTTCCCTGGGTACCCACAAACCAAGAGGAAGAAAGTAGAGTTGCCAGTAAAGACAGCCCAGGGATTGATGGCAAAGGCAAAACAGAGGAAGGGATTCCTACCTGGCAGTGTTAGACTATCAAAATACACCATCCTAGGGACTAGATAGTAGCCCAGCACAGAGACTGATGGGACAGAGAACCAAGACTGCCTCCTATGAGAGGCTACCTGCTGCAGTTCAGTAGACCGTTGACATACCTGGACAGACAGGGCCAAAGCCAGGACTGTAGGAGAGTCATAAAAAATGAGGTACACCTCTACCCTGATATAACGCGACCTGATATAACATGAATTCGGATACAACGCGGTAAAGCAATGCTCCGGGGGGGCGGGGCTGCGCGCTCCGGCAGATCAAAGCAAGTTCAATATAACGTGGTTTCATCTATAATGCGGTAAGATTTTTTGGCTCCTGAGGACAGCGTTGTATCAGGGTAGAGGTGTATATGAGCAATACAGAGGACCAGCATGAGGCCACCCAACAGAAAGAAAGCAGCAACAGGGTGGAAACAAGTCCCCCTCTAACCGCACTAACAAATATGAAGTGGATGAATGGTTGGAAGACTAGCACACTTGAAGGAACATGAGGCCTAATAGGGCGTAATGGGATGATGGTAAAGGCCACGTCCCTATAATGGGGTATGTACTAGTAACTTCTGACCCCAGCAAGTCAGCAAATACTTGCACAAAAGACACAACAACAACAACAAATCGTTAAAAGGAAAGCTGCATGGAACTTGAAGGGAGGATTGTAGGTTTCAGGAGAGAAGTTAGTCTTTGTGTGCACTTGGCTAGAGTGCTAGCTGCAGGTCAGCATCTCTGCAAATAGTTCTGTTAATAAAGAACCAGTTTAGTTTTTACAACCCTGGGGTCCTCTCATGATATTGCCTAGCACATGAAACAAGCACACGGTTAATTTGAACAGGGTTTCTCCATATAGGCCCTGATTCTGCAAACACTCACTTAACTGTATTACCACGCAACAGAGAGTCCTGTGGCACCTTTAAGACTAACAGATGTATTGGAGCATAAGCTTTCGTGGGTGAATACCCACTTCGTCAGATGCATGTGCCACAGGACTCTCTGTTGCTTTTTACAGATCCAGACTAACACGGCTACCCCTCTGATACTTGTATTACCACGATTAGTTTCAGTGTAGTAAAGTTAAGCATATGTGTAAGTGTTTTTCAGGGCCATAGGGCCAAATCTGAAAAACCCATGCTCACAGGAGTACTTTTCAGACTTCAGTGGGGTTACTTTTTTGTTTAAAGACTTGCTTACATGAGTATTCACAGAATAAAGCCCATAGCTGTAGAGCCAAATTCTGCCCTGAGTTACAGCCGTTAGACCAGGATTTGAACTATAAGCGTTATAGAAACAAATCCTAAGACTAATAAATACCGTGTATTTAATACAGTGGGACCACAAAGGGAATATCTGATAGTTAAGTGCTTTGATTATAGAAATATTTTTTCCCACTGAAATTCAACAACTAAATAATATGAAATAATATCTTTAGTCATGATGTGAGCTGCTGAAATGAGCAAAAAAGGGATGCACTGAAATGAACAGAAGGGCCAAGTTCAGAATCTTCATGATAAATCGCGTTATATTTTGAACTACTGTTGCACAGCTGCTTAATATAAGAAATCTACTTTATACTAGTGAAGCTGTATAGCTGTGTGTGTGGAAAGGCTTTGATTAAATCAGCACTGCTTAAGAGAATCAATACGAAAATATCCAACATTAATTTTCCAGCCACTATGACTGAAAATTACAGGAGGAGGAGGGAACCTCTTGCAGATGGGCAAACCCTATGATTCCTTCAGTAATCCCCCACTTAACAGCTATCAATTTAGAGCTGTCCTGTCTATTGCCCTGTGAATTGAGCAAGCCTTTTCAGTCTTTAATTAAGGGTGACAAACTCTTTGAACATCACAGCATTCATCTGTTCGTGTGTGGAAAGCCTGGTGTAACAAAAGAATTTAATCAAACTACAAGCCTAATAAAGACGACATTGCCTGAACTAAATGATGTTATAGCTGCAGCAGCTCATAGTTTTACATTTAAAAAATCGGGTCAGAGTGTTCATTCATCTTGATTAGCAATGCCAACCTAATTACTTTTGGAGGAAACAGTAATTAGCTGGAGTCTCACCTCATTAATCATGACATTCTTGTAGCAGACTATTTTTATCTGATAAATGGCTTGGATTGGAACAAGGTGTATATTTGAATTCTAGTTAATTGTACACAGCTTGCTGCATAACATTTCACATTTTTATCATTTAACTTCTTCCTTCCTGTGAACCTCTAAGCCATTTTTCTCCGGCTTCACATTTTGAATAGTAGGTGAATCGCCTGTGTAAAAAACTTCAGTTGTAGTTATGGATGGAAGTAACAGAAGGTATGTCCTAGCAGGAATGAGATGATGCGTCCCCAAAATATGTAACAGGTTAAAGGAATCCTCTCAAGCAAATGTCCAGTTTAATACAGCAACTATTATAAAAATATTCTGGTATTATTCATCCCCAAATAGATTAATGGACCAAACAGACTAGCGATTTAGGGTGACCAGACAGCAAGTGTGAAAAATCGGGACAGAGGGTGGGTCTTAATAGGAGCCTATACAAGAAAAAGACCCCAAAATCAGGACTGTCCCTATAAAATTGGGACATCTGGTCACCCTGTAGTGATTTTTGGGTGCCCAAATGGAGACTGTGACAGGTTGGATCACAGAAACCCCCTTGGGAGCTGCCACCTAATGTACCAAGACTACTTCTATTCCTGTTTTCCCTGCCAGCTCAGGACTCCAGCACCCTGTCTTGCTGAGCCAGACACTCCCGTCTGCTCCAACACTGACCCAGGGTCTGAATCACTTGTCCCAAAGCTGCAAGTTTACCCGAAATCAGCTCACAGAAGTGTGCTTGTCTCTAGCACTCAGATGCTCAACTCCCAATGGGGTCTAAACCCAGATAAATCCGTTTTACCCTGCATAAAGCTTATGCAGGGCAAACTCATAAATTGTTCGCCCTCTATAGCACTGATAGAGAGGTATGCACAGTTGTTTGCTCCCCCAGGTATTAATACATACTCTGAGTGAATTACTAAATAAAAAGTGATTTTATTAAATACAGACAGTAGGATTTAAGTGGTTCCAAGTAGTAACAGACAGAACAAAGTAAGTCACCAAGCAAAATAAAATAAAATGCGCAAATCTATGCCTAATCAAACTGAATACAGATAATCTCACCCTCAGAGATGCTTCAGTAAGTTTTTTCTCAGACTGGACACCTTCCAGGCCTGGGCACAATTCTTTCCCCTGGTACAGCTCTTGTTGCAGCTCAGGTGATAGCTAGGGGATTCTTCATGATGGCTCCTCTCTCTCCTTTGTTCTCTTCCACCCCTTTATATATCTTTTGCATAAGGTGGGAACCCTTTGTCCCTCTGGGTTTCCACCCCCCCCTCACTGGAAAAGCACCAGGTTAAAGATGGATTCCAGTTCAAATGACATGATCACATGTCACTGCAAGACTTCATTACTCACTTGCCAGCACACACATATACAGGAAGACTCACAGGTAAACACAACCATCTGCAGACAATGGGAGTCATCAAGATTCCAAACCATCATTAATGGCCCACACTTTACATAATTACAATAGGCCCTCAGAGTTATATTTTATATTTCTCGTTTCAGATACAAGAGTGGTACATTTATACAAATCGGATGATCACACTCAGTAGATTATAAGCTTTGTAATGATACCTTACAAGAGACCTTTTGCATGAAGCATATCCCAGTTACGTTATAGTCACTTTTTACCATATTTTTCTAAAACTATCCCAGTTACATTATATTCACTTATTATCATGTTTTTATAAAACCATATAGACTGCACAACGTCACAGAGATACCTTAAAGCAGCCTGATTTTCTGCAAGTGCTGAGCATCCACTTTTTGCAAATCAGGTATTTTAAAGATGTTACAATTTGGGCACCAAAAAACAGAGGCACCTAGAATCGCTAGTCACTTTTGAAAACCTTGGTTACTATGTCATTTCAAAATGTATTGTTAAAATCATGGCTGATGAAGCAATATTATAGAAACTTGCCAAGCATTAGGCAGAATGTACTGTATTCATAAAATGCACGGAATACACTTTTGATTGGAATGGGCCAGATTTGCAAAGGTGTTGAAATCAATAGGCTCTTCAGGTGCAAAGTACATCTGAAACTCAGGCCCAGTGTGTTTCAAGCTGGGCAGCTCACCACTGAAGCACACACTATTCAATGGCTACTTTGGAAAATATTGGTCCTAATGACCTGAATGGGAGATTTAGCTGACTAAGGACCTCAAGCTAGAGCTTTAGCTATATGCAATGAGGCCCAGAGCCACAAAGGAACAGAGGCACATAAGTGCCAGCTTTAGCCACTATTGCAACCAACAAAACCACTGTGTGGCTGCCCCCTAATTCTGTAGGAACTTGAATTCACTTGGCATCTAGATTTTCATGGTAAAAATTCCCTTGGTGCCTACATTTCTGCCTCTGAGCATGTGCACCACTCCCTCACTCTAGGCATCCAGGTGCCTGTCTCACACCTAAGCCCCAATGCTCTCCACAAAGCAGGGGAAGATAGATGTTCCCCCCACCTAGCTTGCCTGCTAGGCTCAATCTGGCAGATGTGTTCTAACCACTGGGCTAAAAGTTTTATAAGGGAGGAGGTGGTGGTGCCACCACCACTTCCTCTAGTCATTTTATTTGGCTTTAGGCAAGTATCTAATTCCTCCACACAAGAAAGGGCTTCGGGATCTAATTCCCCTGACTCCAGGAGAAGGGTTCTTGGTTGGATTGCAAGCAGAGAGAGATGCAGCCCAGAGTTGGGGAACTTTAGTCTGTGAGACGGGTGGGGTTCAGGACACACCCTTCTCATCAACGTCTCCCATTGGCTATCTTTGGCAGCTCCCTGCCTAGCGTGCGGCCATTTGTGGATCCCATTCATAAGCACCCATCTCTCCCAATGCATTGTATCGGGATATTAAGCACCTAACCCAGGCTTTGTGTACACCATTGTTGTTCCAGTGATTTCCTAGGCGCCTAAAAGTTAGGCACTGCAGTGCTGAACATTTCAGCGCCTAAGACCCTTTGTGGATCTGGCCCTCAGTCTCTTCAGGCTGGCCTTCCCATTTTTGTACTATACCTTCACTAGTGTTTAGTTGGAACATGAGGCGAATCTGATGCATTGTGCTCTGCTGAAGAAAAAATCAATGTGGTGACCCATGCTAAATGAGTGAATTCTCATTTCACTTACTAGTGGACAGATCCCTACTTCACAAAAATCATCATAATCAGCATCTTTGATGACAGTATCAACAAAGGCCTTGGCATCAAACCTGAACCATCCTCTCACAAGTCCTCCTAGATTTGGTTTAAGTAGATTAAAAAAAAAAATGTTGATGAGATTTTTCACTGAAATTGTAAGCTGTTCAAATTAAAAATATTGGCTAAAATGTTTTGGTTTTCAACTAGCTGTATTGCAAGGGCAGTGTGAGGAAGCTGGCACTGCAAAATGTCCATGCTACATCTTTTGTATTGCTTGCCACAGGGTTAAAATCTTCCTTACTGCCAAGCTGCGAGTTTTCACAAGCAATACATTCATTACATTTGTTTTAAAAGGAGAGGAACATCAGGTTAACATATAAAGAAAAAGCAACCAGCCTATTTTAATTGTGCCTGGAGATAATAAATAATGAGGATAGAATTATACTTGGCACTAGTTGTATGTAGTGCTTTACATTTTCAAAGAACTGGATGAATATTAACTAATCAACTTTTCATGTGCTGGAGTAGGAGAAACGTGCTCTTTTTGCAAAAGTGGGCTTTTTTGCTAATTTCAGTATCCTTACCTAATAATGAAAGGAGTTCCCATTTTAGTAAAAGAAACAAAAATTGGAAATCTTTTTCCATCCAAAATTGCTTGCTGCCATGACATGTGATTTTTAAATATATTAACTGAGTTCCATGCTTGTCAAAAAATGGGGAAAACATGGAAATGTTTGAGAATTTCAGATATTTTCATTCTGGAGGTTTCAAAAAAAGGGTCAAATTTTCATTTATTTGATTTGAAAGAGTTTTGGTTTTAGATTGTTTTATTCAGTTTTCCTTTCCCCTCCTCTTTCTCCCTTATTCCTTTTCTATTTTGCTACTGGAAAATGGGAGGGAAAAGATTTAAAGGAAAGAAACTTTGTGCAAACTGCTTTCCCCTCCCTCAAAAGACAAAATTTTAATAATCAAAATTTCCCCAAACATTTCCTATAGGCCATATTTGGATGAAAAAAATTGTTAGAAAAAATTTGACCAGCTCTAGTCTGAAGCAAAGTGGCACAACTCTAACAGAAGAGTCTGTAAGAGATTCAGAATAGCCTGAGATATGAGAGATATGCTTGTTTGCTGTTCTGAAGTGTTTGGGGTGTGTGTAACTCTTTTTGCTTTTTCATTTAAAAAACAAAACAAAACCACCACGCACACACACACTTTGCCCATTCCACATCAGGGCAAATCCAAGACCTTTCAAATTTTTGAAATCTCAAAACTTTTGGAGAAATGGGAAAACCATTTCCTACCCAGCTCTATGTGGGATGCTTGCCAGAAAAAAGCAGATAATGAAGCAAAATAAAATAAATACCAGTTAATAACTTCATCTTGAACATAAAAGTTATTAGCTTAGTTTCTACCTTTCATCTTACTAGGTCTCAGTATATTCAAGGCTAGTGGCTCTCAACTAGGGGTGCACGTAACCCAGTGGATACACAGAGGCCTTCCGGGGATACATCAACTCTCCTAGATATTTGCCTAGTTTTACAACAGGCTACATAAAAAGCACTAGCGAAATCAGTACAAACTAAAATTGCATGGAGAGAATGACTTGTTTATACTGCTCTGTATACTATACACTGAAATGTAAGTAACAATATTTATATTCCAATTGATTTATTTTATAATTATGTGGTTAAAAATGAGAAAGTCAGCAATTTTTCAGTAACAGTGTGTTGTGACACACTGATTTTGTAAGCATATAGTTTAAGTGAAATGAAACTTGGGGTACATAAGCCAAATCAGACTCTTCTACGGGGTACAGTAGTCTGGAAAGGTTGAGAGCCACTGCTTTAGGCCAATATTTTTGATTGCAGGCTGTAGCTGTAAAGTTATTCTAGTGGCGGTATCTGTTAAATGTTAGAAATTAAAGATTTCTTTTAATTGAGTATATACTTGTAGATTAATACAACCTTAGCAAATCTAAAATGACAGTTGTAGCTTTGATTGCCTGCACATTATCTGTACAGATATCATTAATGTCTCATAACACTGTCTTCAAACAGGATCACATTAATGTGATCTAGGAGCCTTTTAGTTGACTCCCCCTGTTTCCACACAGAGGTGTTACAGTGCAGCACTTTAGCCCAAGTTGTGGGGCAGTGTGCACATAGCCATAGATCGAATGCAAGACTGTACCGCACACGTAGAGAACATTATTTTTCAAATGCCAGCTGGTAAAACCTTTAGCTCCTAATAGTCTAGGAGGGGTTCACATTGACTTTTTAATACTTTGTGCATAAAAATCACCTTTCAGCTGAGGCTCTCCAAATAATATATAACCAATTAGTTAAGCCACTCCCACACTTCATCTAACTGAAACAGGCATTACTATCTCCACTTTACAGAGGGCGAACTGAGGAGCAGGTTGGTTAAAGCCAAAATTTTCAAAATTGGTCTCTCCTTCTGGAGACTGAACACGGAAAAAATAGCAGCGTAGCTACATCGGCCAGGGGTGTGAGAAAACCACACTGCTGACCAACGTGGCTATGCTGACAAAATCCCCAGTGTTAGCTGCAGCTATGTCGATGGAAGAGGGCTTCTGTCAACAATGTGTGGGGAGGTGGTGTTCCTACGCCCACAGAAAAATTCCTTCTGTCAGCATAGGCAGCATCTACGCTATAGGGCTATGCTGGCATAGCTGCACTGGTACAGTCTCCACAGGGCATAGACATATCTTCCATCTTTTGGATGCCCAAGTGAAGGTACCTAGTTTTAAAGCAGGGCATCAAAAACTTGAAGCATCCTATATTTTGGCTTTTGTGACTTGCCCAAAGTTAGAAATGACTCAGCTGCAGCCATGGGAATAGAACCGGAAGGTCATGATCGCCAGTCCTGTTTTCTAACCATTAAGTCCTGCACCCAATTTGCCTGTTGCTTAAACCAGTGTAATGCCATTGCTTAAATGAAATTTCCCCTAATTGACCCTGCTTTAAATCCAAGCAGAGACTGTCTCCTATACTTATTCAGAATGTCCTACTAAGCCTCCTTAGCAGGGCTGGCTCCAGGCACCAGCGAAGGAAGCAGGTGCCTGGGGTGGCCAATAGAAAGGGGCGGCACTCTGTCCGTTACTGGGGCAGCACATCCGGTCTGCGGCGGGAATTTGACGGTGGGTCCTTCAGCAACTCAGTCTTCGGCAGCACTTTGGCGGCACCTCAACTCCGCTTCAGTCTTCGGCGGCAATTCGGCGGCGAGTCCTTCACTCCATCTTGTCCTTGTCGGCGGCACTTCGGCGGCAGCTCATCGGGTTTTTCTTTTCTCTCTCTCTCTCTTTTTTTTTTGCCGCTTGGGGCAGCAAAAAAGCTGGAGCCGGCCCTGCTCCTTAGAGTTTCTTTTCTTGGTATTCCTGGCAAAGGGGACTGAAATCTCCATTGCAGTGGCTCTTTTGCATGTACCATGGAGAAATGTGGTGTGCTAACCTCTATGTGGTCCCATAGCATGCCTGTGACATGTTATGCCTGTGACACACTTTGGGTCCAGATAACAAAGTGCTGCCAATTGTACACAGGTGTTTGTGCAAGGCTTGGTTCAAGCAAGGCTAACTAGGTTCCACCACTGAGTGTCAGTGTGAAGAAAAATCATTGGTATAGTAGCCTCAACAGTGTATATAGTCTTCCCACTCTCAGACACTGGTCATTGCTTTGGTCACCACAGAGCTCCACAGAGTACTCAGAATGTATATGAAAACCACTTTTAATAATTTAAATTCTAGTGAAAATTTCCCCCAAATTAGCCAAAGGTGCTACTTCACGAAGACCAGTAGATTAAAACAAACAGGATATTTCTAGGTTGAAACTAGGCATTGATTATAAAGCCAATTTTCTCTATCAGTCATCATAGAAATGTAGTGCTGAAAGGAAACCTAGACCATTCCTGACAGGTGTTTGTCCAACCAGGTTTCAGAAAAACCTCTAGTAATGGGGAGTCTACAACCCCCCTTGGAAGCCTGTTCCAGAGCTTAACTACCAGGGCCGGCTCCAGGGTTTTGGCCGCCCCAAGCAGCCAAACCCCCCCCACCCCCCCAAAAAAAGCTGCGGCCGCGATCGCGATCTGCGGCGGCAATTCGGCGGGAGGTCCTTCACTCCAAGCCGGAGTGAGGGACCGTCCGCCGAATTGCCGCCGAATACCTGGACCTGCCGCCCCTCTCCCAAGCGGCCGCCCCAAGCACCTGCTTGAGAAGCTGGTGCCTGGAGCCGGCCCTGTTAACTACCCTTATATTTAGAAAGTTGTTCCTAATATCTAATCTAAAACTGCCTTGCTGCAGGTTAAGCCTTCCTACTTTCAGTAGATATAGAGAACAATTGATCACGGTCCTCTTCATAACAGGCCTTAACATACTTGAAGATCATTATCAAGTCCCCCCTCGTTCGTCTTTTCCTAAGACTAAACATGCCCAGGTTTTTTTAACCTTTCCTCATAGGTCAGGTTTTCTAAACCTTTTGTCATTTTTGTTGCTCTCCTCTGAACTGTCTCCAATTTATCCTCATCTTTCCTACTGCGTGGGGTCCAGAACTAGACACAGTACTCCAGCTGAGGCCTCACCAGTGCAGAGTAGAGTGGGACAGTTATATCCTGTATCTTACTTACAACACTGCTGCTAATACATTCCAGAATCATATTACCCTTTTTTCACAACTGCATCACATTGTAGACTCATTCAATTTTGGGTCCACTATACCCCGTAGATCCTTTTCAGCAGTACTACCACCTAGCCAGTTATTCCCCATTTTGTAGTTGTACATTTTTTTTAACTTCTTAAGTGAAGTACTTTGCACTTGTCTTTATTGAATTTAATCTTATTGATTTCAGATCAATTCTCCAATTTGTCAGGGTTGCTTTGAATTTTAATCCTGTCCCCCTAAATGTTTGCAACCCCACCCAGCTTGCTTTCATCTGCAAATTTATAAGCATACTTTCCACTCCATTATCCATGTCATTCATGAAAATATTGAATAATAGCAGATCCAAGACTGATCACTGTGGAATTCCACTAGATACACCCTCCCAGTTTGACAGTGAACCATTGATAATTACTCTTTGAGTAAGGTCCTTCAACCAATTGTGCACCCACCTTATAGTAATTTAATCAAGACTATACTTCCCTAATTTGCTTATAAGAATGTCAGGTGGGAGTGTGTCACAAGCCTTACCCAAATCAAGATATATCACATCTACTGCTTTCCCCCTTTCCACTAGGTCAGTAATGTTGTCAAAGAAGGAAATGAGGTTGGTTTAGCATGATTTTTCTTGAGAAAGCCATGCTAGCTATTCCTTATAAGCCTATTATCCTCTAGGTGCTTATAAAATAATTTGTTCCAGCATCTTTCCAGGTATTGAAGTTAGGCTGATTGGTCTATAATTCCCCAGCTCCTCTTGATTCCACTTTTTAAGGTTAGATACTTTGTTTGCTCTTCTCCAGTCCTCTGGATCTCATCTGTCCTCCATGACTTCTCGAAGGTAGTTACTAACGGTTCCGAGATTTCTTCTGCTAGTTCCTTAAATACTCTAGGATGAATTTCATCAAGCTCTGCTGACTTGACTACATCTGATATATCTATATATACTTTAACCTATTATTTCCCTATTTTGGCTTGTGCTCCTTCCCCCTTGTTAGTATTAATTGGGTTGTGTATCTAGTCACCATAAACATAACTAATAAATAAAAGTAATTTTCAATTTGATGGCATCTTTAATCTAAACATCTTAAAGCACCTACGAACATTTCTTCCTTTATTTTTATTACTGTAGTGCCTAGGAGTCAGGGTCATGGACCTGGACCCCATTTGCTATGTGTTGTTCAAACACAGGACAAAAAGACAGTCCCTGCCCAAAAGAGCTTACAATGTTAATTAATTATGTCCAACCATACCACTGCATGGTAGATTAGTAGTTTCATGTCAATTTTATAGTGTCACTGGGAACCCAGAGTCAAAGTTAGTGATAGAAACGGAGAACAAGATTTGGGTGTCATGATTCCTAGTCCCCTTCTCTAACCACTAGATAGCACTATCTCCCAAGCAAAAAGATGCATTAAACTGCAGATGAAAGAGACATGCAAATTTTATTCTCTGTTATGCTAAACTAAGTATTAGAGCTGGTCTGAAAACAACAAAAGCAATTTTTTGAAAATGTCCATGTTTTGCTGAATTTTTGTTTTTGGTTAATTTTTTTTCAGCTTGCACTTCTAATTGCGCTCTTCATTTTTCTCAATTCTGTGAGCTTTCAGTATCGGAGGTCAAAATATGGAAAGGAAATTGGGCAATTGGCACATGGCAGCTTAGAATAAAGCAGAAGTGAAAAGTCTCTCCTCTGACAAGAACATAGGTAGTGTGACTGCGCATGGAAAAATACAAACTGTGTGTCAGGTATCATGACTGTTAGCATGAGTATAACAAAAGATGTTCAATGTGAGAACTTACAAATTCTTCTGAAAAAAGTCTGTCATATTTTAGTACTAAAGACCAATTAGTCAACCCAATCTCCTAATTTATTGGATGGTCTGAAGCATTCTAATCCAGCTCAAAATTGCACATAATAAAACCAGATTTTTAAAAACTTTTCCCATGCATTTTTAAATGAAATGTAAGGTATGACCTTATGACTGAAAGATTTAATCTATTTTTATTGGCTAAGACAATATTTAAAGAGATGATGCTATTTTAAGCAGTGTGTTGGCTGTACTAGACAATTTCATTCAGGCTTGAGCCCCAGTCTTGCCAAAGATTAGCACAGTCCAGAAGGCTGCAGCTGGTATGTCAAAAAATTACAGCAGCAGTGATGGTAAAATATAACTGTTTGGGAAAGAAATATTAAACAGAAAGCCAATGTTTATAACTAAATAAAGAAAGTGATCCCAACCTATTGTGACAGACCCAGACCAGTGGGATACAGGAGTCTGGTAGAGGGGAAATATACTGGTCACTAGATGAGTAGTTTTCTGTTCCCTGAATGACCAGAGAAAGGGGCTGCACTAGAGTAATCAGGAACCTGCTAGAACCAGTTAAGGCAGGCAGGCTAATTAGGACACCTGGAGCCAATTAAGAAGAAGCTGCGAGAATCAATTAAGGCAGGCTAATCAGGGCACCTGGGTTTTAAAAGGAGCTCACTTCAGTTTGTGGTGTGAGTGTGAGGAGCTGAAAGCAAGAGGTGCAAGGAGCTGAGTGGGAGTGCTGCTAGCGGATTGAGGAGTACAAGTGTTATCAGACACCAGGAGGAAGATCCTGTGGTGAGAATAAGGAAGGTGTTTGGAGGAGGCCATGGGGAAGTAGCCCAGGGAGTTGTAGCTGTCATGCAGCTGTTGCAAGAGGCACTATAGACAGCTGCAGTCCACAGGGGCCTGGGCTGGAACCCGGAGTAGAGGGCGGGCCCGGGTTCCCCCCAAACCTCCCAATTGACCTGGACTGTGGGTTTTTCCAGAGGGGAAGGTCTCTGGGCTGTTCCCCAACCCACATGGTGAATCTCTGAGGCAAGAAAATCTGCCAATAAGTGCAGGACCCACCAAGATAGAGGAGGAACTTTGTCACACTATGCATAAGTGTACCTGGAATCCAAAGGCAAGATCAGGCGTATAGAAAGGCCACACACAAAAAACCAAAACACCCATTCCAAATTCCAAAAACTAAATACAACAGAAACTTTCTTAAACACTAAGGGTGCAATCCTGGCCCCATTGAATTCAACAGGAATTTTGACATTGACTTCAATGGAGCCAGGAATTTGCCTCCTAGGCACCAACTCCGTGGGTGCTCTGGGGCTGGAGCACCCACAGGGGAAAAAAATGGTGGGTGCTGAGCACCCACCGGCATCCCCCCCATGAGCTCCTCCCACACTCCAGCAGGCCCTGTGGATCAGCACCTCCCCAAGCCTCCTGCCCACCGCAATCAGCTGTTTTGCGGTGGGCAGGAGGTTCTGGGGGAGGGGGAGGAGCAACAACAGGGCACACTCGGAGGAAGGGGCAGAACTGGGTGGAAAGAGGTGGGATGGGGGTGGGGCCCTGGGGGAAAGGGGAGCAGGGCCTTGGGTCGAGCACCCCCAGCACTTTGGAAAGTAAGTGCCTGTGGTTTGCCATAGAAGGGCAGGTCCTCAGCTGGTACAAGTTATCATAGCTTTATAGATTTCAATGGAGCTACCACATTTTACACCAATAGAGAATGGCCTCAATTCCCAGCCATGGACCTTGAAAAGCCCTTTACACCAATGCAAAGGGAGTATGATTGTTGACCAAACATTTATTTGTGTGAGGCCACAGTCACGGATTCAGAGAGAACCAAGTTAACATCCTCCACCCAACCTCTTCCCTCTACTCTGAAATTCTGGATGGAAACAGCAGAAGTTAAAACAGAGCTTTCCAAGAACTCCATACATGGCACTCAGTGTCTTCGACTGGGCTTGCATAGTTGTAACGGAGAGCAGAATTTGATGCTACAGTTGGAACTTATTTAACAATTCTGCCAGAATAGACCCCACCTTTCTCCCCCACAGTCAAGCTAACTCTGCAAAATTAACAGGAGTAAAATTATATTTGTCTCTAAAGTAGGAGGACATGACTGAATATTTTTATTTATTATTTGTATTGTAATAATGCATAGACGCCCCAGTCATGGACCAGGACCCCATTGTGATTGGCACTGTGGGGGGAGGGATAGCTCAGAGGTTTAAGCATTGGCCTGCTAAACCCAGGGTTGTGAGTTCAATCCTTGAGGGGGCCACTTAGGGATCTGGGGCAAAATCAGTACTTGGTCCTGCTAGTGAATGCAGGGGGCTGGACTTGATGACCTTTCAAGGTCCCTTCCAGTTCTAGGAGATAGGAGATCTCCATTTAAAAAAAAAAAAAAAAAAAAAAACAACACAACAAAAAGATGGTCCCTGTCCTCCAATACTTAAGATCTAAAGGAAACCTGCACAACAGCTGCAGAAGATGAGCATTGGAGCTTAAATTCATCACTTTGCTAGACCCTAAAAATCATGGTCTGAATAAAGAAACTGGATTATGGCTTTTTACAACAATCTGTAACCCACTAACCCCCCATTTTTGTCCTATGACTCAAAAGGTGTTAACTGGCCACTTCATCTTAAATGGTCTCTTACAACAGTGGTTTTCAAAGTTTAGGTCGCGGAATGCAAAGCACTGGGTCACCTTGCTCAGCACCCAGGGACTGAGTGGCCGGCCAGCCAGTAAAAACTAGTAGTCCCTACTTGTTCTGACACTGCGCTGCACCCCAGAAGTGGGCAACAGCAGGTCTGGCTCATAGGCGGGGGGGCCACGGAGCTCTGTGTGCTACCCCCACCCCGAGCTCTGGCTCTGCTTCCTAGCCAATGGGAGCTGGGGCGGGGCAATGCCTGCAGGCGAGAGCCACACGGAGCCACTTGTGTGCCTCTGCCTAGAAGCTGGACCTGCTGCTGGCTGCTTCCAGGGTGCAGCATGGTCCGTGGTGCCAGGAGAGGCAAGAAGCCTGCCTCTGCACCCTGGCTGTGCCGGTGACCAGGAGCCACCGCAGGTAAGGCTGGGCCCCAACCTGCTGCCCAGCCCCGAGCCTCCCCCAACCCCAGAACCCCCTCCTGCACCCCAACCTCCTCCCCCAGCTCTGAGCCCCCCCAAAACCTGGAGCCTGCTCCTGCACCCCAAACTCCTCATCCCTGGCACCACCCCAGAGCCTGCACTCAGAGCCCTGATACACTTCCGCTTCCCAACCCCAAGCCCAGAGCCCCCTCCCACACCCTGACCCCCTCATTCCTGGCCCCACCCCACAGCCCTCACCCCTGCACCCCAACCCTCTGCCCCATCCCTGAGCCCCCTCCCACACTCCAAACCCCTCATCCCCAGCTCCATTGTGTTACAGGCATCAACAATTTTCTTCAGCTGGGTCGTCAGAAAAAACAGTTTGAAACCCACTGTCTTACAATATAAATGTGTAAACTATTTATGCGAAACAATCTGTTCCACCTTCATAGTTAGTGCGTGCACCCCCTGTTTGGGGACGGTAACTCCCTACCCCACCTCTTCTGCCGAGGCCCCACCATGCCCCTTCCACCTGAGATCCTGCCCCCACTCTCACCGGCAAGCCCACCAGCGCAGCCCTGAACCCTGGCCGGCCTGCTGGTGCCTGGAGCAGTCTTGAACACCAGCCAGCCCGCCGGCACCCAGAGCAGTCCAGAGGAACCCTGAGCCCCTGCTGGCTGGCCGGGGCTGAGCCCTGAGCATGGGCTGCCCAGAGGAGCTCTGAGCCCTGCTGTGGCCCAGCCCCAGGGTTGCGATGGGGAGCATTAGCAGCAGTTTGGCGAGGCTTAGCCTCCCCCAGCCTCCATTGCCAGCTGCCCATATCCACTTTGTACTCAGAGTGGAACAGCTAAATACCTTTCCCAGACCTGCAGAAGAGCTCTGTGTTAGCTTAAAAATTTCTCTTTCACCAACTCAAGTTGGTCTATTAAAGGACAGTACAGAGACAAGATATGTAATATCTAAGTATAAGACAAGAGGTAGATATGGACAGATAGATGAGGAAGCAAAAGGAAACAATGAGATAGTAACGATCAGCATAATAGGCAGTGGTTTCAGCACACAAGGAGCAGATCCCCTGAGCATAGGGACAACCATCACAATTAGCCAGCAATTTTCAGGGATGATGGCACAGATCTGTCAGATGGAGGTGCTGACTTACAGCTGTATCATGTGCAGGCACGGATTGGGTAGTTCTTGTGGTACCAGGCGGTAAGGAATGACCAAACTAGTCGCAGGTGCCTCCTATGGCCAGTTTCCAGTGCAGCGAAGAGAATAAAATGAACAGTTCTCAGAGGTTAAAGATTTGGGATTTTGGTGATGAGCCTTGAACTCTGGATGCAGTGAGATCTTGTGGCCTTTGCAGGGTGAGGTCCCTGCCCTGCTGTATCCGCTGTCCCCCTCATGGGGGTGAGGCTGCTAGGACTCAGAGAGCTGAGTCCCTGGGGGGCAAGCTGAAGAGACCCACCCTGCATTGTGGGTTTTATGGTAAGGAGCCCTGTAACCCACTGCACTGAAACCACTTAAATGCCTGGCATAGGAGAGTATGGGTGATAAAGTTTCATAAAAGTTGCAGCTTGCCGCTTAATTCAATGCATATGTCCATCCTCATTTTGCCGCTGTGTCCACATCAATAGCCAGTGATTTCAGGACACAGGGAGCGCATCTGCGGAGTAAGACGGGGCCACTTTTCCACAGCCACTTTTCAGAGCAGACAGAGAATCAAGAAAATAAATAGTGATTCTATCCAGACAGGTGAGAGTATGAAGTTGAACCAGTTATCTACCGTAGGTGGAGCTATACTACAAAAATCTAGAACCAATAGAATCTTTTCATGTCAAACAATATTCCTGGAGGACATGCTATTAAGCCCATTGCCAGGGTATCTTGTGGTACCTGGTTCTCTTTGTGAAAGTGTCTCTCAGACTGCTTCTCAATGAAAAAGTTTGAAGTAAGTTTTCAGTTTTCCCCAGGAAAGGTAAAGAAATATAGCTTCTGTTTAACTGGTTTCTGTTGTGAAAGAATCTATCTATCCTCTAAGCACCTTATGGCCACCAACATACAGCTGAATTGACTTCATTTGGCTATTTTATTAATATGTAAGTAGTATACTGTAATTATTCTTGGCCACTGAGGTTAATCTATATGGCGGTAGTAATGCAGCATAACCCTTCCCTACACATGATTTCTTTGAAGATGGAGTTTGATCAGTAGATTCATATGTACCCCTACTCTGTCCATACTGGGGCTTGATTATATGAAGTGCTGAGCACTGCCATGAGGTGCAGATCATTTCCTCTCCCTATTGACATCACCTGTATAATTTAAGTTGTGATTTCAAATGGATTTATGTTAAACCATTGCAAGAGGCTACGTGGACATGATTATTTCCGTTTAAACCAGCCTTATTTACGTTTAGCATGTCAGTTAGGAACAAGTTTAAGATAAACTGAAATCGGAGTGCCTACACAGGGGTTTGCACATGTTTAACTCAACTGGTGCAAGCTTGTGTCTGGACAAAGCCTGAACTTTGCATCTCACAGGATCATCCAGCATTTTGCAGAATTGAACCCTCTGACCTAGTCACTGTGACGCAGATCCACAAAAGGACTTAGATGTTACAATGCTCAGCTTCGCAACACCTAACTTTTAGGTGCCCTAGAAAAGTCACAATGCGATCCAGAAAGCCCGAGTTCAGCACGTGGGCTCCCTATGCAATAATGGGGAGCCACAGCTATGTCTACACTGCAATTAGAAACCCATAGCATATTTAAATGAGATGCCAAAGATATCTATCAAACTCATTTGCTTACATATGGCACGAATAAATACAGATTTAAAGATCCTAGCATGCAAATTTATCATCTTATATGATGGATAAATCATGCAGGCAAATCGTGCATCAAAGTTGTGAAATGGGCTACAGGTGCAATAAAAATAAGGTATTCAAAAGTTTAACAAATGGGGGGCGGGCACACAAAGATCTTCCTTGCCTAGAGTGCCATGTGGTCTAGAAACCCCTCTCCTGGAGTCAGGTAGCTTAGGCTCCTATGTTGTTTCTTGTGAGAATGAGTTTGTGTGGAGTGAGGCAGGCGCCTAGAAGGCCAGTGGTGGGAGTGACAACCTTATAAGTTTTAATTCAGTGTTTAGAGCAATCTTAAAGAGTCACTGGGCCAGAGACAAAATTAGAGTTAGAAATACAGGATGAACTGGAATTACTAGTACTTGAGCTACATTTGACCTAATCGGCATCAGAGACTTGGTGAGATAAATCTCATGACTGCAATATTGGTATAGAGAGGTATACTCTAGCTTGTTCTGGAAGGACAGGCAGAGAAAAAAGGGAGGAGGTATTGCATTATACAAAGAGAATATAGATACTTGTTCTGAGATCCAGAAGGAGGTGAGAGGCAGACTGATTGAAAGTCTCTGGGTAAAATAGAGATGACATAATGTGAAGGATCTATAATAGACCACCAAATCTGGAGGAGGAAGTAGATGAGTCATTTCTAGAGCAAATAACAGAAATATCCAACATACAAGGCCTGGTAGTAATGGGGGACTTTAATTACCCAGACATCTGTTGGCAAAGTAATATGGGAAAAAAAAAAAACACAAAATTTCCAGTAAGTTCTTGGAATGACTTGCTAAGGAGGAGTACAGAAAAATAGCTTTTTGTTTCAGAAAAGTGGAGTAAGTAACAGGGAGCGTAGCCACGGGTGGGCCAGCAGCCCACCCACTTAGCATCCAGGCCCACCCAAATCTGAGCAGGGCTGTAGGGCTGCCACGGTGGCATCACTTGGGCACTGGAGCTATGTGCCTGCCGTTCAGAAAGCTACACTCCCTGCCTTGCAATTTTCTGATCTGCAGGCCTGAGGGTCCCCACTGCCCTTGCATCTCGGGCTGCCCAGCCCCAGAAGCACACGTTGACACACAGCAGCCATGCACCACGAAGTGGCGAAGAACAGTGCTGCAGAGACACATTAGCCCCAGCTGTTCTGCTGCCCTGCCCACATCTCCGCCTGACTCTACCATTGGGCCGCTAACGCGGGGGGGGGGGGGGAAAGAAGAGTATGGGGAGAAGAGAAAGGAGGCGACGGGAACCACCCCCCAACACACACACCTGGTGCATGGGCCCTCCCCCACCTAGAACACAGCGTGGGCTGTTTGTGCTGGGAAAGCAATCCCATGCGCGGAGAGGGGTTGTCTTCCCCCCCCCTCCCCGGAGGGGGAATGGTTGGGCGCCCAGCTGTAGGGAGGTAGTGGGCATGCGGGAGTGCTGCGCTGGGTCCCTGTCAGGTTCAGCAATGTGCAGTGCCATGTCTGGCCCCTACGAGAGCAGGGCAAAGAGGAGGCGCCATGGCTCCCCCCAGGAGAGGCGAGCTGAGTCTGGCAGAAAAGCTGCTGGTGGCAATTGCCCAAAGTGAGACATGAGCGTGCCCAGATCTGCAGGTGAAGCCCTGTGTCTGGGGGCACTGGGGCTAGAAGAGGGTGTGGCGTCAGGGGAGAAGCTGAGCTAGCACAGTCTGTCATTGCCCATCCACGTGAAAGTTGGGGCCCACCCACTCCTAGCGACGCCACTGGTAAGTAACCAGAGGGACAGCCATTTTAGACTGGATTCTGAGCAACAGGGAGGAACTGGTTGTAAATCTGACTGGGGAAGGCAATTTGGGTGAAAGTGATCATGAAGTAATAGATTTCATGATTCTGAGGAAAGAAGGGAGTGAGTGGCAGAATAAGGGCAACTTAAAAAAAAAAAGCAGACTTTAACAAACTCAGAAATAGAAGTGAGGTCCATGGAAAGAAAATATAAAGGAGTTCAGGAGATCAGGCAGTTCCTCCAGGAGACAGTATTAAATGCACTACAACAAGCTATCCCAATGCAAAGGAAAGATGGGAAGAATAGTAAGAGGTCAATATAACTCCATCAAAACTTTCATTACTGCCCCCCCCCAAAAAAAACAAGAAAAAAAATTCTACAGAAGAGTGGAAATGTGAGTGACTTGCTAAGGAGGAGTACAGAAAAATAGCAAACATAAGGACAAAATCAGAAAGGGTAAGTTCTAAAATGAGTTACACCTAGCAAGGGACATAAAGGCAATAAGAAGAGGTTCTTTAAATATATTAGGAGAAAGAGAAACATGAAGGAAAGTAAAAGTTCTCCACTTAGTGGGGCAGGAGAGCTAATAATTGATGACATGAAGGCTGAGGTTTTTAATGCCTATTTTGCTTCAGTCTTCACTAAAAAGGGTAAGAGTAACCAATTACTCACACAATTAATACTAACAAAAAGAGCGGAGAAACAAGCTATTTAGGGAAAGAACAGGTTAAAAAATATATAAATAAGTTAGATATATGCAAGTTGGTAAGACCTCATGAAATTCGGGATATTTAAGGATCTAGTTGAAGCAATCTCGGACTGTTAGCAATTATCTTTGAGAAGTCAGAGGATGGGTGAGGTCCCAGAAAACTAGAAAGGGCAAACAAAGTACCTATCTTTAAAAAGGGGGACCTGAGGAATTATAGATCAGCCAGCCTAACTTTGATATCTGGAAAGATAATGAAACAATTTATTAAACAATCAATTTGTAAGCACCTAGAGGATAATAGGGTTATAGAAAAAAGAAAGCATGGATTTGTCAAAAACAAATCATGCCAAACCAACCTAATTTCCTTCTTTGTCAGAGTTACCTGCCTAGTTGATGTGGGGGAAGCAGTAGACATGATATATCTTGATTTTTTAGTAAGGGTTTTGAGATAGTCCCACATGACAGCATCATAAGTAAACTAGGGGAATGAGATCTAGAAGAAATTACTGAGTACAAGGTAGGTGCACAAGTGGTTGAAAGACCATACTCAAAGAGTGGTTATCAATGGTTCTCTGTCAAACTGGGAGGTTAATCTGGTGGGGTCCTGCAGGTGTCATTCTTGGGTCTGGTACTATTTAGTATTTTTATTAATTACTTGGATAATGGAGCAGAGCATATGCTTACAAAATTTGTGGATGACAACAAGCAGGGAGGGGTAGCTAGCACTTTGGGGGACAGAATTACATTTCAAAGTGACCTTGATAAATTGGAGAATTGGCCTGAATTCACCAAGATGAAATTCAATAAAGACAAATGCAAAGTACTTCACTTAGAAAGGAAAAATCAAATGCACAACTACAAAATGGGGAATAACTGGCTAGGTGGTAGTGCTACTAGAAAGGATCTGGGGGTTACAGTGGATCACCAATTGAATGTGAGTCAACAATATGATGCTGTCGTGAAAAGGCTAATGTCATTCGGGGTGGAGGGGGATTAACAGGAGTGCCATATGTAAGACACAGGAGGTAATTGTCCCATTCTATTTGGCTCTGGTGAGGCTTCAGCTGGAGTACTGTGTCCAGTTCTGGGAGCCACACTTTAGGAAAGATGTGGATAAATTGGAGAGTCCAGAGGAGAGCAACAAATGATTAAAGGTTTAGAAAACCTGACCTATAAGGAAAGGTTAAAAAAAAAGCTGGGTTTGTTTAGTCTTGAGAAAAGAATACTGACCAGGGATCTGTTAAGGACTGTTATAGAGAGGACTGTGATCAATTGTTCTTCTTGTCCACTGAAGGTGGGACAAGTAGTAATGGGTTTAATCTGCAGCAAAGGAGATTTACATTAGATTTTAGGAAAAATCTCTCACATAATTATAAGGGTAGTTAAGTTCTGGAATAGGCTTCCAAGGGAAGCAGTGAATCCACATCACTGACAGTTTTAGGAAGAGGTTGGACAAACACCTGTCAGGGATGGTCTAGGTTTACTGGGTCCTACCTCAGCTCAGGGGGCTGGACTAGATGACTTCTCCACATCCCTTCCAGGCTTACACTTCTATGGCTCTAACCCAGTGGTTAGGCACACACCTGGGAGGTGGCAGACCTAGGAGTCAATCCCCTGCTCCTATGACTAATTGTTTAGCCAAAGTGGAACCGCTTCAATAGGGAAGCCCACATCAGAATATCCTATGTCTCATTGTTAGATATAGATATGTTCACCTGAGAGGTGAAAGACCCCACTTCAAATCATTTTTCTCCCCTATCAGGCAGATGGGGGAACTAAACCTGGGTATCCCACATCTTGAGTGATCACTCTAACTACTGGGATAAAAGCTACAACATAAGCACCGGCACTATCACCATCACCACTGCCTCCTCCAGCCAGTTTTTAAATGGAGTCCTATCTGGTAGGCTGCCTCTGAGCCTGCCTAATGGATTGGGCCCCACATGTGGGTTAGGCAGACAAATGCGTATGTTCCCCAATTCATGGGTTGCTCTGGGGCTTCATCAGGAGATAGACACCCAGGCATCTAGCATGGGGCACCAATGTGCATGCTCAGAGGCAGAAACTTAGGTACCTACAGAGTTAGACAGCAACCAAGTGAGTTGTGGGTCAGAAGGTTGCTTGAAACTGGGACTCAGGCACCCAAATCTGGGCCTAGTTCTGCCCTCAAACACACTGGGCAAACTTCAGTTGACTCCAACCAGAGTTACAGGGATGTAACTGAGTGCAAATGTTTCCCCAATGTAACAAAATGACTTCTGACTATGTAAATGAAATTGACTAAGGGTTAAATTCCTGTGTATAGTGGATTTGATGCTGAGGTCTGCAGGGATGAGTTCAACTGTCTCAGCTAGGCAGGCTGTAGGGTTTCCTTAATTCTATGTATTTATTTGGACACAGAGGGTCTGATGCTTATTTACATTGCGGCCCCTTTATTCCACTCTGGGTCCTTAATATTAAGGAGAATCAGGCCCAGACTGCTAAATCAGAATACCATGGATCAAATCCACCTCCGACAATCTGATGTAACATTACTGAAATCAATAGGGTTGACCCCAGACATGAATTTACCCTAATAAGTTTGATTCTCATATACACTCAGGCTGCTTCACACCACTCTGGAAGTAAAGATGATCTACATTCACTTTAAGGCCCCTTTACACTGCCAAGGTGATGTGAAGCAGCCTGAGTGTGAATGAGAATCAGGCCCCATAAGTATACATTTGTCACTTCTTTCCGTACACCTTGCATGTCTACGGTCTTTGTTTTTTAGGCACATACATTTTGCATATGTAGCCCTTAGTATCTATCTGAAGTCAAATTATAGTCAATAATCTCTTCTTATTCCTATTTAAAGTCTGGCTTAATTGAAATGTACAGTGTTTTCACAATGAATATTGTTTCTAAGCTCGGTTTCTTTTTCAAATTCCCAATATAAACAATCTGGTAGGTAGGTAATTAAAACCATCTGCTTCTTGGTAGCCTTGTTACCTTTGCAGCAGCATTTACATTTTTTCCCCTTTAACTTGGGGAATTAAACTGCCATAAATTTTTACCTTAGTGGATGAACCATCACAAAAACCACTTGTGGCAGTATAATTCCTCAAGATGACAAGACATATGCCATTAAATTTTCTTCCAAACAAGCTTTCAGTTTGCATAAGTCAAAGGCATTCTGAATACTACTTTTGTTCCTTTTGCTATCAGAAAATGTACACATCTCAGTTCTTTAATCAAGCATTCAGGTAACAGGAAAAATGTCCACTTCTATTGTAGCTCTTTTCTGAGATCTCACATTGCTTTGTAGATATTAGTTCTCATAATGCCATCAAGCAGTAGATAAGTGTAGAAGATAAGTACTAAAGTCCATGGAGCGATATTGATTGACAACTGCTGAGTTTTAATTTTATTATACCCATTGTATAGATGAGTAAACTGAGACACAGGCCATACAATCAATGGCCGAAATAGAATGCCAAGGAGTTCTGGCAATGAGCCATAGCTTGCTGTTATTACTCTGACAAAACTCAATGGGCCCAACTACCTCATTGTATTCATATCCTATGTGGCCATAATATGGCCCAGCCTAATGCAGCCATGCAAGGAAATAAGATACATCCCCCCAGCACCTTGTGCTGCTGCTGCATTAGCTCTCCTTACATCATGGCTTGGGTGAGGGGGAAGAGAACAGGGTCTAACGTGCTTGGTACTCTTCACCTTTTCCCATTGCATAGGTGGGAGGAAAAGTTGAGGAGTGAGCAGAAGCTCTGCCGGCTAATAGGTGCTAGACCAGTGACAGAAGAGAGCTGCAGCATATAAATAGGTGCTGTAAATTACTTCCTCCCAGAAGAAAAGAAGGGATCAGGGAAGACTGGCCCCTTTCTGATTCAACAATTCCCTCCCTGGGCTCCTCTCTACATGGGGCTGAGCCTAAAGGCTCAATGTAGTGCTTAGTAACTCATATCCAGTATTCTTCCCATACCACAGCTCCTTTTCCCCCTAAGTTTTTTTTTTCTTGTTTTTGTTCCTTATTTTCAAATGATTGTTAGCTAAAAAATCTTGGTAATGTTGTCATGTCATATCAACATAGCTGTACGTTTAAATAGTTGAGTTCATTTTAAAGGGAGAAGCAGCAACTTGTCAGAACCTATGGTGCATTCTGATGATTAAACTTCATTGCTTCAGTAATATTTCTTTCCTTCACAACTGAGTCCAATGCACTTACCACGCAAAGCTTGAACTACTTGATCCTTTTATTCTTGTTTTGTTTCTACCTTCATTTGAAACAAGCCAAACAGAAACCAGTCACAATATTTGCCAAGTTTAGTCGGAACTGTTAAAGAAACAGGAGGGCAATTAGATCCCAGTGACCTTCAGTTTCTTTTAAATGCACTGTGAAAGTTCCAAGGTTTCTGATGCTCATTATGTATGTGTGTTTTAAGAAAGTATCTATGTCTACGTGTCCAATATCGAATGTAGGTGGGAATAGGGAGAGATTTTCAGGTGTGCCTTGGGTATTTAGGAACAAAAGAAAAAACATTTTTCACTTTTGACTCTTGTTGTTTCTTATGAAAGCAAAAGGCCCTTTTCCACACAGACTAGGTGAAATCCAGTTCACTCAGGAAAAGATGGAGTATTAGGGCTGTAGGTAGGTGATGTGCAGCTGTGGAAGGGAAATCCATCACCATAAGCCCAGGGCCAGCATGCGCGCTTGCTGTATCTGAAGTGTCTTAAGCCACAGAATGGTAACGTTTGAAAGATTGTCCCCCTGAGCTATATTTTTTCCACAACAGTATGTCTCCCCTTAGATATTTCTTATACCACAAGAAGGCTGTGGGTGGCAGAGATCTTCTCGTGGGAGATACAAGATAGGTGAACCTGATGCTGCTGCCATCAATGGACCTGAAGTTTTGCACTTTTCCTGTGGTTCTCTGCATCAGTAAGAATGTGAGGAGTCTTACATTTTTTCCCTGCTACTTCTATAAGCACTATAGGATTCTGCTGTTTAATTGCTATTTCACATTATAGGATATCTGTGTTACAGTTGTGCCTGGATACCCCAGCCATGGCCAGGGCCCAGACCCCATTGTGATAGGCACTGTACACACATATAATGAAATTCTGGTCGCATTTAGAGCTTACAAGCAAAGTATTAGAGACAACAGGTGCATAGAAGAACCAGACAGGGGAAACAGGGTAACAATGAGATGATTATGATTAGTGTAGCAAGCTGTGGTCATAGCACATCACAGGTTTTAATTGTCTTTTTTAAGTGCTCTATAGCTTCTGCTCCAGCCCCAATACAGCATAAGCAGGATGGCTAAAAGAAAAACTAGTGCAGGACATTCCCAGGGCTTTCTTAAGCATTCCTTACCAAAACTGTGGGGGGGAAAAACACCTGTTTGCTGCACAATATACTTCTGGGGGAATTCTGTGCCAAAAAAATTAAAATTCTGTGCACAATTTTAAAATTGTGCACATTTTATTTGTCAAAATAACATTACATAATAACACCAGTTTCAATTATTTTGGCAATTTATTTCAAAATACCTTTCAGCAAGTATGTGTGTAACAATACAGACACAAAAATTCCCCCAGGAATTGAGAGTTAAAAAAAAACCCTATGACAACCCAGCTCCTGTTTCTCTGCCCCCTCTCCTCTCCTCTCCTCCCCAGAGTCCAGCCACAGGTCCCCCCTGGCCCAGACACCTGCCCTTCCCAAGAGCCCAGCTGTGGCTGCCCCACCCCTCAGAGCCCAGGAATCCAGAGGGAGAAAGCCTGATGCTGGGTCCAGGCTTGTGTGGAGTTTCCTGCGCACCACCATCTCCTTCCCTCAGGTGTGCTGGGAACTGCATCGGTCCGGAACCCTCTCCCTCCCCCTGGCAGTGTCTGTGTACAAGCTGGGCTCTGCAGAGTCCAGTTGCCCCTAGTGGCGGCCAGCAGCACTGCAGCCCATTTCTGGCAGGGGGTGGGCGGGGGAATTCTGCATACACAACATTAATTTTTGCAAAATTCTGTATTGTGAAGTGGTGAAGAATTCCCCCAGGAATATTACTAATAAATCTATGGGATGTGGCAATATACAGTTGACAAGAGTGGTCAATCAGAGTATGTTTGGCTTAGTTTAATTCCTGTTGGGAAGTTTCATTGCTCAAAGACACACGTTGAATAATGATGCGGATGAAGTGGAAATTTGGACAGATGATTAGGGAGTATAAAAATATTGCTCGAGCATGCAGGGATGTAATCAGGAAGGCCAAAGCACAATTGGAATTGTAGCTAGCCAGGAATGTGAAGGGTAACAAGAAGGGTTTCTACAGGTATGTTAGCAACAAGAAGAAGGTCAGGGAAAGTGTGGGACCCTTACTGAATGGGGGAGGCAACCTAGTGATAGATGATGTGGAAAAAGCTGAAGTACTCAATGCTTTTTTTGCCTCTGTCTTCACATACAAGGTCAACTCCCAGACTGCTGCACTGGGCAGCACAGTATGGGGAGCAGCCCTCAGGGGTGAAAGAACAAGTGAAGGACTATTTAGAAAAGCTGGACATGCACAAGTCCATGGATTGGGATCTAATACATCTGAGGGTGCTGAGGGAGCTGGCTGATGTGATTGCAGAGCCATTATCTTTGAAAACTTGTGGCGATCGGGGGAGGGCCTGGATGATTGGAACAAGGCAAATATAGTGCCCATCTTTAAAAAAAGGGAAGAAGAATCCACGGAACAACAGACCGGTTAGCCTCACCTCAGTCCCCGGAAAAATCATGGAGCAGGTCCTCGGGGAATCCATTTTGAAGCACTTGGAGAGGAAGGTGACCAAGAACAGTCAACATGGATTCACTAGGGGCAAGTCATGCCTGACCAACCTGATTGCCTTCTGTGAAAAGATAACTGGCTCTTTGGATATGGGGAAAGTGGTGAACGTGATATATCTTGACTTTCTCAAAAGCTTTTGATATGGTCTCCCACAGTCTTCTTGCCAGCAAGTTAAAGTATGGATTGGATGAATGGACTATGGGGGAAAGAAAAGCTGGCTAGATTGTCTCGGGCTCAATGGGTAGTGATCAATGGCTCGATGTCTAGTTGGCAGCCGGTATCAAGCGGAGTACCCAAGGGGTTGGTCCTGGGGCTGGTTTTGTTCAGCATCTTCATTAATGATCTGGATGACGGGGTGGACTGCATCCTCAGCAAGTTTGTGGATAACACTAATCTGGGGGACAGGTAGATATGCTGGAGGATAGGGATAGGGTCCAGAGTGACCTAGACAAATTGGAGGATTGGGCCAAAAGAAATCTGATGAGGTTGAACAAGGACAAGTGCAGAGTCCTGCACTTATGATGGACAGCCTTGGGGACCAACTGGTTAAGCAGCAGTTCTGCAGAAAAGGACCTGGGGATTACAGTGGATGAGAAGCTGGATATGAGTCAACAGCATGCCCTTGTTGCCAAGAAGGCTAACGGCATATTTCACTAGGAGGGTGGTGAGGCACTGGAATGGGTTACCTAGGGAGGTGGTGGAATCTCTATCCTTAGAGGTTTTTAAGGCCCCCTGGGATCATTTAGTGGGGGTTGGTCCCGCTTTGAGCAGGGGGTTGGACTAGAGGATCTCCTGAGGTCTCTTCCAACCCTAATCTTCTATGATGCAATCAGGTTGTAGGAAAAGGCAACAGCTTTATGAGAAGCAAGTTGAAAAGGAAATGTTCATTTTAAATATCGTATATTTAAAAAAGCAATTTCTTAATGGAAAAAAATCTAACTTGCTTTTGATAGTATGCCAATGACTTAATTTGTGCAGTTTTCGCATGCTGAACAATGAAAAGAGTAGTCACCTTCACTTTTGTTTATAGAGGATTTCTGTTCAACTTTGTTTTCAGGTTCTCATCCACTCACTGTTTCATTTGCATACACAGTGGTGGGACTTATTTGTTTAAAAAACATTTCCAAAGGAATTGAAATAATTCTGTATTATAAAAGCTTATTTTGACAACCTGAATTTGGGGTCAAATTTGATTCCTCAATGCCCCTTTAATAATAAAAAGTATAAATAATAGTTACTCTTGTACAAAATAAACACTTTGCTAATCCTAAAGCACTCCATCTGAAACAATCACTTGGTGCCCACCAAGATTAAACACTCCTGAGCAGATGGTCTCAGACAGGGAGATTGTCTGGTGATGCTTAAAATCAGCTACCAATGGGCAAACTGTGGCAGGGTTTCTCAACCATGCACAAACATTACTTAACACAAATTCCCAACATACTTTGAATAAAACATGAATCACATACAATTAAATATTACATTGGTGACAAGGATAAACCAGAGTCTGAAAACGATAGTCACATCTCAAAGAGATGGCATCATAAATTACATCAGACAACAAATGTATTATTGTCCCAAGTATCTTTTCAAATTTCAGAAAACCTGTAACAGTCCTCACTTGGGGTATGATTGGGGAGCATGGTGGTCAGAACTGCAACTCCAGACTGCCAAGGAGGTTGTGAGGAGGAGAGCCAAGGCCCTCCCACTCCACTGGGCTCTGACCCAGGGCCCTTTGGGCTACCAGTAGTCTGGCAACCAAGGCTGCCCTCCCTGGGCCTCTTTCTCTCATCCCCCCGGGGTCAGCTTAGTCCAAGGCTTTCCCTTGGTGGGGGAAAACCAAACCAGAATAAGTAAGAGGATGTTACCAATGTCCAAAGGCCACAGGATACATCCCTCTCTGGTTGTCTCTGGAGTGGGTTCTCCCTTCCCTCAGGGAAGGACCCTTTGAGCAACTGTGTCAAAGTCCTGGGGCTTCCCATTACACTACTGGAACTGTAGGCTGCACGTCTGCTCACCTCTAGCTCTGCCACCCACATGGGCTAAATCCCTGCCTTTTAATTTCTCCAGCAGATGGAGCATTTGCTGCAGGAGTAGGAGGGCTGAGCCCAAAATTATCCCTTAACCCCTTGTCGCCTCGTGTGGGGTTTGTATACCCTATCACACACCCTTAGTTCCATCTCACCAGCTGAGATCAGATAGATTAGGGCTTTTGGTCACCAGAGCTTCTGAGGTTTGGACAAATACAACCTTGTATCTTTGGTTCTCCAGCCCTGGAAATGGAGAAGAGCTGATAGATTTGGAATATTTTTGGGACTGAGGAAGCAGCATTGCTTAGTGCATAGAGAACTGGACCAGGTTCTGTTCCTGGCTCTACCACTGGATTTCTGGGTGATCTTGGACCTACCTGTGTCTTAGTTTCCTAGTGTCATCAGTAAATTGAGGAAATTGATGTTTACTCTCTTGTAAAGTATTTTGAGATCTATGGCTGAAAAGCACAATAAAAGAGCTAGGTGCTATTATTATTATATAAGAGGTATAAATATTTTTAATGGGAAATAATATTTGGCATGGCACTTTCTGATTTTAGCTTTAGTTATTTTGTGCTGTAGTTTGTTACTGGTACATTTCTATTATGATAGTGTTTTTATTCTGAGGCTCCCAGAATGCTACAGTGAAATTTAGGATTGAAAATTATTATTAATAATTCTTATTGTTTGTAGAATGGCAACATAACCATACATTCATATTTTTAATCCTGTGCCAGTAAAACATTTTCCTAAATGAATAAAAACTGGAAAATATAAGGTTAATTATTTTTATTAAATGATGAATCTGCTAATTGCTCTTTATGAATATATTCAGTTCCATCAATGCATTCTCTAATGATTGATTCATTAACCTAGTAGTGTACAATAACATTGTACGGTACATGTGTTTTTTGATTATGACCAATTGAAATTATAATTATGATTTTGTTTCCTATGGAAGGTGTAAGAAAGCAAATTCTGGATTTGCATTTTAACAGCTTATTCATGTTTTATTCCAGTGGTCTTCCTGTCCTACATACTGTTTTCCGTATGAATATGATGTCTTGCAAGCATCTGACATTTCATTTAAAGAAACCTACCTGATCTTCCTTAACTCCAGTTATTACAGCTTAGCTGTTATAAAAAGAGAGAAAATTCTTGTAACATTACAGAAATAAACGGGACAGAGATTTCTAACAAGTGTAATTCACCCTGTAGAGTAAGCCTATACAACAGTTAAGTACCACTTAAGTACCATTTTGGGAACTTAAGATTTGCACAGGCCTCGTGCAGACCCTCTGCACTGGGGAATCACATCCAAAAAGAATAACAGTAAGAGCTGAATTTTTCTTTCTCTTGTAACTTTAGTGCTGAGGAAAGGTGATAGGTTAACAATCTTACTGTCCTTCATAGTGCACTGAACAGCAGATCTGAGATGGCATGGAGGGTGGAGTAATTTGCTGCTGCAAGAGGCCATTCACAAATTATTTCCAGCCTCTATGGTAGTAAAGTGGTCATTGTGGAATTATGAAAAGCATTATGGGATGGAGCCATGCTCTACTCCTCCTTTACTTCCTGTTTGGTCAGTGGGAGTTCCCCACCTCCACCTCTCTATCATGATGAAGTTAAATAAAGCAGCAAGTTCCCAGGGTATGTCTACTCTATGAAATTAGGTCTAATTTATAGAAGCCAGTTTTATAGAAATCGTTTTTATACAGTCAGTTCTATGTGTTCCCACATAAAATGCTCTAAGTGCATTAAGTCGGCGGATCGCGTCCACAGTACCGAGGTTAGCGTTGCCTTCCGGAGCGTTGCACTGTGGGTAGCTATCCTACAGTTCCCGCAGTCTCCGCCGCCCATTGGAATTCTGGGTTGAGATCTCAATGCCTGATGATGCAAAAACAGTGTTGCGGAGGGTTCTGAGTACATGTCGTCAGACCCCTCCCCCTCTGTCAGAGCAAAAGCAGACAATCGATTCTCGCCTTTTTATCTGTGTTACCTGTGCAGATGATGTACCACGGCAAGCATGGAGCCCGCTCAGCTCAGCTCACTGTCACCATTTGTCATCTGGGTGCCGGCAGACGTGGTACTGCATTGCTACACAGCAGCAGCTAATTGCCTTTTGGCAATAGACAGTGCAGTATGACTGGTAGCCGTCATCGGCTATCTGGGTGCTGGCAGACGTGGGGCTGCATTGCTATACAGCAGCAGCTCCTTGCCTTTTGGTAGTAGATGGTGTATTACGACTGGTATCCATTGTCATCGTATTCCTCAGTGAGTTCGGTCAGAGGCAGACATGTTTTGTCTCCTGGAGACTCAGTCCTGCCGGCAGTCCTATTGAACTGTCTTGACGATGATGGCTAGCAGTCATAATGCAGCATTTTCTGCCAAGCACCCAGAAGATGCCGATGGCAGTCATGCTGCACCATCTGCTGCCAGCCTAAGATGTAAAAAATAGATGGACCAGATTTGTTCTGTATTCATTTGCTTCCCCCTCCCTCCGTGAAATCAACGGCCTGCTAAACCCAGGGTTTTGAGTTCAATCTTTGGGGGGGGCCATTCTGTGTGACCGTTGTTTGTGTTTCTTCCTGATGCACAGCCACCTTTGTTGATTTTAATTCCCTGTAAGCCATGTCGTCATTCTCCCCTCCCTCCCTCCCTCCGTCAGATAATAGTTTCACGCCTTTTCAGCCCAGACGCCATAGCACTGGGATCATGGAGCCCGCTCAGATCACCGCGGCAATTATGAGCACTATGAACACCACGCGCATTGTCCTGGAGTATATGCAGAACATGCCAAAGCAAAACCAGGCAAGGAGGCGATTGCAGCGCGGTAACGAGAGCGATGAAGAAATTGACATGGACATAGACCTCTCACTAAGTATGGGCCCCAGCAATGTGCAAATCATGGTGTTACTGGGGCAGGTTCATGCTGTGGAACGCCGATTCTGGGCCTGGGAAACAAGCACAGACTGGTGGGACCGCATCGTGTTGCAGGTGTGGGACGATTCCCAGTGACTGCGAAACTTTTGCATGCATAAGGGCATTTTCATGGAACTTTGTGACTTGCTTTCCCCTGCCCTGAAGTGACAGAATACCAGGATGAGAGCAGCTCTCACAGTTGAGAAGCAAGTGGCGATAACCCTGTGGAAGCTTGCAACGCCAGACAGCTACCGGTCAGTCGGGAATCAATTTGGAGTGGGCAAATCTACTGTGGGGGCTGCTGTGATCCAAGTAGCCAATGCAATCAAAGACCTGCTGATATCAAGGGTAGTGACTCTGGGAAACGTGCAGGTCATAGTGGATGGCTTTGCTGCAATGGGATTCCCAAACTGTGGTGGGGTGATAGACGGAACCCATATCCCAAGCCATCGAGTACATAAACCGCAAAAGGTACTTTTCAATGCTGCTGCAAGCCCTGGTGGATCACAAGGGACATTTCACTAACATCAACGTGGGATGGCTGGGAAAGGTACATGATGCTCGCGTCTTCAGGAACTCTGGTCTGTTTCAAAAGCTGGAGGAAGGGACTTTCTTCCCAGACCAGAAAATAACCATTGGGGATGTTGAAATGCCTATCGTTATCCTTTGGGACCCAGCCTACCCCTTAATGCCATGGGTCATGAAGCCGTACACCGGCATCTTGGACGGTAGTCAGGACCTGTTCAACTATAGGCTGAGCAAGTGCAGAATGGTGGTAGAATGTGCATTTGGACATTTAAAAGCGCGCTGGCACAGTTTACTGACTCGGATAGACCTCAGCGAAACCAATATTCCAATTGTTATTGCTGCTTGCTGTGCACTCCACAATATCTGTGAGAGTAAGGGGGAGAAACTTATGGTGGGGTGGGAGGTTGAGGCAAATTGCCTGGCTGCTGATTACATGCAGCCAGATACCAGGGCGGTTAGAAGAGTACAGTAGGGTGTGGTGCGCATCAGAGAAGCTTTGAAAACCAGTTTTGTGACTGGCCAGGCTACGGTGTGAAACTTCTGTTTGTTTCTCCTTGATGACCCCTCCCACCCCGGTTCACTCTACTTCCCTGTAAGCTAACCACCCTTTCCTCCCCGCTTCGAGCACCACTTGCAGAGGCAATAAAGTCATTGTTATTTCACATTCATGCATTCTTTATTAATTCATCACACAACTAGGGGGATAACTGCCAAGGTAGCCCGGGAGGGGTGGGGAAGGAAAAGGATACACTGCAGATTAAAACTTTAACACTTATTGAAGGCCAGCCTTCTGATGCTTGGGCAATCATCTGGGGTGGAGTGACTGGGTGGCCAGAGGCCCCCCACCACGTTCTTGGGGGTCTGGGTGAGGAGGCTATGGAATTTGGGGAGGAGGGCTATTGGTTACACAGGAGCTGTAGTGGTGGTCTCTGCTCCTGCTGCCTTTCCTGCAGCTCAACCATACACTGGAGCATATCAGTTTGATGCTCCAGCAGCCGGAGCATCGACTCTTGCCTTCTGTCGGCAAGCTGATGCCACCTATCCTCTTCAGCCCGCCACTTGCTCTCTTCAGCCCACGATTCAGCCCGCCACCTCTCCTCTTGTTCATATTGTGCTTTTTTGCACTCTGACATTGTCTGCCTCCACGTATTCTGCTGTACTCTGTCAGCATGGGAGGACATCTGGAGCTCCGAGAACATATCATCCCGAGTCCGCCGTTTTCTCCTTCTAATTTTCGCTAGCCTCTGCGAAGGAGAAACATTTGCAGCTGGTGGAGGAGAAGGGAGAGGTGGTTAAAAAGACACATTTTAGAGAACAATGGCTACACTCTTTCACGTTAAATTTTGCTGTTCACAATACACAGCACATGTGCTTTCATTACAAGGTCGCATTTTTCCTCTTATATTGAGGGCCTGCCGGTTTGGTGTGAGAGATCACTCACGCAGTGCCAGGCAACAGAATTGGGCTTGCAGGCAGCCATGGTAAGCCACAGTCTTTTGGCTTTTTTAACCTTCATAACATGTGGGAATGGTTTCAAACAGCAGCGCCCTCATTTCCCATACCAAGGACCCATTGGTTGGCCATTTAAAATGGGTTTGCAATGTAAAAGGAGGGGCTGCGGTTTCCGGGTTAACAGGCAGCACAAACCCAACTACCCCCCCTCCACACTCTCACACCCTATTCTCTGGGATGATCACGTCACCCCTCCCCCTTACCGCGTGGCTAACAGCAGGGAACATTTCTGTTCAGCCAAGCAGGAATGGGCACCTCTGAATGTCCCCTTAATAAAATCACCGCATTTCAACCAGGTGACCATGAATGATATCACTCTCCTGAGGATAACAAAGAGTGATAAGGAATGGATGTTGTCTGCATGCCAGCAAACACCGGGACCATACGCTGCCATGCTTTGTTATGCAAAGATTCCAGACTACGTGCTACTGGCCTGGCGTGGTAAAGTGTCCTACCATGGCGGACGGGATAAGGCAGCCCTCTCCAGAAACCTTTTGCAAAGGCTTTGGGAGTACATTAAGGAGAGCTTTCTGGAGATGTCCCTGGAGGATTTCCGCTCCATCCCCATACACATTAACAGACTTTTCCAGTAGCTGTACTGGCCGCGATTGCCAGGGTAAATTAATCATTAAACACACTTGCTTTTAAACCATGTGTAACATTTACAAAGGTACACTCACCAGAGGTACCTTGTGCGCCCTCAGGGTCTGGGAGCACACCTTGGGTGAGTTCAGGCGTTACTGGGTCCAGGGTGATAAACATATCCTGGCCGTTGGGAAAACTGGTTTCTCCGCTTCCTTGCTGTGAGCTATCTTCATTGTCTTGATCATCATCTTCCTCGTACCCCGAACCCGCTTCCCTGTTGCGTGATTCTCCATTGATGGAGTCAAAGCACACGGTTGGGGTAGTGGTGGCTGCACCCCCTAGCATGGCATGCAGCTCCGCGTAGAAGCGGCATGTCTGCGGCTCTGCCCTGGACCTTCCGTTTGCCTCTCTGGCTTTGTGGTAGGCTTGCCTTAGCGCCTTAATTTTCACGTGGCACTGCTGTGCGTCCCTGTTATGGCCTCTGTCCTCCATGGCCTTGGAGACCTTTTCTAATATTTTGCCATTTCTTTTACTGCTACGGAGTTCAGCTAGCACTGATTCATCTCCCCATATGGCGAGCAGATCCCGTACCTCCCGTTCTGTCCATGCTGGAGCTCTCTTGCGATCCTGGGACTCCATCATGGTTACCTGTGCTGATGAGCTCTGCGTGGTCACCTGTGCTCTCCACGCTGGGCAAACAGGAAATGAAATTCAAAAGTTCGCGGGGCTTTTCCTGTCTACCTGGTCAATGCATCTGAGTTGAGAGTGCTGTCCAGAGGGGTCACAATGAAGCACTCTGGGATAGCTCCCGGAGGCCAATAACGTCGAATTCTGTCCACACTACCCCAAATCCGACCCAGAAAGGCCGATTTCAGCGCTAATCCCCTTGTCGGAGGTGGAGTAAAGAAACCAGTTTAAAGGGCCCTTTAAGTAAAAAAAAAAAAGGGCTTCGTCGTGTGGACGTGTCCAGGCTTAATTCGATTTAACGCTGCTAAATTCGACCTAAACTCATACTGTAGACCAGGCCCCAGATTGCTGTCCTGTAAGTACACTTATTTTTGTTGCACTGAGCGGTCCCTTTAAAAAACCTGGAGCAAGGAAAGAGAAGGGTATTCTTTCCCTGGGATGCTACTGTAATGGCTCAGCAATGTATTGCCCTAACCATATTCTGCGTCCTAGAGACACAATCTGACCCATGGGATAATATAGTCCTCTTGTTATCCTCAGCTCAGAGTACAAACAGTGGGAGCGCAAGCTTTCCCACACAGACCCACAAAAGAAGCATTAACCCCTCTGGCCCTAGCGGTTACACCTCTAGGGCAGATCAGGTAGTTTGGTTGAGTCACAAGGGATGGAGGTGTAAGTTAAAAGAGAAAAAAGGGTAATAATTGACATTTAGAGACAAAACAAACAAACGCCTTTTGAGGTTTAGACCTGATATAGTGTCTCTCCTACAATAAAAGTTAAGATATCATTACAAGTGTGACTGAGCATTTGGCTACCTCAGGGATGCTGAGAAGAATAATTAATGTTCATAAAACTCTTTGATGGTGAAAAGGGCTATAGAATTGCTAGCTGCATTGTTATTTTCGCCACAGAGATCATTGGACTCTTTTCTGTCTTTTAATTTTAACCCTACTTTGAATGAGAGCCAGATTTTCAGTGGAAGTAAATTGGCATAAGCTCCATCGACTTCAATGCTGCTACACTGATTTACACCATCTAGGGATCTTGTCCCCTGAATTCATTAGTGCTGCAAGAATCCCTTTTATTGTTCCTATTTTAGCATGATTTATTAGCTAACTGACCTGTGGCATATGCAGCCATAAGGTACATTTTCTTAATGATGAGTATCTGTAAGAAAAGGGAATGTGGGACAAGTGCTGCCCTGTTACCTTGGTGTAAATCACAGTAAATCCATTGACTTCCGTGGAATTTATTTCGATTTTAAGTGGTGTAACTGAAAGCAGAATTTGGCTCGGTGTCTATGCAATTTCCAATGTCATTTTCTGGGAAGAACACTCTTGTTTAATAGTCATTGGGCCAGAGTCTCAGCTGGTGTCAGTTGGCACAGCTCCATTGTCTACAGTGGAGCTATGCCAGTTTATACCAGCTGAAGATCTGGCTTATTGACTTTTGGAATTATTTTTAAAGTCTTTGTGATGAGGTTTTATAACTAAGAACAGAATAAGCTAAGAAGCAGGGGGATTTTTTTTTTAAAAAAGAAAAACCCATTTAATTTATTTATTTATTGAAGGCATGATAATGTGAAGAGCCCACTGGAGTAAACTGTGTTGTATGTGTGTCCTGCTACTTTCTACAGTTCAGAATAATGATAATAATAATTCAGAATAATTTTCCATTAACGAGACTTCAGCAGCTTGCCGGAGTTGTCACACGCCTTGATGTCTTTGAACTTCTTCCTTGGAGGCTGCTGAAATCCTATATGCAACTGCTCCACTTGGGTATAATCCAGGAAGAGCTTTCTCCAGCTGCTTTGGTTTATTGTGCATCAGCTTCCAGAATCTGAGATCACAAGTCAAGCAAAAAGACTAAATGTAAATGCATACAGAACAGCCAACACTCTCAGAGTCTGTGCTCCAGGAAACCTCCATGACCTGTTCTCAAAGTTATTGTTCACCAAGTTGATTTCAAGACTTCTGGGGTTATGTCTGTCTATGATAACAGATCAACAAATGTCAGTTTGAATTTATGGAATGAATTAAAAAAATAAAAAAAATAAAAAGTGGCCTCCTATCTACAGTGGAGTCCTTTGGAAGGTCCATTTCAGATACTTTCCTTCACAAGCTAGGATTGAAGTGCTAATGTTCAAATCTCAACTCAGAGAAATAGGTATGTGGAAGGACTGAGGTTCACAATGCTTAATCTCTGCAATCTCAAGAAATCAATTGTGTGGGATATGCGCTTCTGATACTGCTGCTGCTCCACAGGAACTCGCACCCCTCCATGTACCTCAGATAGTCTTCTCTTCTGCAAACTTAAACTGAACAGCTAATCATTTTTATCATCCTTTTATGGGATAGAAGCTGTTTCTTTCAATTCGATCAAGAAAAATTTGGCCCTATATAAGTAGCAGAATTTGCAAGTGAAACAATACAGTTGAGACAAATGAAAGTTGAGAGACGCTATCTCATCTATTTCAACATGTGAGTAATCCCCTTAAAGTTAAGGACATGCTTAAGTGCTTGGTTGGATCATGGCCCAAAGGATCAAAACCACTCTAATTTTTAAGTTCTGATATCCTGTGGTTTGAGAATTGCACTTGAAAAACAACTGGCTGAAAACTTAGAGCCTTTATAGTGCATGTGTTCCAACAGCAGCAGTCTGATAGCCCCAGACTATTCATCCTTTTTACAAAAATGAGAGGAAGGGACGTACAAAAAATCTTTTGGGGTGCCTCCTGTAAGAAAATAAGGCTCAAGAATGAAGCTGAAGAAAGGTTGTTCTCTTTCATAGCTCAAGAAAGATGTGCCAGATTTATACAGGTTTCAGAGTAGCAGCCGTGTTAGTCTGTAGCCGCAAAAAGAACAGGAGTACTTGTGGCACCTTAGAGACTAACAAATTTATTAGAGCATAAGCTTTCGTGGACTACAGCCCACTTCTTCGGATGCATATATGGACTACAGCCCACTTCTTCAGATGCATATGCATCCGAAGAAGTGGGCTGTAGTCCACGAAAGCTTATGCTCTAATAAATTTGTTAGTCTCTAAGGTGCCACAAGTACTCCTGTTCTTTTTGCAGATTTATACAGATGATCAAACATCTTTTCCACATTTTTCCTGAAGAGGATCAGAACATCATTGCCTCTCTCAGTAACACCTGAACACTTTTTAACCCAAGATGGTGTTGCCAGGTTTTTATGAATACCACAAGGCTGCTTAGTGGAGTTAGACTTGAATGGTATATGTGCATTTTATATAAGACGCTATCCTGTTGTTTAGTAATACAAAAATCACTGGACTCCTATTTTGCTTTCCTGTGCATGATACACCATGTGTGTCTGACAGAAAGGAGCAATTCTTTCAAAAAGCCCCAAATCTGACTTCGTGCCCTATGCATGTGGAGAGCCCTGAGTGCAGTGAAATTTGTGCATAGGTAAAACTTTTCCAACAAAACTGTTTTCAACTGAAAATTGGGTTTTCAGTTAGATCATTTTTTTTAACAGAAAGTGTCTGTTTTCCACCAAAAACCCCAACCCACAAGGCAGTTACATACCATTTGTGTTTGAGACTGAGATAAGGTATTGTTTCCGATTCTCACTTCAGTCCATGATCTGATGGGAAATAATGTCTTGCTCTTAGTTGAAGATGTTCTCACCATCAGTGTCTATTCATATTAGTTGTTGCATTTGTTGGACTTTTTTGTTATTATCATGTTGCTACGATTTATGGGATCAAATTCTTTTTTCTTTCCAACAAATATCATTTGAATAAGTGCGGTAATGTGGAGGTGCTAGTTATTGACTTTTCCTATTTTATTATACAAGATAAAGCCTTCCCCCCCGCCCCCAATTTTTCTTCTCTCAAACTATGTTTAAGTGCATTCTGTACTGGCAATTTTTAAATCCTTTTATATATTCCTGAAAAGCAGTGTAGTGTAGAAGAATGAGCCCAGGTCTGGAAGTTAGGAATTCCTGAGTTCTATTCCCAGTTCTGCAACTGACTTGCTGTATGACCTTAGGCAAGACACTTAATGGCTCTGCGACAAGTCCCCATTTCTAAAATGGGATTAATACTTGCTTACCACACAGGGTTGTTTTAAAGATTGATTAATGTTCATATGGTGTCTTCAATATGTACAGATATACATGCTAAGGATTAAGTGTGTGCTAAATCAAAGAGTTTTCTTTTCTGATGTGCTATTCTGAAGCATCGAAAACTGTATGCTGCATATGGTATAATTGTTACCGAATTCCATTGTTGATGTGATTTAAATCCTCTTCCTTATGCTCTGGTAAATCTCTTTTAAATATAGATTATTTTAATTAGAGAGGAGCAAATTGATTTGGATAAAATAAGAACCAAGCTGAACCTGAACCTATACACACAAACTTAAACCAAGCCCTTTTTGGGGTTCATATTTAATTTAGCTGCTGTTTTTAGTTTTCTTAATTAATTTTTATTTTTGCATAATGCTGTACTTCCTGTCTCCAGCTGGTAATGGAAAAGTTCTAAATACCAAGAAAAAATATATTTTTGGACTTTTCTTTTCTCGAACAGATTTCTTGCAGTCCTCACTCAGATTTTACTCTGTTTACTCAGGCAAAGTTCCGAGTGAATTCATTTGGGTTTTTACATGAATATAGGGTAGAATTTGGCCCTAAACTAGCAAATTTGAAATGTGAAGATAGTTTATGCTAAGCATCTGAACTTTTTGGCCTTTCCTCACTGAACCTCTGAACTTTAATAATTAGGCTAGCTCCCAATTTCTTATATTTTCTTTACCCTCTGGTAAAATTGGTGTATTGACTTTCATCCCCATCATTGTGAAATCAAGTCTTCTCTTCTCTCTAGTTTGGATGAGCAGTTAAATAATTATTTTTATTATTGTGGCAACTGTTTATAGGATCAAACCCCACGCTTTCTTCTGCTGTGGGAAAGTGGTTCTCAGGCTCTCTTGTACTGTGAATTGTAGGTGAGATATACTTTAGGACTAGAACTTCTCATTGACATCAGTGAGACTAGTCATGTGAGTAAATACTTACCAAATGAGCAAGAGTTGCATTAGATCTTGGTTAGTGAAGCTTTTTTAATGGCTAGTGATGTCACCATTCCTTCTATGGGCTCAATTCTGTCATCCTTAATCATCTAGAATAGTTCCATGCTGCAGTGCAGTCATACTCAAAAAGTAAGAGTGGCAGAACCTGGCCTCAAGTTAGTACTGAATAGAGATCAGTGAATAATATGCAGGAAATAATTTGCTCTCCCTGTGCAACCCTAATGTACTCTGGGACTAGGCAGACCTGAATCAGGGTACTGAAGTGGGCTCCCTGTCCACCCGCAACTTCACTCTGTGTGTGTGTGTGTGTGTGTGTTCAGATGGGGTAGAAAATCAAGCTCTCAAGTCGACAAACAGGGCTCTGATTCCTGAGGTATAGGCAAAGCTCCCACAGCCATCAGCATTCATATCAATGAATTATCCAGCTCTGCCCAGGGCGTGGGCAGATGACTATGTACTTGGAGCTCCTGTGCCATGTCTGCACTGCTGTTTCAACCATCAGTCAAGTCTCACCATTAGTGGAGGAGGTGGGGGAAGAAGGTAAGTATAGACAAGACTACTCACTTCATTGGGATTTTTGCAGCTCAGGATTTGACCTATAATTACTTCAAGTTACTGTTCAAGGGGGGGCTCAATTTTGCAATGTGCTGTGAACCCTCAACTCTCCCTGACTCCCAAGGGATTTCATAGCTATTGTTGTGTGGCACAGAAGATGATTTAATTCTGCTGGCAAGCTATTTAACTGAATAGTGAGAGCCAAGTTGGCTAGTTTTATTCTCATCTACAATTGCATTTCCCAGTCCACTAAGGACTGAGGAGAAAAGCCACTATAAGGAGCAGAGGTGAAGGCACTGAACAAACCAGGCAGCAGAACATTACCCAAAACTCAAACCAAAAGGTATTTTGAGGCTATTTATAAAAAGTTAATAATAATTTGTCTTAATTTTCTTATATTTACATGCACTACAGCATTTCCTGGTTGAGGCCAGGACAGGTACACACTGGAGCTGGTTTAAACCTTTCAAAATTCAAAATTATTTTAATGAAAAAGGAGATTTTTTTTTTTCCCCAGGAAAGTTTTCACAGAAAAAAATTTCCGTTTTCTAACCAGTGCTAGTACTGATCTGGTATGGTATTTACTCCTTTTTATATGCAAATGTCAAAATATTTTGCAAAAATGGTACATGTTCATGACCTGCTTTATAGATTGACCAATTGAGACCTGAGTAGACAAGAGGTATATGTCAGTTTTCTAGGGCTAAATTTGCAAAAGCAGCCTCTAGCTGTGTGTACCTCACTTTAAACACAAAGGCCAAAAAACACAGTTGCCTAAAATTAAGTGTAACTTTAGCGCCCTCGTGGCCAAGATGGAGTCTGTTCTGCAGGCAACTCTGGCCAAGAGAAGGCGCACGCAGGAATGCAGCAGGAGAAATCCCTTCCACCCCATGGACACCTTTTCCAAACCCCCCAGAGTGAACACCCACACCCACAGGAAAAGTGCAGTGGATATAGCAAGGGAAATATTTATTTACAGAGGGATGAGAGGAGAAAAACAACAAGGGGAAATATAGGGGGAGCAGTAAAACAGGGCTGCATCCAAGCCAAGGCCCCACAGGCCAAGTGGTAGCACAGTCTGGAAGGGCAGACACTGAGCAATGTGTCTGCACACAGAGTTCAGGAGTCCTGAGCAAAGTTCCAGTCCAGTGGTGAGTCTTGGGTGCTCCTGGTCATCTTCGGTGCCAGTGAACTTTCCCCAACAAACCCCTCCGGTGCCATCTTCTGCCGCTCTCTGCAAAGCCACACAGAGCGACCCCCTCCCCACTTAACTAGCTACAGCCTCCCTCCTTGTCCCCAATGCAGAGTCCCAAGCCCCAGTACTCACAGCCCCATGCAGCTCTGGGCAGCCGTGATACTGAGTCCAGCTCCGGCCTGTCCTTCTCGGGCGATTCCTCCCTGGCACTGTGCGGTTCCTGTCCTGGGGTGTCCCTGATCGGCCGCCCTGTCCTTCCCAGGCATCAGGCAGGTTCTCTGCTGCTTCACTTTGTGAGTGCCTCTGCGGGCTGTCCCCTCTCTCTCCCTCTCAGCTTTAGAGTCCCCCCCTTGTGTTTCCCTCCTTTTTTCCTCACTCTCCTTCTCCCCCCCCCCAGAAAAAAGATTTAAAGGGGCCATGCTCTCTAAACCCCAAAGGGCTTACATAAGCAACTAAATAAGTGACCTAATTTTCAGTGTTGCTGAGCACTCACAGCTCTAATTGACTGGAGCTGAAGTTCTGGGTGCTTAGGAACTCAGGTGACCCCATTCAGGTGTCTGAAATTGGGCACTCAAAAACTGGAGTGCTCAGAGTTGGAGATCACTTTTGAAAAGGTGGTCCTAAATCCGTGGCAGAGATGGCAACAGAACCCCTGTCTTCAGTCCAGTCTGCTGTCAGCTATCTCCCTGTAAGACCATTTTTTGCAGTACAGTAGTTCCAACCCGATCAGCACCAGAAAATACTGAAAATCTCAGTCATAAGAGAGCCTGATCATGCAACATTTCCATCTTGATTACTAGAGCATGGGAGTTGGTATATGATTTGTTAAGCTGTTAGATACACATTTAGGAACATAGGAATTTCTACACCATATCTGATCAGTTATCCACCTAGTACAGTATCATCTGACAATAGTGAGAGCCCAATGTTTCAGATTAATGTTGCCAGAAACCCATAAGAGAAAACTGTTGAATAACCTGCCCATAGGGGAAATTTCTAAACCCTTATTTTCTTAGTGATTGGCTTATAGCCTAAAGTATAAGGGTTTATATCCCATATAAATATGTTTCTAACATAACTAATATAACTAGGGATGTTCTCATTACCTATAGAAATACATACTGTAATCCTTTTTTTTTAATCTTGTCCTCAGTAGTACCTTGTAGCAATGAGTTTCACAGAATAATTAAGTAAATAAATTATTTCCTTTTATTAGTTTGAATATTTGGATGCTTAGCCAAACTGAACTTAACATTCAGTATAAAGTTGTGTGAAACATTTTCACCAGAGATCTGAATCACTAGCCAAATTTGCTGAAAGGTTCCTAAAGCTTGGCTAACCTGAGCTAAGTTTCAAGGATACCCAACCCAGTCTGTGAAAACTACTTGTCTGGCCATTCAATGACAGACCTGCGGGTGGCTATCTTACAACAGAAAAACTTCAAAAACAGACTCCAACGAGAGACTGCTGAGCTGGAATTGATATGCAAACTAGACACAATCAGCTCAGGATTGAATAAGGACTGGGAATGGCTGAGCCATTACAAACATTAAATCTATCTCCCCATGTAAGTATTCTCACACTTCTTATCAAACTGTCTGTACTGGGCTATCTTGATTATCACTTCAAAAGTTTTTTTCCACTTACTTAATTGGCCTCTCAGAGTTGGTAAGACAACTCCCACCTGTTCATGCTCTCTGTATGTGTGTATATATATATATCCTCAATATATGTTCCACTCTATATGCATCCGAAGAAGTGGGCTGTAGTCCACGAAAGCTTATGCTCTAATAAATTTGTTAGTCTCTAAGGTGCCACAAGTACTCCTGTTCTTTTTGCGGCTACAGACGAACACGGCTGCTACTCTGAAACCTATCAGATGTTCTGGCATTTTAAGATGAGGATTTTAGGATTAGCATGGACCCCAGACTGAAATGAAAATTCAAGGATGCAAATGGCTTGCATGAAGCACACTGAACCAAACCCACACCAACTTCCACAGCTGTTCTCTAATTGATTTGAGATTAGCCCATTCCTGCTATTTTACAGCTTAACTATAAATTCAGCCGACTGAGCCTGAGTGACCAGATGAATTGGGCATACTGATTCTGATGGTAAGAAAATCTCAGTTGATGTAGTTCATAGGGCAAGGGGGCCAGAAGAGAGGACTATAGCAAAAAAAACAATTATCAGAGAGTGTAGGAATGTGTTAATTGAAGTAGGTTGTCCTTAATACCTTCTTCCAGCTCCCCGGTATAGCTATTACACTTCTGTAGACTCTATTACAGTAACTTTTCTATTTCAGTAAGTGGATGTAAGTAGTTCAAAAGGAATCTAACTTACACCACCTTACACATCATCTCTGAATTTGGCCCTCTGAATCCTTCTGAGGAGCTTTGATTTTCAAGAGGAATGATTGCTACTCAGAGGCTAATTCTCTCATTGTGGAAACCACCCACCACATGACACATAGCACATTGGAGTAATAACTTGTGGGTGCTATTTTTAAGTGCTTTTCGCCACATCTTCTAAACCCTCTTGCTGTGACATGCTGTCACAGCCCTGCTCAGAAATGTATGCAGACTGAAGAAGATGTATGCTAGTCTCATGAGTGGCTTTGCTCCCTGTGACAGATTATAGCCATTCTATCCAATTTTAATCTTTCCAGTATTGGTGCTTATGATTTTTAATTTTATAATATTAGGACTGTGAACATGCCATGCATAAAACTGAGGATGCCCACATTCAACTCATGCCTTCTTTTGGGAAGACCCAAGCACCTATAGAACTGTAAGTGCCACAAGGCTATTTGAATATTAATGACATCTCTGCTTGACTAGTCAGAGGGATTCCTAGGGAAACATATGGGATGTCCTAATGACTTGGCCAGCAGGCTAAATATAACCATTAAAAGTTATGCTGAGGACAGTTAATGCGAGTCAAGAAATTTCCCTTCTCAGGGAAGGCATTGGCGAACATCTTGGCTTAATATCATTCCACAAATTAATCATAAGTGCGCTTGAAAGAAGAAGATGGGTTACTCTTTCTAAGAGTGAATTTCACAAGCATGGGATGTAAACAGCTCTTGGAAGTTACAGGGGACAGACTCCATCTTGAGAGCAGAATGGCAATGATGAGATGGGTAATAGGTCAGAAGTTATTATAATCTTTATTATAGTCTTAAGATTTCTGAATGTCTTAAATTATATTTCCTTTCTGTAATTTAAGAAGGAACTAGTTCACAGACATTTTTGCAGGAATAAGTGACATATTTAAAGGTTTAACCTATTCTATTTTCTTTACGGTAGCTTAAAATAAATACCATTCCTCTTTCATTTTATCTAATCTGGGTTGAATCTGACTGTGGAAATGAAAGCTGTACTGTCCTTGAAAAATGTGTTCTTCATTTGCCTTCAGTTCATAACTAGGTGGTGGAGGGGGTAAATGGTATTAATTGCTGAGTTGCTCTGCTGGCAGAGTGAATGCTTGGCCAGAGAGATGGGACTTAGCTGTAATAAATTGTTCTGGTAGAGGCGAGGGCCAGACTGGACATCCAAAAGGACACAGATCAAGTTTAATCCTTGCTATCCTTCTTGAGAGTTATCACAACCAACAATGTAATTTGATACGTATGGTCTCATTCTGGTGAGGCCTTCTGGACAGATAGCCCTCAGCATATGTGAGTTGCTTTTCCTTGCTGCAGGATTCTTTTCCTTTTGGTATGTACATGTTTGTTTAGCTTTTCTGGATGATAGCAGGGAAGAAAGAAAATCCTGAGACTCAGTTACCATAGATTGTTGGGAATATGGTATAAATATTTATCAACATGACTTTTAAAATGTATTAATCACATAGATATGCAAAGCACTGTAATATCTGGGCACTTCATTTATGTGCATCTTGCATATCAGCTATGCTTTTATCTAATGTTTATTTTTGAGCTTTTTCTGTTATATAATATTCAGGCCTTTAAAAAAATAATTCTAATTTCTAAGAGTATTTGTTTGAAAAATGTTTCAAGAGACTAATAGGCATGAACTCCATCCCCTTCACTGTCTTTTGCTGCTGTTTATTTCTTCTCACGGCTAGTATAAATTTTGAAGTTTTCCATAGATTAAAAAAAAAAGCCTTACTGAAACTGAGAATATGTGAAACGGGTATTCTCAAACATACGGGCCTTGATTCTCCTCTTGCTGACATCAATCTTACATGAATTATTTAAATGGAGTTACTTCAGATTTACACTGGTGTGGAGGTGAAGACAATCAGGCCCATAGTATCTGTAAAGAGAGAGAATGTTCATATGTTAGAATGCAGCCCATTTATCCCTTCTGTGATTATGTTACACTATAGTCTCGAGATTTTGGGGGGGACTTTTGGTTATTCAACAATTTAGGGTAAATCTCTTATATCACAGCTTCCATGTATATCATATATTATGTGATTCCTGTGCGCTGTTTAACAGGAGTGTCCCTTTAGGGGTAAGTTTTCACTGCAGTTAATTCAGGTGTTGCTGCTCCTAACCCCACTCCAGTCCAAACACAAAACCTTTTCACCCGAGTTAAGTGGTGCTTTCAATCTGGGGCTGTAGGCTAAAACCTAGGTACAACTTTCGCTTGGGCTGGCAAGATGTTGCCTGCCCTCTTTGCAGTAAAACCACAGGCTAAATCACTCAAGTGCTGATAGTCCTCCAGTGCCTTGTCACAAGACCTCCCATATGCTCACGACAGACAAATTGTCCCATAACCCACTGTAAGAGAATCATAGAATGGCTCAGTTACTGCAGTATAAAGAACCGGGGGTGGGAGATGCCCCTGGAAGTCCTAGTGACAACACACAAGTGAGTGCAGCACCTGTAAGGATACAATAAATCAAGTATGGCTTTGCAGTATGTCTGCTCAGACGCAGGCTAGGCCAGTCTGGGTGATCAGAGCCAGGGGGCCCATCACCTGCATGAATTCTGCAGCGAAGAGAGACCCTAAAGGAGGCTACTGGGCAGCAAGTCCCAGCCCCAAATAAGGGCATTCTAGTGGAGGGACCAGTGGGAGTTGCAGACTTATCAGCAGTGTGTGCTGGGAAAGGGGCAGGGATGTAAATACAGCGCTGCCTTTTCCTTAATAAGAGAGAGAAGTTAGACCTGTAGAGGGTAGGCAGGAAGCAAGGTATGGTGTAGCTTCCCATGTTGAAATATCTGGGAGCTGGCCTGAGAAGGATCAGGGAGAAGGAGGCCTGGAGAGGTGGGGTAAGTTGTTCAGTAAAGCAAAAGACTGTGTGTTAGTCCTCCACTGAGGGATGAAAATTTAGGTGTGTGGTGGAAGCAGGAGAAAGAAACAGCCAGGGATAGGAGTGGTGTGGGCTCGAGGCCTGGTATATTCACCTGTCAGGGGTCCAAGAGCAGGCCTTCCAGAGTGGGTGGGAGGAAGCCTCCTTTCATTTTCCTGCATGACATCGGAAGACTGGACAACCCCTCAGCAAAGGACTGTGTTTTCTTTTCATTTGGGCATTGTGTTACCCTGGAAGGGGCAGACTTTTACGTTTGACTGAAGGGACAAGCCTCCAATAACTAAGAGAGTCTTACCTGGAGAGTGAGGCACAAACTACCTGCTAGCAGCAGGAGGTGACAATGTGGAGAAACTGAGACATGGATGCACCCGATGATGGAGAGGAAAGCCATATACCTACATGCTGATAACAAAACAAAACCAGAAAGGAAAGGAAATTGAATTAGCAATCCGTTTCCTGTCCTGAGTAGTTGGACCTCTTCTACAAAATGTATGGTTCAGTTTTGCAGATGAGAGGTCAGGTCTCTCTGTACTTAGGCAGGTAACAATCCCAGTGGAGTCCTTGGGGGTTTGAGGTTTGATGGGAGTTCTGGGTGAAAGAGGAATGCAGGATTAGGCAGCGTGATTAGTTGTTGTGGTTGTTTTTAAAGAGACACTGGGTACATTTTTTTCAAAAGCACTTAAGTGACTTAGGCATAAGTAGGTTTTAATTGACGCAGAAGACTTTATCGAAGCCTTCTATACTGGAGCGAATGTTACGCTTTAGGTTTCAATAGTGTGCTTTTGACTGCTACAGGCTGATAGTTTACTAAGGTTTTTCAGGGCCACTGTGGATGGTGCTATGGAGATGAAGGAAGCTTCTTGATCTGGCATCTAGGAAGCAGGGTGAATTGAAACCCATGTCTGCTTTCTTGCTGCTGGAAACCCTGGCATTTCCAGTGCCTTTGCTATTGAGGTGACCCACCATCTAAAAAATTGGTTCTTGAACCTAACCCTCAGGCCATAAGGTGCTAAAGGAGGGAAATGGTTACACTGACATAAGCCAAGGAGCCGTAGAATTGGAATGGAACATGAAATATTTCGGAGCAAGGTGACAGGCAGGGAAAATCAAGCCACATAAGAGAATAGGGTGAAAGGGTTGTTGTATTGTAGTGGAAGGGTGGTCCAGTGGTTAGGACAGGCACATAGGCTTTGAGCTACTGGGGTTCAATTCCCTGCTCTGCTACAGACTTCCTGTGTGACCTTGGGCAGGTCACTTAGCAACTCTGTTCCCCAGCTGTAAAATAGGGATAATATTGTTTCCCCACCTTACAAAAATATTGTGAGGATAAGTACATTAAAGATTGTGAGGTGTACAGATACTACAATCAGGGGGACTTTCTAAGGACTAGATAAGAAGGAGCAAAGGTGCACATTGTGAAAAAGTAAGGTGGCAGAAGAGCTAGAAACAAAATACTAGCCAGGTCATCTGACATTTTTTCATAGTGTGGACCACATCCTTATAGAGAGAAGGTCTCATGAATACCTCCCCTCCCATTGACAGAACATCCTTGTGGCAACTACAGCAACTGCTTAGATGCACAATTAGGGAAATGTACATGATTAGCCGCTTCTAATAGAAAGTAGCAGCTAGAAGCATGGAGGCAATCATATCACTGCGGGACCAGTTGCCAGTAGTATGTGCTCCAGGGACGACCACAGTTTGGGAATTGCAACATTAGCCATTATTTCCTCTGTGTAGAAATAAACAAGGTATTTTCTATTTAAGAATATAATACAATCCAAGTATATTGAAAAATAAGTGTGTGTAAAGATTATTACTGTAAATGCAGCTGCATCTATTCACCCTTATTTTAGGAGCTTATCAGCTCCATATCCGCTGACATTATACAGTAGAAAGAACATTTTCACAAATTATCTTTTCATGTTTTTCTTTTTATCATCAGGACCTTTGTAAGCCAACAAAGCTGTTGGAAACAGACACGGTTTCTTTACAACTTTTATGTATTATTCTGTAGTCACAGGAAATGGAGACAAAACTAAATGTGGAAAACAGTACAGTATTGAAGACTGCTCTTTTACTTTATTAACATTAAAACAAAAGTAACTGCTCTGCAGGATGTGAGAGAAATTGGACTCTTCCCACCCCATTGCTTCACCCAATAGTCTTTTATTTCTCTGTATCTAATTTAAGTTAAACATTGGAAGACAAAATTCAAGAGGTCCAAATACAAAACAGAATCTGAAATGCTTGATTCTTAGATGATTTAAAACAATGGGGGGTTTAAAAGAGCATATGTGATCGAATCACATATTCCCACCATTTAATTGGGAATCATAAATTGTTTGATTGTTTAAATGGTCATTCTGAAATCCAGTAAATTCACAATTAAGTATGAGTACAAGAGTAAAAATAACAGAAACAAAAATCACATGCGAAAGGCAAGCAAGGTAGGTAAAGATGATCCCATTGCCAGTAATCTAGATATAAACTATAAACTAATAGAAATGTACTATTTTAGGCTCAGTATGATTTCTTTATAATTAAAATGCCTAAGTAACATTAAGTGGTGTTAATGATTGCATGATCAAACACATTTTTCTTCACACATTTTCCATACCACTGAGACCTAATGCAGGAATGGGTATCTTTCTAGGATATAAAATAAAACTACTAGTTGTAAGTACATATGCCCACTAGATGTCACTACTAAACTGACAAAACACTGCCACCAACAAGCTTTGAGACAACATGCTATTAATTTATAATAAAAGGTATCTGACAGCTTTATTCTGATGAATTATGGGAATCCAAAGCATAATTCCCAGCCTTTGGTTTATAAATTGTCATTGATTTTAATGTTCTTTGTAAAGTTGTGGCACGCAACAAATTTTCCTGCCAAGAGCTGTTAAATAAATAGTCATCCTTTGCTCTGAGTAGTACATTGAACTTGTTAGAGTGATGAGCAGAACGAATTGATGGTTATCCATAAACCATTTATGACAGAATGCACAGCATCAATTCAAACAATTATTGAATGCATTTATTATAATTTTTTTTTTAAATGCTCAACTGAGCCAAGAGGAATAGACACAGGTAATAGACAGTAGCAATTCCACAGTTCTTTACAAGACACTTCTTAACTGACAACTGATTAGAATTGTTACAGGATTTGCTGGGATACATCAAACTTTCTTGCACTTGTTTTGTTTCCTGGTATACGAAATTTGTCTTTTAAAAAGTATAGTCCAGACAGATAGTTATTGTAAAGATAAGAAGCTTATTGTCCTTTTTAAATATCAGATACAAACTACCTGCTTTAAATGAAAGCTTACATAATGGATGTACTGTTTGCACCTGATTTTAAGCTAGGATTTATATGTTTGGGACAGTGTTACTTGTGGAGATAAGATATGGAAGAAATACTTTAGTCTGTTATACGTAACATCCACCATTAAACCAAACAGAACTACCTTTATGTAGGAATGACTAGACTGGGTTTTGGAAAAAAATAACAGCCCCCAAACCTTTGCCCATGTCTAGACTTGAGCTATGACCAAACCCTTTTTAAGGTTCTAAAAAAGTTAGGTAAGTTTGTCCATTTTGGCACATCACCATGATTCTGAGTTCCTGCAGGGAATGGAAGGGTTGAAATACTACTAATAAAAAAAAAAAAAGTTGCTCCTGTGATATTCTAGCCAGGATTGAAAGTAGGGGTGCCAGAAATTTTGCAAGAAAACTTTGTAAGGTTTTGCAGGTTCAGGGATAGATCCACATCTGGTATAAACTGGGGTAGCTCAGATTTTGAAGATGTTTTTCTGATTTACAGCAGCTGAGGTCAAGACCCTGAGAATGTTTCATTAGCTAAGCTTCAGATAAGCATCCACATCTTGGGATGCTTGTATCACGTGAGACCCGGAAGGTTTTAAGACTTGCTTAGTGCTACTTTTTAAATAATGTTAAGATTTTAATACAGGTATCAAAAGACTGGAGAAACAATATTGCCACTCCATTCTTAACTTATCTTATTGGCATCTTGATATTGGTAGCCCATGAGGTTCCAGAATATCACACTCTTGTCCTGGAATGACTGTTTCCCAGAAAGGTTGCTTATGAACACACAACAGGTTTAAATTTGAATTTATTTTGGCTGATAATTCATCACAGTTTGACTAATTAAAAAAAGATTTTTTTCTCCGTTTTTTTTTTTCTTTTTCTTTTCATGTTTTTTTGTATTTTTTAAAGAGAAACTTAACCAAAAGAGGGGGAAATAACAACGGAGAAACAAACAATCAAGTAGGAAATTTTCCTAAAGATGATTCTAAATGACAGCTTATGGCCTTAGATATAAACACTGTATTTACCAACAGTTCAAAATGAAGTCTATAATCCATGCACACTTATTTTTGTAATAGTTCTTTTTATTGCAGGCTACAGACAGACATTTGAATGCACGCAATACAATGTAGTTCACAGGTATAAGTGAATGCCAGCACACTTCAAAAGCTTTTAGACATACAAGTCCAAAATCACAAGTATTTAAGCTATGTTAAACTAAATTAGATGGGAAAAGCGTGTGTGTAGGGAGGGGGGGGTAGTGGAAATAAGTGAGCATTGAGCAATATTTGTCAGTTTAAACTTATGCAGATTTTCAGTGTATGTGAGGAATAGTAACTATGTATTAAATCCTACATTTTCTGAGGGCAGGTACTGGTAATGCTGCTTGCCCTTCCATGAGATGAATCTTACCTTGAGCACAAGGGGGCTCATTGGCACAAGATGCAATCCCTGCTCCAGGACTATTGAATCTAGCTCATTGAAATAATGTATATTACTTGTGGGAGGAGGGGATTTCATTATTTGAGAGAAGGGAGAAAGTTTGTTAAAATCCACTGTGAAAGCTCAGCCAGTCGGTTCTTCTGTACCCCAGGATCTCAACATGGAGGGAAAAAAACAGGATAGGATTTTTGTAATTATTTTTGACAGTTATATCCAGAAAGTCCAGCTGTTTTTTCCCAATGAAACATTGGAAAGCTAAACTAACAGATCCTCCAAATCCTTAGACAGACCCTAACCCAAGTTAGCCACACACACAAAAATAAATCCTAAAGCAAACCAGTGATGCTTCGAAGGACGACGAGATTCAAGATCTCACATCACTGTGCAGCTTTTTAAAAGAACCCCCCCAGGAAAGATACCCTCCTGGTGTAAATAATCAAATCACCATTAAAGTGAATGTAGGTATGATGATTTACACCGGCTGAGGATCTGGCTTCCTGAATTTAGAGAGATTTATCTGCGGGTCCCATGGGTTCAAGACAAAGAATATAATCTCCTTTCTCCACAAATATTTTCCAATACATTTTTTTTTTGCTTCACCCTCTGCCCCCAAATACCCCAAACAACCCAAAACTAATGCTCCACACAATTTTTATAGGACCTCTGAGGACCTAGAATTTTTAAGTAATCTTTTTTGATGATTTTAGACAGACCATTAAGCTGAGGATAAAAGTCCCTGTGTTCAATATCTGGATACATTAAGCGTTAGGCTTCAAATTTACAGCTTTCATTTTGACAAGGAAAATGGCACGTTTGGTCTCGAGTGCTACCTTGAACTGTTTTTCAACACTGAGACAGGTTGTCAGTTCGAAGGGAGGAGGTCTCTGCACCAGCGGCGGTGGCGACTGCTTTTGTGGTATGTACACAAATGGCTTGGGGAAAGGCAGCGCTGCTGCCCATCTGGAAAGGCAACTTCAATGTGTTTCTAAAGGGGAAAAAAAAATATCTGGGGCTGTGGGAAGGCAGAAAGCAAGTGGGATGCTGTAGCTGATTGCAACAGGGTGGCTTCACCCTGTCACGTGGATGAGTCTGTGTGTGTAAGTAAGTAAGTAAAATTAGGAGCCCCCAACTGAATCATTCAGCTGAGATATCGTTGGAGTTTGGAATAAATTAGGACTTTGATCTGAGCCATCACTGGTGGGATTATTCCAAAATGCCTTCCTTCCTACAACACACACAGACAAAGTGATGTTTTGGCATACAAAAACCACCTTGGGTTTTGCTGCCTCTCTGTTTGAGAGGGTGCAAAACCAGACACATTTTATGACGCTTCATCAGTTTGAGGAGCTTGGATACAATAAGACTAAGTTAGGAATTTTGAAGACATTAAATCAAGGGACAATTGTATCCATGGAATAAAAATGTCTTGATGCACAGAAATATTTTTGGTGGGAAGGGAAGAAATCCAATGCATTCTAGTCTAATATAGTAATGGATCAAGACTGATTTTATATATATACACCTCTACCTCAACATAACACTGTCCTCGGGAGCCAAAAAATCTTACCGTGTTATAGGTGAAACCGCGTTATATTGAACTTGCTTTGATCCACGGGAGTGCGCAGCCCCGCCCCCCTGGAGCACTGCTTTACTGCGTTATATCCGAATTCGTGTTATATTGGGTAGCATTATATCGAGGTAGCGGCGTATATACTATGTTGGTGTTTCTCCTTTTGAGCCTTAATCTTGCAAGCACTTACTACCAGTTTAGTGTACTGCTTACCACCCTGAGTAGTTTCAGGATACATCTAAACTTCAGTGTAAGGTGTGATTTGAAGTTCAGGTAGGCATACATATACTAGTTTTAATCTAGCTAGCTCACTTAAAAATAGCAGTGAAAATGTGGCAGCACACAGCTTCAGCACTGTCTGTACAAGCTCACCTGGTCCCGCAGGGTATATACTAGTGTTCCTAGCCTGCACTGACACCAGGGCTGCCACATCTTCATGGATATTTTTATTGAGCTAAATAGATTAGAGCTAACCAGGGGTGCCTACACATGCTGCAAATCACACCTTCAATAGCAGTGTAGACATAGGCTCATTGACTTAGTGGAGCTATTCATGGAAGTAACCATTTCATCTAGTAATAGGTGTTTTCAGGATCAGGCCCTTAATTTAGGAAATGCACCTCAGTTCAAAACTGCATCTTGATTCTAGAAATCCAGGCAGACCTGCCAATCTACATCAGAATGTTCAACTAGATCGGTTTCTTATAAAGCTTAATTTTAGTGAGCCCACTTTCTAAAAACAACACTTTTGATACTGTATGTATTGGATAAACTGACTGAGTCACAATCTACTTCCTTCTGCTTTCCTGAAGTCAATGGAGTTAAACTGGTGTAAATAAGAGAGTAGAATTTACCCCATTGATTGATCTTCATCCAGATTAATCTTCATTCAAAGTGAAAGTAGAATTGAAAATCAACATGGCCATAGAAAAATGCCTTGGGAATTTTCCCATTTGAGCAGAGATAGCAACAATACCAACATGTATCCTGATAATGATCACAACTCTTGAGGCACAAAAGTTGTACCAGCCACAAACAGAGTATCCCAGAAAGCTCTGAAGAACCTACAAATCTCTATCCTGTCTAACTGTAAGAGACAACACATGATCAGCTTATGTAAATTCAAGAGGCATATGACTGGATTGCTGGCATTGGTCTGTTTTTATTGTTCATGTTTTTAACTTGAAGTGTCTTGTGATACATCTGAGACTTGAAAAGAAGAACAGTAACAAAAGGAGTTGTTGTCTGTTTGTTTGTATTTTTTTTAATTTTTTCTTAGGGGCAGTAAATAACCCACTCAACACAAGTACACTAGGCTGTTGTGTACAATTCTTCACACAGTCAAGTGTGAGCTGACCTATCACCACAAATACCCCTCACATGTTTCTCAGATACATTAGATGAGAACATAACATTGCAAGTCACAAGAGAGCCAGTCATAACATGGTCAATTAAACAGGCTTAATTCCAATGGGACTTATGGGTGCTTGCCTTCCTACAGGGGCAAGATTTATAGAAAGCTGTGGGTTCAACTTGAACCTGGATTTTGGCTCCTAGCTATTGTTGGTTCTATAACTATTTGCATATGAAAAACTATGTTCTGATGGAGTTGGGATTGAGAGTATGTATCAGTAATTTAGGGTAAAAAAACATTATAGCAGTGTTGTAATTATCCCCCAAACAAGTAGTATAAACCCAGGAAATTCAGAATTAGGGTTAAACATTAAAGAAATCTAAACATATAAAACTATAGAAATGTCACCCATAACAGCCTTAAGTCTTTAGTGACATCATGGGCAGGAGAGAGAAGTGTAATGGGCAGGGATGGTGTACCTAGCCTCTGTTTGCCAGAAGCTGGGAATGGGTGACGGTGGATGGATCACCGAGTGATCGCCTGTTCTGTTCATTCCTTCTGGGGCACCTGGCATTGGCCACTGTCGGAAGTCAGGATACTGGGCTAGATGGGCCTTTGGTCTGACCCAGTATGGCTGTTCTTAATGGATGAAATCTTGGCTCCATTCACGTCAGCTGAAATTTTGCCACTGGTCTTTAAAAATCCAGGAGTTCAAACAATATCATGCATTTATCATAACTGTACAGTTACTGCATGGCATCATCCTTTCTTTTAAGTTTATTTGGAGCCTAACTAATTTGTCTCTTCTAGTACTTACACCCTTCACGTACTCATAGGCACCCCTTTGGCTACTTGGTGTTTAGCCAACTGAGCCCCTTTTAAGAGCTGGTCTTAATTTGCCGACATGAGAGTTCCATCTGCAAAACCTAGTTTGGCAAACCTGAAATTTCTGAATTTATGAAATAGTCATGGAATCATGGAATATCAGAGTTGGAAGGGACCTCAGGAGGTCATCTAGTCTAACCCCCTGCTCAAAGCAGGACCAATGACTGAGCGATCAGAGAGGGAGCAGTGCTTAGCTTAGTGCAGACTGGGAGACTAGCAGTTTTGATGAGTGGGATCCAGCACTCAAGGTCAAAAGAGGAGATGAGGTTGAAGTGTCAAGAAGTGAGCAAGTGGGCAGATGTCAACATGGAAATTTAAGTACCAAGAATGAAGGTGGCAGGAGAAAAACCGTGTGTCAAAATCTGAGATGAAGGTGGATGGGATGAAATCAAGAGAATGATGGATGATACCTATATGGAGGGGGAGGGAAGAGTAGTTACCTGGGACTGAAAGCATCAGGATCAGGAAACAAGATCCCCACTACCCTCATCGTGGTCTTTTTAGTGTAATTCAGAGGGAAGGAATGTAAGAGAAATGGGAGGCTGCTGTAGGAGAAAGACAATGAATGCAAAGGCAGTGTCAGAAGGGGAGACCTTGGTTTCTGTGAGAACAAGATAGAAGGAGCAGGAAATTGAGGTCATGGATGGCTGTGAACTTTCTTAGATTGCATGAACATTCCTGAGAGATCAGGTTTCAGAGTAGCAGCCGTGTTAGTCTGTATCCGCAAAAAGAACAGGAGTACTTGTGGCACCTTAGAGACTAACAAATTTATTAGAGCATAAGCTTTCGTGGACTACAGCCCACTTCTTTGGATGTTCTTTCTGAGAGATCAGGAGGAGAGAAGGGGGAGATTGGAGAAGGTTTGAAGGGAAGGTCCAGGAAGATGGGGGTGAAGAAGAATACAATATGAAATGTATAAATTATAATGGGCAAAATGCAAACTCAAGTTCTGCCCCATGATCTTGGCGGCTGCTACTATATTTCCTTAACTTCAGCAGGATTTAAGCATGTGCTTAAGTGCCCTTCCTGGATAAGAATGTTTTTCTACTCAGGGCCAGTAGTGTTGATGGAAACTGACCCTGTCATGTGTATTGTAACCCTAATCCATGTCAAATGACTGAGGCCAGGAAATAAATACCAGTCTCTCTTACCAGTGTGTCTATGTGCCATATTCTTATTATAACAACCAGCATGAAACCCTGTTGTTTTTTAGGAGTTGTTTTTTCTGTACAGAACTCCAGTGTCTCTAGTCATAACAGCAGAAGGAGTTGTAGCAGCAACAGCATGCCCCCCTGTAATTTCTATTTGGATGAAGTTACCAAACTGCATGAAGCAATGGGGAACTGAATCTGTAGTAGCCTATTTATTTATTTTTTCTTATGTGACTATATCTTCTCCCATTGGATTCAAGATTACATTATAGTTCTGCTTAGGCCAGAAGGGTGGGGTGATTGGGTGAAGTTTCAGTGAAATATCCAAGAGCTCAAACAAGTGGAAGAACAGTAAATTACAAAAGAAAGGGCGTTTTTAATGGGAAGCTCGTGTGGGGGGAGGGAGGTGAGGAAATGAAAATCTTGTATATATTATGGAGTAGGGAGAGAGAGAGAGAGAGACCCACAGTCACCAGTAATTTGTGTTTGTAGTGCTTTTCATCTAAGGGCTTCCCAACACTTTACAAATTGAAGTTAAAATAAGCTTCACTATACCTCTCTGCAATAAAGATTATTCATCTGGTTTATATATGGCTAACCTGAAGCATAGAGGTTAAATGACCAGGGTCACACCGTGATTAAGGCATAGAGCCAGGAACAGAATCCAATATTAACTTCTGTTCCTTGTTGTAATCACTAGACCCCACAGCCTCTCAATGAACACAACTGCTTTCTTCAACCAAGTTCCTACTTAAATATTTAGCTTGGGAGTTTAAGGGAGTTAGACACTCATATTCCCTTGAAATTCAAGTCCCTTAGGCTTCTTTGAAATGCCTGTTTTTACCCTATTAACTAGCATATGTGTCATTTATTTAGGATGATGTAAAATGAAATCTCTGCATCTAGAGATTAGACAATGCTTTGCTATGATACGGGCTATTAGACAGATGTCTTTGATGGGCACATATTTAGAGGGACAACTCACCAAGTCCACTACCACTAGTGAGGCACTTCTAACATTACGTTTGTATTTTTGTTTTGCTTTGTTTATTCCTTCATCTTCTGTTGTTACAAATGCAACATTACCTGTCTCAGTGCCAGAGAGACATGAAAAAATGTTTATCCAGATGCAAATGATAGAAGCAAAGATAATAACTTCTGATGAAAGGAATAGACTGAATTATGCAGAGTCTCTCTTGGGTCAACCCAATGACTCGGTGGTGGGGGCATTATATGGTGAACACACCTGGGTTCAACACTGTGTAGACTGCCATAGTATGGGTATTCAGAATCTGGATATGACATTTTTTGCCGTGAAGAGAGGTAGTGATGTATGTAGGAGAGAGGATTGTAATGCATTGCTCATGATTATTTTCTTGGCTGGCTACAAGAGCAGAGAAACTGCAAAGGAGACATTCCTTTTCCTGCTGGGCCAAATGACCTCGCCTGGAGCATGATTTGCCTATAGGATGGCAGGGAGGAGGATGAAGACATATTGGAAGTGGGAAAAGGAGACTCAAGGAGGCAGAGGAAGATGATAATGACTTCCACACAATCCAGCAAAAATTCATAAGTAGCAATCTTGAAGGAATTGAAAAATGCTCAGTTGGTACAAACCCTAGCGAGGGCAAAGAAGTCTGAGAAGGAACCCACTTTCTGCTACTTGAGGTCAGGAGTAAAAATTAGAAAGATCGAGGAAGAGAAAACTAATATGGAAGTCTTGAATGAACACATTAAGTCTGAGTACTAGTCTAAGGAACCAATAGCATGGCTGGATTAGTTCCATCAATCTTAACTAAACACTTCCATAGTTTCCAGTTTCAGCACACACAGGGTTTTATGACACTTGGAGTAGATTCCTCTTGGGAGTTGGGGTACGTCTACACTACGAAATTAGTTCGAATTTATAGAAGCCGGTTTTATTGAAATCGGTTGTATACAGCCGATTGTGTGTGTCCACACAATAAAATGCTCTAGGTGCTCTAGTCGGCGGACCGCGTCCACAGTACAAGGCTAGCATCGACTTCCGGAGCATTGCACTATGGGTAGCTATCCCACAGCTATCCCACAGTTCCCGCAGTCTCCGCCGCCCCTTTGAATTCTGGGTTGAGATCCCAATGCCCGGATGATGCAAAACAGTGTCGCGGGCGGTTCTGGGTACATGTCGTCAGGCCCCTCCCTCCCCCGTCACAGCAACGGCAGACAATAGATTCGCGCCTCTTTACCTGGGTTACCTGTGCAGACAACATGGAGCCCGCTCAGCTGAGCTCACCGTCACCATATGTCCTCTGGGTGCCGGCAGACGTGGGACTGCATTGCTACACAGCAGCAGCTGCTAACTGCCTTTTGGCGGTAGACGGTTCAGTAGACTGGTAGCCTTCATCGGCGATCTGGGTGCTGGCAGCCGTGGGGCTTGCCTTTTGGCAGTAAATGGTGTATTACGACTATTAGCCGTCCTATTACAAGTCGGGTCATCGCACGTTAGCAGAGTCTTCCCCGAGCAGCCGATTGTGCAATAGGCCTGAAGACCATCGTCATACGCCGCCCCGTATTTGCTGCCAAGCACCCAGAAAGATGCCGAGGGCTATCAGTCACGCTGCACCGTCGTCTTAAGATGTAAAAATTAGATTTGCTCTGTATTCATTTGCTTCCCCCTCCCTCCGTCAAATCAACGGCCTGCTAAGCCCAGGGTTTTCAGTTTAATCTTTGGTGGGGAACATTCTGTGTGACAGTTGTTTGTGTCTCTCTCTGATGCACAGCCACCGTTCTTGATTTTAATTCCCTGTGCCTGTACGCCATGTCGTCACTCGGCCCGCCCTCCCTCCTTCCCCTAGTCCGTCAGATACTACGTTTGCGCCACAGCTCAGAGAGCCGAGAAGCGGTTCGCGCCTTTTCTTTGAATTCTGGGTTGAGATCCCAATGCCCGGATAATGCAAAACAGTGTCGCGGGCGGTTCTGGGTACATGTCGTCAGGCCCCTCCCCCCTCGTCACAGCAACGCAGACAATAGATTCGCGCCTTTTTACCTGGGTTACCTGTGCAGACAACATACCACGGCAAGCATGGAGCCCGCTCAGCTCAGCTGAGCTCACCGTCACCATATGTCCTCTGGGTGCTGGCAGATGTGGGACTGCATTGCTACACAGCAGCAGCTGCTAACTGCCTTTTGGCAGTAGACGGTGTAGCATGAGTGATAGCCATGGGGCTGGCAGCCGTAGGGCTGCATTGCACCAGCCTCTTGCCAGGCGATGGTATATTATGACTGGTACCCGTCATCGTCGTATTGGTGTGGCTGTCAATCATGGCCACCTGGGCAGACATGCTACTGTTTCGATGATGATGGCTACCAGTCGTAATATACTATTTTCTGCCAATTGCCCAGTATTGTCTGCTAAGCACCCAGAAGAGGCCGAGGGCGATGCTGGGTGCTGGCGGACGTGGGGCTGGCAGACGTGGGGCTGCATTGCTACACAGCAGCAGCCCCTTGCCTTTTGGCAGATGATGGTATTTTATGATTGGTATCCATCGTCATCGTACTGGAGAGGCTATCACTCATGCTGCACCGTCGGCTGCCAGCTTAAGATGTAAAAAATAGATTTGTTCTGTATTCATTTGCTTCCCCTTCCTCCGTGAAATCAATGGCCTGCTAAGCCGAGGGTTTTCAGTTTAATCTTTGGGGGGACCATTCTGTGTGACAGTTGTTTGTGTTTCTCCCTGTTCCTGTACCTGTACGCCATGTCGTCACTCGGCCCTCCCTCCCTCCCGCCCTCCCTCCTTCTCCTGGTCCATCAGATACTAGTTTCGTGCCTTTTTTCTGACCAGGCGCCATAGCTAGCACTGGGATCATGGAGCCCGCTCAGATCACCGCGGCAATTATGAGCACTATGAACACCACGCGCATTGTCCTGGAGTATATGCAGAGCCAGGACATGCCAAGGCGAAACCCGGACCAGGCGAAGAGGCGATTGCAGCGCGGCGACGAGAGTGATGAGGAAATTGACATGGACATAGACCTCTCACAAGGCACAGGTCCCAGCAATGTGGAAATCATGGTGTCACTGGGGCAGGTTGATGCCGTGGAACGCTGATTCTGGGCCCGGAAAACAAGCACAGACTGGTGGGACCGCATCGTGCTGCAGGTATGGGACGATTCCCAGTGGCTGTGAAACTTTCGCATGCGTAAGGGCACTTTCATGGAACTTTGTGACTTGCTTTCCCCTGCCCTGAAACGCCAGGATACCAAGATGAGAGCAGCCCTCACAGTTGAGAAGCGAGTGGCGATAGCCCTGTGGAAGCTTGCAACGCCAGACAGCTACCGGTCAGTCGGGAATCAATTTGGAGTGGGCAAATCTACTGTGGGGGCTGCTGTGATCCAATTTGCCAGGGCAATGAAAGACCTGGTGATAGCAAGGGTAGTGACTCTGGGCAACGTGCAGTCAATAGTGGATGGTTTTGCTGAAATGGGATTCCCAAACTGTGGCGGGGCCATAGACGGAACCCATATCCCTATCTTGTCACCGGAGCACCAAGCCACCGACTACGTAAACCGCAAGGGGTACTTTTCAATGCTGCTGCAAGCCCTGGTGGATCACAAGGGACGTTTCACCAACATCAACGTGGGATGGCCGGGAAAGGTACATGATGCTCGCGTCTTCAGGAACTCTGCTCTGTTTCGAAAGCTGGAGGAAGGGACTTTTTTCCCGGACCAGAAAGTGACCATTGGGGATGTTGAAATGCCTATCGTGATCCTTGGGGACCCAGCCTACCCCTTAATGCCATGGCTCATGAAGCCGTACACAGGCAGCCTGGACAGGAGTCAGGACCTGTTCAACTACAGGCTGAGCAAGTGCCAAATGGTGGTGGAATGTGCATTTGGACGTTTAAAAGCGCGCTGGCGCAGCTTACTGACTCGCTCAGACCTCAGCGAAAAGAATATCCCCATTGTTATTGCTACTTGCTGTGCGCTCCACAATATCTGTGAGAGTAAGGGGGAGACCTTTATGGCGGGGTGGGAGGTTGAGGCAACTCGCCTGGCCGCTGATTATGCGCAGCCAGACACCAGGGCGGTTAGAGGAGCACAGCAGGGCGCGGTGCGCATCAGAGAAGCTTTGAAAACGAGTTTTGTGACTGGCCAGGCTACTGTGTGAAACTTCTGTTTGTTTCTCCTTGATGAACCCTCCAAACCCCGCCCCCCCCCCGACCCGGTTCACTCTACTTCCCTGTAAACCAACCACCCCACCCCACCCTCCCCTCCCGCTTGCAGAGGCAATAAAGTCATTTTTTTTTAACATTCATGCATTCTTTATTAGTTCCTTACAGAGGTAGGGGGATAATTGCCAAGGTAGCCTGGGATGGGTGGGGGAGGAGGGATGGAAAAGGACACACTGCATTTTAAAACTTTAAGTCTTATTGAAGGCCAGCCTTCTGATGCTTGGGCGATCATCTGGGGTGGAGTGACTGGGTGGACGGAGGCCCCCCCACCGTGTTCTTGGGCGTCTTGGTGAGGAGGCTATGGAACTTGGGGAGGAGGGCTGTTGGTTACACAGGGGCTGTAGCGGCGGTCTCTGCTCCTGCCGCCTTTCCTGCAACTCAACCATACGCTCGAGCATATCAGTTTGATGCTCCAGCAGACGGAGCATTGCCTCTTGCCGTCTGTCTGCAAGCTGACGCCACCTATCGTCTTCAGCCCGCCACTTGCTCTGTTCTTCCCGCGATTCAGCCCGCCACCTCTCCTCTCGTTCATATTGGGCTTTTCTCATCTCCGACATTGACTGCCTCCACGCATTCTGCTGTGCTCTATCAGCCTGGGCGGACATCTGCAGCTCCATGAACATCTCGTCCCTCGTCCTACGTTTTCTCTTTCTAATGTTCACGAGCCTCTGCGAAGGAGAAACATTTGCAGCTGGCGGAGGAGAAGGGAGAGGTGGTTAAAAAAGACACATTTTAGAGAACAATGGGTACACTCTTTCATTACAAGGTCGCATATTTCGGCTTGCAGGCAGCCATCGTAGGCCACAGTGTTTTGGCTTTTTTAACCTTCTTAACATGCGGGAAAGGTTGCAAACAGCAGCGCATTTCCCATATCAAGGATGAATTGGGTTGTCCATTTAAAATGGGGTTTCAATGTAAAAGGAGGGGGCTGCGGTTTCCCGGTTAACATGCGGCACAAACACAAGTAAACCACCCCCCCCCACACACACACACACAATTCTCTGGGATGATCACTTCACCCCTCCCCCCCCCACAGCGGGGAACATTTCTGGTCAGAAGAGCAGGAACGGGCGCCTCTGAATGTCCCCTTAATAAAATCACCCCATTTCAACCAGGAGAGCTTTCTGGAGATGTCCCTGGAGGATTTCCGCTCCATCCCCATACACGTTAACAGACTTTTCCGGTAGATGTACTGGCCGCGATTGCCAGGGCAAAGTAATCATTAAACACGCTTGCTTTTTTTTTGTAATGTTTACAAATAGTTACAAAGTTACACTCACCAGAGGTCTCCTGTGTGCCCTGAGGGTCTTGGGTGAGTTCGGGGGTTACTGGTTCCAGGTCCAGGGTCACAAACATATCCTGGCTGTTGGGGAAACCGGTTTCTCCGCTTCCTTGCTGCTGTGAGCTACCTACAGTACCTCCATCGTCATCTTCCTCGTTCCCTGAACCGTCTTCCCTGTGTGTTTCTCCAGTGAGAGAGTCATAGCACACGGTTGGGGTAGTGGTGGCTGCACCCCCTAGGATCGCATGCAGTTCCGCGTAGTAGCGGCAAGTTTGCGGCTCTGCCCCGGACCTTCCGTTTGCTTCTCTGGCTTTGTGGTAAGCTTGCCGTAGCTCCTTAATTTTCACGCGGCACTGCTGTGTGTCCCTGTTATGGCCTCGGTCCTTCATGGCCTTGGAGATCTTTTCTAATACTTTTCCATTTCTTTTACTGCTACGGAGTTCAGCTATCACTGCTTCATCTCCCCATATGGCGAGCAGATCTCGTACCTCCCGTTCGGTCCATGCTGGAGCTCTTTTGCGATCCTGGGAGGACTCCATCACGGTTACCTGTGCTGATGAGCTGTGCTCTCCACGCTGGGCAAACAGGAAATGAAATTCAAACCTTCGCGGGTCTTTTCCTGTCTACCTGGTCAGTGCATCTGAGTTGAGAGTGCTGTCCAGAGCGGTCACAATGAAGCACTGTGGGATAGCTCCCGGAGGCCAATAACGTCGAATTCCGTCCACACTACCCCAATTCCGACCCGCAAAGACCGGTTTTATCGCTAATCCCCTCGTCAGAGGTGGTGTAAAGAAACCGGTTTAAAGGACCCTTTAAGTCAAAAGAAAGGGCTTCGTTGTGTGGACGTGTCCAGGCTTAATTCGGTTTAACGCTGCTAAAGTCGACCTAAACCCGTAGTGTAGACCAGGCCTTGGTGTCTATATTGGTTGCTCCAAAATCCTGGTCATGAACATGGAGGGGATACTCCCTGAACATTACTAAAACCACAACCTCTTCCTTAATTTTAATTTCACCCTCTCTAAATTCAGCAGATACTGCATGTCAGCTTGTGAACAGATGTCAATACAAACTGGTGGTTACAAGGTTTAACCTCACCAGGTTTAACCTCTGTGTAATGGCCCCCACATTTCATCTGACCATTCAGCACATCTTGCCTTTCTGTTTCTTTCTGTATGTAAAATATTTAAAGGCTTTTTTTCCTTCAAGGAGGTTGAACACTGTAATATCATTTTTGTTCATGGACCAGTGAACACTGTAGCTTGTCAGTATTCAAATTACTATCAAACTGTTTAGTACCTGTCTAATTAAAACAGAACTCACTTGCTGATCCCTTCATGCTAAAGCAAATTAAATCCTAATAGGAAAAGTGATATATCATTTAGATCAAAAGAAAATGAATAACTATAACATAACCACCTCCCTCACCATCTTTTTTTTTCTTTTACAAGAAGTTGGGGAGGGGAATGGCAGGTGATGCATGCTCTCAGACAAAAGCATATGCATCACTGTAGTCTTCATACAGCTCCCAGTGTTAGCAAAAAAAAGCCTTCACTTGCTGTAAAGAGGATGGAAATTTCCATCGCCAAAGGGGAGGATGGTACAGGAGATTGGAGAAGGGGGAGGGCAGAGGAAAAGAGCATGGATTAGAAAGAGAATATATCCCTGCAATGTTTAGAGCTGAATGGAGAGTTTTCACCATTACATCATCTGCAGCAGGAGGGTTGATCTTCCTTGGAATTCCCTGTCCTCTTTGTTTGGCACTATTAAATTGTGCAAGTTTCCTAGGGGAAGGGGCCACCCCAGTCTGATACTCTTGGGTTATTGATAAAAATAGAACAGAGAATATCTCCTTGTTTTCATTCTATCTTAACAGTTCTTCCAAGTGGAGAATGGCCTGTTCTTCTTCCATTAACAAAGGGTCCACTTGTCCTGGGATATTGACTTGTTCTATGAGGCCTTCAATTCTTTGCCTTTTTTTCTCCCCTTCCCCTGACCCTTCCTCTTGCTGAGTTGTAGCATGTTGCCTCTGGCTAGGAATACTAATGAGCATCTCCTTTCAAGAGCTTATGCAGATTCCACTCTGTGAATCAGCTGGCAAGGGATGCTGTCCAAGTAACTTACTTACACTCTGCCCCTGGGCAGTACTCTATTGCTGCATGGCATGCCTCATTCCCTGGCCTGAGAATAAAAGGTCAAAGAGTCTACTTTCAATTCAGGGCTCCTGTATGGTATGGCTGGCTGAGACAGAGCATTGAAGGATTCCTTTAAAGAAAAAATGAGGAAAAACTTTTATAAATATTAAAGGCAGGCAAATGGGTGGCTCAGGGCTTGGTACTGGACTACAGAACCTTTTAATTTTATGTTTCTGGTTCAAATCTAGCCCAAGTCAGAAAATAAGTAGAAAATGTAGCCATCTGAGGACTTGTACCTAGCCAAAGTGAAATGAATTTAGTGGTCTCAGTTCAGTCCTGTGTGGACAGTTGTCCACATTACAGATTTTCTAGTACAATTGGGCAACCTTCTTGAGAGTGACAGTTCAAGTGTCAAGAGCTGAATGGGCCAGGTAAATAGAACACGCCAGAGAAACCATGAAGTGGCAGTTGTAAGGAATTGTGTACTTCCTCTGTTATGTGGATTAAAAAAACTTCATTCACCGGTGTCACTGTAAATAGAGTTTCTGTACATTTCAGAACCTAAAAAAGGATGTAGTTTGAGTTCATCTCTAAATATGGAAGAAAGGGTTAGCTTTTTTGGTGGGCGAGGAGGTTCTGATCCACACTGTTTTGCCTATCTGTAGACTTAAAAGAATGTAAAGATTTTTATAATGATGCCAAGGATTGAAAAAGTCAGTAGCTACATTTTATATATATGGTGAGGGAGAGAAATGATGGTCCAGTGCTAGCCTAGGCTGTGGAAGACCTGTGTTCAATTTCCTGCTCTTCTACCAACTTCAGGAGTCAGGCTATCCTGGTTCTTCCCCAGGCAGAGTGATCACAGGCAAGTCACTTAGCCTCTCTGATTTTGCATCTGTAAAATGGGAGTCATCTACTTTTATCACAGTGTTTTATATTATTGTATTACGTTTTTAAAGATGTTCTACAGTCCCCTGAGCATATTGGCCCTAGAAATAAAAGTGATTAAAATTATATTGATAACATTTTATTTTGTAGCCATGTTGCTGCCTGGATACTAGAGCGACAAGGTGGGTGAGGTAATATCTTTTATTGGACCAACTTCTGTTGGTGAGAGAGACACGCTTTCAAGCTACACAGAGCTCTTCTTCAGGTCTGGGAAAGGTACTAAGGCTATGTCTACACTAGAGAGCTTACAGCAGCACAGCCGTATCGATGCAGCTGTGCCGCTGTAAAATCTCTTGTGTAGCTGCTCTGTGCTGACAGGAGAGAGCTCTCCTGTCGACATAATTAAACCACCTCCAATGAACAGCGGTACCTATGTAAGCAGGAGAAACTCTCCTGCTGACATAGTGCTGTGTACACTACCCCTTATGCCGGTGTAACTTATGTCTGTCAGGGCTTGGAATATTCACACCCCTGCGTGACATAAATTTGACATAGCCTAAGAGTGTCACAGCCAAGATTAAACAGTTTAGCATAAGTAGTTAGCTCATATTCTAAGGGAACATTCAAGGTGAAGTGGCCTGTTAACATCCCTGTGGTCATAGGACAACCCCCATCCCATCCCAGGATTTTTCCTAGAGGACCATGATTATTCCAACCCTAGATTTCTCCATCTAGAAATTAGTTAAGGTTTGGAAAGCACTTTGAGCATCTCAGATGAAACTGCTTCTACAAATGCCTAAGTATTATTGCTGTTAACATATAACAACACCAGAATTAAATTACTCCAAGAATATTCATTAATTTGGCACCAATTGGCAGGAACTGATCACTACATTGAGGTGTCTCAATTTATTGTTATTCTCCCCACAAAATGACTTGTTAGAATGCAGTAAGCAGAGAACTGGATGTAATGATGCCTCTGGGAACATTTAGGAGTTGTATTTTTGATTCACCACCCTAATGGCAATTAATGTTAGTGGAATCATACAGGTTAGAGGTGTAAAATGCCTGTTGGGTAACAGCAGTATGGGACTGTTCCTTACAGTATATTCTCAAGTGTTTTGTCTTGTCTAGTTTTAACTTACTCAAGCAATTGAGGCTTCTCTAGGGAGCCTTTTCCACAGTCTGGCGTACCTTGCCATTAAGAAATATTTCCTTCTGGTTCATCCTAAATTTTCCTCTGCTTATTTTTATCCCATTAGTTCTACTTCATCCCCTGGGAACACTAAACTATTCCTCTTCCTTACTGGTGTTTACACCCTTCAAATACACGTACATGATTATCATATCCCTCCCTACCCTTAGTCCTCATGCCTTTTCTCCCCCTTCTCCTTCATTTCTCCTCCTTAATTGAATCTCTCCAGTTTTCTGACATCTTTCTGGTATTGGGGCATGCACAACTGAATTGATTATTTTAGGAGTGGCCTCACCAGTGTCATGTAGAGATGAACTAATATTGTTCTGGTCCGTGCCATGATGCTTCTGCATGGGTAACTCCAAAATACATTAGCTTCTCTTGCTGTTTTATCTCAGCAGGAGCTGAGTGTCATCTCTGATTCCACAAGGTCATGCACTTAGAGTTAGGTTGTGCTTAAGTACCTTGTTGAATTGGGGCTACATCTATGAGAGGAAAAATGGAGCCCTTAGTGGAGGTGAGAGACTACAGGATCTTTGTGGCAGTGGGAGAAATATATTGTCCTGGGCTTGCCATCTAACCCCATTTCATTTTGTGGTTACATTATAACTACTATACTGTATTATTATGGGAAAATATTAGTCTTTCCAATCAGTCAAGTGCTTTGCATGGAAACGTGCTAGACTGAATAGCTGAGGAGGTCTGGTGGAGAAATGTGCTTCATATGGTTTTAGGGTTTCATCTCACTGGGGGCGGGGAACCTTCAGGACTAATGAAAACCATAAATATAGAACCACTTTTTGTATCTCTACAGTACCTTTCACTGAAGGATCTCCGAGCACTTAAAAGTAGATTAATTAGTTAAACCTCCCAGCAATCCTGCAGGGGAAGTATATAGTATTGTACCCATTGATAGATGGATATGTTGATTGCATTAAGGCCAACATGTTCAAAGTGACCACTGATTTTGAATGCCACAGTGTTTGGGCACCCAATTTGAGTAGGATGTCTCAAGTAGGACATCCAAGAGCAGTGTCTGCTTTTGAAAATTTGCCTGTGTACAGCCTGTTTAAGACCCCATAGTGAGTCTCTGGTAGATCTACAAACAAAAGACCTGAGCCATGATCCCCAGTTCTGAGCACTACCTAACACTTTTTTCAGAGAAATGTGGTTATGCATTCACCTGACCGCTTTATTTTGCAAGGTTTTATTAAACTCTCCCATTCCTTTTAGTCACTGGTTTGTAATGCATTCTATTAATTCTCTCCTATTAATTGTATAAAATACAACTAACCTCCAAATTCAGGACTGGAATTCCGAACCAGTCATTAGGTAGATTAAAGGGAATGTGGTAGGCTTCTGAGGTGACAGTTAAAGCTTAGCAGCAGGTTAGGGCTAATTTTTCATAATCTTTTCTTTTATGTTTTTATTAATGAAGGATAAATGTTTGAGTCGAGTTATTTAATTCATCTGATCACTCTGAGGAGATTAGGTCTCAGACAATTGTGTTTTTTTTTTTTTTTTTAAGTTTTGGATTAAAAAAAAGATTCAGAGCAAAGTTTTTCCTAGACTTTCTCATAGTAAAAAATAGTTCATTTTATTTTTAAAAAGTTATATATAGTGTAAGTCAAGAGGTGTTCATGTGTGAGAACCATCTAGTATTCTGCAGGGTGGGTATGATAGGTATCTTATTGTCCTTATAAATTAAGAGTGGGTAAATGCTGGTAGATTGATTAGGCCATAATTTTTGTGGGTGTAAGTGGATGAAACTCTATTGAAGTCAATGGATCCGTGCCCATGTATACCAGCAGGGAATTTAATCCATTAGCTTTAATAATAATAATAATAATAATATTAATTAATATTTAGCCCCTATATAAAGCTTTTCTAATGAGGATCTCAAAGTGTCTCACAAATATTAAGCGCTGGATGGTGCCTTTAGGATCTTGCTTCTGTGGTGGTGGTGGTGCAATGCTGCACTGTCCTAGTAGGAGCTCCAGAAAGCACCGTGCCTGAAGGGAGACACAATTCTTGCTAGAGATCCTCAGTGGACGGGGAAACATGGTTGCTGTGCTGCTTTGCTGCTTGTAAGAGGATGCAGCAGGTGCCCTCCTCTTCTGGCAGGTGTTGAAAAGATGGTGGAACCGTAGCCCTAACGCCACCCTGTCCTATTAGTTCTCAAGTAAGTGCAAAAACTATGATCAGGGTTGGCCACTGGTGCAAAGCTCCATGGGAGTAAGGGTGACAGATTTGGTCCCTGAGTTAAGATTTCTGAGGTTGGCTCATTTTTAACACTCTTATAATCAGAGCATTGGGGGTGTGGGGGGTGTCAAATCCCTTGCCTCTCTTGTGCAGGATTAAAGAGCATTTTAGCTTTTTATTCCCTAACAGAACCCTGAAGATGCTTGGGCCCACTGTGGGTAAAGTGTGTGTGTATGTGGGTAAAATGTGTATGTGTAAAATGGGGTCGGGCATTAGGGTTGGATGCTTGGAGGTGATTTGGTGGGACAGGGACCACTGGTAAATGATATCTTTGCATTATGAATCCCCATTCCTCTAGAAAGTCCTAAGAAAAACAGACTTTTATACATGGGGTAACTGTAGAGAGAAAGTGAGTCCAATATTATGACAAAGTTGGGAATAGGAAATGGTTAGTCTGAAGATCATCCACCTTTTCATACCTACCAGTTACAGTGTCTTTACCTAAAAAACAAGGTCCACCAAGAAGCAGAAGAAAGCTGTATAATTTGGATGAACTTCAGATAAACATCTAAATTTGTGGCTTACATCCTTGATCCTTTACATGTTTGCCTATCACGGGCTGTTACATTTCAAAGCTAATACAGATTTAATTTACATTTCCTGGGTCTGATTGCCCTCTCAGACCAATTCATCTCCATTGACTTCAATGGAATTATTCCTTATTTACGTGTGTGTAAACGGAGAGGAATCCATTTTATTGTTTGCTCTTGGTATGCACTTTGCACAATACCCAGGGTTAAGGTCTTATGTACTGTGCGGAGGCTGAATCCAATTTTTGCATCAAGGCCCTCCAGTTTCTGTGGCATTCTGTTGAATTCTGTAGTAAAATGGGAATTCTGTGGCAGCTTCAAGTAAATTCTAGTTCAGTCGCTTTTATCGAATTAAAAATGTGTAAATAAACTATACAATCAGTACAGTAATCCTAATAGTTTATGCTACCATCAAATGCAGTTGATTTTACGCTTCCCCTACATTTTCAATATGTCACAGAATTCTGTGCTGTTAATGTATAGCTGCATTTTAGAAGTTGTCATGGGGAATGCTTAAGACTGTATACGAGACGTTGAGATTTATGTTACCCAGGAAGGAAAGCAGTTTGGGTTTGGAGCATCCAGCAGATGCTATAAGAAATGGGCAGGGGCTGTATCTGCTCTCTTCCTCCCCCTTTTGTTTTAGCTCAATGGTTACTTGACATTATTTGAGGGGGCTTAAACTCTTTGGCTCAGATCAAAGGTATTAGTAGGGCCCTTCATTTTTTATTTTTATTTTATTTATTTTTTCCTGGGAATTTATTGGTGTTTATTACTACAAAACAACAAAAACAGGTGGAAAAATATTAATAATTTTTCTGGGTAAATATCGGGGTTTATTTTGGTGGACGGAAGGACAGGGAAAAAGTATTCAGTAGGGAGTTCAATGTGGTTTGCTGCAGAACTAAAACAGAACTCAAAACACAATGCCACCTCTGAGTTTAAGAATACAATATATCTCTAATCCCCAAATAAAACTTTATTTGAATATACAGTTTAGTGTTGTAGACTGTTAGCCTATAAATATTTACATTTAATAATTGGGCCACATCATTTGCAGAACATATAGTCAACTTCATCCTTTTCTCCTGTTTTTTTTTTTAATTTTCAAATACTTCCTTGTGTTCTGAATCGTATTCGGATACTGATTTTTGTTTTCTTCCCATTTTAGTGTGTCAAATCTTTAAACCGTTATCTGCTAACAGCTTGAAATGTATGCATGGTGGGCGTAAAATTCATCAGTATGGTTCAGATGCGTACACACTTCAGAGTTTGTTTATTGTGTGTATCTTCTAGACTAATACATAGCCTTACTCCAACAGGCAGCTTTGCATATACACACATATTAATTTATTATCATAATACATATATCTCATACAATTTATTGTATTTTCCTAATAAAAACAGGTTATTTTTTATATATTTGAATGATATAAAAGTAGGGTGAAAATCAGACAAGAAAAATACTTTTTGTAAAACCTGGGACTTTTTTTTTTTTTTGGTGGTAAAAAGTGGTTTAAACTGAAAATGAAGGGACTTAGGTATTAGGCATCTCACTCCCATTGAGGATCTGGTCCCTAGTTCTCTTCCCCAGCATGTCTTGACAGGATCTGGCTGTCCCACTGTCCCTGCCATGATATACAGCTCTGCATCTTGGATCGACACATCAGCTAACCGTTTCTGCAATGCCAATCAAGCTGGAAATAGTTAACAATATTGGCATTCGAATGTTCATAATTAGATTTCAGATTTAGCCTCCCCCTAGGATGAATGGGACTTCTCACACGTTTCAGAGATATTCTCAGGAAGATGATGCTTCATTGGTTTATAGTATCATAGAAACATAGGGCTAGAGGGATCTTGAGATCAAGTCCAGTCCCCTGCACTGTGGCAGGACCACATAAACTTAGACCATCCCTGACAGGTGTTTGTCCAATTTGTTTTTAAGAGTTTCCAGAGATGGGGACTTCATAACCTCCCTTGGAAGCTGTAGAAGGGCTCGGCCGAGGCTGGTCGCTCCGTGGGGCTGTGGGGTATCCCACCGCCTCGCAATAGTTTGCTATGGGCCCAAGCCCTGGGTCAGGGCGGGGCAGCAAACAAAAAGTCAGGAGCTCAGGCCTTTAGGCAGGAGCTGAGACAATAGTTCAATAGGAGCCCAGGCCCTGTGTCAGGGCGGGGCAGTAAACAAACAGTCAGGATCTCCTGGTTCTGAGCGTCTGATGCGAGGGGGGAGACTGCCACCCGTGAATGGGGTGGCAGGGGGGACGCAGGCCCACTCGCTCCACTGCATCTCAGCCCGGGGCCCTAGCAGTGGCAGAAGACTTGCTGCTGTGTCAGTGGGGATCCTGGCCGCAACACACTGACATTGGTTCTGGCAGTGCTGCGGACAGGCCAGGGTCGGCTGCCCCCGGGCTATTTCCGGACTCCCCCTCGTAAGGTACCTGGGTTAGGGTGGTGTCCTCGGAGATCTCCAGCACCATCGGTTCCTCCGGGTTACTGGCAAAGGGTAGGCTCAGCCGCTCCTCGGGGTAGCGGGCGAGGGGTTGGCTCGGCTGGCCCGGCCAGTCCTCAGGTCGGCTGCAGCCCACCGGCGTTTCCCAACCCGGAGCGAGGCCACAGGCATCTGGCCTCTCCGGCGGCTGGCTTTCCAGTGAGCTCTGCAGTTGGGCTTTTCTACTTCCTGTCCTGTTCCGTGACCTCTGGGGGGCGGGTGCAGGATCCACTGGCTCCGCCCACGTTGGTGCTAGGGGAGGCTCATCCATCAGCAGGGATGTGGGGTATCCTACGGCCTCACTACAGAAGCCTATTCGAAAGCTAAACTACCTTTGGAGTTGGAAAGTTTTTCCTAATATCTAACCTAAATCTCCTTTGCTGCAGATTAAGTCCATTACTTTTTGTTGTACCTTCAGTGGACACAGAACAGTTGATCATGGTCCTCTTCGTAACAGCCCTTAACATATTGGGAGACTGTTCCCCCACCCCACCCCCAGTCTGTTCTCAAGACTAAACATGCCCAGTTTTTTTAACCTTTCTTCATAGGTCAGGTTTTCTAAATCTTTTATCATTTTTGTTGATGTCCTTTCATAACTGAATGGCTATTCACTATTTTGTTAGCCTCACGGGTGGCCATCAAAGTAATTAAACCTTTCCAGGACTTCATAATGGCCTATCATTTTCTTTCTGGATAATAAAGCATCCATGAATGGTTGCATTCACAAAATTTCAGCTTGAGATCTCTGAGGCTGAAAGCATAGTTTTGAATCCTCCTTCAGTGTAAAGGTAAGTGTCCATCAATGAAACACAAAAGCAGAACATCACAATCATGGTGATACTTTCTGTGTTTTGTCTTGACCTTGTGTAATGTTAGACAAATAGCATCATGGGCCTAATTCATGTGCCAGGGTAAATTACCCATGTTATGTTAAGGTTTGTTGTTCTACATTTTATAATATCATAGAAGCTTCAGATATAAAAAATGGATTAGGTCATGCAGTCTGTCCTCTTAAATGTGAAAAATACCTTTACGATATCCATGGTCTTTGTTTTAGAGAAACAAATGTTTTATTTTCTTCATATTTTTCCCTTACTCTTTTTCTGCTTTAGAGCTAAAGTTTAGGGAACGAATATAAATGCAATTTAAATATGGCACATTCAATCAGAATGCCATAAAGGGAGTATTGTCTAGGGTTTAGAGCAGGAGACTAGGAATTAGGACTCCTGGGTTCTATTCCCAGATCTACCACTGCCGCGCTGATTCTGTGTGTATTTAAATTATGCAGCTGTCTCTCTCATTTGTACATTGCAGATATCCTAGCTACCTGGGGCAAATTCAGCCTTGGTGTAAGTGGGCAGAACTCCTTATAATTTCAATGGGCATCCCTTTTGCTTACACCAGGGCTGAGTTTTCTCTCTGTGGAAGAAGCATGGACTGAATTGTGTCAAAAATGGGGTCTGGTACCAAAATCTTATCTAACATATGTTTATTTTCTAACATAAAAGATTACATTAGACGATGATACTGGCAAGACTTGCTTACACAGATGCTATTGGTAGTTTAGATAAATAGTAACACCTAGGATGCCAGATGTTGTGATTCATCCCTAATACTTGCCAAACTATACTGCATATTACATCAGGGGCTACTGGTTATTTATTTTTCAGCCCAGTAGAATCCCTAATTGCCTATTTCCCCACCTCTCCTATTACTCTCTCTTTGTCTCATCTGCTTTTCTTCCCCCTGCATCCATACTCACTTTGGCCTGAAGGATGGAGAAAATGTATAGTTCATCCAGGGATCAGACACCTTAGGCCAATGGTTTTCAAGTTTTACTTAATGTTTACTGATGGCTACCAACTCATTTCCCATTTTCCTATGGGTGTGTGTGTGTGTGTGAGGGGGAAAAACAGAAAACCTTTGCCAAAAAGCACTCTGTGGTGGATACTAAAATAAGTCAGGTAGCAGATGTCCAATCCAAATTTTGGTGGGTAATTAGCAGATTCAATATCCAAAAGAAGCGGGTAATTGTTGTGATTCATGAATCCTTTGCCAGGGCAGATACTTTACAGCTTGCAGATATTTCTCTAATGAGGGAGGATATCGTGAGCACTGAGCGGTAAAACACTGTTTTCTTAGTGCTTGAGAAGAATGGCAGGTTTTTTCTTTAGGGATGTTCTTGGCATAGACTGTTCTTGTTCTTTTCTTTGTTATTTCTTGGAAGTCTTCTGAAAACTATTGATGCAGTATGCAAATTCAATACAGGAAATGTAATGTTAGATAAGTGTAATGGACCTCTTATTCAAAGGAGTTTTCTTTCTTTTTTTCTTTTTCTTGAAATTTAAATCAATACAATTGTATACTTTCTCTTCAAAAAGTCTGAGGAAAAGACCATAAAGATTAGGTTGTAAAAGGAAACAGAAATTAGACAAGTACTAATAAAAATAAAGATACTGTTCCTACTCAAAATACAAAACATGAGAATGATTTGCTGAGGAGTAAAAGTCTGTCATTGTTATTGCTATACTTGGGTCTAGACATGGAAGATGTGAGAGAAGTTATAAGGCTATCACTCCTTCCTTCTTTTCTTTTCTTTTCAGTATAATTTCAAAATATAGTGGGGAGGAGTCAGGAAACCTAGCAACCAAAACACTGCAGAAGCGAACAGATTACAAATGTAAAACTGTTAATAAAAGCTAGATTTACTAATGCATTTTTGTACTGAATGGAACAATGTGTCCACACAATATTATGAATCGTGACTTGCTACGTTGGCTAAACCTGCAGTCAATGCTTGCAAATATTTTTGTAATATTTTTGCGTGCAGAGCTGCCCATGTGATTTTTGGGAAAGCCAACAAGATGAGGGTTTTTTTTAAGGGGATTCTGCTGAATAAAACTGCTTCTGTTTAAATAAACCATTGGAGCAGGGCACAAGAAGAGGAACCCAACAGCTTGTGCTGGCTGGTAGCATTTGGCCACTTTGCAAACCATCTCCAGGCAGTTTTCTTTTGGCTTTTCCATTCAAACTGTTCTTTGCTTTCTATTATTCTCTCCTTTCTCTGTATCTCTCCTCTTTGTTGTCTTGAAAACAGCAGGTCTGATGTAAATCAGCAGTAACTCCACTGAAGTCAATGGGGTCACAATAGTATAACTGAGAGACCAAACCTCATTTCTTTCACGTTCTTTGTCTCTTTCCTGTTTGTCCTATTCTCTGTTATCTACCCCTTCTCTATGTCCCAAGTTATATTGTCTCTTCCCCTTTTCTTCCTCAGTCTCCTGCCCTTCCCATTCTTTTTCACCCCCTCCTTATTTTCCAGTTAATAAATATAATACCTGTATCAGTCATTGCCATTACTACTAGCAAGTATCTGCTGGATGGTTCCATTTACTAACAGGAGTAAAACTTTGTAACAGAGCCCAAAAACCCACAGAAAAGAAAACTAGTCTGTAGCAGTGACAATGAGCAGAGCTGCATGAATAATTGATTTTTTTAAGTCAGTGGCCGAACTGGGGAGAAAAAAAAAATCAGTTTGTTTCAAACTGAATATTTTGGGTTTTCTCACTAAAATGAGAAAACAACAAAATTTTGTTTTGGTCAAACAAAAAGTTTTGATTGTCGATTGAAAACAAGATGTCATTTCAGAAATGCTGATTTGAAATGAAACGTCGAAACAAACTGTTCTGACATTTCTGAAAGCTTTATTTCAAGTTGTTTTTTTGGGGGTGGGGGTGGGAGGGGGACTTAGTGGTTGGCCAACACTATTCACAGATTTCAACCCAAATTTGTGAATAGTTTCAGTGCCCCCAAAATGCATTTTTGGCAATTTACTATTTGCCAATATTTTTGGTCCAGCTGTAACAATGAGGGCATGGTTTATAATATGGCAGCTGCACCTGGAGAGGCATCTTCTTCTAGAATTTGGAGGGGAGATATTTGCTGAGCCATGCATCACCACTTCACTGTAGCTTCATGAACCTTTCATTGTATTTTCTTTGCTATGTGTCGATACTTTCACTGATCGCCTGTAACTTCATGGGGGAGGAGGAGGCTGCGTTGTACTTGCAATGACTAGCACTGTGTGGAAAAGGGCATTTTCAGTATTACCCAATCCTACCTATTTTTAAAGGTTTCAGTTGTACTAATACAGATCAAGGAAAATTAGCAGATTTATGTGCAAATCATTCCAGTTCGGTGTGAACATTGATTTACAAAGGCTAATGAGTTCAGCAAATTGTACCACAGAATGACTGAAAAAAATCTCTCCTGAAAAGATAAAGATGACATTTTCTATACGTGTTTCTATATCATCTTGGCAATATTTGTTACCCTATCAAAAGCCATCTTCCTTCCAACATTTCTGCAAGGGTCAAAACCAGTATTTCACCCATATCAATGCTCTCATATTCTGTAATTAAATAACAGTATGAAGAAGCATAGAGCTGCAGAAATTACACAGATGAATCCTTATGTCTTATGTTAGGCACCCATCTAATACAAGGTAGAGAAGAGATAAATTATTGCAAGGTTTAGAGTGGTGGAACTGGGTTATATTTGAAAAGAGATACAAGGCCTTCAAATCTTTGAAATTTCTTCTCTTTAATTATCCTGAACTGGAGAAGGAGTAGTGATACAAAGGAGGAGGAAGCTCCACTAAGATATCTTACCCATAATGGATGAACTACTTTCCAATGTTTTGGAACCATTGTATTGTCTGGAAGCTTTAAAAAAAATCCAGGCTTTTGAAAATTGCTGACATAGCACTCATATTTATACATATTTTCCTGCTCTGTGATGGAATGTCTTTCCATAAACCACTCAGATCTACTATTTAGAAAAGGTACTGAGGCAAAGAACAATGTTTCTGGTTTGCCTGAACCAAGAATTCAGTGATACTACTATGTAAAGAAACACTGTGGGGGGCATGTGCTTAGTGAGTTCTATGGCAGTTATAACTGGGCTGAGGAGGGAGTGGTCAGATCTATATCTGGCTCAGATTTAAATCCGGGTTTGGGTGTGAACTTGTCCACACTGAAATCCTGTGAGATACTCATGTAGATCTCATGAACTTTCCACCCGCCAGATTCTCTTGCTGATCTATAACTCACTGCATTTCATTCTTTCCCCTCTGAGTGGTCATGAAACGGAAGTCCTATAATAACCTCCCAGATGGTTCAGCTGTGGTGAACTGTGAATGTTTGACAAAGCTTATAATGTTTTAATTGAGCGTTGGACTGAACTGAGGCATTTTGGCAAAACAAAGAGAAATCCTCTTTCTTATGTTATGCCCAGTGCAGAAGACTGAGGGGAAAAAGGAGCTGGGGAAGTACAGACAAAATAGAGCCCAGAGTTCTAAAAAGGACAGTGAGAGTTACAGCAAAGCAGGGCTACTGATCTGACATTCTGCTAACATAAGGCAAAAGTTGTCTGAGCCACTGGCCCACCAGTAGGAGGAAGAAGTGTGCTTGACAACTGTTCTAGATTACAGTTGCAGTTATCATGGTTTCCATGTCCAGTGTGGTTCTCCCCACCCGCTAGCAAAAACTGTGCTATAGATTACTCTCCTAACATGGTTCTAGCATAAGTGCTGAATTTGTATCCATGCTGAATGTGAAAATAAACCTTTGTATTTAATGTATGCATCCTTAATCATGTTTGAAAAGGGTTTCAGCTATAAGCCTTGTAGATGGGATAAATTCTTTGTCTTTGCAGTGTAGCTAGCTGATATTTCTGCATACACAACTGGCATGCATACAGTGTATGTGATTACTGTTCGTACAGTTTGTTTGCATTCTAAGGGGTTCTGAATGGGATTTACAAAGACTCTGCTATCCAAATAAATGCTGGTTTCTCTGTTCCTGAAGAAGCAGCTTTCACAATGGGAGAAACAATTGCTCAGAAACAGTGTACCCTCTCAAAAGAAGTGCTGACCTACAAAAGAATAATTTTGAAAAAGTTTACACTGTTTTTACAATACTTTTGATATTTTATGCAAGCTGCCATCTAATGGAAATAATGACCTCAGGGACATGTGTTTATCTTGGTTTTAGCTCACTTAAAATACATTTAGCCTTTAGCTTTTCCTTAGGCCAAAACCACATCAAATGGGCCAAAGATGGAATAAACACACACATATATACTTCTGAGGTCATTATCACTTCATTGTAGTTTTGCAGAAGAAAAGGAAAACAAACTCCATCTCTTTGCATTACTTTCAAGGCTCAGCGTTCCCAAATGATGGTGTGTGAGCCCTTTTAAAAATGTTTTCTCTTCAGATGGTTTTATTTTTGCTTCTTTTTTAACCCACCACATATTACTTGGATGCCCCACTTTGTTAGTGTTCTAAATTCATCTTTTAAACACTGAGAAGCTTGAACCAGAAGTTGCCACCCTGCAATATTACCAACCGGCATCCTCTACAAATTAAGATTTACTGATGGAAATAAAGATTTTAATAAATGTACAGATTTTAATAAAGAAAAGAGTTATAGTTGAGCATCTATTTCACTTGCAATAGAAGTTCTGGGATCCTAGATAAAAAGGGGGTCCTTGATTGATATTGGGGGGGTTGTTATGGTTTTTTTTGTGGGGGAAGGGCGAATAAATTCAGCTCCCCAAGACTAGTAGAAGATCTCTGACTAGTGCAACACATAGGGTCTGATTCTCTTCTCGTTTACATCTTCTCCAAAAGATGTCACTTTGAGCAATGAGGTGCACCCCCCCACCTTGCTTAGAGGCAAGAGTGCCACTTATTGCAAAACTTTATTTTTAACTTGGTGATCTCCCATCCAATTATATTTACCAAGACCCAGCTCTGTTTTTTAGCTTGTGAAAGTTAAATCTCCCATAGCCTGATGTGGTACAGCTGCAGGCATTAAAGAATAAGAAAACATTGCCATTCCTCACTCATTACAGACTTTAGTTTGGTTTTTAATGGACCCAATGAGTGGGGGGAAAATGTTTTCCTCTTTGGATAATGCAATGTATAAGCAAAGATTGAAATACTGGCTGTATTGAAGTCAATGGCAGTTTTTTCCCACTGAATTCAGTGGGGGCCAGAATTTCATTTTAAACCTTAAAGATGTTTGAACTTGATGCAGTGATACGGGGAAGCCTGTGGAGAGATTCGGGCCTGGTTTCAGCAAAGCAGGCATTTAATGAAGCCATTGACCTCAGTGGATTTCATCAGCGATAGACTTAAGCACATGATAAAGTTAAGCCCGTGTTTAAGTGCTCTGCTGATTCAAGGGCTTAAAGATGAGAGTAATGTCAGAATGTTGGGCAAGGAAGATGACCCAAGCAGCTGCACTTTGAATGGACAGGCGAGTGTTATGTGTGCATGGTCGGGGGAATTATTTGTGCTCAGGAGGAAGACAAAGTAGCTGCAAGAAGTCTGTGCTGAAGAGAAAGGTTAGTTGTTTATTTAGATGCAGACCAGACTTGTCACCAACAGCTGCTCTGAGATGAGAAGATCATTTCAAAGAACAATCCGAGTGCCACTGAGCAAGGTAAAAAAAATAATAGGGAAGGGCTCCCTGGGCCAGAGTCATCACTGATTTATACTTTGTGCAGTCCCATATAAAGCAGTAGTGAATTTGTCACTTTGTGTTCCAGGTATCAGTTCAGCAAAAGGGAGCCTTGGGGGCTAGAGGGGCAAGAATTTACTGAACAAGAAAATAAAAATACTGATATAGCTGACTGTAATGGAATTTTGCATATACTGTTTGAATATACGGTTCCTCTGGGCAGCCATGAACCGTCTCCTCTGTGGGTGTTAAAACTCAGTAAAACCTTTCCTGTGTGTACCCTAACCCTAGACAAATCTATTGTATATCTGTTTATCTGCTGAAACAACGACCAGCAAAAGAATTCCTTTAAAACTAATAACTAACTCTAATTAGAAATGTGAGGTTTTTGTATCCATTGTGGAGATTCTAGCACCAAGTAACAGATGATCTGTGAAGTGAATGCAACAAACAATGCTAATCAGAACCATGATTGTCAACAAAGCTGCCTCAAGAACCATCTCCCCCCCCCCACACACACACACCCCACCAAATACACTCTTTCATTCCATTAGTCTTTCAATTAGATGTGTTTTCATTTTCCAAAATTTTCTCTGATACTTTTATCAACATTTTACTCATATTCATTTTTCATGTTTGTTTCCAAAATAAGTCCTATTTTGAAAATGGAATATTTCAATTTTGAAAAAAAAAATTCCTACTATGCGACAAAGCTGGCCAGCCAAAATTGGCAGTGCAAACCCTCTATGCCTCCTCCAAACCCTGCAAGATGATGACCAACCAACCACAGAAAAGGATTGAAGGTTCAATGACGAACAAGCAGACAAATGCAAATAGAGAAGTTCAATAACTGAGAATGAAGGCGAAAAGAGGTACTGTAATGGAATATTTAAAAAAGGAAAACAAAAGGAGAAGAGTATGATGACTGCACAAGAAAAGGAGGAGTGAGGTGGTTGAACACGGGAAAAGAAGAAAGACTATGTATCTTTACAAAGAGAGAGATCGTCTCAATAGTGATCAATAGCAGAACATAAGGAAAACCACCAAAAATCAATACGCTAATGCTTTTTGTTACTATTGGAAAAAGTTTAAAAACACCTTTTGTATTTTAGGACCAGTTTACTTTCTGAAAAGTCTATTTTTGACCAAAAGTATTTTAGTTTGAAACATTTTCACCAGCTCTATTGGTCACATTTCAAAATTTGCTGTAATTGGCGAAGTTTGGTAATGAAAACGGTGCTTTCCTTGGCTAACACAAGTTCATGCTGCAGTTTCTAAACCATCATTAAAGTTTTTCTTCTGTAACTTGAATTTGCTGGCAGGCCAACATTGAAACATTCTGTTTGCTGTCATTTTTCCAAATTCTCTTGCATTTGTTTTTAAGCTGAGAAAGTACAATCAAGGATTGCCTAATGCCATTTATATTGCAAAAAAATGTCACCTGCTGTTTTGAGTTTGGATTATCTGAAACTCTGGTCTAGAAATTGGGCTGGAAATTGTTCAAGAGCAGGCTTTCTTGAGAGAGGTTCAACAGTTCCATGGATTTGGCTAGGTAAGAAATATTTCAAGAATAACTTTTCTTGTGGTAGTTGGGTATCTCTGCTTCCAGTCTAAGGTGAAACCAATAAGAAAAAAGGTTCTGCAATAATTTATATCTCACCAATTAAAGTAACCAAATTTTCTCAACCCTCCATATAGGTTCAGTTCTGACATAGGTTTAGTTTGACAGATCGGCGAAAGTTTGATATGTTGTATTTTATCTGAACCACATGGCTTGCCTCCCCTATATGCTCTTTTAATTTTTGTGTTTTGGGGTTTTTTGTTGTTGTTTTTGCTCTCCCTTCCTATTTAAATAGAAACATGTAAAACATTTACAACCAAACCAGAAATCATCCACAACCTGCCTGTTTCAAATACAAAATTAAAACTCAACCAGACTCTTGGAAATGTTCACACACACACTATGGACCAACTTTAGTTTTGTGTCAAGACTCATGAAGTCATATGGTGGTGGCAACTGAATTTTACTTTATTTGTCAAACCCAAAACTCAAGGTAAAATTCAGGAGGAGCAAGAAGTCGTCTCACAAACTGGAACTAATGAAAATATTTACATAGCTCTCCCTATAATCTGAAATCAGATTTTTGTAGGACTCCATTTGTGAACAACCCAGGGTAAGATGTTTAAAATCTACCACTTGCCTTCCCATACTTCTAACAAAAAAACCTGGCAGAACTCTCGTCTTTTGTTTCATGGCTTGTCTCTTGAGTTTAACATATATTTTTTGTACCAGTCAGTAATTGCTCTCTATCACCTCGCTTCTTTCTTGCTCTTTTAGACTGGAAAGGGGCAGGGACTGTGTCTTTTTCTCATATGTCTGTGAGGAGCACTTTGGATGATTGATAAGTAATGTGGAAAATGTAAGGAAAAATTTTACAAAATGGTAGCCAATTTCACAGAGTGAGGATTTCGTCAAAGTTTGGTTTGTTCCAATTTGTGCATCTCTATTTTGCTAAAATATGTTGTGAACTCATCCCCTTCCTGGGGATTTGGCTTAATTACTAATTTAACACAATGTATACAACAACTGCAGCCCAAAGCTAGTCCCAAGGCTTGGCTCTTCTTAAGGTTTATCCCAGAGGAATGCTCAGCCCTGGACCCTATATTCCTTCACTCAGAAGGCCACTCTCTTATCTCCCTTGCATCCAAGTGTGATTAACAAACTGCACCTACCACAAATGAATCAACAGAGTTTTAGTAGTCTCTCCTGGCAATATTCCAACATCAGCTAATAGGCTATGGCAGTGCATACAAACCTCCTTGGTATACAATATTTAACATATAACTCCAAAATTATTAGCTTCAAAATCCAGTTTGATTCATACAGCACAGTGTTTGGGGTATCATTTGGATGAAAATGAATTTTTACTCCCAACTGGGTTTCCAGAAGGAAGGCCTAAACTTTAACACCAAGATCCTCTGGCACCTTTAATCTTCTTTAGGGACACATTGTCAAAGCATCAGTAGGGATTAGCTCCACAGCCCATGTTAGAGTCAATAGGAGTCATGTAGTTAGATCACTGTGTCCCTGTGAAAATTTACCTCTTAGTTTTTTAAACTATGCTGCCTCATTACGCAGAAGTGAAGAGGATCCCTCTGATAGCTTATATAGAGAGCAGATGTGCGGGGTGTTTTGGGTTGTTTTTTTTTCTGTATCTCCTTTTGATTAGCTGACTATTTCTTGTTAAGCAATAATGGGAAAACATTCCTTCAGGGTTTCTTTCAGCTACAGTGATCTTTTCTGTGAAAGTACAAGAGGGAGAATGCAAAGAAGATCTGTCCTGTGAAACTTTTATCTCTTTGATTAACATTAGAAATTCTGCTGGTTGTTTTATCAAATTAATGTAACTTTCAAGGGGCGGAAAAGAGCAATGCTGATTTGGAATAATAGACTTTAATTAGGGTGAGTGTTGCGGTCACAGGACTTGGTCCTGTGTGTGTTTTCAGATCTCCCGTCATCGCAATATCTGAAAACTAATTACCACCCTTAAACGTAAATTTGTATTTTAAAGATATTGACAGGAGAAATATACCATGAAAGGCTCTCCTTTTTAATTGCATCTTTATACCCCCTCCTATATGCTTTCTGCCAACACCAGTATTCCCCCTTTGTTGTTTCTTTATTCTTCTTCTTCTCTTTACTAGAGATGAGTGAAAGCTGCTAAATTTGGATCTGGATCTGTGTTTCAAACACCTCAGTGCTGCTGGGTTCCTGGCTCCAGAGCTTTGTCTTGGGTCCATCCCTAGCTGTTTTATTTCTCTTAGTTCCTAATAGAAGTTCCCTCATACTTCTCTTTCTCCCTTTAACCAGGAGCTAGCGGCTGCTAAGTATCATTGTTATTTGTGTCTCAGTAGAGCAGTCACTATATAAATGTAGGGCTGCCGTGTGGTTTAAATCCATCTTATTTGGAGGGATGCAGGGTCAAGAGGTACAGGGGCCAGGAAGTGGAGGGAATCACCAGAGGAACATGAATGATTTCATGCCAGTGAGGGCACTCTGACATCTTTTCAGGTGCACCATCTACCCCTTCATGTGCCTGATCAGCTCTGCTTTCTTAGCCCCAGCGTCTCCCTGTTCTGCTCCCTTGGTGTGTTCACATACACCAGCAATGCTAGATTTGCACTGCCTGTTGGATGGTGGCTGCGCTCAGTACACAGATGTAAGGCGAAGGAAGACTCCTTGTATATTTCCCTACCCATGCACTTTTGCACATGCAGTGCCAGCCGCAATCTGTCCACAATGTAGAGTAAGGTAGTTACAGGCTTAATTCATTACCTCTATATGTCATGCGACAGGTTTCAGAGCGGTAGCCGTGTTAGTCTGCATCAGCAAAAACAATGAGGACTCCTACTTTTGCATAGATGTTTAGTACTCTTATCTGTTAGGTCTGCCTGAATGCATGTTTAGTTAGTTTAAAAAAAAAAATCTTGGCTCCGATTGGTTGGAGTGGAGAGTTTTGTTATTGTTGTGGGTTGTGGAAAACATCACTGAAGCTGGTGGGTATAACTGTCACCCTTCACCTATAATAACTGTAAGAAACGCTTACAGTCCTGTATAGCAGCTCCTCCCCTCCCCCCACCCCAGCCACTCCCCAACAAAGACATACGCAAGTCCACTCAGAATGAGAACTACGTGGGTCTCCACTTTGTTTTGGGGAAAGGTTTGTGGATGGGGAAGGAAAGAGACATGAACAGACTCAGAAAGAGGCGCACAGAAACAAACTGGGAAGGAAGCTACAGACACAGTCAGGGCAAGCACAGTGTTATGCTGGCTAAAAGTAGCTTGGGGTTGTAAGCAAAGAAACTTTCTCCTACTGTTTGGCTCCTCCTGTGTTTTGAGAACCAGGACTTTGCACATTGCATGTAAATAAACAAGACTGCAGCAAAGATACCTGACTCCATCATCAATTTCTTTTCCCAGCTGGAACAACCTGCAAGACCCCCAAATTTTTGGCTAGCTATTTGGGCCAAAAGGGGTAACGTTATTCAACTCAGTCACCATCCCCATTCCAAGAGTACTTATGTGTGTGTGTGTTTCTGCTAAAATGATCAGAGATGAAATAATGTAAATGCCAATATTGTCAACTATGATTAAGTTTCAGAATCCACAGTAGGATTGCCAGGTGTCCAGTTTTTGCGTGGAACGTGCAGCTGAAAAGCGACCCTGGCAGCTCCGGTCAGCGGCCATTAAAATTCTGGTTGGTGGCACAGGCTGGCTCCCTACATGGCTCCATGCTACTCCCGGGAAGCTGCCAGCATTTCCCTCTGGCTCCTAGATGGAAGGATGGCCATGGGGGCATTGCATGCTGCCCCCCAGCTCCAGCTCAGCTGCTCCCATTGGCCATGAACCATGGCCAATGGGAGCTGAGGGGGCGGTACCTGCAGGCGTGGGCAGCGCGGAAAGCCACGTGGTCAAGCCTCTGCTTTAGGAGATGGAGGGAGATGCCAACAGCTTCCTGGGAGCCACGTGAGGTAAGTGCCACCTGGAGCCCCCACACCCCAACCCCCTGCCCCAGCCCAGATTCCTCTCCTGCACCCTGAACCCTTCATTTCTGGCCCCAGCCCATATCCCACACCCCCTCCCGCACCCCAACCCCCTGCCTCAGCATGGAGCCCTCCGTGCACTCCAGAGCCCATATCTGCAGTCAGAGCCCTCACCCCAAGCACCACAACCCCCTGCCCAATCCCAGATCCCCCTCCTGCACCCTGAACCCCTCATTTCTGGCCCCACCCTGGAGCCAGCACCCAGAGCCCATACCCCCTCCCGCATCCCAAATCCATGCCTCAGCCTGGATTTCTCTCCTGCACCCCAAACCCCTCATCTCCAGCCCCACCCCAGAGCCTGGACTCCCAGCTGGAGCCCTCACCAGCGAGTGAGCAAGGGTGGGGGAGAGTGAGTGACAGAGGGAGAAGGATGGAGTGAGTGGGGGCGTGGCCTTGTAAAAGGGGCAGGGGGGCAAGGGTGTTCGGTTTTCTGCAAATAGAAAAGTTGGCAACCCTAATCCACACCCCATCAAGATAAACTGGGCAGCTCACACTTCTCTGAGCTAATGAGTCAGCTCTCTTGCCACAGATTCAGGAGAACAGCACTGCATTGGGTTATGTTTGGAAAGTTTTATTTTCAGCTTTAAGGGACAGAAACTTAACTTTGTCAAATGAAATCTTAGATGCTGGATAGATAGGATAGATGCTGGAGAGGCATCTAATATAGGTATTAGTAAAACATTTCCTGAATAATGGCTTACTCTGACCCCTGTCTACAATATAATAATCAAAGTAACTCAAGTATAGGCAGGCATACACCATATATGCCCTGGCACAGAATTCTTAACTTCTTGCAGGTAATTTTTCTTAATGTGAGAGCAGCAAGAGTTTTTCTGTCTTCCTTTTATTAATATTTAACTTTTACTTGCCCAACATGGGACACCCTAATGAGGTCTGTATTTCAGAAAATGCTGAGCATCCTCCTTGTGAAAGTCAGATTCCTTTCAGGTGTCTCATATTAGGCACTACAAAAATTAAGGAACAAAAATACTAGAAAATGTTGGCCACATCATTAACACAACAAGTGAAGTTAAATTAACACATGGTCTGAAGGAACATTTACTTACATAGATTGGGACAATATTGTGGTTCAATTCATTCCTAACAAGGAAGTTTACGTTTGAGGGGAATAAAACTGGATTTGATCAGGTTTTGTGTTAAATTACTGTTCCTGTTTGATGATCTTAAGGGATGGATGATTTAAAAAAAACAATGTAGGGAGCACAATTATAGTTATCATGACTTTTTTTTTACACTGGATAAAGGAGTCACTGAAATATATGTATTATAGTTTGAATTCCTGAATACAACTCTGAAGCATTGTAGTTGCAAACTTTATTTATGGTGGACCTTTTTCATCTGGAAACGTGCTTACTATAGAGTCTTGTGAAAAGTGTCTTTTCTTTTTCATATAAAAATGTATTGGAGCTTGGCGCTTACCCCACTGAACATCAGGAGGAATATTTACTTCTTGCCACAAAGGAAGCACTCTATTTAGAAATCTGAATTCTGTTATGCATTTAAAAGCAATACGTCATACAAAATAAGTAGGCGCTTTCTGAAGCAGCACAGAGGACGGAGGTTGCTTGTTGTCAAGTGGGAGTTCCACACTTTGTAAACTTCTGATTGTAAGCCCTAGGCTGATACAGAGATATCGGCCTCAGGAAGGAAGGTGACAGCTGCAATGCTCACATGCTACGCTACTGTATATGCCTTGCTGAGCAATCCTCTAAGCATCACCCATGGCAGTTTGGAAACGTCCTCTCCAGAGCAGCCCAAAAGAAAGAACCTGAAAATATAGCAGGAGAGGAATAGCTGGGAAAAGGCAGTGACTAGTTTTGCTATTTTAGGCAGGCAAAGGACGAGGGTTTTATTTCAAAGTGTTATATATACTCTAAGTAACAGAAATATATTTTACAATCTATAAAACCAGTTATTAGAAATCCTTACAACTGTCAGTTGTTTTCAAATCCAATTCCCATTTTTTTTCTTATCCAGTGCCCATTGAAATCAACAGAAGGATTTCACTAGGTATTGATCAGGCCCATAAATAAATAATGATCATCCTTACTTTAACATACATTTTGTTTGTGTCTTGTATAGTCATCAAATTTTCATGAAGTTCTGAATGCAAACAATAGGTCTTTCAACAGGGGTTACATGCCTGTATTGAGAGGCAGAGTTTGCAGCTGATTTGCAGATTTATGAGTCCAGAATATTACCAATTCTATAATCTATTTATGATATTCCAGGGTGCAATCCAAGGGCTGTGTCACCACCTGCCCTGCAACCTTGGGTACCTTACGATGCTATGCTGTGAAAAATCCCAACCTGGGCCGCTCACAAGCAGCATGCAGGTCACACCTGCAGTGTCTGTGTAGCTGCATCCTGCCAGTACACTCCAGTTGCACTCTGGCTTCCATCGGCATTGGCTATCACTTGCAGGATGACTCTAACACACTCCCAATCACGGATTTTCCCCCAAAATGCACATTCTGTCCTGTCCAGCCCTCTCCTGGACAATCCAAATATTGGAGGTCCATTGCCTTTGTAAGGAATCAATGGACAACAGTTTGCTACTTCAAATGGAGTCACCCACACAGTTCAATTTAAAGACAACACTGGATTAGTTTTGATTAAAGAATAAAACAAGTTTATTTAACCACAAAGAGAGAGATTTTAAGTGAGTACAAGTATAAGGCTTTAAATGCAGAAATGGTTACAAGAGAAATAAAGATGAAACACGTTTAAAGTAACTAAAGCTTAACAAACTAGACTTGGTTCAAGGTAAAATCCTTAACACATGTTTCCAGCAAGAGGGCTGACCAAATTCTTAAGTCAGGATCTGCCCCCAAAGTTCAAAGGGCTAGTTCCTTTGTTTTCTCAGGTGAGAGAGAGAAAAAGAAAGAGAATTAAAATCTGGGGTGTTTTTGCGCGGCCTTTTATAGTCCAGTCACCTTTGAAATGCATTTTCCTGAGGGTTATCCCTAGATAAACTTCCTTCCAGCTGTGAGGACGGAGACATGGAGTCTCATGGTGAAAGAGGTTCCAGGCTCTTGTTTGTTAAAATACAAATAAATCTGTTCCTGCCCCCCTTATCTGGCAAAGAATGGTCACTTGACCGGTTATTGCCTATCAACTTTGATGACACCTGGCTAGAAGTGTCAGCTTGTCCTTTGTCTTTGAGAAACTTGTTTACCCACTCTCAAGCTAGTCCAATAAAAACATTTTAGTCATAAATTCATCTTATGTTCATAACTTTACAAATAATGTTGCTACATTCATTTCACCATGATATTATTGACCAGTGAGTTATGCATTTTCAAATGACACCTCACAAGGCATATTCTGTAAAAAGAGTATTACAGTGATGCGTAGGTTGTGAATACAGGGGTGCATTCCGTCACATGCTGAAATTTTGCTATCTAATCAGACTGGATCTCATGTTAGGCATTAGATTAAAATCACACATCTCCAATTCAGATCACCTTTGGAATGCAGGGGAAAGAAGATGTGCAGAGATGCAATTTCATTTTTAATAATCACTTTTTAAAATTGCTTATTTAAACAGTGGCTTTAACAGTATGTGTTAGCCTGTTTCATTTTAAAATAATATTTACTTTTAAATGTTAAAAATCTTTGATTTTTTCCTATGATTTTCAATGGCTAATTGCATTTCCTGTGTCCTAAACCACAACATCAGACTTTCTATTCATCATTCTTGATTAGAATATTTAAGGCATGTTTTGCTTTATGTCAATAATTTACTTCCCCTGTAGTTCAATGTAGTTATTAGGATATCTTTTTTATGCCCATACAGCTGGCAGGAGATTTTTCTTTAAGTATAACCCCACTGTTGGATTTTTCCTTTAACCTTTGTCGAGAGGTAATCAAAATTGTACAACTTTGGTGTCTTGATGATGATGATACTGATCTTGGCCATCATGTCCAGCCAGAAGTATGCAGGCAATGCTGACATTTCTGATAGGCTGACTATTTTCAATTCTTGCTCACAGGTTGCTTGGGGGATAGAGAAGTAGGAAAGGAAATTGGCCAGCCAAGTCAATGAGGAACATGGAAAAGGTCAGAGTGAATCAGGTACTGTACTGATTTTCACAGAATGTATGAAGGATTTTAAAACCTCATTCTTGTGAAAAAGATTGTAATAAGAACAGGAAATGGCACAAGATTTGAATCTTCAGATAAGGTTGTAAGGGGAGATAAATAAATATGGGTGAAATGTCACTAGCAAAGAAAAACATTGAGAATCTAATATGCATTTTGAAATTGGCACAGTATCATCAGATTCATATTGACTGACAGACCCACCAGTATTTTGAGTTGCTCAGCTGCTGCGTTTTGATTGGTAATTAAAAATAGCAATGACCACACATGGTTTTCCTGCGGTCATTAGTGGCTCCAAATATGTAGCAAAATTGTAAAGGTTATCCAGCATGATCCTGTACTATGCATGAGTTCTGTAAGAGTATCTAGGAAAGATCCTTGCATAAAAGCATGAGTAGTTACCCTGGTACCATCCATTCATGATCCTGGGACTTTTTCCAATATAGATTACTATTAATTCCTACAAAGTGGGGCCTTAAAATTCAACATAGGGGGTCAACATTCAATTGTAGGCAGATACATCTCAAATCAATAGAATTATTGCACTTGATTACAACAGATCTGAATTGGGCTCACTCTGGAGACTTTCCATTGACTTCAATAGACTTTGGATCAGGTTCTGAGTACACATGATAATAATATGATAGTCCGAGGGCTGAGAAATATGTATGCACTTAGAGTATCTTAGAAGGATGATAATCATCCCCTTTTATGGAGGATACTGTACAGCCTCCCTTATATAGCTCTCCCCAAGGAGCTGATTTTCATTCTAAGTAGGGATTATTCAAGTCACTCGTTGAATTGATAGTGCAGAATTGCACAGAATTAATTGGAAAATTGGCAGATTCCAGCTGCACTGATCTATGTACACCTCCAGCCAAGGTAGAAGAAATGCTCCTTAGATTCTTGGCTTCAGAGGAGGACTAAGGCTCTAGCTAACATGGACACCTGCATTCAGGAAATCTTAATTAAACCTTCCTGAATACAAATTACAAGATGAGCGTTGAAAGTATTTACAGCACCTGGATGCCCATGCCAAAATGTATTAAATTTTCTACATTTTCAAGGGAAATAATTTGGTTTGAAATGGATTTGAATAGCGGCCTAATGATATCGGCTGATCAAATGATTCCATTGTTTTAGTACTATTTAAAACTATCAGCTGATGTTCTGTATTTATACCGCTCGCACCACTGAAGAAAGAGCTCAGCACAATACTAATTGCATGACTGATGTCAAGCGTTTTAGGTGCACCCAGATACAACATACCTGCCAGGTACATCCTAACAGGTCATTGATTTCAGTGGGAAAATACCAGAACACAGCAGGTGAAAAAGAAGAGGTTACAATCTTTCACAAAGGATTGGCACATGTATTTGATTGCTTCTCTTCCTATAAGACAGTTGAGAAACCTTCTCCAGAAGAGCTAGATGGATCCTGATAAATGGAGTAAAGAAGTAAAGAACATGGAGAAGCTGGACGGACTGTATCTTCTATCATGGCTTCAGACTCTCCGTTCTCCTGTGAACTCTTATTTTATTAGATCTGCATGTTATGGCAAAAAATGCCACCAGAAGCAGGCCATGTGGCTCTCACTGACCTCAGTAAGTGTATAACCAACACTACCTGGCCCTTAAGTGATGGGTTTGCTCAGTACCTTGCAGCGCCCGGGGCCACAAAAAATTTTATATGAAAAATATAATGGGCCACATTGTTGGAAAATGTGTCTAAAATGCATACGCAAACATTCAGTTTAATATTATTATCCTGGGTGCAGCTGCAGAACCACCAAATGTCCTGAGACTTTGGGAAACTTCTGAGGAAACCTTCAGAAGCTTGAGGCTCAGGCCAAAATCCTGAGGATAGGACTTATGCCAAATATTGTATAAACTTTAACCAATTTTATATGACATGCAGGAAACCATCCATGCTTCACCAAACTGCACAGAAGAAAATATAATCCTGACACAGGCTGTATGCTAATTGTGCCATCCCCTCCAGTAAAGAGCAGAGTCCACTGTTTATCCTTTGTCTCTCCTTCCTTTGAAAAGACTCAATCTTTGGTAATCCTCGAACTCTGCATTCATTCAGGGGTGCTGGAACAATTTGTATAGTGGGGATGCTGACAGGGCTGGCTCCAGGGTTTTGGCCACCCCAAGCAGCCAAAAAAAAAAAGCTGCGATCGCGATCTGCGGCAGCAATTCGGCGGGAGATCCTTCGCGCCGAGCGGGAGTGAGGGACCGTCCGCCGAATTGCCGCCGAACACCTGGACGTGCCGCCCCTCTCTGGAGCGGCCGCCCCAAGCACCTGCTTGCCAGGCTGGTGCCTGGAGTTGGCCCTGGATGCTGAGAACCATTGAACCAAACTGTAAAGCCTGTATATGATGGAAACCACTTCAAGCTAGGGGGTGCGGCAGCACCCTCATTTGTCACTAGTTCCAGCACCTGTGTGTTCATTCAGATTTTGCAATGATTGAATGGAGAAAAACTTGCTACATTAAACTCAAGGACCCAAATCCATCCTGGGTGTAACTCCATTGACTCCAGGTCTCCCTGCTGTTCCTTACGGGGGGGGGGGGGGGAAAGGCTTTTGAAAATATTGAAATCACCCACTTAAGAATGTGCTAACCAGTCAGAGAGGATGCCCTTAATTTCAGTGGCTTCAACAATCCACCAAAACAGAAGTATCAGAGGGGTAGCCGTGTTAGTCTGAATCTGTAAAAAGCAACAGAGGGTCCTGTGGCACCTTTGAGACTAACAGAAGTACTGGGAGCATAAGCTTTCGTGGGTAAGAACCTCACTTCTTCAGATGCAAGTAATGGAAATCTCCAGAGGCAGGTATATATCAGTGTGGAGATAACGAGGTTAGTTCAATCAGGGAGGGTGAGGTGCTCTGCTAGCAGTTGAGGTGTGAACACCAAGGGAGGAGTAACTGTTTCTGTAGTTGGATAGCCATTCACAATCTTTGTTTAATCCTGATCTGATGGTGTCAAATTTGCAAATGAACTGGAGCTCAGCAGTTTCTCTTTGGAGTCTGGTCCTGAAGTTTTTTTGCTGTAAGATGGCAACCTTTACATCTGCTATTGTGTGGCCAGGGAGGTTGAAGTGTTCTCCTACAGGTTTTTGTATATTGCCATTCCTGATATCTGACTTGTGTCCATTTATCCTCTTGCGTAGTGACTGTCCAGTTTGGCCAATGTACATAGCAGAGGGGCATTGCTGGCATATGATGGCATATATAACATTGGTGGACGTGCAGGTGAATGAGCCGGTGATGTTGTAGCTGATCTGGTTAGGTCCAGTGATGGTGTTGCTGGTGTAGATATGTGGGCAGAGTTGGCATCGAGGTTTGTTGCATGGGTTGGTTCCTGAGTTAGAGTTGTTATGGTGCGGTGCGTGGTTGCTGGTGAGAATATGCTTAAGGTTGGCAGGTTGTCTGTGGGCGAGGACTGGCCTGCCTCCCAAGGTCTGTGAAAGTGAGGGATCATTGTCCAGGATGGGTTGTAGATCACTGATGATGCGTTGGAGAGGTTTAAGCTGAGGACTGTAGGTGATGGCCAGTGGAGTTCTGTTGGTTTCTCTTCTGGGCCTGTCTTGTAGCAGGAGGCTTCTGGGTACACGTCTGGCTCTGTTGATTTGTTTCTTTATTTCCTTGTGTGGGTATCGTAGTTTTGAGAATGCTAGGTGAAGATCTTGTAGGTGGTGGTCTCTGTCTGAGGGGTTGGAGCAGATGCGATTGTACCTCAGTGCTTGGCTGTAGACGATGGATCGTGTGGTGTGACCGGGGTGGAAGCTGGAGGCATGAAGGTAGGCATAGCGGTCGGTGGGTTTTCGGTATAGGGTGGTGTTAATGTGGCCATCGCTTATTTGTACGGTGGTGTCCAGGAAGTGGACCTCCCGTGTAGATTGGTCCAGGCTGAGGTTGATGGTGGGGTGGAAGCTGTTGAAAGCATGGTGGAATTCTTCCAGGGCCTCCTTCCCATGGGTCCAGATGATGAAGATGTCATCAATATAGCGTAGGTAGAGAAGGGGCATGAGTGGACGGGAGCTGAGGAAGCGTTGTTCCAGGTCAGCCATAAAAATGTTGGCATATTGTGGGGCCATGCGGGTGCCCATAGCGGTGCCACTGGTCTGGAGGTATATATTGTCACCAAATTTGAAATAATTGTGCGTGAGGATAAAGTCACAGAGCTCAGCAATAAGTTGTGCTGTGTCATCATCAGGGATACTGTTCCTGACAGCTTGTATTCCATCTGTATGTGGGATGTTTGTGTAGAGAGCCTCTACATCCATGGTGGCTAGGATGGTGTTTTCTGGGAGGTCACCAATGCATTGTAGTTTCCTCAGGAAATCTGTGGTGTCACGGAGGTAGCTGGGAGTGCTGGTGGCGTAGGGTCTGAGTAGGGAGTCCACATATCCAGACAGTCCTTCAGTGAGAGTGCCAATGCCCGAGATGATGGGGCGTCCAGGATTTCCAGGTTTGTGGATCTTAGGTAGTAGATAGAATAACCCCGGTCGGGGCTCTAAGGGTATGTTGATTTGTTCCTGTGTTAGTGTAGGGAGTGTCCTGAGTAGATGGTGTAGTTTCTTAGTGTATTCCTCAGTGGGATCTGAGGAAAGCGGCCTGTAGAATTGGGTATTGGAGAGTTGTCTGGCAGCCTCCTTCTAGTAGTCAGACCTGTTCATGATGACAACAGCACCTCCTTTATCAGCTTCTTTGATGATAATGTCAGGGTGGTTTCTGAGGCTGTGGATGGCATTGCGTTCTGCACGACTTAGGTTATGAGGCAAGCGATGTTGTTTTTCCACAATTTCTGCCTGTGCACGTCGGCGGAAGCATTCTATGTATAGGTCCAGACTGTCATTTCGACCCTCAGGAGGAGTCCATGTGGAGTTCTTCTTCCTGTGTTGTTGGTGGGAGGGTATCTGTGTATCAGTGCGCTGTTCAGTGTTATCATGAAAGTATTCTTTGAGTCGGAGGCGGCAAAAGTAGGCTTCCAGATCACCACAGAACTGTATCATGTTCGTGGGGGTGCTGGGGCAAAAGGAGAGTCCCCGAGATAGGACAGACTCTTCTGCTGGGTTGAGTGTGTAACTGGATAAATTGACGATATTGCTGGGTGAGTTAGGGGTACCCCTGTGGCCCCATGTGGCAGGTAGGATTTTAGACAGCTTACGGTCCTTTTTCCTTTGTAGAGAGGTGAAGTGTGTAATGTAGATCTCCTGTCTTATTTTAGTAAAGTCCGTTTGAGTGGAGGGTTGGTTATTTATGAGAGTCTCCAGGTTGGAGAGCTCTTTCTTGATGTTTTTCTGTTTGCTGTATAGGATGCTGATCAGGTGGTTCCTCAGTTTCTTTGATAACGTATGGCATAATCTCTCACTGTGGTCTGTGCAGTATGTAGATAGCAATGGATTTTTCACCTTCAGTCCATTTGGTATGATGTCCATCTGTTTGCATTTGGAAAGGAAGATGATACCTTTGGACCAGACTCCAAAGAGAAACTGCTGAGCTCCAGTTCATTTGCAAATTTGACACCATCAGATCAGGATTAAACAAAGACTGTGAATGGCTATCCAACTACAGAAACAGTTTCTCCTCCCTTTGTGTTCACACCTCAACTGCTAGCAGAGCACCTCACCCTCCCTGATTGAACTAACCTCGTTATCTCCACACTGATATATACCTGCCTCTGGAGATTTCCATTACTTGCATCTGAAGAAGTGAGGTTCTTACCCACGAAAGCTTATGCTCCCAGTACTTCTGTTAGTCTCAAAGGTGCCACAGGACCCTCTGTTGCTTTTTACAGATTCAGACTAACACGGCTACCCCTCTGATACTTGACACCATGCAAGGCACTGCATTTAGCCGTATGGAATGGAAATCTATCAACCTCATGAAGAAACTTGCACAAATACAGACAGATATCCTGAAGTTTTTTTGCTGTAAGATGGCAACCTTTACATCTGCTATTGTGTGGCCAGGGAGGTTGAAGTGTTCTCCTACAGGTTTTTGTATATTGCCATTCCTGATATCTGACTTGTGTCCATTTATCCTCTTGCATAGTGACTGTCCAGTTTGGCCAATGTACATAGCATGAAACTTGCACAAATACAGACAGATATCATCTTCCTTTCCAAATGCAAACAGATGGACATCATACCAAATGGACTGAAGGTGAAAAATCCATTGCTATCTACATACTGCACAGACCACAGTGAGAGATTATGCCATACGTTATCAAAGAAACTGAGGAACCACCTGATCAGCATCCTATACAGCAAACAGAAAAACATCAAGAAAGAGCTCTCCAACCTGGAGACTCTCATAAATAACCAACCCTCCACTCAAACGGACTTTACTAAAATAAGACAGGAGATCTACATTACACACTTCACCTCTCTACAAAGGAAAAAGGACCGTAAGCTGTCTAAAATCCTACCTGCCACATGGGGCCACAGGGGTACCCCTAACTCACCCAGCAATATCGTCAATTTATCCAGTTACACACTCAACCCAGCAGAAGAGTCTGTCCTATCTCGGGGACTCTCCTTTTGCCCCAGCACCCCCACGAACATGATACAGTTCTGTGGTGATCTGGAAGCCTACTTTTGCCGCCTCCGACTCAAAGAATACTTTCATGATAACACTGAACAGCGCACTGATACACAGATACCCTCCCACCAACAACACAGGAAGAAGAACTCCACATGGACTCCTCCTGAGGGTCGAAATGACAGTCTGGACCTATACATAGAATGCTTCCGCCGACGTGCACAGGCAGAAATTGTGGAAAAACAACATCGCTTGCCTCATAACCTAAGTCGTGCAGAACGCAATGCCATCCACAGCCTCAGAAACCACCCTGACATTATCATCAAAGAAGCTGATAAAGGAGGTGCTGTTGTCATCATGAACAGGTCTGACTACTAGAAGGAGGCTGCCAGACAACTCTCCAATACCCAATTCTACAGGCCGCTTTCCTCAGATCCCACTGAGGAATACACTAAGAAACTACACCATCTACTCAGGACACTCCCTACACTAACACAGGAACAAATCAACATACCCTTAGAGCCCCGACCGGGGTTATTCTATCTACTACCTAAGATCCACAAACCTGGAAATCCTGGACGCCCCATCATCTCGGGCATTGGCACTCTCACTGAAGGACTGTCTGGATATGTGGACTCCCTACTCAGACCCTACGCCACCAGCACTCCCAGCTACCTCCGTGACACCACAGATTTCCTGAGGAAACTACAATGCATTGGTGACCTCCCAGAAAACACCATCCTAGCCACCATGGATGTAGAGGCTCTCTACACAAACATCCCACATACAGATGGAATACAAGCTGTCAGGAACAGTATCCCTGATGATGACACAGCACAACTTATTGCTGAGCTCTGTGACTTTATCCTCACGCACAATTATTTCAAATTTGGTGACAATATATACCTCCAGACCAGTGGCACCGCTATGGGCACCCGCATGGCCCCACAATATGCCAACATTTTTATGGCTGACCTGGAACAACGCTTCCTCAGCTCCCGTCCACTCATGCCCCTTCTCTACCTACGCTATATTGATGACATCTTCATCATCTGGACCCATGGGAAGGAGGCCCTGGAAGAATTCCACCATGCTTTCAACAGCTTCCACCCCACCATCAACCTCAGCCTGGACCAATCTACACGGGAGGTCCACTTCCTGGACACCACCGTACAAATAAGCGATGGCCACATTAACACCACCCTATACCGAAAACCCACCGACCGCTATGCCTACCTTCATGCCTCCAGCTTCCACCCCGGTCACACCACACGATCCATCGTCTACAGCCAAGCACTGAGGTACAATCGCATCTGCTCCAACCCCTCAGACAGAGACCACCACCTACAAGATCTTCACCTAGCATTCTCAAAACTACGATACCCACACAAGGAAATAAAGAAACAAATCAACAGAGCCAGACGTGTACCCAGAAGCCTCCTGCTACAAGACAGGCCCAGAAGAGAAACCAACAGAACTCCACTGGCCATCACCTACAGTCCTCAGCTTAAACCTCTCCAACGCATCATCAGTGATCTACAACCCATCCTGGACAATGATCCCTCACTTTCACAGACCTTGGGAGGCAGGCCAGTCCTCGCCCACAGACAACCTGCCAACCTTAAGCATATTCTCACCAGCAACCACGCACCGCACCATAACAACTCTAACTCAGGAACCAACCCATGCAACAAACCTCGATGCCAACTCTGCCCACATATCTACACCAGCAACACCATCACTGGACCTAACCAGATCAGCTACAACATCACCGGCTCATTCACCTGCACGTCCACCAATGTTATATATGCCATCATATGCCAGCAATGCCCCTCTGCTATGTACATTGGCCAAACTGGACAGTCACTACGCAAGAGGATAAATGGACACAAGTCAGATATCAGGAATGGCAATATACAAAAACCTGTAGGAGAACACTTCAACCTCCCTGGCCACACAATAGCAGATGTAAAGGTTGCCATCTTACAGCAAAAAAACTTCAGGACCAGACTCCAAAGAGAAACTGCTGAGCTCCAGTTCATTTGCAAATTTGACACCATCAGATCAGGATTAAACAAAGACTGTGAATGGCTATCCAACTACAGAAACAGTTTCTCCTCCCTTGGTGTTCACACCTCAACTGCTAGCAGAGCACCTCACCCTCCCTGATTGAACTAACCTCGTTATCTCCACACTGATATATACCTGCCTCTGGAGATTTCCATTACTTGCATCTGAAGAAGTGAGGTTCTTACCCACGAAAGCTTATGCTCCCAGTACTTCTGTTAGTCTCAAAGGTGCCACAGGACCCTCTGTTGCTTTTTACAAAACAGAAGTGTTCTTCACTTTTTAATCAGATGAAAGTATTTTTATAGACACTTTTTTGAACATTTCTGGAGGTACCACCAAAGGATTCCTAAAGTTATTGACTTCAAAATCCTCATATTGACGAAAGAGCCTTCTACCCATTTTCCGTTATTTTGCCGGTTTGAGCCTTTTTAGGCCTGTTCTGGAAATGGAGCTGTTTCAGACTTTCAGAGGTGAAGTGGAGAGCTCCAGCACTAACTGAAGAAAAGTATCTGTGTTTGGCTCTTCATTTCATACTGTATATAATATTACACAGATGGTACTGGACATTAGCCAAACTGGCTCTAGCATGATTCCCTCTGGCGGATGCTGGCAGGGTAGCTCCAGGATGGTGTTCTCTCTTTCTCTCTCTCTCTTTACATTCTGTGACTTTCTCCCTAGATCAAATGTTTTTCTGGCAAAGCATGTCCAACATAATTAATAATACCATTTGCTTCGAGCCTACACTTTTACTTTCCTTAGACTTCTCATCTTTTGGAAGTTCTTACTTCTACACTGCCTCTGAGGGTTCCCCTGGCAAGTCCCACTGCCAAGAGGAAAAAAAAACTATGTCATTGAATATCTAAGGAGCCTTTTTACTGTTTTTGAATGGGTACAAGGTACATCTTTAATTGCCAGCTCTGAAAGAAGCTCCTATATGCCAAGGGAAACGTCATGAAGTTCCAATTAAGCTGGAGTTCAGTTTTATGAGCTGAAAACTTAACTCCACACGTGGACTATGAGATTTTGGCTTTAACTTGAAGGCCTCTAAAGGACTGGTTCTCCATTACCTACCAGAGCTTCTGTCTCAGTTTATACTGTTGCCCCTTTGACCAAGTGGTAGACAGAATTTGGGCCTTGCAAGATAGTTTCCCGTTGGGTGAGAAATCGGTGAGACAGAGTCAGAGACATTTTGTAAATAAACTAATGACACTACATAAATACTCTAAGGTCCTGGTTCCCTGACTGGTAGCAAGAACAAACAACATACAGTCCGCTCTGCAGCTGCTGAATCCTCAGGCCAGGCACCGTGGCCCAATCCCACAAAACAGTTCTGTTTGTCTCCAGGGACCTGCGTAGACTCTCTGCTGATTGTCTATGCAACACTTTTGTCCGAGTTCCCACCCCTGAATTTGAAACATGGAAAAACCCCAATAGTGCCACACTCCCCTCCTTGTCTGCAGCTGTTTTTTACTACAAAAAGGAGCTTCAGCTGAGTGCTTAATTCACTTTAAGAAAGCCTGTGATCCCCTTTGCTGCCAAGACCCTTAGGCTTTGTCTGCACAGCCCACGGCAGCCAGCCTGGGTCAACAGGCTCAGGATCACAGGGTGCATACTACCGTGCCAAAAATAGCCTAGTGAGAGGGATGGGCTTCAGAGCCTAAGCCACAGCCCGAGCTCCATCTTCAAAGTGCTGTCTACACAGTTGGTTTTAGAGCACTAGCACAAGCCCAGCTTGCCCAAATCTCTCCACACAAGCTGGGAGTCTCACTGCTGCTGGCTGTGTAGATACCCCCTTAATGGTGGGTCATTAACACCTTTCATAACAATACTGTCCCATGCTCATAGGTATGAGTGGATGAGGCTATTTGAGCTTACACGGGCATGAGGCATTGCCTGTATCTTTGTTTCTGTGGCCGCGTGACTGTGGAGAGACTTCCCTTTTGATCTGAGGATCAACTCAGAATCAACACTTTTTTTTCGCAAACAACATTAAAAAAACCCTTTCTATTTCAGAAGGCTTTTAGTATTTCACCTTCATTTTAAGTTTGGTTTTATACTGATTTTGATTGTTTTCATCTTGTATCTTTGAAGTCCTTTTATCTGTATTTCTTTAATTGTAAAGTGTCTAAGATACTATAAAAGTGATATGTATATATTACTGTTACGGATTCTTGTATTCTTCTGATACAAGCTTGAACATGCATTCAACAAAGAGGATTTTGTCCTACTGCTTTATACTATTTGTTGCCATTTTTCATAAGCCAAAAATTTTGCAGAGCCAATAAAATGTTAATTATAAAATGAAATAGGCCACTATACAAGTACCTAGGTTCAATAGCATAGGAAAATGGTGAGCTCAATGACAAACTCATAAACAGAACTGGAAAGGCATGAACTAAATGGAGAGAAGTGAGCATAATGATCTGCAATAGGAGAATGCCTATCTAATTGAAAATAATATATACAAGATGCTAATTAGTCCTGCACTTTGTTATGGCGCCAAATGCTGGGCACTAAGAAGAAACAGCAGCAGATCTTGAATACATTGGAAATGAAAATATTCAGATGAGGGCTTGGAGTTACAAGGATGGACCATGTTTGGAAAAAACAAAATAGGGGAAGTGTGAAGATGATACCCGTGATAGAAAAACAGAGGGAATCCAGATGGCTTGGGCATGAGAAAAGAATAGTGGTAGACTGTAGGAAACTGGATGTTAAACTAAACTTAGAAATAGAGGGTAAGAGAAGGGTTGGAAGATCTAAAACTAAATGGATGGATAGATATATATAAAAGGATGTGATTAGCTGCGGAGTTTCTGAGGAACTGCTTCAAGACACACTGGAATGGAGAAAAAGGACCCAAAGAGCTAATCCCATATAGATGGGACCAAGGCTAGGAGAAAAATAGCCCAGTATACAGAAGCAGAGAGAGAAACTTTTACCAACAAATAGTGACAATACTTGCAGATACAGGTATCTAACAATTTTTAATGGTTAGCAGTCCAGCATCAGTGGCAATGGGCAAGGTGATTTAAATAAGATAAAAACTGACCCAAGCCTTCTCCCAAAATTTGAACTGAATTTTGTTGGAAGTTCATAAAGTTTTATATATGTGTGTCGCCAACCTCAAGCATAGGTATTGGTGTCAACGCTACCTAATATATACACACACATAATGTATATCACCCTAGAAACTGTTCATGCTGCATTTCCAATTGGATCCAAGCATAAAGTAGTAGAAATCTTTTGAGAAAACCTGTTCCAGTTTGGTAGATTCAAGGGATCATGAGAGTTATTTACGTCAACTTTAACTAAACTATATCTGGGTAGTAGTCATCTGAACAGAATCGCTGAGCCTTTTGGCGGTTGGGACGTCACTCATCTCCATCACCTAGTATCTTAATATTCTGTTAGGCACAAATGGCTAACATGACAGTAAGAAAAGGAAATACACAGATAAGATGTTATGCAGAGCTTTGAGCAAAGATTACAGTTTCCCCCCCATGTGTTTTAATTCTTTCCTGTACAAGCTGAACAGCTCATTAGAAGCATGAACCCAAGATCCGATCTCAGCTTTGACTTACTTTTCCTGGGAAAAGTTTTCAAGGTTGAATTTGCTAAAATTGGTGACATCTAACGTTACCTGGATCTAATTCATGCTGTTCATTTTACTGTTAACCAAGGGAGCGATTCAGTGGAAGTTACTGTCCCTCTGTTACACAATAATTCAGCCCAACTAGAAAATCTGTTATTTAGGAGATAATTTTAGTTTGCATTTGATGTTACAAGGCAATAAATGGCTCCTTTCTGTATTCTCAGAGTTTACCTTGCACATTTATGAGGCCATTTATCGCCCAGTGTACTTAGAACTAAGTTAAATTATCACTACTGTATCAAATCTACACTTAGAAAAACATGTTTTATTCATCCCTTTCTTTATTTTTTTATTTTTCCTCCCTCCCCTTCAGCTGCCAGATCTGCTGAAGAGCTTATTTTCTCCGTGTTGCTTTTCCAGTAGAGTTAGAGCAAATCATATTAAAGGAGCAAAACATTTTGCATGTTAATGGCTACTGGGTTTTATTAGCTACTTGATTTTAATTGGTTAAAATTTTGTAGTTTCTTTTTTCCTTGGGGAAAAAAATGTGCTCTTGCTACAATCAATTTTGTTAAAAGGATAATTAATTGCTGCTATATATAAAATGAAGTGGTTCACTTACTAAAATACTCTATTCTGGAGCCTAACCAGCTTACAATATCCATTATGTTAAAATCACCCAAACTTCAAATTCCCTCATATACGTGGAAAATAACGTTAGGTGTGCAGTTCCCTTTGCTTTCCTTCAAGAAACATGAATAGAATGAATGACGTGGGTAGGGATTGGATAGTTTGCTATGTAGATTGATATAAAACGTTTCTTTTGAAATGCAAAAAATGACCCATCTCTTATTATTTTCCATTGTACAGTACTGTCTTATAATATATGTCAATATGGCACAGGCTGTAGTTTTACGACTTCACTGTGTGTTGAACACACCCAACACCTCACAGGATTGGACCTTTATTTTGTACGCCAGTGGTTCTCAAACTCTTTTCTTTGCGGACCACTTGAAAATTGCTGAGGGTCTCTGCAGACCACTTAATGATCTTTCCAAATGTTGTTTGTACCGTTAGCTAACTATTATAAAACGCTTTGGATAAAAGTGCTATATAAAAATAATAATAAACTTTTTTTGTTCTACAAATAAAAGCACACACTTTTCATATTTTAATATAAGTAGTTTTACCTTTCTAATATGACGGATGTGCGCTCTCTCCCCTGCCTTGGCAGCCCCCAAGCTGGGGCTGGGAAGGAGGGGTGTGTGTGTCTTATTCTCTCTCCCTCACCACAGCAGCTCCTGAGATGGGGCTGGGAAGGAGAGGGGTCTCTCCTCCACCACAGCAGCCACAGAGCTGAGGCTGGGAAAGAAGGCCTTCTGTCCCTGGCAACCACCATCCTGGAGCTGGGGAAAGTCTTTATCTGGCCGCCGCAACCCTGCACATCCCAAATTCCCCCCACCCGCTCTTCTCACCTGACTGCCCCCTCCCACCTACCCCATATTCCCCCCAAAGCCACCACCTCACCTTACATGTGCGTCTTCTCCAGGGTCTAGGCACCTAATTAGTGGAGCCATGCCTGCGTGGCTCCACTAATTAGGTGGGTGGCCCTTCATTCTCTCGTGTGCGTCTGCTCAGGCATGCACCTTAGAGGGTGTGGACCACCTGAATGGAGTGGTCTGCGAACCACAATTTGAGAACCTCTGCTGTACACCATTTATACTGGCAAAGCATCAAAGCTGGTTAAGTTGTCCAAACATGGAGTTTCATGCCTAACTAACCTGATAAGGGGCATTTATGTGCTCATTGGGCTTTCAAAAAAGGTGCTAGGTGGCTGTGCACCTTGGGAAGATATTGCATGACTATTTGGGCATTGTGGGGATAGCTATAGGGTTAGGTGTACAGGGATTTTCTAATGGTGTGGGAAGGAACCTAACAAGAATTAAGGCGCATAGCAGGCTATCTAAGATTTTAGATGTTGGTGTCCAGTCTGTGCTACAGAGGCTGCTTGTGGGGTAATCCCATCTTCTAAGAGTAGAAAGATAGACAGTCCAAGAAACACAGACAGAGGTATTAAAATTATTTTTTTATCTAATAAAGGTTTAAAGAAGGGTAAGGATGGGGATTGTAAAGATGTGTATTACTACCTGAGCAGGAAATTATACTGCCAACTCAAAGGGTAGACATACCCTAAGGCGTGCACACACACACTATATACTCATACACCGTATACTCCGCTGTGGGGTGACGGTTTGTCAGTCCAGTCCCCCTGTTCCATGTTGAGCCGTCTGCTGGACTGACTGGAGCACCAATGTCTCCCCTTGGAAAACAGCCTTTTGGCCTTCCTTTTCCCCTCAGCCCCTAGCTGGAGCTCCTCTTTCCAGCCTCTGCACATTCAGTTGCCTTCTTCTTTACCTCATTGTGGAGGTAGTCCACCACTATTGATTAATTTCGTCCAGCTCTCTGGAGCCCACAGTATTTACATCTCTGTCCCTAATCTCTGCTTATGGCTTACCCACAGTTAAGCAGACCTGTCCCTGAAGAGGAAGGTGATGTGCTGCTGGAACCTGTAGTATCAATATTTTGACTTTTTCCTGGAAGGTGGGGGGGTCACCTTCCTTCTGGACTCATTCAGATTCAGGTTTAGTAAATGGCAACAGCAAAGCAAACTTCCTTGGTTTCCCCTGCCCTTGTTATCAAGTAGCTCTTATCTGAGTTAGAGCTGCTGCCGGTTTTGATATTTACAGGCTAAAGAGGTTCTTTTCACAGCACTGACAGCCAGCAAGTACAGGAAGCTAATTTGTAAAACCAGGTCTTTATTTAACCATGCTATTTAGAGTAACACAACACACTATTTATAATTATACATCAGGTAAAATCGAGAGTCAGACAGAGCCTTTCAACTGCTCTAATGCAACTCATAGAAATCCTTTCCATGGGGATCTGATGAGGCACTTTGGTAACACCTTCCCCATTTCCAGATGCTGCCTATTTTGTCACTCACGATTATAGATGCTTTTCAACATGCTCATTTCTTTGTGTAGATTGCAGTGACTTTAAGTCAGTACATTTTGTCTTTGCAGATCAGTCCACTATGACAAATGCAGCATTAAATGTATGTGATTCAATTCTGAACATTATTAATACATTACTGGGAAATGTTTCGACTATGAATACCTGTATATTTTGTCAAATGCAAAGCGCTCACAAAAAGAGCTAGTGTGATTGTGTGTGTATATGTGTGTGTGTGTGTGTGTGTATATATATATATATATATATATATACGAAGAGAATATGCTTCAAAAGCTTTTATATATGACGCATGTATATCTATATATGAAGAGAATAAGCTTCAAAAGCACTGAAGATAACATACTGGCAGTGTTACCTATTATATTTTAATAATGCCTCCCTGCTAATATCAAACACACACTCCACAGTGCACCTCATGCAATGTATACTATTTTAATCACCATATTTCATTAGATTGGAAAAGCAGGCATGTGCTAGCAATACATTATCTCATTACATTAGATTAGCATCAGTATATAACTTTAGCAACAATTCAAGCTCTGTGAAAAGTCTTTAAAAAAAGAAAGTGAAATGGGTGAATTTTGGTTTATTTGATGATTCGCTGAAGGGAATAAGAACCACTTTGGCCACAGCCAAATGTTGCCAATTCCGCCCCCCCCCCCAGCCCCTTCCAAATAGTTTTCTCTTATGCCATAAGCTCTTTGTGTGCAAAATGAAGTTGTTCCATATCCAACAAAGGCAATTAAAGAAAAGATACAGTACAAATGTTCAAGAAAAGCCAGTAACAATTCAATAATTGTCTTTAAACATCCACATTGTGTCTTCAACATATTTCCATAAGGGACCTTCTAAAATAGCTAGAGAAGCTCAAGAAAGCTCCTTAAAAACCTTTATTCTTTAGCGCAGGCAATAGAAAGAGGCACACAGAGAAAGGGAGACCATGATCTTGGAAATGACTCTACACAGGGTGGAGATTAATTATTGTCTTGACTGTTGACAAAGATTAATTACTTTTTAATATTATTATTATTATGTTACTATTTATTTTTTGTTACTATGTAAGCAGTAACTTGTTACTTCTTTGGTCCTACTGTGATTCTGGCTTTCAGTGGTAGGATCACGATGGTGGTGAGACAGTCCAATTCTCTGATCTAGCAACTTCTGCCTGGTACTGCCCCTGGGAGGAAAAACTTTACAAGTGTCTCTGCCTGGTATGGGTGGTTAGCTCCCCTGGACAAGTGCCAACTATTGAGAGGATGAGCCATGGAAGCAGGTACTCAGATACTACTGGGTCAGTGGTTCAAAAATGGAGTTGGGGCAACAAGGAATGGAGCCAGTTGGAGGAGCCAAAGGGCCACACACTCACCTCCATGTGCTCATCTAGATTGGGAAGTAATTCCCAATAGGGGCTGTGCTGTCCTGTCCTGTGTTAGTATTTTGGTCCCCACTGTGGTAACAGAAGTAACCTATTAATTATTTGTATTGAGCTGTTGATGTACAGGGTGTTTTACCGCAGTACAATACTCTAAGACAAGGTATTTGCTCCAATGCTTTATAATGTGTTCAGTAGGGGTTGCCTGCATCTCTCTTTCTGGAGTCATAAAGTAATCACATAATACGACCAGATCCTCAGCTGGGTGTAAATTGGCACAGCTCCATTGAAGTCAATTGGGCTATACTGATTTTACACCAGCCTCGGAATCAACCTGTAGTTTCAAGCTGTCGAGTGGTTTTTGGAAATGGCCATGTAATTTGTGGTACATGGTATCACCCAAAGAGCTAACAAAAGAACTTTAAAATTCCAGAAATAGGATGAGGCTAGGGAGCCATTATAACTGCTGTCTATATCACTTGCAGTTTCATTAAAAAAAAGGTGTGATTAAGAGAAGGTATAGTAGCATGAAAACGTTCAGTAACCAACTGCTACTGAGGAGTTGCATTCCTGAACACAGACATGAATTTTTTGTCATGTCTCTGTACTCTGTAATTAAATTTTCATTGAATGGCTGGGTCTGACTATTATAATGTGATCACTTACACTCGTGTGTGTAATTGATTAGAACAATAATGAGTTTCAATGAACAGGACCCCCCACCAGTAATGAACTCCAAGGAATTTCTAGGACAAAAATTCATTTGAGAGGAAGACAGACATAAAGACAGATTATTGTAAGCACAAGCTCTGTGCACACCTATGTATAAATAATAAATATATCACAGGGAAATGTCAGATGCTGCAGCATTGCATGATGTGGAGCTAATCTGCATACCAGTATGTTGGAAGAAAAGCGGTCTTAAAAATGACACTAACTGAGCTACTCACAGAGAACAATTTATCTGGTGAACGTAGTTCCTCTTCTACTTGTGATTTATTCACAAACAGATCTAAATTTTCATGAATTTATTATTCACTAATGAAGTATATGAGTACAACATATCAGCCTATAGTTTGGTTTGGGACTATAAACTGTGATTATATTTTTTGAGTATTTGTACTGTGTTATTGGTTAGGTAAACTGCATAGTATTGTTTCCGATCTCTGATCGGATGACACAAAGAGTTTTCAGGATGGCTACCAAACATCTCCAGTACAAATATTTCAAAACGTTCTCATTCCTTGAACATCATACCTAACAAAAATCTACTTGTGTTGTGCAAGTGTTTGCAGAAAACGATTAAGTGAGGTTGCAAATACTATCAAAGCTAATTCATAGTTTATATTTGAACAAATGTTTGTGGTATTCAGCCAGCTCTAGTAAAAAATAATGCATAAGATAGATCAGATGTACCAGGTTTATGGCTTATTTGAACCACTGGTGATTCAGGCACTACATTTTATAAGATTGTATAAAATTCTGGTCAAGTAAACTATATCAGAGTTTCAAAAGATCCTGTGATGTCTAAGTTTTACCCTCCAGACATTTTAAATAAATAACCTGTCGCCCTGTTGGTAAAACCGATTTACTAGAGTACTATAGGTCAAAAAATGTCCTGCTGCAGGAATGTTTCAGTGTTCCTAAAATGAGCTATTGCAGAATTTCAGCTCTGTGAAAAATTGCAATTTTTTGGCTTTTAGAACTGATTCAGCATGAAAAAAATTCTGAAAACTTTTTTTCCCCACAGAAGAAATATTCAGTTTTCTTGGGCAGCTCTAGAGTTTCCTTATTAACTAATCAGCAATTGTAAAGAATAAATTTAGAAAGTCAAGAACTGAATACAACATCAGCTTAAATATTTGCCTCACATAACATTCTTTTTTATCACCTAAAAATGTACACTCCTAATGATTTTTTTGAAATAACCACGCCTTGTTATATTTCTTTTACTGAATGTAAATTACCCAGTATACAGAGAAACCTGACTTAAGCCAGCACTCAGTGGACTTGCTAAAATTGTTTTCAAAATGGAAGTGGCCTTCTGCTAAATGAGAAGCAGAATTATATTCAGTCTTAGAGCTGGTTGGAATTTTTAATTTTCTATGGAAAATTTTGACTTTTCATTGAAAAACCAAAACTTATAGATGTTCCTTTTTAGCCATTTGTGGTTCAATGATGAAAAGTCAAAAAATTTAGAGGAAAGCAGACACTTTCTGTGGCATTTTTAATTAAAACCCCACTTTCCTGTTTTGAAAATAAATCAATAAAAATTTTAAGTACATTTGTAGATATTTTGGGGCAATATCTTAAGGCAGGAAGCAGGTTGCTGGGAAGCTGGGGTAGAGATTAAAGATAATCTTTGTATGGCCCCAAAACTAAATGAATATTTTGCCTTAGTTTTCAATAAAGATGATAATGTAGAACATTTTGGAAAGTGTAGGATGGCTAGAGGGAATGAGTGTATAGTAATAGAAATTACCACATCCAAGGAACTCAGGAACTTAATGAACTGAAATCAGAAAGAGGAATTAAAACTGGAAATACTGCAGAGAAGGACTACTAGGAATACAGTGCCTATCTTATGAGCAGAGATTGTAAGAGTTTGGTTTGTTTAGCCTAGCAAAGCAAAGGCTGAGAGCAGATATGATTGCTCTCTATAAACACAACAGGAAGGTAAACATCAGGGAGAGAGAAGAGCTGTTTAAGCTAGAGGGCAGATTTGGCACAAAAACAAATGGGTATAAACTGTCCATGAATAAATTTAGGTGTAAATTAGAAGAAGGTTTCTAACCAGAGGAGGGAGTTTCTTGGAACAGCCTTCTAATAGGAATGATGGGGGCTGTCATAGTGTTAGGGTAACGCCACCAGTATTCCTCCTCTGTAGTCCATCAAGGGCATCCACTTTAGGCTTCTGGCTCCCAACCATCACCTCTCCTGGGCAGAGACTCACATCTCTCTCCCTCTTCGCCAGGGATTTTAAGGTGTCACAACTCCCTGATTTACTCTGTGATATCCTCAGCAAGCCAGAATGCCTAAAAAGGTCAGAGCCTGTGCATTGCTTTCTCTCTGAAGGCTATGACCAGTGTATTGGCCCCAGTTATAAGTTACCATACAGTTCCTTCTAAGAAAGCATGTTTATTCTTAACGTAAAAGCATTACAGAGGAAACATATTTGAACAATAAAAGAACCTAAACACGTGCTGAAAAGCCTATCAGAGGCCTCCCCACTTCAACCTAGGGCTCTGGTAGGTTTTAGTCCTTCAAAACCCACAATTGAGTTTTCTCCATGGTTACAAGTCCATCAGTCTTAGATTCAGAACCGAACAAGGGTTTTGCAGATCAGTCATTTCTTTATGCAGTTTGGTCCTTTGATCTTGGCCTTCTCTTACAGGTAATCAGCAGAAAATTACCCTCAAGGTGTAGTTTCAAAAGGCTGTTTCTTTGCATTAACCTCTCCTTAGTGATTCTCCATGAAATCCACTTAACATTTATTGTCACCAAAGCCCATACTTAGCTGGCACATTTTCAGTGTAGTCTTTTGAACTCCCAGGTCTCACATCCGTCATATCTCCCCCCTCAAGAGGTTACATACAATCCCAGCCCACAATAATACATAAACTTAATACAATAAGGTCTTCCAAGGATATTGCAGGAAATTGCCGTATCTGTCACAGGGAGAAACAACCTAACTACTTTTAAGATGGTACTTGATAAGTTTGTGAACAGGATTATATGACGGGTTGCCTAATAGCAGGAGATTGGACTTGATGACCCAGGAGGTCCTTTCCAGTCATATGTCCTATGTTCCTATATTAGACCTCATATGTCCTATGTTCCTATATAAGACCAAATTTATAATTGCCGAGGTGCAAGTGATCATGGTCTAATCTTATTTATGTGTAAATAGAATACAGCCCTGACTAGTGTTATATATTCCTGAGGCTTTTAAAAGGCCAATTTCCCAAAGCTGAAAACAATCATGAACAAAACTAAGTGGAAGAAAAAATGTAAACAAAAGCATGAGAGTAATAATTGGGAATTAACTCTGCAATCATGAAGTAAGTTTTCTGTGGGTAAAAAAAATCATATTTAAGAGGGAAGGTAAAATCAAAAACTAAAAAATCAAAACTTATATCTAATCTAGCAAACAGAAAAAAGAGATGCTAATAGCAATGAGTACAAATTGACAGTTAGAAATTGAGAGAATTGATAAGGAAAGCTAAAGATGTCAATGAAAAATCTATTGCCAGTAAGGGTAAGGACAATAAGAAAGAATTCTTTAAATATATTAAGCACACATGGAATCCTATTAGTGGTATAGGTCTAGTTTTAGATAAGGATAATAAAATTGTCAATCAGGATGTAGAAAAGGAAGATGTATTCAATATTTATCTCTGTTCTGTATTTGGAAGGAAGCATGATCATGCATTCATATACCATGATAACAAAATACTTTCTGTTCTACCATTAACTAGGGAGGAGGTTAAACAGCAACTATTAATGTAAAATATTTTTAAATAAGAAGGGCTGGAAAACTTGCACCAACCACATTAAAAGAATGGGCCAAGGAGCTCTCTGAACCATTAAGGCTGACTTTTAACAAATCTTGTAACACTGGGAAGAGTTTGAGAGGACTGGGGAAAAAGCTATTATTATTCCAATAATTAAAAAGGGTAAATGGGGGTGACCTGGGCAACTATAGCTTGGCATCAACCCTGAGAAAAATCACGGATAAGCTGATATGGGATACAATCAGTAAAGAACTGAAGGATAGTAGCACAATTAATGCCAGTCAACATGGTTTTATGGAAAATAGGTGTGGCAAACAAACAATGTAATTTTTATAAGATCCCAAGTTTGATCGATAAAAATAGACCTCTATAAGCCATTTGACTTAGTCTCTGATTTTATTCTGATTTTAAAAAATTAGCACTATTCAAAATCAAACTAACCCATACTCAATGGATTTAAAACGGGCTAACTGATCTCAAAATGCAAGAGTAAATGAGATGTCAAAGAAAGCATTTCTGGTGGGGTCCAACAGGGATCTGTCTGTGGCCCAATGCTATTCCTTACCTTTGTCTATAATCTGGAAGAAAATTTAAAAATCATTGGTGGAGTGGTAAATAATGATAAGAACAGGTTAGTTATGCAGATTGATCTGGATCTCTTAGTACAGTGGGCTCATTTGAACAATGTATTTTAATACAGCTAAATGCAAAGTCATACATCTAGGAACAAAGAATGTAGGCCACACTTACAAGATGGGGGGTTCTATCCTGGAATGCAATGACACTGAAAAGGATTTAGGGGTAATAACGGACCATGAGCTCCCAGTGCAACACTGTAGCTAAAAGGGCAGACACAATCCTTGGATGTATAAGCAAGGCAATATCATATAGGGGGAGGGATGGCTCAGTGGTTTGAGCATTGGCCTGCTAAACCCAGGGTTCTGAGTTCAATCCTTGAGGGGGCCATTTAGGGATCTGGGGCAAAAATCTGTCTGGGGATTGGTCCTGCTTTGAGCAGGGGGTTGGACTAGATGACCTCCTGAGGTCCCTTCCAACCCTGATATTCTATGATTCTATAGAAGTAGGGAGGTGGAATTTTACATTTGTATACAGCATTTGTGAAATCATCATTATAATACAGTGTCCAGTTCTGGTGTCCACAATTCAAAAAGGATGTTGAAAAATTGGAAAAGGTTCAGAAAAGAGCTACAAGAATGAGTCAAGGTCTGGGAAGCATCCCCATAGTGAAAGTTTAAGAAGCTTAATCTATTTAGTATTTCCAAGAGAAAGTTAAGATGTGACTTGATCAGTGTCTCTAAGTACCTGCATGGGGGAAAGTTTTCTTATAGTAGACGGATCTTTAGTCTAGCAAAATAGGCACAAAGAGATCCAATGGTTGGAAGATGAAGACAAACAAATTAAGACTAGAAATAAGAAGCAAATGTTTAACACTGAAGGTAACTAACCATTGGAACAACTTACCTTCGGCTATAGTGGAATCTCCATCACTTAAAGTCTTTACATCAAGACTGGGTATCTTTTAAAAATAATACCCTATAACTAAAACAGAGGTTATGGTCTTGATATAGAATTTACTGGGTAGGCTTCTATGGCCTGTGTTATGCAGGAGGTCAGACTAGATTACCGCAGTGGTCACTTCTGGCCTTAAAATCCAGGAATTGATGAATAACTCACCTCACAAGACTTTTGATATTGTGTTCCCCAGTCTGATGAGCAGGCCAGAGAAAATATGTGAGATTTTTTCATCCTCAAATCCTAATATGAAACCTAGTGCTAATTTGGCTCCAACTACAAATCCCTGCCTAAAACTGACCCAGTCCTTACAAGTGTTCCTCAACCCATCTATAATTAAAATGATGCAAATCTACTGAGTTTGCTTCTCCTTCCCTAATCATTGTTAATAACTGTGCAATCAAGCAGCTATTTACAGTGAACAAACACCTTAGAAACAATGATACATATTTTCATGTGACAGTAAATGATGCTCTTTCTACTAATTACTGACATATACTCACATATCTATGGTTATATGTCTTTCATATATACATCTCCCATAACAATCATGACCTCCATGGACAGTTGTGTTCCACCAGAACACTGAAGCTGTCAACCAGTAGTAGGAAATTTGTGAGTGAGGGGAACGAGCTAACTCAGTCACTGGACCTAGACTTAGAACTCTTTCCTGCAAATGATAAACATGAGCATTGGCTTCACTCTTGCAGAACTAAATGAAAACCCCTTTTCTTTGACTTAGGTTTCCCACAATAATTCTTCAAATAATCTGTTCACACAGACTCTGTGATAAATGAAGGGGCAGGGGGTAGCTCCCTTTTATGAATACCCACCCAGCCAGTTAGCTATCAAGTTCCTTTTGGTGTCTGTTCTCTGCTTGCTTTACCTGTAAAGGGTTAACAAAGTCCCCCAGGTAAAGGAAAAAGAGTGGGCACCTGACCAAAAGACCCAATGGGAGGGCTAGAACTTTTTAAAATTGGGAAAAAAATTCCCTTTGTCAGTGTGTTGTGGTTCTCGGGGAAAGAGCGGAGACACAAAGCAGCAATGCTGTAAGCAGCTTTAAAACCAGGTATGAAAAAGCATCAAATCATACCTCAACCCTACTACTTACCTGAAACCCTAAATATGTAAGTAATCAGGGAAGGTCTAGGAAGATGTGATTAGGGTTATTTCTTTTATTTCTTATTGGCTTGTGGACTCCTCTGTGCTAATCTCAGATGCTTTTGTTTGCTTGTAACCTTTAAGATGAACCCCCAAGAAAGCTATTTTGGGTGCTTAATTTTTGGAATTGCTCTTTTAAAATCTAGCAAAAGCCTAAATTCCAGATGTATTTTCTTCCTTTTTGTTTTTAATAAAATTTACCTTTTTTAAGAACAGGATTGGATTTTTGGAGTCCTAAGAGGTTTGTGCATGTTGTTTAATTAGCTGGTGGCAACAGCTGATTTCCTTTGTTTTCTTTCTTGGCTTTTCCCCGGAGGGGGGCTGAAAGGACTTGAGGGTACCCCACAGGAAGGAATTCCCAAGTGCGCCTTCCTGGGTTCGAAAAAGGGGTTTTGCATTTGGGTGGCGGCAGCATTTACCAAGCCAAGGTCAGAAAAAAGCTGTAACGTTTGGACTTTAATACAAGCCTGGAGTGGCCAGTATTAATTTTTAGAATCCTTGCAGGCCCCCACTTCTGCACTCGGAGTGCCAGAGTGGGGAATCAGCCTTGACAGACCCCCATTCAGGTGAGCATTTAAGCTTGTGCTTAAAGCCCGTTGACTTGAATGGGATTTAAGCACAGTCTTAAATTTAAGCACGTCCTTAAATATTTTCCTGGGCCCCTGAATGGGATTATGCCTGTGCGTGTAGTTAGGCATGTGTTTAAGCGCTTTCCCGGATTTGGGCATTGCATTGGGATCCATTCTTGAATTTGGTCACCATACAGAAGATGGGTGCAGAGGGAGAAGAGAGAGGGGGAAATCTTTCTTTCAAGGTATATCCTGAAAATAGAAATGGGAGGGGGAAATGGTGTTGTTGTTCCTATTAATCTGGGAGGTGGTCAGATATGGTAATGATAAGGACTGTATAAGCCGATACATAGATGGATTGATTCATGTCTGAGTTGCTATTGTTGTACGTGTCTGTAAGCTTCTCAAAACAGGGAAGTTGGGGGTTTTTTGGAATCCACCACTCTACAGAGCATAAATAAGAGTATTTCCAGTGCGGTGAATAATACATGAAGTTGAGGGAAAGAAAGTTGGCAAAGGAGGCATGGAGGAGGTGGGAGATTATGGTAATATTTTCTCAGTGCACAGAATTTTTGGAGTAGCATATTTCAGGAGCTGTCCCCCTTCCATTAGATTCTTATTCTCTTTTGTACTTGAATGTCCTTGGAAATATTTCACTGTGCAGCTGACACCAGGGACTCCCTTGAAATCCATGGTTTCCCCGTTCTCGCTGGGGCAATAAGACCAGGTTTTGAAGCCAAGAAGGGCTTTATTCAACTGCCACTCCTGCCTGAGCTTGTAGCAGAAAAATATGTATTATCTTGGAGATACATGCACTAATCTCCCAAGTGAGCATATAATCACGTTGTCCTTTCCTTGTCCTTCCTCTTCTACCTTTCCCCTTGTTGCCATACCCTGGTGTTTATTGTCATATTAATTTAGGCCCCAATCTTGCAAATGGAGGAACTCATGCTGAGTTCAGTGGGTAGGGTTACCATTCATCCGGATTCCCCCGGACATGTCCGGCTTTTCTCAGTTAAAAATAGCGTCCGGGGGGAATTTGTAAATGTCCAGACTTCCCCCCCATGCAGAGTGCGCATGGCTGACAGGGCAGCCAGCCGGATTGTGCCACTTGCATGGGGCTCCGGCAGCCAGAGAGAGCCCCTCCTCCGCTTCCCCTTCCTCTCCCCTGCAGCTGAGATCACTCCCCTCCTCTCTCTCCCTCCCTCCCCCTGCCTGCATTTGCAGTCGTCCGGCCATTCGCAATGGGCCTCCGGCAGTCTGGAGCTCCTCCCCCTGCCCAGCGTGCCGCTCTGCAGCACTCTGTGAGGGCGGGAACCGGGCTATGCGCTCCATGGGGGAGTGCAGCAGCATGTCGAGCTGCGGATGGAGCCCGACACGCTGTTCTGAGCAGCACAGTAAGGGGGTCAGGAGGTCGGAGAAGGGGCAGGGAGGTTCTGGAGGGGGCAGTCAAGAGACAGGGATCAGAGGGAGGGTTGGATGGGTCAGAAGTTTGGGGGGGCTGTCTGGGGGTTGGTGGTGTAAGGTTTTGGGCAGTCAGGGTACAGGTAGGGGGTAGGGTCCTCGGGGGGCAGTTAGGGTGGGGCGGTCTCAGGAGGGGGCAGTTAGGGGACAAGGAACAGGGAGGCTTAGGTAGGGGGTGGGGTTCTGGAGGTCAGTTAGGAGCAGAGGTCCCAGGAGGGGGCAGTCAAGGGACAGGGAGCAGAGGGGTTTAGATGGGTTGGGAGTTTGGGGGGGGCTGTCAGGGGTGGGGAGTGGTTGGATGGGGCGTGGGAGTCCCTGGTGTCTGTCTGGGGGTGGGGGTGTGGATAAGGGTTGGGGCAGTCAGGGGACAGGTAAGGGATAGGGTCCTAGGGGGGCAGTTAGGATGGGGGGGAAGGTCTCAGGAGGGGGCAGTCAGGGGACAAGGAGCAGGGAGGCTTAGGTAGGGGGCGGGGGGCAGTTAGGTAGGGTTACCATACGTCCGTTTTTTCTCGGACATGTCCGGCTTTTTGGTCCTCAAATCCCCGTCCGGGGGGAATTGCCAAAAAGCCGAACATGTCCGGGAAAATAGCTTTGCCGGCATCCCTGCCCCAGTCCCCTGCTTACCTTGCGGCTCCCGCAGGCTGCGAGCCGCAGGTGGATTCCCCCGCGGGGGCTGCTGCTGCTCCCCCAGACACCTCAGCTCTGTGCAGCTGAAGAGCAGAGCTGCCCGAGCGCTACCGGCTTCACGGTTTGCCGGGCAGCCCCCAGACCTCCAGACCCTGCACCCCCGGCCGGGCGCTTCCCCTCCCGGGCTCCGGCTGTGCTGGGGAAGCACCCGGCCGGGAGCACAGGGTCTGGAGGTCTGTGGGCTGCCCGGCAAACCATGAAGCCGGTAGCACTCAGGCAGCTGTTTCGCGGCTGGGAGGGAGGAGGGGGAATGCGGGGCGCTCAGGGGAGGGGGCGGAGTCGGGGTGGGGACTTTGGGGAAGGGGCAGAGTTGGTGCAGGGAAGGGGCGGAGTTGGTGCAGGACCGGGGGCGGGGCAAGGGCCCCATGGAGTGTCCTCTTTTTTTAAATGAGGAAATATGGTAACCCTATCAGTGGGACTACTCATGAGTGGAAAGTTACTCACGTGCATAATTATTTGCAGGATGGAGGCTTTAGGCCTCAATTCAATAAAGCACTTCTATGTGTTGAACTTCAAGCACATACTTAAGTGCAGCCCCACTCATCAAAGCAGTTTGTCACATGCTTAAATCCTAATGAAGTCAATAGGGCACAGGCACATGTTTGAAAGTAAGTATGTGCTTAAGTTTTTTACTGAATCAAGGACCTAAATTGTAACCAATCTGGGGCAAGAAATCTGTCTGTCACAATTTTGGGCACCTGCACCGGTATTTCCCCTCCACGGTCCACCGGGGCACCCACTTTAGGCTCTTGTCTCCTCAGCCACCCCCTCTATTGGGTACAGACCTGCCTCTCTCTCCCTCCTCACTGGGGTTTTTCCATACTGCTCAGTTCCCTGCCTACATTGTGATATTCTCAGCAAGCCAGACTGCCTAAACAGGGCAGCATCTGCACTTTGCTTTCTCTCCAAAGACTATGAACAGCTGGAATTGGCAGCAGTTACAAATTATCACACAGCTCTTTATAACCACACACATTTATTCTTAAAGTCAGGGCTTAAATTCTCATTGAGTATTTCCTAGAGCCCCTGGGCCATACCCAGGCTCAGGGCCTCAGCCCCCTGGCAGGTGCTGGGCTTGGAGCTTCAATCCTGCAGGAGGTGCTGGGGCTCCCATGGGTTTGAAAATATTTACCAGAGTTCTGCTCCGGACAGCTGTGGCTGAATTTAAGCCCTGCTTAAAGTGAAGTGATTACAGAGAACACATATTAAAAACAACCAAAGAACCTACAGGCATGCTAATAACCTTACTAGAGACACACCTCCCCCCCGCATCTCCAACAAGGGCTCCAGCTTCAGCCCCACAAAGGGGTTTTTCTGTGGTTATGAGTCATAACAGCCTTAGCTCAGAACTAGCACACCCACGAATATGTTAGTCTTTCCTTTATGCAGCATGGGTCTTTGACTAGGACCCCAGGAACAGGCAATCTGCAAGTAATGGTAGTACTCTCCTCAAAAGGCTGGGTTTTTGGATAAGCAAAAGGTGAAGAATTTGCATTCACCACACCCTAAAGATTCCCCAAGCAAATGCCCATTCTTGTCTGGCACATTGTTCAATACAGTCCTTTGAAGTTCATAATACTTCAAAGGGTTCACATCACATCGCCACCCAGCGAGGTTATATACAATCCAGGAGCACAATAATACATAACCTTTCCATTTAATACAATGGACTCAAAAATACTTAAATTGAATTCAATAAGGTTTTTCACAGATATTGCAGGAAATTGATGCATCTATCACACTATCATCTGTATTTTACAGCACTATGCATGTTTACGATTCCCTACTCTATATGTAAAAATAACAGCAAATATAATATTTCGATCGGCTTCAGTGCATGTGTTTTACATAATGTATTATAGATAGGCCTGATGCAAACCCCTATTACTTTGGGGAAATTCAGAAACAGATGTAGATCCATACTTTGCAGCTCAGGTCTCTCTAGTCCATTTATTGACATTAAATACTCCAGTTAGAAAAGTCAAGAGATGAGAGAATTTTTTTCAGTATTTTCACTTCATTCACATAGCTATAATAAAACCAAAGACATGCAAACTAAAGCTCTGTTTTAGGAATTCCTTCTTTAATTCTCATGTCAAATAGATCTTTTAATGATGTTCAGAGAGATTTTAAACTATTTCATTTTCCTTTCAGCTCAATGTTTAAGTTTGCCTAGTGGTCAGCATTCTAAGTTGTTACATGTGAACATAAAGATCATTACATTAAAATTGGCACACATCAGGGTTCCCCAGTAGTCTACCACCAGGAGAGATTTTAGGGATTCTGAGCCGTTCAGGAGTTGAGAAGAAACCCAAAGAAATCATTACATCTGGTTGAAGATAACTGATTTTTTCCACAGGAAAGGTAAATGAAACGTATATATTTTGCATAATGAAACAGATGACAAACTGGGCAAGCTGCTCTATTAACGAGCCCACTATAAAGCTAGCATGCATACAAGCAGGGAGTGAGCAAGGGGCAGAGGAAATCACTCTGATCTTAAAATTTTAACAACCAATTTTAATCAAACCATTTTCTGGGATAGGTGAATTCTTTAACTTTCTCTAATGGCCAGTGCAATTTGAATTAAAAAAAGGCATTGACAAGTTAAGATGTAAAGCTTTTTTTAAGCAACTTATTCAAACATGAAACATATTATTACTGAGAGGAAAATTTATCAATGTTAAAACAGTTTCAGATTTATAGATGGTACTTTTCAACACTAGGAAAGAGACTGTGTTGTGAAACAGTGAGTCTGTTTGACCTGGTCACACATAACAAGTCCATGCTTCCTCTTTAGCCTGTTTATTTTCTCCTTTGAGTTTTTAACTAATATCTTTCCTACCATTCACTTTGCTGGAAATTGCATATGGGAGCTGATCCAAAGCCCATTGAAACTAATGGGAGTCTTTCCCTTGATTGCAATGGGCGTTGGAACAGGCAACAGTAATTTAGGGATCACTCCTGCACAGTGCTGAGTGCCATTGTTGCATGTCCTTAACTCCCACTGAAGTCAATGGGAGCTGACAGCAGGTTTCATCCCTTAGGGTTCCACAATGAAATTTAATGTATTGATATTGAGCTAGCATCTAACAATAGCTGTTTTTCAACGGTAGTATGTTGTCATCTATATTGTGATAGTATCTAAAGGCCTCAGCGAGGTTGGGACCCCACTGTGTTACATGCTGTACACACATATAGTAAAAGGACAGATCCTGCCTCAAATAGTGTACAATAATTTTTTATACTGCTCCCATCCCAACAGTATCTGAGTGCCTAACAGAATGTAAGTCCAGCTTTTGGGGAAAAGCTGATTTTTTCCTGGTCCTCTCATACTTAAAAAAAAAATTCTATCTATGGAAATCAACTTTGACTTTCAGTTTCTTGGTCATGGTGCAGTATACATGGGCTTCATTTTATATTTTAAAATTGTACATGGAAAGTTAAATTGTGATTTGGAAAGTTAAAAAAGCAGTGCCCCCACACTTCTTGCCACACACCCACACCTGGATTAGCAAGTTATATATAGCTTTAAAAACTGTAATGCTGAAAGAATCTAAGTAATAACCAGAACAGCAACACTGTGTTTGGGGATATTCTTTAGTCTTAGCTTGTCCAAAAGGATACAACCTTTTAATCTAATTGTTTAGCATATAAATCATGTTTTCCTTGTAATGTGCGTGTAGAAGCTTCAATTTCAAATTAGTTCAAGGTAAGATAAACCTATAAACCTACTATGATATGAAAGAACTCATAATATTGCCCATCCCCTCATTCTGAGATTCTTTGAAGCCTGGCAAAGTATGTAAGAAGCATCAATGCTCAAGTGTTCACTGTTCAATACCCTACTCTGATTTTTTGAATATGGTGACAGTGACACCACGTGAACAAGCAACACGAGGGTAAAGTAATTATCCACTAAGACAAAATGATTTTAGTTTATTTTCCTTTGTTGGCTATAGCTGAAAGACTTAGACAATTTTTGCCTCTGGGTACTTTTTCCCATTCACAAAGAATTGCAGATGATGAATAGTTGATGAATGGTCTGAGATTTGGATGACTAGCTTTTTTTCTCAATAAAATGTACCATTTCTAACTAAAAGAAACATTAATAATAATAAATAGTGATAATAAATTGATTTACAGTGCTAGAAACTAATCTGAAGCCATGGGCTGCTTCATACTGAACGAATGTGTTGTGTCTGAACACAGTTGGGAAGAAGTTAGCTGATACAATGCTGAGCGTGACCTTGCTATCAGAATGCACCAGGAGAAATGTTGTTCACCATATTGTCAGCTAATCATGATTAAATCCTGAGGTTTGATCATGGTTAGCAGACAAGAAGCTGAGCATTTTTTTTTCTGGGTCTACAGTAACTGCAGAGCATCAAAACACTATATGTTATGTGTGTTAGTGAAAGGGATAGACTGACAATGGCCTTCCACTAAAGAGAAGGAATATAGTTCATGATCAGATGTCCCTTGGTGTTTACTTCGAAAAACATACAATTAGTTAAACAAATTTTACTAGGGGTCAGTCTGTGATTTCCTTTGAGAGGAAGCGCCTAAATTCCTGTTGCGCACAGAAAATTGTTTGATGTTTTTTTAGTGAATTTTATGACTGTAAACATACAAACACACACACACCCTAATTAGAGCATTATTATTTTTAGCATTATCATGCAAATTGAATTTCAAATTGGTCTGAGCCTCCAGCGTAGCTGCATGTTAAATGAAGTGTCTTTATTTGCTGTTCCACATTTGAATATGACTTATGCTTTGTGTGTGTTTAATTCTGCACAGAGAAGATCTCTTTGCTAAAGGGTGAAAGGAAATAAATGTTTACGGTGATTCCTCCATTAAAGACAAATGTATCAGGGGTCATTCTTGATCCATATATTGTCATTGTTTATTCATGGGGGGGTAGGGTAGCTCTTAAGTTAGGAGAGAAATTTTCCATTAGGACATAATGCAACAGCGCAAGACATAAAAGCCTGGGAAAGTAGGGAATTTAAGTCATTATAGAATCACAGCGAGGTCTTGGGGGCCTCTGCCACAATGACTTGGTGTCATCTAAGGTAAAATAGAAAGTAATTGTCCAGGGGAAGGACAAAAGAAATGAAACTCTAGTTATCAATCTATACTAGTTATACAAAGAGCCAACATTAATGGAAAGTGCAGATAAGGGATTCTGGCTGAGTCCAGCCTTTGAACCTCACTGGGAGTAATTTTATTTTTTAAAGTTGGATTTTTCTCCCCCCCCCCCTTTCTTTCTTTAGATCTAGATGTTTTGTTTTTATGCTTGCAGGGAGAAGGAAAAAAGCTTCAACAATGTTTTCCCATCTGTAGTACAGAGAATTGCACATAGGTCACAGACAGAGGAGCTATATGCAACTTGATCACTCAATAGCACCAAAAGTAATTAATGAAATGAAATAAAATAAAATAAATAGGGAGAAACTTGCCATGAGGTTTCTAAAGCACAGGCCTTGGAGCTAGCTATGTCTTTGAAGTTTTAGGCTTTATTATTATTCGATGCTGATGTGATGGCGTTCTGAGTCCATGACCTATGTGCAGTCTCTTGAGGATGGGAGAGACCAGAGAGGCACCGTTGTGAGTGTGATCATTGGGTATGTAGAAAAAGAGACTGGTCTAAATGAAACAAAATGTCAAACCTCTTCAGATTCTGTTGTTGTTAAGGACAGAGTAAAATAACAACCAAGAACTGATAAATTCCCACACTATTTTTTACACAGTGAAATTAAACGTCTCTGTTGAATTAGTCCGTTGAAGAATTCAGAAACCAGCTATTTTGTTTTTGGATTGGATGGCAATAATATTGAAAGAAATCTTTTCATCCTACAAGATAATTGGCCCAATCCTGCTCTCGTTTAAATCAGTTTCCAAACTCCCATTGATTACAGTAAGAGATGGATTGGCCCCAATTATAGTTGTCATTTCAAACTGCTTTACAGTTATTAAATGTTACACGACTCCTTATCTGGAAAGAGTCACTATATATGAACGTCCAAAGTTGTTGCTGTTGTTCCTGCTTATTATTGTAGTACAGTAGGGCCAAGAAACCCCTACCCATTGTGCTAGGCACTGTATGCACACATTGAGACTGACTGTGTCCCAGAGGTCTTACAATCTTGCATAGACAAGACAACACACGGAGTATTTTTATCCTTATTTTACAGCTGGGATGATGAGATACAGGAAATTGAGATCCACCTATGTAGAGGAGCTTACAAAATTCAGGTTTAAGGGCTGGATGCACAAAAGAAGTTAGGCATTGTGACAATGAGAGTCACAGTACCTAAGTTTTAGGCACCTAGAAAATCACTGAGATTTACAAAGCCTAGTTGGAAGCTCAGGGTCCCTATGAAATGAATGGGGAGAGATAGGCGCCTTAGACTGAAGTGCACAAGAGCCAGCGCGCCAAGCAGCTTCCCGCCTAAACTAGCCAACAGGAGATGCCAGCCAAAGGGGTGTGAGGGAGAGAGGCTCGCAAATCCAGGTGGTAGGGAGGTCCCTATCTCTGCTAGCTGTTCTCAGAGGTGAACCCTCTCCTGGAGCTATGTGCCTATGCTGTTTTAGTAAGAAACCGAGGAAGAGGAAGAGGTGGTGGTGGTGTTAGTAATGCCCAACTTATAACTTTTAACCCAGTGACTAGAGCACTCTCCTGGGATGTGGGGGAGACAGGTTCAATTCCCTAGCAACCGGATTACAGAGTAATTCTCTCTTTACCTCCTCTCTCTCTCCCTCTTTCTCTCTCTCTCCCTCTGGCCCAATGACTATTTAAGTATTTATCTGCAGTGGAACAATCCTGGGAGGTGGAAGACCCCTGTTCAAATACTTTCTCCTCCTCTGGCATCCTAGGTGAGTGCTCTCACCACTCGGGTAAAAGTTATAAGGTGGGGATCCTCACCCGCACCCCCTCCCACTTCCTCCTCCTCTTCTTGTGGAATTTTGAATGGGACCCAATCTGACAGGCAGCCTCTCAGCATGCCTACCAGATTGGGCCTCACATGTGACTTTGGCAGCCAAATGCCTGTCGTCCTCTGGTCTGTGAATTGCGCTGGGTGTCAGGTGGGAGATAGGCATCCAGACGCCTTGAATGAGTCAGTGTTCAGCCAGGAGCTATGTGTCTGGGCACCTAGAGTCAGAGGGCCATGCCCGTGGTGTGCATGCACAGGGGCTGAAACATGGGTGCCCAGGGAACTTTTACCCTGAAAATGTAGGTAACACATGCGTCCAGGTGCTCACAGTAGTTGGTGGGAGTTTTTGCACATCTCAGTGGTCGCAAAACTGGGACTTAGCTCTGGATGCACAAAAGAAGTTAGGTGCCTAAGTCCATGTTGTAGGTGCCTAAATAACTTGCCCAAGATCACACAGGAAGTCTGTGGCAGAGCTGGGAACTGAATCCAGACCTCCTGAGTCTCAGTCAAGTGCTTTAATCACAAGATTATCTTTCCTTTCTCCAGGTCAGTGAGCAGCGCATTCTAAAGTAGGACCCTCAGCTCTGGAACTCAGCTTTAAAGGTCTGACAAAGATGGAATTTATTGACATTTCAGGCATGGTGCAATGCCTGTCTCTTTCCTCAGGCTTTTGCTTGAAGTGGGTGGTTGGGGGTTGAATGGACAAAGGGTAAGAGAGTGTGCTGCACACACACACACAAACACAATCTAGGGGGAGGAGGAACAAAGTTTGTGCCCTCCAGATACTAGGCTGGTTGAGAATCAATGTGACCTTCCTGTCATTGGTACACCCCATGTGCCAGGGCTTGTGGGTGGGGAACAGTGTACAGCCACCTATGGCAGCTCAGTGCAGGGCCTCCTCCAAAGGAATTCTCACCTGACTGGGTCTGGGACTTTTCCAGCCTTTCTACATTGCAGGGGCTATAGCAAGTGCTAAGCAGAGGTGAAAGTAAGCCAGTACGCCCCGGTACGGCGTATCGGCAAGAGCCAGTTTGCCGTATCGGGGCGGCCCGGCTTCCCCAGGGGGCAATTTAAAGGGCCTGGAGCTCCCAGCCGGGGCTGGAGCCCCAGGCCCTTTCAATTGCCACCAGAGCCCCACTGCTGGAGCCCTGGAGTAGCGGCAGCGGGGCTCTGGGGGCTATTTAAAAAGTCCGGGACTCCTGCTGCTTCTACCGCCCCGGCCCTTTAAATAGCCACCGGAGCCCCGCCACCACTACTCCAGGGCTCCGGTGGCTATTTAAAGGGCTGGGGCGGTAGACGCTGGGGAGTCCCGGGCCCTTTAAATAGCCCCCAGAGCCCAGGGGTAGCGGGGGGGGGGGCTCCAGGGGCTATTTAAAGGGCCCGGGGCTCCAGCTGCCTCTGCCGCCCTGGTCCTTTCAATAGCCGCTGGAGCCCCGCTGCTTCCCCAGGGCTCCCGTGGCTATTTACAGGGCTGGGACAGTAGAGGCAGGGGAGCCCTAGGCCCTTTAAATAGGCCCCGGAGCCCCGGGCTGCTGCTGCTACCCCGTGGGGGGGGCACTTACCTTACAGGGTGGGCTGGGGCTGGCTCTGACTCCCTCAGCCACGTCCCTTCTGCCCTAGGCCCCGCCCCTTCCGGGGGCCATAGCTGGCCCCAGCGTACCGGTAAGTCACTGGACTTACTTTCACCTTTGGTGCTAGGGCATAATGTTTAGAGGGCAGGAGTCAATGTATCAAGATATTTATTATGGGAGGCATTTTCAAAAGCATCTAAGGGTATGTCTTCACTACCGCTGGATTGGCAGGCAGTGATCGATCCAGCGGGGATCGATTTATCGTGTCTAGTCTAGACGCGATAAATCGATCCCCAAGCGCTCTCCTGTTGATTCCTGTACTCCTGCTCGGTGAGAGGTGCAGGCAGAGTCAACGGGGGAGCGGCAGCAGTCGACTCACTGTAGTGAAGACACCGCAGTGAGTAGATCTAAGTACGTCGACTTCAGCTACGTTATTCACGTAGCTGAAGTTGCGTAATTTAGATCGATCCCCCCCAAGTGTAGACCAGGCTATGTCAACACTGCCCTGCAGTTTACATTATAGGGGTGTTTAGCAGTGCACATTAGAGTGCTACGCTGTATCACTCCCATGTGGATTCTGTGGTCGTGAACTGAAAGGTTCCTAGTTCACATTAATGCAATTCTGTTTGACGAGGACTACGTTAAAGCAAACTCGGAACTGTTTAGTTCGCGCCTGCAGCCTCCACACTGGGGAGTTACAGCACAGCACTACAGTATGCACTGCTATTCACACACCAATTGTTCAAACTGCAGGGCAGTGTCAACAAGCCCTAAGAGAGTTAAGTGCCCAACTCTCATTGAAAGCCAATGTGCTTGTGTAGTGCCTAGCAGTCGAGGCCTCTACGCATTGCTGCAATACCTGTTGTTTGCATTGATTTCAAGCGGGGTGAAAATCCTGCTTTCCTTGTCTACACTTGCTGAATCCTAAGAACGGATGAGGCCTAATACCCTGTCCTCAGAGGTATTTAGGCCCCTAACTGATGGGAGTTAGGGGCCTAAATATCTTTGAGGATCCTAGGTGACTTGTCTAAGAACACACAACTAGTCAGGGTGACAAAGCTGGGATTAGACGTAAGTGATCATGCCTCCAATACTATGCACTAACCACATAGATTTGCTCCCATCTCCATTTTAGCCACCCCAGTTTCCAAATTGACCCTGCTCCTATGTTGTGAGATACTCTCGCTCAGAGAATTAAGGACAATTTGTCAGTTTCAAGGTTTTTTTAGACTAAGCGATATACACGTAATCACTAAATTGCATCTATCTATAGACTGTCTTTTCTATCACCTAACTCCTTCTGACATACTTATTTCTTATGGTGTTAATTTTTTTAAAATCCCAATTACTCAACATAAACAAATAAAGAGGAAGTGTGTGGTTTCAGTCTGATTCATTTGAACAGAAGGTAGGAAACATTAGTATTGATGCATTCCAGGACTTGCTAGCGAAGCACAACTAAATTTAGCAGCCAGTGATATTGATTTGATTAAAAATGGTTTAAGACTTGTAAATGTCACAGGAACTTAGCAAAATGAACATTATTAAATCCTTCTGGTGATGGGGAAAACTAACAAAGGGATTTGCAGTGGTTTCTGTAATTAATTGTTCTGTCATGATTTATATTAACTTACAGTACAACTCCATTAGCTCAGACCTGTCATCTCTGCTCAAGGAACCACCAAGTAATCACTACCACATTAAAGAATAAATTAGTTTTTGGCTTGGAGCCTAGTTGTAGAATGTTTCATTTGTGTCTGCTGTAGACATATGTACCTAATAAAGTTGGGAAGAATGAGTTGAAGTATGTATATATCAATGTCAGCCGACTATATTTTAGAGACAATATGATCAGCATTGTTCATTAGGGGTAATTAATCACTTTATTTCAATTGATGTGCCTCCTGTTTTGGTGAATGCCTTTAGGTGAACCATGAAGTAGAAGATGACTGAAAATAGGTAGGTCTCTTGAGATCATTATTCCCCCTTTGCATTTTGTGGCCTGTGGTTGTAGTAATAACTTCATATGGTTTTTGTTAACACTTCATTACCCTGGACTTGGATAAATTATCCTCTTGATTCCTTCCCACTTGCAGACATGTCGGTGAAGCCAAGGTTTAGCTGCTACTTACAGTAGATTATGGGATTTGTAAGGTTCTATCAAATCATCTCTGACTTTGATAGTTTGAAGATGTTTTAAGTGGCTTTTCTTTTGGTGTGTAACAGCTTGCTCAAGAAATTCTTTACATTTCCACATAGGCTGTAATGGCCTTGGGAGTTCACATGCTAAGACTTTAACTGATTTCTTTTCTTTCCTGGTCCTGGATAAACTACTTCAGTACCCTTGGGGCATTTCAGTGCGCAGCCAGGAAGTCAGCATTAGTGCTTTAAACATGTGGCTGCTGTTCTGACGGGTCATGTGGTCAGACAGGCATTGTGGGCAGACTGCATGACTTGTGCATGTTCATCACCTGTAAATCCTCAAAGGGTTCTTAGTGTCCTTAAAGCTCTAAGCCTTTCAGCTAGCTCCTGAAATTCAGAACATGTCCTTTATTAACCCCGTTATTTGAACCAGCACACTATCCATTCACTTAAAGCAGCAATGGCAGCCGCACTGACAGCCTCCTTGTTATTATTATTTAGTATTTATGGGGTGCTGCATGGATCTAGTCCTGCTCCCACTGAAGTCAATGAGAGTTTTGCATTAGGTGCCTACATTAGGACCAGTGTGCCTAAATGTTAAGCAGAACAAGCTTCCGCTGCCCCATGGTGAACCCATCCAGGGTCTGGATGACCCTGTAGCTACAAAAGAACTGGACTTGGTCCTAGGATGGTATTGAAGAATGGGCCAGTTGGCCTTTCAGCAGGGTGACTCCAGGTAGAGAGCTGTCTAAGTTCATGGGCTAGCCCTAGTATGCAGAAGAGCAGGACAGACAAGGGTAGATGAATCAGCATCCTGCCCCTGTCAGGGGGAATGAGCTGGCCTGAGCACAGGGGCTGGAGCAACTAAGAGGACATTTTAACAAAACTGGGTGACATAACTGATAGTTTGGAGTGGTGTCTCATTCCCACCAGTCAGCTGCAACTCATAACAGTCACAGCTGCAGAGGGATCAGTTACATAGCACATATCCTCTGAAAATGCTTCTAAAAGATGCAAAGCGTTCACAGGTTCCATTGGTCATTGATTACACGTCATTTCACATCACTGTATTATATGGGGATTCCTGGCTTCTCTCAGAGAACTCCCAAGCCAGGCCTGGCAGGAGTACACTGGGGAGGGGGACGCAGAGAGTCATGACAGTACATCCATTGGTCCCAGTGCAAGGATGACAAGGTGGCTTTCACACTTCCTCACCACAGAGGGATTTTCACCTTCCTCTGCTGCATTTCATAGGCACCTGCAGTCAATGTTAGCGGTTAGTTCTTGGGTAGCCATTGCAGTGGATCCCCTGACTTGATGGCCGCCCTGGCTGTATTTGAATGCCAGAGCCCCAGGATGAGGTGCAGTGACAAGAAGCACTGCCATTTAAAGTGTTCCAAATTGCTAATCCATAAATAGTGTTGCATCAGCCAGCTCTTTTCTACACATGCCCTCATAGAGTGGCAGTGCCAATCTACTATTTATGTGGATTATGTTGAAACCAGCTGTTTTAAAATAATAGTAATGATCCCTTGAACAGAAATATGTAGGCTGATCTAAAAGTGACATGGCAACACTTGACAAAGGGGTCCGATGGTCATTCATTTGCACACTTTCAGTAATGGGGGAAGCCCAAATCTATTGGGTGGGACTGGAAGGAGAAAAAATGGGACAGCTCTTCTCTCCATTACAAATGGGTCTAACTGGGAACAGAATCTGTCCCAGAACCAGTAGACGTACCTGTTTTATTTACCAAGTCTAAGCCTTGCTTGAGTGATTCAGAAGAGATGGGCCCCTCCTCCCCCACCCCCAAAATTTTCAAAAAGTTCAGGTCGCTATCCAAACTTTGTGGCTTGGGTTCATTTCTCTTATACAAATTTACTGACCCACGTGTGCTGAGCTAGTACATCAGTGCATTCTAGAAGGAAAGTGGAAGGTAGAAAATCTTGAGAGAAGATCAGTTTTCAGGAGGTTTCCAGTATATACTGGATTTAGCAGGGACAGCAAAACTGTGAGAATAGTTTTTCTTTAAGGCATAGATCCAAACCTGAAACTATGGATAGTCTTCAAGTCTTTAGGGGGGCAGGGTTTGGATCCAGGCTTTTTGCTCAAGCCCATCTCAAAATATGTTACCATTTTGCTTCCTTGTCCCAGCCGTAGCGAGGCACTGTTTGTTGCACTGGTATTTCCAAAGAACCTCTCCTAATGATATCTACAGCTGAAGTGCAGAGTCTTACACACTTTTTTTTTTTTAAATAAATCTCAGTAAGTTCATGATCAAGTTCAGGTCAGTTCTTATTTTATCTGAACTAACTCTTTGCTACTTAAGCCAAATTGGTTCTTGGCTGTACTTTTTCATTACTAAAGCTGGCTGTTTAGGTTCGGGAACATGTTTGCCAAGTTAGCAATTGATATGATCAAAATAAGCCAAGTTCTCTTCTCATGGCACTTGCATAACTTCCATTAGTGTTAGAGGGTCCAAGAACACTGCAGTCCTTCATGTCAAAGGAAGCTTTACCCAAGTAAAAACTAAGGACTGCAGGATTTGGCCAGTGGTAATTTACATTCATGCAGGGCTGGATTAAGGCAATCCTAGTTACAGTGCAATGTGGAGACCTGTACCTGCAGCCCTATCCTCACCCTATGGCCATGGCTCTGACCTGGTGTGTTAGAGAACCTCCTTGAGAGTCAAAAGCAGCAGCCTGCAGACCCTTTACTCTCTTTTCCAGGAGCAACAGCAAGGGTCCTCTCTCCTCTTTGGGAGCAGCAGGGGAAGCAGCAGGGTTCTCTCTCCCACAACAGGGAAGCAGAGGCAATAGCAGGGGTCCTAGTATTTACCCCGGCTGCTGAGTGTATCTTCTTAGGTGGGTGGGCCAAGCCCTCTTCACTCTTCCACCCATGGAGTCCTCTGCTGAGATAATGTTTGTGAAGTCCACCAGAGGAGTGGATCTTGGGCCTGGTCTACACTGGGGGGGGATCGATCTAAGATACGCAACTTCAGCTATGAGAATATCATAGCTGAAGTCGATGTATCTTAGATCGACTTAGAATCACTTACTTTGCGTCCTTGCAGCGCGGGATCGATGGTCGCCGCTCCCCCGTCGACTCTGCTTCTGCCTCTCACCGTGGTGGAGTTCTGGAGTCGACGGCAGAGTGATCGAGGATCGATTTATTGCGTCTACACTAGACGCGATAAATCGATCCCCAATAGATCGATCACTAGTGTAGACATACCCTTGGAGTTAACACCCCATTGAGATGCATGAGGCAGGTTGCACCTCTCAGAGCTATTGTTCTGGCTCTTTGCAGACTCAGACATATTGCAACATTGGTTATGCTTAATTCACAATCTTCCAGCTTTTCTTTGCAAGTGTAAGAACTAAGCACTCTACAAAAAACTGCAGAAAATGTGAAATCCGCAATCAGTGTTGCGTTTCAGGACCATCTGCACCTTTGGCCCCTTTCTGGTCTCTCAAGTGTCTTCTCAGGTATTAGGCCTCATGCCATCACATGTCCTGGGCTGTAATCCCAAATTCTCCCCCTCTTAAATTGGGAGCAGAGCTGCAGCACCCTTGGGCTCAACCAGGCGTACCCACCAGGCCCAGCTGGGGTTGGGTCCTTCCCTTCAGGAGCTGTGTGTGAATACAGTGAGACAAAAAAGCCTTTTCAAAGCAAAGGATTGTTTACTCTTAAAAGCAGAAGCAAAGCATGACAAGAAAAAAGGATTTTAGCACAATAAAACATCTACACACAGATCTATTTTACATATGGTCATAGGTAGGCCTATCTTACCCAGACAGCCCCATTTCTGGGGAGTGGGGATTCAGCCAGCTCTCCATCAGTCTCTGCCTCATTTCTCCTGTCCTTCTTTTTATTCACCCAAAGACCTGGTCTACACTAGGATTTCATATGGATATAGCTACCTCTTTCAGGGGTGTGAAAAATCCACACACCTGAAAGATTTAGCTATACCGACCTAACTTCCGGAGTAGACAGTGCTAGGTCAACAGAAGAATTCTTCCATCAACCTAGCTATCACCTTGTGGGGAGGTGGATTACCTACATCGATGGGCGAATCCCTCCCATCAGCATAAGTAGTGACTACACTGAAGTGCTACAGCAGCATAGCTGCAGAGGTGCAGTTATGACGCTGTCGTGTTTTAAATGTAGACAAGCCCAAAGATTTTCATTCCAGTTTCCTCCACTTGCATCCCTCCTTTGCTTACAAGCTGGAAGCCCCTCTCTCCCACCTCCCCCCCCCCCCCCCACTTCCTCCATGGCAAGCCAGACTATTGAATTCAGTATGGTTGGTGGTAAAACTTCACAGTGAGTGATACCTGCATTGTCCTTTAAGTATTAGCAAATAGGGCTGTCTGAAGCTCTTTCCCCTTTCCTGCTCACCTGAAACTAACCCCTGCTTGAATTAACCTCTTGTAATCATAAGGCAAACAGCACAATAACAATGAGACAGAATTATGAGAATGAATTATTACAGGCTGCGCCCCCATTCTTCTCAATCAACTTGTAGCCAATGCAGGGTTTTTCTTGGAGACAAAATAAGTGATATTAATGTTGCTGTTCTATATTATTATTCTGCAATCATTACCTTTTAAGACTGGGCCACTGGTTTAGGCATATCATGTAAGCCTGAGTTTTTAAATGAAAAACATTTTGGCACAAGTCAGTCAGGTTTTGAAGATATAAATGTAACCATTCGTCACGCAATAATTGATCCTGTCACACGTAAACATCTCATTCTGGCTATTCAGAGTCACAAACTGTACAGACACAAAAATGAAAAGATTCCACACTGACGATCTAAGTTTTTTAGAATGTGATACAAGGGGCCTGGACCTTGCAGCCCTGGTTAAAGGATATCAACAAGTGGGATCCTTGGCTATTGCCTGATAGCCCACAGAAGGCCACCATTTCTCTCTCACTAATGGAGCAGAATGATTTTCATTGCAGGATATTGACGCATATTATTGGCCTTGTTAGACAATTCTTACCATCCCATATGGGTGCTTTAATAGCTGCAGAATGGATAGGTTTCCTTTGCTTGCAGCCCCACCTCATCTCAGTCTCTCTATCAAATGACATGGTGGCTCCACTTTCTGCTATCGTGCAGAAACCAGGTCATGCTCTTAGGAAGTTATTTAAACTGGGACTGCCTCTCAGGCCACTATCTTTTCCCCCAAAAAAAGCCTGAGCTTAGTTCACGAATCAGGTAGCACAAGAGCCAGAAAATGCTTTGAGCAGGGGGTTGGACTAGATGACCTCTTGAGGTCCCTTCCAACTCTGATATTCTATGATTCTAATATACTTAAGAAGGCACTGTTTCCCCATTACGGCAGCTGTGCTATTCGCACGCTGGCATTTTATCAGTAGTTTTCAGGGCTCGGTTTAGAGATGAACTCAAATCATTAGTGTCACATACAGCATCTTCTGTGTTCCTAGTTCCTAACAGACAATGAAAGGTTGGCTGGTCCCTGCCATGAAGAGCTTACAGTGTAAAATAGACATAATGGCTGGAATTAAAAGGCTTATGTGACACTCCCAAATTTTGAACTAAATGGGGAACAAAAACCCTATGTCATCCAAACATCCCAGAGCTTTGGGGGAAGTCGTTTTGCAGTATTCTACAAGCAACCCTCAGATCAGGTATTTTTGGGTATGATCTTCGAAACAAAATCTTGAAGAGACAGTATAGTAACCCAGGACAGAAGCCTAAAGCTAAAATAACTAGGAAACCACTTCAAAGAGGCTTTCCAATGATGTGGTTTACATTGCTGTATATGATAATATTTGGAAGGAAAAAAGTTGACACTGAAAAACATAAAGCACTAAGTGTACAACCTCTATAGGGAATCCCAGAAAAACCTACTACACCTCTACCCCGATATAACGCGACCTGATATAACACAAATTCGGATATAACGCGTTAAGGCAGCGCTCCGGGGGGCGGGGCTGTGTGCTCCGGTGGATCAAGGTAAGTACAATATAACACGGTTTCATCTATAACGCGGTAAGATTTTTTGGCTCCCGGGGACAGTGTTATATCGGGGTAGAGGTATAGTAAGTTGCCTGGCAAGTGGCAGGGAAGCAAAAAACATGGCAAATTTAGATGAAATGATGTCTGTGAAAGTGGAAGGAAAACAGCACACCGGGAGAAACTGTACCAGTGAGACCAAGGCCATAGTCCAAGCAACAGCAAACTGAGAAAGACAGTGGTGTAGGAAAAATTATAGTTATAGCTGAGAGGCTGTGGCCTGTCATGCTGTATGGAAAACAGTAGCTGTGAGTTCAGGCTAGTAGAGAAGTAGCCAGCAAAGATAAACTGACACCTATGGTATTGCTGAAAATATTAAACCAAGATGGCTGTATGAGAAGAGGAGAAGTTGGCCGGCTGAATGGGGCTCCTTCCTAGGATACAGAATGAAAGAAATACAGGGGAAAGCTTCACAAAACTGAGTGTGCTGCAAATTAAGAGCTAGATTTTGGCTGTTTTTGTAGAAGGTGGGGTGGGGAGAGGTTCAGGGAGCTTTTACTTCCCATTCACACACCAGGGCAGTGTGCGGCATAATACTGTAACTTGATCCATATGGGCACAAGTGCTTGGGAGTCAGGGCAGCGCTAGTTGTGCTCAATACCTGGCGAAGGCATGATGGGCATGGTATGGCCAGGACTACCCCTCGCTCTTCACTAGCTGCCGAACTATGGCAGGTGCTCATGGGAATGTATGTGGCATCCTATTGTAAGAGGCTTCTGCTGCACACAGAATTGCTGATCCCAAACATTAAAAAATATGAATGAGTGAATCAGGACCACAAATAAATCATGAGTTTTTTTAAAAAATAAGAAGTTTTGGATTCTTTATTTAACTTCCATGCCTTCGGGATACACTCAGATCACATTTTCAGGCTTTTCTCTGCAATGATGAGGGCTAGACATGTACTATTTAAAAAAAATGAAAGCTGAGATTCTCTTGTATTCCCGTGACTCCTGGAATGGAGGCTTTAAATAAAACACCAACTATCATGACACTCATGATAAAAATCATAACAATTGGTGACATGGTGCGTGCATTGCCACAAGGCATTCTTCGTTGCCACTATCCTCCACAGGCAGCCAGCCCCAGATCTTGCTACTGATAAAATATGCTTCTGCATCCCCAGTCTCACACAACAGTGGCTTGGCAGCCCACAGCCTTGCTCTAATATGGGATAATAATGCCACAACTTCTGGACTCATGGAATCTGTTTTTTCTATGGTAAAGTAGGAATGAGTGGACACAGGAGTAATACCTACTCCTAATATACTCTATTCAGAATTAGATTCTGCAGGAATTGTAAGTACAATAAATAGAGATTAATAGTAAATGGCAAAATCAGCACAATGTAGACAAAACTTTTGTCTGCCTCCCAAACTGTCACACAAGTTTCTCCTTGTCTTTGTTTTTCAACTACCACAAACGCAGTTTCATTTGCAGTTTTGTTCAAACCCAGTATGTTTTTAAGTGATCCCTTCTTTCCATTGTAAAAGCTCTGAACTCCCTGTCCTGTAATCACTAGGTATCCTTTGTTCTATGCAGCCACATGAATTGGTGGATTGCAGTGAAGTTATCTCCTTCTGGCCTGGTTACCCTTTGTCTATGGCTGATTTGCAAAGCAAAATTAAAACTTCTTGAAATTCAGGAACTAGATTTAGGCTTTGTCTACACTAGCACTATTGTCGGCAAAACTTTTGTCAGTCAGAGGTGTGAAAAAAACACCCCTCTGACCAACAAAAGTTTCACTGACAAAAGAGTCAGTGTGGACAGCACTATGTCAGCGGGAGACGCTCTCTTGCCAACGTAACTACCGCCACTCATTGGGGGTGGTTTAATTATACCAGCGGGAGAGCTGTCTCCCGTCGGCATAGGGCGGCTACACAGAAGACCTTACAGCAGCCCAGCTGCAGTGGTATGTGCCACTGTAAGGTCTGTAATGTAGACATAGCCTTAGACAACAGAATCCACTTAAATTCTCCCAAGAACAACTGTGAGAGGAAGGGTGAAGAATGCCTAGAGCCTTGGCTCCATCCCCACCTCTATACATACAGAGGGGGCAACATAGGGGCTTGTCATAATTCACGGCTGGACAATACCCTCCCCAGAACAAGGCAAATCAGGGGAAAGTTTGTGACCCACAGGTGTTCTCTGAAGCACAATGCCTCCTAGAGCTACTCCTGGGCTGGCACAGTTTACTCACTGCCAGTTTGTGCTTAAGGGTAGTGTAGCTCACTGGTTTTTAGTGACCTTCCCTATGTTGATTATCTTATCTTCTTGCTAGTTGCGCTGACTTATTTTTCATTTGGAAATATCAGCTATGGTTTTATCTCTTGCGTAGTAGATACCTCTTCCCATGCTGTACAGACCAATTATATTATGTGTCTTAGTTGATACATATTTTCTCCAATAAGCAACAGAGTCTGGGTGAGAGTATGGACTGTATTTCTACACTGCAGAGAGAAAGCAGCCGTAAGAAATGGGATTGCTGGCTAGGATACTGCAAGTCCCAATGGGTATGATCCTGATATCAGTTACACTGATGTAAATCCAGTGAAGTCAGCAGATTTAATGCAGATTACACCAGTATAACTGAGATCAGAATTTACCTCACTATATGCTAGCCGCCTGGTCGGCCCTCCTGTAGGGGGAAAAAACATGTCTGGTGTCAGTGATGTGGAAGCAGTACAGAAAGCAGCATCAGGCTGAGAGAAGATGCATATGTAAATCTACTGTACACCTTGCTAAAAAATGTATCTTGTCAGGAAACTTGGAGCAAGTTGTGGGATAATTTTGGCACCAGATACTAGAGTGGAAAATATTAACAGCCTGTAAGAAATTCTGGCTTTTGCTGCTGCAGGGATACAATTAGTGTAGGAAACTCCAGAGCTCCTCTGTGCTATAGTACTGTGCATTGAGAGGGGAAGTATTACAGAATAATGTGAGCTTTTGTGATCATTGAGAGACACATAGTGACTGAAGCCAAGCTGAAAAAGAGCACTACGGTAACTGTCTGATCCAAAAAAATGTCACATAAAAAAAAAAAACCAAGTAAGCCAAGTCAGAAACAGAACAGTTCACCATATAAAGATGTGATAGCTAGGAAACAGCCACATTAGGAAACAGGAATGTAAATGGTCATGTTAAATGAGAAACTCTCCAGCTTCCCCAGTTCAGTGTACATGAAAGATGAGTATTTCAAAAGCATTCAGCATTGGCCTGACTCTGCTTCCATTGAAGTTAACAGGCGTGTTTGTCTGCTGACTTTGATGGCAGAGTTAGACCAATGCTGGAGTGCTTTTGAAAATCCCATTCAAAATTATTTGGATAATAAAACACGAATAAAAGTGTTTATGGTGACAGAGTAATCTCTCCACACACAGATAATAGTGGCTTTGTTGCTGTTAAAAGTGCTATTTTGATTCCCTCTGTCTCAAATTACACCACAGTATTCTTGTGCGGGTCTGTGCCAATGGAAGCTTTGTTGTCTTTAAAAGCTTGAGGAAAATCAGAAAGATGTTCATAAGATAGGACAGTATGAAAAGTCAGATGTTTTCCCTTTTTGAAAAGTATCATGTTTTTGCCATGTCATATTTAAAAAATAAATTGACTGAGAAACTCCACATTTGGTTTGTTCTGTTGTCCTGTCACAAGGTCAGGGGCCTTGGACAGTGGTCTAATTTTCGAGATATTCAGCTTTTTCCTTAAACTTTTGGGAACTCTGCTCTCCATACATCATACAGTTTTTTAGGTGTTTGCTGCTGAATGTGAATGACTTAGTCTGCATAAAAACTGGTAGGGTATAGTGCAGGATTCTTAAAGTCCACAAGTGGGCCAGTAGTTTATAGGTACTAGAGAAATTGCTTCAAAGTGGATACTCTTCATGAATGTTAGTCCCTGATCTCTCTCTGCTCCAAACTTTAGCAACTTTACCTACGTCAAGTTTTCCCATATTGATATAAAAGCCATTTTAACAAAATCCCAATCACAAACTTTATTAAGATAAAGTTAGGGTTCTATATAAACCTTTAATTTACAATGATGTTATTTGAACATTCTTCGTGTAGTTACTAAAATATGTCTGAAAGTTAGGAAATGATAGAAAATTATCAATGTTTAAAAAAAAGCCTTAAATCAGATAGTAAATACCAGTAATTTAGATCATTTTAGTTTAAGATGCCTAACTGCCATAAAGTCTGGAAATACACAATTAAGGTGCTAACATGAACTTTGACTCTATGTACAACCTTATCCTAATGAAGATTTTCTTTTGGGAATATTAAGACTCTGTGCCATTTGGCTCCATAAACCTGAGCAGAGTAGTGGAATTCTCCAGTGTAAAGCACTTTCTTTTTGAGCTGCAAATGAGGGTTTGTGGGAAAGAAGGCAAGGCTAAAGTGCTGCCGTACTCCACTGGTCTCTGGCTTTTGGAACAGCCACATAAAGATGCTTTAAATTTAACTTGGAAGTGAATCTCCCCCTTCTGCGCCCCCCCCCACACACACTATCCCAAAGATTTGGTGGGGCATAAAGATGACATACAATCATTTTTGCCTGTTCTCACATCCGGGATGGAATGGAATAGATTCAGATCTGATGATATAAGCCACTAAAGAGTAAGCCACATGCAGCCACAGTGCACAGTTTGTTCCTACAGAGAATAAGAACTATCAGTACTGGAGCCTGTACTGAAAATAGTAGTGATTCCCAGACTAGAGAGTGCACACAGATTAACAAGTGGAATATACCCTCTGCTTCTTGTAGATACCACTTTGTACCTTTCCATGACTCCCGTCTCAAAGGTCTTGTTGAACGATATCTCCAGGATGATTGAAAGGCATCAGAATCAGGGTGTCCCACTTCCTTTTTGTTAATCTTACAGGTTAAGTGACAAGAATATATGCTCATCACAAACCAGAATTCTGTCCCCATAAAGCATGGTGTCTATAGGCTGTGTTCAAGAGAAAAAAACAATCTGCTACACCATTATCAGCATGAGCAACCAAAAATATTATAAAGACTCAGATTAAATTTTATTAGTCCTGGAGAATCTGAGAAACCACTGTTCTCCTGCATGTACTAGCCAGGGCCGGCTCCAGGGGTTTTGCCGCCCCAAGCGGCACAAAAAAAAAAAAAAAAAGGCAAAATGGCCTCTCCGGAGTGGCCGCCCCAAGCACCTGCTTGGCAAGCTGGTGCCTGGAGCTGGCCCTGGTACTAGCAAATTTCTGTGTAAAACTTTTTTAAACACTTTTGGCAGATTCAGGAATAGTTTAACTGATTGGCTTGGTTAGTTCAACAATATTGCCCTGATCCTGCAACAATATACAAATGTGAGTAATCCAACTGAACTCAGTGGGACTACTTAAAATTCTGTGCATAAATCTTTCCAGGAGCAATGCTTGTCTTTGTTTTCTTTTTAACAGTTTAGTTATTGAAGAATATCAAAGAGTTCAGTGGATAAGATCTTCCAAAGTGACTTGTGATTTTTAGATGTCTCCATTTTTGCATGCCCAGTTTGAGACACCCTAAAGGTACTTGATTTGTAAGGGGTGAGAACCCTCAGCACTTTATGAAAATCATGTCCCTTTAAGGTATCTCAGGTGGGACATTCAAAAATAGACACACCTAAAAACACTTATCACTGTGGCAAATCATGGCCCAGCTGCAGCAGTTCAATCTGGAGACACAGCCAACAGCTTTGTACTATCCCAGCCTTTTGAGAAGGGCCTTATTTCCTCCTTGCTCTTCTGCCTTATTGTGAGAAAACTTCTTTCCCCTTTGGTCAATATCATCACCATCATTCTTCTTTCATGTGAAAGTTTGTTTTTGAAAGTTAAGCCACAACTTGGAAATTGAGCAGAGAATTTGTTCTGACATTAAAATGGTGATGAAATCAGCAGCTGCAAAATACACTAAAAAATGTAAAAATCAATTATATTATTCCTGTCACTGCTTTGTTTTAACAAAATATAGCTGTAAATACGATTCAGCAGATAAATCCAGGCTAGAGAAATCCCTGTATTTTTGTTGTTGTTTTTCATTTATAAAGTAAATATTTTTAAGTAGGTGGTTTTGATTTATTTACATTTTTTAATTAAAAGAAAATTACAGATAAAAGATGCTATAGCAATCATCTTTCTACGAAAGCAAAATATTGCAATGTAATTAAAAGGACTTCTCAAATTATAATTAGATTTGAAATTTAATTATGACTAGAATACTTTATCCTTATGAGCAACCAACACTTTCTTGATACATAACCTTTATTGTAATTTTATTACATTTATGCTGAGATCTTAATCTATGGACTAAATAAGATCATCAGATTTCTAAAAAGGCTTAGAATTAGATGCAGAAAGCAATACAATGTTTTCTTCTATATATGATGTAATTGTGAGTTGTATGCTTCTATTGGATCGAATGATTTGGTCTCTATTCAGGCACAGCTCCCGTTGACAAAGAGATTTGGCCCATTGCGTTTAGTAGTTGCTGGGCCTTGCCTTCAGCTATAAACTATACAAAGAGCAAATTCCAGTTAAGATAAGTTAGCACTATTGCCTGCTAACTCAAGTCTCCTCTGCAGTTGTCTGTAGATCACACAGGGCTAGATCCAGAAAGGAACTTATCTTGTCTACGCTGCTGCTTAAGTCGATGTAATTTACGCCATTCCAGGGTGTGAAAAAGCCATCTCCTGAGCAACGCAAGTAACATCGTCGTAAGTGCCATCCACACGAGCGCCAAGTCGGCAGGGGACATTCTCCCACTGACATAGCTTCTGCCTCTCCTTGAGGTGGAATAATTATGCCAACGGGAGAGTTCTCTCCCATCGGCATTGCACATCTTCAACAGATGAGCTACAGCAGCACAGCTGCATTAGTGCAGCTGTTCCAATGTAGTGTGGTAGTGTAGACTAGCCCTTAGACTCAGCATTGCAATAAGCCTAAACTTTAGGCATTCTCTGCCACTTACTAGAATTCACAGTGTCAAATCATAGGGGGTAGAGTTAGGCATCTAAGAATAAGATTCACAGAAGTGAGCAAACTGAGTGAGGAGCCACCTAAGCTAGTCAATAGGAAATGCCAAGGAGAAGGATAGGGCCTAAGCCTCACCCCTCAAAGGGAGTTGGTGCCTGAGAGAAGGCACCTCCCTCCACTTGTGATTTTCAGCCATGAACCCTCTCCTGGAGTTAGGCACCTAAGACAGGTCAATTTTTTATTGCAAAAGTCATTTCTCACAAATGTCTTAGGACTGACCTGGTTTAGATTCCTTTCTTGCAAAAGTCTGAGTTTAGATGTGGCTGATTTACAGTCCTAGTCGGTATTTTCAAGTTTCTCTAGTGAACATCTAAAATAGTGCCAGCAGCTGGCTCTCCATGGAAAGTATAGTCCCAATGATATCCTGCTCCTTAAGTACGTAGGTGAGAGACTCATCGAGGTTGCCAGTAAAAGTAAAAGAAGGCTACTCTATATCAAATGTTGACTGTTCCATTGTATCATATTTGCCATTTTTAATAATAGTTACTTAGTATCTTTTAATATTATTTTAAAGTGTTAACATTTCTTCTGATTTTCATGGAGAACATAGTACTGAAAAAAATCAACCTGCAGAAAATACAGGAATAATTTTCTGACCATTGTAGTTTAATTTTATATATTCTGTGTTTGTGAGTGCTATGATCATCCAATATAATATCTGTGCTAAGTCTTTTATGGATTTCTCTTTACTTATACATATTTTCCAAGTGCATCTCTGTGTGAGGGTTGGGTAGATTTTCTACAGTAAAAGGACAAAGTTCACTATTTCAAATACCATCAAAATCTCACATTTCTAATTTAGTGTTGTATTTCAGTGCTTCCTATTATGTCTGTATCATTATCAATAAATATGGATTTTGTTTTGCTTTTGTCAAGACACAGTGACCCAGATGAAGCCTTGCTGCTAATTAAATGTATCAATTTTCATGAACACAACTTAAACCATTTGACATAGTTGGGCTAATATTATTATTCCCATTTTGCAGGCTGGGAAACTAAGGCAAAGAACTGTTAAGTTACTAGTCATTGGCAGAGTCAAGCATAAAACCAACATCTGTTGACTTCCAGGCACATGCTTAGTACCCTAGACCACTGCTGTTTTAGGGCTCATCTGTGCAGTGCATTAGTTCACATTAGTGGAGTGTAAATGCTACTGCATGCTAACATGTTGCACACTTACTGATCTGTGTGGACCCTGCTGGTACACACTCAAGTTTCCTAGTGCACAGCAGTGTAGTACAGTTTAAAATGGAACTACATTATTATGCTCTGGGGAACTTTCAATGTACACCAGTAGGATCCTTACAGGCCAGATAGTTCATGACAGACTAATGCACACTCGAATTTATACCCCTCTACTTTGAATTAACTCACTGTGTAGACAAACTCTTAGATTATTATGAGCAATTTTCTGCTTAGCTATTGCTGCATCAGGTGTGTTAATATCAATAATGGCTCTTCTCTAAGGATGTTTGGGGCAGCTACCTTTTGGGAAAAAACAGCTTCAGCTATAGTTGTACAAAGAAACTAGTTAAGCAAGTTATTAGGCCTGAGCAGGGAGACATTATTAAAGAGTTGGGAAAAGGGCTATTAGGTATTAGTGTATCCAACAGCCACCAATGTAGAATTATTCCCTAAAGTAAATTCTTCAGTCAGACTAAACAATTGCACTATGTTTGCCCATCCCACACTGAACTGGGCATACCATTGTCTCAGAGTTGAATAGGCAAAGTGTGAAGATTTGAGTCAAGGATTCTATTTAATTCAGTCAAGAATATTGACAGAGAAGAAATTATTAGGCAACTTCAGGGGAGGACATGAAGTATCTTGGGTTCATTGGAAATGTATTTTAACATGCCATCAGTTTAAAGCATGGCAGGCCTGCTGTTCGCATAGGACCCTGTACTGCAGGGGCCAAGCAACCCAATCACATTACTGGTGGCTGTCATCCATTCAATCTAAGAAGAAAACCACTGTGGCCAATAAAATAGCTTTTAAAATTAATCTTCAGTTGCATTAGCACCGGGGATAAAATAAGACTTCACTCCAAAAATGAAATAATCCAAGTCAGCTATGGTGATTTTAGAGCTCTAGTAAGCTCTTCAAAGTCCTGCTTCCCATCAAATGGAGATGCTAGTTTTAAGAGTGAGGGCCTCGATTATTTTATAGTGTAAAACTCCTATTGAATTTTCCTATTAGTCCTCTGTAGTTTATCTGTTTAATTCAAAGAGATTCCATTATAACTTGGCTTGGTGCTTGGATGAAGCAGTATTAAACGTTGTTCTGATTCCTGCAGTGTGATTTGCTGGATGATGTGTGCATCCCAGCACCATCCTCAAACTTACCCTGAAGCAGAGCAGGGTGGGGATGTTTCAGAGCCAGACGCTCTGTCCTTTAGCATCCCCCTCACTCAATAAGCTGTACTCCACTGCACCTGCAGGGGCAGAAGAAGTGCAAATGTACAGCTAGGTGTCATCAGCATATTGAAGGCACTACCATGCCTACTTCTTCACTAACTTCCCCATAACAGTGCCCTATACTGATTGAACAGGCAGGATAATGAGAAGGATCAGGGCACTTGGTTGGTGGATAAGCATCAGTATAGAGATGGAGTTGTTTAAATACTCATAGCTTGATAGTTCTTTGAAGAAAACATCAAAATGCCAGGCCTGAGCTATTTTCAAATGACATTTTAGAATTACTAATAATAATTTAAAAAACAACACAGAAGCCAACAAATCTCAATTTAACTAATGGAAGCAGGAACAATTAACTTCTGGTGTAAACAGCCCCAAATCCATTAATTTCAATTGAATTACCTTCAGTTATGGTTGTAGTGATATTGGCTAGTAGTCCTTTAAAAATCATTTTTAAATAAATTCCAGATTTTAGAATTGTTTGAACAGGTAATTCAGATTGATTTGCTGATGTAAAAGGCATTGTGCATCTTTTGTATTAAAGAATTTTTGTTTACAGGTATAGGTACAAAAAGTATCTCATGACTGTTCACGTTAATCCATTCACACTAGAAGTGTTCACATGTCCATCTCAAATTCTCTTTGAACTCTCTCTCTGGCTAGGTCTACACTACCCGCCTGAATCGGCGGGTAGAAATCGATCTCTCGGGGATCGAATTATCGCGTCTCGTCGGGACGCGACAATCGATCCCCGAATCAACGCTCTTACTCCACCAGTGGAGGTGGGAGTAAGTGCCGTCGACGGGGAGCCGCGGAGGTCGATTTTGCCGCCGTCCTCCCAGCGGGGTAAGTCGGCTCCGATAGGTCAAATTCAGTTACGCTATTCGCGTAGCTGAATTTGCATCTATTAAATCGACCTCCCCCCCCCGTAGTGAAGACCTGCCCTCTGTCTCTTGTTTACAAAAGTTTCAGTGATCCAGCCGTCGAGCAGAAGTAAGACAGTGTGTTTTAGGTGACCAATCATACACCATAAATACTGAATAGCAAATAGACAAAGTAGTTTGCTTGTGAACAACCCATAGGCTGAAAAATGTTTTCACAAACCATCAAACAATTTCAAATAACAAATGAATTAGTGAACAATCTGTTTGTGAATAATTCACAAACAAAACAGAGGATGAAACTTGTGGAATACATTATCTGCAATAAATAGTTCACCCTGCTTTGCTCCAGGGTATGTTTTGAGACAGTGGCGCTGTCCATTGAGATCTACCTGACTCACTATGGACTTCTGTAGATCAGTACACTTTTGATTAGCAAGTGGTTCTTAATAGGCTGAAACCAATAGAATAGTGAGATTTTTTTCATTTCAATCCAACCTATGTAACTAATATAGTGGCCTGATCATTCCATTGACTTTTGTCTCAAATGTAATTTGTTTGAATAAGAAGAAAAGAACAGCAGAGTCTCTTCAGACTATGCTCTTTATATGCCCGTAGCACATTTCATCTGAAGATCTCAAAGTACTCTACAAATCTTGACTCACAAAATTGGCATCCAGTGAGTTAGTTGACAGCTGAAAATAGAAACTGGAAGTCCCACATCCCAGTCAATATGCTAAACATTAGAAATATTACCCCATGCTTCCTTAAATATCTTCATTAATATCTTTTCAAACCTGTTGCTATGTATTTATTATAATATTTCCTTTCTAATTTGAGATGACCAGCCATTTGAAATGATGCTACAGTAAGCCCATTACATTGCCCTAATTGTAACCTATTTGTGTTTTCTCTGTTTGGTCCAAATTACTCAAAAATTAATGAGCTTTCCTTTCAAAGATAATGTATTGACCCTATTTTTAGTCATGTTTTTATGGTCTGCTCCATTGCTCTTTTCAAGGTAACCTTGATGATATTGTTATAGCCATTCATTATAATTTTTTATGCAGGAACTATCTATATTGATTTGACTGTGGCCTTTGATCCAATAAATCACAACATATTGCTATCTAAGTTTCCCTCAATTTGGCTGAGTTTAACTACAGTAGAATGGTTCTTTGGCTACATTAGTGAGCAAACCCCACTCATTTTGTTTAATGGTGTTGAATCTGAGGTGAAAATGTTACATGCAAAGTTACCTCAGGAGCTAATTAGAGGGCTTTTACTTTTTCAGTTTTTATTAATGACCTGTCGACGCTGTATAGTTCATGAAATATTCTGTACATCTACATGCTGATGATGTGACCTCATACACAGTAAGAGCGCAGATAAGGTATCAGACCTTGACTGTTTTAACTAGGGATTTATGGAGTGATTTTTACAATTTAAAGACACAGTTTTTTGCAGAAATAAATTGGCTTAGAATCTTGATAAAATGTAAGACATGTAATTACAGAGAGGTCTCTTGTCCTGTAAACAGGACTGTGTGAACTGGTATAGAAAATAATAAGGTTTCCTTGCCTCAAAAGAACTTCAGCCATTGGGGGAGGTAAAGGCTTTTTTAAAGGAGCAATTTAACAAGGCTGCAAAAATCTAGACCTGAATGTCCCCAAAGTTTGGGTCTATTTGCATCCAAGATTTTGGTTCAGTCTATTTCATGGATAGCAGTCAGCTCTGCAATTCAGAGCTGGATGCAAACTTGCCCAAAGCCCCGGGGTGCTGGGTTCAGGACCCTCTCTATTTATTTCTCAAGTTTTGGAATGTTCAAATCATTTCTTTTCTTGTTCAGGTTCCAGCTGGAACGGGAATCATAAGACTGCAATCGTAAGATTGCAACAGCACAAGAAAAATTGCTCTCACGGTACTTTTGGCCCAACACGAAAAGAATGTATCAGAGATGTTGAATGAGAGCCCATTTGTGCTATGTTTTGCAGACTCAAAAGTTTCAGGGAGAGTCAGAGAAGCATCTGAACTTGGTTGGCTGGTTACTTAAGTGAGTCTCAGAACCTTGTGACGCTACCTCACCATTGGTACAGAACACACGTCAGATGACCAGAACACAAGCATGCCCACTGGGTCAATCACGAAGTGCTGCGTAGAACGTGTACAGTGCAGTAGGTTTTAAACACTATGGGCCAAATTCAGACTTGGTGTAAACAGGTGTTTGTAAATAGAAGTCTTTTGGGCCAATAAAGTGGTGACAGACAATATGATAAAGGGTAAAATAATGTAAATTGCCAACATGGAGCCTGTGATTGTGTGCTGGGCAACAGCAATTGTACCAGCACTCTGATCACTGGATCACCAATTAAATCACCCAAGAGTAAACCTGAGGGGCAAAGCTGTTCCTAATTGATAGATTGGGGATGGGCCAGAGAGAGCCACCAGGCTAATTAACCCATTAGCCGAGAAAGTAGAAAAGGCACCGGGAGGAAGCGTTTGGAGGGGGAGTGGAAGGGGAAATGGTGATGGTTACGGTAACTCACACACTCACTCTGGCCATAGGTGCTGGAACTAGAAGTGCTGGGGTGCAGCTGCACCCCCTGGTTTGAAGTGGTTTCCATCATGTACAGGGTTTACAGTTTGGTTCAATGGCTCTCAGCACCCCCATTATACAAATTGTTCCAGCCCCCCTGACTCTAGCAGGCTTTTCAGAGTCAGAGCCAGAAGACATCTGTCGGGGAAGGTACCATCTGTCTCCCCCTTCCATTAGCTAAGTGAGCTAAGGGATGCATGCTATTGTAAATACAAAGCTGCACAAGTTTGTAAGAGTGGTGGGGGGAACACCGTAAATAAATTTGACCAGAAGAAGGTCTCCGAGCAGTTTGTGGCTAGAAATGAGACAGGAGCGTGCGTCACAGGGCCAAATTCTGTTCTCAACTATCCTGCTGTAAACCTGGAATAACTCAACTGTATCAGTAGTGTGACTGGCTTTCCATGTGTATACCTGAGATCAGAATTTGTCCTATGGCATTCAGTGGGTATAGAATGGAGCCAGAATTTGGCCCATTTTGAAGTTAGTGGGAATTTTGCCACAGACTTTAAGGAATGAGGATTTGACCCAATGGGTGTCATTTATATGCCGAGAGACATGAAGAAGCATAGCAGCAAAAGTGACTAATCAGTGTGTGTAAATTAAAGAGGCGGTGGTAAGGATTGCTTCATCTTACACCTTTGCTGCTTTTCTAGCTGCATCATCTTCCATCCCCCACATTGTCAATTAGTCAGCTTGTACATTCACTAATGTCCACTCAACAGTGAATGCTGTACAACGTTACCACTTCCACCACCTATAAGTCACTGCTGAATTTGACCAAATGTTCTTTAAAATTATTCATACGTACTCCAAGTTACAGAGGCGGTATAGGGGCCTGCCTCTCAGAGCACATGTTTATTCTGAGATCATCCTATCATATTGAAGGGCAGGGGTGAATAGCGTAGTACACTTTTCTGCCTAACCCAGGTAATTAGAGCATTACACACACAGAGAGAGAGAGAGAGAGAGAGAGAGAGAGCTCTGGCAATGTTCTATCATAAAATGGGTATATTTTATCATCTGCAGTCAGTTTTTTTAATGTAATAATCATAACAATAGGTGTCTTTATCAGCATTAGACTGTTCTGTTTGCACCATTGCTGGTAATTTTGCTTTCACTCTAGAAATGTTGGCACCATTACCATGTTTAATAAATAAATGTGAAAGACATATTTAATGCTAGAGAAAAGTGTATGCTCTTGTAAACTTTGCCTAATCTGTGAGTATCTGGTACAAGGCTGGTTGACCAATTTAGAAATCACATCAAGAACATATGCATTGTATTGGTGTTTAAAATTTAGATCTTTATTATTTGGCAGATTTGGCAGAGAATGGCTGGACCTTTGGGAAGCAGCATGGTTTAGTGCACCACACTGGAAGTTGGGACCTTTCGAATGGTAATCCTTGCCTTGCCACTGACTCATTGTGAGCAAATCACAACCTCTTTGAGTCAGTTTCACCCAGCTTTTAAATGGGCACAATATTTGCCCCACTGGGTTATTGTGAGAATTAATTATTTAATGTTGGACAAAGCTTGGGGAATGTTAAATGCTAAGTATTTTTTGCTTTGCAACTTGCTACCTCTCGCTGCGTTTCCCTTAGGGATAATGGTGATTGATTTAAAAAATCACCTAAGTGACTTAGGAGCACAAGTCCTTCAACGGGACTTTCAGTGAGACTTGTCATCTAGCTGATTTTGAAAATCTCATTCAATATCTAGTTGCAGCTAAGCAGATCACTGTTAACAAAAAGGGTTCTTCATTTTAAAAAAAATCCAATAGGATTTTATTCATATCCCCAGTTCATATCACAAAAGCAGGAGTCATTCACTGAGCTGTCTCTGTAGCACCATCTCCCCACCACCACTACCAACAATAACAACACCTAGAACCGGGCAGATACTTCTCCACATAGTCAAGCATTCCTGCTGGAGGACACTAGACATGTCAGGGGTAGCAGGAGTGACAGAGACTAGAAAAAGACTTTGAAGACCTAGCAATGATTATCACCTTGTCTTTGGTCAGAAGAATCTTTCCCCCACATTTTAAACATATACAATAGCCTTGGGGTTGCCTTGGACTTCTTGATGCTGCTGACACTCAAATCATGATGGCTGCAAAAAAAAAAATCCTTCTTTCTTTCAACTACAACTAACTAGAAAACTGTGCTCCTTCTTATCCAACATGAACCCTACCACAGTGATCTATGCCTTTGTCACCTCTATGCTGAATGACTGCAACTCAGCGTTCCTAGGCTTGAGCCCTAAACATTTCAAAATCTTCATTTATGCCAAAGTGCATCAGCCTGCCACTTCATCAGCACCAGCTGGCAAGAGCCCATCCACTCACAGCTCTGATTTCCTATAAAATTGTAGATCAGATTCAAGAACTTCAATAGAACTGACTCAAAATACCTGAGTACATCTCTTCTCTCTCTCTTTTTTTTAAGATCTGAAAATGATCTCCCCTCAAAAAAGCTACTTTGCTCAGGAATTGTAAAGCTGTCATGGGAGAAAACACATACCTTATTTGAAAATTTAAAAAGTTGGCAGTGGAGACTGGCATCATGAGCTGATCAGAAGTTCAAGCTGACATCTCAGTAGTGAATGAGAGCTGCTAGGTAGGGGATAGGCCATGAAAGGCCTTGAGAGTGGAGACAAGTAGCGTATATTTGATGTGATAGAGAAAAGGGAAGTCCGTGAAGGGATGCAAAGAGAGGAGTGACATGGTCAAATACGATTTTTGCAGCAGTATTCTGAATGGATATGTGCAGGGTAAGATGGCATTTCTCAAGGCCAGAGAAAAGGATATTGCAGTGACTGAGATGCAAGGGGATGAAATCCTCAACAAGACCTTTAAGATGTATCTTAGAGATGTTATGCAGAAAGAATTTGCAAGATATAGACATAGCCTGGATGTGAGGACCTAGCAAGAGGCCTGAGTCGAAGATGATGCCCCTTAATATGAGTTTAGGTTTAAAGACACTGGTTTGGTCTCTATATATGCTGGCCACACTGCAAAAATTAGTTTAATTTCAGTTTACTGTGCAACAGATGTTGGTTCTCTCCTCAAAGTCTGGGTTTTCCTCCTGAGGTTTCTTAGAGAACTTGTGAAGGTAAATTGTTCTAATTACTTAACCTACATATTTGTTGGTTTTCCTTCCTTGTCTTTTTACATACTTCTTCCTTCCTTCTCTTTTATCATAATTTATCAGGAACTTACCTTTGCTGCAGTTCTTTTAGTTTCAAATTAATATTGTTGTAAATCACAGGATGTCCACAGCAATGCGAACTATTGTGACTGTTATATCATGGGTGCCAGGGGAGCATTATTAGTACACTCTTTGTCTCCTTTTTATATTGGTTAAAAAAATATACATCAAAATTATGGTGCAGCTTTTCACCTCCTGTAAACTGGTGTCACTCCACTGACTTCAATGTAGCTATCTTGATTTACAGCAGCTGAGAATTTGACTCTCTCTATATATATATAGTCAGACAAAAAACTGTGTTAAAATTGAGTAAAGATTGAGAATACATCAGTAATTGAAAGTTAAAATACATTACAGGGGTGTTGTAATCAGCCCCAAAACAAGTAATTCAGAGTTAAAGTTAAACTTAAACATGTTAAGACACGGAAATGCACAGTCAAGGCATCCAAACAACCAATGCCCTGCAGTGACAGCATGTGATAGCATACAACTATAATTTATGCATTTTAGCATTTGTGGTCCCTGGCTAGAGTAAACTGATATTTAAAGATAATCAGTTTTTAAATATTTGTTTTCCTCATGGTGTTGCTGCAGAGCAGAGTTAAGCTTCTTTTGGTGCTATACCCATGCATTTCACACTTTACCCTACTTCCTCCTTCCCCCTTCTCCCCAGGACCCCATTGTCTCTATTTGACTCCCCCCCAGTATCCTCCTGGGGAGTGGGGATAGAGCCTCCTTACTGTCCTCTCCCCCAGCACCAGAAAGAAACACCATGGAGAACAAGAAAGGGGTCTAGGGGTTATAGTGGACCACAAGCTAAATAGGAGTCAACTGTGTGATTCTGTTGCAAAAAAAGCAAACATGATTCTGGGTTGCATTAACAGGTGTGTTGTGAGGAAGACACGAGAAGTCATTCTTCTGCTCTACTCTGCGCTGTTTAGGCCTCAACTGGAATATTGTGTCCAGTTCTGGGCACCGGATTTCAAGAAAGATGTGGAGAAATTGGAGGAGTACAGAGAAAAGCAACAAGAATGATTAAAGGTCTAGAGAACATGACCTATGAAGGAAGGCTGAAAGAATTGGGTTTGTTCAGTTTTGAACAGAGAAGACTGATAGGGGACATGATAGCAGTTTTCAGGTATCTAAAAGGGTGTCATAAGGAGGAGGGAGAAAACTTGTTCATCTTAGCCTCTAAGGATAGAACAAGAAGCAATGGGCTTAAACTGCAGCAAGGGAGGTTTAGGTTGGACATTAGGAAAAAGTTCCTAACTGTCATGGTGGTTAAATACTGGAATAAATTGCCTAGGGAGGTTGTGGAATCTCCATCTCTGGAGAGATGTAAGAGTAGGTTAGATAAATGTCTATCAGGGATGGTCTAGACAGTATTTGGTCCTGCCATGAGGGCAGGGGACTGGACTCGATGACCTCTCGAGGTCCCTTCCAGCCCTAGAATCTATGAATCTATAAGACGGGGGAGAGGAGATAAAGTGGCTGTGTGTGAGAAAGTCATAGGGGATGTGATGGAATTAGGGGGCGAGAGTAGAGGTGCATGTGGGTCTGGGGGGAGAAAGCCAATGCTTGGGGAAGAGAGTTTCATTAGGAAGCAGGGGGACTTGGTGGGGAAGCCTAGTCCATGATTCCCGATATCTGGACTTTAAGTGATTCCCCCACACCCTTGTTTCTGCACCCTTGGCAGTGCTGCCTCGGTGGGCAGAGGCACCATTACAGCCTATAATGGGAATCCTTTCAAGTACAAGCTAGCATGTGACCATGCACCTTTAAGAAACTAGGACATTTGGGGCCAAATAATCTCCAAAGAAGAATTCTTGACATGAGTCTAGTCTCTCTTTGGTAACTGATTCATTTCAACCAACTGAATTACCTGCAGAGAGAGGGTGATAATTGGTTGTTATCTCTGATGTCACAATGATCCCACTGCAAAATGATCTAAAGTGTTGACTGGACCCTATCTATAGTGTATTATAATCAAAACAATTAGATATAATGATCATTAGTAATTTAGCTTAATTACAACCTATTTCTTCACATGTACTCTATGCATGACAGTCCAATGAGTTTGAACTATAAGAGAAGTTTTGAGAGTCTGAATTATTCAATTAAGCTAATTTAGAACCAAGAAAGGCCTGATAAAAGTGCTAAATTTCTGAAAAGACCTATTTTGAAATTAATTTTAATTCATAAGCTCATGAATAAATTTAAACTGAAAATTCATTCTGTACTCAGAGTAAAAGCCGAAGTTTTGGGGAAGATCCACTGTATTTTTCATGCATAACAAAGAGGCTGAATCCCTGCTTTAAGTGCAAAACTCAATTCAACCATATATATATAGAACAGCAACTATTGCCTGTCACACACAAGCACGAATGACTTTTATGAGGCCTGATGAAATGCTCATCGAAGACCATGAAGATGCTTCCACTGACTTCAATGGATATTAAATCAAGCCCCGTGATGTTCAAAAACCACTGCTTTAAATGAAAGTTTAACTAAACCAAAACCAAAAACAAACTGAGCTATATTTTCTCCTGTGTGGGTAAATCTTACAAATGGCACTGAACAATGTACAAATGTTCTTGCTACTCTTTCATCAGAGGGTTGGGTTTGTTCCCCCTTCCTCTGAGGAAATAGCCAGAGTTTAGGACCCAGAAAAGTGCAGATGATTGGGAGATCTGCAGAGGACTATTATATTCTCATTCCTCTTTAAGAGAAAATATTGAGTGTTAGTTATGAGCCAAATTGGACCCACCTTAACTGAGAATAACGAGAATGCTGGAGAAGTTGAACCGGAAGGAATCTTCCAATTTCTTTCTGTGATGCCATCCACTCCACTTTTCCTGACCCTCCAGCGGCTTCTGTACTTGGAAGTAGAAGGGGTGCTGCTGTAACAGCATTTCAGAAGCTGCTAAATTCTGCTACTTCCTTTTCACCCTGCTGCTGTGGGGGATACAGCGTGACAAGAATAAAGCAGCAAGTAGGGCTGGCATTGCTCAGAATGTGGCAGGAAAGGACAGAGTAAAACTCATTGAAAAATGGAAATGTTTTCAGGAAAAGTTTGATGCAAATTTGTCCTTTTCTTTTTCCAGTGAAAATCCTGAAAATGTAATACTTTCATTCAGCCCTAGGGCTGATACTTTCTGCCCCCACTGGAAAGCTTCCTTTTGCTTGGATGAGTGGGGGGAGAGAAGGAGGGAATTGAGTGTAGCACCAATAGCCAGGTCAGGACAGCCCATAGATGAACCTTCACAGCACTCCAGATCCCTACTTGTGCTTGTATTTTCATCCATCTCCAACTCTTTCGGCTTGCTTTGTTGCTCTGTCTGGATCTTCACATTCAATTTGAGCCTCTATTTTAAAAAAATGCATTTTGAATTCAACCTCGACTCACGGGATAGGTCATGTGGGACAAGTCATATGGTGTTTTCTAACCTGGCTACTAATTCCACTTCCCTTTCTGGAGACCCAGCACGGCTCTACGAACTCAGATGAGCAGCAACCTGTGCCTCTAGGTTTGTGATACTATTCACCAATAAGGAAAAGCATGTTCACTCAAACCTGAAACCTTCTCAGACTTCAGGGCTTGTGAGCCTGCAGAAATGGTTTGCTGTAAAAATGCACACGTTTTTAATTTACACTTGAACAAGTTTGCATAGCTTAGTTAATAAGCTCATCTTCCTAAAATTATGATGAAACCATTGTTAATATCAACAAAGATGGACAATGAAGTAACCAAAACACAAACACAATAGAGCCATGGAACTCTTAACCTTGTTGAAAACCTGTGCAAAAAGGAGATTAAACAGAAATAAATAAACAAATAAAACTCAATGAAGTGTAGTTTCAGCCTTCTAGAATGATATTATCAATAACAAAGGGGACCTGGACCTACTTGTTATACTCGTGTGACTAGTATCATTCACTTCATATAATCCCACCGTGTTCACATGAGTAAAGTAAAAATATTTTGACCCCCAAGGGTGAAAAACAAACTCTAATAACTATAAAAAGGTTCATAGTTGCTTACGCATGGATATGCATATTTAAAACACAATAAAAACTCCCAGCACAAACTCAGTAACTAGGCTTCAAAAAACCAAAAGGGCTCAATCCAAAGTTGTTCCTGAGTTATAGTGAGCTCTAAAAAGAGCTTAAACCAATTAGCTGTTTTTACACTCTTTATATTTTATAAATGACCAAAGAGATTTCTTTGAAAATGTATTACAAAAAAAAATCACTCCCAGAATTAAACCTTTTGTGGGAAGCCTTGCCCTAGAGCTAAATTTAATGGCTGAGCTATAAAGCACTGAAAATTTTCATAAAGGGGTTCATAAAGGAAACATTAACTGACCCTGAACCTGAGGAGGTCTAGCAAGCTCCACTATAATAAACACAGGGCCTAGTTAATTTTCACTTATGGGGTGTATGACATTTGAGTCAGATGTGGTTACTTTATGTTCACTTTAACCAAATGTGTCCAATAGAGGTAAATGATAAGCAACTGCATAGAAGTCTACTGGAAGTTATGGCTAGTGCTAAATTAGACTGAAACACCTTAGGGCAGGAGGGTCATGTCTTGCCATGTGTTTGCATAGTGCCTAGCACAACTTAGCAGTGGAGTCCTGCATTACCTACATTTCCCTACTTCTGTGCCTTCTAGAGCCCAGAAACACATACTGTGGGATGGTACCCACAGTTCATATTTAAAGCAGCTGCACTGGTAGAATGTTACACTGGAGTTTCAGTCATAGCTTTTCTCCCTGCTCTAATCCTCATCCCCAGGAAATGCCAGAACCTGGACCATAATCTATCTTCATCCGATTTAATAATTTGAAGTCAAAGTTAATATTTTAATAGTGGTTTCCATCATAATTTGAATTAATTAGGTATTGCTGCATATGTATCTATAGAATATAAATATATCATACACATATATATGGAAATACCATATTCATCTCTCTCTCTGCTTTTCATGTGTATATGAGAGAAAGAAATCCTAGATCACTTGCGTAGTTTTATCTGAATTCGCTCAGGCATCAGCCCTGCTTTTATGATATACTTCCAGCACTGCATCCCCATGATTCTGTTCTTGGTTGCTTCAGCATCAGTATTTCATTCAGAAGAATGAGGCAAAACCTCGTCTAGGTCAGTGCCTCATCTTGGCCAGTGAGGGATGCTCTTGTACTGAAAGACTTTCACTTGAGGGCCTAGAGTATCCCCCTTTCCCCACCCAATCACAAACTCACATTCTACTGGCCTGCAGCCAACATCTCCCATCCTGTAGTACTACTAACATGGATGTTCAGAAACATATGATTTTTTTAAAGCATCATATGTTTAGTTTTTCATTCCATATCTTAATATAAGTATGAACTAGCTCCAAAGGGCAATCAGAGGGACAGGAAAGTAACAGCAGATATTTGTCATGGTTATATTTAGCAAGCAGTTTCTTAAATGTAAAAGTTAGTTATACTTTAACTATGAAATAGGAGAACAAAAAGCATTTTCTTTCACTTTAGCTTGTTTGCTGAACACTTTTCTTTTCTTCATCTGCAATAATGAACCGTTCCCTTATGCTTTTGTCCTTATTTGGTTATCAGTAATGCATTGTGGAGCTAACAATGGCCCTTGTTTTCAAATACTTTGCAGAATAATGCAATTCATCCCCATGGAATCTTTGATTCACAAAGGTATTGATGAAAGGTGGGGTAGATTTACTCAACTCTTCATCATAATATTCCTATTGTGCACATGCTAGGGCATGCATAACGAATGGCCATTAGTGTAAACCACTCAGATACTGAGCTTAGTGATTACTATAAGGGGTCTGTTTGACGTGTGTATTTCTATTTCTATGGTATATGACTCATTAAACCCACTCTCTGTGAGTACTGTTTACCCTGCTTGCTGTGTTGGTGGCTTGTGTCTGAATACTTTTTCTCAACCTGAAAGGTATTTTGTCTACTTTAAGTGCCCAAACCACTCATACATTTTTCATTTTAAACCACCTTTTGAAGTTGGGGGTTTATTATACGAAGAAAAGTGACCGTTAGTCTTTACAGACATTGCTTTGAGCTAACCCAGCTTCTGTCCACAGAAAACAAACTGTAGGATAGTTCTCCCTTCCCAATTTCTCCAACCTCCTTAGTTCCCCAAAATGAAAGTGTTCTCAGGACTGCTATTTTCTAAAAGAGTAACGTGCCTGTAAATGATAGTTATACAGACCACACTCCTTTTTATCCTACTCTCATGTTCAGAGTCACCATGACTCATTTAGATTTAAATGATCTAAATTAAAGGGCAGCCAAAAAAAATTTTTTTTTGAATGGATTAACCTGTTATGATATCATTGTTTTATCATCAAAACTGCTCAGATCAGCCTGTTGCTTTGACAATAGAAGAATCCATTTATGTGGAATCTTATTGAACCACCCTCTACTATCTTTGGCATGATTGCCAGGGAACAGATCCAGTGCCATGGATTTAAGTGACTCTAACCAATGGGTATGTGGCACACCTAGTTTGTTTTAAGTGGCACACCTGTGGCCTGTGTTTTATTCACAGTGGGTAACAGCAAAGTGCTGATGTTTGCTACAATACACTTCCTTGGTGTGGCCCTCTTTCTGCTTCATACTACTACCCCCACTCCATTGTAGCCGCTGAGTGAGTTATTCTTACTTTTCATTATAAGTTTAAAAAACAGAGGCAGTTTTTAGTTCAATGCTTATTTTTTAAAGAAGCTCTTGAAATGAAAGTGAGGGGAGTGTGGTATGGTTACAGCAGGTGACTAGAAGTCAGGAAATGTGGGTTTTATTCCAATCTCTGCCATTGATTCAGTGTGACTGTCATCAAGTTGTTTGAGGTGAAATTTTGTGCTGACATACACTCTGTGCAACCTCAGCCTCATTGATCCTGATCAAGCATCTTATAGCAGGCAGAGCCAGCCCCCTGAGGATGCTTCCTACTCCCCATCTTATAGGATTGCACCAATCCCAGCTCAGCTTCATTCAGAACCCTTGGTCACTGAGTTCCACATTATTGTTGATGTGTGAATCAGAGCAAACCGTGGCTCTTAATCTCTCTGTATCTGGTTCTACCAATCGGTAAAATAGAAAAGGTAGTTCCTGCAGTACCTAGCTCAAAGGGCTGTTGTGAGTCTCAAATAATATTTGTAAAGCACTCCAAGATCCTTGGATGAAAGGTGCTTTATACGTGCAAAGTATCATTATTTGTTACATATCCCAACAGAATATTTTCCTATGGCCCTTTGATAACTAGGACTATTACTTGTTGAACATGTATCTGTTGGTAGGGTTGCCTTACATATTGAAATGAGAATATTAATGGGTTTTGTGATACTTTTTTTTAAAAAATGAAAGAAATTCCTACTTTTTTCCTCTAAAGTTTTTTGGACTATATAAAAAGCAATATACAAGAGCTAAGTAGTAGTAGTCGTAGTTATATGTGTTAGTATAAGTATTTTTATTATTATTGACTTACCTAGTTCTACACAAAGGACTGTATTAAAACAACTTGGGGGTACCATAATGAAAACTCTACAGAATACTTCTTGTGTACGTGAAACAAATTTGTTAGTAGGGATTAATTGTTGCATTGGGGAATAGTTAGTCAGAACTTCATACACAGCACAACACTTTGTGGAACATTAACAAACTGAGGTCAGGGGAAAAGATCAGCCCTCCTCTCACAAATGTTTTATGGATTCATGCATACAAAACTTCCGGCATTTTTGAAAAACTCCCTTTTATAAGTTAAAGCCCTACCTATCATCTCTAACTTATATGACCCAGTTTTATGCTGAAATTAATGTCTGCAGACAGTAATGACATTGACATGGTTACAAGGGTACTGTTTAGAAGAATGAATCTTTCTTGCACTGTCTCCTATGCGCTAACAACAAACAAGATTTTCTTCAAAATTTTGCATGCACCTTGTTTTGTGTTCCACATCCCTGGATGAATTTTCTCAGGGTGTTTGATGAAAGGAATATCCCCACTCCCTCTCTGTTCATGCTGGAGTTCCCTTCGCTCTGTCTTATCCAGTATATTGATGCAACCCAAGACTTGTTCCACACTGACAGAATTGTTTTAGGTCAGGTTCCGACTCACTCCATGGGCACAGAATAACTTTTGGGGATTTATTTATAAAGCTGGTCTGAAAAACTGACACAAAAGACTTTTACATCCAAAAGTGCAGATTCATCGAAATCGAAACATTTCATGGAGACAGTTCAATTTCAATGACATTCCAATGGAACCCAGGCAGTTTCCATCAGAAACCTGCTTGATTTCCTGCCAGCTTCCCCACCTGGTTCTTTGGCAGCCTGCCTGCCAGACTACCTCTCAGTCAGAGACCACAGGGTTTGCAGGGTCTGTGGCCCAGAGCGGCCTGCCGGGCAGACAGCCCTGGAGCCAGGGGTCCATCCCTTTTCATGAAGAATTTCAAATGTTTTGGTTTTGTTCCAGATCATAGTGAAACCAAATTTGAAATACTGAAATGTTCCAAATCATATTTCTTCAGCTCTATATGTCACCCTGCTCCATATGTATAGTGTGTTTTCCTGCCATTAATACTGTTGAAACAGAAGTACAATATCTATGGAAACAAAATTATCACCCTATTATTTATTTAGTTATCTAGCAGGAGCACCTAGAGGCACAACTCCAGGATCAGGGCCCTGTTGTGTTAGGCACTGTACACGCTCATAATGAAAAGACAGTCCTTGCCCCTAAGAGTTTGCAGTCTAAGACTAGAGAAGATAGATGGATAAAGAAAATATTTAACAATTAGAGCTGAGCAAATAGTGTATAGCAAATAATTGTTCATGTTATGCTCTAATCTGTTCATTAAATATCTGCAAGTGGATCACAGTTTCCTCAACTGTATTCATTATAAAAAATTACTCGTTGAATATTTTTGTGAATGTTTTTTACTCTGTGATTTCATTGCAACTATTCACCATGAGTATTCAATACCATATTGAGCATTTATACTTGTGAGTAGTTACATAAGTCACATGGTATTGTCTCCCTTCACTGACTGGATGACTTTTACTGAGAGGAGGGCTAGAATAAGTATGTGTGTGTGTGTGTGTCGCCTGTGTAACCTCTCCTCCTGCCCCCCAGCATGCATGTGGGAGCTTGGGAAGGGATGATCCCTTTCTGAGGCAGAATCCCTTCCTGACCTCCTCCTCCCCTACCCTCCCCCCCACCTATCTATGTCTGAAAATGCCTAATTAGCACAGCTAATTGTGTCACAATCACAACATGCCTGGGAAGTAAGTCTTGTACCCATTTCATAGATGGGTAAATGAGGCTTGTCCAAGATCACAAAGGCGGTCAGTCACAAGATGAGAATGGAACCTGGGGTCATGGCTCTCCATTCTCTGCTCTAACAATTAGATGTACTTTCTTGAGGGACCTTTTATCACCACTATTCATTTTATTCCATTGTCAAGGGCACCAGGCACACGTGGTTCTGAGATATCAGAAGAGACAGCATAGGAAGGAGTTGTACAATCAACCGTAAATACTTTCTCCAGTCTGCAATATGAAAACTATCAATTCTTCTGCCCCATTCTCTCACAGAGGACATTTCTTTGCTAGTGTTGTGTAAAGTGTTTGTTTTAATTCTCTACTATTCTCTGAAAAGGAGGAGTTATCCTGCCTTCTTGTAAACAGTAATATATCAGTGGCTAATATATTAGAAAGCAGGTTACTCTGACAACACTCCCTGGATGCCAGGGTGTGAGATTCTCTTTACCTTTTTCATGGCATTTCTTTTTTATTTTTATTTTTCTACCACTGAGTAATATGCAGCCCCACAGCTCTGGCACAGAGAAACCTGATGAAAGTAGACATATAAGAAAAATATTAGAGGCCCGTCTCTTCATATGCAGACGTAATGCCCATTGACACTAATGGGAATTATGTATGTGTGGAAGAAGAGTGTGAGCCCTTTACTTAATAGAGTCCTTAATATGTTTTAGTGAGCCAAGGTGGTGTTCTAAATATCATGAAACCCAGAGGAGATGGGGAAATAGCCCCTGGCACTGATGAGCTGGATTCATTGCTTTGAGGTGGATGGCTTTTCAGGAATATCCCAGCTTCTCTTTCTCCAGTGGAAGTGGTTGTATGTGTACCAATCATTTACACTAAAGAGGAAAAGGTAAACAGGATGGACATAAAATTGGGAAATGAGACAAGAAAATGCAATCCAAATTGTCAGATTGTCACACATAAAAACATCCAGTCTAGAATTATTTTATATATAAAGAATATGTCTGCCTTTTATTATAAGTCTAGTCTAGCCCTGCTTTACATTGTGTTCTGTTTTATGAAAGTAAAATGTGAAAATTTACTGATAAGCCAAAATAGTGGGAGGAAAACTTTATAGCATGTCAGAGCTATTTATTATTATTATTTTTTAACCTTGATTGAGTTATAATACTGAACATATGTATCCTTGGCCTTAATCACCTTGTCGAGTTAAACTGTATTTTCAACTTCATTTACATGACACATGATCTAATGCTGGAGAACAACAATACCATTGTAGTGCTAATTGAAAACTCTGAGCTGAGAGCCAGAAGAAACCACTGGTCTGATTGCTGAGGGTCCCAGGGAAAGGGATTTATTCCCACACCTGCAGTTGGTCCATAACACTAACATTGTTACCAACATCTGGGTCTAATCAGCACAGAGGCCTTGATACGCTGCTCCTGTGGCACATAAATTTAGCATTATATTCATTTTAAGGCCCCCTTTTTCAGTTTTTTAAGGACAAGATAGATTCATGGCTCCACAGAGTCTAACAAAGTAGAAACCACAAACAGAGTAAGTTACTGCCAGGTTTCTTAGACCTTACCTACCGAGTATATGCCACTTAAATAATGGAATTTTATGCTCAGTTCTGGCTTTCCAAAATGTGTCTCCATAGAATACAGAGTTCATCTGCAAAACTATATTTAAGGTAAAAAGCAAATACTCCAAAGGTAGCCAATTTATATATATCAGGTTTTATTGTGAGGTCCGAGATATATCAACCCCTAAAATGGATGCGTGGTGGTAGTAGTTCAAGCAGTTCGGAGCAAAATTGGCAATTCTGTTTAGAATGGCTTTTGACCATGGGTCCAATAAGGGAATTGACTAGACACAGTAGTCAAAATGGTCTTTTTGAAAAATTATGTAGTAGCCTTTCTAAATGTTGGTGAATAACCTGATATTTCCAGTTCAGAATAGCATAGTTTGAATTCACTGTCCATACTTTGAGTCTCAACTTTTCCAGCCAATAAAATATGGCTCTGGTATGGCTTCTTTGTATTGCCTTACATCTAAAGAGTAATGGGGAATGCTAAGGCAAGATTCCACTCTCACACCTGCAGGACAGATCTCAACTCAGATGTTGCGTACTGCTCTGCCTACATTTATAGGATGCCAGGGGCAGTGCCTGGGGTATGAAAGATGGTCTAGTAGTGGACAGGACACTGCACTGGTATGCAACAAACGTGGGCTCAATTCCCACTTCAGCCACTGACTCCCTGAGCAGGAATTGTACTTCCTTTCCTAAAAGAGCTCTTGTGAAGATAAAAATCCATTAATGTTTGGAAGGTACTCTCATGATGATCACCATATAAGTAACCAGACAGAATGGGAGATCTGTGCATAAAAAGAAAGTAAAACATTAGGACTGATGTCTGTAATGTGGATCCAAGAGCAAAATTTTACCCTTCGTTTGTTGTAGGTAACAAATTATTATTATTGCAAACATGTTCCTTGACTATATTTTCATTGGAAATACTTAATACAACTACAGGACAAATTAGGATGTGAAATGGCTATTTTTTTCCTTGACCATTTTCAATTACAATGTGACCTTAATTTCTGTAAGTGGTAAATGTAGTTACACTGAGAGAGAGGCTTGTTCTGAGCACTAGGTATTCCTAAGTTGTGAGTTCCTCGTGTGGTTTCCTGGCTCTGACACTGACTTTCTGTGGCATTGGTCATTACACTTAACCTCTTTGCCTTGGTTTCCAAATCTGTACACTAGATATAACTACTTATTATACAGGGATATTATGAAGAATGTTTAGCTAATGTTGGAAGAGGAAAAAGTGCTATGTCTGTGCAAAGTATTATTACTTTGTGTCACTTTCTTGAGGATAGTTATGTCATTGGCTAAATGTAGGATTTCAAAGGTAGTTCTCATGTTGATCACTTTGCTATACAGAGAATGCTGTCCACTTCACGAGGAGCAATGTTTATGATACAGACAAATTCTGAATTTATTTAACCTACACAATCCCATCAGTTTCAGTGGAATTGTATGGGCATAACTGAGACTGGAATTTTGAAAAAGTGGAGTGGAGGAGGGGTCATATATAGATATGAAAGCTAGCCATGGGGAAATCAACATATTGGGCCAGATTCCCAGCTACTGTAAATTAGCATAGCTCCATTGACTTTAGCTGCAGCAGTTGACACCAGCTGATGATCTGGCTCATTGTATATGATGTTCATGCAGAATCTGTCAACCAGTTTACCATAGAAATATATTTTGGCACTAGAGATCAGTTTTGGAATTATGCCGATTTATTGGCTTTGAAGGGTTTCCAGCAGCGAAGGAAATTTTTAGGGCCCTATTCTGCCCCAGATTTTCTCCTCCCATCTTCCTTCAAGCCTCACTGACTTCTTGTCAGTTCTGTAATGGTTTGGCATGGAGCTGTGACCCTGCACATTCAGCACCTGTGGGGGTGCTGAGTTTCACCTAAGTCGGTTAGAAAGAGTTAAGCTTTAGGGGGCAGGAAATGACATTCAAAGGAGAACCGCAGGGTAGAATTTTATTCATCACAATGAGAGTGAAGTTCCTGCTGCACCATTTTCTGTTCTCCTGACTAACTTTGTGACTAGAATGAGCAATTTAAATTCCAATATCTGTGGCCTAACCACGACCTCCATATTCAGACAGAACTCCCACAAAATCAATAGGAGTTGTGCTTGAGTAAGAAATAGGAGCGCAAGATTTGGGTCCCTGGTTGTCTGTGTGAAAGAGACTCACTGTAGTAGTTTCATCTTTTTCACTTATCTGCATTGCTGTGTTATTGAAAGTGGTACTTCAGTGAATTAAATGTAAATGTAATAACTGGCTTGTCAATTTTGATAGGCCTTTCCTCCTAGGTTAGTTCTATAAACAAGGGAGCCCAACAAAGTTAAGGAAAATTGAAAAGGTCACAGCAATGCTGTTTATTGATGCAGTTTCTTTCACACAACCTCTAAGGCACTCAGATGCCTCACTTTTGTGCTGAATGTAATAAAAATGGTATAAACACGTAACCTAATCTCACAACATTATTAACAATAATTAAGACTTATTGTGCTATTATATAATCAAATTGCTTTACAAACACATATTAAGAGTGCATTACTGGGAATCATCAGATCCTATTAATACAGATACAAGCAAGATATAGAGAATCACATTAGAGAAATTCAAATTGAAGATCATATCAGAAAGAACACATCTCATATCCTTCTATATTCTCAAAGCAAAATGAAAATGGTACAAAATTTACTGGAATTTTCTGATCATGTTTATTTTAACGTGGGAAACACAAAAATATGATCAAATACTAAATATGTTATATCTTAATCAAAACAGCTTACTCTTTTTTTTTTTTTTTTGCCGTTCTCTGTAATGCAATACCAATAGATCTCATGGGCTTTTTAGGGTTTTTTTTTTAGTTCAAAGCATGACTTATTAAAAAATTACTTTTTTTTTATCCAGAAATCATTTTGCATCAAAAACGCACCATTTCAAATTTAATATATATTTGAAGTGGAAATGGACATTGCGTCAGAATGTCTTGACAAATGAAACATCTAGGTTGCCAAAAGGAAGAAATAAAATTAGGCAAAAAAATCACAAAAATTGGTTTGATGCTTTCTTACAGCTCTAACGTTGGGGATTCACAGCAACGTCCCAACCCTGCAATTCCTAACATTGACTTCACTGGGACTCTGCTGGGTGAAGTAATCGTCCCACATGGAATTGATTGCAGAACTGGAGAATTTTCTAGAATTGGTCAAAAATATTCATGCAATTAAATTATTCAATTTTTTTCCTGTTTGTGAATCATTTCTAAACTGAGCCTAATTTCTGTGACTGTACCTGTGGTTTGCAAATATTCTACAAATAGTTATTGTGAACACATTTCAGCCTACATGGTGTTTATAAACAGTGCACTTTAGCTATTCACTGTGTATGTTATTCAAGGAATGTGATTGCTCAGCTAAATAACATGACCTCGTTTCTGCTCCATTAGTGGATGACTGAAATTGTTTAAGCAGGAAAATTAAGAATAGCAACAAAAATCAAGAGCGAACAATGAATAGTGAATACCCTCATGCAATTATTAATACAGGTTGGGATTTTCAAAGGGATCTAAGCAAATTAGATCCCAACTCCCATTGTGTCAGGATGCTGGACGAAGGTAAGCATGGCTAGTGGCAAGAGCTTGGGAGCCGGGAACTGAAGCCAGGGGTCAGAGCCAGTGTCGGAGTCAATCTGAGGATCGAAGCCAGAGTCAAGCTGAGGGTCAGAGCGAGAGTCAGGAATCAGGCATAGGGTCAAACACAAGATATCAAGGTCAGTGTTGAGGTTCTGGGGGTCAATCTGGGGTAAGGATCCAAGTTGGAACCAAGGTGAATACCAGGAGTTCAAAGGCAGAGAAGAAGGGCAGTCATGACAGCTGGCTGGGGATCCATATCATTGCCTGGAAATTTCCTGGTACACAGGGGCTTGTATAGGATCAAGGAACCAATCAGGGATCTCTAAGACAACTGTTAGTCAGATCACTCTAGGCAGAACTTCCTGTGGCATGCAGCGTCTGTGAATTGTGGGTCGCAGGGAGCGGCCATCTTACAGTTGCTGCCAGGTGGGCAGTATGAGGATGTTGGTTGCCAGGTAGTCCTGCAGGCTCACATTCAAGTCCCTCTGATCCTTACACATGGAAATACAATGATTGTTGGGCACTTATGACCTTAGGCCTCTGAAAATCCCAGCCACAGTTAATATGACAAAAGCCATCTCCCCAGAAACGTTTAGATGGGGGAATAATATATATGAATGTACAGAAATAATGACTTTTAAGGGGTACAGACATCAGCTATTCAGTATTCAAACAAATGTGCTCACTGCAGCTTTATGTGGTGGGTCCTTGTCTGGTTGGCTCTAAGAAAAGGGGTTGTTATCCCTTTTACAATTTTATAGATTCCAAGGCCACAAAGGGACCATTGTGATCATCTAGTCTGACCTCCTGTATAATCCCCAAAATAATTCCTAGAGCATATTTTTTAGAAAAACATCCAAACTTGATTTAAAAATTGTCAGTGATGGAGAATCCAGCACGACCCGTGGTATGTTGTTCCAGTAGTTAATTACTCTCACTACTAAAAATTATTTCCAGTCTGAATTTGTCTAGCGTCAAGTCCCAGCCATTGGATCCTGTTATACCTTTGTCTGCTAGATTGAAGAGCCCATTATTAAATATTTGTTCCTCATACAGATACTTATAGCTTGTCATCAAGTCACCCCTTAACCATCTCTTTATTAAGCCAATTAGACTCAAGGAGCTCAATCATTATAAGGCAGAGGTGGGCAAACTACGGCCCGAGGGCCACATCCGGCCCACGGCCCCTCCTGCCCGGCCCCTGAGCTCCTGGCCCGGGAGGCTAACCCCCAGCCCCTCCCCTGCTGTTACCTGTTCCCGCAGCCTCAACTCGCTCTGCCGCTGACGCAATGATCTGGGCGGTAGGGCTGTAAGCTCCTGGGGCAGCACAGCTGCAGAGCCCGGCCTGACTCAGTGCTCTGTGCTGCGCGGTGGTGATGGCGTGGCTGGCTCCAGCCGGTCGGCGCGGCTGTAGTGCCGCCAGCCACCAGTGCTCCAGGCAGCGCAGTAAGGGGGCAGGGTGCGGGCTGGGGGGAGGGTTGGATAGAGGACAGGGGAGTTCGGGTGGTGGTCAGGGGACGGGGGTGTGGATAGGGGTCAGAACAATCAGAGTGCAGGGAACAGGGGGGTTGAATGGGGGCAGGGGTCCTGGGGGGGCAGTGAGGAATGAGAAGGGGGGTTGGATGGGCCGACGGGGGGGCAGTCAGGGGCAGGGGTTCCTGGGGCAGTCAGGGGAAAGGGAGAAGGGGTGGTTGGATGGGGTAGGGTTCCCAGGGGGGCTGTCAGGAATGAGAAGAGGTGTTGGATGGGGCGGCGGGGGGCAGTCAGGGGCAGGGTTCTGGGGGCGGTCAGGGGACAGGGAGCAGGGGGTGTGTGGATGGGGCAGGTGTCTGGAGGGGCCATCAAGGAACAGGGTGGGTTGGATGGGGCAGGAGTCCCGGGGTGTGTGTGTGGATAGGGGGTGGGGGCCGGGCCACGACCCCCTCCCCTAACCGGCCCTCCATACAATTTCCGAAACCCGATGCGGCCCTCAGGCCAAAAAGTTTGCCTGCCCTGCTATAAGGCATGTTTTCTATTCTTTTAATCATTCTCATGGTTCTTTTCTGTACCTTCTCCAATTTATCAACATCCTTCCTGAACTGGACACAGTAGTGGTCACGTCAGTGCCAAATGCAGAGGTAAAATAACCTTTGTACTCCTACTCAAGATTCCCTGTTTATGCATCCAAGGATCACATTAGCCCTTTTGGCCACAGTCTCACGCTGGGGGCTCATGTTCAGCTGATTATCTGCCCCAACTGTCAAATCTTTTTCAGAGTCACTGCTTCCCAGGATAGAGTCCCCCATCATGTAAGTATGGCCTACATTCTTTGTTCCTACATATGTACATTTACATTTAGCCGTTTTAAAATGCATATTGTTAGCTTGAACCAAGCGATCCAGATTGCTCTCAAACAGTGACCTGTCCTCTTCATTATTTACTACTCCCCCCAATTTTTGCATCAACTACAAACTTTATCCATGCTGATTTTATGTTCTATTCCACATAATTAATAAACATGTTAAATAGCATAGAGCCAAGAACTGATCCTTGCAGGACCCCACTGGAAAAGCTTGATGATGATTCCCCATTTACAATTACATTTTGAGACCTATCAGTCAGCTATATTTTCATCCATTTAATGTGTGCCATGTTAATTTTATATCTTTCTAGTTTTTTAATCAAAATGTCATGCAGTACCATGTTAATGCCTTACAGAAATCTAAGTATATGACATCAACACTATTACCTTTATCAACCAAACTTGTAATCTTATAAAAAAAAAGATCAAGTTAGTGTGACAGAATCTATTTTCCACAAACCCAACTGGTGGTAGAGGGGAGGAAGGTGGAAAGTTTACCTGTACAAAGTTGGGGAGGAGCAAGAAATGGTCCATGTCAGGATGGGGGAAGAGAACATTGCCCTGACCAGAAGGGCGTGGCAGTACTGGAGAAGCCCTCTTTTACTGTGAATGGGCTGGAAGCACCCACCAACTCACCCTTAGGATCTAAAAAAGCATCAGGTCCCTTAATGATCTACTGTGGGCATTGTTAGTCACCTTTTTTAATTAATTAAGGGGCTGGGAATGAATTTTTCCCTCAACGCCAACTTGGCGGGTGGGTTTTTTCACCTTCCCCACAGAAAGTTTGGAGGTTAGGTTATAATATCACAACTTAGTAAGCACAACTTGTGGCGGATGTCCGATGCAGGTATTGTACTCTATGAAGGGATATGGTTATTGGATAAAATGGACTGGAAAAGGATTTGAAGGAAAGCATCCCTGAAGAAAGCTGTTGGGTGGGTGAGGGGAGGCTTTTATGTCTGGTACAGTGAGGAGTCAACCCCCGCCCTTCTTTTCTAGCCCCCTCCAGCCCTCCTAGAGGGAAGGCAGTGGAGTCCCAGCAACGGGCTGGTTGGTACCACGTTGGGGGTTATGGGGAAACAATTAAAGAAATGATGATGACCTACACTGTACAATTTATTGCTAGGTACTCCCATATATTTAAAGCAAATAAAGTTACAGCCTAATTGAACCATATCCATTGCTTCCTGACTTTCTTCTGGAGTGGCCAAACAAAGTTCACAAACCCAATTTCTGTGGGTATTCAACCAATTCTAGTCTTTGCATAAAATCATAGGGATTTCTATTCCAAAGCAGGCCAAAGATCAATATAATCTGACATCTATTCTCTTTCAGTGAGGTGCAAAACTCCCTTCATGTACCTAATTGCACAATGCTACTTTATTTAGTGTAGCAGTATTGTTGACTGAATGGAAGTTTGCTAGAACACAAAGTGATAATTTATCTTAATTTGCAGTGTAAATCAATCTTGTGTAAAATCCCATGTTTTCAAACAGAAAGGTGATTAAAACCTGAAAGGCCATTATTAATCGAATCAGCTCCATACTATGTTTGCATTTATCGTTTAAACATTGTGTATAATGTATAAATGATGGCAAATCTATTATATTGATAGAAACAGAAGAAAGAAAATGCTTCCATGTGGTAATAATTCTTAAACCTGTTATGTACTAGCTCAAAGAGCTCATGCATCAGAGCTTTCATTATGATGGATTTTAGCAAATGCTACATACTATTAGAGCCATCTTATTACGTAGCAGTTTTACTTGCATCATCTATCTAATTACTACATGAAATTATGGTTCTTAGACAGCTGTTCACAACAGGATATTTCTCTGAAAAAAAAATTTTTTTTGCTTCAAAATGTAATAGTAAATAGGTTTCCTCCTTCTTCTTTTGTAATTTAAGTTCCAATTTTGTGCTAGTAATATTATCCTAGCCCTGGTACAGCAAAGTACTTCTTAACAAGAGCACAGAAGAATTCCTCCCCCCCTTTGAATGTGCATGTTCTTGGTGTAGCTTAAAAACTTCCATAAATCAATAAAGTAATTGCTGCATAATGACCTATTGTTAGTGAGCGTGCCCAGAATGATGTCATTGGGGGGTAATGGAGCTACTGAATCAAAAAAAATGGCAGCTGTTTCCAATTTATTTGAGAGTCAGTTGGACAGAAAATTAAATAAACACATAGACAAGCAGGACAAGGGCAAGTCCTTGCATTATTCTTATGATAGTTTTAATTCAATCGCAGAAGTCAGCAGGCAGCTGATATTATGGCCCCGAGTTTCATTAATTGCCTGTCTCCTATCTCAGTCAGACTACACATGCTCATTTCATCATTTTAAGCTTTTGTGACTCTGATTTTAAAAAGACCAATGAAACAAAGATGAAACTCTTTTATTCTCCCCCACCCCCTCTTCAACCCTCACTCCCTTCCCCCTTTGCAGCATAGCAGGCTATCAAAGAGATGTATTAATAGAGAGGAATTTTCATTTCTTCTTCCATCTGGCTCCATGGTGCCTCACCCTCCTTTGCCCAGGATACACAGGAGAATTTTTTTTAATCACTCACATGTCCTTTGGGAAGCCCCCTAAAGTTTCATATTCACGAGGGAGGAAAAAAAGTGCCACCCCGCTCACTACTCTTTCTGCTTTGACTAGAAGCTTTGATGTGCTCTTTTGAAGTTACTGGCTTGAGGCTGCATTAGAGAAGCATCAAATGTAGCCTTAGCAGTGTGTGTGGAAGCTGGTAGCATGTAGTGGTCACATACTGAGCTGTATGGGCACCTAATGTTTACAAGACAGCAAATGCCAGGGACCATAATAGCAAGTCCCACATCATGGACAATTCACCTCTTTTTGCAGAATACTACCCTCCATCTCCCACTGGTAATTTATTCAGAATGCATCAGTGTGCACAATATTGTTCACTCCTTGATTCATTACACCCTTATTTAGGTACTCAGACATGTAACCTTGAAATGGGTCCTAGAATTGGAACAGCAGATCCAAACCCAATCAAACTTTGGGAAGGTTTGGATCTGGATCTGTACTCAACACTTAAGGTCAATTTCAGTAAAATGGATCTGAATTAAAACACTGGATCTGAATCCCTTTTAAACCACAAAGAAGATTGGATCCAGATCTGAACGTCACAGCTTGGGCTCACCTGTGCGTCATAATTTAATATAAGGGTGAGAATTAAGAGGTTTATTCCTTGTATTTCAGAGTCTTCATACTACAGTCTCTGCACATCGGTGCAACTTAGTGTGTGTTTTTAAGTTTCCTGATTTTTGCTTTACACTCACCGCTACATTCTGTTGCTTTCTGTGTTATCTGCATTGAGTGAAATACCCAGGTATAGGGCTGTCTTGCATTTGTCCCCAGCTGGAGGAATGCCTTTCCATATTATCATTACAGCTCTTTTAATATCAAACTTAAACTTTTCTTTTGACCGATTACTTTAATTCAGTCCTACAAGTTACATAATTTGATTGCATAGCAGCCTTTACTACATGTGAAAGGTAACTTATAAATCAATAAATAATAGTAATAATTAAAATAGCCTTATGCAGCAGAGATCTAGGTGGAAAACTGGGTTATTCCATTAACCTTTTACCTCTCGAGACTAGAATTTCAAATTTGTATTAGGTCACAAGTGCAAATGAGTTGGTCTCTGGTGGAGTTTTGTCCACATCACTAACCACTGCACTGTTTGTCACAGTTCATCATGATTGACTGCATAAGGCTTGAAGAATAACAGATCTTTTTGCAGGTTATAAGATTGAGATGCATTGGCAGAGCCAACACCTTCTCTCACTGTGCCTCCTTCTAGCCATTATTATCTGTGAAAACAAACCACCACCTCTCATCATTAAGTGAATATCAGAAGTGTTTTGTTTTACAAAAATTATACTAGCAAAATTTTTGTCAGTAGCGAGATGGTTTTATTCACAACACGATTATAGGTAGCATACAAGAAGCTTATCAACAAGAAGGTTAAGATGTAACTTGATCATGGTGTATAAATATGCACATGTGAACAAGATATCTGATAGTAGACAGCTCTTTTGTTTAGTAGACAAAGGTCTGATTTAAGGTCTGATTACAAGATCCAGTGAGTTAGACCTTCAGGCAGGGCTGCCTAGAGGATTGAGGGGGCCTTGGGCAAAGTACTGTCAGGGGCCCTTTCCATAAAAAAAGTTGCAATACTATAGAATACTATATTCTCATGGGGGCCCCTGCGGGGCCCTGGGCCTAGGGCAAATTGCCCCACTTGCCCCCACCCCCCACGCGGCCCTGCCTTTAGGTGATTAAACTTGGTAGTCCTCTCCTCTCATTCCTTCCAGCTTCCCGCCTGCCTCCCCTCCCCATCATTCATACGTTTGGTGGAAACTATTATCTCTGCTCTGAGGATGTCTGAATGGCCAAAACATAGGAATCTGAAATAAAAAACATAAATATTACAACTTAGCACCACACAACAGCAGGGTGAGGTATTAAAGTCCAATATTATTTGCTGACAATTATACCAACAAGCTATTCTGAGCTTCAGAAATACAAATTATTAACTGGAAACCCAGATACTTTAGAATTAGAAATGGTCAGAAAGTGGTAATTATTTTTTGCAAATATTTTTGGAAGAACTAAACCTTGTTAATTTTTCCAACACTTTTCAGGGAAGTGTTTTGGATTTTGATGGGGCTGGGGGGTTGTTTGTTTATTTTCTTTTATTGAAGTTTTTTTCTTTTTTGATAAAATAACTGAAAACCAAACATTTTTCACGTGTTAGTTATTTGAAAAGAGTTAATGAGTTTTGGTATTTCAATAAAAAACTGGAAAATTTTGAAAAAATAATTATTTTAACGAAAATATTTCAACCAACTCTATTTTGAAGCATATTTGCTGCCAGCTCTCATTTTCTTCCACAGGTTCTGAACCTTTCGTCAATTAAAAATACATTGGGTTTCCATTTTATGTCTGTTGGCATATCTGTTGGTTGAACCAGCACCAGCCGCACCTCTTTGAAGGCTATTCATTTTTTAAGTGTAATATTGCCCATTAGCTCAGAGTAGGCAAGGAAGGGGCGTGTGAGTGGTGTATAAAGCAGTATAGAGCTGTCTCTTTGCCTCTGTATTTTGGGTCAAGTGTGCTGTGTAAGATTCTCTTCGCTTTCTCAAAGATATGATGGGTTTCTGGTATTTCACATCGTTATCTGTCAAGCTAATCTTTTTATTTACCATGAACTTTTCATATAACCCACAACACAGCCTTTCCTTGGTTACCAGAGTTTGTTTATTTTGTTTCCTACAATTCTTTGAATACTTAAACATTTTTGTTTTCACTTTCAATTTAATATCACATCTCCCTACCTGGAAAGTGCTCTGAAAAATACCCTAAGTAGAAACACCTATGAACTTATTATGGCCTATGCATGTCTTAAGTTCTCAAAACAGTCTCTGATGTGACTTAAATAGCTTTGTGCTACTTAAGAGAAGAGAAGAGAGACTCTTACCTGGTCAGAATAACTGATTTACTCAAGGTATGTCTACACTACCCGTCGGATTGGCGGGTAGCGATCGACCCAGTGGGGGTCGATTTACCGCGTCTAGTCTAGACGCGCGATAAATCGACCCCCGAGCGCTCTCCCGTCGACTCCTATACTCCACCACCGCGAGAGGCACAGGCGGAGTTGACGGAGGAGTGGCAGCAATTGACTCACTGCAGTGAAGACACCACGGTGAGTAGGTCTAAGTACGTCGACTTCAGCTACATTATTCATGTAGCTGAAGTTGCGTAACTTAGATTGATCCCCCCCAGTGTAGACCAGGCCTCAGAAACATCTGGGCATATAACCCAGCCAGAAGCAGAGAAACAGTTAGTGATATTTGTAGCAGTTCGCAATGGGTTTTTTAAACCAGGCTTCATAGCCTCACCTGTACACAGAGACTTAGCAGTTCTTCAGCTTTCTCCCTGCTATTACTGCTTTGCATGCCTTATCTCCTATTCTATCCCAGAGAATTCCTTTATCTCTGGCAATGCCTCCATCATCCACAAGCTGGCCAGCATTTGAGCACTTGGACTGAGGTATTTCCCTCAAAAAACGTAGTGGTTTGTGAATGAACCTGAATGGAATGGGGATCTACTCAGTGATTTTTACAGTATTCTATTTGTACATCCAGACTTTTTCTACAGCTTTCCATTTTTGGTTTTCCTACTCCCTAACATCACTTTCCAGTTTTGTGTGTTCATTAGGATTATAGCATTGCTCCCAATCATGTAACTGTGTTATTATTGGCTTCCCAGTAAAATTTCCAGGGAGAAGTAAAGCCTACAAGCAAGGGACAGAGACTATTTTCCCATGTGGAGACACCACACATTCCAAAAACAGGTGTCAGACTCATCTTTATGAAGAAAAGCCTCCAGGAAACCAAAGTCTCCCACTTAAAGCTTGAGGACTGGAACTCTTACCCAGAGGCAAGTGGATGGACTTACTGTGAGGGAAATATTAAAAAACAATTTCACTGCAGAGATTTTCTAGGATCAGTACTTCATCTAGCTCCTATTAGGATGCCTCACTTTCCAGGTCTGAAACCTTTCTGGTAGAAATTACAATAGTTCTGCATAAAGAAATGCTAAACAATAGAAACATTTTGTTAATGTATAAGTGATGAATACCTTATCCAGAAATACTTACCTGCAAACCAGCCAGAATACTGCTTAGCTGTTAACACTAAAAGTCTAGAACTTTCCCATCCCATGAGAAATTTTAAGATTTCAGAAAAAAATTCCTGTCCCAAATCAAGATAAAAAGTCAAAATCTCAGAATTTTTCACAAACAAAAAATCTGAAAAAAAATTATTCAGATCAGATCAGTTGAGACATTTCATTCTCATAATTTCTAAATGTATTGACAATTTTTTACTTTTTCTTTTTACTATCATTAACTTAAATTTCAAAACAAAAGGTTGTTCTGAACTGAAAAATGGAACTTTTCATTTTGGAAATGTCAAATGGGATGTTTTGACAATTTTAAGCCTTTTTTTTTTTTAAATATAAACAGAAAATGCATTGAAACCGACCCTTTCACATGAACAGTTTCAGTTTTGACAAACTGGCAGTTTCCAATGAAAAAACTTTTCATCAAAAAATACCTAACAAGCTCTATAAAAGTCACAGTGAATAAATGAAGATACAAAGCATTAGGCAAACTGTGGGTTTCTCATACTAGAGTGGCCACAAAGTAACTTTTACCAGCTTTCCTAAGGCTTTGTTTGTTTGTTTATCAAACATAGTACACGTTTATTATCTGATATGTGTTCTGTCTTGAGGACTATATCCTACCCTGGCTTGACAGCCTAATAAGTCTTCTTTTCCATCTCTAATGTCTGTGACTTAAATCCATTCCCAAATAGATTAAAAGAACAAAAGCAGCTCTGATACTGAAACTGTGACATAAATTGAATACAGACTACACATGGCACACATATTCTATAACTCCCTGGATGTTGATAGAATGGGTTCTGTGCCCCTCCCCCCCCCTTTTAGTGATTTCAGTTCTGGATTTGGTCTTGGGTGTAACCTTATTTAAAAAAAAAGTTGAGAAAGGTTAGCATTGTTGATTTGCAACTAAGTTTCTTTGTGGGGGAGGGGAGACACAATTTATTTGAGAAATCTTTGGGGAAATATGCTCCTTTTCATTCTTCCACCCAGACATTCATATATACCTCAGTAGTTGCCTCTTGCTTTCACTGACAGCCAGTGTTTTCCCAAGGGGATGATACATGTCCCCAAACTGTTCATTAGTTTAAAATAGTTGGACATGTCTTGTGAAATTTAACTTCAGTCAAAATAAAGTACACTATGTCTTCTGCCTAAGAACAAGTAGACACCCTGTTAAAGAATTATGTCATTGAGCCTGCCTATTTGGCTGCAGGAGTGAGCAAACAATTGTCAAGTGTATATTTGCAGTGTGAGAAAATATTTCATTTTTATCCTGGTTTTTAATAACCATGAAGCAATAATTTTCCAAATTTTGTTCATATGATGTGATGGGAACACAGAGATCTTATGTTCAAAACATGTTTTCATTCTCTTCCCATTATGGGAATTCAAACCAAGAAAAATTTCACTTTCAAGATATCCCTAGGCATCTTTGCTCTGAATTTCCTACTGTAGACCCTTTCATACAGTGCTCCTGTTTGTCTGTTTTCAAGAGTCCAAAAGAGGATGGTGCACTGAAGGTGGGATAAGAAGTAATGGGCTTAATCTGCATCAAGGGAGATTTAGATTAGATATTAGGAAAAACTTTCTAACAATAAAAACAACAAGGAGTCTGGTGGCACCTTAAAGACTAACAGATTTATTTGGGCATAAGCTTTCGTGGGTGCATCTGAAGAAGTGAGGTTTTTACCCATGAAAGCTTCAGATGCATCTGAAGAAGTGAGGTTTTTACCCACGAAAGCTTATGCCCAAATAAATCTGTTAGTCTTTAAGATGCCACCAGACTCCTTGTTGTTTTTGTAGATACAGACTAACACGGCTACCCCCTGATACTTTCTAACTACAAGGTTATTAAGCTCTGGAACAAGCTTCCAAGGGAGGTTGTGGACTCCCCATCACTGGAGGTTTTTAAGAACAGCTTGGACGAACATCTGTCAGAGATGATCAAAGTTTACTTGGTCCTGCCTCAGCGCAGGGGCTGGAATTGATGACCTCTCGAGATCCCTTCCAGCCTTACATTTCTACGATTCTATGAATCATCTATTTCCCTCACACTTGAATTCTATTGTGTAATGTCCTGATGATTTCCCCTCCAGATTCCTGAGCAGAGCTTTAAAGTAACTAAAGTTTGCTTGTTTTGTTGTTGTTAATTCAGGTGCAGATTTTAACAGTGAGGGTGATTAAGCATTGAAACGGCTTACCAAAGGGATGTGGTGGATTCTCCATCACATGATCAAGATGGGTATCTTTCTACAGATATGCTCAGGTTCAGCCATAAGTTTATTAGATTTGATGCAGGAATTACTGAATGAAATTCTATGGCCCATGTTATGCAGAAGGATAGTCTAGACAACATAAACAGTTTCTTCTGGCCTTAAAAACTGTCAGTTGCTATTTAGCTGATTAACATTTCATATAAAGGATATCTTTGTTAGGGCTTAAATTGATGTAAGTTATATTGCTCAGGGATGTGAAAAAGCCACCTCCCTGAGTGATGTAAGTTACATCGACTTAGAGCGGTGTCTGCACCGTGCTATATCGGTGGGAGACTCTCTCCTGCCAACATAGCTTCCGCCTCCTGCAGAGCTGGAGTAATTATGCCGACGGGAGAGTGCTCTCCCGTTGGCATAGAGCGTCTTAGAATCATAGAATATCAGGGTTGGAAGGGACCTCAGGAGGTCATCTAGTTCAACCCCCTGCTCAAAGCAGGACCAATTCCCAACTAAATCATCCCAGCCAGGGCTTTGTCAAGCCCGATCTTAAAAACCTCTAAGGAAGGAGATTCCACCACCTCCCTAGGTAACCCATTCCAGTGCTTCACCACTATCCTAGTGAAAAAGTTTTTCCTAATATCCAACCTAAACCTCCACAATTGCAACTTGAGACCATTACTCCTTGTTCTGTCATCAGGTACCACTGAGAACAGTCTAGTTCCATCCTCTTTGGAACCCCTTTCAGGTAGTTGAAAGCAGCTATCAAATCCTCCCTCATTCTTCTCTTCCGCAGACTAAACAATCCCAGTTCCCTCAGCCTCTCCTCATAAGTCATGTGTTCCAGCCCTCTAATCATTTTTGTTGCCCTCCGCTGGACTCTTTCCAATTTTTCCACATCCTTCTTGTAGTGTGGGGCCCAAAACTGGACACAGTACTCCAGATGAGGCCTCACCAATGTCGAATAGAGGGGAATGATCACATCCCTCGATCTGCTGGCAATGCCCCTACTTATACAGCCCAAAATGCCGTTAGCCTTCTTGGCAACAAGGGCACACTGTTGACTCATATCCAGCTTCTCGTCCACTGTAACCCCTAGGACCTTTTCTGCAGAACTGCTTCCTAGCCATTCGGTCCCTAGTCTGTAACAGTGCATGGGATTCTTCAGTCCTAAGTGCAGAACTCTGCACTTGTCCTTGTTGAACCTCATCAGGTTTCTTTTGGCCCAATCCTCTAATTTGTCTAGATCCCTCTGTATTCTATCCCTACCCTCCAGCATATCTACCACTCCTCCCAGTTTAGTGTCATCTGCAAACTTGCTGAGGGTGCAGTGCACGCCATCCTCCAGATCATTAATGAAGATATTGAACAAAACCGGCCCCAGGACCGACCCCTGGGCACTCCACTTGAAACCGGCTGCCAACTAGACACGGAGCTGTTGATCACTACCCATTGAACCTGACGATCTAGCCAGCTTTCTACCCACCTTATAGTCCATTCATCCAGCCCATACTTCTTTAACTTGCTGGCATGAATACTGTGGGAGACCGTATCAAAAGCTTTGCTAAAGTCAAGGAACAACACATCCGCTGCTTTCCCCTCATCCACAGAGTCAGTTATCTTGTCATAGAAGGCAATTAGGTTAGTCAGGCATGACTTGCCCTTGGTGAATCCATGCTGACTGTTCCTGATCACTTTCCTCTCCTCTAAGTGCTTCAGAATTGATTCCTTGAGGACCTGCTCCATGATTTTTCCAGGGACTGAGGTGAGGCTGACTGGCCTGTAGTTCCCCAGATCCTCCTCCTTCCCTTTTGAAAAGATGGGCACTACATTAGCCTTTTTCCAGTCATCCGGGACCTCCCCCGATCGCCATGAGTTTTCAAAGATAATGGCCAATGGCTCTGCAATCACATCCGCCAACTCCTTTAGCACCCTCGGATGCAGCGCATCCGGCCCCATGGACTTGTGCTCGTCCAGTTTTTCTAAATAGTCCCGAACCACTTCTTTCTCCACAGAGAGCTGGTCACCTTCTCCCCATACTGTGCTGCCCAGTGCAGCAGTCTGGGAGCTGACCTTGTGCGTGAAGACAGAGGCAAAAGAATAATTGAGTACATTAGCTTTTTCCACATCCTCTGTTACTAGGTTGCCTCACTCATTCAGTAAGGGGCCCACATTTTCCTTGACTTCCTTCTTGTTGCTAACATACCTGAAGAAATCCTTCTTGTTACTCTTAACATCTCTTGCTAGCTACAACTCCAAGTGTGATTTGGCCTTCCTGATTTCACTCCTGCATGCCTGAGCAATATTTTTATACTCCTCCCTCGTCATTTGTCCAATCTTCCACTTCTTGTAAGCTTCTTTTTTGTGTTTAAGATCAGCAAGGATTTCACTGTTAAGCCAAGCTGGTCGCCTGCCATATTTACTGTTTTTTCTACACATTGGGATGTTTTTTTCCTGCAACCTCAATAAGGATTCTTTAAAATACAGCCAGCTCTCCTGGACTCCTTTCCCCCTCATGTTATTCTCCCAGGGGATCCTGCCCATCAGTTCCCTGAGGGAGTCAAAGTCTGCTTTTCTGAAGTCCAGGGTCTGTATTCTGCTGCTTTCCTTTCTTCCTTGTGTCAGGATCCTGAACTCGACCATCTCATGGTCACTGCCTCCCAGGTTCCCATCCACTTTTGCTTCCCCTACTAATTCTTCACGGTTTGTGAGCAGCAGGTCTAGAAGAGCTCTGCCCCTAGTTGGTTCCTCCAGCACTTGCACCAGGAAATTGTCCCGTACACTTTCCAAAAACTTCCTCGATTGTCTGTGCACCTCTGTATTGCTCTCCCAGCAGATATCAGGGTGACTAAAGTCTCCCATGAGAACCAGGGCCTGCAATCTAGTAACTTCTGCTAGTTGCTGGAAGAAAGCCTCGTCCACCTCATCCCCCTGGTCTGGTGGTCTATAGCAGACTCCCACCACCACATCACCCTTGTTGCTCACACTTCTAAACTTAATCGAGAGACTCTCAGGTTTTTCTGCAGTTTCATACTGGAGCTCTGAGCAGTCATACTCCTCTCTTACATACAATGCAACTCCCCCACCTTTTCTGCCCTGCCTGTCCTTCCTGAACAGTTTATATCCATCCATGACAGTACTCCAGTTATGTGAGTTATCCCACCAAGTCTCTGTTATTCCAATGACATCATAGTTCCTTGACTGTGCCAGGACTTCCAGTTCTCCCTGCTTGTTTCCCAGGCTTCTTGCATTTGTGTATAGGCACTTAAGATAACTCGTTGATTGTCCCGCTTTCTCAGTCTGAGACAGGAGTCCTCCCCTCTTGCACTCTTCTGCTCATGCTTCCTCCCGGTATTCCATTTCCCCACTTACCTCAGGGATTTGGTCTCCTTCCCCCGGTGAACCTAGTTTAAAGCCCTCCTCACTAGGTTAGCTAGCCTGCTTGCGAAGATGTTCTTCCCTCTCTTCGTTAGGTGGAGCTCGTCTCTGCCTAGCAGTCCTCCTTCTTGGAACACCATCCCATGGTCAAAGAATCCAAAGCCTTCTCTCCGACACCACCTACGTAGCCATTCGTTGACTTCCACAATTCGACGGTCTTTACCCAGGCCTTTCCCCTGCACAGGGATGATGGACGAGAACACCACTTGCACCTCAAACTCCTTTATCCTTCTTCCCAGAGCCACGTAGTCTGCAGTGATCCACTCATGGTCATTCTTGGCAGTATCATTGGTGTCCACATGGAGAAGCAGGAAGGGGTAGCGATCCAAGGGCTTGATGAGTCTCGGCAGTCTCTCCGTCACATCGTGAATCCTAGCTCCTGGCAAGCAGCAGACCTCTCGGTTTTCTTGGTCGGGGCGGCAGATAGATGACTCAGTCCCCCTGAGGAGGGAGTCCCCAACCACCACCACCACCACCCTCCTCCTTGTCTTGGGAGCGGTGGTCGTAGAACCCCCATCCCTAGGACAGTGCATCTCATGCCTTCCAATCAGTGGAGTCTCCTTCTGCTCCCTTCCGTCAGATGTATCATCTACTCCACTCTCTGCGTTAGTACTTGTGAAGAGAACATGAAAATGGTTGCTCACCTGTATCTCCATTGCTGGTACATGGACGCTCCTCTTTCTTCTTCTGGAGGTCATATGCTGCCAATTTTCTTCACCATCCCTCAGTCCCCTCTGCGCAACCTGCTCCGATTCTTCAGAACGTTGTGCCTGCAGAAGCATATCCTAACATCTGTCCAGGAAATCTTCATTTTCTCGTATGCAACGCAGGGTCGATACTTGTTTCTCCAGACCTCAAACCTTCTCTTCCAATATGGAGACCAGCTTGCACTTTGTACAGACAAAGTCGCTTCTGTCCTGTGTCGCTTCATCAGACACACCACAGCCACACAGCCGTCACCTCTCTTGGGTTGGAATCACATGATTCTCCCGTTCTCAGGCTGGGTTCTTTCTGCAGTTCCCTATGAGCAACCACAATTTACCTCAGCAGGTCTGACTTATCTTCAGCACCTGCAGTTCTGCTCCCTCAACCCAACATCCTTCTTACAGCAAATATTATTTATTTAGAACAAAAGCATTTAAGAGAAAACAGATCTTAAAAACAATAAACCAATCTACACACATGCCTGCTTTTCCTCATGGCTTACCATTCCTTGGATCTGGGGAAAGACCCAACTCTTTCAGACTCCTCTGCAGAGCCTTTCTGTGTGTCAACTTGTCCACTGATCACACCTGACAACTGACTCCCCCTGCACCTCTTCTCCTAGAAGTTTTTCTTTTTAACAGTGTATAGCCCATTGATCTAGCCCAGCACCGGCAGAACAGTCACTTGAGCCTGGGAGTAGGCCACTGTCTTGTAATTGCCTCCTCAGTGTTTGCTAGGAGGCTATTTATCTATTGTTGTGGTGTTGCTTCCCTGTTTCTTTTTTTTTTCCCCAACCCCCCTATTAAGCTAGAACAATACATACATACATACAGGAAAGTCTTATAATTACTTTCCCCTTCTGTGTAAGTGAACACATTGACAAAATGTTAACACAGTATGACATATAAAATTGCCAGTAGTTGCAGGCTTTTAATTCGATATATTGCAATAGATATCTGATTCCTGCCAATTTCAGCTAATTTGTATTTCACATCTTTACAGTATTTATAAGCATATGGAATGCTGTGCCTTTCTATTGTTATGTGTAAGGTCCTGAACTAAGATACGGGACTGTGCACTGTGTGATGATTTTATGGTTCAGATGGGTTTTTGTTTTCCCCGGCCATCCCTGCTATCTATGTTAATCTGAATGTTGGCCTTAGGGGGGCTCAAATCCTCATATGGGGGTCCTTGCAAGTCACATTTTCTTTGTGAATTAAGAGTGAAGTGCACAATCTCTCTGAGGCAGCATGGATTGCTAATTTCTGGGTTTTTTCATGTACATATATATTTTCTCTCTCATGTTTGCAAGCGTGTGCACACACACAGAGATGCTGTAAGCTTTTTATAGTTAATAGGGCCCTTGGCGTTTTTAAGCTTTAGTTTTGAAGACTAGTTTGTTTTATTCTGCCTCCCCTCTGTTGTAGTTTGGTAAGTGTTTGAGGTTAGTTTAAGTGAAGTTCCTTGTGATCATTCTTCATGAAGGGTAGCATAGAAGCGACACAAACTGATTGAACTGATTGATTGGATGTACTCCTCCCTGCTATGTTCTTCTATTCACTGGTGTTTTGAAGGAATGGGAGTGAATGGCTTTACATACTTCATTGGGATTGCATAGCTTTGTTGTGCAGCATAGCTGCCAACAAAGTTATCTTCATATTTATAAAAATATTTAACCAGGAGCGTCCCATTGAGATTAAATATCTCATTTCCAATGATAGCTTGTTTTTATACTTGGGAAAGACCAAGGCTTGGCTACACTTGCAAGTTAGAGCCCAGGGTGCCCTAACTCCTGAGGTGTCCACACTGGTAAGGCACGTAGAGCACCTGGACTTTGCAGCTGGAGCGCTCCTGGTAATCCACCTCCACGAGAAGCATAAAGCTTTCTGTGCCCTGGCTGAAACTCCAACGTGTCAGTGTGGATGACGTGTTGCATTAATGCGCTGTGATTGGCCTCCAGAAACATCCCATAATCCCCTGAAGTCAAGTGGCCACTCTTGTCATTGTTTTGAACTCGGCTGAAGGCATGCAGATATCCCCTTTGAAAGCTCTGTTTCTGATAGCCGGCATGCTTATCTGCTCTGGGACAAAGCAAACTATTAGTGTGGAATGTTGCTGTTGTGAGTGTGTGTGAGAGAGAGGCGGGGGAGGGGGATCTGCTGCTCTCTGAACTTACAAGAGAGGCGCTCTCTGAACTTACAAGACAGCATGCTGACACACTCTCTGCCCCCCAGAACACACAGTCTCTCCCCCCACATACACACGACACATTCCCTGTCACACTCCACCTTCCCTCCCACATTTGAAAAGCACGCTACAGCCACTTGCACACTGGGCTAGCTACCACAATGCACTGCTCTTTGTGGCGTTACAAGAGCTGCTAATGTGGCCACGCCAGTGTGCTTGCAGCTGACAGTTTAAACACACGGCAGCGTTTTCCCTGCTGTAGTCTCCGAAGGCTGGTTTAACTCCCAGCGCTCTATATCTGCAAGTGTAGCCAAGCTCATAGACTCTTCGCAGTGCACTCTTGGGAGATAGCTATAATTTGCAGAGAGAAGGGAAGGCACGTCTTGTCCCCCACATCCCCCATGTGCTGCGAGAAGCATGTGCCATATGTAGTAACAGAGTCACAGATAAGGGTGCTCTCACCTGGCACCCCTAGAAGTATTATGTGTGCTCCTGGCTTCCAAGGATAATGCCATAGGATGATCCATTCATATCAGCGCAAATGCCAAGTAAACCACCTATGTAACTTGCTGAGAAGTACTTCTAGGAGATAGAATAGATGGTCTAATAGGTCTTTTCCAACCTTAACATCCATGGGGACTGTTTTGTCATTTACAACTGTTAATCAGCCCAGTGAATCATAGAAAAATTTTCAAGGAAAGCAATAAAATATATAAGAAATATATATTTCTAGTAAAAAGGCATTCTACTCAGAGTAACGTGAGAATAGGGCAAATAAAACATCAGTGCATTTTTGTTTATTAGTAATTATCTTTTATGGAGGAATATTTTAAAATCCTTTGCTACTGGAAGGACACTACTGTACTATGAATCTAGAAAATTCTCCTTAATGATGATGGCCTACATTCCTAATAATTCTGATCAACCAGGGTGTCTATAACTAGGTGATGCCTATGGCCTTCTAAGACATGTTATCTCAGTCTATGATCTCATCTGATCTCATAAACTGGGCATTTTGTGTTCATTGTTCAATATTATTCCATTTATGTTGCATGAGAATAAGTTTCATCCTCTGGATTGCTCACAAAGAGTATGCTGCATGTCGTATTCATTCTAACTGCTGTATGATAGGTCACTTGAGTCACAAGTTGTTGTTTCTATTCCCTGATTGTTTGGACATAACAGTATGAAGAAGGGGAAGACATGATCATGTTGCTGTGCTTTTGAAAGAGTGGGAAAAGTTTGTGGCGTTAATGAGCTAGGTCGGCCAGTTTAGGGAATGCTTAATTCATTTTAAAACTCTTCTTTTGCAGGATACTTTAGTCGGGCTTTGCTGAACACATCATTGCTAGGAATATTAGACTATTGTGTTCAGATGTAAAATGAAGTTTCTCTCACCACACTCACACAAATGCATGGGTGCATTTTCCCAATGTGGAAGGGTGAGGCCAAATCTTTGTCTGGCATATTTAATTGCCTCTGTTAAATGGGTTTTTGTGTGGTCCTACCTATGAAGGGTGCAGTCAGATATTCAAGTTCAGCCTCATTTACTGTTAATGCCAGTGTTGTCGTCTGAATTCTTGCAATGCGGTCGACTTGGGGCTGTGTTGTTCAGTAGTCTATGTTGTCCCATAGTCAGCAGTGCTTCATAACCAAACACATTTGTTGATTTTTCTAGTCTCTAGTTTCGTGTCCACTTTTCTCCATTCACCACAGCCATTGTCGTGAAGTATTAATTGGACGTTGATATATGTGTGTGGACCTAGTTGTGAAGACCATAGTCAGGAGGACCACAAAATAGTCTTAATTTCATGGCTCTAGCCAGAACTCTGGGCAGCATTAGGAGACCCTTTGGGGGTGAAAGTGTGTATATAAATACAACATAATAAAATAATATTGAGTTTTACTCAAAGGTTTCAGGCTTCCAAGACAATTATAATCATAGTCTGAGAATGAAAATGTCACCGTTTACAGTAAGTCTAATTATTATTTCCCAGCAAGCTTTCAAAAATGCATCAGTTTGCAAGAGGCATATTTCTCAGTAAGCATTCTCTTAATTGTTTTAAAAAAAATTTTGACTGGGAACAGCCTGGTTCTATAGAGATAATCCTGGACCACCCAAGCATAGTTTTTACAAGGTCCAATTTACTAAAGAATGCCAGAATCCTGGGGTTATCAAGGAAGAAATTAGTGTCTGTGCACTAGAGGCTGTTGATTAAGTTATAACTCCAAAAAAAAATGGTCATGGTAAATCATTTTAATATTTAAGCTACAATTCTCCATTCCTTTTGCTAAAGTATTTTATGGAAAGTGCAGTGTTAAAAATAAAAACGCAGACATTAGAAACCCCCCCACTGCCATGATTATGCCCATATGGTAAGTATAGGCAAATATCAAGATTTTGCTGAAAAACACAGAAGCAGAACAATCTAAGTGACAAAACTCACACATCTTTATAGGTATAAATTGATAATCGAACATCTAAACCCTGAAGTCATTCATCCAATCACAGAGGTGTAAAATGACAATCTGATTGCAGTCTTACGCAAAGTCATACTGCAGTGATAATAGAACAAGGACAGAAGCAGTTATTTAAAAAGTGCAAAATCCCGAAAAGAGGAAAAGCATCCAGTGTAAAAGAAGGAAGAAATTCTTACTAACTGTGATGTTTTACTTGCATCAGTGGCTTCTGTGATGGTACTGTACTGGCTATAAGCTAGGGCAGGGGTTCTCAACCTTTTTCTTTCCGAGGCCCCCCCCAACATGCTATAAAAATTCCACGGCCCGTCTGTGCCACAACAACTGTTTTTCTGCATATAAAAACCAGGGCCTGCGTTGGGGAGTAGCAAGCAGGGCAATTGCTTGGGGCTCCACGCCACAGGGGGCCCTGTGACGCTAAGTTGCTCAGGCTTTGGCTTCAGCCCCAGGCGGTGGGGCTTTGGCTTTCTGCAATGGGCCCCAGCGAGTCTAATGCTGGCCCCACTTGGCGGACCCCCTGAAATCTGCTCGCGGCCCCCCAGTGGGCCCCGGACTTCTGACTGAGAACCACTGAGAGGAATTGCAAGTGATAGGGTTTTGTAATTGGAATTGCTTAGAGTTTATTTTTTACTTTTAAATGGAAAATACATAGAATTCCATAATCTGGAACTATTTGGTTCGACAGCACTTAAAGGCACTATCACATATGAAGTTCACACACAGTGAGACAAGGGCTCTCCGTTATTGAGGGCCATTGTCTCCCTAGCTCTGATATGGGATGGGGCCCATATAAGGTTTGAGCAGAACTCCACTCCCTGTGCAGAAGGAAGTGCAGATACTTCCTCATTCCTACTCCTGGAGGAGGGCAAAGGGGAGGCGCACAGGGCCTCAAAGGAGGCAGTGCTGCACGGAGGGGAGAATGCTGAAGCCTTGAGGTATTCCCTCTGGCTCTGTCTCTCTCAGCAGGCCACTTACTACAGCTATGTGAAATATGCACAGCCTAACTGTGAGTACAAACCTGTGTCATTGAACCTTGTGATCTGCACTCATGGTGTGTGCTCTGGGGGTGAAACGCTCCTGTGCAGAGAGTCTGAGGCATCACTTAAGTCCTCAAAACAGGGCGTAAGTGGGACTTAAAAGGTGGATAGCCTTTGCTGACCCTCTTCCTCACCCACTGTGAGGAAGGGTGCCAGAATCAGGCCTGAATGGGCACTTTACTATACCTTTAAAGATTGCATAATGTCCCCAGTCCACAGATCTGCAGCTGTGCTGTGAAGGCTTGCCCTGACCCCAGAGCCCTGACTGGCTGGGAGGATGGGCAGAGTGGAGAAGGGGGACTTTTCACACTTCCCCACCTCCACCACCACAGACACAGAATCTTGGTCCGCTAGAGAGTTGGCAGGAAATCCAGTCCCTCTTTCAGTTCTCCTGTGATTGGAGGAGGATGGGATTGCCATTGGAGAAGGGCTGAAGGAGAGGGCATGTGCTGTTGTGCCGCAGAGACACAGCAGGCTGACAGCATGAACTTGGGGCATGGGACAGGTCCTTATGAGCATGTCCCACATGTAACAATGGGCCACTGCCCAACTGGAAGGAGGGGCTTAATCTGGGGCTAAGTTGCTGAGGCTGGAGGGGCAGTCAAGATGGTGACTGCTGGAGGTGGAGTTCCTCGTAGGCATCTGGCATTCATGCCCTGTTCCCTTATACTGTTCTTTGCAATTGCACTGGGGTTCTGTACATGATAATGAAGGCATGGGATGGATCTGTGCATTGAAGTGATGCTAGGTTGACCAGACGTCCCGATATTTCGGTGTCTGTTCCGATATTTTGTCCCGATATCCGCCGGCAGCACTGTGGGGTTTTTTTTTTGCTCAGGCAGCAGGACTCGGCTTTTTTTTTTTTTTTTTGCTCTGCCGGCGGGCACCCCCCCTCATGTGTCCCGATATTTTCTTCCCCTCATCTGGTCACCCTAAGTGATGCCCAGGGTAATTCCTGCCTCCCCAAAGGCTGAAAGAGTTAGAAACAACCTAGCAGAGAGAGCGCCTTCCCCTAATTGTGTTAAACGGAGCAAAGCTGTTATGAACCCCGCTTATTTGGTGTGATCACCTCTAGAGATGTGCACAATCACTATTAAGAGAAAGAAGTTGTGCACACAGACACAGCACAGCCTACCTTCCTAAGATGGGCAGTTTGTTGTATGACTATCTTTGGTACCATTGCCTGTCCTATGCAAATTGCAACAATTAGTGCTTCCTAACTCAGTCAAATTTCAAGCAGTTTTCACTGAAGCACTCAAGTGTGCTTTCCCTCAATGAGGACAATGCCCTGCCAGCTTTCTACTTCCAGATGTAGAGCAGGTAAAAAGGGAGACAAGTTGCAATATTTTTGTTTTTATTGTTTTTTGGTGTGTTTGTTTTACTTTCCACTTACTCCAAAATGGCTGGGATTTATTTACTTAAATTTTCCAAGAAAATTCACTTTCAGGAAGAGATGAAGCCTGGAAAATTTGAACTGGGTAGGTGAAACTTCGCAAAAGTTATGAAAGATAGAAAACAAGGGGGTTATTCTGAAAACACTTTGGCAATCTTAACTATAGAACTTGATAGTGATCCCCCTATACCACATGCTCCTCTGTTATCACAGGAGCTGGAAGTGCTGATGCAGTAATAATACCCTACAAACACCTATACTGAACTTGCTTTTAAGCTAACAATTATCAAGTATGAGCCAATAACTTTTTTGTAAGTGACACCAACCTGTTTTTTTTCTTAGTATAATGTACATTTTCAGTCACCATCCAGTTTAAAACATTCATTACAGAGAACAGAGACAGCTGCCAGAGTGGACACTGAACATTCTTCTAGCTACAAGAGCAGCTCCCAGGATAATTATTACTATCACTGAGCAGAGTTTTAAAAAAAAATCCACCGTAACAAACTTACAGAACATAGGGATCAGTCTCATTAAGGAGGAAAGGGGAACTTTATGAAATATATTTACAGAAACAGAGAGCAAGAGAGGGGAGAAAAGAGTACTGTATCAACTCCACTAGGGAAATAAAAGAGACAACCAGCCTTATACCAACAGAAAGAGGCATAGAATTACCAGAAAAACAACTATAAAGACATCGTAAATCAAACAGCATAGAGTTTAGAACATCAAAACCACAGAAATTTTCATCTATTATTAATTATGATAAAAAATTCTATCTCAGAATATTTTACACAGCAGCTGTTGCCAAGAAAATCTACATCTCCTTGAGTGGAGGAGCTTTAAAATCAGACCCAAATCTTTGAGCATGTAGTGGAAATAGCATAGATATTAATGAAGCATTTCAGTATCCGCTGTCCATTTTTCAGTTGTTTAAAAATATAGCTATAAAATACAAATGCTATTTTTATTTCAGTTTGGTGTTATTTAAATATTTAACTCTGCCCCAGCTAGAACAGCTATATTATATGTGTGTATATATTATGTGGGTGTCTGAAGGTCAGAAATCTCTTTGTAGTAGGGTGATGACCGTTAGCCCAGGTGGAGCCAATGGGAGCCGCGATCGGCCGAACCTGCGGACGCGGCAGGTAAACAAACCGGCCCGGCCCGCCAGGGTGCTTACCCTGGCGAGCCGCGTGCCAAAGGTTGCCGATCCCTGATTTAGATGGTAAGCTCCTTGAAGCAAGTACTGTGTCAATGTCTGTCGCTGATGTAGGACTGAGAATATCAACACAAATAAATAATTCTAACTTCTGTGCTGGAGACTAAAACCCTCTATCCACAGAACAGGCACCAGTAGCTGGAATGCAGGCTTCCTCATGCTATTCTACCAATATGCTTTGATTTCATCTAAAGGATCAACTCTAAAGGTAAGAAGATATTTCAGTCTCTGTGTTCATTCAATCCTTGACCTCTCGGCCAGCATGATTTAGAGTGTTTTAGACCAGTGGTTTTCAAACTTTTTTTCTGGCAACCCAGTTGAAGAAAATTGTTGATGCCCACGACCCAACGGAGCTGGGGATTAGGGGTTTGGGGCATGGGAGGGGCTCAGGACTGGGGCAGAGGATTGGGGTGCGGGGGTGAGGGTGCTGGAGTGAGGGATATGGGTTGGGGCTGGGAATGAGGGGTTCAGGTTGTGGGAGGGGGCTCTGGGCTGAGGCGGGGGTTGGAGTGCAGGAGGGGGTCAGGGCTCTGAGCTGGGGGTGCAGGCTCTGGGGAGGGGCTGGGGATGAGGAGTTTGGGGTGCAGGAAGGGGCTCTGGGTTTAGGGAGACTCAGGGCTGGAGCAGGGGGTTGGGGTGCAGGAGGGGTTCAGGGCTCTGGGCTGGAGGTGCAGGTTCTGGGATGGGACCAGGGATGAGGAGTTTGGGGTCCAGGAAGGAGCTCCAGGTTTGGGGGGGCTTAGCGCTGGGGCAGGGGATTCAGGTGCGGGGTTGCGGCATGGTCTTACCTCAGACGGCTCCTGGTCAGCAGCACAGCACGGGTGCTAAGGCAGGCTTCCTGCCTGTCCTGGCACTGTAGACAACGCTGCGCCCCGAAAGTGGCCAGCAGCAGGTCTGGCTCCTAGGCGGAGGTGCGCAAGCAGCTCCGTGCAGCTCTCATCTGCAGGCACCACCCTCCCCAGCTCCCATTGGCTGGGAGCCGGTGCTCAGGACGGGGGCAGTGCACGGGGCCCCATTCCCCCACTCCGCCTAGGAGCCAGACCTCTGTTTCCAGGGCGCAGCACGGTGTCAGAACAGGTAGGGACTAGCCTGCCTTAGCCGGGCAGCACCGCCGACAGGACTTTTAATGGCCTGGCGGTGGTGCTGACCAGAGCCGCCGTGCCAAGTGCCTTACATTCCATTACCCAGTACTGGGTCGCGACCCGCAGTTTGAACACCACTGTTCTATACCACTGATTGTAGTTTCAGAAAATTGATTAGTGTGGCCCTGAGTTGTGGAGGGAGAAGACAAGGCATACAAAAATATCAAAAAATTAATCTGATGAAACAGAAAATACTAGTTGATGGATGATAGGATAATTTTGAGGTGAAATACCAGTTATAGTGAACAACAGTAACCAAGTCAACTTTTATGGTTAGTATTGGACACTTAAAGGGAGGGGATCCAAGAAGTAAAACACGCACATCAGTCAAGAGAGTCATAGAAGCAGATCACTTGGAAGAATTGGAGTCTGTTAGCTTATTGGAGTTGAAACTAAATGACAAATTTTAAAATGCTTGCAAGAATTGAAAGGAAACATTTCTGACACTGATGTGAGAACATGTGACACTATTTGCCCTGATTTGGATGTTGGCCTTTTTTGTGCAGAATACAGGGAAGCTTAAAAAATGCCTGATCTAAAAATACACAATCTTTGATCTTTTGAAGAAAATGGGGAGCAAGGAATGTTTTGCCAATTAAGAAGTGCTACACCTCATTTTGTGACCACCAAGCCTTGATGCTGATAGACTGAAGAACGTATGCAACAAACCTAACAATTAATGCCAACGTCCTTTGCTGCATAAATCATCTGAAACATATTCTAGACCAGGAATTTTCATAGTGTGGACCATGTTAATATAATCTCCACTCCCACTGGTGAGTGTCTGAAAAACCTATCACTAATTTGCATATAAGATACAATATTATTTATTTGTATTACAGTAGTACCTAGGGGTTTCAACCAGTTGCCAAAGCAATGTGCAAACACGTAGTAAAAGACAGTCCTTAACTAAGGGCCTGATTCAGTGCCCACTGAAGTCACTAGGAGTCTTTCCCTATATAGCCAAAAGATAGAAGAGGAAACAAGGCACAGAGCGGTTAAAATGACTTGTCCAAGACCACATAGCAGATCTGTGGCAGAGTCAGGAATAGAACCCAGGTGTCCTACTCACTGGACCATGCTGCTGCTCTGACCTCAATTACTTAAATGGAAAAGTAACATTTAGGAAAATATTTCATGTATTTTTAGCAGTCTTTTAATGGGACTTAATAGCTGGAGAGAAGGAAGAGCACCAATACCACATGGCCAGACAGCTGTCTGCAGACTCCCGGTGGTCTGTAGACCACATTTTGAGAACTGTGCTCTAGAACAATTCAGCCCTTTGATGTGCATGTGGAACTCCCATTGAAGTAAATAGGACATGAGCACATGTACCTAAGGGCAGAACTTAGCCCCATGTGTTTCCTAAACCATAGATGATTTGGAAGCTTATGAAATTGCATCTGCCATGCTTACATAGATAACAATAAGAGCAGGAGGGTGTCCGTTCTGCTGGTAAGGGATAAGATCAAGAGTGGGTCATGTGCATGCATTTATAAATGTAAGGGAAGGAAATAAATAAATAAGCTCTGAAATTAAATGCAAATATTACATTTTGTCACATAGCATATGGAGGACATGGTTCATTTTCCAAGAAACCATGAGGCCAATGGTTCTAAGGCAAGATGGGCCATATTTTCAGAAGACCTCAGGATCAGATTTTCATATGCTAAGCACCCGCAATTGGTGCTTTATTTTCCAGCTTCCATTTAGGCGCCTAAATAAGGAGCAGACTTGCAAAAGTCCTTAGCACCAAGCAGCTCCCATTGTGACACTTACGGCTGATTGTTCTGTGAGAAGCAACAAAGAGTCCTGTGGCACCTTATAGACTAACAGATGTATTGGAGCATAAGCTTTCGTGGGTGAATACGCATGTGTCTGACGAAGTGGGTATTCACCCACGAAAGCTTATGCCCCAATACATCTGTTAGTCTATAAGGTGCCACCGGACTCTTTGTTGCTTTTTACAGATCCAGATTAACACTGCTACCCCTCTGATACTGTTCTGTGAGAGACTCAGCTCTGTTGAAAATCTGACTACTTGTTATGGGGCTTAAAAGGGAGTTCTGATTCTGGGGTCTGAGTTCTTTTGAAAATCTGGCCCTAGGAGACAATTGTGAACTTTGCCCCTTGATTTATGTGTTAAATATACATCTAGAGTGAAATCCTGATCCCACTGGAGTCAAAGCAAAACTCCTTTTGATGTCAGTGGGGCCAGGTCTTCACCCCTGCAATCTATGTATCAAATTATTTAGTATCGTTATTCTTCTCCTGCCCTTCCTACCCCCGTGCTATTATTTTCATTATATTCAATTTTCCAATTAATTGTTTTATCCTTTTTTACATTGTTCCTCTTTTGGTATATATTATGTTACCTCAGATGTAATATACATCTCCATTTCCTACTTTCAGAATGTAAGCCTCAAACTTCTCAAGTGTTCATTCCTAACTTTTGAATAAAAGAATTCTTCTAAAACCAAAACCACCAGCAAAACCAAATGTCAAGCTAGAGAAGGTTGAATCTCAAGTTGTTCAGAGCTTAGCTTCAAGTTGGCTCAGATGAGAGCACCCAGATGTTTGCAGCGCTATCCCAAGCTCTTGGGAATTTATTGAACCTCTGGAATTTGCAGAGTTTGCCTGGAGCTTTTACAAGAACAGGCCTCCTTGTTAAATCTAGTGGAGCAGCTTACAATCAGTTCAGGTCAAAACTAGGAAGAGCAGAGGTGCACAAAAAGTAATACCAATGTAACACTCAGCATTTCAGAGCCTCCACAAAGGGATCAAGTTCTGTTCTAGTCATAACAAGAAGTTATTTCAGGGACTGTTCTGTAGTTCATCCCTAATCAGAAACCAGGACTTACCTATCCACAGGGGACTAGGGTCCAGATTCTGCCCCTATGCTATGCGCATGCACAAGTAGTATAGAAAGAAAATGGTGTAGAGAGATTTCTTCTTCCCACATGAGCAGGGTCTTTACTTAATATTCTGGAGAAGGTTAGGACGGGACCCTGACCATGGAGTCATGGTCAGGCATTCAGCCAGTTAGTATCCGTGCAGCAGGCACTAGCTGGAAGCATCCATTGTACCTTTTCAGAGGAATGGCAATGCATTCCTCACACTCCTGTAGGCCTCCCAGAGCATCCTGGCAGGGTGGCTCTGGACCTAAAGGCATGCCCAGCATTGGTCTGCTCCCCTCTTCCTACACAGCTACCTCACAGAAAGCTAGTATCTTACCCTCTAATAACATAACAAATTAGGAAGTGCTTATAGGTCTTGCAGTGTCATGCATGACAGGGATAACTGATGATATGTAGATTAATTACTACAGATCTGTGTCATGGGCAGGTAGCAGCATTCTTCTGCAGTGGATCGTGATGTATGAGGATATCTCCCATACTTTTGAAAATTGAGCTGCCCTTCAGGAAAATTTAAAACAGTCATGCTTCCCCTGCAACCCCCCCCCCCCATATGTTGTTAAATACATACCTGTCTTAATGTGTTCTTCCTTCATAATGATTCTTGGCTAGTTTTTCAAGCCCCCTAGGGGGTATGCCCCACACTTTGTGAAACACTGATATATAATGACTCATCTGCCTAGTTATTCCTTAATCATTTGATATCATCCAGTTATTATATTTTTGCTTGGAATTATTCACAATTGAATGAATTGTAATTTGTGAAGGGCAAACCCTTGAAAGTTCAATTGTTAATTACCCTCCCCCACCCCATTTCGTATGCCTCTCCTGCTCCCCCTCCCAACCCCCACTTCTTGAATTGGAAACTGAAATACAAAAATATCACAAGAAAAATGATCATGGTATTTCAGATTAAGCAATAAACAGGAAATATTGGAAACCTCAAGAGTCAGCATGTTCTTGCATGAATTCCAGCCCAGTCTCTTATCCAAGAAGCTTTATGAATACGGATAAAGGACAATACAGTACAATACAGGACAAATTCTTTCCTGGCTTACTATTTGCACAATCCCATTGCCATTTGGAGTTTCAGTCAGTGTACATCAACACAGAATTTGGCCCCAAAATTTCTGATGCTTAACCAAACTGAGCTAAACTTTCCATGTGCCTATCACTAATGTTTAAATAAAAGACCAGAGTGATTCCAAAACACACATGTAGGCTTTTAGTAATGTGTATTTGGGTTTGCTAAACAGGTATGTTAAGCATTATTTGTAACAACATATTATTTGGCTGACTAAAACAGCATGTAGGGCCAAATTCAGACTTGGTATAAGTGGGCACAACTTCCTTGAGTTGCAAAACTACAACAAATCTGACTTTGGCTTTGTTATTACTTAACATTTGTTTTGTTGTAGTGCTTAGAGGCCAAGCAGATCAGGGCCCCATTAAATACTATATAAACGCATATAAATTACTGTACTTTTCATGAATATACTTTTTCTTTTTAAACATGTGGTTAGAGTCCGGAAAGTGACTGTCCAAATTAGACTAGCTGCTCCAAAGCAAGTCCTATGGATATATTGGGTGAAATCCTGGCTTTTTTGGAATCAAATCTCCCATTGACTTCAACAGGGCCAGATTTTCACCCATTCACTTTCCCGACAAAAGGTTTTACTCCAGTAATCCCTGCAGAGCCAAAAGTGTTATTATCCTAATTTGACCCTTACATCATCATCAAAATTAATTGTCAAATTCCAGCTGTATAATATATATATATTTTACTGATGATGATGAAAGGAAACCCAGCCTTGATGTTCAAATCCCAGGGTGAATCTCTAGTGCTGACAGTTAGAAAATAAAAACATCCTTTCACTTTTTGGACTGTAACCACTTCTGGGCCACTTTATTACTATAAATATCCTCTTCATGCAGAAATGGTTTCATATGCCATGCAGGAGTTCCTAAATAGCAGTTTATATTCTGGAAATTTATTAAAAGAAAAATATAATTTGGTTGGATTGCTATTTTGTCAATCATCGTAGTTAAAGATGGGAAAGATTTGTCTGGTCAACAAGCCACCCTCATGCAAAGACAGGATACAATACCCAATTTTAAACTGATATTGTATTCACAGTAAAAGAGCTTCTTTCTTTCTTTCTTTCTTTCTTTCTTTCTTTCTTTCTTTCTTTCTTTCTTTCTTTCTTTCTTTCTTTCTTTCTTTCTTTCTTTCTTTCTTTCAAAAGGACACGAAGCCTCAGAGGCTTCCAGGAAAAGAGTGTTGTATAGCAGGAGAAAGATGGACAATCATCAGGAAGCCTCCTGGCAATTCAATAAGAATATGCAAATAATGTCCCATCTTTCCGCGAGCACTTCAGTATGCCCCTATAGGAAAGCAGGGCAGTAAATATAGTCCTCTCTTTGCACAACATGTGATTTTTTTGTTCTTGTTCTTTGCTATCTTCCCCTACCACCTTTGGTACAATTGCTGGATTTTTTTAGAACCACAATTATAGTTTTCTCAGAGTTAATTTCCTTTAACTTCTCTCTTTTCCCGGTCCTAGTCACAAAAGCAAAGGGAGAGCGGGGGCGGGGAGAGCAATCTTGTTGCTAAGCTCATTCTGATCCTGTCCTAGAGATATCTGAGGTGTTAATCTTGTATGTTCTTTTGATCTGGGTAATGATAATGGGTTGTTTTTCAATATTGTTTCTGGTTCATTAATATTTATGCTGAATGCTTCCATTTTTTTCTTTTTTGTTCAGGAAGCACTTTGAAGCTACCTTTGTAGCCTCTCTCCTGCTTCAGGCCTAACTTTGACTTTTCCGCTGTTCATTGTTTTCCCTTGCATTTTATGTTTTCATCCTGACGATAGCCACTTGTCTGCTCCTCCTTGCCACTGTTGCAGTGTCATCCCGTTCTCTTCCAGAAGAACATTCCAAACAATGCCATCTTCGGCTGCAATCTTATTTCATCTAACCAGCCAGGCATGGTGTGGCTAATATAGATAAGAAACAGAGTAGCAGAAAATGATCTGATGACTCAACAAATATCCTCTCTTAGGATATGTCTACACAGGGATAAAAACCCCACAGCTAGCCCAGATCAGCTGACTCGGGCTCTTGGAACTCAGCCTCAGGGGCTGAAAAATCGCTGTGTAGATGTTTGGGTTCAGGCTGGAGCTGACAGCTTAGGTTCCAGCCTAAGCCCGAACGTCGACACAGTGATTTTTCAGCCCCAGAGCCTGAGTTCCAAGAGCCCAAATCAGCTGAGCTGGACCAGCCACAGATTTTTTATCCCTGTGTAGAGATTCCATTAGTCACTGTGAAATAACCAGCAAAGGGTTAGAGGGACTGTATAGGTGCAGGTATTGTTTTTCAGATGAGATATAAACCATGGTTGGTCACACACGATACTTTTTGGAAGAACCAGAGGTGTTAAGTCTGTTGTAAAGAACCAAGTCAGCCTCCCTAAATTCCCCATACAGTCTATATTGGCTAAGCCATTCTTCACTTACTCTACTAAAATTTGTTCTATAGTGTTGCTGTGCACTCTTAAATAATTGCAACATTGCACCCTATCAGAGGGTGAGGTAATATCTGTATAGCTTTTAAAGCACTTTGGGAAGAAAAGAGCATTAGATCACTTTCTTTTTCTTTTTCTTTTTGAATACTCCCTTCTGCTACCATCATTGGGGCATCTTGACTTTCCTTTGTTCTGGCTGGAATTGCTTCTTTTAGTATGACTTAGTGTATTTTTTGGCTTACCAATATTCTCACTGATCTCATTTTGTTCTTTCTTTGCTTCTTTTCTACTTTCTCCATATCAGCATAGTGTGTGTACACCAATGGTTAGTTCACCCAGAAAAACTGAGCTGTGCATTGGCTTTTGATTTATTTATTTATGCTTTTTGTCCACTGAATAATTTTACAGCTTTGTTGACACAGTATCTATGGTCACACAGGATGCAGTGCCTCAGTCAGAATAAAAACCCAGCTAGGGTCATCGTGACATCCAGTCTATTGATCCATCCACCAGAGAATCATTTATGTTCCTTACTAAACTTGTCTTGTGCGAAAGTGGTAGTTCTCTTTGACATCACCTGTTTCCATGGCATCACAGTTTTAAGTTGCATCAAATCATTTTCACAGGCATGAATACAGGATGGTCTGCGTAATAGATAGTGACACTATAAAACCTTCTAATAAATTAAGAAATGGACATGTTGCTTGTTATGTGCCAATAGATAAATGAATTAGAACTGGTTAGGGATGTCCCCAGGACCAGCCTTACCCCGTTCTAGGATTCACTAGAGGAAAAGTTCCAAGGAGATAAAAGAAGACAGTCTCTGAGGGAGAGAAAGTTATCTGTGGGAAACAGTTGAGAATTTGTGAAGCACACCTAGACAGCTGTATCTTGGCAAGGCCCGAGACCAGAGCGCCAAGGTGCAAGAAGGACTGGCTCTCCACTCCCCCCTCAAAATACTGGGCTGTGTGTGGAACTATATGCTGCAACAAGGAGTACTGGGAGAGGGAACTACTTATTGAAATAAAAAATGATAATCAGGACCCCATTGTTCTAGTCATTCTAGAAGCACACAGTAACAGAAGGTCCCTGCCCTGATGAGTTCATAATCTAACCAGCAAGACAGACAGACATGGTGGAAGAAAGGATTGGGAGCTGAGGCATAGAGACACTAAGGCCCAGATCCTCAAAGCTATGTGGGCACCTAATGCCCATTGAAATCAATGGGAGTTAGGTGCCTAAATACCTTTGACTATCTTGGCCCAACTGGATGCCTGATGGAGACGTAAGATTTCTCAGGCAGTCTGTGGCAGATCTGGGAAGTGAACCCAGATCTCCTGAATCCTAGCCCAGAGTATTAACCAAAAGATCATCCTTCTTTTTTTTTTTTTAATGTTCATTCCTCAAGGGAACACGCATCTTCAGGAGGAGGATTGGTGAATTTCATTTCAAATTTCAAAACAAATAGGGCAGTGCATCACTGTACCAGGACTGTACTTAAAAACATTGAACAATATTCAAAGACTCCTCAGTGTTAAATTTCCTGATGGAGATGATATAAGGGGAGGCAAGACAAGAACATGATAATATAACAAAATTACCCTGGTCCAAATGAAAGACTAATTTAAATCTTATTTATAGAGAATTTGTTATATTTAAATTTCACTTTATCTTCTTTAAGTCTTTTATGCACTAATTCTTTGAAAGGAAGTCTAATTAAGAGAAAGATCCAATTGGCAACTTTATTAGTTTTAAAATCTTTCTTCTTTACTGCTTTGGTCACTATTGCTTTCTTATTCTTTTGGAGATTTTTTCATTCAGTTTATCGAAGAGACTTCAGTTGCCTCAAATCTTTTTATTTCAGCTCATTTAAATATATCAGCCAGTTTCTAGACTTGATCATAATGAATACAATTAAGTGTAGGACCCTAATAAGAGTTAGGGAAAAAGCTTTTATTCTGACAAGGCAGGAAGTGCCTAATTAAAAGAATATCTGGTAACCCTCTGAAAATGGGAATTTCTGATTGTAATGAATTTTGTATACTGGGCAGGGCCAGTGCAAGGACGTTTCGCGCCCTAGGCGAAACTTCCACCTTGCGCCCACCCCCCAGCCCTGCGGCAGCTCCCTGCCCCCCCTCCGCCCTGAGGCACCCCGCCCCCGCGGCAGCTCCCCCCTCGCCCTGAGGCCCCCCCCGCGGAGCTCCCCCACCCGGGGAGCCATGCGGCAGCCCCACCCCAGCTCACCTCTGCTCTGCTTCCTCTCCGTGCACACCACCCCTGCTCTAATTCTCCTCCCCTCCCAGGCTTGCGGCGCCAAACAGCTGATTGGCGCCGCAAGCCTGGGAGGTGGGAGAAGTGGAGCAGCCACTGCCATGGGAGAGGGAGTCCTGGGCTGGGCTGCTGGCGGCACGTGTCAGCGCGTCGCCGGCAGCCCAGCCCAGGAACGCTGTAAAAAAAAATTGGGGGCACCGCTTTTTGGCAAATCCAAATCTTGGCGCCCTAGGCAACTGCCTAGTTTGCCTTAATGATAGCACCGGCCCTGATACTGGGGCCTGGTCTACACTATGAGTTTAGGTCAAATTTAGCAGCGTTAAATCGAATTAACCCTGCACCTGTGCACACAACGACATAAAGGGCCCTTTAAATTGATTTCTGTACTCCTCTCCAACGAGGGGAGTAGTGCTGAAATCGACATTGCCGGTTCAAATTAGGGTTAGTGTGGATGAAATTCGACAGTATTGACCTCCGGGAGCTATCCCACAGTGCACCATTGTGACTGCGCTGGACAGCAATCTGAACTCGGATGCACTGGCCAGGTAGACAGGAAAAGCCCTGGGAACTTTTGAATTTAATTTCCTGTTTGCCCAGCGTGGAGAGCACAGGTGACCACGCAGAGCTCATCAGCACAGGTAACCATGCAGTCCGAGAATCGAAAAAGAGTACCAGCATGGACTGTACGGGAGGTACTGGATCTGATCGCTATATGGGGAGAGGATTCCGTGCTAGCAGAACTTCGTTCCAAAAGACGAAATGCCAAAACATTTGAAAAAATCTCCAAGGGCATGATGGAGAGAGGCCACAATAGGGACTCAGAGCAGTGCTGTGTGAAAGTTAAGGAGCTCAAACAAGCCTACCAGAAAACCAAAGAAGCAAACGGAAAGTCCGGTGGAGAGCCACAGACATGCCGCTTCTACGCTGAGCTGCATGCAATTCTAGGGGGGGCCGCCACCACTACCCCCCCGACCTGGATTCCGAAGAGGGGGTACTCTCAGCCATGCTTGAGGATTCTGCGGATGGGGAAGATGAGGAGGAGGAAGATGGGGACAAGCTTGCAGAGAGCACACAGCACTCCGTTCTCCCCAACAGCCAAGATCTTTTTCTCAGCCTGACTGAAGTACCCTCCCAACCCTCCCAAGATGGTATCCCAGACCATGAAGCCATGGAAGGGAACTCTGGTGATTGTACCTTTGTAAATATAAAACATGGTTTAAAAGCAAGCGTTTTTTAATGATTAATTTGCCCTGAGGACTTCGGATGCATTTGCGGCCAGTACAGCTACTGGAAAATCTGTTAACGTGTCTGGGGATGGAGCGGAAATCCTCCAGGGACATCTCCATGAAGCTCTCCTGGACGTACTCCAAAAACCTTTGCAGAAGGTTTCTTGGCAGTGCAGCCTTATTCCGTCCTCCATGGTAGGACACTTGACCACGCCATGCTAGTAGCAAGTAATCTGATATCATTGCATGACAAAGCCTGGCAGCGTATGGTCCCGGTGTTTGCTGGCATTCAAGCAACATCCGTTCTTTATCTTGCTGTGTTATCCTCAGGAGAGTGATATCGTTCATGGTAACCTGGTTGAAATACGGGAATTTAATTAAGGGGACAGAGGTGGCTGTTCCTACTGGGCTGATTGCCTGTGGCTGAAAAGAAATCCTTCCCTGTAGTTAGCCAAGTGGTGGTGGGGGGGCATTGGTGCTGAGCTTTTCGTGTTTGGCTAGCAGGGATCTTCTCTGATACCAGCCACGCGGTGGGGGGAGGGGTAAAGCGATCATCCCACAGAATTGGATGGGATGGGGGTGTTTAGTTTGGTTTCTGTAGGGATTTTCCCTGATACCAGCCACGTGGTGGGGAGAGGGGTAAAGCGATCATCCCAGAGAATTGGATGCGTGGTGGGGGGGTTCGTTTAGTTTCTGCTGCTGCACGTTAACAGGAAAACCGCAGCACTCAACGGGCTTTGCTTGGTATGGGAAAGGAGGGCACTGCTTTTATGAAGGTTGCAGAAGCCGAAAGACAATGGCTTACCATGGCTACATTCAAGCTGAATTCTGTTGCCCAGACCTGCGTCTGTGATCTCTAACACCAAAGCCTTAGGCACGCAATATAAGTTGCAAAATGCGACCTTGTACCGAAATCACATGTGCTATCTAATGTGAATAGTGTTGTTCACCGTGAAAGAGTATAAGCATTGTTCTGTAAAATGTATCTTTTTAAATAGTTCTCTCCCTTTTTTCCCTCCCTCCTGCAGCTGCAAATTTTTCAAGCCTCCCTCCTCTGTCCCGAAAGCTATCTCAGATAAGGCGGCGAAAAAAACACACGCAAGATGAAATGTTCTTGGAAATCATGCAATCGACTCGCGATGAAAGAGCTCATCTGAATGAGTGGAAGGACGCGGTATCAAAGTACAGGAAAGATGCCAGTGAACGTGAGGACAGGAGGGACCAACGTGAGGACAGGAGGGACAAACGTGAAGAGAGGAGGGACGCTCGAGATGAGAGGTGGCGGCAGGAAGATCAGAGGAGGTAGGATGCAATGCTGGGGCTGCTGCGTGAGCAAATGGACATGCTCTGGCATCTGGTGGAGCTTCAGGAACGGCAACAGGATCACAGAGTGCCGCTGCAGCCCCTGTATAACCACCCTCCCCCCTCCCCAAGTTCCATACCCTCCTCACCCAGACGTATAAAAACATGGGGGGGGGGCTCCATGCACCCTGCCATTCCACCCCAGTGGATAGCCCAAGCAAAAGGCTGTCATTATTTTGAACTTTTGAAGTGGCCTTTTCCTTCTCTCCTCCCCTCCTCCCAAACCCCACCTGGGCTACCTTGTCAATTCTCTCCCTCTTTTTATAATCAATTAATAAAGAATACATGATTTTTAAACGATAGTGACTTTATTTCCTTTGAAAGCAAGCTGTGATCGAAGGGGGAGGGTGGGTTGCCTACAGAGATTGAGTCAATAAAGGGGGCGGGTTCATCAAGGAGAAACAAACAGAACTTTCACACGGTAGCCTGGCCAGTCATGAAACTGGTTTTCAAAGCTTCTCTGATGCGCCGCGCTTCCTGGTGTGCTCTTCAAATCACCCTGGTGTCTGGCTGCACGTAATCAGTGGCCAGGCAATTTGCCTCAACCTCCCACCCCACCATAAAGGTCTCCCCCTTACTCTCACAGAGATTGTGGAGCACACAGCAAGCAGCAATAACAATGGGAATATTGGTTTGGCTGAGGTCTGAGGTACTCAGTAAAGTGTGCCAGCGACCCTTTAAATGTCCAAAAGCACATTCTACCATCATTCTGCACTTGCTCAGCCTGTAGTTGAACAGCTCCTGACTCCTGTCCAGGCTGCCTGTGTATGGCTTCATGAGCCATGGCATTAATGGGTAGGCTGGGTCCCCAAGGATAACTGTAGGCATGTTAACATCCCCAATGGTTATTTTCTGGTCTGGGAAGTAAATCCCTTGCTGCAGCCATTTAAACAGATTAGTGTTCCTGAAGATGCGAGCGTCATGTACCCTTCCTGGCCATCCCACGTTGATGTTGGTGAAACATCCCTTGTGATCCACCAGTGCTTGCAGCAGCATTGAAAAGTACCCCTTGCGGTTTATGTACTGGCTGCCCTGGTGCTCCGGTGCCAAGATAGGGATATGAGTTCCATCTATCCCCCCACCACAGTTAGGGAATCCCATTGCAGCAAAGCCATCTACTATGACCTGCACATTTCCCAGAGTCACTACCTTTGGTAGCAGCAGCTCAGTGATTGTTTTGGTTACTTGCATCACAGCAGCCCCCCACAGTAGATTTGCCCACTCCAAATTGATTCCCGACTGACCGGTCTGGCATTGCAAGCTTCCACAGGGCTATCGCCACTCACTTCTCAACTGAGAGGGCTGCTCTCATCTTGATATTCTGGCGCTTCAGGGCAGGGGAAAGCAAGTCAAAAAGTTCCATGAAAGTGCCCTTACACATGCGAAAGTTACGCAGCCAATGGGAATCATCCCAGACCTGCAACACTATGCGGTCCCACCAGTCTGTGCTTGTTTCCTGGGCCCAGAATTGGCGTTCCATGGCTAGAACCTGCCCCATTAACAGCATGATCTCCAAAGCACCGGGGCCCGCGGTTTGAGAGAATTCTGTGTCCATGTCGTCATGGACGCTGCGCTGCCGTAGCTGCCTCCTCCTCTCCTGGTTTTTCAGGTCCTGGTTCAGCATAAACTGCACGATAATGCGCGAGGTGTTTACAATGTTCATGACTGCTGTCTTGAGCTGAGCGGGCTCCATGCTTGCCGTGGTATGGCGTCTGCACAGTTCACCTAGGAAAAAAGGTGCAAAACAGTTGTCTGCCGTTGCTTTCACGGGGGAAGGGTGAGGCTCTACCCAGAACCACCTGTGACAATGTTTTCTGCCCCATCAGGCATTGGGATCTCAACCCAGAATACCAATGGGCTGGGGAGACTGCAGGAACTATGAGATAGCTATGGGATAGCTACCCACAGTGCAACGCTCCAGAAGTCGACGCTAGCCTCGGTACATGGACGCACACCGCCGAATTAATGTGCTTAGTGTGGCTGCATGCACTCGACTTTATACAATTGGTTGCCAAAAATCAAATTCTGTAAATTCGGAGTAATCCCGTAGTGTAGACATACCCAAAGATAATGACTTGCATTTATATAGCCTCTTTCCACACAAAGAATCTTAAAGTACTTGTGCAGTCTGTGTGTAAGAGAAAGTGTATATTTATGGCTGTATGTATGGATAAGGTAATATTATAGAGTGGCAATATCTGTTCCATAATTAAGGTTGCAACTTCCATTGTATGTGAGCCTTTGTCCACCCTCTAATATCCACAAGCAAAAGACTATTGGTGTTAAAATTGGTAGCGTATCTGGGGAGGAGGTAGACTTTTCAAACCAAATTTGAACTCCATTGGGCTAGGGTTTCCTGAATTATTACACCCCAATATTAATACCCAATATTTATATAGTGCTATTATCAGGAGATCTCAAAGCACTTTACAAAGCAGATAAAGTATCATCATCACTCTGCAGATGAGGAAACTGAAGCAGTGGCAAGCAAGGAATAGAACACAGATCTTGAGTCCTAGTATAGTGTGCTATCCACTAGGCCACTCTGCCTCCTAGAAGAAGTGTTGGCCAAAGTTTTAAAGAAATCTAACAGTTCTATGCTTTTTGTTTTGTTTTATTTTTTGTTTTTTACGTTGCAAAACAAAGAGGGAGAGAGAGTTAAAACTTAGATTTATTGGACTCTGCTAATTGAAATCTCATGCACACGATCAAAGTTTAGTTGGTTAAACTCTAATTTTAAAAGTTAAGATTTTCCAATAGCAATAACGGAATAGCCCTTTGGCACTGATGAGATTGGGGGAAGGAGCTGGATGCTTGATGTAGACCAACGTTTTAAAGAAAAATGTCTCTAGCTGTTCTGCTTAGCGAAAACGTTTTGTTTTTAGATGGAACTAGAGCTGACTGAAGAATTTTTTCTTTTTTTCAGTGGAGAAAAAATATGGCTTTTGATAAATTTCTCACAAAAACGATGTCCTTTTTTCTGGCCAGCTCTTGTTAGAACTCAAAATGCAAAGTAATCATTAGTGAGTCTCACACCCACTGGACAACTTAGTAGGATCAGTAAATCCCAACAAATTTATGTCTGATCATCAGACCTCTGACAAGTCTATATTGGGTCATAGAGAGAACAGGAGACTGACTTGGTGTTAATTATTATTATGCTACTTAGACATTTCACGTGGCTGAGGATCCAGTTTTGGCTTGTTCGAGGCTTGCAGGAGGTGAGGAAGCACTAGCTGGACCCCAAAGAGCAGCCTCAGGCTAGCTTGTATTTTGTTAGCATTCACACCATTTATTCATCCCACGGTACTTATTATGAACACAGTGGCAATATTGCCTAACAGACTGGAGGAGTAAAAGTCAGGATACCCGCATTCCATTCCTTTAGCCTGCTGCTGACTTGCTGTGTGACTGTTGTTCAGGCCAATTAATCTCTCTCTGGCTCAGATTCCTTCCACCTGATTCTTCCGCCACTTACACCAGTGTAGCCACATTGTCGCCAGTGGAGTTACTCCTGATTTACTCTGCTGTAAATGAGTGCACAGTTTGGCCTGCTGTTTGTAAAAGTGAATGGTATTCACCTGCTTTAGAGAGCCCTTTGAACTCCTTGGATGAATGTCACTAGTCAAGGCACTACAAAAGTGTGAAGTGTTGTGATTGATTACATCTGCTTTTTAATTCCTGGTTTGTTTAGCATTGGTCTCACAGTAACAGAAACAAGGGTGCAGCTGAAATAGGACATCTTAAGGAGGGATGTTGTGTGGTGTTTAGATGCTGCATGTGATTACACTGGTCTACAATTTTTGAGAAGTCGTCTGCTTCAGAGGTAAAATGTGCTATTTATTATGTATTTTGATGTGCTGAATTCAAATATGATAATTAAAATAACTGATTGGCTACTGTTTCTAAGAGATTTAAGTTTTGACATTTTATGTCTATGTATATTGTGTAGATAATAGAGTTTTAATCATAAATTGTAAACCTAGGTCTTTTCATGTGTTTATGGTTGCTTTACATGATAATATTTCACCTGTCCTGTTTATGTAACACTTTAAAAATCAGCAAAAGGGTTATATAAATAAAATTTATTATGAAACAAAAGGCAAAAAACTATTATGTACATAGTTTAGTCCTATTCAGTGTCTACTCGGCGCTTCTTGGCTTGTCTCTCGTATTCATTAAATGGAGCATCTCTTGTCACTGTCCAGCAATAGTCTGCAAGCATTGATGGGCTCCATTTGCCCTGATAGCGTTTCTCCATTGTTGCAATGTCCTGGTGAAATCGCTCGCCGTGCTCATCGCTCACTGCTCCGCAGTTCGATGGAAAAAAATCTAGATGAGAGTGCAAAAAATGTATCTTTAGTGACATGTTGCCACCAAGGCTTTTGTATTCCTCGAGGAGGTTTTCCACCAACAACCTGTAGTTGTCTGCCTTGTTGTTTCCGAGAAAATTTATTGCCACTAACTGGAAGGCTTTCCATGCCGTCTTTTCCTTGCCACGCAGTGCATGGTCAAATGCATCATCTCGAAGAAGTTCACGAATCTGAGGACCAACAAAGACACCTTCCTTTATCTTAGCTTCACTTAACCTTCGAAATTTTCCACGGAGGTACTTGAAAGCTGCTTGTGTTTTGTCAATGACCTTGACAAAGTTCTTCATCAGACCCAGCTTGATGTGTAAGGGTGGTAAAAATATCTTCCTTGATTCAACAAGTGGTGGATGCTGAACACTTTTCCTCCCAGGCTCCAATGACTGTTGGAGTGGCCAATCTTTCTTGATGTAGTGGGAATCTCTTGCACGACTATCCTATTCGCAGAGAAAACAGCAGTACTTTGTGTATCCAGTCTGCAGACCAAGCAAGAGAGCAACAACCTTCAAATTGCCACAAAGCTGGCACTGATGTTGGTCATAGTTTATGCACCTCAAAAGTTGTTTCATGTTGTGAAAGGTTTCCTTCATATGGACTGCATGACCAACTGGAATTGATGGCAAAACATTGCCATTATGCAGTAAAACAGCTTTAAGACTCGTCTTCGATGAATCAATGAACAGTCTCCACTCATCTGGATCGTGAACGATGTTGAGGGCTGCTATCACACCATCGATGTTGTTGAAGGCTACAAGATCACCTTCCATGAAGAAGAATGGGACAAGATCCTTTTGACGGTCACGGAACATGGAAACCCTAACATCACCTGCCAGGAGATTCCACTGCTGTAGTCTGGAGCCCAACAGCTCTGCCTTACTCTTGGGTAGTTCCAAATCCCTGACAAGGTCATTCAGTTCACCTTGTGTTATGAGGTGTGGTTCAGAGGAGGAGGATGGGAGAAAATGTGGGTCCTATGACATTGATGGTTCAGGACCAGAAGTTTCATCCTCTTCCTCTTCCTCGTCTGACTCAAGTGAGAATGATTCTGGTGCATCAGGAACCGGCAGTCCTTCTCCGTGGGGTACTGGGCGTATAGCTGATGGAATGTTTGGATAATGCACAGTCCACTTTTTCTTCTTTGACACACCTTTCCCAACTGGAGGCACCCTGCAGAAGTAACAATTGCTGGTATGATCTGTTGGCTCTCTCCAAATCATTGGCACTGCAAAAGGCATAGATTTCCTTTTCCTGTTCAACCACTGGCGAAGATTTGTTGCACAAGTGTTGCAGCATATGTGTGGGGCCCACGTCTTGTCCTGATCTTCAGTTTTGCAGCCAAAATAAAGGTGATAGGCTTTCTTAACCATAGTGGTTATATTGCGCTTTTGTTATGCAAAAGTCACTTCACCCCAAACATAGCAGAAGTTATCTGCACTGTTCACACAAGTACGAGGCATCTCTGCTCACTTTGGCTAAACAGAAATGTGTCCCTTTGCAAAATCAAACACTGACAAATAAGAGAGCACGACACTGTATGATTTCTAGAGCTGATATAGGGCAATTTGTTCAGCAGAGTGATGTAAGCTTCGTTATGATTGCATCATCCATGACTTCTAGGAATAACATGATGCAATTCATATAATGTATGATGCAATACCAGCTTCAGATTGCATCATTCATTGTTTTGCCTAAAAAGCAAGTACTGTCCAAACCCAGTCATAGATTTATTCATAGATCCAGTCAAAGATGTATTTTAGTCATTTCTGGTTTAAATTGAGATTCCTTCCCTTTATAACTCACTTATCCTCTGCCATTGCCAAGTCAAGGGTCATATATACTGACCCAACAGCATATCTTGAAAACTAGAGCCAATCAACAATTTTAAGCATCATTTTCGTTCTCAGTGACCCAGAATTAGTAAAGTTTGACTACATTTATTTCAGAAGTATTTTGGCTGTAGAGTAGTGTTATTGGAACTGGGAGCACTGGCTGTTGGGAGTCTGAAAAGACAGGAAACAGGAAGGATGGGGGAGGAGTTGAGGAGGCGGGGAGAGTTACAGAGTGTGCAACTACAGCTTGGAAAAGAGACTTCCACTGTAAATAAAGTTCTGTTGAAGTTGTTAATACTTTGCTTGGTGGATACAACATTTTGGCGACGAGGATGGATCTTCTGCCTCTAAACCCACCTGCACCCTTTCTGCAAAGCCCAGGTGAGCTTCCAATTGCTTTTACTGCCTGGATCCATGTGTTTGAGACTTATCTGCTTGCAATCAGTGCTACAGAGATTTCTGAAGTAAGAAAGCGTGCTCTGCTAATCCACTGCCTTGGAGCAGAAAGGCAGCGTATATTTTACACTTTTCCCCTTGCAGATGATAAATATGAGACTGCACTCACTGCATTAAAGAACTTTTTTGTGCCAAAAGTGAATGTAGTAGCTAATCGCTACAGATTTCGCCAGCGTGAGCAGAAACCAGGGGAGACTATAATGCAGTATATGGCTTCCCTGAGGAGTCTGATTGTAACTTGTGACTTTGGGAATATGGCAGATGAGATGATTAGAGACCAGCTCATTGAGAAAACAACAATGCTTCATGTAAGAGAACACTTACTTCTAGAATAGGGTTACCATACGTCCTCTTTTTCCCGGACATGTCCGGCTTTTCGGCACTCAAACCCCCGTCCGGGGGGAATTGCCAAAAAGCCGAACATGTCCGGGAAAATGGCGGCTCTGCTCCTCCCCAGACTCTTCGGCTCTGTTTAAGAGCCGAGCTGCCCGAGCGCTATGGGCTTCAGGCAGCTCCCTTGCCTCCGGACCCCAGCCGCTGGGCGGGCACTTCCCCTCCCGGGTTCCGGCGGCGCAGGGTCCGGAGGCATGGGCTGCCCGAAGCCGGTAGCGCTGGGGCAGCTCAGTTCTTAAACAGAGCCGAAGAGTCAGGGGAGGAGCAGAGCCTCCAGCCGCGGCGGCTCTGCTCCTCCCCGACTCTTTGGCTCTGTTTAAGAGCCGAGCGCTATGGGCTTTGGGCAGCCCCCATACCTCCGGACCCTGCGCCGCCGGAGCCCGGGAGGGGAAGTGCCTGGCCGGGGGCGCAGGGTCCGGAGGCATGGGGGCTGCCCGAAGCCGGTAGCGCTCGGGCAGCCCGGCTCTTAAACAGAGCCGAAGAGTCACGGGAGGAGCAGAGCCTCCGGCCGCGGCGGCTCTGCTCCTCCCCGACTCTTCGGCTCTGTTTAAGAGCCGAGTGCTACCGGCTTCGGGCAGCCCCCATGCCTCCGGACCCTGTGCCGCCGGAGCCCGGGAGGGGAAGTGCCCGGCTGGGGGCGCAGGGTCCGGAGGCAAGGGGGCTGCCCGAAGCCCAAGCGCTACTGGCTTCACGGTTTGCCGGGCAGCCTCCAGACCCTGTGCCCCCGGCTGGGCGCTTCCCCTCCCGGGCTCCAGCTGCGCTGGGGAAGCGCTGGCCGGGGGCGCAGGGTCTGGGGGCTGCCCGGCAAACCGTGAAGCCAGTAGCGCTCGGGCAGCCCTTTCCGTGTGGCTGGGAGTGGGAGGGAGGAGGGGCGGAGTTAGGGCGGGGAAGGGGCGGGGTTGGGGCGGGGATGGGGGATGGGTGGGGCCAGGGCCCGTGGAGGGTCCTCTTTTTTTATTTGCTAGATATGGTAACCCTATTCTAGAACCACAACTTACACTAGAAAAAGCAATAACCATTGCTACTCAGATTGAGTCAGCTACAGCTGAAGCCAAAATAATGAGCCAGGGTACAAGAGGCCCAGTCCAGTCTGTGACTACTTTGCAGAAAAGTTCACTATCACTGCAGACAAACAATTGCAAAAGGAAAACTAATGAAAAGCCACTGAATCAGCAAATGCAAAACACAGTAAAAGCATGCTTTCGCTGTGGATCCGCACAACATCTTGCAAGTTACACAGGATGTCCAGCAAAAGTAGCTCAGTGCAATCATTGCAAAAAGATTGGGCATTTTGCTAAAGTATGTCGCAGTAGCCAGTTCAATCAACAGGTGCATGCAGTTACAATACCAGATGTTACTGTGCTGAGTGTAGACAAAATCACTACTGCACATTTTCCAGAACAGATAAAGTGCACTGTAAATGTTTCTGCCATACCCTCAGGCAAATCACACTCTATTCAGCTAATGTTGGACACTGGCTCAGCAGTATCTATACTACCTGATTCCATCTATTTGCATTAGATGTGTCTCTTACTGAACCCAAACTTCACTTGGTATGCTATTTGAAAAACCATATTCCAGTACGTGGCTGCTTGCCAGCAATAGTTACTTTTGGTGATCGCTGTGTAACTGCGGAATTCTACATTGTTCACAAAGGCATTCCTATCCTTGGCAGAGATTTATTAGCTGCTTTAAATCTCAGGGTAGTTAATGGACGAATTGATCTTCCTCAGCAAAGCACACTTGCGGTACACACACCAGTTTCAGCTGGGACCCAACTCCAGGTTGAGGGGAAACTCGGCTGTGCTTATGGGTTTCTGCATAAAGTTAAAATGCGGAATAATGTGTTGCCTGTATAACAGAAATTACGGCGCTTACCATTTTCAGTCAGGGAAGCTGTTTCAGAGGAACTTAGAAAACTTGTTCAAAAGGACATTATTGAAGAGATTAACTCCTCGGAATGGGTTTCACCTATAGTAGTGATGCAGAAAAAGGGTGGAGACATTCGCATTTGTGTGGACTTAAGGGAGCCAAATAAAGCTATTGTGATTGACAGCCATCCTCTTCCTCACATAGAGGAAGTATTTGCAGAACTCCGTGGAGCAAAGATGTTTTCTACTCTTGATTTGCAGAGCGCATACCACCAGGTTATGTTGCATGAAGATAGCAGAGACCTCACAGCATTTATTACACATGAGGGACCATACGGTAATTTATTACCATATGGTCTCGCATCAGCCCCAAGTGCCTTTCAAAAAATGATGTCATTGATTCTGAAGAATCAACATGGAGTTCAGTGCTATTTGGATGATACTATTGTGTTTGGAAATACTACTGAGGAGCATGACAATAACCTACAGTCTGAACTGCATCAGCAAAGCAGGCCTCAAGCTCAACAGGTCCAAATGCAAATTTAGACAAACTGAACTCTTTTTTCTGGGGCATACAATTTCACAGGCTGGACTAAAACCTGATCCAGATCATATCCTGACAATTTCAAATGCTCCTCCTCCAACAGATTTGCAAACCTTACGTTCTTTCTTGGGTCTTACCTCCTGGTATGCAAAATTCATTCCCAATTATGCTTCTGTCATTGAACCGTTACGAGAATTACTACGGAGAAGTTCAGCCTCAGTGTGGACAACGTTAGTTTCGAAAGGGTGAAAGACTTGATTGTACATAGTCCAGTACTTGCATTATTCAGTCCCGCATTGCCCACAATTGTAACTACTGATGCTTCTGATTATGGACTTGGGGCTGTCCTCACACAACATCATGAGGACAACACAGAGAAGACTGTTGCATTTGCTTCAAGGACACTAAGTAATGCTGAGAAAAAATATTCTACAGTTGAAAAAGAAGCACTTGCTTGTGTCTGGGCTACTGAAAAATGGAGAACTTACCTGTGGGGCCGCACATTCAATTTGCGCACAGACCACAGCCCTTTGACAACGTTGCTCACCACGAAAGGACTGGGAAGAGCAGGATATCGTATTGCTAAATGGTCTGCAAGACTACTTTCTTTCAATTATGAAGTGGAATATAAGCCTGGAAACAAAAATGTGGTAGCTGATTGCTTTTCTCGCCTGCCTTTGCCTTCACCAGATGGTCCACCAGAGGATGAGGATGTAGTAGTTGCGCTTATTACAAGCACTCTTACTGCAGTTACAAGAGAACAATTTCAAGCTGCTTGTTCAGCGTGTCCAATTCAACAAAAATTACGGGAATTTCTGACAAAGAGATGGCTCAGTAACCCTAAAAACCTTGACCCAGTTTTGCTGCCTTATTTTAGAGTTCGGGATGAACTTTCTTTGCTCGATGGCTGTGGGCTACAAGGTACACACCGGCTACTTGTGCCAAAAGAATTACAGTCAAAACTCATACACCTGGCACACGATACTCATCAAGGAATTGTCAGAACCAAACAACAACTACGGGATCTGTATTGGTGGCCAGGGATGGACTCTCAAACTGAAGCACTCATAAAATCCTGTGTCACTTGCCAAATGCATGATAAGACAGCAGTGACATGTACCCCTCCATTACAGCCTGTTCCTCTTCCTGAATCTGCATGGGAAAAAGTGGCGATTGACATTGTAGGGCTCTTTGATACTGCTCCAATTGACTGTCGTTATGCCATCACTTTAATAGACTATTTCAGCAAATGGCCAGAGGTGGCGTTTACATCGCAAATTTCTTCTGCTACAGTAATTAAGTTCCTCTCTTCAGTTTTTAGCCAGGAAGGTAACCCCAAAGAACTGGTTTCAGATAATGGTAGTAAATTTTCTTCCCTGGAGTTTGAAACTTTTCTAGCAGAGAGGAACATTTTACACAGGAGGTCATCCCTATATTACCCTCAAGCCAATGGGGAAATCGAACGATTTAACAGAAGTTTGAAAGAGAGTTTGCAAACAGCTAAACTGGAAGGGCGATTGTGGATACCCGTCACTACTGATTTTTTGCAAGCATACCGGGCTACACGACATGCCACAATGCAAAGATCACTCGCAGAGTTACTTCATGGGAAACAGATGACTACTAAACTGAACATTGCTGGATTGTTAAAGGCACGACCTGATGTCCCACACAAGGATGATGTGAGAAAGACAGTTGAACAGAACCAAGCAAAATCTAAGGCTTTCACAGACAAGCGGCGGGGTGCTAAGGAACCAAAGTTTGAGTGTGGTTCCTTTGTTAGAATACGAAAACCTGGAATCTTATGCAAAGGGGACCATAAATTCGCAGGTCCTCTTAAAATCATAGAGAAGAAGGGACCTTACACCTATCGACTTTCTGATGGGCAGGTATGGAATGCTTCTTATCTTGCACCTGCCTATGCACCAAGAGGAGATTATGCCAACATCCAGTCTGCATTGATGACTTCACTGTAGAACCAACACAACAAGATATTGCACTGGAACCGGGGCTTGAGAGATGGCCTGTCAGACTCAGACGACCACCTGCCTGGACTAAATGTTATGTAGTATCTACAGTGTTTTCAGTGTAATATTCCTGCCAACAGTATAGTGTCTTGTTTCATATTTGTTCCTGTGGTTAGAACAACAATGTTTATTTTAATTTGGCAAGTTTCTTAAGAGAGGAGGGAATGTGGTGTTTAGATGCTGCATGTGATTATTGGAACTGGGAGCACTGGCTGTTGGGAGTCTGAAAGGACAGGAAACAGGAAGGAGGGGGGAGGAGTTGAGGAGGCGGGGAGAGTTACAGAGTGTGCAGCTACAGCTTGGAAAAGAGACTTCCACTGTAAATAAAGTTCTGTTGAAGTTGTTAATACTTTGCTTGGTGGATACAACATGTTGTTGGGCCAGAGTGTTGAGCAGAACAGACCTTGAATAAGACGCACGGGCTCAACAGAGATATATAAATGTGTTGCACTGTAGAATACATAGAAGAGTCTTGAGGTCTCTCCCCTCTCTTAAAATTTAAAAAATGGGATAAGGTATTTTCATCCTTCAACATTAGAATTGTCTCAGGAATCCACTGCCACGTGACGTCATAGAGTCAAATACTGAGAGATGAATAATTCAGTGACCGGTAATAAAATGTGTAGCTATATATGGTAAAATAATCTGGTTCAGGAAGGAATTTCCCATGTACAGTTTTACATAATTAGCCTGGTGGATTATGGAGAGGGAGGAGGCGGGGCCACCTTGCATTGAGGTATTGGTAATTGACTACTACAATATATCAGACTTGATGGACCTGTAGTTTGAACGAGTATCGCAGTTGCACATTTCCAAGAATATTGGTTTCAAAGAGGCACGGTATCAGAGAAATTAAGAGGTACTGGTAAACATTGTCTATCCAAACATTTCAGGGGATACAAACAACTTTTGCAAAAGCTGGGGGGAATGTGCCAGGCTGAGGGACACTATGGCTGGGGGTCTTTTTTGTGCATTTAATTTTTGGAAGTTATTAGAACTGTATCTGGCTGCTTTGTTAGAAATGGGGGGAAGTAAAATGTTGGATTAATAAGTGTTGTATAACAGAGGAGTCTGTCAAGTTAAGGTTCATGTGCATAGTCGAGGGAGAAAAGATAAATCTTCAGCTGAGATTTGAAATGAGATGGAGGGCTGGTGAGACAGAGCTATGGAAAGGCTCTTCTAGGTAAGAAGAGCTGCAGGAAAGAAGGCTCTTGCTCAATTATGTGGAGCTGTGACAGGGATCTTGATGCTGAAGAAGGAGAGATCACTGTCAAGCACTTCGCTGAAGTTAAATATAGACTCTGTGTGTGTGTGTGTGTGTGTGTGTGTGTGTGTGTGTGTGTGTGTGTGTGTGTGTGTGTGTGTGTGTGTGAAGGGCTCACTTGAGGCAGGGCAGTGGTAGTGAACTGCTAAGCAGATGATGTCTTCCTGTCCTTCCAAACTAAGTTCTGACTGAAGTTTTTCTATTGTTTTCTCTCCATGGCTATTGGCAGCAATTTTAGCTGCCTCACACCCTGACATAATAGTAATCACATCTTCTCTCCGTGCTCCAGTCAGCTTCTCCCTTACTAGTGGGATTCAGGAGCGGATATTTTATCAATGTGACAGTGTTACTGTACATTTTTAGATCTCAGTTTCTTGGAAGGGTGCCACCAAGAGCCATAATGTTCTGTAATTGTTCAGCACACCTGTTTCCAAATACCTCAGTGTGAAACTATTTGTTTTTTCCTGTGAGAAGACTATAGTGCAAGTTCTGTTAAGCCTTTGACACCCAGCCAAGAAATACACCATTCATTTAAACTTGAGCATTCATTAAAGGCTCTATTCACAGGGAAAAAAACTTCTCCTGTAGAATTTTAAATGGAATTGAGTGCATTAAAACATCATCCAGTCCAGCATTGCCTCTCATAGCCATGGGATACAAGAGGTTTCGGTGAGCAAACATTTGTGTGAAAAATCATTGTGGGCCTAGAAGAGTACCAGTATTTTGCAATATGAAGTGAATGCATAAAGTGTGAGGGCAAGATTGTGGCCTTAAGCCAGTGCCTGCATTTGCAAGGGTCTGGAGGACCACAAAGCTGTGCATTGTGGCTGCTCCCAGAGGCATGTGCTTATAGGAAGGACAGCATCTCCATGAGCTCTGGGGGAATATCACCTTGAGAAGCCTCTCATGCACCCTTTTTGAGGGTGCAGAGTGTGTTCTCCCTCCACTGGCCCAGCTCCTGTGGCTGGTGCCGAGTGGGTCAGGGCTAGGTCTTACCCTCAACCCTTTTCCTTTGTAGATCCTAGTTCCACTATGCATGTTAGTTTTGTGCTTGAATCTTTGTGCCTGTCCTCCATCTTCTGCACCCAAACAGAGCTAGGCATATCCAAGTCCACCAATGAAATGTGTGTTCTGTCTGTATTACTGTCTTGCCCTCCCTTACTCAAGATAAAACTGCTGTTGTGGGTGAGGGAAGAGTCACCTCAGTAAGGACTCCAGAATTTGGCCTAAGGTTAAACAGAGGGCAGGATCATGGCCATAGAGTGGAAGCTCTCAGGGCAGAGAGAGTTATTGTGTCTGTCAGTATGTTTCTACAGTGCCTAGCACATGGTGCTATTGTGGCCTCTTGCCACTATTATAATACAAATAATAAATAATAATTATCCGTATTTTAGGGTAAAATAAATTAAAAGTCAGGGTATAAAGCACGTGACTAAGGGTACGTCTTCACTACCCGCCGTATCGGTGGGTAGCAATAGATTTATCCAGGATCGATATATTGCGTCTCATTAAGACGCGATATATCGATCTCCGAACACGCTCACCGTTGACTCCGGAACTCCACCAGAGCGAGCGGCGATAGCGCAGTCGACGGGGGAGCCGCGGCTGTCAATCCCGCGCCATGTGGACTCCAGGTAATTCGATCTGAGATACAAGATAAGTTGGGTATCTTGGATCGATTCCCCCCCCACAGTGTAGACCAGCCCTAAATTCCAACTCAGGTCATTACTTTCTTGTTACATAAAGTGCCCCGGCAGTTTCAGTGGGATATGGTATTCTTCTATACGTCCTATTTTAATTTCTTGCTTAGTGTTTCTATATGCGGTTAAACAGCTGCCACATTTCACCCCAGAGGTGGCTCTAGTTCAGTCGTAGGTGAAGTTAGAAATTGTATGAAAGAAGTTATTTAAACATAAGGTGGTTATTATTAGTATAGTCATAAAGTTTTCCAGACTTTTTAATATTCAGCCATACTGTTTTATTTTATCACCTCCTGATGTAACAGAAGAAGCAAAACTACCTCCAAGTGGTTTACAGTTACAGCCTTCCTGATCTAAGACATGCTGATTGCCCAAGGGCATTCAAGGGGTTAAATATCTGCCCATATCTACTCTTCAGGCATTGAGAGGAATGCAAGTTTTATTCTGGCTACCAACATTGCTTAATTGCAGGAGCTATTAGTGTAGCAGAAGCTAACCAAGATGCATTCTAAATGTGCTTGTTAAACATATGTATTTCTTCTGGCTGGGATGGTAACTGTGTGTATATAATGCATATTTATATGTGCCCTGAAGCTCATCTCCTCTTGTATAGGACTAGTGTCTCATGAGCCAACCTAAGCTCAGTTACCTTACCCTGGGGAAGGTAGCTTATTCCCTATGTTCAGTAAACATCTTGATATTTCAGACTTTCCCTGAAGATGTCAAAAGGTAAAGGGGATGAGGTGTAGTAGAGTTAGAAGGCAGGAACTGGACTGTTATTTGAATAAAGAGCAGAATGTGTACCATGAGCTAGAATGACCTTTATTGTAGATTGAAAACAACAAAATAAGAAAAAGCAAAAGTAAAACCTCAGTGGGAACCACTCTACATATGTCTCTTTTCACAGTCCGCACTGAGCTTTAAGAATAAAATGGCTGCTTAACTGTGCACAGATCAAGTGCAAGAAATGTAAAGTGGCAGCATACAAACCAAAAGGCACCACAGCCTGACACAGCTAAATACGCCATACTCTATGCACAAACACCATCAGCTCAGGTTCATAAACATGAGCTAATTTTCACAAATGCCACAGAACCCACGTTCCACCATGATTTCAGCTGAGCTCTGTGCAAATTATTTGTACAGCCCTAGTAAGTGCATGCTTGGCCACCAGATTCATTTCTCATGGTTCAGAAACATCTGATACACACCCATCTACTGATCACCTCTTTCAAGCTGTATCTTACCCTCAATCCTTTTCCTCTGTAGAGCCTAGTTCCACTATCCACGAGGTTCTCCAAAACCTCAGATTTTTTTAAAAGTACATCTCTAGCTGATTCTGTTTGCAAAGAATACCTCAACAATGTGAACTCAGTAAACATAAGTGGTGCTAAAACAAAGGAGCCTAGCAGAGCCCATGGGGAAACCAAGCTTAGAAAGCCAAGCTCAAGGAGCTCAGTTGAGCCAAGCGACACAGATGATCCTGTTTTGAATATCTGCATAATCTAGTCTGAGTGGCAGTACTTAGTTTGTGGGTGGTGATTGGACCAGTACACTAGCCTGTTTTCCTACACTGACCCCTGCAGATACTCACATACTCGTGTGAAGTTTCCTGCTAAGTGAACATTTTTAGGCACACTCCCACTGCACCATATTTTAAAAAAAATTCATCCTAAAACGTATAGCACGTACTCCAAAAGAGCATGGTTTGCACAGTAGTACTTTTCAGTAACAACCCTTCCCAAACACATCCACAACGGATGACAAATATTTAGCCGTGGTTAAAACCAGATTATGTTCAAAACAGTCTCATGACTGCGCTTATAAATCCAGTTAGAGAGCAGGGGGAAACAGAGGAGTACAGGCACATCCTTGCTCACAAACCAAATAAAAAGTTGAGATTCTTTATTAAAGAATTTAATGGTCCTGAAAGGCTTTGGCATGAAGGTGAGGGAAACTGAAGTCATTTATTTATCCATGGAACAGGTACGACACCACTCCAACAATATACCTCACTTTTGAGTTGGAAGGACCACCTGTAGGGATGAAAGGGCAGTTCAGTCTCTGTGTCCATTGAATCTTTGGCCTCTCAGCTGAGAATTCCAATATGGGTGCCAATGAGGGCCAGTTGAGTTGGCAGTTTTATGATGTAGATACATATCCAACAGGGACTTGACTGAGTAAATATTATTTTAATACAATTTTTCTGGTGTATATAAAACTCCACTAAAAACTCTGTGCTTTGGAATGACCACTTCAAGTTTCAATGTGTCTATGGAGAAATGGGTATTACAGGAATAAGAGGGGAAATGCTACAATTTCAGAAAATCTACCCAGTTTTGGACTGAATTCTTTTAATTTGCCAAATAGGTTATGCAGCATATATAAATGTAATATTCTTTTACACCAAAACATAGGATTTGCTATATCAGATTACTAGGTAATCTGCCTTCAGCAAATACCAATACTTGATGCTGCAGGTGAAAAAAATGTAATACGCTGTGTCAATGATGCAATGCTGTGTGTGGGATTAAAAATAAAATCCTTCCTGACCCCTATCACCTAATGACTTTGTGCCCTGAAACATGAGATTTAATTACCTTTATTTTAGCTCACATAACTACGAGTGTTGATTATCACAAAATTACTTTCCTTCTTGAAATTATTTCCATTAATTCTTTCAAGGGTCTGTTGCATTATATTGGCTTCCAATAATTTTGAATGATCATGCTAAGCACTTATGTCATGCTTTCTATTTCAAATCACTTGATAAACTCATGTACTGCTGTGATGTGGGTGTTACTATTTCCGGTGGGGGAAACTGAGGCACAGAGCTCACAGAGGGAACAGATGCTAGCATTAGAATTTAATACTGATCTCCCGCACCCCAATTATCTCTCTACTATAGCACTGAATAAAGTAACACAACAAGATATTACAAGTTTCAAACTGCCATGTCTCTGAGTTGATTTAAATTCGATTGGTCTGATTGGCCATCTGCACCACTTTAGACAGAGCACGAAATTTAACCCTTTGGTAAGCATGTAAACTCCTGGTTAAGACAATGGGAGTTATGGCCAGGGTGCACAAAGGCTGGATTTGGCCCAGAGAGAATACCTCCCATGATAATGAAGCAAACTGATTTTGAGTGAAGGCCAAAAGTTCCACAACTGCTGGCAAACTGGTATTCCTCTCCCTCTGCCATGCATTATCAATGTTATTTTTTGGGTTGATTCAAATCTCAAAGAGCTGAGTTTTCCATTACATGTTCTTAATTGTTAAACTGGACCTGTTATACTGCTTGAAAACTAGTCTGTTTAGTTGTACTTGTTACCATAACACCAGGCTGAAATATTGCTTCTGCCTAGTTAGTTAAACCGCAGTATACGGTAGCAGCCAGCCTAGCAGTGTCAAGGCATTAAACAAAGGCAAAGCAATCCACAGTCAACAGAATGAATGGAACAATTCACACTGTTGTACACAGATATAGAGGTTAAACCCAAACACATGAAAAAGTGATGCTGGAAGCACTTGGGAACAGCTGGGCCAGATGAATAACTCAATTGGATGCCATGAGGAACAAATTAAACAACTGACTGGAGACTAGGCTGCTCCTGTGACAGACACTTTAATCAGGAAGTCAAAAGCTGATTGACAAGATGAAAAGCTGGATGACATGAAAAATGGAAACAGAAGGAACAACACAAGAAAAGGGCACCCTGGGTCAGCATGCTGACAAAAATAATCAAGTACGACAGGCCATAATCCAATCTTCGAATGTTTGGCATGGTGCTAGTTATGAGAGTCTGCAGCCAAGAGGAAAGAAAACTATTATTAAGCGAAAGAAATTATCTGTCTTTCTAGAACTCAACTAGTACATGTTCACTACAGATTTTCCCCTCACATGCACGATAGTAGACATAGCTCTCATTGGGTTTTATGGGATAAAAGTAGAATGCATTATTATATAGGGAAACAAAGTGGTTTTGTAGCACCGTTAAAATAATTCATTGCATTTTGAAAATCTACATCTAAATGGGTGCTGACATTGAGTAGGTATAAAAGTAAAGACTATCAAAGTGCACAGGGTTTTTTTTCTGCAGCTGAATGCAAAGCTATTCCTTTCAGGTTTTCTACAGGGACCTGTAGTGGGTAAGCTCTTAGACAAAACAGCTCTGTTACAACTGCTAACTGGAGAGAATATGAAATGCCTTCAGTTCATATTTTTTAAGACTGACTAACACACGCACAGTTCAGTTGCATCTCCCCCAAATCAATGAAGCTACAATGGGGTAATTGAAAGCAAAATTTAACTTATAGTCTCTGCACTTTAAGGCCAAGATTTTTTAAAAACGGGGCCCCAAAATTAAGCTCTTAAATTCTTAAATTCATAATTAGATACCAGATATGTTGCCTGATTTTCAAAAGCACTGTGCACCAAGTAGGAGCTTCCAGGGTTTTTGGGCTTAGGTGCCTAAGTGTGGATTTAGGAGCCTAACTTTAGGCCCCCGTTTATGAAAGTCTTGTCTTAAGTGCTTTAGGATATAGGGGGGGGGGAATCTATTATTGCTGTTGGAATATGGCTCACTGATTTTAAAATTTCATTAAAATATTTTGGGTGGGTCATTGCACAATGTAACTTTCCAGCAGAAAAAAAGTTACTAATAGAAGGATAAGAGAAACAGCAAAGAAGAGGTTAATAACCACTTTTCTCTTTTTCGATATTTTTTCTTTCTGGCTTTATTTTAAAATTTCCTTAGATCATCTACACCACTGGTCCTTTCTCCTATCCCTCAGAAGCTGGGCTGCCGTTTCAGTAGCAGCATGTATCCACCTGCCAATCTCTATTCCCCATCTATTGTAAAAAACACCTTTGCAATTTTGCATTGTTCCCAGTTTAACATTTACCACAGACAGTGGGTTAAAAGATGCTAAAGGTCCATAAACGGCTGCTGAAGTTGAAGCTTCAGGAGGAAAGGGTCGCGTTAACAGCTACATTTTGTCCTTCAGCACTTCGGTCTCTCCTGCCCCTGACAATTGCCTCTGTGATGCCTTTCTTTGGACTGTATATCTAAGTATTCTGCTTATGTCCACAGAAAATATCCATTTTACTATCACAGTTGCTGCAATCTGTAAAAGATGGGACACACTATATTGTGCTCTCTCATTGAGACTTTACTTTTGTTCTTTTCTTGTTTTGTTGTTCTCTTACTCTCAAATAAAGGTCAGCCTAATAGGACAAAAGTATACATTTACTCTTTGTGTATGTAAAAGATATGAGAAATATGTTGTGCCCTTGGTTCAATTCCTAGTGAACAGATGTTTCTAACATAGAAAACACCAATACATTTGAAAGTACCCTTGGTTCAATTCCTAGTGAACAGATGTTTCTAACATAGAAAACACCAATACATTCTGTGTTGTGCACCAAAGATGCCAAAGTTTTTGCATAGACACAGGAACCATGGGCATAGTTTGGGAGGGGGGCAGAGGGACATTGCCCTCCCAGACAGAGGCCCAGGCTGGGAGCAGAGAGGGGTAGTACGGACCTGCTTCTCCTGCTGGATGCTCACTGCCTCTGCAACGCTGCCTCCTGGATCCTAGTGCGAGTCGTCTTCCCCTTCTACATGTGCTGGGCACCATTTGTCCACCATGCTGTTTTCTGTACAATGGTGAGTGCCCATGGGAGGGAGGCAGGGCAAGGGGTTTGAAGGAATAAGGGGAAACGGGGGGGCGGGTGAGGTGGACCTATAAAGAGACAAGGGAGAGTAATGTTATGAAAAGTTTTTAAAAAAACAGTATATTCCAAAAGGAATACACCGTGGAGATTTTAAAAAATGTTTAATATATTACTAGGATTTATATTTTACTCACATTTAAAAGTAGGGACAGTATGTCTCATAGATGAATCTGACATAGTTACAAGGACATACCAGTTCCAATCCTTCAGCAAAAGAATGGGACTTGTGGATAAGGAGTGCAGGATCAGGTCCAGAGAAGCAGTCTGGGGATCATGAGAAAAACTTCCCTTGGAGGGACACATATATTGTGCTGGATAAGATTAGCACTGAGCCTGGATGTCTCACACACTGCCACCTCTGGTGTGTTGCCAGTAAGCCACAGGTGTTCACACGATGAGCAGGTGAAAATGTGATGGTCAGGGGAGTGATGAGGTGTCACTGGCATCACAACCCTTCACATTCTTCCTTTGATTTATAGATGATAGAAGCAGAATCATCAGCCCAGCTTAGCATGTGTCTAATGGGAAACATTCCTGATGTCAAGATTCACAGGATAGGAGAATAAAAATATTATTGTGTATTTTAAATAGATTTTGCATTTTGAAGTGAGTCAGATGTAGGCACAGTATTGTATTTAAATAATGGCTAGAGATCTTTTGGACCACATCGTTTAAAAGCAGGTTTGCGCATTCATGCTTCATCCCACAGGATTCCACAGTAACTATAGTGTGTATATATACACCTCTAAATGCCTTTATTGACATCTGGGAGTGGTGCTAATATTGACCATGTAGGAGGGAAATGGATACAGTAGATGTAGATATATATACACATTGGAATACATTTTCTCACCAATGAAATGCAGTCACCTCTGGGTTGGAATACATTAACAACAGCACCGAGCAACAGCATACAACACTTTCAGAAGTGGAATAGAAAAATGCATGCAATTAAAACTAAAGGGAAGTGTGATTAAGCAGAATATAATTACCCAAACTGGAATTTGATTAGGACTTTATTGTGAAGGGCATGAAGCTGCTCTGTAATAATTTATGTACCCTATACATTCTGTATGTTTGTCTGATTGTTGTATGAAAACCATGGGGTTAATTCAAGAAGAGGCTTTTGCATGTTGAGAGGCGAAAGCAACACTTCAGATGGCCATTCATCTACCAGCATTTGAAGAACAATGCAGATGCTATTAGCTTTCAAGCTCCCCTCCATCTCTGAGACCTTGCTAAGCTCACCGGACTAGTTTTGGGCAGAAGAGGAAAGAAGGTAAGGGCCGGTGCTACCATTAAGGCAAACTAGGCGGTTGCCTAGGGCGCCAAGATTTGGGGGCGCCAAAAAGCGGTGCCCCCAATTTTTTTTTACAGCGTTCCTCCCCGAGCGCACGGTCGCCACTCCACTTCTCCCGCCTCCCAGGCTTGCAGCGCCAATCAGCTGTTTGGCACCGCAAGCCTGGGAGGAGAATTAGAGCAGGGGCGGCATGCTCAGGGAGGAGGCAGAGCAGAGGTGAGCTGGGGTGGGGAGGTGCGTCACGGCTCCCCGGGCCGGAGGGGGTGGGGAGCTGCCGGGGGAGTGCCTCAGGGCGGTGGGGGGGAACTGCCGCAGGACTCCCCACCCCAGCTCACCTCTGCTACACCCCCTCCCCGAGCACGCCGTCGCTGCTCCACTTCTCCCATTTCCCAGGCTTGTGACGCCAATCAGCTGTTTCGCACCCCAAGCCTGGGAGGGAGAGAAGCAGAGCAGGGCGGCATGCTCAGGGGAGGAGGCGGAGCAGAGGTGAGCTGGGGCAGAGAGTTCCCCTGCATGCCGCCCACCCCTCCCCTTACTTGCTGCAGGCGGCCCTCCCCGCGCCCCCCTGCCCTAGCTCACTCCACCTAAATGCCGACGATGACCGGGGCGGCCGAAGATCCAGCCGCTGCGGTCGCCACCAAAGGACCCGAAATGCCACCCCTGCAAATGCTAGCACAGTAGGCGACTGCCTAGATCGCCTAATGGGTTGCAGCCCTGCCTAGAAGGACAAAAGGAACTTTATTTGAGAATTCATTTCAGTGGTTTACTATAAAGACCGGGGTCTGAACCTCAAATGGTAAGCAATCTAATCAACTGATTGTATCCAATTTTATTGTATTATAAAAGTGTGTGGAGTGAGGTCTTTTATGAAAGCCTGTGACACACTAGTGATTAATATCAATGTGAAATGTATGCATTAACATTATGTGAGGAATTATGGATACTCATTAATATTATGTTTTAAAGTCTGTGACCAAACATAGGGAGAAATAGGTTTTCTCCCAGACAGGAGGGAAGGTAGCCATCTACCTGTCTCCAGTGTAAATTATGGATCAAAACAATAGAAGCCCCATTTACATACAAATTAGCAAGGGGATAGGAAGTCAACAGGAAAGGATGAACAGAAAGAAGCTTTCTTGCCTCTTGTAGCAGGGTCAATTAACTTTAGGAGATAGACACAGAAACACAAAGCCATTTTTTGTATCCGTCATTTGGGGGATTCAAGAGGCCAGAGCTCTTGAAATCACAGAACATTGTGACCTTCAGTCGGCGGGAGGTTGAAGTTTCTGGGACCTGAATGTGGGTGGGAAACCTGCTTAGGCAAAGATTGTAACTTGCTGAAATTAAGATTTAGTCTTAGAAGCATTGTAGTGAGGCAGAGTGGCCCCTCTCCGAGCTTGATGGGGAGGGACCACTACACTCCCCCTGGTGGGTAGAGCCAAGCCAGCTCCGCCCCATGCCAGAAGCAGAGGGGCAGGACAGGAAGTATAAGAGGCTGGCCCTTCAACTCAGTTGGGAGGGAACCAGTGAAGGAGGCAGATGTCTCTAGTCTGCTGCAGGACTCCAGCCCCACTACCAAGCCGTGTAGTACCCTGACTCCTGAGACCAACCGTGGAGAGGCGCTGTTGGGACTGCCATCCGCTGCTTACCCCAAGGAGAGTGAAGACTCTCCGATGACAGAGCCCTGCTAATGGACTGTAGTAGGAAGTAGCTCAGGGAAATCAGACATTAGTCCGCTTGTATTGTCACAATACAAATCAGTGTGTTTTGGCAGGATCCCCGCTGATTCAGTGGCAGGACCACCGACCACTATTAGAGCCCTTGGCTGGGACCTGGTGGAGTAGGATGGGCCCAGGGTTCCCTACCCCTGTGCTGCTGACTCCATCCCTGGGTTGGTGGCCTACTCACCCTAGGCCTGAAGGCCTGTGTGTTAGCTGTCTGCCTTAGCCAGAAGGCTGGGCTTAGGGTGACCAGATGTCCCGATTTTATAGGGACAGTCCCGATTTTTGGGGCTTTTCCTTATATAGGCTCCTATTACCCGCCACACTCTATCCCGATTTTTCACATCTGCTGTCTGGTCAGCCTAGCTGGACTAAAGATTTCTCATTGCTCTGCCCTACTAGAGGGTCAGAGCCCCAGATTGTATTACTTGCAAGGAGGCTGGACTAAAGTCTGCCCCGCACAGGGGGGTCAAAGCCCCAGTCTATGTAAATTACTGTCTGCCCTGCTAGGAAGCTCGGGCTATAGTACTGGGCCCAGGTGGCCAGAGCCTTGCCTAAATCTGCTGTGTGACGTAGTGAGACAGAGTGGCCTCCCTCCAAGCTTGATGGAGAGGGATGACCACAGGCCACTACAAGCAGATTTTTGTTTAATAAATGTGCTTTACTATAAACCAATTCAGTGCTGTGATTGAAATAAGAGTGTTAGTCAAACCCCAGTTAAATTAATGAGCTGCAGTTTATTGTCTCTTTAAAGGCGCAATGAACTTAATTTCTGTTAGTGTTCAGTGAGAGGGCTGGACACTGCAAGGAGATGTCTCTGGGGTACTTGGGAGTTGGGGTTCACTGTTTGTTACTTGCAAGGCAAGGTTTGGATTGGCAGAGTCCTGAAGAGTTTGCTGGTGAGGCATACAAGCTGGTGTGTCAGGGAGTTGTCTCGCAGTTTAGAAGTAGCAAAACTCTTACTTGCTGAGGTTGAGAAGAGTAACACAGAAATTCACAATTCTGGGAACCTCAGCAAATTTTCCTACTGGAGGATGATTTGGGGGAAATTCACAACTGGGAGGATGTTAGGGTCACTCTGCAAAAAAGAAGACAGGGTGCAACCTGCATGCTTATATGCTGGCTGTAGGCATCAGGTCTGTGAGACACAGCAATGTGAGGCACCCTCAGTAGCAAGGCAGGTGGTAATACAACCCCTCACTGGTCTGGATAAAACCTCAAGGCATCACACTGAGGCACCCTCAACCCCAGTTGAAATCAGTACGAGCTGTAGGTGCTCAGCATCTCAGAAAATCAGGCCCAAACTGTCTCAGTTTTAACACCCCAAAATTGGAGGCATCCAGAATCAGTGGTAACTTCTGAAAATTTGGCTGATAGTGTCTTTCATATTCAGGAAACTTGGGGCCAAATCCTGCTTGCCTTACTCATCAAAATAGTCCCACTGGGTTTTCTCATCAGAGAAAGATGAACCCGTTTTGGTCCGAGTTATGAAAAGGAAATCACTTCATTGACTACTGCAGTGCAGTCTCCATTTGGCTGGAGCACTTTGCAGTGCAGGAGAGGAAGTAAAGGATTAAATTTCACGGGGGATCTAGGAAAACGGAAAGAAATTACCCGAAAGTACCCTAGGATTTGTAAGGTCTGTTAGTGGAAGGAAACATGGTTTTATGTTTCATTCAAACCATGACATCTGTAGCTCACTAACACCATGCTAGGGGGCAGTAGTTCAGTACTGACTCAAGTGCTACTGTGTCAATCAGCTCTATGTGTCAATCTGGGAGAGCTGCCCTTTCCTGCTCCAAACTAAAGGCTTGTCTACACTACCGCATGGGGTCAATCTAAGATACACAACTTCAGCTACGTGAATAGCGTAGCTGAAGTCAACGTACTTAGATCTACTTACCGTGGTGTCTTCACTGCGGTAAGTCGACATATGAGGCTCTCCCATTGACTCCACTTGCGTTCCTCATTCTGGTGTCTCCCAGAGTCGACGGGAAAGCGCTCAGCGGTCGATATATCGCATCTATCTACCCCCGCTGGATCGATCGCTGCCCGCCGATCCAGCAGGTTAGTCTAGACAAGCTCTTAGTGTCAACAAGAAATATGTGTCACTCTGCTTGAAAAGGTTTTGCAGAAAATCACAACAGCAATTGGGAATGTGGCTTAAATGCAAGACTTGGAGCCCTGCCTTTATCAGGCAATGGTGCCAGCATAGACCATGCAGTAAGTAATGGTGGTTATACATCATATACCTCCCTGTGTAAATTGCTTGCATGTGCTGAATGGTGAATTCTTGACTTTTTCGTGACACTAAAAATATGTCAAGGATGATAGGTAAGATCAATGAAGGTTTTGCCCATTTTCTCAAGGCCAGAAAGATGCTGGTGGTCTAGCTTCAGAAACATTTTGCCAAAATATAAGCTAAGCAGAGGTGCTTGCTTGTCAGCACTCCCTGAAATGTATTCTTGAGATGGAATTTTTATGAACACATCGGTTCAGCAGTTTTCAAGTTATAGGAGAGTTCAAAACTTTACTTACGCAATTCAACTTGCTTTTACACTTGTGCAATTATATAAAGACTTATTTTTCAAAAAGAATTTGGCAGTTGATTAGTCCACAAGATAATATGGTCTAGTGTAAGGGTTCTTAAACTTTTTCACAGCACGGCACCCCTAACATACAAAAACATATAGGCCACTTCTTCCCACTGGAGATGGAGTAACATCCCTGTGGAAACTACAGACATTGCTTACATGGAATAGTGATATTAGAAAAGGATTTAGTGTATTTTTAGCTGCCCTTTAATACTACTTAGTAGTTGGAAACAAGGAACAATGTGACTGTAGCTGTGTGCTGTTAAGAGCTGATGTACAGGCATGCATCGGCAAAAAGACTGAGAGGGCTAATCAGAAAGTGGCTTTAGACCGTCAACATCTCCAGCCATTTTCAAACAGATGAAGAGTCAGTGAGGCAGAGGCATCCAAGAAGGCTGGCCCGAGTGATAGGAGCTGCAAAGGAGAAGGCTGTTGCACAAAAAGCTCTAAGATTTTGTTAAGAGAAAGCAGAGGCCAGTGACAGACAAGTGGAGGAATGAAAAGTGGAGTAGAAAGAGAAAAGTTCTGTGACACAGACTGGAGTAAGTCCTCTAAATCACCAGGAATAAATATTCTTTAATGAGAACTTTGTTGCTGATTTTATTAATGAACAAAGCAGGATAGAATCCAGTTTACTCCTCCCTAAGTAATTTGGCGCTGCAGAGCTAGCAATAGTAAAATCTCTGTTTTTTATCAATAAACAGAGGTGATCTGCAAACTGCATGGAGCAGATGGGCAGAAAAGGAATCCTAAAACACTTCCCAGAATAAACAAAGAAGTATCTGGATATCCTTTCAGTGATCACTTCAATACAACTCACTCTGGGGTGGAATATAGAAGCCATTTAATGGTGCACAAAGACAGTATAAGGCAGGAAGTGACGAGTCCCAATCCTAATTGAAACAGAAAAGGGGGTTAAGTGGGTAGAATGCAATACCGTTGCTAGAATTTTGTCAGAAGAGCTAGGATAGCCTTTCAAAGCCAGCCATGAGATCTTAGTGATACCAACTCTTGTGATGTTATTTCAACTCTCAGGATATTTGGTGGTTCTCTTAAAGTCCCAGCTCCTAGAAGAATTGGATGACTATCTCAGTTTTCATTTTTTGTAAGTTTCTAGCTCTCATGATTGCAGAAAAAAGCTAGAAAATGTGGCCCAAGTGCCCCCCAAAAGCTCAAATCCTAGAAGGCAAATAAAAAAAAACCACATTTTTTTTAAACTCGTGATTTTTGAATGCGTGGGGTTGGCAATACTGCTTTTATGACAACAGGATATTAGTCCTTTTGTTTCACCATTCAGCCAGAAGATATTACCACAGTCGGTCTCAGATATTTCTAAGGGTACGATCATAGTGTTATGTAAGCTTCCTAGCACCATGCAGGATATTTTGATTCAAACACGACACAGAAGGAATGGTGCTATTTACCAAATCATTGCCATTCCTTAGTGTGGCACCACCGGGTATCTTGGAATCTAGTATCCAGCTAATGATCCATCTTATGTTGTGAGATCTGATACGATGGCAGCATGAGGTGGTGTGTTCAGCTGCATTACACCTGCCCTATTCCTTGTGACCCTAAGTTAGAGTCCTCACTGTTTTGTCTGAGCTACTTATTCCAACACAGTCCCCACTGCAGCGCTTTAACAGTGAAACTTGAACCATACCATGTCCAAATAGGAATTGATATGTAAACATGTACAGTACTTACAGCAGTGCAGGTTTACTTCCAATAAAGTGCTTTTATCCTCCTCAAATTAAGTTATTTTTAATGGGAAAAATGCTCTTATCTTTGGAAAAAGCTGCATCCTAGATGTAGGTTGAATTCTGTCAAAGGACCACCTGCGAGATGTGTACTAAAGAAACATTTTCTGGTTTTTTTGTCCCTGTTGCTCAACACTGTAGAAGGGAAACACAATCCAGCGGCAGCTTTTATGTCAGAACAAGAACCTTATGGACATGAACTTTATAAAGCTAAAGCTTCCCCTGGGAGATGAAGGTCTGGGAATCAATAGATCAGTCAACAACTTTTATAAATCCGCAAGAGCTATCTTTCTTTGGATGTCTGAAAATAAGATCAACATAACTTTGACGGGGGAGGAGGGGGATCAGAAGTTGAATTTGTCAACTTGCAATGCACATAAATGACATAAAATATAATCACTCCTGAATTTGGGTCCCTTCAGGCTTCATGTTGATTGAAGAAAAAAGAACCAGTGGTTTCTTCAGCGGGAATCAGAAGCAAGATAAATATTCTTTGGTTTATGACATTTTATGGAATTTCCAAAAGAAACCAGTTCATTATTCAATTATTGGGTGTGTTGATCATGTAAAATATAATTGGCCTGGGGCAAGTAGCACTGCAACCCTGGGAGCTGGCTGACTGAGCTTGGATAATATACTCTTTTGCCAAGTATTTTTCCCTGTGAAAACATTATAAGATGAATTAATGCTACCTAATCTTTCTTCCAAAGTTTCATAAATTACAAAATAGACCTAAAATGTAGACTTTCCTCTCTTCCCCATCTCCCACAAGCAAGTAGTTTGCAGACAGAAGAGTTAGTAGCAAACGTAAATATTGTGATGGGCAATTATAACTGTGTTTAGCTAACATCAGTTTAAAGAAAAGACAGTCTGTTTAAAATGGGTGCATTTAATCTTCGGCTTTGTGATGTATTCCTCAGTGGTACATGTAGCAACGAACCTGGGGCCAAATGTGTCTCTCATTAGTGTCCCATGCAACCCCTCTGGAGTTGGTCTGGATAAAGGAGGTAATACAAAATCAACCAGTGTAGATCTCATCATTTGCATAGATTTAATGCTGGATGAAAGTGACATAGAGTTTTCTTTTACAACATTTTATACACAAATAAATAAGAAAGACTATATAAGTTATTAAATGACAGATTTTATTCAAGAAATAGCTCTTGGAGTTGCAAGCTTTCGCTCTATGGATGTGCCTGAACTTATTCTGTTGTAGCTGTTTTCCTGCTAAGAAGCAGGAAGTAATTGAAATTAGGACTGAAAGAAATTCATGACTCTTGTTCTAATGTTGTTCTAATGACTCTTTCACCCTAGGTTTTTTTTGTGCTAGTTCAGCAGTTTCTTACATCTGGGAAGGACAAGTTACTTGCATAGTACTGAGTGATTACATCATTGGGTGGCCTGAAAAAGAACCAGGTTGCCGAAACATTAGATCAAGATGATGAGAGAAAACAGAGACAAAGAGAGAAACTGATGCTCAGGGTATGTCTACACTACGAAATTAGGTCGAATTTATAGAAGCCGGTTTTATAGAAATCGGTTGTATACAGCCGATTGTGTGTGTTCCCACATAAAATGCTCTAAGTGCTCTAGTCGACGGACCGCGTCCACAGTACCGAGGCTAGCGTCGACTTCTGGAGCATTGCACTATGGGTAGCTATCCCACAGTTCCCGCAGTCTCCGCCGCCCATTGGAATTCTGGGTTGAGATCCCAATGCCCGGATGATGCAAAATAGTGTCGCGGGAGGTTTTGGGTACATGTCGTCAGGCCCCTCCCCCTCCGTCAGAGCAACGGCAGACAATAGATTTGCGCCTTTTTACCTGGGTTACCTGTGCAGACAACATACCACGGCAAGCATGGAGCCTGCTCAGCTCAGCTCACCGTCACCATATGTCCTCTGGGTGCCGGCAGACGTGGGACTGCATTGCTACACAGCAGCAGCAGCTAACTGCCTTTTGGTGGTAGACGGTGCAGCATGACTGGTAGCCTTCATCGGCGATCTGGGTGCTGGCAGCTGTGGGGCTGGCAGCCGTAGGGCTGCATTGCACCAGCCCCTTGCCTTTTGCCTTTTGGCAGTAGATGGTGTATTACGACTGGTAACCGTCCTATTACAAGTTGGATCATCACACATTAGCAGAGTCTTCCCTGAGCAGCAGATCGTGCAATAGGCCTGAAGGCCATCGTAGTACACTAACTGCCAAGCACCCAGTATTTGCTGCCAAGCACCCAGAAGATGCCGAGGGCTATCAGTCATGCTGCACCGTCGTCTTAAGATGTAAAAAATAGATTTGTTCTGTATTCATTTGCTCCCCTCCCTCCATGAAATCAACGGCCTGCTAAACCCAGGGTTTTCAGTTTAATCTTTGGGGGGACCATTCTGTGTGACAGTTGTTTGTGTTTCTCCCTGATGCACAGCCACCTTTCTTGATTTTAATTCCCTGTACCTGTACGCCATGTCGTCACTCGGCCCTCCCTCCCTCCCGCCCTCCCTCCTTCTCCTGGTCCGTCAGATACTAGTTTTGTGCCTTTTTTCAGACCAGGCGCCATAGCTAGCACTGGGATCATGGAGCCCGCTCAGATCACCGCGGCAATTATGAGCACTATGAACACCACGCGCATTGTCCTGGAGTATATGCAGAGCCAGGACATGCCAAGGCGAAACCCGGACCAGCCGAGGAGGCGATTGCAGCGCGGCGAAGAGAGTGATGAGGAAATTGACATGGACATAGACCTCTCACAAGGCACAGGCCCCAGCAATGTGGAAATCATGGTGTTACTGGGGCAGGTTCATGGCGTGGAACGCCGATTCTGGGCCCGGGAAACAAGCAAAGACTGGTGGGACCACATCGTGCTGCAGGTGTGGGACGATTCCCAGTGGCTGCGAAACTTTCGCATGCGTAAGGGCACTTTCATGGAACTTTGTGACTTGCTTTCCCCTGCCCTGAAGCACCAGAATACCAGGATGAGAGCAGCCCTCACAGTTGAAAAGCGAGTGGCGATAGCCCTGTGGAAGCTTGCAACGCCAGACAGCTACTGGTCAGTCGGGAATCAATTTGGAGTGGGCAAATCTACTGTGGGGGCTGCTGTGATCCAAGTTGCCAGGGCAATGAAAGACCTGGTGATATCAAGGGTAGTGACTCTGGGCAACGTGCAGGCAATAGTGGATGGTTTTGCTGAAATGGGATTCCCAAACTGTGGTGGGGCCATAGACGGAACCCATATCCCTATCTTGGCACCGGAGCACCAAGCCACCGAGTACATAAACCGCAAAGGGTACTTTTCAATGCTGCTGCAAGCCCTGGTGGATCACAAGGGACGTTTCACCAACATCAACGTGGGATGGCCAGGAAAGGTACATGATGCTCGCGTCTTCAGGCACTCTGGTCTGTTTCAAAAGCTGGAGGAAGGGACTTTCTTCCCGGACCAGAAAGTAACCGTTGGGGATGTTGAAATGCCTATCGTGATCCTTGGGGACCCAGCCTACCCCTTAATGCCATGGCTCATGAAGCCGTACACAGGCAGCCTGGACAGGAGTCAGGACCTGTTCAACTACAGGCTGAGCAAGTGCCGAATGGTGGTGGAATGTGCATTTGGACGTTTAAAAGCGCGCTGGCACAGCTTACTGACTCGCTCAGACCTCAGCGAAAAGAATATCCCCATTGTTATTGCTGCTTGCTGTGCGCTCCACAATATCTGTGAGAGTAAGAGAGAGACATTTATGGCGGGGTGGGAGGTTGAGGCAACTCGCCTGGCCGCTGATTACGCGCAGCCAGACACCAGGGCGGTTAGAGGAGCACAGCAGGGTGCGGTGCGCATCAGAGAAGCTTTGAAAACGAGTTTTGTGACTGACCAGGCTACAGTGTGAAACTTCTGTTTGTTTCTCCTTGATGAACCCTCCAACCCCCCCCCACCCGGTTCACTCTACTTCCCTGTAAACCAACCACCCCACCCTCCCCTCCCCACTTCGAGCACCGCTTGCAGAGGCAATAAAGTCATTGTTATTTCACATTCATGCATTCTTTATTAATTCCTCACACAAGTAGGGGGATAATTGCCAAGGTAGCCTGGGATGGGTGCGGGAGGAGGGATGGAAAAGGACACACTGCATTTTAAAACTTTAACTCTTATTGAAGGCCAGCCTTCTGATGCTTGGGCAATCATCTGGGGTGGAGTGACTGGGTGGCCGGAGGCCCCCCCACCGTGTTCTTGGGCGTCTGGGTGAGGAGGCTATGGAACTTGGGGAGGAGGGCTGTTGGTTACACAGGGGCTGTAGTGGCAGTCTCTGCTCCTGCTGCCTTTCCTGCAGCTCAACCATACGCTGGAGCATATCAGTTTGATGCTCCAGCAGACGGAACATTGACTCTTGCCTTCTGTCTGCAAGCTGACGCCACCTATCATCTTCAGCCCGCCACTTCCTCTTTTCATCCCGCCATTCAGCCCGCCACCTCTCCTCTCATTCATATTGTGCTTTTCTCATGTCTGACATTGACTGCCTCCACGCATTCTGCTGTGCTCTATCAGCGTGGGAGGACATCTGGAGCTCCGTGAACATATCGTCCCGCGTCCTCTGTTTTCTCTTTCTAATGTTCACTAGCCTCTGCGAAGGAGAAACATTTGCAGCTGGTGGAGGAGAAGGGAGAGGTGGTTAAAAAAGGCACATTTTAGAGAACAATGGGTACACTCTTTCGTTACAAGGTCGCATTTATCCTCTTATAGTGAGGGCCTGCCAGTTTGGTATGAGAGATCACTCATGCAGTGCCAGGCAACAGATTTCGGCTTGCAGGCAGCCATGGTAAGCCACAGTCTTTTGGCTTTTTTAACCTTCTTAACATGTGGGAATGGTTTCAAACAGCAGCGCCCTCATTTCCCATATCAAGGATGAATTGGGTTGGCCATTTAAAATGGGTTTGCAATGTAAAAGGAGGGGCTGCGGTTTCCGGGTTAACATGCAGCACAAACCCAAGTAAACCACCCCCCCACACACACCCAATTCTCTGGGATGATCACTTCACCCCTCCCCCCACCGCGTGGTTAACAGCGGGGAACATTTCTGTTCAGAAGAGCAGGAACGGGCACCTCTGAATGTCCCCTTAATAAAATCACCCCATTTCAACCAGGTGACCGTGAATGATATCACTCTCCTGAGGATAACAAAGAGAGATAAGGAATAGATGTTGTCTGCATGCCAGCAAACACCGGGACCATACGCTGCCATGCTTTGTTATGCAATGATTCCAGACTACGTGCTACTGGCCTGGCGTGGTAAAGTGTCCTACCATGGCGGACGGGATAAGGCAGCCCTCCCCAGAAACCTTTTGCAAAGGCTTTGGGAGTACATGAAGGAGAGCTTTCTGGAGATGTCCCTGGAGGATTTCCGCTCCATCCCCATACACGTTAACAGACTTTTCCAGTAGCTGTACTGGCCATGATTGCCAGGGCAAATTAATCATTAATCATTAAACACGCTTGCTTTTAAACCATGTGTAATATTTACAAAGGTACACTCACCAGAGGTCTCCTGTGTGCCCTCAGGGTCTTGGGTGAGTTCGGGGTTACTGGTTCCAGGTCCAGGGTGACAAACATATCCTGGCTGTTGGGGAAACCGGTTTCTCCGCTTCCTTGCTGCTGTGAGCTCCATCCTCATCTTCCTCGTTCCCCGAACCCTCTTCCCTGTGTGTTTCTCCATTGACGGAGTCATAGCACACGGTTGGGGTAGTGGTTGCTGCACCCCCTAGAATGGCATGCAGCTCCTCGTAGAAGCGGCAAGTTTGCGGCTCTGCCCCGGACCTTCCATTTGCTTCTCTGGCTTTGTGGTAGGCTTGCCGTAGCTCCTTAATTTTCACGCGGCACTGCTGTGTGTCCCTATTATGGCCTCGGTCCTTCATGGCCTTGGAGACCTTTTCTAATACTTTGCCATTTCTTTTACTGCTACGGAGTTCAGCTAGCACTGATTCATCTCCCCATATGGCGAGCAGATCCCGTACCTCCCGTTTGGTCCATGCTGGAGCTCTTTTGCGATCCTGGGACTCCATCACGGTTACCTGTGCTGATGAGTTCTGCATGGTCACCTGTGCTCTCCATGCTGGGCAAACAGGAAATGAAATTCAAACGTTCGCGGGTCTTTTCCTGTCTACCTGGTCAGTGCATCTGAGTTGAGAGTGCTGTCCAGAGCGGTCACAATGAAGCACTGTGGGATAGCTCCTGGAGGCCAATAACGTCGAATTCCGTCCACACTACCCCAATTCCAACCCGCAAAGGCCGATTTTATCGCTAATCCCCTCGTCGAAGGTGTTGTAAAGAAACCGGTTTAAAGGGCCCTTTAAGTCAAAAGAAAGGGCTTCGTCGTGTGAACGTGTCCAGGCTTAATTCAATTTAACGCTGCTAAAGTCGACCTAAACCCGTAGTGTAGACCAGGCCTCAGTGAAAGTAGTTGCTTCAGATCTTATGGGTTACCTTTCTTTACATGAGAACAGCCAATTTGGATCAGACCAATGGTCTTCCAACAGCAGCCAATGCCAGGTGCTTCAGAGGGAATGAACAGAGCAAGTAATCATCAAGTGATCCATCTCCGTCGCCCATTCCCTGCTTCTGGCAATCAGAGGCTAGACACAGCCAGAGCGTGGGATTGCATCTCTGACCATCTTATCTAATAGCTATTGATAGACACATCCTCCATGAACTTATCTAATTCTTTTTTGAACCTTGTTATAGTTTTGGCCTTCACAACATCTCCTGGCAACGACTTCCACAGGTTTAACCCCCTCACCATAAAATTTCTTATAACTTATTCTTCTGGGGAGCCAAAGAACAAATAGCTTCCTCATTTCATTCCAATTTCCCTAGAAATCCAGTGGTTGTTGGGTTATGTTCTAGTAATTATATGCCAGCAAGAAAGCCACCACCACTGGATACACCAAGAAAATGCCTGTAAATGTGCTCTAAATTTCTCTTAAACTTTGTTTAGCTAACAAAATCTGGTTAACTTCGAATCACAGGTTTCATTTATAGCGAAGAAAACTGGCTAAATTCTGTCATCCTTAATCAAACAAACCTCCCATGAAAGAAAGTCAATGGGAGTTGGGCGCCTGACCACCTTAGATATTCTCAGCCTTGGCATTTTAATCAAATGGTAGTGACAGGAAAAACAAAAGGATTCTAGGCTTACTCACATCTACTGTTTCTTTCACTGTCCTACCAGCACAGGGTTTTCCTGATAGCGAACTGTTGGTGATGATTGCATTAGGGGCCATGTTCAAGTAAAACGTTGTCAGAGTAAAAGATCTTTCAGGATACAAAACCAAGATGGAGTTCTATCTTCCATGGGACTGAACTTAATTTTTTTTATCTAAAATGGGCATCACTGACTATATCATGTACAGCTATATTGAGGAAGGAACTGCTCTCCATCCCAACCTATAGACCGTCTTGGAATAACGTTTTCTGAGCCAGGCACTCAGAACTGAGCCACGTTGGTGATTTGCTAACAAAGAAATCAAGGCTGAAAAAGGATATGATCACACTCATCCAGCTGTTGCAGAAAAACCCAGATATAGCCAGAGTCTTCTCTCACGTTAAAACCTGCTTGTCTGTATTGTCCACTTCACAGAAGCTGCTTATTATGGGAGAGGGATGAAAACAAACAATGCATGTTACTATAGCTACTCCCTCATGGCCAGAGCAGCCTTCTCTGTTTAAAGTACAGTCTCAGAAGAGGAGGTTGCTGATGAGTTTGAAGCAGTATTTCTGCCAGGGGACCAAGTTTCTCCTTGTCTACTTATGCTCCCTCAGAGATAGCAAAGAAATGGCAGGGAATCTGCTAACTAAAGTGTTTTCTGTAGAATTGGCCATTCCTTCAGAGAGCTTAGCAGGCAGAATGCCATCAAATGAATAATCATTCTGAAATTCTTCGGGGTCATTTAACTGAAACATTGAGGCTCCTCAGGTATCACAGTGGATAGAAACATACCAAGGGTCCCATCCCATGCAGCAGTTAGTGTTCCTGTATGGTGCCAAGCCCCTTCCCACAAAAGCTAGTGGGAGATGAGGATGGCCTCGAGCTTGTTGCCTTACCTTGACGTAAAAGAAAGCCCGTTCTTTGCTATATTCCAGTGCTTGTGGCTAGGAAGCTTGGCTGCCTTCCTACTAGTATCTATTCTGAAGGGCCTTTTAGTTCCTTTTAGGGCATGTGCTCAGCGATTGACAGCTCGCCTCCCTTACCCCAAGAATTAGGCATATAAAGTAGAAAAAAATTACATCTTAAAATTCATTCACTAATTCTGGGGATATAATAAGGGTGTCAGTCTTCCAAAAATGCTGGCGATTTCACATTTATAGCTATTAATTTTAAGTCAGAGTTTGGCCCCTGAAATACACTTAGGTAAAAATAAAGTTTGGTTAATTCAGATGAGAGTCCATACTCTGGGAAACTTATCTAAACCATGCCAGACCTCTGAATTATTATACAGTTTGCACATTACTAATTGTAAAAATCATGCTTAGCATTTAACACCTTCAAAATACTTTGCAAACAGGGTTGATTATCATGACACCTCTTTCAGGTAGGTAAATATTAGTAACCCCAATTTAGAGATGGGCAAACTGAGGCACAGTGAGGTGAAGTGTCTTGCTTACAGACAATAAATGAGCCAGAGGGATGAGACAAATTCTGGAATTCCTGGCTACCGGCATAAGTCTCAGTAATAATGCTAATACCTAGCTGTTTTCATCAGTAGATCTCAAAGTGCTTTACAAAGGAGGTCAGTATCATTATCCCCATTTTACAGATGGGGAAACTGAGTCAGAGGGGCAGTGACTTGCCTGAGGGCAGAGAACTGAACACACGTCTCCTGGGAACTGAACACACGTCTCCTGAGTTCCAGTCCTGTGCTGTCTCCATGTTGCTTCTCTAATTATAAGATACTCTTTCATCTGAGAGATTAATAAGCTTTTTGGGGGGGGGGGAGTTCAGCATACTGAGATTTGTATAGGCTCATCAGAGCTTTAAATCTCACCCTCTGTACATGTTACAGGAGTTGGACAAATAGTGATTTTCCATTTGTTAAAAGGTTTATTTGCAAAACAGCTTGTTGGAAATAATGGGTCTAATTCCCAACATTTGTGTTTTAGACTCCACTGATTTCCAGGGAATTTCATAGTGGAAAGTTAGTGTACGAGAGTGAAGAATCAGGCCTGGTGTGTACAATATCACAGATTCAAAATAACTAATAGCCTAATGGTGCTTCAGACTTTAAGAAATTAAGCAAAGAAACTATTTGAGCTGGGAACAAGAAAAAAGCTATTAAAACATTCCCTCTGGTATTTTTATTTTGTTTACTCGTGAGACCTGGCTCATGCCCCTCTGAATCACATTTAGTCCATATTTGGAGAACTCTGCACTAGTTAGCATACTTACACTCAGGCAAATTTTAGATCTTTTTTTTAATACACTGTGTGCTTTTCTTATTATTATTTTTTCTTTTTTTTTTCTTAAACAATTTAAATCAGAAAGTTGCCCCTTCCATTTGGCTTTAAAAACATGACCAAAAAGGGATCTAACTGCTTTAGTCAATTAGTTGAAACTAGCATTTCTCTTGGTTTTGTTATTGCTTGCTCGTCATCACATTCCATTCCGCATGTCTTTTCTTAAAAAGAAAAGAGAAGTCTATGCTGTCCTTGGGTTGTGATGGGGGGAGCCTCAAAAAGTTTGGACTTTGGGGCAGTTCAAATAAATTGCCTAAAGTTTGGATACTTTTCCATATTATTCAGGTCTGCAAAACTGGGCTGGAAATTTCCAGAGTTTTCTCTTCAAATGTCCAGTACTTCCTGCTAAGAGTCATGGAGGAAATATCCCCTAAAACAGCAGCCTTTTTTTGCATTTTTTGGAACTTCCACTTCTGGCCAGAAATCAGGCATACAACAAAATTAACAATAATGAATAAACAGCATTTAACCAAATAAATAAATACAGTCTTTGGGCAAAAGGGTCAGGGAGGTTATTCTGTTTTCTCCAACTGGTTCACCTGTCTTATTTTTACATAAGAGGTTTCAGTAAAGCGCCTAAACCCTACTGACATCAATAGGACTTAATCAAATGCTTAAAGTTAAGCATGTGTTAAATGCTTTCTGGAACCGGGGCCAGAAATTAAAGAGCCCTATCCAGTTCCCTTTGAAGTCAGTGGGAGTCTTTCAAATTATCTGCTCTGATGTGTAGTCAGTCATATTAAATTGGACCACTTCTTCCTGCTGTTAACATTGGAGAGTCAGTGTATCTGTGGGAGAAAAATACAGAGTCTGCTCATGTGCATCCATACCTCTCAGCCTGCAAGGCTCAAATGTGAGACAAAGACCCAAAATGAGGTAAACAAGCAAACAAAAATTAGTCATGCAGAAAACTCAAGGTTCTGTAGGATTGAGTCTCCTAGTGTTAATAACTCTTTCTGTAACCTCATTTCCATGACTGTTAATTCCGAATCTCAATAATCTTCAATCAGAAAATTGGAAAGGATACCAAATTTGTATGGAACGTAGGTAACTTTGGGACTAAAATGAATGATGTCCCTTTAAATAAGGAACGTTTTGAGACAATACGTTTATTAACTAAGTTTTAACTGCAGTGTTAAATTCTCAGTTATAATTCTGCAGCTCAGCTAACGCCAATGGGTTTGCACAGGACAAACTAAGGGCATAATTTGAAAGCAATGGTGGCTGAGATTTTCAAAGTAGCAGTGTTGTCAACTCTCACAGTTTTATAGTGAGTCTTGTGATATTTTGTTTTCTTCTTAAAGCCCCAGCTCCTACCTTACCAGCTAACTTAACTTACTCCTGGGGGAATTCTGCACCAAAAACTTAAAAATTCTGTGCACAATATTTTAAAATTCTGCAAAAATTCCAGGTGCAGCTGGTTGGGGGTCAGTGGGGTGGGGGGTCCAGGTGCGGGGGGCTTGTCAGGGTTGTCCAGGTGCAGGGGAGGTGGGGACTCATCGGGGTGGGGATTTGAGTGTGGAGGGCTCAGTGGAAGGTGGTCTGGTTTCAGGGGGTGGGGGTTCAGATGCAGAGGAGATGGGCTCTGTGGGGTCCAGATGTGGGAGGGGTGGAGTTTGGTGATGGGGGGGGGTCTGAGTGCAGGGGGCTCAGAGGTCATTTTTCTCTGGGGAAGCAAAGAAATCTGCAGGGGACATGAATTCTGCACAGGTGCAGTGTCACAGAATGTCCCAGACGTATTAGCCCCAGGCAGTCACACAAGCACAGCTGGGCCCCATTTGAGCTGCCTGATTGGCCAACCCACCCAAAGGGATTAGCAGATCTGCTTTTAAGATCAGCAGCAACAGCAGGGCACTAGCTGTTCAAAGCATTTGCCCATGGCTCAATAGCTCCTGCACCGACTTGTTCTGGTCCTGCTCCTGTCTGATTCCAGCCATGGACTCAGCCTTGCCTCACTCCAGATAACCCAATTCTGACCCCTGACTCAGATTCCTTACTTCTGACTTCTGTTCTGACCTTTGGCTCTGGCATCTGGCCTCTGACTGTGGTTCTGACTCTGGGTTCCTGACTCTGGCTGTGACCCTTGATTCTAATGCCTGCTCTGACCACCAGGTATGACTGCCCACATCCTGGTCCCTAACACTGGGGTCAAATTATAATTGTGAGTTTGAATTAAAAAAAAAAAGATGATTTGTGGGTCCATCAAAAAGCTTGAAAACATAGCCTGACTGCACCCCAGGGGGTCAAAATCCAGAAGGCAAGGATTTTTTTGTTTTGTTTTTTTTAAATATCATGATTTTTAAACAATTTTAATGATTTTTAGGACCTGACTCATGATTTCTGAATGCTTGGGCTTAGTGATATAAAAGGATCTTGGGGGCTTGTCTACATACAAAAACTATATCAGTATAGTTAAAGTGGTACAATCTCCACTAGTGTGAATGCAATTATACAAGTAAAAAGATACTCATGCTGGTAAAGATTATTTCCATACAAGAAGGGGAACAATACTAATATAAGGCATTTTTATACCATTATAACTGTGTGTACACTAAGGTTGGTACCAATATAATTATATTGGTAAAATATACCCCTGACTGAAATAGTTATACAACTCATACAAAAACTGTAGGTAGACCACAACTAAGAGAGTTAGATGTCTCTTAATTTCAATTTGATTTGGGTGTATAAGGCCTTGTCTACACTTGAAAATTGTACCACTATAACTATTTTGGTTAGCGGTGTGTATTTTTTTTTAACCACTATAGTTGGTACAACTCATCGGTCTGGTCTACATGTAAAATTTAAGTCATCATAGCTAAATAGGTCAAAAGGTGTCAGAAGTCCACACCCCTGACCAACAAAGCTATGCAGACCTAACCCCCTGTATAGATACAGCTATGTCGACAGACAAGTGCTTCCATCTGTCCACACTAGGGGGACTAAAACTGCTTAACTATACTAGCATAGTTAAAATGATACCACTTTCTAGTATAGACAAGGCATAACTCCCTGACATCTGATCTATATACAAACTTGCACCATAATAACTAATGTATGCACTGCTGTCTTGCATCAGTGTAGATACTACCTATGCTGACAGGAGGGATTCTCTTGTCAATATAGATAATCCAACTCCGCAAGATGTGCTAGCTAGGTCAATGGAAGAATTCTTCCGTTGACCTAGCACAGTCTTCACAGGGGTTAGGCCGGTATAGCTATGTCTCTCAGGGATGTGGATTTTTCACACCCCTGAGATACATAGCTAGACCGATGTAAATTCCTAGTGTAGACAGGCCTAAATCTGTTTTAATTCACACCTTTTACTATTTCAAAGCAAGTCAGTGTGTAAGCACTTTTATTCAGAAAAATTCAGGCGTACGCTAAAATAATATATGATGTGAATTAAAACCAACGTAGTTATTTTGATGCATGTTTGGATGTAGACCAGCCTTTAGGCTCCTGTGAAAATTCAACTTGAAGTTTCATAGGTGTTGCTGAGAAAAATCACACCCCAGACAGATGCAGCTATGCCAACATAACACTCATTGTAGATACAACCATGTCAACAGAGTGCTTCCATCAATGGAGCTAGCCTCATTCGGGGAGGTTTTGTTCCTGCCCTGACAGAAAAACTCCCTGGTGTAGGCTGGGTTTATGCCTCAGGGCTATGCCGGTGTAATCTCTGTAGTGTAGACATATCCTGAGAGAAGAATTAGGCCTGCAGAACCTTAATTACTAATAATGATGTACCAGCTAGAAAAAGCTCAGTATAACATTTAGATCCCGGGGTGTGTTTGCAGGGCTGCTAATAAGAACATCATTTTTAAGAAAAATTTAAACAAAGCAAATTTGAGCCAAAACATTACAGTTAAATCCCCATTTAGAATATGCATGCAAACCACTCCACTAAAAAAAGAACATTGTCTATATTGTATTATAAGTTAGCATTGTACTGTACAGTTTTCAATTTACAGTACTGTACCATTTTCTAACTAAACAGGTCCTGCTCTCTCAAATGGTCACTCAATGCGCTCTAAGGTGGTATGGTCATCTGCTTCAAATGCCTACCAACTTCCTTGTGAGAATCATCTTTGGTTCCAAGTCAGTGAAACCAGGATAGAAAAGACAGCTCTCCTCCTCCCCCACAGAAGACATAAAATATGATGGCTGGAGAATGTCAACAGATACCTATCCCTCAAAGACATTCTACACCATAACATGCCAGATTTGTCTTAGGACAGAACATCCAGGAGGCGCATAATATGTTTGGTAGTCTCTACGCTGTCCAAGCAACTGCATGGGAACTAACCTAACCAAACTCACTGTACTAAGTCCAAGAGAAAAATGTGTATATTATATTTTACACCATTTTGCCATTGCAGTTAAGACTGACTATTGTCGATCTGCCTTAGGTACATATATGGCTGCCATTATCATAGCATGAGTGCCTCACATCTTTTAACATATTTATCCTCACAGCACCCCTGTGAGGTAGGGAAGTACTATTATCTCCATTTTATAGATGGGGAACTGAAGCATAAACAGACTAAATGTGACTTGCCACAATCACACAAGAAGTCTTTTGAGAGGAGGGATTTGAATCCAAGTTACCTATCTCTCAGGTGAGTGAAGGGGATGAGAGATTTGGGGTGCAGGAGGGTGCTCCGTGCTGGGACCGAGGGGTTCGGAGGGCAGGAGGGGGATCAGGACTGGGGCAGGGGGCCGGGGTGCATGGCGGGTTGAGAGTTCTGGCTGGGGATGCAGGCTCTGGGATAGTGCTTGCTATGAGGGGTTTGGGGTGCAGGAGGGTGCTCCGGGCTGGGACTGAGGGGTTGAGGGCAGGAGGAGGCACGGGTGGAGGCTCAGGGGTGCAGGCTCTGGGCAGCGCTTACCTCAAGCAGATCCTGCAAGCAGTGGCATGCCCCCCTCCGGCTCCTACATGGCGGCACGGCGCCGGTCAGGCAGCTCTGCACTCTGCGCCATCTGCAAGTGCCGACCCTGCAGCTCCCACTGGCTGCAGTTCCCGGCCAATGGGAGCTGCGGGGGGGCAGCGCTTGGGGTGGGGACAGCGTGCAAGCCCCCTGGCTGCCCCTTTCCGTAGGAGCTGGAGGGGGAACATGCCACTGCTTCTGCGAGCCACGCGTAAAGCCCCCGATCTTGCTTCCCGGCTGGAGCACCAGAGTGGGGCAAACCCCCGACCCCACTTCCCAGCAGGAGCTCAAGGGCCGTATTAAAAGTTCCGATGGGCCGGACACGGCCCGCGGGCCGTAGTTTGCCCACCCCTGCTCTAGACACTACTGCAGTATTCATAATTAAGAAGGTATCTTCCCCACCTGCCCGTGGGACCGATTTTTCATGTTAATGGGGGCCATGATCACAGGCATTGGCTTCCTCTGGGCACCAGGGGTGCTCAAACCCCAGCTCTGCCCCAGACAGCACCCCCACCCTGCCCCTTCTCCCAAGCCCCCATCCCTGCCCGACTCCATCCCCACCCCGCCTCTTCCCACCCCATTCATCCTCCAAGCGTGCCCTATCGCCGCTCTTCTCCTTCCCCCCACCAGTGCTTCCCGCATGTTGCAAAACAGCTGATCGCATGAGGTGGGAGGCGTTGGGCGGGAGGTGGAGGTTGAGTGGTGGAGCTGCCAGTGGACGAGAGATCCTGGGGGGCAGGGGTACAGCAGGCTGTTGGTGGGTGCTAAGCACCTGCTAATTTTTTTTCTCTGGGTGCTCCAGCCCTGGACAGCCTATGAACATGATACTTCAGAGAGGAGTCTACCAATAAGTTGCATCTGAAATGCTGGTTGACTGCCTTTGGTGGAGTTGTATGATAAAGTGACAGGCAAAATCAGATCCCAAGCCAGATCACTTACAGAGCTTTAGTATGCACAAAATAGTAATTTCAAAACAAAACGTCAATTAAGGATAAAAATAATTCTGAAAATAATACACTATTTGCAAGAAAATATGCAAAATATCCACAGTCAGTTCTTAAGCAACCACAGAGCTGTCAAACGCACAAGTAAGGTAATTTTGCTGTTAATATTGTTGCACATTATAAATATTAATTGAATGACATTCATCATTAGTTTCATTATTGTTTAGCCACTATTTCCCCCCCCCCCATTTAAATTGGCAAATAATTGGCTTTGTTCTGTTCACTTCTGTTCTCATGAAAGAAGATTAATGTTGAAGGGAAAAAAACGAGTATACAAAATAACTAAAAGGGTTTAAGTACAATAACAATTGTGGTTCTAAGTACATTGTGAGTAAAGCTGTAAGCTAAGTAATTAACTATTGGATAAATCATGCACCAAAAGATTCATGGCCCTTTGAACTGCTGGCCACCCTGAGATCTGGCTCCAGCTATCTTTCAGTGCTGAGAAAAATGTATTCTTACTGCTTGTCACGCCACCATGGTTAGAGGGAGATGGACTGGAAGCTCTGACCAAAGGTGATACAATAGCTGAAGAAAGGCAACAGACTGCCTATGGGTGAGACTGTTTGGGTTTTATGTCAAGAAAAGCCAAAGGATTGTCATTAGGGCCTTGCAGTCAGTAAACACAGTTCGTTAATCTCTTAGTGGTAGAGTTGCTAGTTACATCACTTGTTAATATTCAGTTGTCTGAGACTGGGACAGATCCTGATAATAGTTATGCTGGGCTAAATCCCAGGTAAGTGCCTTGACTTTAGTGATGCTCAATTGGATTTCCTGTGTGTAATTAAGATCAGAATCTGGCTCTCTGTGCACTTATTGCATATGCGTGTTTTTCATACAAATAATATTACTTTGCACTGTTTTAAGCAAGTAAGCCTCTCAACAGAACTGTGAGGTAGGGAAGTGTTATATCCATTTTATAGACGGGAAAATGAGTTCACAGAGAGAGTAACATTACTTACGAAGGAGAGACACTGAATCAGCGGTAGAACCTGGAAGAGAACCCAGGTATTTGGACTGCAGTAGTGAAATCCTGGCCCCACTGAAGTCAATGGCAAAATTGCCATTGATTTCGGGGTGTGTGTGGAGGATTTCATCCCAAGTATCATACTCTAACCAGGTCACATGCTCCCTTCATCTCTGGACCCCTAGCTCCTGAGTGGAAGAAAGTGCATACACCATCCTGTATGGCGTAGACCAAACCATTCAGCAATTATTTCTAGCAGTGTAATTAATGCAGATTGCTAGGTTTCACATTATTTTCTCTTTCATGTCCTAGCGAAAGCTATTCACTATTTCACTGTGGAGAGTGTAACAAATCAGTCGATGTTTATAGGGAGAAATCATTCTCTGAGCTAGAGGCTGCAGCCAGCCCTTCACATATGCACTGTCACTGGAAGTATAATGCAGACAAAAAGAGAACAACCTCATACCAGTTGCTTTGAACTGAGACTTTGGTTGAGCAGTCCCTGTCTCCACCTTCCACACCTGGTGAGAATTTCCTTTAATATCTGGAATTAGTTCCTTCACATGCACAGTCTGGGTAGGGGTCATGGAACAACAGGTTCACCTCTTTTTCCACAATCTGCAGCACACTAGTCTGGGTGATATGTACAATGTATAATCTGGAGGGATGTGGTATATCAAAGAGAACATCAGTGGGTGATGGGGGTCTTGCCTTCCACTGACTACCTGGTCAGGCAGTAGGAGGTGGTACTCTTCACTTGTCCACTCAGGGTCTTCCAATAAACCTGGCATGACTGCAGCATGACCTGGTCAACACTGATCATTCAGCATTTCCTGTGCATGGTATAAACAATATTCTGACTTTTACAGACCCTCATATGCATCATCAAGAGAATGTCTTATTCATATTTGACATATTCAAAAATCTCACCAAATTCCTGTGTCCCTACAGTCTCCCTTCTCACTGTCTGGGACGAACCAAACAAGACACAAAAATAGCAGTAGGTATGGCCATTTTCATCACTGTCAAATTATTTTTTCACTCCTGAGAATTTTTTAAAAAGAGGGCAATAATTGATACATAACTTTAGGGCTGTGTGTATCCTGGAGGAAACACTGTGCAAACAGAGCCATAAAATCCAGATATTGGCAGGAAGTCAAATGCAGCCGGATGGTTTGGAAAGAACCTTTGCAACCCAGACCTCTTTACTCATCATCAGGTGCCCTTTTGCAGCCACCAGCACTACCCCCAACAATAACCCAGCTTCTTAACTTAAATGTATTTATGAGCAGAAAAGGGTAACTGTTGTGAGGAGAGTGGCCAAGAGGATGTGGGAGGTTTACTGTGCCAACAATCTTAGACCTTGTTCCCCGAGATTTCTCAAGAATGGGCTATGAAAAGAGTCGTGTGAAGGGGTGAAGCTGTACTTGGAGCTGACTGAATAGTTGAACCAGTAGGCATCTTTGTGCATATTACATTGTTGACAATAACAAAGGCACAGAAACTCAAACAACTAAAAGGGTGCTTCTCACATGGGCTGGATGTTAAAGATAGACACATGCAAATTAGAAACTTAGCATTAATTTTTTAACAGTAGGGTGATTGTTCTAATGGTTAATCTACCAAGGGAAATGGTGGAGTGTCTGTTTCTTCATGTCTTCGGATCAAATCTGGATGTCTTTCTGGAAGACTGGCTAAAGCCTAACACAAGTTATTGGACTCAATACAGGAGTAACTGAATGAAATCCTGTTAGACAGGAAGTCAGACTAGAAGATCTAATTGTCCCTTTTGGCCTTAAAAATCTATGAAAATATTAAGTGAACTTATTTATCCTGTATCCACCTCAGAGAAAGATTGTGAAGCATATTTAGTTACCATCTGTAATGCACTTTTAATCCCAAACTCTCAATGTATTAGGTACAAAAAGGTTTTAAAGGAGCAGTGTCTGTCACACCCTCATATGTGTGTCAACCCCAATTTGTTGACTTTCTGTACAAGCAAAGGTAAGTTTTCATGGGAATTGCCAGCTGTTGCACTGGGAGGATTATAATCAACAACAAACTGCTTTATCTATTTGCCCAATGCCAGCACAATATCAGACTATGCCAGGACTGATACTGGTAGGCATTATCCAGTGTCGACCAGCAGAAAATGAGAAATCAGAACTGCTGGTCAGTTTATATTTATATAATGTAATCAAGGGTAAGGATTTGGAAAGGTGGGTATGAGAGGAGAATGGTGTGTATGTAGGAGTGGCACACACTTACTGACCTGTGATGTGGCATGTTTAACAATTGCTTCAAAGTGGAAAGAACAGAAGAAGATCTGCAGTTGATGAAAATGGGGATATGGGCTGGTTATCTTGTCTTCTGAATTTCACCCTCCGCCTGAATGACACAATGGTTTATTATTTTAAGCCCAGATGTATACTTATAGCTCCTTAAAAGGGGGAGGTGTGCAAAGCATAAACTACTGTGTGTCTGAATCGTATGAGCCTGGCATCAGGGTGTGGTGCCTTTGCTTGCTTTGAAAATATTAGCTTTGTATAAACAAAGTTATGACAGTTTGGAAGCACCCAGAGAGGAAAAATCTCATGCAAGTACATATCTCTATCCAAAAGGTATGCACTGCTATTTGTGTAAGTGCATAACTTTTGATAATTATTTAAGAGGCACATTTGACCAAAGTGCCTGTCAATATCAAACTGAGGATTGGACTTCTTGGTTTTGTTTTTATTTATTCACAAATAAAAGAGAAACAAAAAACTACTATTAATGCAACAAAAACAAAAGACACAATTCCACTGGTCACATTTCTCCCACAGAACATAACTATATTACGCACAGTCCATAATGTATTGTATTGGTTTTAGTCAATACTGCAAAATATACAGAACTTGCAAGGTGACCAAGTTAATTGTGCACCAGGAACCTTAACTATCAACAGTTATTGCTTTCGACTAACTGCTTAATGATAGGGGTTGAGATCCTCACTCCACTTCAGCCCCTTTATGCAAGGTAAAGGGACTGAGTGATGTAAAGACCCCATTGTGGTGGGGTAGGAGTCCCATATATAAAAGGAGTCCCATATATAAAAGTCCCATATATAAAATACATTAGAAAACAGGCACAGAATTTCTTTTGAATACAAATGAAAGAATAAAAACTACACATCTAAATCTTAATGCAAATTGTGGATTTTCAATTTCTTCACCATTAGCTTGAATCTCTCCTGATGAGCTTATCTAAAACAGGGAGGGATATGGCACATGTCCCAATCAAGCCTGGCAAGGCTTCTGCAATGTCTCCTTTCTTTTGAGACAATTTGGGTGGGAATGGCACTCAGTGAAAATCCCAAGACCTGATGCCACAGTCTGCCCTTTTAAAGCATACAGATGTACAATGTGCATTCTCTTTAGTACTGTTCTCAGACACAAAGTATTTTGAACATTGGACTGAGAGATCCATAATTGGAGCCATGTAGTAAGAAAATTAAAATACTCCAGGAACAGGCTTAAAATGTTTTTCTTTGCTCAGACATATCATTTATCTCTCCCACTGGTAGGGAAGGGGGTACAGGAAGGGGGGGGAAACACTGTGGGATCCTCATAAAGCAATACAAAGCAGTAAATAAAAAGACGTTGATGTACTGTGAGACTCTATTTGTTGAATACAACTTCTAACTAAGGATGATATTCTTTTCAGCCATCCCAGTCTTTCTATTAATTGCCATCACATGCTTTTTAAAAACCATATTGCTACAAATACACATTTAAGATTTAATTACACATTCTTATCTACTCACATGTGCCAAGCACACAGCCTACTGTAACAGATTAATGCTCCTAAAGTTGTTACAGAAAGGTTAAATAAAGTGTTATTTTTATGATATTGAATATCTTTATGATGCTAAAGCATAGAATGCTTGGTGATGCCACAGATGTGCCAGGTGTTTATCTCAAACTGGTGATTTTGCCAATTATCTCTCACCTTTTCATCACCTACCAATTATTCTACTATGCATAAGAAGTATATCCCAGAGAGCATTTCCTTTTATACATTTAAGAGTACAGTATAAATTCAAGGCATCCTAAGGTTGTGCTTTAATAGAATGAGCTCTCATTCTAAACCATCATAAATTTTAGTTTGGAAGCTTCAGTATGTTTTAGTTGGTAACCATCCCTGCTTAGTAGCTACCTCTTCACTATGGATACCCCAGGATCCTGAATTACAAGTTATCTCTATAGTTCATGGGGAAAGTAAGTAAATTTAAAAGACATAGCTTCGAAAGAAAGAGAGATTCTATGAAAAGTGATTAGTGATATTGCAATGTTAATATTACTCAGAAGTCTGAAAATACAGAGCTAGGGTTGGCGAAGCAAGTAGTGAAAAAGCAAAAGCTCAACCTTAATTCTTCACCTTTGAGTTTATCCCTTTAAAAAAACATTTCTGGAGTCAGTCAGAAATTTTGAAATGTTAAATCTTGACATATTGATCAAAATTTCAAATACAGAGGAAATAGGATGAATTTTTTGCAAACATAGATTTTATTACAATATTACAGAACAGTCTTCAGACTTGGCCTGATTAAGTCTGAAGGAACTTTACAAAACAAGGCAAGCTTGAAGTTTAACATTTAATTAATGGTCTGAAAGTTTAAAGTTTTTAAAGATTTTCATGTATTTTTATAGATCAACTCAATTCTAGAGTGATGTAGAAGAGCATGGGATTCGAAAGCACTTCTGCTTCAAATAGTTCTCACTTGTAAGTACCAAAGCTTGGGAGCATAAGCTTTCGTGGGTAAGAATCTCACTTCTTCAGATGCAAGAGGACTTGCATCTGAAGAAGTGAGGTTCTTACCCACGAAAGCTTATGCTCCCAATACTTCTGTTAGTCTTAAAGGTGCCACAGGACCCTCTGTTGCTTTTTACAGATTCAGACTAACACGGCTACCCCTCTGATACTTGACACCAAAGTTTGGTTTTTTTCAAGCCTTTTTTTAAGGAAAGTGGGCAGAGGTTGGGCAGATATCTGAAAAAAAGAATTATGCTTGGGAGACACAACCACCAACACTTTATGAAATGAAGCAAAAAGAGCTTCAGATTGTTAAGATCTACAGTATTGCTATTTTCATATTTTAAAGTTTATTAAATGCATGTGTAAGTATTAAGTGTAAATTACATTTACACACGCTTTAAGGTCCCTTTATGTAGCCAGAATGGTGTGAAGTGGCCTTAGTGTGAATGAAAATCAGGCTCACAATATTTTATTTAGCTTGTCTTAGGTTTGGTTATGGGCCCTGTTTCTGAAAACTCCATTTCACAAAGGCTGACAGAAAGAGAGGGCCTTTTGTTAGAGATGAAGCCAATATCTAGATCAAAAATCTAGTGCTACAGCGATGGAAGAAATCCCTTTGCAGAGGGGATTGGACTTGTGAATCAAATGTTTGACTAAACTTGCAGCTTTCTGTGGTGTCTTTTAAATAGTTAAAGGTGACTCATGGTGCATATTTTCCTTATACAGAAGAATATAGAAATACATGTAAAATAAAAGGCAGGAAGAACTCATTTAGGGAAACATCTTCTGCCTGATGCATGAAAGTTACACCCACATCACTCATTAATGTTAATGGGAGTTGTACAACTAACTCCTCACACAACGCCCTGAAAATCTGCCTCTAATTCTCTAAGGAGGCGGATGCCTCACATGTACAGGACCCCTGCCAAATCCAGAGCACTGAAGCTGAACAAGGGTAATGAAACCTCCTGCTTCAGAGCAAAAGCTAATCACCGTAGGGCTTGGAGAAGGGATTTTTCCTCATAACATTGCATGTTTGGCCTGTTGCATTGTGGGATTCCTCCTTTCTCTGAAGCACCAAATGTGTTTTACGAATAGGCTTTGCTTACAGTCTTTTCCAAGTGCTACTGGTCATCCAAGGAAGTTCAAAATTAAATGGCAGCTATATGGGTCAATTTATTTCCAATTTGTTAGTCACATTTGCTATAGATTACAGTTTATGGGGCCTGTTTTTGAAAACTCCCTTCACAAAGGCTGACAAAAAGAGGGCCCTTGTTAGAGATGAAGTCAATATCTAGCCCAAAAAATCTAGTGCTACAGTGGTGGAAGAAATCCCTGTGCAGAGAGGATTGGACTCATGAATCAAATTTGTGACTAAACTGCAGTTTTGGAAAGAATAGCTTACTAGAGACTTAATAGTCTTGAACTCTTTGAAAACATTTTGATCCTGAGTTTCATTTACACCAACACTGCTTTATACCATTCTGGTAGGGTAAAGGGGCTGTAAAGTGGGTATAAATGTAATTTTACACCAGAAAGGTCTAAAGGGGTCTTAGTATAAATTAGAATCTGGCCCATTGTATTTATTCCTTGAAACATAAAAGTCAATGATCCATTGTTGTACACTGTAATCCTAGGTATCACACTACTACACACTTCTTTTTATTCACCCTTCTTTTGCTTCTTTTCTCCTCTTCTCACTGTCAATGTTTTCTTTCTTTCTGGTTTGTATACCTACCTGAAACCCAAGACAAATTTTAATTAAAAAAAAAAACTTGTTCTATGTATTATGATAATTGAAAATTATTAATATAAAAGAAAAATTAATAGTTAACTAATATGTTTTGCTTTGTGGGATTATAAGGTTGACTAACTTTTGGTAATGGTTTTTATTACTAATGCCCTGTAGCAATAAATGATCAAATCTATTACACATGACTAACTATATCATTTATTGCTGTCTCCATGATTCAGTTGTGGCTAAATTGTTTCCAGATATTTCACATTCAGTTATATACTACAGTTAGACATTCAGTATTCCCTAGTTCTGAATAATAAAGTCAGCATGTAAACATAGTATCATATACATCACATAGATACTGTGCTGATAGCAAAAGACTGTGTTTCTTCTATTCGTGGTTCCGCCATGGACTCGCTGTATATATTCATGACCAAACCACTTCAACTCTATGCTTCAGCTTCCCCATCTGTATATCAAAATAAACCCCCCTTCCTTTTGTGAAGTATTTTGATACTCTTTGATGAAGGACATTCTCAAAGAACCAAGTGTTATCAATTGTAGCTGTGGCTTTGCTAAGTCTGTTATTAAATAACACAAAGAGTTGCTGAAAATTGAGAAAGTTTGCTTGAAAATAACAAGGAAACCTGTCTTCAGCAGTCTGACCTTCCTCACTCCCCTTTTTATTACAATTACAAAAAAGTTATGACTATGCATCTTTGGTGCATTAGATGCAGAAGCTCTTATTTGAACCTTATGAAAAAGCAAAATATTATACTTCAAAAATCAATTAAGGACAGCATTTTTTCTTTTATCTTTTCCTTTTTTAAAGTCAGTTTGGTAAAATTTTCAGGAAGAATAGGATAACCAGGTCTGTGAATATGAAAATGCAAAGGAGAAAGCAATACACATGAAAAAAGGAGAATCCTGAAGTCTTTTCCCACAAATTGCAAAACAGCAAGTGCAGTTTCCTGCACTTTAGAAGATTTTAGACATGATTAGGCAAACTGAAAGAGGAGGATGGGTGACTAACTCACTAAGTCCTGCTCTACAGATCTTAGACTGGCTATAACTATCTTGTTTCTCCTCCCTTGGTATCCTGCTGTTAATTGATTTATCTCCTTAGACTGACTTAACACTTAGTAAAGCAACCCACATCCTTTCATGTATTTATACCTGCTCCTGTATCTTTTGTTTCAGACATCTGATTAAGTGGATTCTAGCCCATAAAAGCTTATGCCCAAATAAATGTATTAGTCTCTAAGGTGTCACAAGGACTCCTCGTTTTTTTTTTTTTCCAGTTAGGGATATGTTTTTAACAGAAATAGTTATAACAGAATAACGGACCCCTTGTGTGGACACAGCTATACTAGTATAAAAGTGCGTGTAGTAGTATATAGCTTATTCCCCTTCTACAGGAATATGCTATACCAACATAAGCACCTTTATACCAACATAGCTGCGTCCACACTAGGAGGTCATACCACTTTAACTATGCTGTATAGTTAAAGTAGTACTGTACAACTTTGGTGTTGAGGGCCTTAATGGGAATGAATTCACTACATGGAAGAGGTAATATCTTTTATGGGACCAACTTCTGTTGGTGAGAGAGACAAGATTTCTTAATGTTTTGAGAGAGTTGTTAGGCTATGCCTGGGTAAGGAGGTGTAAATTGCACATTGACAAGTGGGTTTAAGTAAAACAACATGCCAGAGTATACACCTGTCCCTAACTAGCTATAGTTACTTTAAAGCAAAAAGCCACATGAAGGTGTCTGTCTCCATGATGGCAAAACTTGGAAAGAGCTATGTCTATTTATGATAGAAATCTTATTAACAGCCTTACATTTAACAGCCTGGTGAAATTCTAAATCACTAAAATGGTATGCTACAGTTGAACTGTTCAGTTTGCTCATTAATTACATCAAAAGTTATCACTCTATGTGACACTTGATCATTTGAAAGCATGTCAAGATGTTAAATCAAAAATCTTTCAGGTACAGTACATGTTTAAGGAAATAGTTATATTTGAACCAAAGCAGATACCTTCAAACTAATACATTTATCCAGAAAAGAAAATACTGAACAGGAACCAGTATATTTTGCCAAAGCAATAAGTATTTGGTGAAAAATATACTTGATCCAAAACCCATAGGCTGTATTTAACACAAGCTTGTATAGAGTCTGATTCCTAATCAAGTTCAGTTTCATAAAGGTCCTGCAGTGCTCTCTGTATAATGTAGCATAGAATTACTATGATTTTCATGCATACTGTCCATACGTATGGATACATACATGCTATGTACCAATGTAAGATGACCACATTACTCATGCGTAAAAGATTCACACATGGTTATAAAGGTCTTCCCAAGCACATGGCAATAATAAGTTTACACTGCACCAAGTACCTTGTTTATGCTACCTATTTGTCTTATTTTGTTCAATCTCTTTTTATTCCCTATTTGAAGTACATTATTTACTATGGACCAGATTCTGCCACCTTTCCTCACTCTGAGTAGTTCCGTACTTACTGAGTAATTACAAACAATATGATAGTCCGTGCCCCAAAGAGCTTAAGTAACTACATAGTGATCATGGTCTTGATTCCCCCCTGCCCCCTTGCTTGGCACGGGAAAAAAGGAATTGATTAGAGTTACAGCATAGGGACTTTGAACCGTTGTAGAATGAGAATGGCAGACTGCAGCTATGCCAGAAAATTCTTCACTGGCTAGCTATGGCCAGAATTTAGTCACCTTGTGCCACATGAGTGGCTGGAGAGGAGAGCAGAATCTGGCCCAATGCATCAGTTTTTCAATCTGTAAAATATGTATTATAATGCCTCCTTGAACAGGGTACAGCATAGCATTATAAATTGTTTGCAAAGTGTTCCTTAAAATACTACTTGCTTGTTATTCTTTATGTAGGCACCCTTTAGTGCAGGGGCAGGCAAACTTTTTGGCCTGAGGGCTGCATCAGGTTTCAGAAATTGTATGGAGGGCTGACTCCCCCCACTTCTCGCGCCTGACAGCCCCCCGGGACTCCTGCCCCATCCTGCCCTGTTCCCTGATGGCCCCCCCCGAACCCACATCCCATCCACCCCCCCACTCCCTGTCCCCTGACCGCCGCCGGACCCCCCACCCCTAACTGCCCCCCGCCGCCCCATCCAACCCCCCTCTCCTTCCTGACTGCCCCCCCTGGGGCCCCTGCCGCATCCAACCACCCCTTCTCCCTGACCACCCCCAGACCCCTGCCCCTAACTTCCCCCTGCCCCTAACTGCCCCCCACTGCCCCATCCAACACCCCCTCTCATTCCTGACTGCTCCTCCCCGGGACCCCTGCCCCATCCACCCCCCCTGCTTCTTGACCGCCCCCAGAACCACCGCCCCTGACTGCCCCCAGCTGCCCCATCCAACCCCCCCTCCTTCCTGACTGACTGCCCCCCCCGGGACCTCTGCCCCATCCAACCATCCCTTCTCCCTGACCGCCCCCAGAACCCCTGCCCCCATTCAACCCCTGTTCCCTACCCTCTGACCGCCCCGACCCCTACCCATACCCCCAGCCCCTGAACACCCCCCGAACTCCCCTGCCCTCTATCCAACCCCTCTCCCCCGCTCCCTGCCCCCTTACTCGGTTGCCTGGCGCACTGGTGGCTGGCGGTGCGGCTGCACCATGACAGGCAGCCACGCTGCCCGGCTGGAGCCAGCCTCGCACCGCGCAGCACAGAGCACTGGGTCAGGCCAGGCTCTGCAGCTGCGCTGCCCCAGGAGCTCGCCGCCCCACCTCCCAGACCATTGTGCCGAGAGCTGAGGCTGCGGGGGATGGGGAACAGCAGGGGAGGGGCCAGGGCTAGCCTCCCGGGCCAGGAGCTCAGGGGCCGGGCAGAACGGTCCCGCGGGTCAGATGTGGCCCACCGGCTGTAGTTTGCCCACCTCTGCTTTAGTGGCCTCTGAACTTTATTGGGAGTGTTCCAGGGGAAAAGCCTGTGTGCTGAAATCTAGCCTTAAAGGCTACAACTCCCATGATGCCTTGGGGAAAGAGGGCGCTACTTCCTCGTGCAGGAAGAGCAGGCAATGGACTCCATTTTGGGAAAAGGAGTGAGAGTGCTGCTGCGGAGCTCTGTCCGTACCAGGCAGGGGCGGATTTACCATGAAACACACCGTGCCCTGGCATGGGCCCCTCCCAACAACAGGGGGCCCCAGGGCTGGGCACTTGGGCAGCTCAGCACCGGTGCACCCCCTGTGGGGTGGCTGCTCTGCGGGAGGAGGGTTGCGGGGGTAGAAGTTGTGGGGAGCAGGAGAGCAGGGAGGGAGGCTCACTCACACCCTCAGGGGAGCAGGCGGGCGGTGCGGGTGGCGGGAGCACTGTGAACGTGGGCCAGAGGACTCAGGAGGAGCACAGGGTGGCCGCATAGCCGGCCGGAGAGAAGAGGTGCTTTGAAGGGGAAACCGCCACTTCTTTCTGGCTGCGTGGCTGCCCCTGCTCCTCCTGAGACCTCCAGGGCCGGATTCAGAAAGGGGACAGGGCTTTAGGGGCTGCAGGCCAGGAATCCAGGGCCCACTTAGCCCTGGGCTGCAGCCCCTACAGCCCTTGTGTTCTGACAGGGTGGAGGCGGCTCCGAGAATCGTGGCCAATAGGAGCTGCGGGGGGCAGTGCCTGCGGGGCAAGCACAGGGCCCTGCGGAGCCACCTCCATCCCCCGCACCACACAGGAGCTGCCCCAGGTAAGTGCTCCGCACCCCAAACCCCTGCCCCAGCCCTGAGCCCCCTCCCGCACCCTAACTCCTGGCCAAACCCTCCATCCCCAGCCTGTTCCTGCACCCTAACTCCCACCCAGATCCTGCACCCCCAGCCTGTTCCCGCACCCTAACTCCCACTCAGACCCTGCACCCGCAGCCCCAGACTGCTCCTGCATCCTATCTCCCTCCCAGACCCTGCACCCCCAGCCTTAAAGCTTAAAGATAAGAGAGAATGCTCCCCCCTGCCCCCTGGGAGGGGGACCCAAAAATGAAGCTAAGCACAGGGTCCCACTAACTCTAAATCCGCTACTGATACCAGGAGCTGCTACTAGGAAGCCAGAAGCTGCTGCTGACAGTGTGCTGGGGAAATTGATCGAGCAGGGAGCCTCAGAGGCTGTTGGTGGCTTCACTGGAACCAGGACAGAGATTGTTGCTGTGCCTAGAGCTGACTGGGTTGGGCCTGCAGTGAAGGAACTGTGAGTAACCCCCACTCTTGTTTGGGAAAGTACTTGCAAGTGAAGGGGCACAGCAGAGAGACTGAGTTTGAAGAGCGGCAGAGTGATCTTCCCACCGAACCAGGACCCAGAGCTGCTGACATTTGGTGGAGCCAGCTCCAATCATTGTGCAGCTTGTTGCCTTGGCTGGACTGATTAACAGAACCAACAGAGCGCTGTCTCCACCTGCAGATCTTCAAGCGCGCCCACGCAAGCGTCTAGGACTCTGAAATCCAGAGGAATGTACACTCCAGGGTGGGGTAAATGGTGACAGTGTAAATGCCAGTTACATAAGTTTCATTTATTACTGCATATTATATTTGTTAATTGATTTTATTCAACTGCCCCCTGTGGATTTAAATTAGTAGTGACATTTAATCTTAGACTGTTATACCCTGATTTTTTTAAAGTTAAGTAAAGGTGCGTTAACTCTAATTTAAGTATATTAGATGTATATTACACTGCTTTACAGCCAAAATGCTTCTGAAATAAATGCAGTCAAACTTTACTAATTCTGAGAACGAAAATGATGCTTAAAATTGTTGACTGGCTCTAGTTTTCAAGATATGCTATTGGGTCAGTATATACGAACCTTGACTTGGGAATGGCGGAGGATAAGCGAGTTATAAAGGGAAGGGATCTCAATTTAAACCAGAAATGACTAAAATACATCTTTGACTGGATCTATGAATAAATCTATGACTGGGTTTGGATAGTACTTGCTTTTTAGGCAAAACAATGAATGATGCAATCTGAAGCTGGTATTGCGTCATACATGATATGAATTGCATCATGTTATTCCAAGAAGTCATGGATGATGCAATCATAACAAAGCTTACATCACTCTGCTGAACAAATTGCCCTATATCAGCTCTAGAAATCATATAGTGTCGTGCTCTTTTATTTGTCAGTGTTTGATTTTGCAAAGGGACACATTTCTGTTTAGCCAAAGTGAGCAGAGATGCCTCGTACTTGTGTGAACAGTGCAGATAACTTCTGCTATGTTTGTGGTGAAGTGACTTTTGCATCACAAAAGCACAGTATAACCACTATGGTTAAGAAAGCCTATCACCTTTATTTTGGCTGCAAAATTGAAGATTAGGACAAGAGGTGGGCCTCACACAGATGTTGCAACACTTGTGCAACAAATCTTCACCAGTGGTTGAACAGGAAAAGGAAATCTATGGCTTTTGCAGTGCCAATGATTTGGAGAGAGCCAACAGATCAAACCAGCAATTGTTACTTCTGCATGGTGCCTCCAGTTGGGAAAGGTGTGTCAAAGAAGAAAAAGTGGACTGTGCATTATCCAAACATTCCATCAGCTATACGCCCAGTACCCCACAGAGAAGGACTGCCGGTTCCTGATGCACCAGAATCATTCTCACTTGAGTCAGACGAGGAAGAGGAAGAGGATGAAACTTCTGGTCCTGAACCATCAATGTCATAGGACCCACATTTTCTCCCATTCTCCTCCTCTGAACCACACCTCATAACACAAGGTGAACTGAATGACCTTTTCAGGGATTTGGAACTACCCAAGAGAAAGGCAGAGCTGTTGGGTTCCAGACTACAGCAGTGGAATCTCCTGGCAGATGATGTTAGGGTTTCCATGTTCCGTGACCATCAACAGGAGCTTGTCCCATTCTTCTTCATGGGAGGTGATCTTGTAGCCTGCAACAACATCGATGGTGTGATGGCAGCCCTCAACATCGTTCACGATCCAGATGAGTGGAGACTGTTCATTGATTCATCGAAGACGAGTCTTAAAGCTGTTTTACTGCATAATGGCAATGTTTTGCCATCAATTCCAGTTGATCATGCAGTCCATATGAAGGAAACCTATGACAACATGAAACAACTTTTGAGGTGCATAAACTATGACCAACATCAGTGCCAGCTTTGTGGCGATTTGAAGGTTGTTGCTCTCTTGATTGGTCAGCAGACTGGATACACAAAGTACTGCTGTTTTCTCTGCAAATGGGATTGTCATGCAAGAGATTCCCACTACATCAAGAAAGATTGGCCACTCCGACAGTCATTGGAGCCTGGGAGGAAAAGTGTTCAGCATCCACCACTTGTTGAATCAAGGAAGATTTTGTTACCACCCTTACACATCAAGCTGGGTCTGATGAAGAACTTTGTCAAGGCCATTGACAAGACACAAGCAGCTTTCAAGTACCTCCGTGGAAAATTTCCAAGGTTAAGTGAAGCTAAGATAAAGGAAGGTGTCTTTGTTGGTCCTCAGATTCATGAACTTCTTCGAGATGATGCATTTGACCATGCACTGCGTGGCAAGGAAAAAACGGCATGGAAAGCCTTCCAGTTAGTGGCAATACATTTTCTCGGAAACAACAAGGCAGACAACTACAGGTTGTTGGTGGAAAACCTCCTCAAGGCATACAAAAGCCTTGGTTGCAGCATGTCACTAAAGATACATTTTTTGCACTCTCATCTAGATTTTTTTCCATCGAACTGCGGAGCAGTGAGCGACGAGCATGGTGAGCGATTTCACCAGGACATTGCAACAATGGAGAAATGCTATCAGGGCAAATGGAGCCCATCAATGCTCGCAGACTATTGCTGGACAGTGACAAGAGATGCTCCATTTAATGAATACAAGAGACAAGCCAAGAAGCGTCGAGTAGACGCTGAATAGGATTAAACTATGTACATAATAGTTTTTTGCCTTTTGTTTCATAGTACATTTTATTTATATAACCCTTTTGCTGATTTTTAAAGTGTTACATAAACAGGACAGGTGAAATATTATCACGTAAAGCAACCATAAACACATGAAAAGGCCTAGGTTTACAATTTATGATTAAAACTCTACTATCTACACAATATACATAGACATCAAATGTAAAAACTTAAATATCTTAGAAACAGTAGCCAATCAGTTGTTTTAATTGTCATATTTGAATTCAGCACATCAAAATACATAATAAATAGCACATTTTATCTCTGAAGCAGATGACTTCTCAAAAATTGTAGACCAGTGTTATTTATAATTGATATTTTTGAGTTATACCCATGCCACAGATTATATTATTATTTATTATTAGAATCATAGGTGCCGACTCCAGCCCTGGAGCACCCATGGGGAAAAATTGGTGGGTGCTCAGCACCCACCGGCAGCTCCCCGCCCAGCTCGCCTCTGCCTCCGCTCCGCCTCCTCCCCTGAGCCCGTCACGTGCCCGCTTTTCCCCCTAGCTCCCAGCGCTTGCGCCGCAAAACAGCTGTTTCGTGCGTCTGGGAGGGAGAGGGGAGGAGGGGGACGTGGCGTACTTGGGGAAGAGGCGGGGATTTGGGGAAGGAGTCCAATATGGGCAGGGAGGGGGCAGAGTTGGGGCAGGGACGTTGGGGAAGGGGTTGGAATGGGGGTGGGAAGGGGCACAGAAAGGGTGGAGTCGGGGCGGGGGGGCACGAGCACATGCCGGGGAAAGTTCGCACCTATGATTAGAATAGTTTTATTCCTGGAGGTTCCCAAGGCACACCATTGAGTGTGTACAGGGGCCAGCCAGGTGGAGGCACCGCCAATTTTAAATTCCTTTAGAAGTAAAGGGACTGCAGCAGAGGGGTGAATAGAGGATTCCCACCTATCCAACAGCACCACTGGGATACTCAGGATCTTCTTTAATGTCAACAACATCAGGCACCCAGGCACACAGATGAGTGTTGCCTGCTCGCGAGTAACCCAGGGAGGAAAGGGGGGTTACATTTAATATCTGTGTTATGATAGCATCCAGAGTGGGGCTGCAGTGTGCTATGTACAAACATATATGAAGTTATGGTCTCTGCCCTGAAAATCATATAGTCTAAAATTTTCAGTGCATTCTGATATGTCCTCACTAAAATCATCCAAACACCCTGGTTTATGTCAGTAAAATCTTGCAGTGGAGAAACTTTGCAACACCCTGATTTCTAGAGTGCAGTAATGTATCAGGGCCATGTTGTTCAGTATGCTTGTTTATCTTGGGTTCAGCTGATGTGCTACAGAAATATGTTAGACCCTTAATCCCAGTAGGAAACTGAAACTGTGAGAAAGACAGAGTCTGGCTGACCTCCTACAAGAACAAGCAGCAAATCCTGCTGAGAAACAGCAGTAGCAAAAAACATAGGGTATTACCATAGAATTGTGTCTTGGAGTATGACAACTGTTTGAAAAATGCAATGATGGAAGAAGTAACTGCTACACCCTCCCACTTCATCTGTGTTAAGCACATAACAAATGGTGTATTGAAATCTATACTGGTAATAGTGTCAATGAGGGATCAGGATTATACATGATACTTCCTCAATTTGTTATGCCTCATTAGCATTGTGGCTTATTACATAGAACTACACATTTCCCAGGCATTCCCTCCTGGGTTGTCCTGATGGATAATGGAAATAAAGAAAAGAAAGGCACGGGTGACACAGTGCTCTCACCACATTTATCAGGGGTATAGTTAGCTGGGTTAGGTATGCTTCACATTTTCTACCAGAGTCACATATTGATCTGAATTAATAGTCATGCTCATTTTGTACTTTTCTGGATAGCACCATCCACATCTGAGGCTAACAAATAGACAACCTTATTCACAAAATTTATTATGCCAAGAGAGAAAGCAGCAAATATGGTTGTTTACATCAGAAATCCAAAGCTTCCCTCAGTTTGAGCCATTCTCTGCTGCCTGTTCTCACTGGAGGCAAAATTCTATTGGTATGTAAATTTAATTGCTACAATTGGCTCTACTGATCTTGAAGTTTGTTTGTTTGTTTGTTTTTTAATAACTAAATGATTATTCTAAAGGACAGGGTTCACAGTTTTGTTGTTCGAATGGGATCAAGTTTTGTTTCTGCAGTTTGCTTTTACCATACTTAGCTGAACAAGCCAACTAATGATCTCACTTACGCATCCTAATAGTGGAAAAATATAAAACCTGTGCTCATCTACTCCCTCAACTCACACTGATTCAATGGGAATTGTACATCTAGTAAGAGGTCAGCTGCTTCAGTCTTTTATTGGGTAGAGAACATAAGAACATAACGACCATACTGGGTCAGACCAAAGGTCCATCAAGCCCAGTATCCTGTCTTCTGACAGTGGCCAATGGCAGGTGCCCCAAAGGGAATGAACAGACAGGTTATCATCAAGTGATCCATGCCCTGTCACTCAATCCCAGCTTCTAGCAAACAGAGGCTAGGGACACCATTTCTGCCCATCCTGGCTAATAGCCGTTGATGGACCTATCTTCCATGTATCTATCTAGCTCCCTTTTGAGCCCCGTTATAGTATTGGCCTTCACAACACCCTCTGGCAAGGAGTTCCAGAGGTTGACAGTGTGTTGCGTGAAAAAATACTTTCTTGTGTTTGTTTTAAACCTGCTACCTATTAATTTCATTTGGTGGCCCCTTGTTCTTGTATTATGAGAAGGAGTAAATAACACTTCCTTATTTACTTTCTCTATAGCACTCATGATTTTATAGACCTCTATCATATCCCCCCCTTAGTCGCCTCTTTTCCAAGCTGGAAAGTTCCAGTCTTATTAATCTCTCCTCATACTGAAGCTGTTAAATACCCCTAATAATTTTTGTTGCCCTTTTGTGAACCTTTTCCAATTCCAATATATCTTTTTTGAGATAGCGCGACCACATCTGCACACAGTATTCAAGGTGTGGGCATAGCATGGATTTATATAGAGGCAATATGATATTTTCTCTCTTATTATCTATCTCTTTCTTGATGATTCCCAACATTCTGTTTGCTTTTTTGACTGCCGCTTCACATTGAGTAGATGATTTCAGAGAACTATCCACAATGACTCCAAGATCTCTCTCTTGAGTGGTAGTGAGAAGCTAATAAAAGTTTTAATGTGACTAAAAAGGAGGGATGAGTAATTTGTGCCAGCTAACACTAATTATCCCGTAAGGAAGAGAATGGAATGGAGTTTTCCATTCAGCAGTCAAAGGGGATCAAAGGGCAAGAAAGGCGTGAGACCCAACCAAGAGTGGCAGGAACCAACCAAGGATGAACCAGCAAGTAATCTGCATGGGGTCTGCTAAAAAAGGAGTAGAAATAGAACAGATGTGTATGTAAAAGTGGGCAACTGTGCGCCCTCTGTGAAATCAGAGCTCAGATTGGGATGCTATTAGGTGGTATGGCATAGTGGACTGACCCTCTCTTAAGCTTCTCTTTTGTTCTCCAGAATCTCAGCTGCCCCGAAACAAGCTTTTAGTTAAGATTGTGAAGAAAATATAAATATGAAGCAAGAGTAAGCAATGCATGAATCTACAGGGAACTTGAAACCATAGCTCTTGAGAGATGTGAACTACCCCCTTCATCTCAGGGACTGTTAATTCAGATGCCCAGTGACTATTTAAATGTCAACAATTGTTGATTATTTCACTCATCATGGAGGAAAGGTGAAGGAGAGTAACAGAACTGCACACCTTACTGTGAGTAAGGCCTCATTCTGGCATCACAAGGTAGTAGAAGATACCACTTTTTTTCCCTCCAATCAAGAAGGACGCAAGTCTGAAGAGCCCATAGGCATATTTAAGCTTAGTGGAGCCAAGCTGGAGGAGCCCAGAGAGCATACAATCATATTTTGAACATCTGTACAGTCTTCTGTGAATGGCATCTCATTTCGGTGACTTGCATGGGCAAGGGTTATGGGAGGAGCTTGGAAGAGTAACCACCTTTTTCCTCCCAATTCAACCTGTCTAAAGTCATTAGAACCATTCCTAAAAACAATGAGTGGGCAAATTTTTCAAAAGCGGTCTCAGATTTTGAGTCCCCTGCTTGAGAGTCTAGAAAGACTGAAACCACCTTGAACTTTTTAGTCAATTACGCTCATGCGAAGATTAAAAACCTCTTTTGTTGTGAAGGGTACTTCAAACTCCTAATTTGTACAGGAATGTCCTGATTTTTCTAGGTGTTTGGATACTTCAACCTTCTGTTCATTTCAGTAAAACTAAATTTGGATTTTCGTGACATAATAAACTGTACTTTGTCATGGCATCAATCATGTTTCATTAATTTCTGGACAAATGATTACAGATTAAAAATGAAAAGTTTAAAAAAAGACAATTACAAATTAAGTTAAATCAGTAAATTTAGACCAGTTATAAACAAGCAAAAATCTTTTTTTGCTAGAATCATAATCCAAAGGCAATTCTAAAAGTGACAAGCATAGTATTAAATATATATCTCTATCTTTTTAACCTTTATACAGACAGCAGGAGCACTGCGAGCTAAATTTGCATTTCATAGCTGGAAACAAAACCATCCCACACAGACATGATAAATCATCAGAAGAACAATGAGATGCCCTGACACATGCATATGTTTTTTCTAAAATCACACAAAATGAAAATATGAGAGGCAACTCAATCTCCATTTCAAAGGCTTATTGGCCATAACTAAGCCTTTCTGCATCAAGAGCAATCTCACTGAAATTTGAACAACTCATTCATTTCCATCAGTGATTTCCTGCTTCTTTATTGACAATTAGCTGCCCTAGTTTTTAAACAAAACTGTTCTCAGTTACATAGGTGCAACAGGGGCACAGGTTATTTTCCAGTGATAACTTAACCAAAGCCAAAAAAAGGTCACTGTTCTAGCAAATATACTGCATAGTTTAATTCTATTGACTTTCCCGAAGATACACCAAGGATAAATCTCTTTATCTTTTAAGTAGAATTGGTTGGGAATTTTCCATCGGAATGACTTTCCAACAAAAAATGCAGTTTCCACGATAATAAAGTTCTCCACTGAAAATGTTGACTTGCTGATTTTGGGGGGTGGGAGTGCGGAGATGAGAAAATTAAAATGAAATATTTCATTTTGGGTTGGTTTGAGTCAAATAGAAATATTTCATTCCTTTAACTGACCCTAAATATTTTGGTTTTGAATCAGTTCAACATAATTTTAAACTGCATTTCCCTATCAGTCCATTGCCTTTTGGGAGTTGTAGTTCCAGCCACCATGGGCCCTTCTGATTAAATGCCTCCAAATTTTAGTGGTGGTGGAGGGGAGTTGAAATTCAAAGATGGAGCTTCACTCTCTACTTTGGACCATCTCAAGTGTGCAGCATTATGCTAATATGGTCTTTTCATATGTGAAGGCCTGATCCTGCAAATACTTTCTATCAAGAGTGCTTGCTACCCTGAATAGTCCCACTTGGTTCAACTGGACTATAATTTTTTGTCATTTCAAGGGACTAATCACTAGTAAATACTACATCTGGAAATTAGTGTTTGTAACAGCAGACCCGTAGGTAGTTAAACACTTACAAATCAAATAAAAAACACACTTAAAAAAAGTAGCTCTTTAGTTTGTCAGGTTGATGAGAGGAACAGAGTCACCAGGAATTAATCTCCAGTGCACCTGAAGAAATCCTATTCATGCTTTTTTTTATAAAGAGATGTGAGAACTTTTTTTCACATCGACATGCAGCTCCATCCATATCTAGCACTAGCTTTTAATTCATTATTCTGCAACTGAGAGAAACAGAGTAGCAATGGTATGAGATATGCCAGCCACCCCAGATTAGCTGTAGGAAAATGCTATTTCAGCCCAGACCTTTCACTTTGCAGTAGATTTGAAACTTCCAGAGAATTAGGTTAGCAGGTGAAATAGAAAATTTCAGTCCTTAAGCCCGTCCAGATACCTTCCTCTGGCAGTTTACAGTGAAAATGTGGGTCTGTTACATGGCATGCTGTCATACCCCAGTATATTGGTCACTTTTATCACAGAACGTCTTCATTCTGAATGAAATTCTTCCATTATAGTAAGCACCGTGGAAGGCTGAATGCACGAAAAGTTTACTTTCATGTAAATTCTCCTGGGTAAGGCTGCTATGGAGAGGATGAATTAGGAGACTTCACAGCCCCTGCACAGTGGAGTTGGGCTGCTTGCTAGCTCTACACAGGTCAGTTCAGAGGAGGGACTAGAGGTGGGCTGGTAGCAATGTGAGCAGTGAGCCTGTGACTATGCAGATCCAGTGACCAGAAGTTCCTGTGTAGGAGGTGTGCAGTGGTGGTGGTCCTCATCCCAGCCTAAAACAGTGCTGGATTTATGGTTGAACAGAGGTTATAGAGTGGATTCTGTCCTCCTAACCTTAGTATACTTTCCCTGAATAAGGCCTCCATAATGTATTTGGGCACTGTGTCAGGGTTGCCAACTTTCTAATTGCACACCCCTGCCCGGCCCCGTCCCTGAGGCCCCACCCCTTCCCTGCCCCTTCTCCGAGGCCCTGCCCCTGCTTCCTCCATCCCCCCTCCCTCCGTCGCTCTGTCTCCCCTACCCTCACTCACTTTCACCCAGCTGGGGCAGGGGGTTGGAGTGTGGACAGGGGTGAGGGCTTCGGCTGGGGGTGCGGGCTCTGGGATGGGGCCAGGGATGAGGGGTTTGAGGTGAAGGAGGGGGCTCAGGGCTGGGGCAGGGGTTGGGGACTCCAGGGGAGAGTTTGGGTGAGGGAGAGGGCTCAGGTCAGGGGGTTGGGGTACAGGAGGGGGCGTGGGGTATGGGCTTCGGGAGGGAGTTTGGGTGCGGGAGGGGGCTCAGGACTGGGGCAGGAGGTTGGGGTGCAGGATGCGGTGAGGGGTGCCGGCTCCGGCCATATGACATTTACCTCAGGTGGCTCCCCGAAGCAGCCAGCATGTCTGGCTCCTAGGCAGAGGGGCCAGAGGGCTCTGCGTGCTGCCCACACCCACAGGCACACACCCTCTCCCCCCTCCCCCCGCAGCTCCCATGGGCCAGGAACCCCACGGTGCTGCCGACTGGACTTTTAGCAGCCTGGTCAGCACCGGTCAAAAACCAAATGCCTGGCAACCCTACACTGTGAACTTCATCCAATAAAAGGAGAAACTGAAATTTTACACTGGAAATATTGATGGTGGAATATTTTATATTTTATATATATTTTATATATATTTATATATTTAATTTGGATATTAATTGTGGAACTTTTGAGTTCAGGAAAACAGGCTTTCTATCGCCCTCCTAAAGTATGGAGATTTAAAATTAAAACAAAACTTAATTTCCTGTGAGTTTGCAACAATTCATGCTAATTTTATATAATTACACCTCTACCCTGATATAACGCAACCCGATATAACACAAATTTGGATATAACACGGTAAAGCAGCGCTCCGGGGGGGGGGGGGGCTGCACACTCCGGTGGATCAAAGCAAGTACGATATAACGCGGGTTCACCTATAATGCGGTAAAATTTTTTGGCTCCCGAGGACAGCGTTATATAGAGGTAGAGATATAGAATCATAGAATATCAGGGTTGGAAGGGACCTCAGAAGGTCATCTAGTCCAACCCCTGCTCAAAGCAGGACCAATTCCCAACTAAATCATCCCAGCCAGGGCTTTGTCAAGCCTGACCTTAAAAACCTCTAAGGAAGGAGATTCCACCACCTCCCTAGGTAACCCATTCCAGTGCTTCACCGCCTTCCTAGTGAAAAAGTTTTTCCTAAGATCCAACCTAAACCTCCACAACTGCAACTTGAGACCATTACTCCTTGTTCTGTCATCAGGTATCACTGAGAACAGTCTAGATCTATCCTCTTTGGAACCCCCTTTCAGGTAGTTGAAAGCAGCTATCAAATCCCCCCTCATTCTTCTCTTCTGCAGACTAAACAATCCCAATTCCCTCAGCCTCTCCTCATAAGTCATGTGCTCCAGCCCTAATCATTTTTGTTGCCCTCCGCTGGACTCTTTCCAATTTTTCCACATCCTTCTTGTAAGTGTATATATAAACTTCATGCAAATTTTCCCTCAGGCTTTTCCATGGCCCAATGCAGGCTTGTCTTTCCTCCCTTTTATTTAGCTAATTGGGGACTTTCATTTACTGAACTATATAAATGGAGTTTCGGTTTATCCAAATTCATTATGAATTGATTCCACTGTACAATTAATTTTCATTTTAACTATGAGTGAGGAGTGCACAGTGAAATTTTCACCTGAATCGTTTCTATGTCAGTCCAAAAGGCTTAACTACAATGCTTGCAGCAGAGAAACGGCCTGATTCTAGGCTCTCCTGACTTATTTCAATTAGTTACCATAGTACAATCCCTCAGTGAACATTTCTGATCTTCAAGGTGTTGCATTTGCAAGAGAATGATAGAGTCAAGAGGAGGTATCTCTGCTAGCCAGATTAAAGAAATTAATTAGACTGCATAAATTTTTTAGTACTTAAAAAAACAAGAAGTGGGTGTTAGTTCTGTGTCATGCTATGAAACGTCAACACGGTGACCCCTTTTAATTATTTTCTTGATTCACAGAACTCCCAGATCTACAAGAATTCCTGTGTTTCACAGGGACAATGGAAAAGACAAAAGATGACACCACAGCTTGCTATTTATAAAGAAAAAGAACTAATGAGATTTAGGTGTTCTTTGAAAAATATAACCTCAGAGGAAGAGAGGAATGAAATTTGCTCAGATTTAGGGATGAACGTGAAGTTTATCCTATTACCTGTGGATAATAGGTGCATCAGTTGCAACTGAAACCGGACATGAGCTCTTTCTCTTTCCTTATTCAGAGCCAGTTTCTGAAGAAAAATTGAGACTGGTTGGTTGCCATTTTAGAAGAGAATTGCCTAAGGCCTCTGTATAGGGTGTCAATAAAATGTAGTAATCCTATTTCTTTTAGGGCTAATAATGCCCTTTTACAAAGCAGAGCTGTTCTGAGGAGAGGTGGGAAGCTCACTGCACAAGCACTAGTCTCAGGTGACATTAAACCTTTGTATTGCCTGCAGGGGGAAGATGTTAAACACACTGGACAGCTGGACTTTCATGGGGGCAGAAAATTGGCCTTGGCCTCAAACATTTCTCATATAGGGACCATGAATGCCTAAGCCAGCATTAACTAGTATCCTCCTATTGAACATCTCAAGGCCCCCAACATAGGACACCAGACAACCATCAGATATTCACTGTGACTACTAGAAGTAGGCATTAAGACTGCAAACGTTTGGGGATATTGAATTTCACAGCTAAAAGCCAGCTGCAAATTTTAGCACCAGATCTGGATCCATTTTTGAACTTTCCCAAACTTTGGTTCCCATGACCAATTCACTGAGCTCACCTGTCCCACCAATACATTTTATAAAAGTTAATTAAAAATGAAGCAAAAAGATTTCTGCTACATTGTGGCCTCAATTTCCTGTTTACATATGCTTTAACCAGGCAAAATTCCCATTGACCTCAATGACACTTTTGTCTGAGAAAGGACTGCAGGATAGGGGCCCTTACATAGGAAGTTCCAACTTACAGTAAAAATTCTAAAACCACTGAAGATTTAGTTTGAACTTAATATTGGAAATGCCTAGGAACCAAAGCTAGAGTAAATATTCATTGGGAATGGCCTGAGGGCAAAATTATTCTGTTAGTCTACTACTAATAGAACTATTCCTCCACTGGATCCCCTATGTACAGTTAAATATAGATACTAAGCTTTAAGTCATATTTAGTGTAATTCAAGACTCTTTATGTTTCTGCATGACAATCTTTTGATCTACTATACCATATTTCTGCCCAGTACCTTCTTTAAATTTCACTATACCTGAAACAATGGCAATTTTAACTGTCTGGTTTCTAGTTTATTTGTTAAAGTAAACTGACTGCCCCACAATCGAATACCTCACTAATTAAAATATTAGTTGGTGGAAAAATCAATGTTTAAAATACTATTTTCCCCTAATTTTTGTCTCCAGCAGGCAGGGAGATTTTCTACTGTAACATTAATTTGTATGGTTAAAAATAGCAAAATTATAACCTATACTGACATTTACTTTACAATCCTTTCTACTCTTTTTTCTTCTTTTAACAGCTTGTGTTATAATTGTGGGGGAAGAGGGCAAGAGAGACACTTGGGAGTATGCAGTTGGATATAATAACTACCCAGCTAGAATAAGTGAATGCATTGCACTTTGCTTCATGCACCCCAAGTGTAAATTATTATACAATAACACAGCGTATTATACCCTGTTACTTCAGCATAATAAAGTGAATGGGGTGTGATGTGATCCCAAATTAAGGCCCCTATCCTGCAAATATTTGTGACATGAGTTTCTTTTCTTCCACATGGAATTCCGTTAAGTTCAATAGGAATACTCCCATGAATAAAATTATTCATGGCCCAAACCACAAGATATTTAGCACATGCCTGACTTGAAGTCAGTGGGACTTCTTACATGGCACATGGTTAAGTAAATTGCTGAATCAGAGTCCACGTGTATGGGTGCCTGCAGGATCAGCACAAAATTCACCAATTGACCTGATACTACCCTGGTGTTGCTGCAGCTCAGCCTTTCTATGGCCAGATGAACAATGCAACCAGTGCTGTAGATGTGTGTTTAAGTGTGTCTACTCTGTAATCATGGCGTGCGATTGCATACATACCCAAGTTAACTTTAATCTAGCAGTGGATACTGGAGCAGGGAAGCTGTGGCAGCCTGGGCTTCAACAAGCATGCCTGGAACCCCGGGTAACTACTTGGGCAGCTAGCCCACGCTGAACCCCCTGCTGCTGTGGTTTCACTGCTCTGGTACTTGAGCTAGCTAGATTAAAGCTTTGAGTTCATTAAGAGCCATACCCAATGTGCCTCAAGTCACCTGGTAGTACTGTTAGTTTCCAGCAGCTGATGTGAAGTATAATATCAGATTCCAGGTAAAGCATCAGATTGTAATTAACACACACACACATACATACACACACACAAAATGGTATGCGAATGCAATACATTATTTTTAAACACAGGTTTGCTTTGAACAAGTTGCTGCTTAGGCTGTTGCTGGTTGAGGTCCTAGTGTTTGTGGAGTGTTTCAGAGAAAGAAATTCATAAAGAAATATGGAAAGGAAAGTTAAATTGTTTCTTTATTTTTTACTTTAGTTGTTGCAATTTTGTTTTTCTTGCTGAGTTTCCCCACGTCATGCTCCCTCCCCCCTGGATTGGGAAGAGGAATGTTGTAGAGTTAATACATCAACTTTGCACCATCCCAGGATTTCTTTTACGCAATGTGAATAACAAGTGCGGCAGTTAAGAAGGCTTTCTGGCTGCTTTGTATTGCTATAGTGGCAAAAAGCAGCCAAAGCGTAAGTGAGGATTAGGGTCATAAAGACTGTATTTTAAGGCATAAACATAACAGAGGCAGCATGGTCTAGTGGACAGGGCACCAGACTGTGACACAGGACAACTGAATTCTACTTCCAGCTCCTGCCACTGACACACTGTATGATCCTGGTCAAGTCACTTCATGCTGCCTTTTGTCTGTCTTGTCTATTTATTGTTAACTTGTCAGGACAGGACGTTCTCATACTTCAGTGTACATTACCTAGCACAATGGGGCCCCTGTCTTGGCTGAGGGGTTCTTATAATATCAATAATTAATATGACAGATTTCAGATGTTTTAACATCAACTCTGCATTTCTCACTTTTCAGTGCTCAATTCTTCAACACTAATGTGGTATCAGTGTTAGTTTTTTGCACAGAATTATTGAATAAGGTTGACTGGCATAGTGAAAGGGATAGTAAAGATACATTTGACAGATGTATGACTCTTAAAAAAAGTTTCAGTTCATTAGGAGTCAGATCTTCTCCCCATTGCAGTGAGCTGCAAAACTCCCATTTTCTTCAGTAGCGCCGGATGAAGCACTATGCTAGTTTACGGAAATAATCACACACAAACAAAAACAGAATAAGACTGATGTGGGGGCTTCTGGAAGTACTAAAAGCGTCAAGGAAAAACTAAGTGTGTGTGATATGATCCCTATAAAAACACAAATATAAGAGGATAAAAAAAGATGGAAGCAAAGCTTAAAGGATGCCAGGATTAGGACTGTCAACATTGGTAATAGAAATTATGATAAATTATTCAGAGCAGGGAAGACAATAGGGCCAAAATGTTGAAACTTCGGTACATAAATTAACGCACCTAAATAAATATTCTGATTTTTTTCAAAGGGCTGGAGCACCTGACTTGCCCACTGATGTCAAATAGTAGGCCACCAACTTTGTAAATTTTGGCCATCAGGGGCCTGGTTTTCAGAAGTGCTGAGCACCCAACATTCTAGTTGGAGTCAATGGTACCTGTAGGTTTTTATTACATCTAAAACCAAGCTTCATTCCTCTCAGAATTATTGAAAGGAACGTGGCGACTCAGACATAAGAGAGAGCCGAACAAAGTTTCTTTCCTCATTTCTTATGAGAAATAATATGCCACAATGGAAAGTCTATAGAAGAGACCAGCAGAAAGCTAAAGATTTTAATAATTACAGCTGTATTCCACTGTATTTATTACACACACACAACCCTACATTAAAAGAACATCATTAATAGTGTAGAGTCAAGCGTTCAAAAGTTAGGAAATACCAGAATTAAGGTTGCCTGTGCAACCTTATTTTGGCCCCCTTGTGTGTATGCATTATGATATAGTCTTTAATTACATACTATTTTTTCACAGACCCCCTGCCTCATTCAGTGCACAAAATGGACTGAATGGGTGAGAAAAACAAAGGGAAGGGGGGGGGGAGGCGAGTTCCTGCCCAAATTGAAGTCACTGTCAAAGAGGAAGGGTTCATTCAGCTTTCCAGGATTTTACCCTGAAATATTATTAACTGCTTGTATGCTGCAGCAGATTTCAGAAGTGGCATTCTTTTAAGTGTCAGAGTTTCATTTCCAGGTTGGCACTTCAGTAGTGACAGACCAGGATCATGGGGTATGCCCCATCTGGTATGTTGTGCAGCACTGAAGCAGGTAATAGATGAAATCAGAAGGGAGGAGTGGTAAAAACAAATCCATCTTGTAAAGGGTGAATCGTGTCTGACAAAGCTGGTGGCATTTTTTGAAAAGGAGATAATGCAGTGAGCAGACAGGGTGAAATCCTGGACATAATCTGTTTGGATTATGAAGATTAAAAGGCATTTGACAGAGTTCTGCATACTACATAAGGTCAGAAGCACAGGACAGAAAGCACTGCCCTTGAGTGGATGCAAAACTGGGTTAGGTGACCAAAGGCAGACTTCACTGGTTGGAAGTTATGAGATAATAAAACAAAGAAAGGTAAGGACTAGAGTACTGCAGGAATTTGTATTGAGTTGACACTTTTCATTCTACACATTATTTGTCTGGACCTCTAGAAAAGACACTACAGAGAATAATCCAGCACTGGGCCCCACAAGATGGACAAGATGACCTCATAGCTCTTTGGGGCACGAACCATATATTTGTTCTGGGTTTGTATTGTGTCTGACACTATGGGGTCAGGATCCATGACTGGGGCTCCTAGATGCTACTGCAATACAAATAAATAATAATAGGATCCTCTCTATTTTTAATTTCTCTGGGCCACATCTTTAAGTATTTGTTCAATTCTTACTCAGGCAAAACTTCCATCACAGCCAATGAGCCTAAGGTATTTAGTCAGGCTTGACTCAGTCTGAGTGGCCTCCGGATTTTGCCTCATTAGTGTTACAGATGCTCGACAGTTTCTCAGAAACTGGACCTACCACAGTTTTGCCTGTGTAAGGGTAAGGTCTAGATTCTTGAAGGTACTTAAGCACCCAACTCTTACTGAAATCAATGGGAATCAGGCATTAAATACCCTGAGGATCTGGGCCTATGTAAAACAGAGTAAGAACTTTAGGACTTGACTCAAGAATTCTAAACAATAGTATCAAACCATCAGCAGAAGGTATGGCTGCTGTCCAAAAGCAAAAACAGTGAGGATACATACATAAACCAAGACAAAGAATGAAATTCTAATAAACATTGTTCAAGACCTCTTTAAGGAATTTGCAATGAACTACATTTAGAATATGACTAATTTTTTGGTCACTGTGCACTAGAAATGGCAATTAGGTGATAGAAAGGGACCAAGACGGATAAAAAGAGCTAGTGGTGGGAGTGCTAAAAAATATGTTGAAAGTGGAAAAACTAGGATTGTCTAGATTGGGGAATAGAAGCTTATGAGAGGCTATGACAGACACAAGATGTAGAGATATAGTTATGTGAGACCAAATCCTTCTCTCTGTTACACTAGTGCAATTCCATTGAAGTCAGGCGGTCTACATGGGCTTGGTCTAAAGAGGTGCTGAGCACTCACAACTCCAACTGAAGTCAATGGAAGCTGCAGGTGCTCAGCCCTGCTGAGAATCAGGCCCTAGGGATCTAAATAAGGTAAGAATAATAATTAAGAAAGATTCTTCTTAACTGTAGCTAACCTCAATTAATATTTCCTTGCTTCTCTTAAGATAAAAGAGTCTGTACCTTCCTGCTTCTCCTCTTTTAGGGAACATGTATAAGGCTCAGATTGGGTCTAGAGAAGAAGCAGAACTAAGAGGCTATAAGAAACTCACACTTCTCTTAAACTTTTACTCAGGGAGATTGGGTCACTGGAATCCATTCAGCTTTTCCCTTACTCTGTGGGACTCTACATTCTCTTATGGTGAGGAGAGCAGACAAAGTCAGAAGGTGCTCCACAGGGCTGCCCCATGGATGGAGGGCTACTTGTCTTAGTGGATGGGGGTGACATTAAGGTGACTATTTTCAAAATCAAAATCCAGCACAGTTTTCTGGCAACATTTTTTAGGGTTGTTAAATACTTGGGAGCTCTGCATTCTGATTGTTCTATTTCAGACAACGGAAAAGATGAAAGAAGGCTGAACTCTGCCTCTTTTCCTCACCTCATTCCTCCCTGTAGTTTTGGTGATCTTAGAAAGGAGGGAAGCAAGAGACAGGCACTGCTAGGCAACCACCCCCCTCCTTTCCCAAGCCCTACAAAGGACCAGAGCAGATATGCTTGGTGCAAAATATATACTCACTACACGGTGAGAGTGAAACAGGTGTACAAAATATTTCATTTTCTAGTTACGAAAAACCAAAATGTTTTGATTAAATGGAAAACTGGGACATTGTGGGTGTCCCAAAAGAAGTTCTTGTATGAAAAATCGGGACATATTACTCTTTAGGTAACACACCTTTGATGGTCTAGGTATATCACAGGGTAAGGTAGCCCACAGAGGGATTAGATGTCTCACAGAGGGACGAAGGGAGGGGAAGTGAATGAGTGTTTCAGTTCAGGGAGTCCCCATCTGAACATCCCCTAGAGTAGAGAATTGTAGCACACGCCATTTCATGTACATTTGTTGAGTTAGATGTTCTGCTCCATAAGCCTAAGGTTCAAAAATGAATGCCAGCTCCCGAGTAAGACAAAAGGGTCTTCAGAGATAGTTAACCAACTATCAGTTACTGACAGGGATCCAAAGGATATCCAGTCAGGAAGAGCGCACTCATTTTCTTGGTAAAGTTGTATGACATTGTACATTTATCCAGTACAGGTACTTTATTGGGGGAGGAGGGGCGAGTTCCAAGCATCAGGTATAGGCCATTGCAGGAGGAAGAATAGCAGATTTGGTGGACTACTGGACACAGAACAAAGCCTATAGCCAAGATTTTCAAAAGTGGGTGCTTAAATTTAGGCTCCTAATTGGCCCCATACCAATATTTTCAAAAACAGGAGCCTAAAGTAAGGCTCCAAAAATCAATATGTAGGCACCTATATAATTTTCCAAAGTGCTGAGCACCCAAAATGTCCCATTGAGTACAGCCATTTTGTAAATCAGACTAATTATGAGGGACTTAGCACTCTAACTTTAGGCACCCATGTTTTTAAAATCTAGGCCTTTATTTCTATGTTGGGGTGGGTGCATATTTTATCATTTTTCCCTTATGTCTCTAGCAACAAGAAAAAAAGATTGTTCCCAAATCATCTCAGTGATAACTATGTATAGCTCTAAACATTACAAGGGCATGATTCAAAGATCCAAACAACCTTTTGGGTCGAGAACGAACATTACAAATACATTTTTGCTCTTTTTAGAAATAAAAAGAATCTGTGTATATTACACTCCGCCTGAGACTTGGGCTGCTGCTGGTTTGCTTTTCATCATGTTCATGCTTATTCTCATTGTTATTGTATTGCTTTCATCTTCAATAAACAGAATATTTTTTTTATAAAACAGCTTCTTGTATCTGCAATTCAAGATTCCCTGTGACTCGGCATAATTCAAAGAACTCTAGTCTAAGTTACTGACCTACCTCAGATCTGCTTGCTTGCTTTCTGGTTGCTGCTTGCATTTTTCAGTGGTAAGAAAGTGACAGTAATATATATAACCTGGGTTGGCATGTAGCTTTTTCATTCTGCTCTTATAGTTGGACTGCCAAACAGTGAGTGACAGGAAGAAAACAAAGCTAACGAAGGCTAGAAGGAAAAATTGCATGACATGAAGAAATAAGAAATGAAATACGATAAAATTCAGGCAAGAATTTAACAAAAAAAAAATCCTAAAAAGAATGACAGGATTTGATTTTGCAGTGCTGGCTTACAGCGAGGTAATTGTCTGGAGAGGAAACCAACTGAAGCAGATACACCTGAGAGAGAGAGAGAGAGAGTGTGTGTGTGTGTGTGTGTGTGTGTGTGTCAGTCAGTCAAAGAGGAGGAACCTGAAGGAAATAAAAGGACCCCTCAAGGATGATAGAATTTTGTGCTTTTAACCCCTCAGTCAGACATGTATGTAACAGAAACGTTTCCATTTCTCTCTTTTGCTTTTAAAAGAAGAGAGAGATGCTCAACAGTATGAGCAGACTAGTGGTTTGAGCACTGATCTATGAGCCAGGAACTTCTGATCCCAGCTCTGCTACAGATCCCTTCTATGGCCTTTTACGAATCACACAGGGCCTGACCTTGTAATTCTCTTTTAGGCAAAACTCGCATGGATCTTTTCAGCAGAATGGGCAATGAAATGGTTTGGTTTGGTGAAACAGGTCAGGTAGGTGGAAAGGAGCTGTTGTTATATTTCCATAATTGAACTTCTTCTTAAAAAATGTTTTTAAAGCACCAGGTGTTAAAAAACTGTCATTTTTTTAGCAGCAGCTAACATATCATGGTAGTCCTGTGATGAGGCAAGAGACTCCTTCATTATGTTCAATAGAATTCCTCTTCCATAATTCCAGAAGGCTGTGTGTCGTAGGTGAAGGTAATCAAATCTGGTATTCTGTAGTCAGGGACTCCATCCTCTTCCTGTACTTCAATGGAGATCATTCTTTGTGGATGCACCTAAGCTGCTGAGCAAGCAGGAACTTTCATAACTCACCATGCTTACAACAAATGTGAAGATCAATCCAGCTACTGTGGTTTGTGCCCAGCCCTAGTCTAGGCGCACAGTGGGCACAAAAAATCCTCAATCCCTGCATGCACTTTGTGAAAAGAAGTCCATATATCCTTCTTTCAAAAATATAACAGAGCCAAAGAATTCCTACATCTCTGTTCAATTTATATGAAACAATTTTGCTGTCTCAGAAACCACTGCACAATAATCATGGGTAAATGTTGGCTTTTTAATGGCTACCACTATATGTATTTTCCCCCCATTATTTCCTGTAGATTCTATACCATTTATGCATATGGATATAAAAATAAAAGTAATCTTTCTGTTTCTCTTACAGATATCCAAGCAAAGTTGCAAGAAGCCAATTAGCTTTGTATTATCCTAAGCTTTATTGGCAGCAGAAAGCCTGAATCACAAGAACATTTGGTTCTCTGGAATTTGGATCTCATAGGCGAAAACCAATGCCAGCACTAACCAGAGCAACTGCCAGTTGTTCTTCAAAGCTACAGCAGCAGCAATTACAAATTAAGGATCAATGTCAGATTCTTATTATGAGAGATACAGACTCAGAGGTGGGTAAAGCATCTGGTCCTAGGTCAGTAGGGTAGGTGGCTGAGACTACTAGTCAGCCAATCTTTAAAGACAGAAGTAGGATGCTTCGAGGAAAACTCGAGGTCCTAAAGAGGAGATGACAACTGACGGAGCACTTGGGGATGGGAGAGCGCCTTGGGAAAGACAGAGTTCCAGGACTTCACCTTAGCTGGAGACTCAAATTCTACAGAACTCATTTCTATGGATTGTGAACTTCCAAATGAATCAGCATGACTGCTAAAGTGTCAGCCCCTACAAATGAACCCAGCAGAGTCTGGTTCATGTAATCCTTACTAACTGAACCCTGCTGGGTTTGGTCCACTTTGGTGATGCCAAGTACTGCTGTAGAGTGAAGCTGATCCAAATTGATCTGATACTTCTGTAACCCTTCTTCCAGGTGGCGCCAGCAGCAACGAGGGCCGGGTTCAGTATCTAGGGGTTCCTTTTCAACAATACAACACAAAACCAGCTCAAGCCCCCAGCCAGTGACCTGGGACAATTACACACCTCCCCCGGGCACCTCTAAGAGGCAATACTTCCCCTCTCACAAGCACAGAGTCTAAGTATAGCAAAAACTTTTAATAAAAGGAAGGAATTAACTCAGCATTAATTTGGGTAAACACCACAACTAGGGTTCATAAACACAAACCATGAGCAAAAGACCCACCCCCAAGTAAGTTGAGCAGCGTCCTTTTCCTCTCAGGATCTTAAGTCCAGCAACCCAAAAGTCCCTTTAATGTGCCCATCCCTTCTCTGTATCCCACTCACAGTTGCTGTCCTTGGCCAGTGCAGCTCCAGAGTTACAATGTTCATCCGCAGAGTTCACCTCCCATCCTGTGTGGAAGGCCGGGGCAGGAGGTAAGGAGGCACCTTACACACTACACTGCTTGGGCACTTGCTCGTCGCCCCAACGGCCGATTGCCGCGCCTGTGCAGGGCTCTGCTCTGGCCCTCTCCACCAGCTTCTCTGCTGGTCACGCCTCTCTGCCAGCTGCACTGCTAGCCGCTTGCTGCACCTCTCCCCAGTCTCCCTGGGGAAATTTGGGGGAAATTGCAGTTTGTATAATGGCTGTACACCTGTTAGAAGATTGGTGCCAGGGGATGAATATTGACCCTAAGAACTGTCTTCTGGTGACAGGGCTACCAGAGGCGGTCGATGAAGGCTCAATAGAATCTATTTTAAGGGCAGCCACTGAATGCCTGAGTAAGTACAAAATGCGTGGGCGCATGTTCATGATGGAGGAGGAGACTTTCGCAGTACTGTGTGAGCTGCCAGTGGCTGTGGACCTTTTACCCTTCTTTTCAAACAAGAATTAATTAGACCCACCTATAGAGGATGAAACTGCTGAGGATGTTGCAGTACCTGAAACACTAAATAGTTCTAATTGTCAGGACCTCCTCAGATTTACTCTCTGAGTAATACTGAGATCTCCTAGGGTACAGAAAAGTACTGCATAAGGAAATTCCTTCATGTCCATAAACTTGAAAGGCTAGATTGTGACTAGTCCTCACATGGGTACAAGTGGAATCCAAGATGCAAAGAGCTTCGTATTCCAACCAGTTCCCTACTCACAAGGCCTGTCCTCTCTGCTAGCCACCACAAAGGGGATGAATTCTTCCCTTCCTCTTCACTGCTGCCCCATGGCAACCTCAAGAGCTGGCCAGCTGTGAAGAGGGGCGCACTCTACTACTTCCTAATAGTTGGAGCATCATGTGCACTGCTTGGAGCTCCAACAGGAAGTTTGCCTCACTGAGACACAATCCTTCCCAGAGTTGTTCCCAGAAGTGCCTTCACGGAATATAAATGAGCAGGGTTCCTTGCAATTTTTGTGTCATCATTGTATTCTAAGGACCTTTCATCCTTGGTCCACTGACTCCCTCCATGGCCTTAGGCAACTCATATAACCTCTGTGCCTCATCTATAAAATGGGGATAATAGTGCTGACCCACTCACAGAGATGCTGTGAGGATTCATTAATGAATGTATGTAACGTGCTTTGAAGATGAAAAGCTCCCTAAGTTCTAAGAGTTATTAATCATTTATTGTTGTTGTTCCCTCAAATAGCATATATTTCAAAGACACAATGATTTTCTTTTGTCTAATTCCTTCTTCACTAGGCACCACTGAGACTATCCCGGCAAACAAAAACTGTTTCAGTTTTGCAGATGAATACAGATTTGGGGAGGCTTTGCTTATCCATTCTTTCATGCTGGGTTATCTTGAATGATTTCCAAGGAGCCCCAGTGCCTCCACAGAGTGGCTCTCTAAATCTCCACTCCAACAGAACAGCAAGCCAGGCCACCAGAATGGAACAGAGAGCGGAAGAAGCATTCCATTTCCCAAATACAGTAATTGATTTAGCAGCAGTTTAAAACAATGTTGAGCATTGTCAAGGATGTTCCTTTGTGGCACTAAATCAAGTTCCTCAAGATGGATTACATGCTACCCACATACTATCTAAAAATCTCAAGGGCTGTTTATTGTTCGGCAATTTATGATAGCCTTGTTAGAGGACTGCATATGAGGCATCTCTGGAGTGTGAGAAGAAACAGAGACAAATAGCATACAAACTATATTGAACAATTCATTACATTATATTGTGGAAGCCTAAGTACAGCATACAGATAACCCTTTTATGTGTGCTGCCTTATTGAACAATAATCACTCTGTAATGTTTCAGATATTTAAATCATATTTATAATAACACATTTTAATGCAACATCCCTCATAAAGTTCTCAAGGTATTTTACAGGATGCATAAAGCATGGAAAAATACAAAATTTTAAAATGCAGATTCACCTACCGCAGGGCCCTTGAGCCAATCTAATGAGGTAGATATACAAAAGCCTAAGCTGACAGTTTAACTATTTAAGTAGTGTATATAATAATTCAAACACATTTTAAGATATCCTTAGTTATAAACCCATTCTTTAACTAAATATTTGGGCTAGGTTGCATAAGTGCTTATTTTCAGTTTACAGTTATGGCCAGAAACAGGGACACTTTTTGGTTCCTTATTTAGAATCTTTCCCTTAAAAGCTTTCAGGGTCCCCAGCTTAAAGATAAATTATTGCTTTTTTTATCTCCATTGCAGAATGTGTTCTATAATAATACTTTGGCACTGTGGACCAAGAAACATGGTCCAGTAGATGGGTTACAGGACTTAGAGCCAGGAGACCTTAGTTCTGACCCTACTAGTGACTTAATATATTGGCCAGGGAGCTTCACTTCTCTGTGCCTCAGTTTCACCATTTATAAAAATAGGGATAATTATATTTGTGTACCTTTATATGGGTCTTTGATATCTACGGATGGAACATGTTACATTAGTTCGCCTTTAGTATTATTACTATTGTGAACGCTGGGGAAAAAATGGAAGGCTATAGAGCAGAGGTGGGCAAACTACAGCCCGCAGGCACATCCGGCCCACGGGACCATCCTGCTCGGCCCTTGTGCTCCCGGCCGGGGAGGCTAGCCCCCAGCCCCTCCCCTGCTGTCCCCCCTCACCCACAGCCACGCCACTGTACAGGCAGCGCTCTGGGCAACGGATCGGTGTGCTCCTGCTGAGCAGAGCGGCAGCGTGTCTAGCTCTGGCCGGGTGGCGCGGCTGCCAGACATGCTGCGCTGAGCGGCATGGTAAGGGGGCCGGGGCCGGGGGGTTGGATAAGGGCCGGTGGGCTCCGGGGGGCAGGCAGGGGACAGGGAGCAGGGGGGGTTGGATAAGGGGCAGGGAACAGGGGGCGGTTGGTTGGGGCGGAGGTTCGGGGGGATGGTCAGGGGACGGGGAACGGGGGGGTTGGATAGGCATGCGGTCCCGGGGGGCCTTTCAGGGGGCGGGGGTGTGGATAGGGGTCGGGACAGTCAGGGGACAGGGAGCAGGGGGGGTTGGATAGGGGGTGGGGCCCTGGGGGGCGGTTAGGGACAGGGGGTCCTCAGAGGGGGTGGTTAGGGGACAAGAAGCAGGGGGGTTGGATGGGCTGGAGGTTCTGAGGGGGGAAGTCAGGGGGCTGGAAGTGGGAGGGGGTGGATAGGGGGTGGGGGCAAGCTTGTTTGGGGAGGCACAGACTTCCCTACCCGGCCCTTCATACAGTTTTGCAACTCCAATGTGGCCCTCGGGCCAAAAAGTTTGCCCACCCCTGCTATAGAGATTGGTAATGGGATACAGAGCTTTCATTTCTGTAAGTCACTGGCTTAACCCAGGGCCCCCATTCACGAAAGCACTAGCCTAAATCCATCCCTATTCAAGACAGCACTTAAGGATGACTATCTGAGTCAGGGACCAGATTGGAACCATCTGATCCGTGACTTGTGTGAAATGAAATTGTGATCTCATCTCTCTTCACAATGTACTAGTGTCTATAGTTCACTTGGTAGGCTCCTGGTTATGGGCCCCAATCTTTTTTTCTATTTGTCATAGCAGGAAAGGAAAGTGACTGCAATAGGTAAGGTTGAAATGCTGCTGCTATTATAATCCACCCTCCCCTTTTCATTTGCTAATAACTTTTTCAAAGGAGCTGACATTTTCCATGCTGGCTTTTCCCTCAAAGGTGACTTTTTTTTTAATGTTTCAGCTGAATGTGTTCAGTTTTGAGTCTTGCAGATTTTTTATAAGATCATAATTAATACATGGGCCCATATGTTCCAATCATAAATGGTTTGGGTGCATAAGGCAACAACAGTTGTATGGACTTTTTTCAAACTTGGCTTGTTTTGTAGATCTGATTAAGTTCTAAGTAGCAATTCAAGCTTGTGTTAAATTGGGACTGATTGTTTCTCTAGACAGCTGGCATTCTTTTGCCACCCAGTCTTCAGAGACAGGATCCCACACTGAGGGCAGGCTCTTCTGCAGTGGTGCCATGATGAAACCATCATTATGTTGAGGTGAAGACTGAGGTCAAATTTGGATTCACAAAACTTTGAAACGTTGAAAGTGAACCCCACCTTATTCAGGTTTTTTTATACCTAGAAAATTGTAGTTTGTCCCCATTTTCCTTGCTTACTAATAGATGTGATGCTGTAGATGACATTTCCATCAGGTAAAGTATTATACCGACCACACGTGTGCGTTTTGCTATTTGAGGATTACAAGAGGATACCTCAATAATTGTATTCAAGATAACTAAGTGGAAAGAAAGACACATGGGAGCTACAGCCACTGTAGGAATTAAGAAGAAGGATAAAAATGAGTATGGGAAAGAGGGGTTATTATCCAACCAATAAAGGTTTGGGGATCCAAGCACATAAAAGGTTTGGGAATTGGAGGAGTTTCAGCTAATTCTTTTTTTACACTGTTTTGTTCTTTTTTGCCAACCATTTTCCCCTTGAGAGAAGATGAAGGAAGCCAAGAAACTCTTGGGAGCTACAGTTTCTGGCTAATGCTTCTGCAGAAGAGCGTCCTCTACTGGCTGTTTTCTCACCTGGCGAATCAGTGGTGAAAGCAGTAGCCAAGAGCTGTGGGTGAGGAGAACTAGTTGTTTTAAGCTTTTTGTACGTATACACTGAGAAGAAGGTTTTCTTTAAAAAGATGCTTGTGAAACTTCCATCAAATGCAGGCAACAGAGAAAGAGCGTAAGAAAGAACAGACTTTTCTCATACCCATTGCCGGTATGAAGCAACGGATGCCTGTGTCCGTGTTGGCTTTTAAGAGTAGCACGAATTTGCCCATGCTTAAGAAACTGGCTGTTCTCATTACACAGTGAATGTGCGATGCTGTTTTATAGCCAGAGGTGGATAACAAGACTGCATTTGTGTGTGTGTGCGTGCGTGTGTGTGTGTGAAATAGAAGGTACAGTTGGAAATAAAATAAAGGGCATCAGTCATGAAGGGAGACAGATTACAAAGACATTCTCAGATGACTTTCCACATCATTTCACTGACACTTCTCCATCTCCAACTGAGTCAAAAAAAATATTGTTATTCTGGATACTAACCTATATTTGGCTTCCTCTTACACTTTTTTTTTTTTGCATGATGTTGTTGTCGCTCTTCCTGTCTAGTCATAATTTTCACCAAAAACAACATGTGAGGATGAGTTTTACTTAGTATATACCCTGTGGTTTAAGCACATGGTTCATTATATTGCTGCTAGCAGTCAGAGACTGCCAGCCTTACCTAATGGAATAACAGATAGAGAGCAAGAATAACAGCTCCCTTGTCTTTTAGTCTATTAATAGTGGAACCATTAATATTGCAAGATGACTGGTAATAAGAATATTTTTAAGGGTGAGAGGGGATCTTGACAATAACTGAACTTGTATTGGTAAAAGGATTGTTACAGCATAAATTAAATGCTTTGGGAAATACTTTGTTTACTGGACAGACATATTGCTAGCCATTGTTGTTTTTATTATTATGCTATTCTTTTTTAATGTTTAGTCACTTTTTGCCCCTTAGCATCTGTGTCCAAGAAATACATGGGAACTTCTGACCTCAGAATATATTTATATAATATCACAAAGCTTTTCCATGGCAACAGGCCTTGTCAAGCTGTCCCAATCACCGTAATGACAGATTTCAGAGCAGTTCCCAAACAAATAGGATTCTAATAGGGAAATGAAATAAAAATAAATGCTTTTCAGAAGTGACATGTAATTCTGAACACCTGTGCACTTTTCTTTCTACGCGGAGGTAGGGCAGGCATGGAAGAGTTAAGAACTGATCCTGCACTGAAGTCAGTTGTAGTTTCCATTGACTCCAATAGGATTAGGATCAGGGGCAGGGACCTTATAGTCTCAAAACAATTAAAAATTAGGGCTTGATCTTGCATCCTTTACTCACATGACTAAACCTAGCTCCTCTAAATCAATGGCACTACTCATGTAAGGTTTGTAGGATTGGGCTCTTTTGAAGAGGGAATGGTGGCTTGCAAGTTTTCATTGGCCCTGGTTGCTGATCATTTGTGCACCCAAATTCCCAAACAAAGTCAAGGAATGTAGGATCTGGGCACCTTGGTAAGGAATCAACTAACTGTTGGCCAGACCATCCTTGCTCACACTGAGACGTATTCTACTCCCCAGAGTCCCACTGAAGTTGGTGGAACTATCTACAGGAGTAAGGACTACTCACTACTTCTACTGATGTCCCCATGTGAAACTTTGGGAAAGATTTTACGTAGAAATCTGTGAACTGTAGCTATGTTTTTGGAGGAGTGGAGGATTTCCTCTCTCCTCCCCTTCCTTGTTTTTCTCTTGCATTAAAAGAGGATCGCTCTTTCTTAGGGGTTCTTTAATATATCTATCTGTCTAGGTTCTTATATGGTCCCCATCACCACAACATCTGAGCATCTCATCTACTGAATGCTCATCTGAAGTCAAATGATCTTCTATTTGTCATATCCTAACTGCCAAACACCTAACTGTGATACTCTTTTATCCTATGCATCCGAAGAAGTGGGCTGTAGTCCACGAAAGCTTATGCTCTAATAAATTTGTTAGTCTCTAAGGTGCCACAAGTACTCCTTTTCTTTTTGCGGATACAGACTAACACGGCTGCTACTCTGAAACCTGTCTTTTATCCTTACCTACTATACATCTTTGTTCTTATTTCTTCCTAATACCTTCCTTCCCACAATGCTCTCCAATACTCCCTACCTCTCATTTACATTCCTTCAGTTATGTGGCCCCCGATACATTAAACAATCTTCAGGACTTTGGCCATCTTGTGTCCTTCTCACTGTGGCCTCTCCAAAAACTCTCCTTAAAACACACCTCTTCCAGTAACCTACCCTCCCTTCTTTTCATCATTTATAACCCTGTCCCTCTGCTTCTCTTGAAGCATTGTCCAATATCTGGGGGGAGGGAAGGTTGGTTTATTATAAGCAAACCAAGCAATGCCACCTGTAGTTAAAGTTGCCTAGCATTTACCTTCATAAGATCATGTTTTCAGTTGCTTATAGCTTATCACGTTGCCAAACTTAAACGATTTGGGCTAAAATTTCCATGGCAGGTGTCTGTGGCTGAATTTTTCTGGAAAGATTCTACAAGAATGGTTCAGACATTTTTGAGAATAAGATTACAGAAAAATACCTTGTTTTGCCCATATTAAAAACATTCTTACAACCATTTTGTTGAAAAGCTCTACCATGTCCATGCTTGCAATCTGGTACGAAGTCCACTGGTGTTGCCTGGGATGTGCTGTCTGCCACCTGTGGTGAAAATTTGCCCAATTCAGGCCAAGTTATAAGCCTCTTAAAAATCTCAGTTTTCAGACACTCAATAGAGACTTGTTAGAGTTTGGCAGTTAAATTTTCTAAAGATTTCATCTATACTGAACATGCTTAAGACAAATTGCTCCTCCTATCAGCCAGGGTCACTGTGGTGCAGGACACTGGAATGGAAAGCAAGTAGACTGTCTTTCCTGTGCTCTCAATACCCCCCTACAACTGCCCAGGCCTCAAGGAGGAGCAGTAGTAAGTGACCTGACTGGAATGTGGAAGGGTAAGAAATGAGTTGTGGGAGATAAGGAGAGAGGAGGTTGCAGTGCTAGAAGATGAAGGAGAGAAATTAAGGTTGCACAGGATGTGACAGATTGACAGGTATGTTGGGGTCAAATTGTAAACTTCATTTTGTTTTGTGAACACCATTTTAATTGTAAACTTCATGTATGAGGCTTGTCCCAAAGATATATAGTCAAAGACCCCAGTTCTGCAAACACTTGTGGGCAGTCCCAGTTGTGGGCAGTCCCAGTTAATGGAACAACTCACATGAGTTATGCATGTGCAAAACTGTCTGCAGGATTTGGGCCTAAATTAAGACAAGTTGCAACAAGTGGGTGTAACAAACAAATGGAGGCAGGGAGGGAGGGACAAGGAAAACAGTGAAGGGAACATATGGTTACGTGGGCTGCCTAAAATTAAAGATGTTACAGACAGGATTTTAGGATCAGGTGGGGGAACAGGATGCCACTGAGACTTGAAAGGTGAGTATCTTGTTCCCATTTATGCAAATGCCCCTTTATATTGCTCTGACAGAGTAGAGCAGGGGTGGCCAACCTGAGCCTGAGAAGGAGCCGGAGGTTACCAATGTACATTGGCGAAGAGCCACAGTAATACATCAACAGCTCCCCATCAGCTCCACCCCTAGTCCCCAGCACCTCCCTCTCCCCCCTCATGCCTCCCTTTGCATGCGCAGGAGGCTCTGGTGGGTAGGGGGTAGGGCACAGCACATTCGGGGGCAGGGCCTGGGGCAGAGCAGGGGGTTGAGCAGTGAGTACTTCCTGGCACATTGAAAAGTTGGTGTCTGTAGTTCCAGCCCCAGAGTCAGCACCTATGCAAGGAGCTGCATATTAACCTCTGAAGAGCCACAGGTTGGCCACCCGTGGAGTAGAGGGACCTTACGCTGGATATAACTGACACTGCCAGTGGTGAAAGGGGCCGTAATGTGAGAATCAGTCCTACAGCACGTTTGGGGGGAAAAAGTCTTTTGTCAATTAAAAAACCCAGAAAGAAAGAAAGATTTCTTTATTTGCACAGAGACAGAGTTTTCTCTAACTAGAAAAATTTTCAAAGTTTTCCATGAGGCACTGGATATGCTGTATGTAGAGTAAAAGAAAACAACAGCTAGTAATGTTTGGTCAGAGAAATAGCCATATCTGAAGAGAGACAAATTGGTTGCCAAAAACTACTGTGTATACATGGCAGAGGTTAAAATAGCTTGGACGGCTTTGCTTCTGAGGCTGCTCCCTTTTATAACGTGATTTATTAGTCATGTTCTATCCATTTAGCATTTCCCTAAAAGTGAAACAGACATCACCACATTAGGATCTGAGAGCAAAAAAGGATAATTAACTAAAACAACTAAAATGCTTCCACAATTATTTTTCAAAGGGCTTATTAAAGGATTTGTGTTTCTTAAAGCACAATCAAAGCCTTTTATTATGAAGTCATTTCTTTTCTTAAAAAACAACACAAAAAGCTTCACTGTGGGTCAGCTTCTCATTCCATTGAGGTCAGCTCCTCATTTTAGAGAGCTCCGTGGAGGGATATATTCTCTGTGCTTGCATCTCTGGACACAAGTGGGGCCAAACAACTCAGTTTGAATTAGGGAATAAGCCTCATGGAGAAAGAGGTTTTGTGAACCTCTGGAACTATTTGCATTCCACAAACTTACTTCAAGTTCATAAACCCTGTAACTTGTTTTCTTTTTAAGAGTGAGTCAATTACAAAACAACAACAACAACAAAACCCAACCAACAAACAAAAATACACGTAAGAAATTATTGCAGCATTCTGCATAATTGCTTCATTGGAATTTTTCTGTCTCCTCTGTCCTTCCCTCCCTCCCCCCCCCCCCAACCTATCCTAAACATTATTAGGTTCATATTCTGTTTAAGTTTGATTCAGAGCTTTGAATCCACAGTATTCAAGTGAGTTCCAAATTAGGCAAAACAAGTTCTCCCACCCCTGTGTAAATGGTCATATGCCTTCCCCTTGCAGCTGGGTGTTTTGGCTCTGGCTGTGGGATAGCATGTGAAATCCAGCTTCCAATTCTTCATGTTCAGCTATCAAACAGCTAATCCCATATCTAGGGCTAGGTTATTTTCAGAATAATTAATAATTTTGCACTTGTTTAAACACATTTGACTCGAGGATCTCAAAGTGCTTTCAAATGTATTGATTAAACCGCTGAGATATTATGGTAAGCAAAAGCATGAACCCCATTTTACAGATGGCAAGACTGAGACACAGAGGGGTTATGTAATTTGCCCAAGGTCACACAGCAAGTCATAGTCAGCAGCTGTATTAGTTCCTGGGTTTCCTGACTTCTACCATTACATGATTATTCTGCAGTCTATTCTTAGTTCAAGGTAACTTGCTACTACTGGCAAACAGATTTTGCTCCTATGGTTTCCCTCCCAATGAGAATACACAGAACAGCAATCTAATTCTAACAGGGACAATCATCTGTTTGTGCTAGAATACCAAAGTCAGAATAGTTAATCCAAAAGATTGTTTCACAGTGGATTATTTCAGACACTGTTTCCAAAAAATGTTCTATATCACACATAAGTCAAAGTTCATGTAACTCCATTGATGGACCCTCTAGCTGTCCAGTTATGTTTATTGTCACCAGTAGGTTAGCTTCCAAAAGGGACTGGAGCACTTTGTGGCATGTTGCATGCATGTCAGTGAAGAGAAAAGAATATGACACAACTGATGTCTCATCAATTGAGGTGGCTTGTGCACTTCACATACTCCACCTAAGGGGCGGAATATCTTTTCTGCCTGACAGGGCCTTCATTTCAACAAATTTCAAGAAAGTAGAAACCACGTTTGCGGTGCTGTGAGCTAAAAATTCTGGGTTTTCACCAGGCCAAGCAGTCTTTCGGAGATCCATTCATGTAGGACATCATTTTTGTATCCTTCTTTGGAACATGGAAGAATCTGAAGAAGCTACATTTTCATGCTTACCTCTCATTTTGCCTTTAGGGAACCAGGGCAGAGTATAGTAACTCAGGTGCTAAGTCACTGGATGACCCAATCTCTATTATTAAATTTTTTTGTATTGCAGTAGCACGTAAGCATCCCAGTCATGGATAAAAGGGCTGTGGATAGGCATTGTACAAACACATAACAAAAAGACAGTTCCTCCTACCCTAAAGAGCTTACAATCTAGCTGTACAACTATCTAGATGCCTATATTGCTCCACCTGCACAGTTTCAGAGGCAGAGAGGGATCAGTGACATAGAGAGTTTGTGACAGAGCCAGGCATTGAACCCAGGTTTCTCACCAGAGTCGTAAGCACAAGACTCTCCTTCCTCCCCATCTGTGAAGAGTCTCCCTGTAAGCAGAAAGCTCCTATAATCAAATAAGGGTGAATGGGCTTGTAACCCTTGCAAATAAAATCCAAATGTTGCAGAATTTGCTCATGGTGATTTAATGGTGCCATTATTCCCTGTAGGTGTTCTGAACAAGTGTCACAAAATGGAGGTAGGGGACACTGTGCTGTTGGAAGTGACATCATTCAGCTGAGACATAAAACCAGGCCCTGACTATCTGGGGTCATTAAAGATCCTATGTCACTTTTTTTTTTTTTGGCAAAGGTAGAGGCAGAGTTAGCCCCAGAGCCCTAGCCAATTCCACTTTGGATTATTGTGTTCTCCCTACCTAAATTTCCCCAGCAACTTGGCCAGATCCTATACTCATTACTCCCTGCCCTAAATTATTGTGCACTACTAAAGTGTCTCCAATAAAAGTCAACCTTTGCCTACAGTACAGTTGTGTGTTAGACGATATATCACAATGATTCCCTTTTCTAAACAGATAGAATTTATGCAGCATCCTAGCTACTATCATGGAAAAACAGGGGATTAAAGTAACAGCGCTCTGGTACCTCTCACCAGGACTGGGAGAGTGCTGCTTCTCCTTCTACTTGGCTGGTGAGGTGGCATCTGAAGCCGGAATGAACAGCAGGAGCCGGTGCCTGGCTGAGAAGTGGATTGAGCGGCACTGCACAGTGTCCCAGCAGCACAGGGTCAGTTCTAGAGCGGGACAGGAGGGAGAGGACAGTTCCCTCAATTTTTAGCTTGGGGTAGCCAACAATGTCCGCCTCCTGTATCGCCCAGGTTTGGCCTGGCTAGGATGGTGATTGGTTAGGAGCACTCAGCCAAACCTCCTCCCTCTGCAAGCCTCCCACGGCAGCCTCCCGCCAGCAGGGGCTGCTCTGTCCGGTTGCTGGGCAGGCAGCCGGGTCTCCCTTCTGCAGCCCCAGCCCCTGGCCTGCCCTGCTGACCCAGAGGGTCTGAGTTTGAGGGAGGCAGGAACCTGGCCGGGCAAGCAGGGCCCTGAGCCGGTTATAGGCAGCCGCTGATCTCCGACCCATGAGCAGCAGCAGCTGCTTCCTCCACCGCTTTGGGAGACAGGTACAGCAGGGGCAGACACTGGGTGACTGAGCAAGCCGGGGGTGAGGTGGAGTCGGTGGGGTGGCGTGGGAAGGGAAGGAGCCCTGGGAAGAACGGGAGGGGGGAACCTTGGTCAGGGGTTGATCCTATGTGGGGATGGGGTGAGAGGCACCTGCAGGGAGATTGGCGGGATGGGTACAATTACTGCTCAGCGAGGGGGGAGTAGGGATACCGAGGAGCACTTTGGTCCCAGGGATGGAGTGATTGTTTTGAGGGTTCTTACAAAGGAAAGCAGGACATTTGGGAGGGAGATATCTGGGGTGTGGAGAAGCTGGGATAGGACAAGAAGGAAGTGGGGTGGATGTGTGTGTGGGGGGAGAGCTGCAAAGAGGGACATTTCGGGGAGAAGATGGGGTTCGGGGGAGATGAGGAATATTGCTGGTGGTGGCGAGGCATGAGGCAGAAATGAGGGGTGTGGAATTTGGAGGATGGAACTTGTGTTGCTGGGAGCCTCCTGGATGTTTCATGACACTAGGTGTGGGGGAGATGTTTGTCTCCCTCGCCCACCTTTGGAGATAAAATTGCTTCACTGTGTCCCAGTGTGAGACCTTTTGCAGAGATAAGGGCTAAGTGCAAAGTTCCAATCTGGTTCAAAACTCCCAATGTTCAGGGAAGTTCAGACCTGCGTTTTTGGTTCCGCCCAAACTGAGCTTCTGGGCTTGGACAAGAAGAACAAGCTACCACCAGACTCAAAGGGCGTGGGGATCAGAGCTTTGGTCTGAGTACATTTCTACACAACCATGATATTACATACCGCTTCCTGCTCTGACCTTGTTATAGAGAACAATTTATCCCTGCCTTCTTAATGGACCTTGTCCTAGTCTCATTGAAGTCAATGTGGTTTTTTTGCTAGGGAGTTTGTAGGGAAAGACTATTGGTGTGTACTGATGGAGTGTCTGTCTCTTTTGACTGTGACTCTTTTCTTGTGCCGCCCTCTGGCTCTGTGAGTACAGGGGATTCCTTCTGGACTGCTATGAACCTGGCAGAGGGTCTCCTCTGTTACTGTTATACATGCATATTCCTGTTGTTGCCTAACCTGGGATGTACTGTATGTCTGTTTCCCATCTGGCTTCAGTAGGAGCAGGAGCAGATCCTATAACGTTTTCAAGCATTCGCCAATAGGAGATACAGGCGAGTCTCATCTTACGCGGGGGTTCCGTTCCGCGGTTAGCGCGTAAAGCGAAAACCGCATATAGTCAAAATTACATTGAGTTCAATGGCACACGGAATCGCTCACACTACAGGTACAGTATTAAAATTGTTATTTTTCTCTTTTTTTTTGTTTTTTGTTTGTTTTTGTCGACCGCGTAAAGCTGATATCACGCATGTTAAATGCACGTAAGATGCGACAGACCTGAATACTGCACTGAGATTAACTGTAAAATGTATGTCAGCATTGGCAGGAGGAATTACAAAGTAACTTAGTGTGTTGTTGTATATCAAAGGGATATAGGCTGGATATATATTTATATATATGTTTTACTATAGAATTCCCACATATTAGTTCTCTGTATTGACATTTCCTTTGCTCGTGCTTCATAAAAATGGAATTGTTCTGTTTTCTTGTGTTGTGCCAGTTTTCTATAAATACAGGAATTGGGTAGTTGTCACTATAGCTATTTGATAAAACTCAAAAATAGGTAAACAATGAGTAGGAATGCAGTTGGGTTATTAAAATTCAAAAAACAAACAAAAAATATATCTGCCTATTATCCTTTTGATGAATCTGGCCTCATGCCTCAAAATCTCTACCAGTGTCAGCTGGCAGAAGAGGAATGTTTTTGAATACTGCCCAATGTGCATAGCACTGAACTGGAAATGCTAGTCAGTAACAGCCCATTACCATTATCCAGATGAGAAGCAAATTAAGCATGGAAACGCTGTGCTAAAATAATGTAAAGGTTGAAATGCAAAGCAGCAAAAGCAAGAAAAATTTGAGCTGACACTCAAATTTTGTGCCCAGGTCTCAAAGCATATCCCTTTTTACATTACATCACGGTACTCATGAAATCTGACAGAGAACGGCGATGCTACAGTGTCCAGGCACAATCAGGCTGAATTAAACGGGTTAAGATAAGGAGTTCCATGCTTACCTTGGCTGATAATTTAAATGATTGTATCTTAAATCTTAGGAATCCATTACAAATTATGAGTTTCAGGGGAAATTTGCCCCTCTACAGAGGTAATAAACCTATGTCTTATTTATATCCTAAAAATAGGGTTTAAGTGAGATGTAAATGTTGCATAGGTCTTGTGTTCACCCTCTGCGTAGGGATTAATTTTATCCTTAATCCTGACCAAGGAGGACCAAAAAGTACCCTTAGCTTGAAGGTGAGGTGAATTTTGACTGAGTATAGTCTTCAGAATGGGGACCAAAATATATGAAATACTTCATTTACCCTTGAAATGGAAGCTCCTTAGGACTCTAACATGGCAGACAAGACACAACCAAACTACCAGACAGTTTGGGACAGAAAGTTAAGGGTATGTCTACACTACGGGATTAATCCGAATTTACAGAATTCGAATTTTGGAAACAGATTGTATAAAGTCGAATGTATGTGGCCACACTAAGCACATTAATTCGGCGGTGTGCGTCCATGTACCGGGGCTAGCGTCGATTTCCAGAGCGTTGCACTGTGGGTAGTTATCCCATAGCTATCCCATAGTTCCCGCAGTCTCCCCCACCCATTGGAATTCTAGGTTGAGATCCCAGTGCCTGATGGGGCAGAAAACATTGTCGCAGGTGGTTCTGGGTACAGCCTCAACCCTCCCTCCATGAAAGCAACGGCAGACAACCATTTCGCGCTTTTTTTCCTGGGTGAACACAGCAGACGCCATACCACGGCAAGCCTGGAGCCAAGACAGCAGTCATGAACATTGTAAACCCTTGCGCATTATCGTGCAGTTTATGCTGAACCAGGACCAGAAAAACGAGGCAAGGAGGAGGCGGCTACGGCAGCGCGGCGACGAGAGTGATGAGGACATGGACACGGACACAGAATTCTCTCAAACCGCGGGTCCCGGCGCTTTGGAGATCATGTTGTTGATGGGGCAGGTTCTATCTGTGGAATGCCGATTCTGGGCCCGGGAAACAAGCACAGACTGGTGGGACCGCATAGTGTTGCAGGTGTGGGACGATTCCCAGTAGCTGCGAAATTTTCGCATGCGTAAGGGCACTTTCATGGAACTTCGTGATTTGCTTTCCCCTGCCGTGAAGCGCCAGAATACCAGGATGAGAGCAGCCCTCACAGTTGAGAAGCGAGTGGCGATAGCCCTGTGGAAGCTTGCAACGCCAGACAGCTACCGGTAAGTCGGGAATCAATTTGGAGTGGGCAAATCTACTGTGGGGCTGCTGTCATGCAAGTAGCCAAAGCAATCACTGAGCTGCTGCTACCAAAGGTAGTTACTCTGGGAAATGTGCAGGTCATAGTAGATGGCTTTGCTGCAATGTCTTGGCTTCTGCGCCCTCCTTTCCCACATACCAAGCAAAGCCCCGTTGAGTGCTGCGGTTTTCCTGTTAACCTTCAGCAGCAGAAAACAAACTACCCCCCCCATCCAATTCTCTGGGATGATTGCTTTATCCCTCCCCCCACCACGTGGCTGGTATACCACGTGGCTGGTATCAGGGAAGATCCCTGCTAGCCACACATGAAAAGCTCAGTGCCAATCCCCTCCCCCGCCCCCGTGCTTGGCTTACTACAGGGAAGGATTTCTTTTCAGCCACAGGCAAACAGCCCGGTAGGAACGGCCACCTCTGTCCCATTAATTAAATTTCCATATTTCAACCAGGTTACCATGAGCGATATCACTCTCCTGAGGATTACACAGCGAGATAAAGAACGAGATGTTGCTTGAATGCCAGCAAACACCGGGGCCATACACTGCCAGGCTTTGTCATGCAATGATACCAGATTACTTGCTACTAGCATGGCGTGGTCAAGTGTCCTACCATGGAGGACGAAATAAGGCTGCACTGCCCAGAAACCTTCTGCAAAGGCTTTTGGAGTACGTCCAGGAGAGCTTCATGGAGATGTCCCTGGAGGATTTCCACTCCATCCCCAGACACGTTAACAGACTTTTCCAGTAGCTGTACTGGCCGCGAATGCATCCCAAGTCCTCAGGGCAAATTAATCATTAACAAACGCTTGCTTTTAAACCATGTTTTATATTTTAAAAGGTAAACTCACCTGAGGTCCCTTTCATGGGGTCATGGTCTTGGATACTGGCTTGGAAGGGTACTTCAGTCAGGCTGAGAAAAAGATCCTGGCTGTTGGGCAGAATGGAGTGCTGGGTGCTCTCCGCAAGCTCGTCCTCCTCCTCCTCTTCCCCGTCCACAGAATCCTCAGGTATGGTTGATGAGATTATCCCCGTCTTGGAATCCACGGTCAGAGGTGGGGTAGTGGTGGCGCCCCCCCCCCCCCCAGAATTGCACGCAGCTCAGCATAGAAGCGGCATGTCTGCGGCTCTGACCCGGAGCGACCGTTTGCCTCCTTTGTTTTCTGATAGACTTGTCTGAGCTCCTTGACTTTCACATGGCACTGCTCTGAGTCCCTATTGTGGCCTCTCTCCATCATGCCCTTGGAGATTTTTTCAAAAGTTTTGGGATTTTGTCTTTTCGAACGAAGTTCTGCTAGCACTGAATCCTCTCCCCATATAGCGATCAGATCCAGTACCTCCCGTACGGTCCATGCTGGTGCTCTTTTTCGATTATTGGCCTGCATGGTTACCTGTGCTGATGAGCTCTCTGTGGTCACCTGTGCTCTCCTGTGTTGGGCAAACAGGAAGTGAAATTCAAATGTTCGCGGGGCTTTTCCTGTCTACCTGGCCAGTGCATCCAAGTTCAGATTGCTGTCCAGAGCGGTCACAATGGTGCACTGTGGGATAGCTCCCGGAGGTCAATACCATCGAATTGCGGCCACACTAACCCTAATTCGAAATGACAATATCGATTTCGGCGCTACTCCGCTTGTCGGGGAGGAGTACAGAAATCGATTTTAAGAGCCCTTTATTTAGAAAAAATGGCTTCGTTGTGTGGATGGGTGCAGAGTTAATTCGATTTAACGCTGCTAAATTCGAATTAAACTCATAGTGTAGACCAGGCCTAAGGAGAATACTTTATTCAACTGAAACTTCACAGGGAATTCAGGCAGAATGTAAATGTCTAATTTACAGTTAGTTAGGACACAGGGTTTAACACTCCTACCCTTAAAAAACTGAAAGTGTTGCGAGATTTTTAAAGATGGCAGGGCTGCAAGATCTTGATTTTAATTTGTATCCAAAAGATGGCACCTGCAGACAAAGGAATGGTTTATATCTTAACTTCGATGTTATTTTAAATTAATTTTGTAAATTTCATTTGCTTTGTTTTTTAACAGTAATAGTGAAAGATAATGCTGGACATAGAAAAATTGTACATATTTAGAAAGTTAAATATTTAAATTTATGTAATACATGAATGATATAAAAATAGCATCTTACACTGCAGCGTCAATTGTGAAGCAGTTTAAATTTTTTATTTTTACTTGCTTACTGATAGTAGGTATTTGTGATGGATGTGACATAGGATTTGTGTACATATACAGCCCTGAATCAGAAGCTACTACACCGATGGGAGAGCTTCTCCCATCTGCATAGTTAGCTACTGCCTCGCGCAGAGATGGACTATATCGATGGGAAAAGCCTTCCCAGCAACATAGCGCTGTCTACACCGGGGGTTGGGTCGGTATAAATACATTGCTCAGGGGTGTGGATTTTTCACACCCTTGAGCAACGTAATTGTACCGATGTAAGTACGTAGTGTTCACCTGGCCTCAGAATGTTCAACTAGGTGCTTGCTGAGCCTTATTGGAATCTTTTTGAGCATAGCTGGGGTCTGCTTTCTTGTGACAGTTCTGGTGTTTCCACTTCCAGTGAGAATCAGGAAATGCAGAGGTTCACAAAAATACAGACAGTTGGACTGAGATCAGAATCAGGACCGATGCAAATCAGAATAACTCCAATGAAATCAATGGTATACAACTGTATTTGTCCCATACTGTTTCTTTCTATAATTTTGCAATATGGGAAGGGCACGGTGGCGCCTGATACTTGCTCTGTGGATTGCATTGCCCTGTTGAGAACCCTGGAGCTAGACTCTTGACACTTGGTACATTAAGGGCCCCCAACAAGCAAGATTCCAAATTTCAGTGGTGAACTTTCAATCATATGTCATTTTTATCTGATATTGGATGTTTCAAGTGCCCTTTTAGGTGCTGCAGGAGTAACAATAGTTATACAAAGAAAAATAATATCTTCTAAGGGCTGGTCAAGTAAGGCATGAGGCCTCCTGTTTAAAGAAATGAAAGTTATTTGAGGTCCCCAGTTCTGTTTGTTGGACTTTGGCCACAAATGCTTCTGTAAGTATGTTTATCAGGTGGGTGATTTTAAAAATGTTATTGTTTAATGTTGACATCTGTAATAGGCAATAGACCAAATTCTCAGCTGATCTAAATTGGCATAGCCCAATTGAAGTCAATGAGCTCTATTTATACCAGCTGAGGATCTGACCCCATGGATCTTTTCATGAGCAGCTAAATTTTATTGGAGCTTGTTGGATCATAGGCTAACACTAAAATGTTAGCGATTAAATGTTATGAGGAAAGTAGCCAAAGCCCCTATGCTGCCAGTCTAGCATTGCCACCATTTTTACAGAGGCACAGGAAATATATAGGTTCTTGTGATCCATTAATATGGTCTGTCTATTATCTTTACAGTGTTTTAAGTTTAGTTAAATTACTACATTCCATTTTTCTACCACTTTGAAAAATAAGCAGTTTTACTAAGAGGCTGAATATCTGAATAAGGAATTAATGATTCACGTAAAAGCATGAAAATCTGCACATCTATGAATAAGCGGTTTTATGCTGTTTAGGTTCTTATATTTTGCCTGTCACCATGGTATATGAGTCCCCTGATAATTGATTATTCAGTTCAAGCATCTCTCTATTGATTGATCACTGGCCAGTCTCTTCAGTTGAAAGAATTAAACCAAATAATATCATAGCATTTAAAAGTTGGTACCTGCCAAAGGCAAATGAGTGCATCACAGTCATTGTCATTGATACTCATGTCCATTGAAAGGGCAGGCTAGTCTGCATGCATGGGTGTGTGTGTGTGTGTGTGCATAACTATGTATTACAGGCTTGCAAAATTGTCATGAAATAGTTACAAGTCTAAGCACAAAATCTAGTCATCCACCTCTACTGTGATGATTGACGATAATGAAAAAACTAATGATATTCTACTCGCCTGTCAAAAAAATTACTTGTCCAGAGATAGGGTGATTGGTATTTTGCAAGGCACGTGTTTGTGTGTATTAACTTATTTTATTTTTATTGTGAAAATTGCAGTAAGAAAGAGGTCCAAATCTTGGTCCCATTAAAGGTAATAGGAGTTTTGCCATTGGCTTTTCAACAGGGTCAGGCTTGGCCGAGAATGTGGTTTTTTTAAACAACAAAAAACTTCCCAAAGTCCGTAAAATTTGACTGCTTCAAAACCCTAGAAACTTCCATACAAGGTCAATGTTAGTGGGTTCACCTATGGCAAGTAAAGGAAGTGTTAATGTGAAGAAATATTAGAATATGCGATAAATCTAAACAAAAAAGACAGACAACATAACAAATGACAACACATCACTGTGCAAGATGAGAATCAATGCAACTATTTTACATGACAGATTTTCTATTCAGACTAAATATATTCTGTCTAGAGCATATTGTGTATTGCATTGACATCATTTTGCCTTTATTCACATACTGTGGTAATGCCATCAACTGCATATAGACTTCCATTGACAGCATTTTGCCTTTCCTCAAATCATAACATTGTCTACACAGACATCCGTTGACATTGTTTTGCCTCTGTTTGCTCTATAGACTTGCAGTGACATTGTCTGTCATTTTATTATGTTTTATCTCAGTAGAGTTCTATGGAATTTTAAATTATTTTTAAAAAGTTTTATTCAGTTTCCTAAGTGTATTATCAGCATACACTGATGTGTGTTCTGTATTGAAGAATCGTTTAACTTCAGCCTGTTGGGTTTCCTTAACACATTCTTAAATTATAAGTAAGCACATACACAGATTCCAGTGAGTTTAGAGATCAGTACGAGAGTCCCAGTTCCAGACAATTGTGTCTAATAGCTCACAGACTGCTCTTCTGTCTATCTCTGTCATCAGGTGAATTACCATACTTAAGCACAGGTGCATGCTAGGAGAATTACTTAAGCACAGTTGCGTGCTTTGATATTAATTGCAACAGTACTGTTAATGTGCCTGGATCTTCTAGCCAACAGGAAAATAGTTGCTCAGTGAGCCCCTGTTCTGCAAAGGCATCTGCAAGTGAAGAGTCCCTTTGGTTTCATTGTGATTCCATGTGAGAGTAAGAGTCGCTGCTTGTAGAGCCTTTTGTATGTTCAAGGTCCTGGACGCCAGCTTAGCCCACATATGCTTGCTTACTGAAAACCCCTTAGAAATTGCAATAAAATAATATGGTACAGCACTTATCTAACAATGCTTTTTCCCCATCAGCCAGATCAAACCCACTAAGCTAAATATTTGTTTTAAATCCTTAGAAAACTAAAAGAAATCAAAATATAAGATTCTTAACGCTACCTGCTGCCTTGGAAGAAATTTTTGTCCAGATCTGCACTAGAGTGCTTTTTGTTGCTATACCATACCAGTAAAGCACTTCTAGTGGGGATGCAGTTTATACTGACAAAAGAGCAGTTTTGCTAGTATAATTATCTATGCTAGAGGCTTTTGTTGGTGCAGCTGTATTGGTCAGGGATCTCACCCTGACTGACCTAGCTATCCTGGCAAAAATGTGAGGTGTAGATCTGGCCTCTGTATACTACCACTACAAAATGACTAGTCTAGGGAAGGTAATGGGATTGACACTGTTCTCACTTCATTTTCTACTAATATAATATGGTTGACTTCAGTTGAGTTACTTTATGTACATTGGTGTTAGTGAAATTGGAATTTGTCACTCTGATCTTGAATTTTGAGTAGGATATTCAGCGTCCTGGGTTCTATTCCTGGCTTTTACATCTGACTTATTGAATTAGCCTGGGCTGGTCGCCTAACCTCTCTGTCCTTCCATTTTGCCATCTCTTAAATGGGCATAATAATACTTTACTGCCTACCTCAAGGAGTGCTGCAAGATATAATTAATGTTTATAAAAAGCTTTAAGATCATTGAATGAAATTTGCTATTATACTGTAAATGTGAATTACTATTACTACTAGGAGATGTTTGTTCTTTGCGAGTCTTGTGTGTCTATAGGCAAAAAAAGAACTCTAATGGTTTTGTTCTGGTGTTTTCTAAAATTTTACAGTGCATACATGTTATCCTGTAGCCTTGTTTTTTAGGCAGGTGAATTCTTCCAGAGTTAAAATGCCATTTACCTGTGGGTTCTATATTTTTATTGTGGTCATCCTCTTGAATTCCACACTGAAGCTATAGCCCATCTAAGCAGCAACTGTATGATTTGTGTGTGCATGCCTTTTTTCACTCCTCGGCTTGGTGAAAAAACTCACAGCAAAGAAAATGAAATGTGCCTTGTCTACTTTCAAGATTTGGTAAATGTAAGATTGCAGCATTAGGGCCTACTTCTTGTTTTAATAAATTACAAAGCCATGTGAGAGCTATGCTTTGCCAGCAGTTACTGAAGCAGAATGTCGCTTATTAGACCAGAGACAGTGAATTCCTGTAAAATAAAACACCATCTGAAGCACTGTGATCGTTTGTGGCAAAATGAAAACTTGTCATGTACAATACTGTCAGCAAAATGAACACGCTTGGAAAAGACTATTATTTATTGAAATATATATAGTCTAAAGGGCAAACATGTTCACCCAACATATTGATAAGAATCGCATAACATCTTTTATGTAGACTCTTTCTCTGTGGGTCTCTCTGTGTCTTTAGATATCTCACCATATATTTGCCACATTATTTGAGCTATTGGGTCAGTTTCTCAGCTGGTGTCAAGTGTCATTGCTCTATTGAAGTCAGTGGAGCTACACTATCTTACTCCTGCTGAGAATCTGGTCCATTATTTCTGATATGCAGGACACAAAGTTGGATGGAACACTGCAAGGTAGCATACAGTTAAAATTATGTGGTTTTTTTTAAAGTTAATATGAATTCTATTTTTTTTTTGTTAGCTAAAACATTTTAAAATGTAAACGTTTCTTAACAACATTGGAATCCCAAATACAAGAGCACTGTACAGCCACTGCCGGAGTATATGAGAACCAGAAAATGACTAAACACAAAGTAAAATTCTCTGTTCAACTAGGTTTTAAATTCTTCATGATATTTCTCTATCATCTCATTATCCATCATTTTATTTCATGCACCTATGTTATGAGACCTTGTCAAAGGCTTTTGAAAATCCTAATAAAGTATGTGTACGGGGGTCATCTTTAGCCAGTTTTATTAACCTTTTCAAAGAGGACAGAAAGAGGAAAGCCTTTAAAATAAGCTGATATGCAAGCAGCTAACTTTTTCAGTGTCAGAAAAGCATAGACTTTTGTACTTTGGGCTATTCTTTCTTATCTAAGCATATTCAAAATAAAACTGGAACAGCTTTGAATGCAATCTATGTTTACTAATGTGAGCTAATAAAAATCACCTAATATTACTTTGTATTGTACTAATGGATATTACATTATACTATATTAATGATACTATATATTATTACAGCATTTGCTGTGCTACAGAAAGTACAGAAAGATCAGTACTAGACCTTGCAACTGTATTAGATTTAGAAAAGCCATAAAAGCAAGATGATGATAAAAAAGCAAAAGGAATATCTAATAAACTGGTTTGCTGTGTTTAATTTAATCCAATTTTACATTCATTCAGGTTCAGAATGTAGCATGAAAGAGATGCTGTTTGGTGCACTAAGAAAATGAATGAATAAATGTTAATATGGCTTGTATGGGTTTGATCCTCTGGTCCAGCTAAATTGTGCTTCATGTGGGACTGGAAGTAGGGAACAGAGATGACTTTTATGTTTCTCTGATACTAAGACTGGCCAAGAAGTGGTCTTGTACTTGGCAAAAACTAGAACAGCTTTGGGGCATTTTGACTTATACCCAATTGCTCAGGATCCCAAAAGGCCATTGTTCTAGCCAGGGCATATGATCTTGCCACCGACCCTTTCTCTCACACACATGTCTTTGCACAGGAGGCTGGGAGAGCACAGGAGTCACTGTGGCACCTGGATGCCACCCAGCGATTCCTCAGTGCCTGGCTCCTGATCTGTTAGCTTTCCACCACCAGAGAGAGATACATAGCTAGAGCAAGGGTCAGGGTCTGTCTGTCTGTCTGTCTCTCTCTATATATATATATATGGATAGTTACAGATATAAGATATATTTAAAAATGTCAGTATGTTGTTTATAATTTTTGTACCACAGTAACAAACAGAGGCCCTTATCTTAGCTATGTGAAGCAAAGCCAGCAACAGCAACTCTGCCTACCATAGCTTTGACACATTCTGAAGTTTGTGGGGTAGTTCCACGCTGAGGCAACTGTTCACAGCTAACGTGGCCAAATAGTGTGTCTACCTAGTCTTGGAGTGCGTGACTCCATCCCGCTTTACTGCCTCAAGTATGACTGCCATTGATGTTAATACTGCCAAGAGAAGTGCTGATGAATCACAATGCTCCCCTAACGTCCCAGCAATGTATTCTTTCCTTGAAGAAAGTGGGGAATGGGGAGAGCAAATGAAGTTCTCTGCCAGTAAATTTCTCTGAAACTGGACTGCAGAGCAGTGACTATTATTATGCATTCAGAAAAAAGCAAACTGAAAGATGAAAGAACTTGGCTTGATATGGAATTATTTCAAGCAGCCATCAGCGTAGACTTCCACCTATCAGAGAAAATTATAACAGTGCAACAATGATGTCAGCGTTGAAGTTCAGCCAGGACAGAATGTACCTGTAAACCTTATGGCAGGTGTCAAATTTTGCATCAGCGTTAAAGGAAAAAATAACATCACCATTAATAGACATTCAAAGGTTTCAGAAACAGAAATGATTGGGTGGAGGCAAAAGTAGGGTGCAAATTCAGATTTATTTGCCAGACAGGAAAGGTGGAATGGGCCTGAGAGTTGACTCCGAAATGACATTCACTATGGGGATACTAGTTTATTATTCCGAGGAAAAGCAGAAAGGATCAATTTAAAAATGTCAGTGGATCTTGCTGAAATAAAACATTGGAATTTAAAAAAATATATAGTTCCCCCAATATAAAATATATAAATATAGTTATTGCCTTCCCAGAATAGATTAAAGAGCCAAGGTTTATATGTGTGGGGGGGGGGTGGGGGTAGGTGGGAGGCAGTCTAGCACCTAGATGGCTCAAGCTCAGGGGAGAACAAGAGTGAATTAAACCTGCTTTTGAGAACTCTCCTGAGTTGTGCTGTGTGCATCTTCATGCAGAGAGGATCTGGGACACTTAGGCCTGGTCTACACTGGGGAGGGGGATCGATCTAAGATACGCAACTTCAGCTACGAGAATAGCGTAGCTGAAGTTGACGTATCTTAGATTGACCTAGAATCACTTACTTCACATCCCCGCGGCGCAGGATCGATGGCCGCTGCTCCCCTGTCGACTTTGCTTCCAGCTCTCGCCGAGCTGGAGTTCAGCAGTCGACGGGAGAGCGATCAGGGATCGATTTATCACGTATACACTACACGCAATAAATCGATCCCCGATAGAGCGATAGCTACCCGCCGATCCGGTGGGTAGGGTAGATGTATCCCAAGGTTGCAGTTCAGCAGAGCATTTAAGGGTGTGCTTAAAGCCAGGTTAAGTGGATGCTTTTGCTGAATCAGGGCCTAAAACCTCCCCAAAACCTATAATGACAGTGATGTAGATCAACCTATTATTTTAATAATTGTGTGTGCTCTATTATGAACTCATATCTATCACCACACACAGGAACAACAGGAGTGTTGGTTCAGATGAATAACTTGTTGTTCTTAAGATTAAAGTTTCTTTACAGCTAAAAATGCTCTTTCCAAAGTTTTCTATATGGAACAAGCATGACATCCACCAGCCAGTTCTATCCGTGCTTTAGCCTGGACGGTTTCCACATTGCACGTGCCTGTCAATTTATTTTAAACTGTATATGAATCACCCATCATATTTGGCACATCTGTATTTAACATTGGCATTTATTTTACCCTCTTGTTCTAATTGCAGTACTTTGGTGTAATGACACCATTCAATTCACAGATGGTACTGGTGGGTTTTAAAAAACCCAACATAACACACGTAATTTTAATTTGGAACATGAGATTGCTAAATAAATAAAACAAATCCTTCATTGATTAACTTTTCAGCTGCTTAGCATCCTAGACGATTCTACCTAACTAAATAAAAGGAACAGATACCCCTGGGGACGTTCTTGTAGCAGATTATTTAAATCAGTATTTATATTTTGTTTTTTCAGTTCACAACCAAACTCCACCAGTCTTTTATTATTTAGTTGCACTGTACTGTAATAGCACCCATGGGCTCCAGTCAGGGTCAGGACCTCATAGTGCCAAACACTGTAAAAACACTCAGGTTTCTGCCCTAAAGAACTTACAGTGTGAGGCCCAGACCTGCAAACACTTAAGCATGTACATAACTCGATGAAACTAGCTGTGTGCTTAATGTTACAAATGTGTGTACAAATTGATCAGGACGTTCACTGAATGAATGATAGGCACAGGGCTGGATTTAAGCAGTAGGCTGAAATTATTAATGTAACCCTAGGGATGGGCAATATGTCTCCCCCTAACCCCACTCTCACATATCAGGAATTTAACTGACTCCACTAGGGAATTACAGGCTTCCACCAGTAACTCAGACGCTCTTTGGCCTACTCCTAGGACTCAAATAACTTCTGAATCCTCTCTCCCTCCCCCTGCATGGGAGGGTGCAGGGCACCAAGGGTGGGCCTCTGCAAAGCTGTCTACAGAGACTTCAGGTCTCTCCTCCTCTAGGCACAATGTCCACCAGTAAAACCCCCCAGGTCTCATTTATTCTGGGAGCTGGCCCTTTTACTCTTTACCTGCACTGAACACCAGCTGCAAGTTGTGATGAGCTAAGTAGTCTTACCTTTCCTGATATTCAGTTTTCAAATCCTGTTGCTTTTAACCCTACTGTTCCTCACTGATGCTGTGAGGAAGGTGGAAAAACCTATAAGACCTTGACCAAAGGAAAATTTCCTCCCCGATCCCAAAACAGGCAATCAGTCAAATCTGCGGCATCCTGAAAAGCACAGCTCCTGTGGAACAACTAAGGGGAGGGAGGGCAGGGCAGCTGATAGGGGCAAGAGACTTTTGAAAAGCCCGGGAGAGTTTAAAGAGTGGGGCGTAAGGGGAGGTACATGAGAGCCAACTCAAATTAATGGGAAGACCAAGGATCACAGGTGAGGTGTGTCCAGTCCCCGTCTTTCCAAGCATGTGTTCCCTGCCCTCAGCACTGTATCACATCCCAGGGCTTCCTTTTCATTCACTGCTGTCTGGTCAATATCCCCTCCCGTTGATGTGGGAGAGGGGGCATTTTCAGGGTTAAACTCTAATAAACATATAGGCTATCAAGTACACAAGGGAGACGTGCACACACCTGCACAAATCCCTACCCCAAAATATCCACTATACAAGTGTAAGTTTTCCTAAAATTCATTCTCTTTTGTTTCTTTTGGCAAGAATTACTAAGTGCGGTGGTTCCAATTAACTATTTGGCATCTCCAATGACAAAATATAGCTCTTCTAGTGAAATTCATTTTACATTACATGATTTAGAGCAAATGAATTTTGCAGATCCAACTTGAGAAGATGAGAAGCAATAAGAGAATGACCAGAATGTTAGATGAAGGAAGTCTCATCTTAAAACACATGTCCATGATGAAAATTTTTCTATGATAATTCACCAGAGAGAGAGAGAAAAATATGCATTGTACCTTCAAACCAACGGCTCAGATTTGTCTGAACTACATTGTCTATATCAGAATTAACGGCCTAATCCTCCAAACCAGGGCCGGCTTTAGGACCTGCGGGGCCCGATTCGAATACCCAACGGCGGTCTGGGTCTTTGGCAGCACTTCGGAGGTGGGTCTTCCGTGGCACTGAAGGCCCCCTCGATGCCGAAATGCTGCCGAAGACCCAGAGAACGGACCCCCCTCCCCCGCCACCGAAGTGCCACCGAAGACCCGGAGCGGACCGCCGCCGGGTGAGTAAAAAAAATTTAAAAATTAGAAAGGCTCCTAAGGCGCGGGGCCCAATTCCGGGGAATCGGCCTAAAGCCGGCCTTGCTCCAAATCCACATAGGAGTAACTTGCTTGCCTGCATGTATGTTTTGAGGTTTGGGCCCTTTCATTATAAGTATGTTGGAACAGAGACTTTGTCTTACTTTTATGTTGCTATAGGACCAAGCACACTGACTGATAATCATTAAATCAATTGGGATGGCCCTGAACTAAAATCTGAGACCTAAGTATGTGGCATCTTAGTACCATAGTACAAAGCCCTGGTTGGGATGATTTAGCTGGGAATTGGTCCTGCTTTGAACAGGGGGTTGGACTAGATGACCTCTTGAGGTCCCTTCCAACTCTGATATTCTATGATAGGTTTGTGCTGTCTATGCTGTATCTGTTCTGAATAAGCAGAGGACTTCTAAGGACAAATATGTCTTAGCTTTAACCCAGAGTGAGTCATCTCTAGGGTTGTGGTTGGGGAGATAGTCCAGTCTCCTTGACCATTCAGTCCTGGGTCTCTGCTGAGATTGCCAATGAGGTTGCCATAAAGTACCAATGTAGGTTGTGACGTGGATGTCAATCCTTTGGGAACTGATCTGAGATCACCAAACTCATGTCACATAAATCCTAGATCATCAGATGGGAACAACTTTCCGCTTTGGTTATTTTTAATACGCTGTTCAGATTTGGAAAACTTTGGCACATTAAATATTCTCAACATTAGAAAAGGCCCTATGGGTAAATAAGGTAGGAAACTAAATTGTCCTTCATTTTTAGAAATATGAGTGTTGAGGTCCTAGATCAGTTACTACACAGAAACATGGACTCCATTGACTGCAGACAATACATTAAAAAGTTATAATGAGGTAACATCAAGTAATATCTAGTTAGTAGACAGAGGGATTTATGCTGCAGCTGTTATGCACGTGCAACTCCCATTAATATCAATGGAAGCCACACATGTGTGACAACTGCAGGATTGGGTCCAGAGACTTCAATCTCCATTATTACTAGTCCCTTCCAGACTGCGAACACAAGCATTCTTCCCTCCAAAAGACACATTTTCTGTAGCTGTTTCAATCCTTAGTTCAAGACACACTTTGTTCAACCTCCTGTCCAGAAAATATTCATTCTAAAGTGTTTTAAAAAATGAAACAGGAGAAGATTTTTTTTGGCTGTTGACCAATAAGAGAAAGTGAGCTAAATTAATTTGAGTAACAAATTGTGTTAAGGGGGGAGCTGATAGATAAGCAGTCATGAGAAATCTATCTAGAGGGAGGACAAACGAGCACGACTTGACTTTCATGTAACCCTTAATCTATTTATAGGAGGAGGAATCGGGAAATGAAGTACCTCTCAACAGCAGTTTAAGTCAACAACTAAAATTAATTGCCTTCACTTCCAAACTACAGTACTTGTGCAGACTGCACATGAACAGCCAATCACTCCTAGAATCTGGCAAAAGGTTGACAAAGCAGCCTTCTCTTGGAAAAGTTATTTTCCTGTGCATTACATCCTTTTGTAAGTCACCTATTTAACAGAAAGTAGAAAGGAATCTTGCATTTTGAAAGACGCTTTCATATTATGCAGTAGTCTGTACAGTTTTGCCTTTGCAACTTGATCACATTAAAGGAAAATACATATCTAATGTTAATGCAATGATATAATTGCATGGCTGAGCACCAAAAAGTCAGGAAATGCCAAAGTTAAGATTGACCATATAGCCCTAACGTTCCCTATTGTGCATAGACATCATGTAACAGGGCCAAATCCTGGCTCCCATTTCACTTCTTTACATCCTCCTGTGTGGTGTGAGATTCTATGAACACACAACTCCCGTGCTTAAGTCTGACATGGCTTCCTTTTCGTTTTCTGTTGAAGTTGATGATGATCTTTAAAAGTTAAGATGTCTGGGATACAGTAGGCTGGAGGATTGGCCTTTCACTAGGTACCCCATTGCAGCAGTCAGAATCACCTGGGGGACTCGTAGTTGCTTTTGTTAAACTTCTGTGACTTGTGAAGGACTTTCTCAATTATAGATCTCCAGCCTTTGAATTTGACTTTCTGAGATGGCTTAATTGAACTAGAGCTTAGTGAGCTATAGGGAAGAATGTAAGGTCTCGTGCTTGTCTTGTAAATTTTATTCATGCATGTAGTCCCATTATCTTCAACGGAACTAATCTCATAAGTAGGGATTTGCCACCTTGGGTCCCCATTTATTTTGGTGTCATTTTTTTATATATTGTCATATTTTGGACCGAGTTTGGGGGGAAATGTAATTTTTTATTTTTGACCCTTTGTGTGGTTTTATGGAATGACCTTTCTTTAATTCTGTAAATTAACACTTAGTTGCTATAGTAATAGATATTTTTGTCAGTAAATAACTCCTTTTTTAAAAAAAAAATTCTGTGTGGTCTTAGCCAAAAGTCTAACAAACAAAAGACCAGAATTCTAATCCTGGTGCTGATACTTAATTGCTGTGTAACCTTGGTTAAGTCACTTAACTCTTTTGTGCTACATTTTTTTACATCTTGAAAATGAGACCGTGGTCCTACCAGTTCTGTTCTGATCACTTTGAGCCTAATTCTTCACTGCCTTGTACAATGTGTAGGTATTTACATCTGGGTAAAGTGGGTGCAGAATGCTACCATTCTGACTGCTGTAGCAATTTAACCAAGGTGTAAGGCATTGAGAAAAAGTCTCTAAGTTAACACTAGCCTACCTTAGAACTACAAAGTAACTCTTAAATTCACACTAGATAGTGGTATGTATGTGAATATTTATATGAAGCTTTGCATTCCATCCAATTGTTTGTAAATATTCTATACAACTCATCTGTTTTTATGTATTAATTTGTATCTGTTCATTTATTTTTGGTAACAACCTGTTTTATGGAAATATTTTAATAAAAATCTGTGAATATGAGGAAAAGTAGAACATAATACAGATGTACAAACAAACACTCAATGCGTGCCTCTGAGGAAAAAAGTGTACATAGAATTCACACATCATCTAAATAGAGAAACATATAAAATAACAACTTTGAATGTATAAAGAATATAAATAAAGGGAAAAACAGAATCTCTATTTATGGTCCTATTCTTTTTTTCCTTCCTGGCTTTCGGTGGCGGTTCTGCCACTGAGGTAGCTGGAGCACTGCTCCATACCATAAAAAAGGAGAAAATAAAATCAAAGTGAAGAAAATGGAAGTTACTTGTATAGTTCTTTCTCTGTAGGGACATCTGCCTGCTCTTGTGCAACAGGCAGTATAGCACACTTTCCAGCAGAGGGATCCAAATCAGCAAAATGGGTAGAGCCCTGCACAGATACAAAATTTGTCCGATCTGAAAACATGGTCCGTGGATATAAAGCAAATATCTGCAGATTGAAGATGGGCCTGTCGCCTGTCTGAACAGCCTGGCCACAACAGCACTGGAATGAGGGGCACTTCAAAAGTTCTGTCGGCAGTGTGTCATTTATATCTCTCAGTTTATCAGTCTGGCTATCTGTAAAATGGGTGTGACAACACTTTCCAGCTTTGCTCTGGTGCAATGGGGCTTCATTAATCTTTATAGAGCACTTTGAGATCCTCTATGAAATGTGCTCTGTGCCAGGCATTATTTTTACTTTTATCTAGTCATTTGAAATAGTTAATAATATCCTCTGCTGTTTCACTGGTTGGTACAGTTACTGAAAACTTAGAGATATTTAATAAGAAGGACATGGATCATTCCTTACCTAGGAAAAACACTTAGAGGACAGGAAAGGGCCAGAATTTCCTGTGGATCATCCTGGTATGTGTGCGGGGGCATTGGAGTAGTGGAGGGAGGAAGATGAGACTGGCTTGCCACAACTCTGGAAATAATTGGAGCTTTGGCCCACAAAATTTGCAGATCCTAGGGAATCTACCTGAAGCCAAGGTTGTCCATGTAGAAGGGTTTTGCTTCCAAATGGCTCCATTGCAGCATAGCTCCAATGGACTATTCTACTGGAACCTTCCCCGGTCGCTTAAATCTTCTGTTTCAGCCTGTCCCGCATCCTTATGCAGCTCCCCAAAGGGGCTCTGGACTGGTACAAGACTAGAAGGAGAGATGCCACAGAGGTAACATTTCTCCTTCTTTCCACCTAGGCGATGGCGGGGGAGGGGGAGGGGAAGTTTTAGGTTAACGTTGTTGCATTTTAAAAAAACCTTATCAAAGTACAAGTCAGGGAATAGTTTCTGAAATGTTGGCTCCTATTATTTTAACATCTCAGCTTATGAGCTTCAGTGTGACAGAATTCCACCTGGAATTTAAATAGTTACAGAAGGAAAATGACACACAACCTTGAAGATTAAGGGAAGGAGAGTTTTGGAACACAATGGCAACCTTTGTGATGAAATGACAAAGCTGTTTACACTTCAGAAAGGATTTTTGACAAAGTTCCACATTCAAGGTTGTAAATAATGTTTTGGGTGCAGGAGTCATGGAATAAGTAGAAAGTTGGCTCAGGAATTAAAGACGAAGAACAGGAAAACAAAGAAAAGAGTGATACTAGATGGATTATACTATAATAGGAAGAATTATGAATATGACTAGAAAGTAATGCAGCGAGATACAAAAGATTAAGATCGTATCAAGGCTAATAGATGTCAAAGACAGTGCTGCACAGATAAACACAGTATGAGTCCTTCAGCATGTCTATATTACATAAGTCAATGTGTGCCTTGAAATATGAAGCATGAAAATAAAATAGGGAAGTCAAGAGTACGGGTGGATGAGTGTTACGTGTAAAATAAATCTATTTGAAACCTTGCCCAGAACTTAGACTGAATACACATGCAACATCTATGAGCTTCAAAAAAATTAGGTACACTTTTTATTTCTAGGGTCATAATAGTGATGGAAAAGCAAATGGACTATATTCATCCGTGGTGCAAGAGGTGAATCTGGCCCATCATAGGAGAGAGATCCAAAAGAGAGGAAGAAAGTTCCATTGGTTAAGGCACTAGCCTAGGACTTTGGGTTCTCATCCCTGCTCAACCATAGGCTTCTTGTGTGATCTCAGCCAGGTCACGTAGTCTCTCTATGCCTGAGCTTCCCATCTGTAAAATGGGCATAGTAGCATTTCCCTACTTTACAGGGATGTTGTGAAAACAAATACACCAAAGATTGTGAAGCACTCTGATCTTGCTATGATGGGAGCCATCTAAGTACCTTATCTAGACAGACAGAATCCTATGCCAACTAATATATACACACAGAAATCCTCTGCCACATCAGGACGTAGTTCCCCAAAAAGGTCAGATCAGATTATTAAATTGATAATACTGCTTAATCTTAGCCAAAAGATTGGGAAGTTTCATCGGCTTCTATTCTTCCTGATTTTGGTGCTTTCTAATGACTGCAAATATCATGCTATAAAAAATTAGATATAAGCCTGAACAATATGCACTGTAGCTGGCATGGGATGGATCAGGGAGAGCGCTTGTGCTCACTGTGTGGAGGGAGAGGAGAGTGAGGTTCATAGGAATAGGGTAGATTCTGAAGCACCTTTGCCCTGCATCTGCACAGATCCAGTGGCAGGATCTAGCCCTTAGAGGTTAATTTAGCAAACATAAAATCCTAGGGTTTGGAAAAGATAATTAAATAAACCTGGAAATAAGGAAAAACTTTAACAATAATAAAGAAGACAGAATTGGGCAGAGAGTTGAAAAAAAGACAGAAATGTGCAGTTTTAAAAAATACAGATATATGAAGAGATTTTCTTAACAATAACCAAGAATTTGAAACCATCAAGTTGTGTACATTTATACCCTCTGTGACTATTTGTGTCTCTTTGTTAATTCGATTTTAAGCCTTTCATGCCAGGGATTGTGTTTTATAACACCCATCTATGTGTGTTTTCAGGGACTACCACAACAGGGCTATAATTCTGATTGCAGCTTTAGGCAACATAAAGTGTGCAAAATATTAAAGGCATAAAACTGCTAAAAAGTCATGCAATTTCACATAGTGCTGTGAATATTAAAATGAGCCCATTTCTGGGAATGTCTGCGGTATTAGAATTTCTAGAGTGAAAATGGGTTTGCACTGAAAACATGTAGAAATTAACTTCTTTTCATTGGAAAAACCAGCCATTTGAAAGAAATATCATAGAAAAGCAAAGTCTGAGATATGTAAAATTGCACAATACAGAGTTGCACAGATTTTCACAAGGAATTCTGTGCAACAAAATTTTGAATTTCACTCAGCTCTAGTTTGAGACCAAAATGATGTAGCCTGATTCTGATATGATTTTTAGTGGAGTAAACTGGAAGTAACGGCCTTGATGTCAGTTGTGTTACACTGGTGTAAGTGAAGTAAGAATCAGACCAATGCATTTTATCATCTCTGTAATTCAGATCAAAGTAACAGAGATGTGACACTAGCAACTTTAAAAAAAGACGAGGAGTCCTTGTGGCACCTTAGAGACTAACAAATTTATTTGGGCATAAGCTTTCGTGGACTAAAACCCACTTCATCAGATGTATGAAGTAAAAGATACAGGAGTAGGTATAAATACATGAAAGGATGTGGGTTGCTTTACCAAGTGTTAAGTCAGTCTAATGTGATAAATTCAATTAACGGCAGGATACCAAGGGAGGAGAAATAACTTTTGAAGTGGTAAGAGAGTGGCCCATTACAGACAGTTGACAAGAAGGTGTGAGTAATAGTAGGGAGAAATTAGTATTGGGGAAATTAAGTTTAGGTTTTGTAATGACCCAACCACTCCCAGTCTTTATTCAGGCCTAATCTGATGGTATCTAGTTTGCAAATTAATTCCAGTTCTGCAACTTCACGTTAGAGTCTGTTTTTGACGTTTTTTTGGTTGAAGAATTGCCACTTTGAGGTCTGTTATTGAGTGACCAGAGAGATTGAAGTGCTCTCCTACTGGTCCCCTTATGCCCCTGTTCTACTTGCGCTACATTGAAGACATCTTCATCATCCTGACCCATGGGAAGAAGGCCCTTGAGAAATTCCACCAAGATTTCAACCCTACCATCAACCTCAGCCTGGACCAGTCCACACAAGAGGTCCATTTCCTAGACACTACAGTGCTAATAAGCAATGGTCACATAAACACCACCCTATACCGGAAACCTACTTACTGCTATACTTACCTACATGCCTCCAGCTTTCATCCAGACCACATCACATGATCCATTGTCTACAACCAAGGTCTAAGATAAAACCGCATTTGCTCCGATCCCTCAGACAGAGACAAACCTACAGAATCTCTATCAAGCATTCTTAAAACTGCAATACCCACCTGGTGAAGTGAAGAAACAGATTGACAGAGCCAGAAGGGTACTGAGAAGTCACCTACTACAAGACAGGCCCAACAAAGAAAGTAACAGAGCGCCATTAGCTGCCACCTACAGCCCCCAACTAAACCCTATCCAGCGCATCATCAAGGATCTACAACCTATCCCTCTCTTACCATCTCAAAAGTTATTTCTCCTCCCTTGGTATCCTGCTGTTAATTGATTTATCTCATTAGACTGACTTAACACTTGGTAAAGCAACCCACATCCTTTCATGTATTTATACCTACTCCTGTATCTTTTACCTGATACATCTGATGAAGTGGGTTCTAGCCCACGAAAGCTTATGCCCAAATAAATTTGTTAGTCTCTAAGGTGCCACGAGGACTCCTCGTTTTTTTTGTTTGTTTGTTTGTTTTGTTTTGTTTTGTTTTTTTTGACACAGACTAACACGGCTACCACTGAAACCTAGCAACTTTCAGTTAAGGTATAAAAGAGGCCTCTACAGACTGGCTTTTCAGGGCTCAGAGCCCAGGTTTGTTTGAAGCGGCACTGACGCTATTTATAGATAGGTTTGGCAGAATTTGCTTTTTATTTTTTTGTAATGTTGACGATTTATATTTATTTTTATTTTTTTATTTTTGCAGGTGCAGGAAATTGGGGAATTGGGTTTGGCTAGGGTTAGAGCAGTGCTGACAGTGAGGCTCCAAGGGGGCTCCTTGTGTGGCTGAGGGGCCCAAGACACCAGGGTGCTAGGTGAGGAGGAGGAGGAGGCTCCGGTCTTGGCCTGGTGGAGCAGAGACCCCCTAGCCAGGGCTGCAAGGAGGAGGATGAGTCCTCAGCCACAGAGGAGACCACTTAGCTGCTGAACGGTTCCTGCCCTCACACTCTCAGCTGGTGAGTGAACGGGGCTGTAATAGTGGAGCTGCCGAGGTGGGGCTGGTGACACCTGATTCCTGCAGGCACAAGGTGCAGGGAAGGCTGGAGTCCTGGCGGGGCAGAGCAGAGACCCCTGAACAGGACTGCAAGGAGGAGGAGGAGGTCGAGACCCCGGCTGTGGGGGAGGTCACCCTGCTGCTGACTGGTTCCATCCCTCTGCAGGGGAAGCTTAGCAGCGGAGTTGCCTTCCCCTGTGACCAGGGACTTATTGTCCTCACAGCCCTGGTTGGGGGTCTGCAGGGATCCCATGTCACTGGCCCCATGGCCGTGTGGGAAACCCTCTGCAGCTCTGCTGTCATGGCCCTGTTCACTCGCTCACCAGCCCAGAATACAGGGGCCAGCCCCGGGCAGGAACTGTTCCCTCACTCCTATGCCAGCAGGGCTGCAGAGGGCTCTGCATTGGCTGCAGGGCTAGTGACACCTGATCCCTGCAGGCATGAGGTGTGTGGGGAGGCTCCACTCTCGCCCATTGTTACCAATGGAGATTTTTTTCATCAATTTCAGTGTCAGCTGAAATTGACAGTTATTGACATCTATCGATTTAAATCGAATCCTGCCTAGTATATTTATGTAGTAGAATAAGAAAGCCCTTCCAGTCTGTTTCACAGCATAATAGTGCAACTACAGTATTACTATAAGGCCTTCTAGCTAGCAGTTTTAAATAATGCTTTACAGTAAGGTACCATTTATAAATACGTCGTCATTAATAAAGCATGGCAATTTGTAGCATGCATAAAAATTATTTATATTCATGTGCTAACCAAGCACATAGATTTAATAATATTGACGTCTTCTAACATGCGTTGTAACAGCTTGTCACAGCATCATCTGTTAAGCATTTCTTACTAATGCATTTCATACCATGCCTTATAATAATTTGTTAAAGGATGCAGCTGCATCTATTAAGCCTTTCATAAATATGAATAGCACATTTTCTAAAATGGCACCATATATTGAATTATGACTGGATATTCTAACTAGAAGCAGAATTTCCTATTTTAACTTGGACAGAAACCCAGTCTTCACATGACGTACAGTAGGAAGCTGGCTCAGTGTACTACAGTTAACTGTGCTGTTGCACCATGTAATTTGGGCATCTCAAATTAACAGTAGCAGGGGTAACTTCATTCAGCGGTCAGAGCTGGAGGTATAGAAGTGCATCAGGGCCCGGAATAGATCTGGGTATCTGTGTTAGGATAAGGATGGTTAACCCCGTGGGTCTTGATCCTGCAAACTGAAGGCTCTGTGAGGTTCTTGTGGAGATTCCACAAAGGGGAGTGAGCCTGGCTTACTCTTTCATACACATGGACTAGGCCATGGAGCCTGCCCCCCAAACCTTGTGGATCCTAGGCTCTATGTGTTGCAGGCTGTGGTCCCCTCCCTATAGACCACTTCATGAAGATGCTTATAAAGTGTGAGGCAGCTCTAACAACTTTCATAAGTCACTGCCTCCTGAAAAGCCAGCCAACAGTCAGACAGCGATGAGGTGTACTTTCCTAACAAGGTTTTCTCTTACGGCTCCCGGGTACCAGTACTTAGGCATTTTGCAATAGCTACTGAGGAGGTAGATGAAATTTTTCTTTACAGAGAAAAAATAATGCAATTAACTAATGAATATAGTATTTACTTTGTACATAGCATTCTTCCTCTGTGGAAGGCTCTCTTCTGCTCCCTTTCAGGTCATCAGCAAAAACTTCCATTGATTTCAGCAGGAGCCAGGCCCTGAATGCTAAATTAGTGCAAGTTACACTAGTTTGCTGCTTGCACCCATGGCCAGAGCTACAAAGGTATTTTGGTGATTAAAGATGCAGATAGGCACCTACTGGGATTGAGAAAGTGCCTAACTCCCCTGGAATATCAGTGGGTGTTTGGAGCCTAAACTGCTTAGGGGCTCTTTGTAAAACCCATTAGGTGTTTAAGTACCTTTGTAAATCTGGCTCCCAGTGTATAACCTACAGCATGACTTATGTCCCCACTGGGTTCGGGGTAGAGTGAGGTTCCCGTGGAACCTGCTTACACCAGCTCTGACTTTGGACCCTTGCCTTTAGTCATGATGCAATGTCATTGGGTACTGCTGTACTGCACCTGGGTATACTGTTGAGCACAGACTTACAGCGTGCGAGGTTGTGCTTTGTGCCAGTTTCTCTTTTGATTTGCCCCTTATTTTTGTCAGAGTCCTACCTCTCTACATTTTCCCTTGTGTGATTTAATCTAAAAAACGTGGCTCCCTACAATGTTGTTGGAGATTAAATTCTTAATTATGAAGTTCCTTGCCATTGTGAGTTTGCCTCAGATCCTTAACATTTTTAGTGTCAGTTTATGTGAATTTCCATGCTATTTTTATTTATTAGTCATGGGCTATCATTTTTCGATGCAATTACTGTAATTTCATCAAGTGACATAATTACAGTAAATACCTTTTTCCATATGAATGATAATTACTCAAAGTGTCTGGAGGTGTAATAATGTCATATGATAAAATATTTGTGATGTGAAAGACAAATTATGACGACATATTTAGCGCATGTAATGACATAACAGCATTCCATATTTACAATGGATAAGGATAGTGACATAAAATAATTTGCAGTGACATCATCTGTTGGTAATAATTACAGGAAATTGTACAGTGTATGTGCAGAACCCAGGTATGGCAATTCAATGGTCTTTTTAAAAAAATCCTATCTCAAAATTGTAGCAAGAAATATGGCCTGAGCTAATGGCCCATTGAGGTCAATGGAAAGATTCCCACTGACTTAAGTGGGTGGTGGATTAGGCCCATAATCCTTTTTTGTGGAATAAATATCTGCCACTTATAGCGACAGTGGAGAGAATGTTGTAGATATTAAAAGTGAAAAATAAAAATGAACTGAAATGTGCTTTAGAAGTCTGTTGTAGAACAGGCCATTATAGCAGTGGTTCTCAACCTATTTACCATTGTGGGCCACATAGACAGCTCTCTATGTGTTATGTGGGCCGCATCCACACAATATAGATACTACCTGTATGGTCCTGAGGATGTCACATAGCCGCAGCTGTGTGTGATTGGGCCGTGGGTTGAGAACCACTACATTATAGTCATAATATAATACACATGTGCCTGAGAATGTGATCCACAAAAACCGGCATACTAGGCAGGGAGTTGCCTAAGCTAGCCAATTGGAAAGGCTGACAAGAGTTTCTGTGTTCTAAGCCCTGTCCCTCTGTCAGAGATAGGCATCTAAGGATGGCACCTATCTTTGCTAGCGATTTACCAATGGGAAACCATCTCCTGGATTCAGGAAGACATTTCTTGCAAGGAGATAGACACCTGTTTCGCATCACACAAAGAGGGGAAGGGGGATTGCCTTATAGTCTTTAGCCCTGTGGTTAGGATACTCACTGGGGTATAAGACACCCTGGTTCAGTCCCCCCTCGGCCTGATGAGAAGGTTTCTCCAGCTTTCTGGCAAGTATCAGTTTCTTTGGCCCAATTAATATTTATTTAATACAAATTGGAATAACTTCAGTAGGCAAGATGGAGAGCCCCCACATTGGAATATCCCAGTCTAGTCATTAAGGCACTCACCTAAGGGGGGAGCCCCTGTTCAAATCTTTTCTCATCAGGCAGAGAAGGGAATTGAATTGGGGTCACACACATCCTGGGTGCGTACCCTATCACCGGGCTAAAGGGATGTCTTCCTTCCTCCTCCTTACTCCCCACCCCTAGCCATTTTGTGTGGAATCATAGAACTGTAGGTTTAGAAGGGACCACAAGGGTCATCTAGTCTAATGCCCCGGCCAAGATTCAGGATTTGTTGTGTCTAAACCAGTGTTTCTCAAACTGGGGTCGCTGCTTGTGTAGGGAAACCCCCTGGCGGGCCGGGCCGGTTTGTTTACCTGCCCCGTCCACAGGTTCGGCCGATCACGGCTCCCACTAGCCGCGGTTTGCTGCTCCAGGCCAATGGGAGCTGCTGGAAGCAGCGGCCAGCACATCCCTCGGCCCACGCCGCTTCCCGCAGCCCCCATTGGCCTGGAGCAGCGAACTGCGGCCAGTGGGAGCTGCGATCAGCCGGACCTGCGGACTGGGCAGGTAAGCAATCCAGCCCGGCCCGCCAGGGGCTTTCCCTACACAAGCGGCATCCCAAGTTTGGGAAACACTGATCTAAACCATCCAAGACAGATGGCTATCCAGCCTCTTTTTTGAAAATCTCCAGTGAAGGACAGTCCATGAGTTAGGCATACTCTGAGTACACTTACCAGATCGGTCTCCACTGGCAAGATAGGTGCCTATCTCCACCTGATTTGAGGATCGCACTGGGGATTAGATGACTGAGGCAGAAGTGCATGTGCCCAGAGGAAGGAATTTAAGCACCTAGGGAACTTGTAGAGTAAAAAATGTAGATACTGAGTGTGTTTTTAGGTGCCTACAGGGTTAGGGGGCAATCAAGGGAGGATTTTGTGGATTGCAGTTGTGGCTAGATCACACAGATTTAGTGTCAAGTACCTTTGTGCATCTGGGTCACAGTGTCTCTTTATGGGAAATCAAGCTAAATCAATGTAATTTCCCTGCAGAACTGTAAAACCACTGTAAAATAGGCAGGACTGTATGCAACCATGATCATCACAACATGACATAAATGTCACACAGGACATACCCAAACCAATTAGTATTTAGAGAGGAAAGTAACTAATTCCTAGTGAGGCCTAGCACTTGTATTTTTGCAGCTCTTGTTCTGCTAAAAACAAGATTAACTCTATGCCATGATATTTGGGATTGTCCAGTGCTAATGTGAAACTCAGAACCTAAACTTGGATGTTATGAACCAAAAACACTTTTCAGATTGTCTTTCAATTGTAGAGATTTTATAGAAATTTCAGTGTATCTTGATTTTGTCAAGTCCCATATTGCCATGGCACCTACCTATGATATTTCCCATAGTCTGTATGTGTGAGGATAAATGAAATCCAGGCCATTATAGTTTTTAGAGAATGAATCACTGCTTGATTTTAAAAACCAATACATCTAGAAGTATTACTAAATTTTAGTGTGAAGTAAACAATGCCAAAGTCCTTGCCAGAGCCACTGGCTAAATCTGTTTTCAAAACCTTACACCAAACCGTTGGAATTTGCCAGCAAATCCGAAGACCACAAACCTGCAAATAAGATGCTTAAGAAAGAAGACTTGCCAGTAACATGACACAGAGTCAAGCTAATTCAAAGTGATTCAAATGAGAGATGATTTTTTTAGGACATCGCTGGCCAGTTCTGTATCCTAAATCTGACTGACATATAATACTGCTAGGCTGAATGAAGACATTTTGCACATATTTTTACTTTGAAGAGCAATTGCGACGGGTAACTCTAGTTAGTTACAATGTGGAGACATGCCAAACTGTTGAAAATTAGATTGGATAGCTATCTTATGCTTCAAGGTCTGTGGACTTGGCGGATAATTAAGCATTCCTGACACTTTCACATGGTGCCATAAACTCACGGGTTGGAGAAATTACAAATGTTCAGGTTCTGATCTTGTTTCTCACAAGGTTTTGATTAAATTGGAATTTGCAAAGCAAGGTGCCTCACAAATTCATTAGTAGAGCTGGTTAGAAAATCTCAAAATCTTTGAAATTTTAGTTGCAAATGGACATTTTCCATAAAAAAAGGTTTTTTTGTTTTCCAACCAGTTCCACTAATTGTTCAAAAATATCCTTAAAACCCAATCAGGTGCCATGCCAGCAAGATATACTGATATTTCTCACTCTGGAGCTCCTAGAGCAATGGTTCTCCACATTTGTTCTTTCTGCAAAAACTTCATAAGAGAAGGATCTTCTCACTCAACAGTTGTTACCGTATTGTGAGGACAACAGCAAAAAAATCCATTTTGAGCAGTGGGAAAACTTCGTGAATCCTACTCATCATCTAATCTCACTATTTATTTACTCATTTTTCCAATAAAAGGGCACTCATCCAAAGCTCTGGACAGCCTAGATTTTCTTTACAATATTTGGCTAAACAGGCCAGTCAGTCCCAAACAGTCGCCCCCAAATCAAATACACCAGATACAACATAGATGTAACCGTATTTAATTTAGATCCCATCCTCGCCACACACAAAAAATCTCACCAGAATCCCTTACACTCTGCTACCCATCACCTGTCTCCTTGCAAGCAAGGGAGAAAAAACGCATATACAGAGCATCCACCTTCACCATGATCACATGACAAATGAAAAAAAGAGAGAGAGAAGGAAATAAAAATAACAGGCTTAATCCTATTTTACTTGGGCAAAACGTTCATTGACATCAGAGTATTTACCCTGAGTTAGGACTGCAAGTTCAGGCCTATTATATACTATGTATATGATTATATCATTTACCTCAAACAGTATTTATGGTATAATATGAAGCCATCGTCTCAACAATGGTTTTCTATTGTCATGCTACTGTATTTTAACTGCATGTGCAATTCTAATTTTAACTTTGCCTTTTAAAAATGTTTGTATGTCTTATTTGTATTTGGTCATGCTATGCAAACCTAGTAGCCCTTTCTCTGTTTTCAGTCATGCTAGTGTATATCAGGAGTACCTCCACATATAACTGAGAGCTGAATATGGCCCATTGTCTCTAAGGAGTTATTTGCTCCAGTGTGCTACATGTCAGTGCATCACAGCTTAATGCAGCAAGTATACTGAATGGCTCGTGATATGCCAGCACAGAACATTTGATATTATAAGTGTCTTACAGATACTGGGTAATGGCATAGGAAGTAATTATGGGGGTCACAGAATGGGTGACAGGCATGAAATCAAAACCACAGAAATACAGTTCAGATTCTTTCTCCACATTATTGCTTACGCGTGCCCACAACATATATATATTTATAAATTATTCTCCAGTAGGGGGTGGTATGAGAACATATGGGCAGCACCCATTCATTCCCCTAAAACACTCACCAAATGTATAACTTCTTAAATTTATGCAGCCTCTGTTGAGCCAAACGAAAATGTTAGCATTTGTTTCTAGTACACAGTACTAAGGCCTCTAAACCCACAGTCCATAGAATAGCTACTAACATTTTTTAAAAAAAAGATAAAAACATATTTTTGTAGGAATCCTACAAAAGTGAAATACTAGATGAATTGCTAAGGAGGAGTACAAAAGAATAGCACAAGCATATTGGAACAAAATCAGAAAGACTAAGGCACCAAATGAGTTACACTTAGCAAGGGCCATAAGAGGCAAAAAGAAGAGCTTATGTTAATATATTAAGAGCAAGAGAAAGACAAAGGACAGTGCAGGTGCTATACTTAAAAGGGAAGGAGAGTTAATAACTAATGTAATTAAGGAGGCTGAGGTGTTTAATACCTGTTTTGCTTCAGTCTTCAGTAAAAAGGTTAATAGTGACCAGATACTCAAAACAATTAATACTAGCAACAAGGGGGAAGGAATGAAAGCCAAAACAGGGAAAGAAAAGGTTAAAGAATATTTAGATAAGTTAGAGGCACTCAGGTCAGCAGGGCCTGATGAAATTCAAGCTAGGATGCTTAAGGAACTAGATGAAGCAATCTCAGAACCATTAGCACCTATCTTTGAGAATTCATGGCGGATCGGTGAGGTCCCAGAAGACTGGAGAAGGGCAAACATTGCACCTATCTTTTAAAAGGGGGAACAAAAAGAACCAGGGAATTATAGACCAGTCAGCCTAACTAAGATACCTGGAAAGATACTGGAACAAATTTATTTAGCAATCAATTTGCAAGTATCTAACAAATACTAAGGTTATAAGGAATAGCCACCATGGATTTGTCAAGAACAAATCGTGCCAAACCAACCTAATTTCCCTCTTTGATCGGGTTACTGGCAAATGGACAGGGGAAAGCAGTAGACGCAATATAGCTTGATTTTAGTAGGGCTTTTGACACAATCCCTCATGACAGTCTTATAAGTAAACTAGGGAAATGCAGTCTAGATGACATTACTATAACATGGGTGCACAACTGGTCGAAAGACCTTACTCAAAGAGTAGTTTCAATGGTTCACTGTACAACTGAGAGCTTGTATTTAGGGGGATCCCACAGAGGTCAATCTTGGTTCTGGTACTATTCAATATTTTCATTAATGACTTGGCTAATGGAGTAGAGCGCATGCTTATAAAATTTGTGGATGACAACAAGCTGGGAGGGGTTGCAAACACTTTGGAGGATAGGATTAGAATTCAGCTCAACCTTGGCAAATTGGAGGATGGGTCTGAAATCAAAAAGACAAAATTCAGTAACAACAAGTGCAAAATACTTCGCATAGGAAGGAAAAATCAAATGCACAACTATAAAATTGGGAATAATTGGCTAGTGGTAGTATGCTGAAAAGAACTAGGAAGTTATAGTAGATCACAACTAGAATATGAGACAACAATGTGATGCAGTTGTGAAAAAGGCTAATAGGACTCTGGGGTTTATTAACAGGAGTGTTGTATGTAAGACATGGGAGGTAATTGTCCCACTCTAGTCACCACTGGTGAGGCATCAGCTGGAGTTCTGTGTCCAGTTCTGGGCACCACACTTTAGGAAAGATGTGGATAAATTGGAGAGAATCCAGAGGAGAGCAACAAAAATGATAAAAGGTTTAGAAAAACCTGACCTTTGAGGAAAGGTTAAAAAATGTTTAGTCTTGAGAAATGAAAACTGAGGAGGAGAACTGTTAACACTCCTCAAATATTGTTAAGGGCAGTTATAAAGAGGACTACGATCAATTATTCACCATGTCCACTGAAATTGTGACAAGAAGCAATGGGCTTAATCTGCATCAAGGGAGATGTAGGCTAGATAGCAGGAAAAACTTTCTAAGTATAAGGGTAGTTAAACTCTGGAATAGGCTTCCAAGGGAGGTTGTGGACCCCCCAGCATTGGGTGTTTTTAAAAACAGGTTGAACAAACACCTGTCAGGGATGGTCTAGGCTTATTTGGTCCTGTCTCTGCATTGGGGCTTGATCCGATGACCTTTGAGGTCCCTTCCAGCCCTACATTTCTATGATTCCGTGATTACTGAATGCCGTCAAAGGCTGAGCTCTATTTCAATACGCTTAAAATGGTAATATATTTTTGTAATATTTTTTTCATGGAGCAGTTACTTCAAGACAACATTAACAAAATAAGCTATTTGAAAGAAATTGTATCTATAGACAGGTGGCCTAATCTGTTTTATTGACAAATTGACTTATTATTTGATCAACTTGAATACAAGTCTTCAAGATGTATTTCTATAAAAAAAAAAAATCAGAAGGAACACAGAGAATAATGTATTTAGTCCATCATCCTACTTCAGCTGTCATTTAAACACGGATATGTCTGTCGGAAAATAAAAGAAAAGTTTTACAGCTGTTGTGATCCTGCTGTCAGAATTGTCTTTATTGTCTGCTGGAGAGTCGCCTATGTAATTTCCTCCTCCCTGATATGATAATATATTGACCTTCTTTATTCAGTGAGAAGAAAGCAGGTTATGATGGCTCTACCCACCTCCTACATAGAGCGTCACATTCTATTAGAAGAGAAACAAAGCATCTTTGAGAATCCAAATCACTTATACTTCATTTCCTCAGTGTTCCTTTTCAATGGGTCCTGGAAACGAGGGAAAGTTATAAGGTTTCATCTCAAAAGTTGGAAACTTTACAAAAAGAAATTAAATTCCTACGTTTGGCTGTTGAATTTGTTTTCTTTTGAAGGTTTTTTGGAAGGAGGGAAAGTCACTAAACTTGATTTGGGAGGAATTAAGAAAACAGTTGCTTAGCAAGGTAAATGTAACAATGTTCAGACTTCTCTTTCATTTATGCTTTTAAACGAGATCAATTTGTGCCCATTTGGAGTTTTTTATGATGTATGCAGAAGACTTATTGCTTGTTTTTCACACTGAAAATTCAGGTCTTCTCTTGTCTGGAAGACTCTTTGACTGGAGAATTAGTGCAGTGATGACATCACAAGACAGAAGTGAAATTTGAGCAACAGATATGAGAAGGGTTTTATAGTCAATCTTTAAAAAGAAAACTATTTAGTTGCTTGGTTTTGTTAATGCTTATTTAACTGCAATGGTTAATTAATATTTTGGATAAAGGAAGTCTTTGTTGAAGATTCAACACCTTTATCTCACTATAAGCAAGCTCTGAGATCTTCCAGCTCCAAGGAAGACCAGGCTTGTCAGACCTAATTTTTCATTTCTTCATGCAGATTTTATCCCAGTATAACTGTTTCGGTTAGGCTTGTGACTTTAACAAAACATTTACACCACATTTGATGTACAACAGTTCTGCAACCCCTGGAAATATGCAGTTGTACTGGTATGGCTTATTCCCCTCCCCTTATGGCAATAAGCTATACTGGTATAAGAGCCGTTACACCAGTATAATTGTGGAGTACTTAAATACACTAGCGGTTTCTACTTCTTCTGTGTGTTGACAAGCCCCGAGGTTTAAATAATAATAAAAAAAAAACCTTAAAAACCAAACTGAAACCATTTCATACTTTATTCTTACATCACAAAAATACAAAAAAGGGCATAATATGATTTTTTTAAAGTATTTTGAGCTTTGGAACTGAAAATAAAATGGGACATTGAGCTAACCCACCCCTGGTTTTGATTTTTGAAGCCTGGACATTTAATGCCATGCTTGTCTCAGAGCTTTTTCCTCTAGCTAATAATACTTTGCACTGCTGTAGTGCCTTTAATCCAAGGATCTCAAAGTAGTTTGCAGCCATTAATGAATTAAGCCTCATAACACCCCTTTGAAGTAGGTATTATTATAGCAGTCTTAGAGAGGAGTTTGAGTAATTTTCATGAAGTCATACATCCTTGTAAGTTTAGGCTTTGTCTGCATGAGAAAATTGCAGTGGTATAACCTAAATTATGAAATTAAACTGGTGCAAACCTCTGTGTAGACCCTCATATTTCAGTATAAGAATGGGGTTTAGTTTAAGTCCTTGCTGCTACACAAAAACTGTTTGCCCCAAATGTGGATTATATTGGTATGAAAGTGCTTTATACCAGTATAGCTAATTCTGTATGGGAAGGGGAAACAGCTATACTGCTGTAAGACACCTTTATACTAATATAACTGTGTGTACATTAGGGAGTAAACCAATTTAGGCCTTGCAGGCACAAAAACAGGCACTATTTTAAGTAAACCAAATTAGTTGAACTGGTGTAAATGCCTCTGTTTTGAAGCTCTTATTTTGGTTTAAAAGTGGCTTATTTTGGTAAATCTTAAACCTGTTCCTAATTGGCTTAAGCTAAAGCAAAATAAGCATCATTGAAATCAAAATAAATATCCACACAGTCTCTTTCACTAGTTTAAAATCACACCTTAAGTTAAATTGGTGCAGCTCTGCATGAAGACAAGCCCTTAATCAATACATTCTTAATCCCACCCCAAACTGTTTGCTTTGATTCAATTAATGGTTCAGAAACGAACAGTGTTGATGTCAGTTTTTGACTGCCCTAAGGCCACACAGTGCTTGTGAAGGAGTGAAAACTGAGTTCACTATTACATTGATTAGCCAAATGGTCAGAGATGTAAACCCACACTCTGGGTGTCCCTAAGCCTCTGACTGCCAGATGCTGGGAGTGGACGACAGGGGATGGATCACTTAATGATTGCCCTGTTCTGGTCATTCCCTTGGAAGCACCTGGCATTGGCCACTGTCGGAAGACAGGCTACTGGGCTAGATGGACCATTGGTCTGACCCAGTATGACTGTTCTTACTGTATTTATGAGCACTGCGGCAAGCACATAGATTAGGAAGAGAGATGAGAACCGTGCTGTATCCATAGCCTGTCAATTGTAAAGTGGATCCCTGGGTTGAGTTAAAAGGGAACATCTTGATGAATGGGAATAAGTTTCAGCTGATTTTCTGAGAAGAGATTATACCAGCTCCACCAATATGAAAACTCAAAAAGGGATATTGCCTCACTGTGAAGAACCTACAGGGACAAGCCTCAGCACTGTGGAGATTTTAAACAATCATACAAAGAGTGGACTAGAACCAATGAGAATGTGTGTATGCGTTTGCAGTGGGCAATAAACGAAAACATAGGCAGAGGCTAATCTGCCTGGACTAATTTACAGGGAAAGAGCACAATCATGTCAGGAAAGTGACTGGAAAAAATGCAAGGATTCCATGGCTTTTCTCCTGCAATGACTTCCAGCTCAAAATTTTTAAGTTAATTTTTGTACGTACACGTGTTTTTTGCTCTCTTTCTCTCTCGCTCACACTCACACGAGTGAATTCTAGCTGCCAGCCCTGAAAAGTCAGCACGGAACCTGAAAGTCAAGCTTTCTGCCCTATGAATTCTCAATAGCCATATTCTGCAGTCAGAAATTAGCCAATGATTTCATTAATGATACATGAACCAGACTAGAATCCAGGTCAGTAAATTGGGGCTATTAATACATTCTCCTGCCCCTTTCCTGCCTTATCCGTTCAGATTGTAAGCTCTGTGGGACTGTCTCTGGTTACGTATTGTGTCTAGCACAATGGAACCCAGGCAATGGTACTGTCATACAAATAGTAACAATAGTAACTAGTGCAACTCTTGAGATCAGCTGTCTAAGCCTGTTCATAAACACTCTGGACACAAACCCCGGTAAGCTAGCCCAAGCAAAGGTGAGTGATGCCTAAGTCTCTGATTCCTTTGCTTTAGCGAACACACTTCCTTTTCTTATGTTTCTGACATATGCGTTCAGTGACTGAGCAGACATCAGTTGCCCTGTAGTTTCCCTGGCTGCATTTCTGTAGTTTTTCTGAAAGCCCCTTGTTTAAAATCCTAATTACTAGATGATCGCTCAAGTGTTGACACCAAAGTCACAATACTCTGCTTGTTCATCTAGGGTGCTTTATAGTCGCCCACGTTTTCCGTGGATCTTTGCACCTTTTGGTAAATGCATACATTTGTGTGTTAGATTGCTCTTAGGAATTATCTGTTCATCACACTTGTTTTTAGCATAATGTCATAGTTATTCTTATCTCCTTCCTAAGCAAAAAGGCTTTATAAATATTTTCAGCATCACTCCCCAGTGTGTAGATTAATGAGCTGACCTATATTCCCTGCTTGCTGGGTTAATGTTCATTGCCTTTTGGAAGTGTCCATTCCACGTAGGCTGTTGCATGGACTTATCAAATATCATGTTTGGAGAGGATTGAGCATTGTCAATTTCTTTTCCTCTTATTTATGCGCCACTGGTAAATCCTAAAAAAAGGCTGTTTTCTTCTAACACTGAACAAGGGAATTTACTTAGAAAAAAAATTATCCTTAACATCTCCTTTTCTTGCTCGCTTAGTGCAGCGCGTCTCCCCAGAACCTTTCTCCCCCTCACCTGGGTTCCTGCAACAGATTTTAAAAAACACTACACGTGCCTTCACACACACAAAATTCCACCAGCCACATCTGTTAAATGTGAAAAGGAATGACTTTGCCAGAGTCACAAGTCTCTCTACTGAAGTGTGGTCCTATTCTGAAAAGTGGCACTTTGTGTATAGAAAACCAGTCAAATCTGTTTATGTAAGTGACCTAAACAAGCTTTTACTTCTGTTTGCCTGACAGAGCCATCACAACACTGGAAAACTGAACTAGATTCCATTCCAGCAACAGCACAATTTAACTAAATTCCATTGTGGGTTCAATTTAGTCCAAACTAAAATTAGGTTCTTAAATCCATATTGAGGGACCTGCTTGACTTTCAAAATTACTGAGCAACCACCAGCTCCCCTGGCTGCCATTGGGAGCTGGTGGATGTGCAGCAGTTTGAAAAATCAGGCAGATACATGGGGATGTCACTTCCAAAAGTCACTTAGATGCTTTTGAAATGTTTATTCTGTGGATTGAGGGCCTTAACTCTAGGTTCCTTTTTTGAAAAGCTTAACCTTAGAGTTTGATTACAAATTGGATAGTTCTTGTTTTCAATTTGTCGCTCTCTCACACACTCCCCCTTTCCAGCCATTATAGGTCAAAGCTTGGATTTTGCTATACACCAGCCTATCCATAAAAAAGTCATGCCCCTCTGCCCCCCGATAGTTGAGCTGCGACGGTACAGATGACAAATGCCAGCCTTCTGTTCAGTGAGGTGTGTGGGATTGGGATTAGCAGTTATAACGCTTGCCATGAGGTCAGTAGAATCACCTGTGTAAAAGGTTGCAGCAAGCTAGTTGGGCCTGGAGGCTGAACAAGCAGTAATTTAGGGGCCATGACATGGAAAAGACAGAGCACAACTAATCTGCAATATTAGCTGTCCATGATGCCATGTGTTGTGTTAGAGGGGAGTCTTGGGGGACTGCTCTTGGTGTGACTTTTGTGTACTGTACACATAAGGTGCACTTCTGTGATACACACTGTGTGACTGATGAATGGGCTACTGTTTGTGTGTGTTGTGCCCCTATGAAGTCCAGTACTTTTCCTAGCAAACGAGACCCCGACACTTCTTGGTGTGTAGCCACTGCCTCTTTCTTTTTGTTGTTGACGACTGTGTCATGTTGCAAGATGTATGTTTCTGTTGTCTACTGCTCATAAGCACTGGCGTGGAGACTAGTGTCAGGCAGCCCTGCTTTGTTAAAGCTGTTCCCAGTCCCTCATTTTTACATGCTGAGGGCCCTCCCATCCTAATGAAGTTAGTGAGAGTTGAAAGTGCTAAGTTACCTACAGAAAGAGCCTCCCAGCTTGCAAAAATCAGAGCTACATATTGTGGCTTGGATATTGATTCAGCAAGTTCAGGCTCAACCCTACAACTGCTTACTCACACAAGGAGGCCTTTGATGGAGCACCTCAGAGGCGTAAGGATTTGCGGGATCACATCCTTTAATGGCTATATGCTGCTCCCCATTTTCCCAAGCATCCTGTCTCATTGTTATGAGTGGCTTTTGAATTGTATAGGGGCACACACACACTGCAGCCACCTGAATTTGTACTTTGCTTTTGGCAGTTTTCTTTTGGGGGGAAGATGGAGATGGTGGGAAGCTTGCACTGATTTTGCCTCACTTTCTGCCACGTTACTGTGGAAACTGAATGAGCGGTTAGTCAATATGCCCTAAAATCCAGGTTAACTGTGAATAGGGTTATTGATTGAGTACTTATTTATCTTTGTGGATTATCAAGCATTTCCCTGAATTTGTTTTGAATTCCTGAACCTAATAGCTATACTTATAAATTAGCAAAACTAAATCAATGTATTGTTTAGAGTTGGGCTTGAACCAAAACTCGGATCCAAGCAGCCGCACATACACAGCGGCCAGTATCTAGATCCAGATCTGTACTTTGGAAATCGTTCCTGTCTGCATGTGGCCTGAATAAAATCTCTGGGTCCAAATTTTTCTCCTGACATTTCACTGGCATTACACCAGGAAAGATTTTGGCCCCTGGGATTTGTACAACCTTGAATTTTTGAGTACTTGAAATCTGGATTTACATTTTTTGTATCTTGTTTTATTCGTCTGATAAAACTAAACAGCACCCCTCGGCTGTAAGAAGTGGGAAACAGAAACACAGTTTAAGTAAAGAACACATTTGCTGTTTTTATTGGTGCCTTGTAGGGCAATAATACTGAAAAAAGGGGAATGCAAAAAAACCCAGCATGGTGGCAACCCACATCTTATTTTTTTAAAGAGTACATCAACTCCTGATTTTTTTATTTATTGTGGCATGAATGATAACATAAAACCAAAACATGAAAATATACAACTTATATTACACTATGTGTTATGAACAAAATATAAATCTATAACTCTATGTTATATTTACATAATTATTTATTTTATTAAATTTCAAGTGAGATGGTAGGTTGCACATACTTTGTTTTAAGCTCCAGGCATTTGATTGTCTCTATTTTCTTTTCTATTTTTCTTTTCACTTGTAAAATCCAAAATGTTAGAAGGAGTAAGAGCTTTAGAGCCAATGGAGCTATATAAATACTGTTTCAGCAAACCAGTGACAAAAAACACTGGGGAGTAGAGAAATCAGTCAGTAGAAAAAACAAACTTGACATGTTCTTCAATCTGGGAAACTGACAAGTTAAGATAAAGTTGAAGAAAATGTAAATATTAACCAAACTAAACATCCATCCCATGCCCTGTGAATTGAGGATACACTTGGATCCACATCTAATGAATTATGGTACATACATTTCCTTGCAAAATGGAAGATTCTATCAAGAAGTGGGCAGACAAAATATTTCATATATGATAAACCATGCCCTTAAACGTATGCTATATTATGCAGTTGCGATTAATTTTAGCAGTTGAATTCTTGCTAAGTGAGGTCTAAGTTTCCACTGTGTGTAATTATTTTTGATGTTACAAACGTAATGTCAGAGTCTTCTTCAGTGACAACAGCAGCTCATCTCTTTGGATTAAAAAAGAAAAAGCTTTGAAAATGTGCTGTAAAAAGGTTAAAGACAATTTACTTTCTAAAAAAAATGATTTAATTAAAGAAAGAGTCTACTGCAGAAACCAAATCTTTGAAATAATGTCTGTGCAGAAAGAATTTCTTCCATATGCATTTGTAATAAGAGGATTTGGTTACAAAACTAATTAAATTCTATAATAGTAGCTAGTGTTCTTTTCTGGGGGCCTGATTAATATAGCGGAACGGTTAAATAAAGATGTTAAATGCACTTAAAAATCCTATTTTACTAATATAAGGCATGAATAAATTCAGAAAGAATTATGTGTTATTTCATTGAGCTTACCAGTCAGTCCCTCAATTTTTTTTCTTTTGACCCTCTTTTCCCCACTGCTGGTATTACTCTCTGAGAAGTTTGAATCACATTGGAGTAAGAAACTGCCCTGATTTCAGAGGAAACGAAACGTGCGACCAACACAAAAATTCTAACAAGAAGATCATCATTATATAGATTCCCAGGAAAGAGGCGAGCTAGGCCCACATATACGCTAGGCTTTTTGTGCTCTTTTAGGTTAATACTATCCTAATCTCTTCTAACCTGGTTTTTCTCAGTGTCATAAGGACACAAAACCCAGGAAAAGAAAGAAACAAGACAAGAACTTCTTTTATAGATACCTGTTGTCGTTTTTTTAAATCAATAAAATAGGGCCTCTATTTCAAACATGGGTGTTTTAATACTATAGGACATATGGGCGCTCTGATCCAGCAAAGTACTTAAGCACATGCTTAAGTGCTTTGTTGGGCTGGATCGGTTTCAGCATTGAAATGCAGGGTCTGTAACAAGCTACCCAGCTTTGACCCAAGCCCCAGGTCCTACCGTAGTCTCTCAGGTATAGGTTGGTTTGCAATAAAGTCAGCATTTTTTTTTTTCTTTTTTAGCATTCGTTCTGAGTCTCAGGCAAAGACAACACAGAATGTAAAGCACAGCCCCCTCTCCCACCCCTCCCCCAAAAGGAATTCGGTCACATCACCCATTATGAAGACGAGGGCTTAGTCCTGCAGCCCTTACTCACCCACAAGTGCTCCTAGGCCCATTGGCTTAAACAGGGCTACTCCCATGAGTGAGGCCTTGAGTATCAAGCTCATAGTTTTTTTGGGTGAAATGCTAGTCCCACTGATGTCTAAGGCAAAACTCCCAGTGACTTCAATGAGGCCAGAATTTTACCATGTATATTTAAGATTTGCTCCAACCATGCCTGCCTTGGTGGCACCTACCTGGAGCTAAAACAAAGTATTCTCGTAGCCCGAAGTCACATAATTAAACCAGAGCATCTCTATAAAACATGGTGGAAATCAAGCAACCAGCAAATGTGAGGTGAATCCACAAGAGTCAGAAATAATTTGTTCACAAAGACAGGGAACAAATTAAAAAAAAAAGCAAATATCTGTTTTCACATTGTACATAATAATGATATAAAAACAATTGTCTATTTTTTCTTCTTATCCAAACAGAGTGCTTAAAAAAATTGGCTCTAGATGACTGGTGTAATTAAATAACTAAAATGAGTGATGAGAGAGCAGAAGTTAATTAAGATTGAAAACAACACTTCCATTAATTCACTCCATCATAATAAACATCAGAAGTTGTCATGACGGGGGCCAAAATTAAAATGAAGAACTAAGAATGGGGTGAGCATGGGAAGAAGTGAGTTTTTTATATGTCTATATAAAAAAGCAGGGTTGGGCAGCAATTTTAAATATCTTAACAGCTTCATTTGCTGCACTGCCAAATCAGAACAGAATAAAATAAGGTAGAAAAAAGGGAAATAAATTATACATAATTTACTAATCTGGGAACAGCTGACCATTATTATTATTATTATTATAATTACCATTACAACACTAGCAAGAAGAGGCAGTTCAAATGAAAAAAAAAATACAGTCATCAAATACAAACAAAACCAAAGAAACCCTCTGACATGGAGGATGTGATCAGCTACTCCAAGCATAACCCCAGAGCAAGTCTTCTGAAAGCGAGAAAAACTGAAAAGAATTTTTGATGCGGAGGTGGAAATCAAAAAGGGAAACTAAAGAAAAGGAAGGGAGAAAAAAAGATGGCATGGGGGTGAAGCTATCACACATCCAAACCATTCATTGGAGTATTGTCTAACTCTTAAATGGCATTTGTTTGTTTGTCATTTGCTTTGCACAAGGTCTTCAGAAGGAGCTTTACACTTCAAGTGGTATGTCTTCAGGCAAAGTAAGGCCATGATCCTGCAATTGGATCTGTGAGGCCTGACTGCTCCAGGTCTAAAATTTAACTGGCTTCAGGGTCAGGGCCCTGAATCTACTGGTGAGTACTGTGGCCTGGATCCTGCAAATGCTAATGCATGTAGTCCTTACTCACACGAGGAGTTCCAGTGATGCTGATACTGAGCGTCTTCCTGTGAGTAAGGACTAGTGATGTGAGCAAGGATCTGTAGGATGGCGCCCTACATTCACAAACTGTGCCTCAATGGAAAGCTTTTCTCTGTAACATAAGACCGCGCTTCCTAGGACAGAGCTGCATTGGAAATCAGAGGTATCCTTTTCCTGTTAAGGTTAGGTAATGCTGCTGCCTGCTGTTTTACCACATGAAACTGGGCGCACTCTTTTTAGAGAAGGATCAGAGTCAGGCACCAAAAAATGCTTCGTGTCACTATGTTTACTTCTTTCTTTGAAACAAAGCAGAATTGTCAGTTAGATCGCTGAAAATACAATGGGCTAAATTCTGCCCAGGGTTATATGTGTGCAGCTCCATTGTCTCAAATGTGCATGCCCATGTGTAAACAGGACAGAATTTACAGGTGAGATGACTGAGGCACAGAACAACCTTACCAATATCTGTTACAGCTTGAGGGAATGTATTTATTTTCCTGGTCTCCAACCCTTTTGGAACTTCAAAGGCTCAGGATTTGTGTGCTATACGTCAAATTTTGCTGCCCACTGTGGATGGGAGAATTGCTTCATTGTTATTTTGTTCTTTCTCCTTGCACAAACATCCCACTGACGCCTGTGGGTTTTCCAAGTGGGTAGAGAGAGCAGCGTCTCAGCCAAGATCTGCCTTATGGATTAGCACCAGATTCATCCATTTTGGCTCGTTCTAGAGGTTAGTACTTCCAGTTTGCCTGCCCTGTTCTAAACAAGGGTCTGTTCTGGACATTTTTTATGTTGCCATTTGAAGTGTAAATTAAAAGCAAAGGCTCCTTACAGACCAAGTTGTTTGGAGGATGTGGGATTTCATCCTGAATATGGTTTTTGCTCACAATGGTCCAATATTATTCTTATTAGTACCATAAACACGCACACACAAAAATCCAAGATCATAAAATATTTTTCTCTAAATTTTTTTATGTCTCTCTCACTTTCACCTGAGAACGGCACCTACAGTTTCCTTTAAAAAAACAAAAGAAAAGAAAACAAAGTCTAATCTCACCAGCTGCTGGTATATTAGGTTCTTCAAGGGATTGTCTAAGACATAACACTGTCCTAACTTAAGACAGAACAAGAAACAAAAGCGACCAACCGGAAAAATAAAATTGAACTAGTTCAGCGCTTTAGTACAAATTTGGCACTTGCTCAAAGACTCAGTGTGGTGTGCAACTGATGAAGAGAAGTCCTCTCTAGAAAGGAAATAATTACTTGTTGGGGTTTACAGAAACAGACTCCCAACTCCCTTCCCCACCATACACACACATGCGTGCCTCCAACCCTAAATATTCAAAGGAGAAGGGAAAAGGAGGAGGAGGAGGCAGAGGGGTAAAAGGAATTGTCTTTTTTTTTTTTCCTGTCAGGTGCATTACCAAAAAAAAAAAAATTTACTTCTCTTTAAACTGTAGCACAAAACAACAAAACACATTCACAAGCCACTTGTTGGCACTGTGTACCTGAGTGAGAATTTCTAGAACATTGTAGAACAAACAGCCATAAAGTTTATTTGGAAAAAAAAATAATAATAAAAGGTCGACGGGTAAGACTTCAGTGCTTGGGTATAGCAGCTGAATTACTGGCATTATTTTACCCATAGCTTATTTCATTCTTTTGTTGTTGTTATCGTCGTTGTTTTCTTTCTTCTGGGCCTTTTTTTTTTAAATGCAGGCTGATGTCTATTAGTCAGCTGATGTCCCAACTAGTTAAGACTAACAGTTAAAGTAACAGTCAGTGTATGAGAAAGTTAATGTGCTTGGCCACTGGTAAGGATAAACCAGGTGGGGCTTTTTTTTTTTTCCTTGAAGTCCTGTAAGGTCACACAATATTTGGACCCTTATCAGTTGGCTTGTCCTGCAATGTGATTTTCACTGTCACTGCCGTAGTCCACATCAGGGTCGTCCTCTTCTTCATCGTACTCGTCGTAGATTTCTCCATTGATGTCATTGGCCTGCATCTCCTCTTTGATGTGCGGCTCCTCGCCTTTGATGCCGTAAGTGCTCTGGATGACAGGCATCCCGGGTTCCGGGCTGCTGGACACACTCGAGTGCTCTGATGGCAGATGGGGGGAGGGCATTCCTGCCATCGCGATGGCTCCTGGGTAGACGACACCGGCGGTGGCGATAGGAATCTGTGCTTGTTGCCTGTTGTTGAAAAATAAAAGGGGATTTAAATACGAGCAGGAGCAAAGAGAGTTCCTATTCCTATAGCATTACAGGCTATAAAGTCACAAGGACTATCATTATTGGGTTTGGTGGAGTGGGTCCCTCGATGGTCCACACCAGACACCTCCCACCCATAATCTTCCAAGCTTTGACACTTGATCCTATGACTAATGTTAGGGGCCTGAACCAAATCACTGATTCAAACACCACCAAACTCTGGACACGTTTGATCTGTATCTGAACTTTGGAGGTTGCCTAAGGCTCAAGGTTCCTTACTGGGGGAATGGGATGTCTACGAGCACACAGCCAATGACAAACATCCTGCCACCCATGGTCCAATGATTAAAAAAGACCCGCCCCCCTTCTCCCCCCCAAAAGTTGCAGAGTGCAACTAGGGCCAAAAACAAACAGCAAGGTTTTGGTGTCAGGAGAGAGGTGGTGGGTGGAGGGAGTTCCTGAGGGAGTCTGTTTGTGGCACGGGGAAAAGGACCAGGCTTCCATTTGAAAGCCTAACATAGGCTAGGAATGTGGAGTTTATTTAGAAACCTGATGGCTTGTAGGGAGGGGCACAAGGTCTTCTGGGACCCACATGGGAGCCTGGGTGATCCCCAAGACCTCCATGTAACCTTGGAGTTGGCTTATGCAATGTCCACAGAGAGGTGGGTGAGGAGAAGAGGGATCATTGATAGGTATGGACAACTCCCTGGAACAGTGAGGGATATTGGTAAAAAGTAGATCCTCTCAGGGATGGCAGATAAAACTAGGAAAAGCCAGACTTAGACATACATTGTTTTAAAATAAATAGAGCAACATCAGTGTTTGATAAAAATCCTCTATAGGACATTTAAGCCTTGGAAACATGTACAAGATAATGAAAGCAGAATTATTTCAGGCCATCAAAATTCCTTTTTCATGTAGAACACTAGCTGTGTTGTACCAGAGTTTATTTCCCTGAGAAGCTCCAGGGTCCTAACAAGCCTAGAGGTTTAAAATTCATGCTCCTTTTGTTTCCTTGCTGCATGAAGTAATTCCATTGCAGTAATACCCTTCAGTACATGCTGCATATTGTAATGTCATCAGTGGTGTGTCCATCTGTACTGAAAAGCCTTGCCACAGGAGACAGGGTGAAATCTCTTGAGATGAACATTTTTAATTAAGAATGAAACCGTCCCCTGTTCCTGAGCCTGACTGTTCACTGACTGCCCAGTAAACCTTGCACAGCACAGCGATCCCGAAAGACTAAGCAGTCCCAAGCAACTGAACATTTATTTGGAATTATTTGCCACATTTTTAATATACTTGCTTGTTGCTGTCCTAGGGAAGCCTGCTAACCTGCGAGCATCACTTCTTATTTTCAAAACAATATAGTTGCCTCAACTAAGGGCTTAGCCTGTAAATAGGGAGAACATCTTTTGCTTTTACTCTTAATTCAACAGAAAGACCTAGCGTTAGCAGTTCTGCAACTAGCCTTATTCAGTGTTTTTAAATGGCTTTTAATATGTAATAATGGGAACACTTTGCACTCAAATGGTGCCTCTCATAGGCCAAACGTTTGTTGAGTTTCACAGTTCTTCTGTAATGTTGCTTGCATTTCATAACTGAAAAATAATATCTGCCACTCCTATAGTGCCTTCCATCCAGGGCCGGCTCCAGGCACCAGCACAGCAAGCAGGTGCTTGGGGCAGCCAACGGGAAGGGGCAGCATCTCCGGCTCTTCGGCGGCGGGTCCCTCAGTCCCTCTTGGAGGGAAGGACCTGCTGCTGAATTGCCGCTGAAGAATGAAGCGGCGGCAGAAGTGCCGCCAATCACAGCTTTCCCCCCCCCCCCCCCGCCGCTTAGGGCGGCAAAAACCCTGGAGCTGGCCCTGCTTCCATCAGAGGATCTCAAAGCTCTTTATAGCCATTGATGTATTACGGTTCATGATGGTCCTGTAAGGTAAGCATTTTTAGTCCCCTTTTAGAGATGACAAGGCTGACAGAGATTAGGGGTCAGATTTTCAAGAGAGCCAAGTCCCAACTATTGTGACACTTGCAGACAGACTTTCAAAACTCTTGAAAATCTGGCAATTTATTTTGGTGCCTAAATTGTTTAAAAATCTGGCCCTAATGACTTGCACCAGGTCCTGCAGTGAATCAGGAGCAAAGCCAGGAACAGAATCTGACTTCCAGGATCAAATACTGATTTTTTTTACCATTTTTTTGGAGTTTTACCATTGACTTCAGTGGAACCTAGATTTCACCCCCACCTTCCCCCAGTCCCTGCTCTAAATTCTAGACAAACTATCTCCAAAATGTCTTGTTTTCAGATAGGGTACTTGTCAGATTCATCTGGAAAGTTAAATAATAATAAAAACATTGCAAGATTAGTTAAAAAAAATGTAAAGCCATGCATGTCAGCGAGATAAGCGGTATTTGGGGGGCTCTGTTGCCACCTATCTTTCTCAGAAAGACCCTCCCTCCTCTTTTTTCTAATCTCTTGATGCTGAATGTTGGCTGACTTCCCTATGTTTGTTTCAGTGCTTACTAGTGGGATCACTGAACCTGCCAGCACCACAGGGTTAAGCAGCTCAAATTTCTCTGTTGAGCTGCTTATTATAACAATGTACACTGTAGCTGTTCAAAACACCGTCTAAGGACACTTAACGGTAACTGGGCAGCTATTTTCCCCTTTACTGCTATTCATACCCATTAACTAGAGACAGGTGACCTGGTTCTGGTACAATAAAAAATAGCATTCCTTTTTCACCCCAAAAGGGAAACAGAGCCCAGATTCCAATTTTTCTAAGGCTAGTTGACTTTTTTTTTTTTTTAAAGAAAAACAATAATTTTTTTGTGTAGCTCTGTGTTTCCTGGACCAGCTGTGGAAATATCACAAGAACGTCTGTCCTTGCAATACTTCTCACCTATCTGTAGCCAAAACCAAACAGTAGTTGCAGAAAGACCCTTCCAGGCAGGTTTCTAGATGAAAAAGCAGAGAACTAAGTCTTGACAAACATACAAACCTTTGGATGTTTCTCTGAACCAATCCTCTTGAGATTTGAACCCCTCACTAGCATTCAGCTTACCACAGAGCAAAAGACTCTCTGGCACCGCTAATGCCCTTGGACTGAAGTAATCTCATCACATGTGACTAGTGTGAACTGGTTGAGGATGTTTTATGCCTATATCCTCACTGACCTTACTAGCAAGGCTCAACCTGCCATGGGCATTCAGGTCTTCAATAGCATTGCTGAAAAATGTTTTAGCCGACGGCTTGCTGAACACCTTGAATGTGAGCTAGTGTTTCTGGCCTTGGGAGCTATAGACACTAACAGATTAACTTATATAGATTCTGTAAAACACCATAATGAGTAATACTTAGCACATATGTGGTGCATTTCATCCAAAGATGTGGTCAAGATGGGCAAGTATCATTATCTCCATATTACAGATATGGAAACTGAAGCCCAGCTGGCCAAAATTAAATAGCAGAGCCATGAACAGATCTCCTGACTTCCAGGTCACAGTTATATGGACCACATGGCCTTTAAAGATGAGCTTCATATTATGTTAGTGTGATGGGGTGTATCAGGCCCTTTGAGGCCCCCTGCTGGAGGTCTTGCAGTCCTGCCACACCCCACCCTAGGAAAAGGAGCAGTGAATGTGGGTCCTCCAGGCCTGCCTAGAAATGCCGCAGGGAAGCAGCCAATCAGAGTATAGCAGGCTCAGATAAAAGGAGCTGCAGGGGCTGAGCAGGTCAGTGGCTGGCTGGGACCAGAAGGGGGAAGAAGGATTGGAAGGCTGCAAAACTCCATTGGTAAAGAGGCCTGCGAGAGACTGTGCTTAAGCAGGGAAAAGACAGAGACCCCTGAGATAAGGGTGAAGAGGAAGGGGTTACATGGGAAGTGGCCCAGGGAACAGTAGCAGCACCAGAGTTAAAGGAAGCAGCACATGGCTACTATTTGTAGGGTCCCTGGGTTGGGACCCAGAGCAGTCGGTGGGCCTAGATTCCCCGGCCACCGGAGAAGCAGCCTAAGCCCCAAGGAGAAAATAAGACTCTGCATTAAAAGCCTAAGAAAGGGGCTGGGGATTTAAATAGGCCCAGTGATGGGCTGAAGACCATGAAGTAGGCCAACCATATGTTGAACTTTATTTCCCCCAGAAGGGGACTGGAATTAAGAAGTAACCTGGCTGGACAGCTGGGATACCACAGAACCACTGAGAACAGAGTCTCCAGGGAGAAAGTGCTGGGGGCACTGCTCTATACCAGGCTATGGACAGACTTAAAGCTAGCCCAGAAGGGCCAAGAATTGAGCCCCGAAGGCAGGGCTGCAAATACCAACCAGAGCATAGTGAAAGGCCCTGCTGGAGTTTTGATACACCGAAAGGGGTTTGTTTGTTTCTTCGCATATTGACAGTGTGTGACCTGGCTGGAGGGCTGGGCCACTAAAAACCCACCTGATGAGGTTAACAGCTGACAGGGGGCACCGGGAGCCGACAGAGCGAGTGCAGATTCACATTTAGCCGACAGGAGGTGCTCACGAGAGGTGAGAGTTCTCCGTCATAGTTTGCAAAACATTATTTACCTCGTAATAAAATATGACATTTACAGCTCTGAAACAAGGACAACCCCAGAAAAACAATTTCTACTGAAATAAAAGATATGACAGGCCCATACCCAACATTAAAATACTGCCTCATCTCTTGTCGCCTGTTGCGCATGATTGCCTTGTACTCGCCGATCCGCAATTTTTTGCCATCCACAAGACAGGTGCGCTTCGGCCTGGGCTTGTATTTATAGTCTGGGTATTTCTCCAGATGTTGCTTGCTGAGTCGGGCCTGCTCCTCATAGTATGGCTGCTTCTCTAGGTTTGTCATAGCTTTCCAGCGAGATCCTGTCACAAGAAGAATGAGAAATGAGAACCCTTCCCCTTTCCCATTCAGAGAAGGACAAATAAGCAGGTCATTAAGAACAAGATACCCCCGGTCCTGTGGCTTTGGGCTGTGAAACAGCGCTTTTAGATAAGGAGGGTCACAGCTAGTTTTTATTTGGCAGGTAAACCTCCAGGGTATGCCCATGTGATGCAGGTAGCTTTGTACGTGGCATTCTTTCCTTTTTGAGTCAATATTTGATGGACACTGCTGCTACATAGTAATTATTAAAGCTCCCTGACACTTTGTAAAAGTAGGCTGCGAATCTCAATGGCTTGGGCAAAGTCCCATTCGCCTGTTTAGATTCTAGTCTGCCTCTGTTCCTCTGTAGTTTCATTTAAGCATGGTACTCATCTTCACTTCCTGTTCTAATGTTCCTGTGTGCTACGAACTAGCTGCTGCATTCCACCCTGGGCTGGATTAAAATATAGGCATGCTGGGGCCTTGGTTCCTAAGGTCAGGCTTACATCAAAGTCTAAGCTTTCATTTTTTTAAAACAAGTATCTTTCTAGCTCTCATAGTTATAACAAAAAGCTTGAAAACATGAACTGAGCGTAACCAATGTGCTGAATTCTGCCTGAGTCTTCAGAGAGTCTGAAAGAATAGCTCTGAGAGAGATGAATTGTCCAGTGCATCCCCCCCGGTGAGGTGTTAACTCCAAAACCCTCTACAGTGGGAAGGACTCTGTATATAGCAGGAGGTGAAGAATGCAGTGGGCCTGGCTCACCCGTTACAGAAATAGGTTTGAGAGGGCTCCCCTGCTTCTACCTCTGCCTCTCTGGGGCCAGAACAGACACCTGCTGCTACTCCTGGGGTGAAGTGGGATGAGTGAGAAGAAAGGGCCATGCCTTTGCCTTTCCCTATCTGGGAAGGAAGCTCCCTGCCATCAGCACACCATTTGGGGTCAGGGTTATGATGTGGGGCTGTGGCACAGGGACCCTCATGTTGTGGTGTGACTAGGGCCCTAGATTGCTCCCATTCAAGCCTGGTGCAACTGCTTCTGAGGTAGAATTTCAGTGACGAGAGGAGTAGTTCCCATATAATCCCATAAAGTACCAAGCTAGAGTCTGGTTCTTTGGGATGAAAGATCCTATTTAAGTAAAAGGCAGTGGCTCTGAACCTTTCCAGACTAGTGTTCCCCTTTCAGGAGTCTGATTTGTCTTCCGTACCCCCAAGTTACACCTTGCTTAAAAACTACTTGCTTACACAATCAGACACAAAAATACTAAAGTGTCACAGCACACATTAAAAAATTGCTGACTTTCTCATTTTCACCGTATCATTATAAAATAAATCAATTGGAATATAAATATTTTACTTACAGTTCAGTGTATAGTATACAGAGCAGTATAAACAAGTCATTGTATGAAATTTTAGTTTGTACTGACTTGGCTGGTGCTTTTTATGTAGTCTGTTGTAAACTAGGCAAATATCTAGATCAGCTGATGTACCCCTGGAAGACCTCTACGTACCCCCAGGGATACACATACACCGGGTTGAGAACCACTGGTACAAGGTATTATTAAAAAGACTCCTGAGGAGCAAAAGATTTGTTCCCATGTGACAAATTAGCAGTTGGAGACAGAGCATTAATATACAATATTTTGATAACTACTGTATAAATTAAAATATTCCTGCTTCACTGGGATGATCATTAACTTTCGCTCTGTGCTGCTGTGTATATGCTGGGTGAATAGTAGAAAAATGAATATTTTATTTAAAAATGTCCCATGAAATGTATAAAGTGAAAATTAAAAAAAACAAAAACAAAAAAACAAATAGCTGATGCCTGAAAAAATGCAGCAAGATACCCGGAATAAAAAATTCTTTGGAAATTATTCAATGAACTTTAGGATTGCTTCAGGACAAGATCCATTCCAGGCAACATCGATGGCCCAGACTGTGAAATATATGCCCCAGAAGGAAAAACTGGTTGGAAAATAGTCCATTTTCCTACTGGAAACAAGTCTGCATAATTTCTCAACATAATGGGTTCAGAATGTCGTATTTGACTTACAGTACTTTCCTTCTTTGTTACTCATTCTGTACTTAGCTCATGCTATTACTCATAGTGTTCTTAGCTCACTGTGCTCCCAAAACTGTCTTTTCAATATAAAAAAGCACAGTTCTCTCTTCCTTATGAAGAAAACAGTCTGATTCTTTCAGGAAAGTGCCCTTGGGAAGACAGAGCCCACTGGCTGATATCAGTTTTCTCGGTGCTCTGCTTTGTTGAAGCTTCATTGCAAACTCCAGTATGAGTTTCTGTAATGAAAGACTAATAGGCTGAGTACAGAATACTGATCCTACCTCACATCTAATGGTAATCGACCTATGGAAAAATGTCTACTCTGAATGGAGCAACGAAAAGTCATGCCTTAGTACAATTAGTGTGGAGTCAATCGTGTACCCTTTTACTGCCAATGCATGGAAGAGCATGGAAAGCAGCTTGGTGGTCTCCTGAAGAGAAAAGCCATTTCCTAGTGGTTATAGCCAGGAAACTGACTGTAAAAACTGACACTGACATTCAATAGCTACTTCTTTCCCACTGACTGCCAAATCCTGATCAGGTTAGCTGACACAGTGATAAACAGCTGGGAACTGCCAGAACCTGGTCCACCCATGCAGCTGACCCAGGGGAAGCCTGTGTGGTAATGTAGTTAGGGCCTAAAATTGTTGGTGTTACACATTTGAGAGTTAGGGCCAGACCCTGCAAATAGGGTTCTAGGGTGCCAAGATGTGGATCCATTTTCAGGATTTATCCCTTCTTCAGTATACTGGCTTCTCTAAAATCTGAGGAAGTCACAAAGTAACGCTAAGTGAATCTAGAACCCGCAGGCCATAAACACCATTTTAGCACCTACTGGTTTAAAAATAATAGTTTATGCTGGCAAACAGTTTTCATTAATAAATAATAAAGCTGAAAATCTAAAAGACTTTTTTCTTAAAGTATGTTAAATATCAAGAAGAGAAGGCACCACAGGCTATTTCAGACTCTCTGATGAGTGAAGTGAAAGCATGTGCATGTGAGTTTAGTGGTAAATGTGCATATGGACAAAGAATTGAAGAGGTCAAAGATCAAAAAACATTTGTTAGGAAGGATATGTACAAATCTCACCTTCAGCTTGGCATTGCCACATGTAATTACTGGTGATCATTTGCACTTATATCTGACTCCTAATGCTCTACATATGAAATGACTAATAGTTATATATAAGTTCTCCCCCCCTCCCATTAAGTATCTTGTATTTGCAAAAACAATAAATATGTAAATATACAAGCATAGACGTAATATATGCGGTATATATCACAAACTAAAATAATATTCTGAATAACCCATAGTTACCACTGTTAGTTTTGGGAATAAATGGATCATAGAAAAACATAACAGAATAATGAACGTCAGCCTTCATCCTGCAAAGACTTATGCCTGTGTTTAGCTGCATACACTGAATTCTCTGACAATGCAGGATTGGCGCTATAGTGCTGTATATGTATTTAAATGAATATATCCAATAAAATCAGCCTTGTAAAATTCTGATGAAAATGTTTTGTCCACACACAAAATTTACTTAAACCATCTTTAACTGTGTTGACTGATGCCAGTAGCCCCAATTCTCCAATCGGATCTGGGAAGGCAGACCTCCGTGCATAAAGTTAAGCACATACATAAATTTTTGTAGGCCCAGGGCCATAGGTACTGACATTTTCATCTATATCTCAATTTGTAATATTTATACATAAATGTCATTCATTATTTTCCCCCTTGCAAGCTACAATCTCAATAGCGCAAAAATCCTGGCAGCCTCACCTCTCTTCCTAGCAAATATTTAATAGCTGCCTCCTGCAGTGATACCTCCTATTACTGTGACTTTATTGTTTTTACAAAATATACTAAAGATCATTTACTGGTGTGTTTTGAAGTATCATAAATAATTAAAACTCAACTATGCTTGTCAAAATAAATAAAAAGCAGATTTTGTGATGAAGTATCCTTGATTTTCTATTTATCGTTTTCATTTGCTTACTTACTAATATGCAAAATTTGGCACGCTGCCACGGGTCTCAGTATGAATTGTTCATATTCTAGAGTGTGTCTGTCAAATGTACATAGATAAAGAATGAGACCCAGATCTTTATGCCCATGTAAGTATGTGCAGATTCAGGGGTCTGCCTGCACAGGTCACATAGCATGATCAAGGCTACTGTCATCAATCAACACAATAAAGTTAGGTAAGTACATTTTTTGCTTGGACAGAATATTTTCATCATACGTTTTGCAAGGCTGATTTTATTTTATATGTGTATATAAATACCCACACACATTACTGCCAATCCCAAGCAAAAAGTCAAAAATCATGAGATTTTTTAAAAAAAATTGGGTGGTTTTTATGTGACTTCTGGTTTTTGTGCCTTTTGTGTGTGCCTGGGTCACATTCTCAAGTTTTTCTCTATAACCATGAAGAGCAGAAGTTACTTTTTAAAAAAAAATGATAGCTAGGCTTCTCACAATCTTATGAACATGGTAGTTAGGGCTCGAAGAAAAATTACTAGATATCGTGAGACTCATGATAAAATTGCAAGAATTGTCAACACTGCATATAGCTCCAATCCTGCTTTGGGATCTGTGCGCACACATTGCTGCACCCACATGGCGCCCTGATGATATCAGTGGTCATCTGCAAAGATCTGCATGCACAGATCACCGAATATCAGGGTTGGAAGAGACCTCAGGAGGTCATCTAGTCCAACCCCCTGCTCTAAGGAGGACCAATCCCCAGACCTCAGTTCCCTAAAAGCACCCTTCAAGGATTGAACTCACAACCCTGGGTTTAGGAGGCCAATGCTCAAACCACTGAGCTATCCCTTCCCCCATGAGCTAAGCCTCCCCCCAGGCTCAGAGTGTACATCCATACAAACACACATATATAGTACAGGTAGAGTTGTAATACCACATAGAGTTAAGATGCTGTTTTTAGTTGCTTATAACTCTGCAAAACTTTAAACATCCAGGCTGAAATTTTAGATGCTGTGTGTCTGCCTCAGGCTGATTTTTTTTTTTTTTTGGATTGATATAGACCCATGGTTTTCAACCTTTTTTCATTTGCAGACCCCTAAAACATTTCAAACGAAGGTGTTGACCCCTTTGGAAACCTTAGAAATAGTCTGCAGACACCAGGTTGAAAACCGCTGATATGGACACCTGCATTAGTGGAGTAGAGATTTGGGAGGTAACTTCCTATGTTACCTTTAATAAATCTCCGTATGTATATTGTAGATCTATTTCTAAAATTAATTTATATATATTTAAAAACATATCTAAGGAATAAATTATTAAAATTTAAGGGGATCCAGCAGACCAGTTTTTTTTAACAGATTTCTTAACAATTTAATAAAAAACCTAATCTCCACAACTTCAAGTTGCAATGAACAGATGGATGACAAACGTATGCACAGATGAATTTAGTGACAAATCTGTGTATCTAATTTTTTATGCTTAAAACATAATACCATAGTGTCAAACATAATCCTTAGAGAATTCTAGTGCAGCGAAGGGCACTCCTCTCATTTCACTAGAAAAATGACCCCGGCTCAGTGGCAACCCCATCTAAGCCGCTCTCAGCGACAGTGCTGCTCTGCGACCCCAGTGTGTAGCCGCACTGCTTAAAAATATATATAATAATTGTGGCTTTTCACAAAGAGACCCAAACACCTGGTTGATCTGTAGGTTTCTAGTTGCTCACCCTTCACCAGAGAGCTCCCTGCTGACTTCAAAAGACTGGCCTTTTGCAATTGAGGAAAGACCTTTGTAACGTTTCTGTCAAGAAAAAGGATATCAGGGCATCCCTCTCTATTGCAGAGGAGGAAGGTTAAAAAAAAATTAAACGTGATGCTGGAAAGGAAAAGAAACCACATCTCTTACTGCCTTCAAACATAGTTTCTTCCTCTATCTGGCAGCAACACAGTATAGAGTTTGGAGTCAGCTATGTTGTCTGTCACCTCTACAGGATCTGTAATGAATTTGCACATTTTACTCCAACTACTGTATATCTAATCAGAAAAAGATGTCCCCATATCCCCCTGATCTAGCGCCAAACAGTAAAAGGTGATTCCTTATGTTAACAATTTCAGCAGAATGGCTTATTAAAACCAGATTTTAGGGTATTATAAAATGCTTAGAAGCCCTTTAAAATGTCAACTAGAATCCCCAGAGACTGTGTAAAATGTCAACCCAGCTCAAGCGCCTGTTTTAAGCAGAATGAATTAGCAGCGTGCTGTCGGAAGTTGTTATCCAAAACAATCAGTTAAGAGGGAAAACATCAAGCTCTCTTTGTACTTTCGATATGAAAAAGGCCATTCAGAATGATCTTTGTAGATTTTTGAAGCTGATTAAAAGGCAGGTTTAATCAGGCCTACTCTAAATTTATAGACAGACCGAAACTGTTACTGCCTCTAGACCCTAGTCTAATCACATCACACACCTGTAACCAGTCTAATCCCTTTTAACCAGTATACATTTATCTTACCACCAATTTAGCCTTCTTGTCCTGTTCCTCTAACTAATCTAATCAGCTCATGCCACCCTTTTAATCAAGGGATAATGTTGTATCAGAACCAATATGTGCTGCCTCTTAAATTAATTTAATCTCGTCTTTAATTCCACCCTGCTGCTACCTTATCATAATATCACTCTAACCAATCTAACCTTATCTTCTAATACCTCTGACCAGTCCAACCTGAGCATAGTCACCACCCTTCTAACTAGTCAAGCCTTTTTAACCTTGTCATTATATCCAATTAAATTTCTCATGCCATTCCAAAAACCAGCCAGACCTTACTCAGGCAAATATTTTCATGCTCACACTTTTAGCCCCCCACCCCTCTTGCCTCATATATAAAATGTATAATAGCACAACACTGTATCGGTAGAAAAGTGTAACATCTTAGATTTACTCACTGATAATTTATTTTAGAAACAAACGAGGGTAATTCATTGGCCTCTGTGAGCTTGATCCACAACAGGACGTAGGCACCTAAATCCCAGAATCAGGCCCCACTTGAATTCACAAAACCCCTGCTCAGCTGTCACCAAACCTGTAGGCGCCTAAAATCGCTCAGTGATTTTTCCTGTATAAGTTGCGTAGGTGCCTGTGTTTCTGCCTCTGAGTATGTGTACTGCAGTCCCATGACAGGCAGGATGCCTATGCCCTTGAGTGATTCATGAACTGGGGGAAGATAGGCATTCCTCTGCCTAACTCAGCTGCAGGCCTGATTTGATAAGCGGCCTCAGACCTCGCTTACCAGATTGAGCACCTATAGGCAAGTTTACATAAAATGGCAAGAAAAGGAGGACCTTGCCTATAGCCTAGTTGTTAGGTACTCACCTGAGACATGGGAGACGTCCAGTTCAAGTCTCCCCTCCACCTGAGAGGTAGAAGGGAACTGAGCTGGCGGTTGCTACCTCTGAGGTGAATGTCCTAACCACTGGGCTGTGGGGTATTCTGATGTGAGGCTCCCTCAGGTTCAGCTGTTGCACTGTGGATAAGTAATTTTAAAGACTCACTGGAGCAGGGGGACTGGATCCTGAGTGTCTCCCACCTCCTACGTAAGTACTTTAAGCACAAGGCGACAGAGTTATTCTCCTGTATGCTCATGTTTGTTCTCTCTCTCCAGAACAATGATTCTTGTATTATGTAGCCACAATGGAACAGCTTCAAGAGGAGAGATTGAGGAAACCCAACCCCAGGCTATCCAGTGGTTAGAACAGAGGTGGGCAAACTACGGCCCGCAGTAACCTCCAGCCCGGCTCCTGAGCTCCTGGCCGGGGAGGCTAGCCAGCCCCTGGCTCCTCCCCTGCTGCTCCCCCTCCCCGCAGCCTCAGCTCACCCCGCTGCTGGCGCAATGCTCTGCACAGCTGCAGAGCCACGGCCTGACCCTGCTGACTTTTGTGAATCTCATTCACTGAATAGAGAGCGTAGGTGCCTACTCAGGCTTTGAGGATTCCAGTGATTTTCTAGGCACCTAAAAGTTAGGCCTGGCAACGCTCAGCCTCCCCATGCCTATGTTCCTTGGTGAATCTAGCCCTATGAGCCAAATTCAGTCCTCAGTTATTCCCTTTCTACTCTTCAAAGTGTCCCAAGGATTTAATGTAGGGGAGAATTTGGCCTAAGTGTTTAAGTAAGTATAGAAAGGTCTGAAGACTGGTGCATGGGATTTACTAGCAAATATCCGTGGCAAATATGTATTGTGTGGGATACGGAGAGTGGATGGGGATATACACATAAGTTCTAATGTTTCTTCTCTGATTAAGTGAATTTTCTCAGAATATCCTTGGTGTATGGATCATGCATTAGAGACGTAATATGACCGAAATATCATACTACCAGTTTTCTTTTTAAAAAGAGACATATTTTAGAATACAGGACTTTCATCTTTAGATCATTCATTTGAACACAGCACACTAGGTTATGAATCAGATACTATGGTGGGCAGCCTTATAAAAAAATTAGATAAATAAGAGTCAGTAAACAAAAGCTGTCACCAAAAAATGTAACAAAAAGTCATCTTATAATTATTCAGTGGTTCGTGGGAATGAGCTGGAGTTCTTTGTCTAGTTCCTGGTAGGCCAGTGTCTTCGTGCCAAAAACCACCACCACAACTGGCAAGCTGAATGGGCTCTCCAGATCATGGCTGATGCATACTGTTGGGCAGCATGGTGAACCTTGTATTGCTGTTGTCCTTGCCAAAACTATAATGTGGATAAGCAGAGGGTCTATGAACTATCAGTCAGGCCCTAAAATCTCTAAAATATTCAGTCAAAACCAAGGAGTTCTGCTACAGAAAATACAGTGCTCTATTAATTTCCTTACCCAGTATCTTGCTAATGTTGGAGTTGTGCATGTCAGGAAAGGCTTGAAGGATCTTCCTTCGCTCATCTTTAGCCCATACCATGAAGGCATTCATTGGACGCTTGATATGGGGTTCATTACTTCCACGCCCTCTGGATTCCCGATAAATTCTAGATTCTGAGACACCTGCACTTCCTAAAAAGAGGGGAGAAAATCATACCTAATTTGTGCTTTCAGTAACCTTCATCACACAGGGCACATTCAATAAACATATGTTCAAACTGCATTCACCATGCTTTCTCTTCTCCTTGAATCCTTCAAGTGTATCATATTCTTTTTTCTTGTGTCAAGTTTATAAATATATTGGTCAAATATAGTAGGATATGGTATAAATCTGATCTGATGAAGAGCCACATTCATTTTTGCAGACAAAAAATGTAAAGCTCTTTTAGCGTTCTTTTACTGCTTAATAACCTAAAAAAACCCAAATTTTATGAATGGAGGTTTGTTTGTTTGTTTTCTAATTTACAATATGTTGAATGTATTACATTACCTGTTTCCTGCCTCCTTTGTAATGAGAAGGGTGTTACTATATGGCAACATTAGGTGGGGCTTTTTTAAGCAAGTCTTTAACTAGCAAATGAACGTTTGCACAGCTGCCTTTGCTTGTGCTTACACCTCCACAATAACAAAAGCAATAGCAGAGATAGAAAAAAGCATTAAGCTTGCTTCATCAAATCCAAACAAGCTCCCACAGACCTAGCATATGCATCATCTATAGATGATCAGCTCTATAATCTGTGTGATCTCAGTTATTCAACATCTCTTTATTTCCTTTCCTTCATTTTTACAGTCATAAATGTGTTCTTGGTCCAGCCTTGACAAATGGAGTGCATGACACAGAATGATAAAATTGCCCCTAGATCTAAACCACCACAATATGAATAATTTCTCCTGCCTTGGTTAGTGGCCATTCCTCGCTTATCCCAGCCCTTCACTCCTATCCTCCAAAAAGGAGTTTGTGTTCTTCTGCACATACATAACTAGAAATAGGAATTCCTACTGACCGTCAGAATCCCCACTCATGTTGAAATCCATCATAGCATGGCTAAATTTCCCATCTTCATTCTGTTTTACTGCCAGCTGTTGAGTCAGGCTCTCCAGTGTTGTTTTGTCCTGTATGGGGAAGATGACTGGACTTGGATCAGGAAATCCAATTGCAAAGTTCATAGGTAATTTAGAAGAATTGGGAGGGAAGGGGAATAACAAACCTGAAGAGTTTATTGGGAAAAGGCTTTAAAAACACACACACATGTTTTTTCAGGGATGGATTTGATTTAAGAGTCTACTATTCCATTTTAAAATTTGGCTGATTAGGTAGTGATGAGTAAACCTTGTAAGGCTGTAAAGTTTGGTTCAGTTAAGCACCCAAAACTTTGGATGCACAACGCATATTGGACCTCTCTACACTCCTGAGTCGTCAAAACTGGTTTGGAAATCGAGAAGGTGCAGGCTTTCTTGCAGTATATCTGCAGCTCCATTTCTCCTCCCAGCCTAAACTCAAAATGCAGAGACATGCAACATTTCTCTTAATTGTTTTTATTAGTATTTTTGGAAGCAATCTATGGAAGCAAATACTAAGATTAAACTTTTTCATGTCCCAGGAAAGATTCAGTGTCGATTCAATCTGAGTTTTGGGCAGTGGTTGGTGTTCTCATCTAGAATGTCTGCCCCATCCCTGTCACGACTATCTATGACATGGAAGAAACGGGGTCCCTGGATTGCAGCAAGACAGTATATGCTGCCAATTAAAGAAATTGGTCAGGCTACAATGTCTAAAGATACTGCCAGCACTATATCCCAAGGCAAATAATTCCAACATCCTATTCAATACATCCCTTCCTCTTTTTGAATTGCTTAAATCTACCAATGCAAAGGAGTTCCATTTTCCATCTATCTGCTGTTTGTACTGAGGTATGTTCTGCATTAATATTCTATTTTCTTGGCAATAATCTGTGTAAGAATAAATCTTTCTGGAAAACAATACCATATTTTCAAAATGTAGGCAGTTTTCCTTTTGCAAAGCTAACAAAATGGTATCGTGTCAAATTATAAGTGACTCTGGTTGAAAAAATCCTTTTGAGCTTTCTCCTGAAGAAAAATTTACCGCTCCGTTGATATATGTTCCTTTCTTGATGACTGTCAGATTTCAACAAAACTAAAAAACAACATTAGATCACCTGGCAATCTGGGACCCTAGAATGATTATATGTAGCCTGATAATTCATCATATTGTAGAAGAAAGCAGGAAAGAAAAAAAACAAAAACAAATGGAGAGGTGATTCATAAATTTGATCCTGCGTTCAACCAAAGATTTAAACTCATGTATCTTGTATTTGAGAAGGCTTTTCTTAAAATTTAGAAATGAACCTCAAACCACACTTCTGCTTTGAACACCCCAAAGCTTTATGTAATATTGTGTTAACTCCCTATCCCTCCCCAGTGTCTTCCATCTTGGCTCACCTCTGCACTTCTGGGTTCTGGCTGCAACTGGATGCATTACTGCCAAAACAATGCAAGACAAACTGTTCTTGTGGTATTTCCAATCCAACTAGAAACAGCAGGGCCAGCCTAGCACAAGTGAGAAAGTGTTTGTGACATTTCCAGCCACATCAGATTCAGTTAGTTTGGAGACGCTTCAAATAATCACCCAAGCTTTTCAGGTGTATAACTGAACCAAACTACTTACCCTTCTTAAGTTAGCCCATCACTCATTTCCAACACAATGTGAGAGTATTCAGAAAAAGAGTCAGTAATGAGTTTACTTTGTTTCCCCCTGCAATGGATCTATAATGCAAGTCAATGGTTTTCTCAAGAAACAATTTACCCTCAACTTCCCTAGACCATAATGATATAGTCCAAACCTATTTAGGACAGAAGCCATTTTAAAAAAAAGTCACTGTCAGCCTAAAGTATCAAAAACTTCCACTGTCTTCTGATATTTGGGTATATGATGGGATTTTTAAAATTCTTTTTTAGACTAAAACATGATTTTTCCTGAATCATGTATAAACCTCTTAGAGAAACAGAGCTGAGAGCGCAAAGACCACTGGCTTAACAGCTCTTCTTTATGTAGTAAATGCAACTCAAAGTTGGGGGCAGTTACATTCAGAACCACATTCTACCAACATGATTTGATTCAGTCTTAAAGTCATGGAATATTCTGCCCTGCCATCTACCAAGCACACACTGGGTATGGGTTGTTATCAGGGTTTGACTTAACAAGTCTACAGATACTATGAAGCTGTCCATCTTGCAAAGAATCTGGCATTTTGAGGTTCAGCCACATTAGATGAAGTGTGAGAGAGGAAAAATGGTCATCGGAGGGTAGAAAAGAACAACAGAAGAATGCCGACTTCTTGAGCTGCACTGTTCAGCCACATGGCTTTGAGCTGACTCACCAGAAGGCTCAAAGGTACAAGTGATCAGAGGGAAGTCCAGACTACATTTCAGCATCAAGGCAATCCCTAATCTGCTGCTACTAAAACATGCAGTATAATAAAATAATTCAATTAGTAACTATAAAGTGGAAGTTGAGCTAATTCTCACAGGATATCACTCCAAAACAGATGATGTCAAAACAGAACGCTGCGCTTTTGTCATGCCCCTTTGTGCCATGACTTACGTTAACCATCAGTCAGTCCAAGAGCAGGGAAAGGGAGAGGATGGCATATGGGGGCTGAGGAGGGGGAGAGAGGGAATGTGTTATTTAACTTTAATTACAATACATCAGAACAGCCTGTAAGTCAAAAAGGGTACAGCTGTTACACTTCAGTGACAACTAGCAGCTACCGAAGTAAGGAAATATGGTTATTTCAAACAAAAATCCAGAAGCCCCCAGTGTGGGAACAATGGTTATCAAAATAAAGAGGAAAATAATCAATATCTTGAAGAGAGAGGGTAATTCCTGCAGTCCTTACACAGGCAAAACACCTACTGGGGCATGACAGAAGGTGGGGAATGAAAGTCACCATGTATGATTAATAATAAGATGTGGTACCTGAATAGCACATTTCACATGGATGCTCTCAAAGTACTTTTGAAATTCTCATTAAAACTCAGTGCTCTGTGTGAAGTGGGTACTATTTTACCCATGCAACAGATGTGTGAATTGGGCACAGAAACTCTCTTTCCCAAGATCATGCAGTAAAAGAGGAAAAGTGGTAGATTTGAGGACAGAACACAGGTACTAAGATACTGTGGGGTTAGGCACTTTTATAAAATCCTGGGCACAGAGGTCATGTTCTGATTCCCAGTCATGCAGTCTAACCACTACACAAGCTGCAGCAGTTTTCCTCCAAACCTGACATTAAAAAAAATGCGTAAAACAAACACATGTGCAACACAAAATGATGATTAGTAGAAAGGAGCTCCAGACATGAAAAGCGCAGATAAGCACAATTATCCCTTATTGTTTTACCAAAGGAGGTTACACTAGGTGGGTAGCAGTATCTCATTAGCTGGAAACTCTCTCTTACCTTTCTCAGATGATATTTCAATGCAAGTTGAAAATACTAATGGCCACATACAAGCAACAATGGAAGAAGGGCTCTCTTCCCCCCACAAATTAACTGCAACATGCTGATAATGCCAATCCACCCTCATCTCATAAAATCTATTTAGTGACTCCAAATAGGGATACACAGTGGTTTCAAGTTCACACATAAAAAGGATCCATTAATCATAGTTATCGTAATTTGGTAGCCAGTTACGAGTACTTAAAACTCCCACTGCTCCCTATCACCGCAGTAGTTGTGTAAGTACATAATAAATGATACGAAGGCTGCCAGGTGCTACAAATGATGGGCTCAGTGGCACAGGGATGAGCGCAATTGTTACTTGCCACTGAAGGTCAGAAAGAAATGAAACATCAGTGCACTTTGCATTGAGCTAGACCCTGAACTCATTTTAGCAATTATATCACAGCTTCTTGTGGGGACACTCTCATGATGTCCTGAAAGATCCCTTCAGTGCTAAGATTTTTGAAGGAAATAGATTGATATTCCCTAAAATACTTCAAGTAGCAAATACCATCCATGAGATAAGCCAGTGGGTTTTCAACCTGTGGCCCGCGGACCCCTGGGGGTCCACAGACTATGTCTAAGATTTCCAAAGGGGTCTGCACCTCCATTTGACTTTTTTTTTAGGGGTCCGTAAATGAAAAAAGGTTGAAAACCACTGATACAAGCAATAAGTGAATGTCATATGTTACAACCTGGATCAAGTAATACCAAGTCTGTTGTTGGGAGTTGTAGAACTAGCCGAGAACCACAGACGTGATACAAGGGCTACTTGAAAAAGAGTCAGATTTAAAATGAGCGTCCAAGCCACATGAAAATATACAGTAGGGAAAAATCCTGCCCTGGCCCAGCGTTGGAGTAGGGGCTTGAGCCAGCTCCCACTGAATCTTTCTTTTGACTTCAGTGGAATTTGGATCAGGCCCCAGAGGAGCTAATAGATATTTTTCCATTTGTAACATCTGTGATTCTATGACAAAATTAGGCAGAGATTGAGGGAAACTATCCTGATGGTCAGTTCAATTAGACTGTAGCATAGTCTCACTATGGGAGCAACAAAGCCCATTGCTTGGGTCATTTAAAAGCATAATAGACAAAGCAGTAGAAAATATATTGCAAGGAGCAATCCTGAAAATAGCCCCACTCAAGAGGACCAGAGAATTATAAAAGTGACAGACAAAATCAGAAAAACACACATGAGAAAATACTTCCAAATTGGCTTAACTGGTTCTACAGAGTACAGCCAATCAGGAAGAGTTAATAGCCACAAACAGATGAGAAGTTTTTTAAGGCATAACCAAAGAAAGTAATCTGTTGGAGAGTTAGTGGCAGGGCTCCAAGCAATGTTCTAATTATATTTTTAAAAAGAAAGAAAGAAAAGAATACACACACACACACAGTCCCGGACCAAATAAAATGACTAAGCATCACCGTCAGACTCAGTTACGTGGTCAGCTGCAAAAGTTACTTGGCTCTCTGTCATGGATAGCTGTCATAACTTAACAAAACACTGATCTAAAAATGACAAGAACTTGATTGCGGTCTCTCTCTCTCATACAAGAAACAAAGCATGAGGAGTCAAAACATCTGTTGAACAGACTGATGACCTTTGCCGGAACTCCTCCTACTGCTACCCAGATGTGAATCAAAACCTTGCAAGGTTTGGAAAATGAACACACTCTAATATATTCCCCTAATCACCCTTTGCCCTTCCCCCACCTCATTTTGGGCTCTGGTAAGAAAGCTGAACATGCATCTGAGATTATGTGCATGCTTCCATTCTTGAATTACTCCATAATTCAGTAGGGCAATGTGAATGCTGGGCCCATGGTGACAGATCCCCCCCATTGAGACATTCATTTGGCCGGGGTACTTGGCAAACACTTAGAGTATGCTGAACTCTGTTAGGGTTGTGTTTTGCCAAAAGCCTTTCTCAAATTGCTTAATTCAAGGTTAAACATTTTACTGAAGCTGTCCGCTCTTTCGTATTCAATTCCCCCTCCATCTATACCCAGTTTCCTTGATATGAATATTTTCATTCAAGTTTGATATGCATACACTTTCTTGAGCTCATAGGGATGCAGCCACATGTCAGACACAGCTATCAAATTCATGTTCTTCTCTTTATTCCACGTGAACTGACAGGATCAGACTAAGAAAAATCCCTTTGTCCAGCAGCCTGGATGAACCATAAACTTGGTCTATATAAATGAAATTTTGATATCGTGCTTGTCAGATCTTGCACTTAAAAATCCTGAGTGCATTGACTGAGCAAGTGGCCCTTTGCCGTAATTTCCTTATATACAGTGTCGAGCAGAAGAAATGGATGGTTTGCCTGCCCTGATACTTTGTTAGGTGCCCCTCTGATTCTGGTCATCCAGTTGTGCCACATACTGCACTAAGGGAAGTATGTGTCTAATTCCTAAAGGGCAATATGGAGCAAATCTGCTGGATGGCAACATTTACCAAAAAAACCTGAGGTGAGAGGCTAGTTTTCAAATCAGCCTTTGATTGTAAGACTCCGAGGTAGGGTCCACAGCACCCTGCAACATGTTGTATAGTGGTGAGCACAGAGACTCCACTCAGTACACCACAGTTATTAATAACTGTTCACATATACCACTCAATCAGCGCACACAGGAGTTTTTAAGTGCCGGTCAGATCAGATCAGCCACTAGTCCATGCAAGAGGGCCTTGCAATATAAGTTCCTTTCAGCTTGGCTACAGAAAAGCATTCTCTGGCTGGATAACCACATTGGAGATTTTAGTTGTCCTCTGAGAAGCCACCTTAAGACATTTTTTCTAGCCCATAAAAAGAATGAGAGTCCTATCCCATTATCAGACATAAGTGAGACCTTTTTAAACTAACCTTTTTTCAGTCACAAAATCCCAAGTGAAGGTCCTGTGTCCACTGAAGTAATAAGCATCGTAATAATTTGCATTTATACATTGACTTTCATCCAAAGTTCTTAAGGGAATCTTACCACTCCCCAGTGAGATAGGTGAGTATAAACAATATAAATGAGGGACAGAGAGGCTAAGTGAGTTAGGTCTACACTACCACTACTTCAGTATAACTTATGCTGCTCAGGGGTGTGAATAAGAGCTTTTCCCGCCTCTCGCGGAGGTGGATTTATTATGCTGACAGGAGAGCTCTCGCCCATCAGAATATAGTAACTTCACCAGACTTGCTACAGCGGTGCAGCTGCATCAGTGCAACTGTGCTGATGTAGTGCTTCTGGTGTAGACTAGCTCTTAGTTGCCTTAGAACTCTCAGAATACAGAAGCAGAGATGGGAATTTGGGAGCTTGTATGCACTGAACTGAAGGATCGGGCCCTTAGTCCTGTATTTTCCCTCCTAGAACATGCCAAATACACATGGATGTTGTTTTTATTTACATCCAGATGCAGGCAGAAGATTTCCCATTTTAAACACTATGCGGTAAGCCTACTGGTGACATAATGGAATGCACCTTCATTGACTTTTGCATTCTTACTCCAAGAGTGAATTTGATTCTGTATTTTTGGGAAGGGGTTTTTCTAAGTTGCTTATCATAGTATCTCTCACACATTAATGAGTTCATCCTCACAACACCCTTGTGGAGTAGGGAAGTATTTATATCCCTGTTTTACAGATAGGAACCCGAGACAGAGAAATTAAGTGACTTGCCCACGGTCACACAGGAAGTGTGTGGTGGTGCCAGGATTTGGACTGAGATCTCCTGAATCCCAATTCAGTGCCATGACCACAAGCCATACTTCCTCTGTGACTGTGGAACTGGGATTCGTGCTGGTGACGTGTGTTATCAGGAAAAGCAAAATAAAATATAATAAGATCAGCTACAGATCAACTGTTACAATGGATCCTGCTTGTAGGGCTATAAAACTCATAAAAAGCACATGCATAAAATGACAAAATTGAGTGAGACTTTCAAATGTTGAGTTAGTAATTGTTAAACCCCTCTGGCTGCACTATTTTATAGCCTTCTACTGTACTAATGAAAAGGGAAGAAACAACAAAGAAGGGTTTTAACCTTCCAATTATATAAACTCTATGGACCACCAAAGAAGATGAAAGATTATTTATAATGTCACAACAATTTATCAGTTGCGGATTTTGTTGTTGTTGCTTCATCGAAGTTAAATATGAAGAAACAACGTATTCACCACCCCCTCAGCTCTTTCACTCTTTCTTATCTGAGATCTCTTTCTTGTCTATGGAATAATAATCCACTCACCAAATCTAAAAGCAGAATTAAAAGAATTAAAACAACACTCCTCATTTGAGGGGCCTTTCTGATTTTATGGTACTTGTTTTAAAAAACTCTTCAATTCCAGTCTCAATTGGAACTGGATGGCTTGGGAAGTGGGTACAAACCCTTTGACTGCTGGTTGTCTGTTCAAACCCAGTCGTTTGAACTCCTGGTTCAAAAGTGACTAATAGCTATTTGGTGAGCTACCCTTGGTGGCCTCAGTAAACAGGTGTCTTAGCAGCTGTTCTAGTAAAAAGTTGTCCTGACTATAAAACAGAGAAGCTCTGAATTGACCGTGCAAAGTCTTAACTACTCTCTTATCCTCAGAGGTGGACTCCAGATTGAACTAATGGGCATTAGTGGAATGGAGTATGCACGTTTACTTCCTGTGTTGCACTTGTTTGTGGATATAGGCCTTCAATTTCCAGAGCTGCCACTTCCGCATCTTCCACTAGCACTGAATTCATACAGTGCCTGACTTAGAGATCCCTGAAGTGAATGGAAAGACTCCCATTGACTTCAATGGCCTCTGGATCAGGCCCCTAATGTATTTATTAATGTTTCACTCCACAAACTAAAACTTCCTCAACAAGTAAGGTACTGTTTAGAAAACATTTTGCCTAAAACAAACTGTTTTAAAAATGGTAGAAAGCAGCAAATCTAAAGGAACAGGGAATTATCTTTGCAAAGATGAAGAGGGCTTAGCGGTCCAGTATGTATTTTTGTGGTGACCTCTGTAAGTTAACAGTCAAGACTTCAAAAAAATGTGGAAGCCCCTTTTCTCGGAGAAGGGGCGGAGGAGAGGTAGAAAAAGCGGTGTAGGTAGCTGTTTCCCTCCTGCAAAAGGTTTTGCCATGTTTATTCCAGGACTCAACTGAACACAGCAGTGATCTACTGAACTGAGAATAGGTGGGGAGTCAGGGAACCTGGTTTCTATTCCTGACTTCACAGCTGACATGCTTGGATAAGTCACTCAACCTCTCTGTGCCTCAATTTCCCCATCTGTAAAATGGAGATAAAGATACCCACCTTTGTAAAATGCTTTGAGATCTATGGGTGAAAAATGGAATATAAACACAAAGTATTAGTGTTCCTCCCAGCAGGCGAGAAAGTGCCATAACATTTGGTCTATGATGACAATGAAGGGTTAATCAGAGAAAAAGTGTGGGACACCAAAAAATGAAGTGGAAATCACAGCCCATACAGGATATCCGGGGAGGGAGGGAGGGCCTGCATCATTTAACACAAAGTTAAGAAAGCGGACTCCACTTTGCTGGTAATTGTTTACTAAACAATGAGTGACTCAATTACTTAGAAGCATTACATATGTACAGACTATTTTCTTCCAATTTTTTTCCTAGGTGTGAAAGCTGCTAAGCCACTGACTAACATTTCAGCAATGCTCTCTGCCCTAATAAAGAGATTCACACATTTTCCATCTAGACTATCTCCTGAGTAGAAAACTGCCAGATTTTCCAAACCGTACTAACGCCTGATTTGTTTGCTCACCAGGATCAACATCGTGCTCATTCCAACAAAGAGCAGAGTTCTACACACACACACCAGGATGCTAGAGGCTGTTTGTAATTCAAATAAATGAATACATGCATTTTAGCACTGGCAAAAGCCTGACAGTCCAGACTAAATGGGCCTGGTCATCTTCTCACTAACACTAATTTAACTCCTTTGATTTTAGTGGCTTTATTCCCAATTTACACAATTGAGAGTTAGAGGAGAATGAGGCCCAGGTTCTGCTTACTCCCAGGCCAGATATAAGTGTTGATATTGGCCATGATCTTATTGTGACTCTTGACATACCTGTTGTTTTACTTAAAGCTCCAGCTCCTTGGGCTATGATTTTGTGAGAATCTAAGATTTCATTTAAAAACAAAAAAACAAAACCGGTTTCCAGCCTTTATGGTGGTATGGTAGAGCAAAGTTTAAAATCGTGACCCTTGGAGGCTCAGAAACTGCAAGGCAAATTCAAAATCATTTAAAAAAAAATCCTCATGCTTTCTTTAAGCCATGATTTGGAGATGGGGAGAGGGGCTGACTCATGCGTTTTGAATGTTTGGGGTTAGTAATGCTGAGTTTGGTACAGGTAGCTTCAGGGGCAGCTTCCCCATGCAACGCTGCAAATGTTGTCTTGAACTCGATTTGGAGGGTGATTACTCCAAGGAGTGAACAGAGAAGCCAGGCTACATGCCCATTCAGACTTTGGCATCACTATAGGACCCAGGGTTCTTCCCTCACATGTTTGTGTGCTATTCCTACTGATCTCAATGGGAGTTGCACACGCACATCTGTGGGCACAATTTGCCCCTCCCTGGTGCGTCGCTTGTTTTATTAGCTAACCCTGCCCATGCCTCCCACAATAATGACGTATCCAAAAAAACACACGATTTTCCCTTTATATACACATATATGAACTTTTAGCAGGGATGAAGGTCAACCAGAAAAAAGTTTGCTTTAAAATCAAAAGGAGGAATCCACATAAAGCTTGACAAAAACCTCATCCCATAATCATTCCCTACCATGCGTGGGCACTCACTAGCTGAAAGTGGTGGCACTGTGACAAATGTAGCAAAACCAAAAGCAGGCTCTATTAAAAAGAGAGAGAGAGAGAGAGAGAGAGAGAGAGCGAGAAGAAGGAAAAAAGTCTTCCACTGGCCATCTGTGAAAATAAGGCATGTGGCCATTAAATGCAGAGGCTGTAAATATATGCAAACCCCAAGAAGCAAATGGGAAAAAATGAACTAAACTTTAAGCTCAAACAAATCAAAATGTTTAATGCTTAGTTAGCAATGCTGGGCAAAAACAACCTGATCTTTGCAGTGTGCAATGTATTTTAAATGTATTAAAATGTATTTAATTCAATTAAAAAAAAATAAAGATGTTTCAGGGGAAAAGACACTAGATTCAGAAGCTCTCTGAATAAATTGCCCCTTTACTGTGAATGATCCTGTTGAGATTGTTGATTGGACTTATTGAAAGGCTGACATACAGAATGATGGATGGGCGATGACATAATACCTGCTTGCCTTGTTGTCGTGCTCTTTGAAAACTGTCTGCTCTCCATTGATAGCATTAACAAAGAGGATTGCAACCCCTTCCACCCTACCCTGCATTCAAGAAATTTCCACTAGCAAAGAATCTCAGCAAAACAGAATTAAGAAGGTTTTACTGGGTGTGCAGGATGGATAGGAAAAACCAGGGACCACATGTTAACTTCTGTGTTGGAGGGTGATTTGGAGTTTCTAACAGTCAGTTGTCACAAAAAAGCCCTTCGTCCCCACATAGTATAAAAATTATAAACAGACATATCTCTCTGCACTCTGTGAGAACAGAACAAAAATATTATACTATTAATCTGTTCTAGTGTTTTCCAGGCCAATGAGAAATAGAGAGGGCTACAAATTACAGGACACACATATTACATGTACACTGAGTTTGATGTATAAATGTATATAACGTGTCTGTGCAGTATAGCCTTTGCTAGCCAGCAGAAATGCTACAGTATTTTTCCAGTAAAATACTACATGGATCATTAAAATGAGCAGGGTTTAACTTTTGCAGAGCACTTTGGTACAGAATATAAGCACTGTACCTCTGAATTAATTTCCAGTGGTTTCCTTCTACTTAGAAAACAAGAACAAGCTAACTACCCCCAGTTCCTGCCTTCCCTTGCTTTACTATATCCACAGCCTGTTCACTATGGGCCCTATCCAAAGCCCTTTCAAGTTAATGGAAAAACTCTCACTGGCTTCTGTGTGCTTTGGATCTGGCCCTCTTTGGGAACTCCAGCTCCAATTTAGCCTTTAGGAAGAACAATGTATTATTTAAAGCAAAAACTCAACTGAAAAAAATTTAAAATCCCATTTTATAGCAGCTTTTCCCCATGCCTTCAGTGAAGTGAGCTCTAGTTTTCTATTTCTCAAAGAGCAGCATCTGGTAGCTCAGGATTAATAATAATGCACTTCCTCACCTCCCCTTAGGGGAAAGCACAGGCTGGATTCACTTCAACTCAACAGACCACTGCAGTTACTTAAGAGTTAACTCTGCTGGCCCCATCCATCACGCAACCAGTGAGGCATCAGGAAAGAATGATGGATGTAAAATTATTACAGGGCTGCCACCCGATACACTTAGTGCCATTTGTAACTAACACTGGAACTGACACACTTTTTTCATTATTAAACATCCACATTAAGTCAACATTGGTCACTGTCATTTCATGTTTGGCACTCTGTTAAAGGGAAGAGAGAGAAGGGGGGGTAGGGTGGGAGTGAGGAGGATGATGGGAGATGGGGTGGGTGGAAATGAGAGGAAAGGCATCCTGGACCTAGTGTTCCAAAAGCATGAGTAATAAAACAGGCTTCTGCTTACAATGCTGGAATAAATATTGTTACAAATAGCTCTTTAGTTACAACCCAGCAGACAAGTACATGTCAGAGCCTTTTAGAAGAGGGATGTGCTCTCAGCAATAAGTGAGGGAACTGGTATCATAGGTTAAGAAACACTTATGGTTGGTTGGTGCGTGTGTGCGCTGCTTGTGTATTTATAGGTGTGCACAGCACTCAGATATTAGTATGTCTATTTGATGGCGCATACCTGAACACATATGAATTTGTATTTGTGGAGCTGTTTCCATGCACACCTGTGTGTGTGTGTGTTTACAGATATGTGAGTATGTACATGTGTGTTTACTTGTTTATAAGTTCTGAGTGTATATACAAATTTCTGGCTAGCTTTTTTGTGGTGGAGCATACGCATCTGTTGTATGCACACAGGTGTTGTGTATTTGTATATGAGTGCATTGTGTGTTTGTATGCATGCACACATACACCAGTACCTGTGGTTGCGTACCTTCAATGTGTAGAAGAATGTGCAGTTTTTTGGCTGAATAAGTAGATCATAGTCCACTTTCTGATGCTGCCCACTGCAGTGTTTGCTCTGGATGAAATTCTGCACTCTTAGAGCTACATTTATAAAAGGTAATATTGTTTATGTAGAGTAAGTATCAAGCTATAATTAACTGTAGATCACAATTATAAATAAAACTATGTTCCTGGGTTTCTAAGAAACCAGAAACACACACACACACACACTTCTGATTTATCTTGAAGCATTTCCAAGAAAAGAATTTTAAAAATATATTTTATTGCATTCCCAATTAAAATACGTTTTAGTAAAATCTACATTCATTATGTAGATTTTACTAACACCCTCTGAAATCAAAGTACTCATAAAGTGTTGGGTGCCCACAAATCAAGGCATCCAAAAATCCTAGTCACTTTTGAATCTTTTTTCCTGCTTATGCCTCCTCTAGCACAATGCCTATCCAATCCCACACAATTTCTCTCTGTCTGACTCCTGCCTTACAACTGAGAGCACTGCCCATCTACAGAGACCCATCCCAGCTGGGAACATGAAAACTAGCCACTGGGTCACGTGAATATATGGAAAACAGCCTCTGAGGCTTTAGGAGGCACATTCATAAAAAGGGATTTCCTGCCCCTGTGCCTTTCCAGCCACACCCAGCAGACAGATCCTTAACAGTACTCGTGACTTTGGGCAGTTCAGAAATGCAGACCCAGGCATTGGTGGGTAGGATTACTATTCGTGCAATAAAAAGGTTCAACCTGCCCCAGAAATAGCTCCATAACTATACCGACAACACTGGGAAAGAAGGGACTCAAACTCTGGACCGCACCATGGCACAGTGTGCCTGGCCCATAAAGATTAGTAACATTCCAGTGAGAATGAAGTGATTCAGGATCATCTTGCTCTCCAGCACATGGCGTACACAGCTATGTATCAGTATACATGTGTGCAAGCACCGTAACCAATCATTAATGCGCTGATTGCAATGCCTCTGTAGCTATCCCGTTCCCACCTGTTCTGCAGGGAGCGAGGGACAAAAGCAGGAAACCCAAAGGCCTGACAGTTTGGTGTGTTTGCCTCTTAAATCACTGGGCTGGCCCTTAAGCTTGTTGATGTAAACCCTTAGAGACCAATCTATAATGTTCTCAATTTCTCTCTTCCCACTACCTTTCTCCTTTTCTCTTCCATGAAAAAGGAAAGAAAAATCTTAGGAATATAATTTAACTGAAACTGGCAATACTTTCCTTTTTTTTCAAATGCCAGGGGGAGGTCTTGATAAAAGCTTTAAGCAAAAACCTAGACCCAAACACCCTCAAACTTTGGAGAAGTTCTGATCCTGAATTGGATCAGAACTTCCCATCTGGCTATAATTAGATGAGAAGACCCAGAATGTATGGAAAGTTCAGCTAGGTTTCCAAACGTCACAGCCACCTCCCTTTCTTTCTGCTGGGTCAATCTAACCCTCCCTCCCCCCCAATAAATCTCTGTCAACTCTGAGATCCTGCACGTCCAAAGGAAATTTCACAACTAGCCCCTATCAGTATAATGGGTCAAACCAGCAATCCAGATCCAAACACCACAGCACTTTTGTAGAGTTCCGATTTGGATCTAACCTTTGTGTCTTCTTCAGAATGAAATCCTGAAAATGTTTGGCAGATATTGTATCAAAAAAGCTATTGCCACTTTAGAAAAGAAAAACTGAACCCCCCCCCCAACTCCGCAAATGCAATACCTTCCACTCATGCACACCCAAGCCAAACAGGGAACATGAACTAGAGAGCAAAATAAACCCCAGAGCTTGCGGTGAGGGTGAGAAGTGAAAACAGAAGGGCAAGGAGGAGCCTAACAATAGGAAAGTAACAGAATAAAGCGAATGCAGATGGTTCCACTCCTGTTACTTAATCAAAAGGCTGTGCAAAGTCACTAGAGCCGGCATAAAGTCATGTGTTAGAACAACAGCTGATCTGTGTATTAAAGAAGATTAACTCGCAGTGCCATGGTGGAGGGCCTGGGATTATTTTATGTACTTCCATTGCTGTACAAGCCGTCAGCACAATTACTGCCCTCCGATGTGAATGACTGATCTGTAACCACAGCTAAACAGCATGCTGCTTAGGGGCCTGGGTGCTTCATGAAGATGAATTTCCATACCATCAAAGTGCTTTTAATGGGCTCCCTGATCCAACCACAAGGCCTGCTTTGCAAGTTTATAGGACTCAGGATGAAGGCTTCCTGTCCAAAAGGATTTGGTCGGTTGTCACTTGACAATTCCCAGCCAGCACAGGGGAGGAGAGGGGGGAGATAGGTAGAGTTGTCTCTGCTTTGGAGGATTAAAAAAAAAAAAAGGGTACAGATGCTTTCTGAATGCAACCAACTGCTGTATCCACAGCTGAATTCAATGCGCTTAACAAATAACGGCAATTTAGCTATGCTTGCGAGGAATAGCTTGAGTCACTTTGCATTAGCATCTGGCTGAGTGTTAAAGTCATTTCTACATGGGGAGCACAGAAAAGGAATTTCTGCTCCAAGCATCCTTTCAAGAATGCTTAAATATTTGAATATAAATTCCTTTGTGCTTGTGATCACTTCGCCTTATAGCTGACACTCCACTTTTCCCCCTTCCCTTCTGCTACTCTTCTATGTGAAATGCCATAAACATGCTCTGTCCCTCTCTCTCAATACCCAGTGCCCTTATTCTTCTAAAAGAGGTTTTATGTACTGCCAGACACCTATTACACTGACCTCTTTTTTCTCCCCCTTCCTCTCAGGAGAGTGCATGAAATTGGAGCCATTTCTACATCATTTACACCCATGCTAGGCTGGTGAAAAAGTACAGTAGTGACAGACTCACATGTACATTTAACATTCATTATCCGGTCTGCTGGCTTCTCACAGCTTATTGATCAAACTCCATCTAAAAACCAGGGAAACTGGAAAGCTATCCAAATTAGCAATCTGCTCGTTCTGGACAATATTGTTTGACTCACAAGCTTCCCAGGATGACTGACTTTCAAGTTATTGCTAAGTAGCTGATCATTTTTATTCTATCTGTCTGCCTATCTGAATGAGTCACATGGGGATCTTGGAATGAAAGAGCCACCAGAACTGGGGATCCGATAAAATTTCGTTTTCACCAAATGCAATAATATTTCATCTTGATTATTTTGTAGCATTAAACCAGTTTTGTGTGGAGAAATATTTGGGAAAAAAATCATGGAAAATATATTGTAAAAACATGAATTTGTGAAGCACCCAACAACTTTTGCACATTTCTGTCTTGGGTAGCATAACTGTCTTCATCTCAATGTAAACGTGGCCAGGAAGGGAGCAGTGGGCCTAAGTACCCCTTCAGCAAGGGGCAGGGCAGCAGAAAGTAGTCACAGGCATTTCCCGAAAAAAGCAGGAAGTCGTGGAACCTGTGACTCTTGTAACCCCCATGACAAAACGACTGTGCTAGATACAATATATATAAGTGTTCCCTGAGAGGAAAATATTACCTTAGTTGACAATTTTGCTTATTACAGCTTAGCAGGCAAAATTTGAATAATGCAGGGCCCCCTCAATTCTAACGCTTCTAAGGTCTACTGAAAGTATTTGGTGCAGTTCGTATTGTCAATTCTCGGTTTTTTCAGTTTTGCTAAGTCATCTAACATGACTTGACAGTTCTATGTTGCAATGGTCATGAAACATCATATATGACAACCTCATAAAGCTAAATACCCAGAAGCTGAGCCCAAGTATCAGCAAAGCTTATGTTCCTAAAGAAGCTTGCATATTTGCAAATCCAGCTCATCTCACAAAAACATGTAAGCATTTCCATAAAGCAAGATTTTTACTCAGACCCAGATATTTCAAAGATCACCTAGTCATAATACATATTGACAGCCTGGAACAGAGAATTAGTGGTCTCTAAAGTTTCCATAAGGACTTTAACTATGTTTTAGGCTCTATTGTCTCCATGTCTGTGTGTGGCTGTTTTTCGTTTGTTTGTTTGTTTGTTTTTTGACAGAAGCAGATATTCTAAAAGGAAGGAGGGAGACAGAGCAGGGAAGAGAGGAAGAAAAAGGAGAGGGAGAAGGAGATTGTGTGTGTGTGTGTCTGTAATGCCTGAACACGAGGAAAATATGATCACCCAAGTGACTATCAGAAAAGGGAGTCTCAGAAACTGACCTTTTCTGTCCTGCAGTTATTGAGACCCAGACTATTCACAACAGCCACCTTCCCATCAAGCACCTGTTGTTCCCTCCGAAGTTGCTCCTTCATCTGTCGGGCCTCCTGGATTGCCTTGGTAACAGCATCGTGGTCATTTAAATAACCTGACGACGTGATAGAAGAAAGAATATCTTAAAAAGAAAGGAAGAAAGAAAGGAAAGTTATGAGAAAACATTTTCGCTTTTGTCAGTGAAACTCATCAGTGCTTTCCTTGGGCACTTAGTTAAATGAGAAAGAGACAGAGACAATGAACAGACCCATAAACCTGTCTGTGCTTGGAAATTATGCTGCTCTTATGATAGAGCCACCTGGGTATAAACCATGAGAAACATTAGTACCGATAGCATCACTCTGATACTTGATTCCATTAGTTTCAATGTTTACCCAACATTATAGAGATTGGCCTTGTGGTTTGTATACAGCAGGATGTAACTTGATAGGGGACGTGGGAGGCCTTGATCATGCAAGCAATCCAAAACTATTAAAAATAGACCATTTTTTCCTTCCCTTTCTTAAAACTTGTGAATACATTAAAATAAACCACAGGTGGCGGTGGTTTGCTATAGATACAAGGCGCATAATGGCTGGGAAAAGAAACTTCCGCCGTCGAATGCTCCCCACCACCACCTGTCATTCAGAAATGTATAAGAAACCGCAGCTACATGGACCTATGTTCCCACTCTATTCATGTTGCTGATAGTAGGTCAGATGTCTACACTATTTGGCTGTGAATTCACTGCCTAGGGTTCAGCACTAGTAGTAGCTGAATTATTTCATTTTAAAATGTTACAATCATCACCAGCACAGCTAATGCTATTTAATTTTAAATGTGATACTCTGTCATTTTTTTTCCTTTAGCGTACTGTAGATTATACTTATTATGATCTGCATGTGATTTGTAGGATGGAATACTGATGGAAGACTCCAAGCCCCGGTCTATTTTTCAAACATTATAGGAGAAGCTAGTATCTCTCTCTCCTTCCCACCCACCCCCCTCCACACACACACTTCTTTCTGTCTTTTAACTAGGGCATAAAAAAGGCATAAAATGAATCTGTAATATGAAATTGCCCAGAAAAGGGACTTCTGTTTGTGACATGAGGCTAAATCTAACCAGATCCATTGGTGAATTGTGACAGATGGAGGGACTGTGAGACAGAAGGCAAGCACTAATCACACACAAAATGACCGGCTTGCCTCAACATGTTCCATGGATTCCAGCAAACTTTACACCCTAATCCATTTTTAGAACAAAAAACATCTGGGCCATAAATCCTCTAATCTGCCAAAACACGCTATTAAATCCCATGATTTGTTGAAAAACACTAAGATTAAAGAAAGGAAATATAAAATGGCTAACTGCCGTGTTAGGAAAGTGTTATTAATACTCTTTCTTTGTCTCAATTATGAATGTTCTGTTCCTAAAGAGCCTTGTCTAATCATGTCAGATTACACATCCTTGTTGTATTGCTAGACTCTTCTATCTGATCCACTGATTGCCAAAAAACGTAGAACATTGTCTTGCTGCTTAAAACATTTCAGTGGAAGAAGCTGATGTCAGATTAGTTCAGTGCTGCACTGCTGTGCCCTCATTCCACCCCACCCCCCACCCCCAATGAACCTGGCATCCTGGTCTCCTTTGGAGAATTGAAAGCAAAAGTTTCTGTACAGTCTGGGTGTAGGGGGAGCAGATCAACAAATACCTTTCAGTTAGGTATCTGAAAACACTGGCAGTTTTACATAAAATTAATTTGATCCACATAACTTATTTTTACTAAATGACCTGGCTCAGTGATTTCAGGGCAATGACAGCTTTCAGGGCAATGACAGTGCTAGGAAGGATGTAATCCACACCTCCTAAATGGTATCATAGGGTGGTTTTTTGGGGGTGGGGAGGGTGGTCCCCATCTTAGCAAGTCGCTTGGTTCTTTCCCCACCTTGCATCTGTTATTGATCAAGTTTGCACTTGGTCAGAATAAATTAAAAAGCAAACAAAAAAACAGTGACATTTAAAAACAGCAGTGCTCTTGATTAGGGTGGGTATAATAGTTATAATCTGTATTATAGCTGAATTTGCCTAAGAATTGGAATTCATGCCCTTCTCCAGACCATTTGTTTTTTTTTCCTGACTACCACTCTCTTTGAGAAGATTTGGCACATGTCAGTGAATAAAAGCAAGCACTCCTTATGTTTTTCAATAGCTACCAATATGCTAGAATGCAGAGAAAAGATTAATATAGTTACAAGTCGAATGTAAATTATTTTTGTTTAGGGTACATGGTGAATTATTGACGGAGAGATACTAAATGCACTTAGTTACAGGGATTGCCAAACCAGTATCTAGATGTTGGAGACAACGGGGAGGGGGAAGGGGGGAACTTGTTTTTGTTTTTAATAGGTAGGCATATGTCTGTTTCTGAAAAGAAATCCCTTGATTTACAGTTGTATGTGAAATCATGACACATGTGACTCCTCAAGTTATAGCATGATTTACAGGCAGTGTGGATGTATCTAATCAAAGGACCACATACCATATGTGCCACTTCACCAGCTACATGCTCTACATTATTTCTGATATAAAGGTGCATGTGCTCCCCTTGACCAGATACAACTGAACAATATTGAGAGCACAGTGAAAACAAACAGTCTGAAGGATGGATTTTAAAAGGTGGTTTTAAAGTGAATTCAGTGGTGGGAAAAGTGCCAGCCTATTTGAATTCCAGGACAGTGGGCCTAAGCCCACCTAGGTCAGAAGGCCCACCGTCTCGTGGACAGCCCTGGAGACCAAAGTCCTCTTTTTATCCAGAGATCAGAGACAGCATGGTTAATGGCCTTGCAAGGTTCCCACCAGTGTGCTTCAGCCCTGTGCTGGAGCGACCTGCCTCTCAAAGTAAGAAGATAGTTCAGTCTACCTAGTCCATTCAGTACTTGGTCTTTTTGCTTAAAAGGACAACAAGGTTGTCAATTGTGGTGGTTTTATGTCAGGTGCAAACTTCTGCTGTGGGCTTGACTGAGCTAAATAACTCATTTTGTTAAGGTCAACAAAGAGTTTATACATGGTAATGGCTTTTGCTTACTACAACGGTGGCTGGCTGTGAACTAGTTACTTAGCAGTAAAAGGCTCCACATACCATTACCAAGCCTCTGAATCATCCAGTCCTCCATAAAGGACAGATTTTTGATAGGAGCAGCCTGTGTCTGTCCAGTTCTTGTGCCGCATTTAAAGACAGCTTATCTTGTACAGTACACACAATGATACTGTTCAGCTAGCAACCTCAAAAAGTCACTTTCTGTATTTGTAGCTAGGAGATATAAAGCAGTGAACTCTATGTCATTAACAATAACTTAAGTATGTTATCTTTTGCTCCACAGTTTTCCATGGTTTATTAATGGTATAACACATTAATTCTTCTTACAAGAGTGACCTTTAAAGCTCCATTCATCCTCGCAGCTTTTATCCAATTACATTATCACTCATTACAGGTACAGTGTTTCAAAATCTGCATTTTGTTAAAAGGAGAAAAGTAAATTGTAGGGATCTCAAATCTATGGAAAATACCAGGGGTGGAGGAGGAGGAGGAGGAGAACAAGAGACAGTCTGCCATTGAGAGGCAGGTCAGATTCTTAACTCTATGCTTAGAGCTGCTCTCCTCAGGACAAAGGTTTTAAAGTGAAAGAAAAAAAAAAGAGAAAACTCAGCCCACTGTACACAGAGAGCAGCAGGGCCGAACAGATTAAAGATGCAAATACATTACTAACCTAGCAAGTTAAATAGTGTAGTTTTAATAAGAATAATACATAATAAGCCATGAATTACCAATGGGATATTTATGAAACATTTATGGAGTTTTATAGAATGTCATGCTGGATAAAGTAATTTCCCTTTTCACCCTGGCCATAGAAGTATGTTCTCTATTTGGTGCATATAATCATAATGCCCATCAGCCTGCACACTGGGACCCACATATAGGGATTTTAAAGTTGGGGCATAAGTGTGGGTCTTACTGGTATATGTACAGCTGGAATATGCTGCACAGTGTCTCAAATAGTTTCAGTGCATTGCAATGGAAAAATGATAGGAACAGCCAAACTGGATCAGACCTATGGTCTATTCAGTCCAGTATCCTGTCTCCAAAACTGGCCAGTACTAGCTGCTTCAGAGGAAGGTGCAAGAAACCCCACAATAAGCAACTGTAGGATAATCTGCGCCCCCCATCCCCCACCCCAGGAAGGTCTCAACCTAATCCCAAATAGTTAGTGATTAATTTACCCTGAAATCACAATTCAAGTTACAGTAGAACCTCAGAGTTACGAACACCTCGGGAATAGAGGTTGTTTGTAACTCTGACATGTTCGTAACTGCACAGAATGTTATGGTTGTTCTTTCAAAAGCTTACAACTGAACATTGACTTAATACAGCTTTGAAATGTTACTATGCAGAAGAAAAACGCTGCTTTCCCTTTATTTTTTAGTAGTTTACATTTAACACAGTACTGTACTGTATTTGCTTTTCTTTTTTGGCCTCTGCTGCTGCTTGATTGTGTACTTCTGGTTCCAAATGAAGCGTGTAGTTGACTAGTCAGTTTGTAACTGGTGTTCGTAACTCTGAAGTTCTACTGTATATTCAATCACTTTGTACAGTAGATTGGAAAAGATTATCATTACAATGGGGTGTGTCTGGATGTTATTTATACATATACATTACACATAAGGACCTGGCACGCACGTGGGGACACACATCCCGCCCCCTCTTTTAATATAAAGCACTTGTGAAATACAAAGTGTCAAGAACACCAGAACCATTTATTGTTTAAATGGTCACAGGGGAGGCAGTTTTGGAGGGAGGGAGGAATGAATAATAATATATTACAGAACAATACTAAAAGCAGCTAGCCTGACTATTTTCAAGATACAATGTAAAGTATGTTTTGAAATGTACCTGGTGACTTTTTAGTTAGCCATTAATATTACTCCTGGTAGATTAAGCTAAAATAATGCCCCACAAAGCTTTTCAGTGGACTATGCATCAAACCTGTAATTTTCTAAGGAACTGTATGCACATATAGACATGTAACTCCTAGGGATTTTTTTAAAGCTTATTCATCAGTTGTTTATACTTTTAAATGGCGAATGTCTGAATCACTGTAATACAGTGGTAGCTACAGAACAATCATTTATTAATTTTTATCATATAGAATTATCTGAAATAACACACGTTTTTCCCAGGCTGAATGTGAAGAGTTAAGATCCCAATCATGCACTACTGAGATCACTGAGCGCTTTTCCACTGACTTCAATGAATGCAATATTAGGCCCCACCTTCGATTTATCATATGCCATTGTGTGGCATTGGTTGGCAAATGCTGATTTTTTTTTTAATGCTGACCTCTGTGCTACATCAACAAAACCAAAAGAAAACAAACATACCTATTGTGTTAACTCTGGCCGAAGGACTGGCTAATGTTGCTGGCACTGAGGATTTGAGTGAACTGGCCCCACTGTTTATTCTCAGAGCTGGCATATGAGGAGAAGTGGGCGATGTCGGAGATTTTCCCTCAGACGTCTTGGGTTTAGCTGAGAGGTTCAGCGGCTGGGCCACTTCATCCTACAACGAGCACAAGATAAAGCATGTCATAAAGATGCTGCTGCCGCTGCCATACTTGTACCCAAACACATAGTCACATTCCATTCATGTGAAGTTGCAAACGAGTAATCCTAAAAATGCATCATGCAACGTTTCCTATGATGCCATCGTGTTATGTGAGCCGAGAATCAAAATGCCCCATGAACTGGAGAATTAGAGAACATTCTTTATTTGCACAGTGTACGTAAGAATTTCCCCCAAATTTGCATCTACATGATACATAGTTATACAATCCAAACAGGAGTCCATTGACAATAATATTTTGTGTAATTTTTTAAAACTTGAAATGGGTGGAAAAAAATAAAAATTAATCACAACTGTCATCTAAAATTCAATCCAAACCCAAACTTACTTGTAGTTCTAAAACTTGGGTAAACTTGTGTGAGTAAATGTGTTAATTTTGTATTTCTATTTTTATTTTCCTCTGAACTCCCTGGTTTTCACAAGTACCGAAGTACCACAAGCAATCTCTTTCATGGGTATTTTTACCCAGTCAGAACCAGAAAGTCTGTTTTTGTGCTAGTTCCAGCTTCCAAATCTCCATCAGAGATTTGCATAATTTAGAATAAGCATCTAAGCTTTTGGATGTTTATAGGAAAGTTTAACGGTTCACTAATAATTACCATGGTTCTGTACATTGAAAACATGGGCCAAATTCATAAAGAGAGTTCAACAAACAGTGAAATCAACAGGAGTTGGCTTTGTTCACACACACACACACACACACACACACAGAGAGAGAGAGAGAGAGAGAGAGAGAACAAGAGCAATAAACAATGCTGAACAATACATTAGTCACATGTTTCGGTTTGACTCTAACGAAAAGCAAAAGAAGGATCAGAGAAGCCCCTTTCTGTCCCTGTAAAAGAGATACAATAGTAAACCCTTTTAAAAAAATTACTTTTTAATATCCAGAAATGGCATCTATGTTTTTGGACCATTCTGCCACATACTTATCTGCAACTTATGTGTCTGCTACTATCATATCATGCCAAAGCAAGATGTGATAAAGATGTCCTTGCAGAGCTAAACTTTCCTCTGCAACTTGTGAATTAAGAAGCCCATCCTTTAAGTGATGGAAGTAATATTTTTGCATGAGCTCTATTACAGATATAGTAGGGTTGATTCTGGTTTCCCTTCATAAATTTTACATTCCAGAAAGTCCATTTGCTCCTATGAAATTACTCACGACTGACACCAATGTGAGATCAGAATCAGGCCCATAATGTAGGATTGGTAAATGGAGAGCAAACTCCACTGGAATTTTTCCCTGTTACAGTTGGAGTATCTGAAGCTACTGTAATACTAATTCTGGTCCAAAGAATGCAGTATTCTGCAGAAAGCAAGGAATTTTCCAGTGGTCTATACTGCATACGGAAACATGTTATATAAATATGAATGTCTTCATCATCATACTTGTAATTCTGCAAAGTTATGCCACCTTTCAGTTATCTCAGACAGGCAAGCTTCTGAGTTAAGTGTCTTTATTATATTTGAATGTATTTGATTACTTTTATACTTTTGTAATCATCATAGTTAAAAATGAATTAAAGCAGCATAAACAAAATGATCAGGGAAATAAAGGACAAAAATGTCATCTTTAAAGTGATAGTTAAGTTCTCCTAGATACTTCCTGTGAATATAAATAAAGAATAAAGAATAATAAAGAATAAAAATCAGCAGGCAAAATTTTCAAAAGTGCCAAAGTGATTTAAGAGCCTAAATCCCATTTTCATGAAATGTGCCAGACTAATATCCCTGGAGACCAAAGTCCTCTATTTAGCACAGATCACCAGAAGCAATGCAAACTTCCCCACCAACTTTTATCAGCTCCCTTCCAGAGAGGTCAGTTTCCATGTGCATTCAATTCTTGACCTCTATTATAAGTGCCAAAAAAGGGGTTGATTAGTTCCAGATATGGTGATGAGCTCTGCGAAGAAATGTCTGTCCACTGGAAACCTGACTGAGACCACCACCTCACTTCATATAGGCCACCAAACAGTCATCAGATGGGAATGGCTTTCACTGACCATAAAGACTTAGGCTAGATTCAAACCTACATTTTAGAGGTGAGGGCTCCATACCCTCTCCCTTTATAATGAATCTTTGGGCTATCCAGTCCCACTGAGCTTCACTTCCTTCCCTTCTTTTCTTCTCTCTCTCTTTTCCCTGCCTCCCTCACTCCCATCCTCTCCCGCTCCCTTTTTTTTTCTGGTGTGAAGTGCAAGGTTTTCAGTTAGCTCACTAAGCAATTTTTTTTATGTCTCATTTAATGCAAGTTGGAAATGGAGGTGGCAGTCTTTCTGTCTGAGTTACCCCACCATGGAGATGTCTGTGCTGTAACTATTCGTGGTGCTAAGAATGCTCTTCTTCATTCAAATCAGCACAGCTTTCTCTGGAGCCAAGAAGTGTAAGGCCTTGTGGAAATAATAGAAGTCGACAGTTCCAGAGCTGATAAATGTCATTCCAAATTGCCCCTTCATTCACTTTCATTGTGTGTTCAGGCTAATGGTAAATTAATTGGAGGTCACACAAGCTTGCTTCTTATACAGGAGAATGAGTGGACTATTCTGAGCTATTACACGTATTTACAACATGATGTTACTTTACCGTTCAGAGTTTATATTTTACCTCTCTTATTTCAAAAGGCTCTATCAAACCCACATTTAGACTGAAATGCCATTTAAAATCTGGTCTGAGAGTTTAAAAGTTCTGAGTCAGATCCTTAGGATCTGGTATAAAAAAATGTTTTGGGATTTGGTTATAATGTACAATTGTTTCGAACATGAAGATCAACAATAGAACCTTTGCTCAATATGTGATGGAACACTTTATCCTTTCCTTACTTGCAGATATACGTTTAAATTCTCTGGACCAGAGATTCTATTCTCAACTTTCCCAGTTTAAATTGGGAAGAGCTGCATTTACTTCATTATTGATTTACACCTGTGTAACTGAGAGGAGAATTTGGCATTTTGCCTTCTTACCATTATTTATAACCAATACAGTTGCAGCTAGTGTGTTGCCATCTTAAAGTCTAGCAGGCCTGATTTTCATTTATACAAAGGGCCCTTTACACCACTCTGGCAGTGTAAAAGGCCCTAGTGTAAATAAAAAATCAGATCCAACATGATCAGTCCAGGTAGACAGTGCCTTTAAGGGGGGACAGAGATTTTTTTAGGTGGATCACAGAGTCTAACGTTACTTTCCACACTTACTTTTATTAGAGGAAATCCAACATTCATTGGTCCCTGCCTCCTCCCCTTCCCCCCCCAACACACACATATGCGGAGTTATTCTAAGATACCAATGATAACAACAGGCCAATTTTTTTTCCTGAAGAGTTAACAAAGTCAAACATTTATTTATATAATCAGCCCAAACGATTAATACTTAAAACAGAAGACATTAAGACCTAAAAGTCTTGTAATAATATAAACACAGATGTGATGAAAGTGAAATATGATCTCGATTAAAGGTTAGGAAATGTTTCCTTTAAAAAGTGGCATATTTGGCTAACAAAACAAAACAAAAAATTAAGAAATAAATGTGGAGAGCAAAGCAGAAGCAAAAACATACCCCTAAGGCTGCTAAAAAGAAGTATATGCAGCAGAACCAATGCATTGTAATGGAGATTTCAGTCCCTTATGCCATGCTAATATCAGCACAGCATTCTTTCCAACAGCCTTAGTGATTTGCTTTCCTTTGTTGAAGGATCATCATAAACTATACCAGAGATAGACCCAAAACCTCATTAACTTTGGGACGATGGGGAGGTCAGATCCTAGATCTGATCTAAGTTTTTACAGCTGGTTCCTAGTCCTATAATGGACAAAAACAAAACTCCAGATCTGAATCCTCCTGAACTCTTTTTTTTGGGGGGGGGGAGAGGAGGGAGGGGATATGGGATTGGGGGGTAGGGAGGAAGAGGAGGAGGAGGAGGGGGAAGGGGAGATGTGGGGAGATCAGAGAATTCAAGATCCAAGATCTGAATTTTAGATCTTGGAATCACCTGGATTTGTAGAGCTTTAAGCTTTCTCACTGAAGTATCATGTATCATGTAAAACAAAGCCTTATATCTGAGGATTTCTAAGTGTCTTATAAACATAAATATAAACAAGCCAAAACACTCCTGGATGGGCTCGGTATGTATTGCACCCATTTTATAGATGTTTGTATTGTTTTTCGTAAATGTAACGTGCTAAATACAGTGTTATTAATACAGATAGGGAAAAAGAGGCAGACAGAGACTAAGTGATTTTCCCAAGGTCATGCTGTAAATCAGTGGCAGACCCTGGAGTAAACCCTAGAATTCTGACTCCCAAGTCACTAATATTGTCCCACCAAATAACTGATTGAAATTATGTTTTCTTTAATGTCTCTATGGGCCAGATCCTGAGGTCTCTACTCAGTACTTACTCAGGCAAAAACCCCATGAAGCCAACGGGATTTTTGCCCGAGTAGGAATTTTAGCAGAGACTGCAATACCCTACCCAGAGTCCCTCTGTCTGAGTTAATAAAAAATCATGCCACTTCATATGGTGGGAACTGAATGAATGAGGGCTGACCCGGCTGAGTGGACCAGTCTCAGAGAGGGAAAATAAAAAAAATAAAAAAATCAGGTACATCCATTTGGATTTTAATAATCTAGCTTCTTTTCACATATTTTATATATTAGTTTACTATTAAAATTCAGTTATTGAAACATTGTTTTGTAGTATAAGCCCAAGCACTTCATCCTTCAACAGTACAAACTGAAGGTCCAGGTTGCGTAGTTTATTACAAAATCATGAACTACACTGTGCATCATCTGACTGGCAATACAAATGTGCTCAAATGACCTGGCATAAGCACAGCCTAGTGTGTTCTACTAAAGAGGCTTTTCATAACCTCTGGGAACACATTCACCACATATTGCTGCCTATCTGAATGACCTTGACGGTACAAATTACAGCCAAACGAGTTAGGAACACAGAGCCAGAAAGGGGGTTTCTCAAAGAATGCATCCCCCATCTCTCCAGAAACAAAGCCATGGCCCCACTTCCCCCACCCTCTTTCATGGAGATCTTCATTTCAACAAAAATGCAAAATATGGAGCATTTACTGGTGCGTCTGGGCAGAAGACAATGTTGCTATTGTTGCACATTGAACAATACGCCCAGTCACTGGCCTAGTCATCCAGTCATGAGCTTATCCAGAAATGTTTAACCAGTAAATATATATCAGCAACAGGGGTGCAACTACACACACACAAATAAAATCCCCAATATCATTGACCCCCGAAGAGTACAGCTGTCCCCACACAGAACGATACCGGCAGTTCTTTTTCTTTTTCCATAGTCACTCATGAAATTATCAGTGGTGATAAGAAGAAGAAGAGAGGTAAAGGCAGTTGTGAAACATGTTGTATAAATGAATCATACTGCTGATATTATCCTCACTGATTAAATAATTGTATTAAATTAAGTAAGGATGTTCAAACGACAGGATGGCTGAATTAGATAACGTTCATCTGCAGCTGCACCTCCTCCTGCCACATTTCCAAGTTTTGATTAAGAATAATGCATCCCTTCCTCTAGAAGTGGAAATTTATGTATCTACACAGAGACGCAACAAGACCGGGAGGAAGACAGAGACCGCCCTCTGGGTCATAATATGATGATAAAAACAGAGCAGATTTTTTAAAATCTTAGATGTGGAGAATTATTCTTTGGATGCACCAAAATTACTAAATCTTATTGTACATCTGAGTTAACATTTGCAGTACAGAAAGTCTGAAGACTGGGCATTGACCAGAGTAGATCAGGAAGCAGATGGAAAGGCACTGAAAAGCAGATCCAAGGGAAATATTGGAATAAGGCTGTCCTCTACCTCTCTGGTGTGGCACAGCGCAGACTTTTGCTAGTTAACGTATGGCAGCTACAGATAAATCTCAGCCTGGATTCTCATTTTCACCGCAAACAGTTTCTGGTTGTGGCTTTAGCTGACCCTTAAATCTAGTGTAAAAACCTGTTTTATTTATCGTATTGCATTCTCAGCTGCCTAGTGTGTAGCTCCCAGGGCTAGACACTGATGGTTTCAGTCACTGCTGGTATTCCCCAAATGCTCTTCTTACTTTTGGGATTACAGAACACACTACGTTGTTATTCCCATGACTACTGCTTTTAGGACAGCAGTTCCATGATTAGCAGTCATCCAAGATGGTGATGTACACACAGGGGAATATGTTCTTTTCCTGACACGCTCATGCACAGTTTCCATTTCTGTTGATGGGGGAGCTTCAGTAAGGAGGGCACAAGCTTAAGCAAGATTTTGTCCTTGCATTGGGAGTAGCCTTGGTGGGAGCTCAGTCACAAGGCCCTGTGGAGGTTCTGTGTACAGAACTAGCTGAAATCACGTAACTAATCCCGAATGAACAGGACACTGGAATTACACATTCGACTAAATTCTATGTTAACTGGTAAGTTTTGGCTCCTCTTTTCCAAGACTAGCTTTGGGATTTTGGGGGCTCCCAGGGAGGTTTATTCTTTGGGCACTCATCCCCTCACACAGTGTTTTCCCTTTCAGCGCTAATCCTCTTTCTGGGGTACAACAGACTTTCACTTTGGCCCATGTGGTGTCTGGGAGAAAGGACTATTGGCTGCACCTTTCCCAGGCCAGGCCAGGCCAGAACACACCAATCTCTGCTCCCTGCCTAAGATAAGGCAGAACAAGCACAGTGCGGATCAGTGCACTCACACCCCCCCCTCCGAAGAATGCAGTCTCGCATTAAGCGACAAATTGTGCTCTGTAGCTGTGTAGGGAGGAGGTGAAGGCACAAGAAGACTCACCCATCTTCCTGCATCGCCTAGGGAGCAGGACACTGCAAAGAGTGCAGGGAGAAGAGGGAGCCAAGACCATCTCTATGCATTGGGGAAAGCGCTGGCTGCATGGCAGGGTTAGCATGAGGTGCCCTTTGATGGGTGGAGCAATGAGCGTGACTCCCCTGTATGCCAGGGAGGCTCAGGTTGAATTCTACCAATTCAAGTCATACTCCTCCTGGAGCTTCCCTGGGGCAATGCTCCTCTCAATGTTTGATTGCCTAAACAGCATAACTGAGGCCTAACTTTATGACTGTTCCTACAGTTGGGGTTTGGCGGGCTGTGGGTTTATTTATATTCAGACTTTTCCCTTCTTTGAGCCAGATCTTGGTCCTTTTGAAGTCCGTGAGCATTTGGTCAGGGATTTCATTGGGAGCTAAATCAGGCCCTTTGTCCTCTCTTCCGCCTTGCGATGGGATGATGATTTTAAGCCTGCAGATTCCTGGCCAATTTATTAAGCAGCTCTAGGAATTCTTTGTTTGACTACCTGGAAACCCTCAGCTTTTCTCTTGTCTATTCCATACGCTATTTTGCTGTGACAAAGAGCAGCTTTGTTGTTTTCCGTTTGTATTTGATATCCTGATTTCCACATGTTCTATATTCCTAAACAGACGGGGAGAATGAGCGGGGCTTGTCTAGTGGCTTGCAGGCCAACCCTGCGCTCTACCATCCACAAACATGGAGGGACCAGACTATAGTATCATCAGTGTGCTTGGGTGTCGAGGGGAGTGTAGGATTCCTCAAAACTCTGCTTCATGGAGGCCCTCTGAACCACAGCACACAGTTATAGGGGAAGGGCAGGCTGGGGGAAAAGTGAGGGTGAGTCCACAACTACTCAGGTCCACCAATCAGCCCCCTCAAGGAATGGGGGATGGACCCATGAGCAATGAGGGTTATTCCAGGCCCAACACAGCCTGAAGGTAGTGGCAGTGGAGGAAAGTAGATGAATTCTTCTCCCGTTCATGCCCAAGAAGATCCCCAGAGCACAATCTGGTTTTGATCCCATTAACTGCATTGTATAAATTGGTCAAGACTCTCGAGGGGATTCAATACTACTCTGGAAAGGGGCTCTAAAAATCTTATCAGCAATGTGAGTCCTGTGTTAGGATCTGCCCTCTGGGAGTTCCCAAAGCTGGAGGCTGACTGTTGTGCTAACACCACACAGAGGTGCATAAACGTTAGTAATGAGTAAGCCGGTATGTGTGAAATAACAACTTTTTGTTAATGCTTAAAAAAACCTGAAGCTTTTATAAGGTTCTGAAATGCTCAGAGATGCATCCCTGAAACACACTTCAGCTTCTGTCCGCGTCTGGAGAAATACCCTCAGAACACCAAAATGGCTGTCCTTGTGACATCTCCAGGTGAGCTGCAAGCACAAGTACCAGGAAGTGTGCAAAGAAGCCTGTTCTTGTGAGAGTTTTAGGTCATTTTTTCTCACTCAAGAGTTTTACACAGAATAATCTTCAGATAAACATCTGGACTTGTGGATGCTTATTCTAACCAACCCAAACTTCAAACCTTGAATTTAATAGCCATCCTCAATATAAATATTATATTTGATTGTCAATATACTGCTGTTTAGGCAACTGGTTTCCTGTTTGATTGAAATAGCAGGAGCGATGGTTGCTAGCAGCCACACTTCTGAGAAGATTGCAGGTAAGTGTTCAGTACAGCACTGGGCAGAATTACAAGCACAATGTCCTTTAACATTTGCTTGTGCCTGACTATGAACATGTCAATTCCCATCCATCAACACTTCATAAGTGAAAATTTAATCTGATAAATTAACATGAGCCCAACCCTGCAGTCTCACTACTTAGGAAAATCTTCCACACATTTCAATGAGAGTTTTTCCCTTAGTAAGTTCTGTGGGTTTGGCCCATACTGAGAAACAGCTAATATGGGGGTATAGATGCAACATGAGCCAAGGAAGTGAGATTTAGTTCCTGGTGGGGGCTCATCTACACTTTGTGCCACAATTGGGTCCTCTCAATAACTTTTAATTCCTAATAATTAAAGCACTGTTCAACTACATTTCCCACACCAATACTGCTCTGACTTTGTGTAATGTTATTAATGAAGTTCCTCTCTAAACAGGCTCAGGTTAGCTGCTAAACAAGTGTCTTAGGCACAGATCAGGATCAACAGGCATCAACGTAGATACCTCAAATATTCAGGAGAAGCTAAGAACCAATTTTTCAGGCTTTTAACAATACAAAATATTTCATACAAGGTAAAAATCATGACAGAGGATCACAAAATTAGAGGGGAGAATTCCCCTAAAAGGACTATTTCTTCCAAACAGCCCTGCTGAAATATGTGGCAGAGAGGACAAGAAAAATATTTTTCAACAAATCTCTTCGCAAGTATTTGTAAATTTAAAGTTCACAACACCTCAACATCATTATCCTCATTTTATAACGGGAGTGGCTGAGGCACAGCATGGTTAAGTGACTTGCCTAATCTCATACAGCAAGTAGCAGAGGCGGGAATGAGAACAAAGGGACTGCCGGACTGGATTGGACCAGCGCAGGGATCAGCAACCTTTGGCACGAGGCTCGCCACGGTAAGCACCCTGGTGGGCCGGGCTGGTTTGTTTACCTGCCGCGTCCGCAAGTTCGGCCGATCGCGGCTCCCACTGGCCGCGGTTCGCTACTCCAGGCCAATGGGGGCTGAGGGAAGCAGCGTGGGCTGAGGGATGTGCTGGCCACCGCTTCCCGCCGCCCCCATTTGCCTGGAGCGGAGAACCGCGGCCAGTGGGAGCCGCGATTGGCCAAACCTGCGGACGCGGCAGGTAAACAAACCAGCCCGGCCCACCAGGGCGCTTACCCTGGTAAGCTGCGTGCCAAAGGTTGCCGATCCCTGGACCAGTGGTTCATTTAGTTCAGTATCCTTTTCCCAAAAGTGGCCAGTACCAGCTTCTTCAGAGGAAGGTGCAAAAAACAGTAGGTAGTTATGGGAAAATCTGTCTCTAGGGAATATACCTCCCAACTCCCATTAATTAGAGATTGGTTTATGCCCTGAAACATGAGTGTTTATATCTCTTCCCAAACACTTAGGGTTTTTTTTTTTAATCCTTACTATAACTATTACAGATACAAAACCTGGGAGTCCTGACTTTCAGTGTCCTATTCTTACTAATGTATATTCTCTATCTGTATAAAGCATGTTTATAAAAAGGAGATAGACTTAATACTGGATTTGGTTTCCTGCCTAAATTGAACTCAGTGGCTACTACCTCCCTCTGGTTAATAATGTTCAGGAACTACTAGGCAAAATCAATAGCGATGAACTAGATAAGACGAAACCTCAAAAGAAAAGGAAGGACCTGCAAAGAAATAAAACAAGAACCCACAAAGCCAAATTGAATTACAAACTGGTACATTTTAAATGAACAACAAGAAAACAGAAGCCACACTGATCAAAGTCTACCACCTCCTCTCCTTGCTGTAGATGACACGTATGCTGGGAGCACACCACCACCTCAACCCCACACCTACAAAAGGAATTAATTTAAAAAAAGACGACAGACCAAAGCACACCATATCAAAACAAATTAGCAACAAACCCTTCATCCTGCTGTGGTCATACAAGAGAGGCAAAAGTGCTGCATGGAACCCAGAATTCAGAAAAACAGCTGTTGAAAACTTTAGAAGAAACATGTCAAAAAGAGCTTTAAAGAAAAAAAATTCAAACAGCCTGTACAACCCACAGTGGACTCAAAAATTCCTTTTAAAAAAGCACTTGTGTTCCCTCTGACTTTGTATCTGTCTATATAGGCTAGATAGATTTTACATCAACATACAGGCAGCTATGTATACAGTACACCGAGTGTGCTAAGCATAGATACAGATGTGGTGTTTTTATTTATAGATATGTACAACCGTATGAAAAGACTGTCTAAATATGTTTTCCTACTGTAGGAATGAACTGGTTGACAATTGAATTGTGAAACTCTTAATTGTTTTTAAAATATAAACTGTGAACAAAAACTCAGATAGTAAAAAATAAAATATGCTCACCTGTGTTACTAGCACCCTCTACAATCACTAAAACAGAAGTGATTTTATTTCTCACCATTTATACTGCTTATTTAGTTTTTGCATTTCACTCCATTTGGATACTGAATCTAATCAGTTTCACGTCACTTGCTATATCACATGCATTTCCACAATTTTTTGGGGCATGGAGGAGATGTGCAATACTTCAGGGGAATATTTCAAACCAACTCAAATTCTATTTTCAATTACATTTAACAAAATGAAATCATGTTTATTTCTGTTTTAATGCCCTCACCCCTTTTCCTACATTTTGGGCATAACTAATTTGCAATATTCCTATAACAGGGACCAGGACTTCCCTATCTTCCTACTCTGTTATCAGGTGTTGGAAGACATTGCTTAATTTCTGGTGACTCACTGGGGCATAGGCTGCTTCTTAGAACCTACTCTACTAAGGGAAACAGCCCTCTGGCAGAGGGACCTAGGGCTTCAGAAAGACAAATTTGAGGGAAAAGAAATAATGGTCTAGTGGTAAAGGCACTGGATGGGGACTCAGAAGATCTGGTTTCATTTCCGGATTTATCCACAGACTTCTCGTGTGAGCCTGGATCAGTCATTTAGGGCCAGATTCATCATTATCTTGCACATTGTAAAGTCATTTACATCAGTGCAAGGTGAGTATTAAATGTTACAAAATCCAAAAGGTAGGACTTTCTATTTCTGTAAATGACTACACAAAGTGTAGAGCAATGGAAAAATCAAGTCTTTAATCTCTCTGTGCCTTAGTTCTCAAGTTGTAAAATGGGGATAATACTACTTTCTTGCTTTTAACCTAAGGATCTGATTCTCACTTACACTAAGGTGACTTTACAACACTCTGCAAGTGTAAAGAGGTCTAAAGTGGTATAAATCACATACACACCTATTTAGTTGGGTTGAGATTCCACCAGTTTACAGAGTTTTAAGTTTAAGGTATATGCCAAGTAAAAAACAAACACATTAATATCAAAAGATCCTAACAATACAGACCTTTTAAAAAACTGAAATAAATTGTAGTTCCATTTTTATTCAGAACTGCCAGTGACAGGATAGAAGTAGATTCTTTAACAAGACTTATGGTCTGACCCTTGAGATGCTGAGCTCTTGCAGCTCCCATTGATTCTGATGCTCGGAACCTCTCAGGATCAGGCCCTTTGAAACTAAAATGAGCAACTATGTATCAGCATGTGTGTTACATTGTAGGAACTTGCTACAATTCACTCCAGGAGTTGAGCGAATTATAGAGATGAATTTGAAATCAAATCATGAGAACTACAAGATCTTCCTAAGTCAAATTATGGAGATTTTTGTATTCCATCTCTCTATTAATTATATCAAATATGTGCGCATCCATACACAAATAATCCCATACTATTTCTTGAGCTGAAACCATCAGTTAAAAATGGGTTCTGAAAGGCTGAAAGAAGGCAACTCTTTAAAAAAATATACTTCAAATAGCCCCAACATCACACTGTTAAGATGGCCTATTCTTTTCAGACATACAACAAATGTCTATTTAAGAACACATCCAAACACATTCCCATCACTCATCCAGAACACATTCACCTCCCAGAAGCTAATAACGTAAGATATGGAAAGAAGGATAAGAGAGACCTTTAGTCCACCTACTGGCTTGACCAAAGGCAATGAATCCAGCCCTAGCTCATTTCAAGTAAGTTCAATTGTGTCAAAGGTTACCCACAAGCTATTTCTTGATGTTTTATAGCTGATGTCTACAGATGTCTAATGATTCTTTGTCTTCACAGCAGTATCCAGGAGGAAAATTGATGCCTTTAAAAAAATTCCAGGGGGTTGACTTACTATTTATGTACAGGGCCTTCTATGGGCTACTTTTATATAACACCCTGAAGAAAAAACATATTTTTCCCCACTCACTATATTTAAGATGCTATGTTTTGTGACTTACTCTGGGCACAAATCCTTGAGTGTTGACTCAAAAGATGTATGCTGCTAATTAATTATGATCAAAAAAAGATACTTAGATATATTGTAAGCATCAGGTGATTTAATCATTGCAATTATAACGACTTATGTTTATACAGCAGCTTTGCTCCTGTATAAGCCCATAACAGTTTACAAATGGATTTCACAAACTACGTACTGTGACTACAATAGGAATCATTTCATCCAACACTGACATGCAGTCATCTGAGGATGAATCACAACATTGTTTAACAAGAGCACAGGATGAGGAAGTGATACATACTGCAGTCAATTGAAAGTAAAGGGCTAATTTTAATAAAACACCTGCTCTTCTAAGCACAATTTTGAAATTATCCATGTGTTTGAGATCCATTTATATTTTTAAAATTAACCCATAAGTCTAGGCATCTATTTGGCATTTTGCCTCTATCGTCCCCTAAATGTTTGTGCTTATTTCTCACACAGGATTCATCTTGTATAGAACATTTCATCCTCATGGCCCAGCCGGGGCCCTGCCTCCTCCCCACCAGTATCCCCTCGGATCCAGAACCATGGAGAGGAGATGTCACACACTTTACGGGCACTAGGATCCAGATGGTGTCTCCCATTTCCCTCCCCATGTGGGCTTGGGAGAAAGCTGCAATGAGGGAGCCTGCCAGAGACTCAAGTCAGCAGGGGCAGAAGCCAAAGCAGAGACCTTCGGTCCTTTGGAGAGCTTGCTACAGTTTTGACAGGACTTTCTCTGCCGTGTGCTGAATTGGCTGTTGGCTCCAAGCATCCCCCTTCCCTGACAGTCTCTTCACCTCAGCATCACTCTTCTCACTCTCCTCCACATCTCTGTCCCCCTCAATCCCTTCCTTTCAATGTCCCCTCTCCCTTCCCTTTAGCTTATCCCCTCCTAACTAAACTCATCATAAATACATACATACAATATTCTGGAATGAACATGATGTTTGCTATCATCACATCATTCATTCTGCTTGTGTTTTTCCACTCTTCCCTCCACCCTGTCAGTCTTGTCTGTTTAGACTGCAAGCTCTTCAGGTAAGGGACTGTCTTTTTGTTCTGTGTTTGTACAGCATCTAGCACAAATGGGGTTCCAGTCTGTAACTGGGGCTCCTAGGGGCTATGGTAATACAAATAAATAACAACAACACAACAACAATAATAATGTATGTGGGGCTGTTGAGTTTAAAACCGTAAATCCAGGCTTCAGCACCGTAGTAAGATGGGCAAAAGGTCATGTGACATTTTGACCTTGGGTATCACAAATGTAATGGCACCTGACAAGATGAGGCAGACCCATCATCCAGCCAAATGTGAATGTATGTCAAATTTCCCTTTTATGAGTAGTACATTGCAAGCACAGTCCAACTGCACCTTGATGTTAAATAAGAAAATGAAGATTAGTTAAATCACCACTGAGTATAAGTTGCTGGCTTTTTATTTTAAACAGCCGTCAACAGCCAAATCATGCAACCCTTATTCATGTGACTAATCCCATGAAATAAGACTACCCACATGAGGAAGAATTTGCAAGACCAGATCACTCGGGTAACAATGGCAGCTGGTCCTAATATAATATTATAAAACATAGCTTCATGGGCAGGATGATATAGCCAACATTAGACTCTTGGGAGGGATCGCTCCACACTTGGCCCTCCATTTTCTTGTGGGCAGGTGGATGGGTGTGTGTGTCACCAGTGGGTACGAGAACACAGAACTTTGGAGGAGTTGTGTTGGGGCAGGTGGGTGAGGAGAGGACCAGAGGCAAGGCCAAAGGGATTATTTCCCATTCCCAGACTTGGCAGAGAGTTAATGCAGCCTGTATTGGACCAGAAAGTTTTATGTTTTCACTAAGACAGCCCATGCCAAAGTTCAAAATGTATTAACATGCAGCCATAAACTACTGTTTATATAGCTCTTAACCTGACTAAAGATGAGGTAAACACTAACTTGGGATGACTAGAGCTCTAAGAACATTACTTGTAGAAGGGGAGATATTTATTAGAACCTGAAATAACTAAAATACTCAGCAGTCTCATGATAGAAACACATTTTCTCCCACTTGTACACAATTAAAATTGCTTTTGTGATAGTATCACCACACTATTTCCCTTTCTTTTACATTACTTCATATTTTTCTCTGAAGCATTCAGGGGAGGAGGAAAAAAGCACTCTTTAAACACAACTTTAAGAAGCGTTTTGTGCCAGTTTTCCTATGGACATGTCATGTTGGGTCTGTCTGTCACTATGTAATTCTTATTGTCTCATGTTAGCTTGAAGTCGTGTAACACGATGTGACTGATTCATGACGTGGCATGTCACTCTCTGGCATGTCAGATGAAAGGCTATGCAAATCCATGACTTACATATCTATACACACAGCTCTTTAAAGTGTTTTGGGTTTTTTAGCTCTGTTTGCCTAGCAGGTGCTGACACATCCATTCAAAAAGTTGAAAAATACTAAAAATTTACAAACCACTTAAGGTTTGTTATTCAAAGAGCTTTTCTGGATGATCCCAGTAAACTGAATATCCCAATCTCCAGCATTCCTAAACCACAGCCAAGGTTTACCCTCCACACACTCCCAGTGTTGTGAGATACCTGCCCATCTTTAATAGATGTGTTTTCTAAGATCATCAGTCACAACGCTAGTCTATTTTGCACTTAAAATGCAGTAGGAAATGAAAAAGACTAGAAACTCAAGCAGCCCATGAGAACCAAATGTATTAAACACTTGTGTATCGCACAACTAGCACATAAATACACATGACCGTGAACAAAAATCTATAGCTGGTTTTATATGTGGAGGAAGATCCTCAGAGACCCTTGTTAAAGTCTCACTACAAACTGAATGGCAGGTTGTATCGATCTCTTGGCCTCTGATTGGAGTTACCCCTAGTCTGGATACTGCTAAATCCTTGCCAATGGGTACTGAGGGTCAGAAATATACTCTGGAGAGCAAAGTTTATGCATTTGCAGTATTGCCAGTATCAAATGTTCAAAAATCATGAGTCAGGCCCCCCAAAATCATGAGATTGGCTTAAAAATCAAATCACGAGATTTTATTAAAACAATACATTTTGGGGGGGTTTATTTGTCTTCTGGTTTTTGAGATTTTGGTATACACTTGGGTCCCCTTTTTAAGATTTTCTCTGCAACCACAAGGCCTTGAAACTAACTTTAAAAAAAAAAAAGCTGATTCTCACATATTCACATGACTCCAGGAGTTGGGGCTTTAAATAAACTAAGAAGTTTCATAAGACTGATGATAAAATTGCAAGAGCTGGCAACACTGCAGCAATGCACCCAAGCTTCTGAGGAGAGTACTATTCTCCATTTTAACAAGGTCTACACAGTTTCTTTTCAAGTCTCTCTCACAAACATACCTCAATATTTCACATTACACAAACTGAATACTGTAGTATATTACAAGCAAAGTACTTTGCAATTTTTCTTTATGAAACAAAAAATATAAATACTGTATTTGCAGGAAAATGCACATAATATAATTTGGTGTTGCCTCCATCCTGGGTTGTGGAAAAGTCTCTCTTTCAATGGGAAAACAAAGTAGACTTTCCCCATCTCAGATGCCTCGTCTCTGCAGGGACCCCCAGTTACTGGATATTCTTCACAGGTTAAGGGGGGAAATATCTGTGAAGCCCCTTGTTAAAATATTAGCAGTGTAACAGTGTGATGATCTGAGAGCTACGCGCCGGAGAGGAATGCTTTACACTGTTAATAAAAAATTAATAATCCCTGATTGAAACATTGCAATATTTCCTTAAAAATAAGAGATGGGTACTGCTAAATAGGCTTCTTTCAGACTTAATTTAAACTGTTCTGCCTGAACATGGGGTCAGAAGGCCAAATGCAAACCTGGTACAGAGAGAGTGTATGCAAACTACTTCTCAGCAGACGGAGCAAGCAGCTTTTGGAAACTGGTTAAATGAACAATATTGGTGTCTAATCTAATGCCTATTCTAGTTAATACAAAAGCTCTCATTGACTGGAATAGGCAATGGATCTCTAAACCCCTTGGAAATTCTCTTTTTGTGTTTAACAAAAGTTATACGTTTGGCTAAAGGAAAATCCACGTGAGTGCTTTGTGGTTTTTTTTACATACAGTGCCCATCACTGGAGAGTCAGTCTAGGGACCTTATCTGCTGTTATAAGTGAATGAAGAAATGAAACAGATGGTCCGATAGAACCTGCACTTGTGGAGTGGAAGGTTTATTGCCTGAAGCAGAGGGGCATCTAGATTCAGCCTCTCCTTCTCCTTCTCAGCCTGTCTCCTGGATCGTGAGGGGGTTAAATGGCTGGAGTACCATTGCTTTATGAGTGGGGCAGTACGTGCTGCTGAAATGAAACATATTCTTTGCTGTAGAACATCTATGAGCTCAGTGTCTACACAAAGTAAACCTCTGTAATAAAGGACCAATGACCTTTGCTTGATAGGATTTTAATACAAAGAAACAAGCCAAATGTTAATGCAGGATATCCCAGCATTATACTGGTGCAGGGTATTTTTACTATCTACATTTAAGCTCAGATTTAGTATGTGGCCCTTAGGGTGTGTACAGCCATTCTCAACAATTTGCAGTGGAGAAGAGAGAGATCATGCTCACCCTGAGTACCTTTTATGCTCTCCCTCCCCTCAACATGAACTTCATCCCTCTCTCCTCACTCCTGGTTCCTCCTCACCAACCAAATCAAGCCCTCCCACATCGGCAGCCTAGCTCTTCCCCCCAATCAAAACAACCCACTACCTTGTTAGCTTTCCCCTAACACCTATATCACCAACCCCAAGAGCGGGCAACACTCTGACACTCTGCCCTATGAGCTCTGGAAGACACCACCCTCCACTGCCTTCTTATGCTTCTTGCCCACTTCTCCCACGTTGCTAGTCTCTCCTCCCTGCATGGAGTCACTTTTTGCTCTATTGTTGTATGCAGTGTTGTTGTAGCCATGTTGCCTGCAGGATATTAGAGACAAGGTGGGTGAGGTAATTGGATCAACTCCTGTTGGTGAGAGAGAGAGAGACAAGCTTTCAGGTTCTGAAAAGAGGCTCTGAGTAAGCTCAAAAGCTTACATCTCTCACCAATGGAAGTTGGTCGTCCAATAAAAGATACTGCCTCCCCCACCTTGTTCTCTGTGTCAGTTGTTCTCTGCCCCTCACCTGCCCTCTAACTCCTCCAATCCTTCTATTAGTTTTTAGTTGGAAGGTTGGAGAGCCTGGAATTGGTAGCAAGGGAATGTAGTTAACCAAGAAGGCAGGGTGAGGGAGAAGAGAGGTGTTCCCAGGAGCGGACAGCAGGGTAAACCAAGACTAAGACCAGCCAAGCTGCACACTCACTCCTCACCCAGCCACACTTTCCAGCACCCTTTCTCCCGCCCTTCATGGCTCAGTCAATCTTGAAATTAGATGATCCCCAGGTGACTTCTTAGAGAGTTACCTAGGGGATAAAATACTGGCAAAGGATTGATGAAAACAACCACAAAAAGCCAATCCTTTCTCCATTTCATCATGTTGCCTCAGATTCCACGCTGTCCCCCCATTATGCTTTAATGAAACTGGTAGGGCTGAATGGCAAGCTGGCCATGTCAGCTCAATTGCTATCCTAGCAGCTGTAAAAAATTGTGAGGTTCCTTTTTCATTCAGTTTTATTTTATTTCTGTAAAATGCTGCTCTTCCTCTATCAGTTTTATGCACCAAATGGTATTCAGGGGGTCGGTAATCTGCTATACTACTTCTACAAAAAAAAACAGAGAGATGGATCTGAAACAAAACACTGGATCCCAATGCCCCTGAACTCTGGGGAAGTCTGAATCCAGATCTGAACTTTATATTTCTAAAATGGGCCAAACAGAAACTTCAGACCCAAACATGCTCTTGAACTTTGGGCATATTTGGATCTGAATCTGTGGCTTAGGTCAATCACTAGTAAAAACATAATGTGTCTGATTCATTTATGTTGTACTCCAGTTTAATGCTAGTGTAACCTTACTCATCTTAATGGAAATCAGCTTAAATGATGTAACACAATGGTAAGTCAGGCCCGGTATTTTTACAGCTCAGAGTGTCTTTGGTGCAGCAATGTGCTGTTACCCCATTTGGAGACTGGTTACATTCTTTAGCCTAATGCAAGTACAGCTGTTTGCAATAATTTCCTGACATCTTAATGCTTTGCAGTAAAGAAGAGTTTGGGGGAGCTGTTTGACCTCTTTACCAGCCCCTGAAAGCAGTAATACTAGGAACGAAATCATGGTTTCAAGCAATGCTGTCTGGTTAATGCTGTAGGGCCTTTTTCCACAAGGACGGAAACCCAGAAGAAACTCTTCCATTGTAGGAAAAGAAGGCAAAATGTGGTGGGTCTTTCCTGGTTTGCACAAGCTAAGGAAGGCACTGATTGATATGGTAGGGACCTTAACAGGGTCATGCACATGGAACTTCCCCCTGTCATCTCCACTTTGCTTCACATCTGTGCAATCAGATGCCTAATTCTGAAGCCATATGTTTTAGAAAAGCAGGGCCTCACTTTAATTTTTGTCCTGTTTTTTTTTTTTTTTTGCGGTAGCAGATTTCAAAGGGTTTCTCTCTCTCTCTTTGTGTATGTCTGTGTGCTTTGTTTTCTTCTGAGCTTGCATTAGTAAAAGAGCTGACTGCGCCTGACAGAGCTGGCTCACTAGTGGCTGTGCTTGAGAGTCAGGCTTCTGCCAAAGAGACATCACGATATTGGGAATCAGAGCTGGGAAGAGTTAACCTGAAAAGGAATCCTATGAGTCCCTCCATCTATTTAATTTATTTTTAGGAGGAGGGGGGCAGGAGGGGAAGGCACTGTGTAACTGCATTTTTTTTGTTGTTTTTTAAACTTTTTTTATTGTGCAGAAAGACGTTTTACTTTATAAGAGCATCATAAGTTCTATTCAGATATATAATTTCACTGTGCTTAAAAAATTGTGGTTAAAAATGTCAGTTTCTGTGCCTAGCTGTTTGTGTTTATTGTGTATATAGAGAAAAGGAATCGAGAGGAAAATACTATCAGTCATCCACAGTTCTTTCCACATATTTCATCTAAGCAACATGAGACAGTAAAGGAAAAGGTTTCCAGTTAAATGGACAGGTTGGCTACATGTTATCCATCAACAAATGGACATAAACACCACCTAAGAAGTACAGTAAGTGTCAAAGCTGGAAAGCAAGTGCCAGTCACTTGCTATGTATATATCACTTAATCTATAACATGAACTATTGTAGTGTATTAATGGTTTTACAGCTGTGTTCTAGCCCTGTTGGGTAGTTTGGGAAGGGCAGTAGGGAATGTGAGCCTTGAACATTTATCCTTTTGAACATGGCTTAAGTTCACTCTGGTTTAACTGTAGCATGGATAGGGGTAAATGCTGTTGCTCATTTTTGACCCAAATGTTTAGTCAAAGTTTGGGACCCTGGGGATGTTCCAGTTGGGGGTGGAAACTGATGATGGAATGTTGGATTTTCTTTAATGTAATCTTGTTTATTTATAAGGAATGTACAAGGTCCTGTTTCTCCAAATGCAGGAGGAACTACAAATAAAGGAACAGTTTCCTAGCTTACAGTCACAAACCTCTTTAGCCAACACCAGATCCCCAAAATTCTCTCTCTAGCATTTTCCAGATTTATTCACTGCTCTCATAGGTCTGCTATTTGACCTGCTTCTTTTTGCCACTGTCTCTCCCACTTTCTATTCTCTATTCACTCTCTCTCTAACACATGCACATACGCGCACGCGCGCGCGCACACACACACCTGAGCAAAAATCATTCTCCCTACCCAGTCTAAAACTCCTAGGCAGGTTCATTTAACCCTTTTGTCTTATGTGGGGGGGAGGGCGTTGTGATTAATTTATCCTGACCATTATGTTAACTGAAGTGAGAGGTCACACCCAATCTCAGAGACGTCTGTGACTCATGCAGTCACCAGTACCTCTCAGCATAACATTATTCTATTCCAGTGCCAAAAATTCCACTGGATTCATTTACAGGGATTTCCAAACTAGTGGAATGGAAAAGGCTGTGTCCAGTCCAGAAATACATACAAATAAATAAATCCTGCAAACCTTCCAGATAACCATGCTGCAAACAAAGATCCAAAATTCTAATAGTAATGGAGTAACTCACATTTATACAGAGCCTTTCATTCCAAAAGATCCCTAATACTGTACATATTCTAAATAGGAATAGCTTCATTCACTGATGAAATAGTCACCTTTGAGGCACAACTCAGCAGCTGCTGAACACTTACATCAATACAGAGGTGTATGGTTGCCCTTAGTATACTTGCACTAAGGGGTTTAACTCAGTTCCAATCTCTCTCTTCTAGCACCATGCAGCAAAGTTGAAAACAGTTTGGCCCCATCTACATTAGCAACCAAACTTTATCTACTCCAGCTGAGGGCCACAATGGGTCATCTTCCTAATGCAAACAGCCCCTTCATGTCTCTGATCTACCTCACAGGGTTGTTGTGAAGGACAATTTGTTGTTGTTTCCAAAATGCTTTTAAATAATGAGGTTAAAAGATGCGATAGATGGGAGAATGCTGATATTATTCATTTGAATGAGCAGTGTATTCAGCATCTATAGAGTGAAATAAATTCCTTACCTCTAGCATGTTCAATCATGAAAGCCAAGACCATCACAAAACAGGAAAGCCCTATCTTAGGTGCAAAAAACCAATCTTGCCACTCAACAGCTAAGCTACTGCAGTAGTTGGTGGTCTGATGGAAGAAGCAATCTAATCCCAAGGTATATGTCTGAATTAAAACTCCCATGTACAGAACACTAGACATTGATTCAGATTCTCTGCTATGTCTGAGCTGGGGTCAGATGTAGTGGACAGGAGATGCTACAGCTAGCTGGTTGCAGCTTTCTGATTCAGGCTCACCCAGCCCTTGTGTAAAATGGAGCGGGAGTGGTCCTAATCTAATTTACACTGCTGGCACAAGGTCTCATCTCCTCCATCCCACTTCCTCCTTCCCATTAAGCAGGGGGTGAGGATGTGGCTGTGCAGGTGACTGATACACCAGCTCAGTATCAACAGATATTCTCCCTACGCTGGAGAACTGCCCAAGAGGAATCTCCAGACAGTTTAAGGCCAATTTGCACTGCATAAGAGAATCTGGCCCTAAATCTTTTGAAGTTGATTCTGGTTACAGGCACCAAGGCAGCTTTTTAATCCATTCTTTACTTGGGTGATCAGAGACCCAGACAATGAGAAAATAAAGTTCCATCCTCACTTAAGGATTCACACTGACATTTGTGTGGATATTTGCAGTTGAAGAGAATCTGATTGTGTATATCTAACTGGTTAGTGCTGTTTCTGGCTTATCTGAAACACATTTCCTTTCCTTGTCACAACTCCCAGGTGCTACTGCTGAGCAAATAGTAACATCACTGCCAGAAGTATTTGAAAAGAACAAAAACCATGATTTGGACACTCTATTCTATTGTCATTGATGGAGACACAACTCTGACTTGGGTTAGGGCTGGGGTCATAACAAGGTTAAAAGAAAAGCACCCAGGAATTCTCTCTTGTCACATTTCACACTGAATTGCTCTTGTTTTTTGTGGATGCTGCAGACAATGCACCATACTTTGTCGAGTATCAAGAGACATTTAGCTGCATTTACAAGCTACACTGAGCATAGGTGCCGACTCCGGGGGTGCTCCAGGGCTGGATCACCCATTGGAAAAAAATAGCGGGTGCTCAGCACCCACCAGTGGGCCCTGCCGATTAGCTCCTCCCTCTCCCCCCAGGCCGCCCAGCACTGAACCTTACTTGTGCCTACCCTCACCCTCCCACTTATACCATAGCCATCTTGAATATCCGACTGAGCAGCATGAAAGTACTTGCAGAATCAGGGCCAAAATGTGCTTAAAACAGACTCTGGAAATCCAGCACAATTTGGCAGATTTAAGAGATAGTTGCCTTTCACAGGGGCTGTGGAGGAGGCCTGGGTAAATTTGAACAGTGTGATTAGCATGCCGGCTGTCACAAAAACTGCTAAAGGAGAAGCTGTGTTAAAATCCATTTCCGCAAGATACACACATTTTCTTTTGGATGTATTCCACCAGCTCTGTTTCTTAAATCAGTTTTTCTGGCAGACAGATTCCATTCTGGAAAAATGCATGACACCAGCTCAGTTTCCTGCTTGAAAACTCAACAGAATGCACAGCAGGACATAATGGTGTATGTCCTCCATGGTTTCCTAAAAGTCACACCACAAGAATCTGAGAAGTGAATTTGAACATTTGGGGACACAACTGTCGAAAGGCAAGTGCAACACAGAAGATGGCAGGTTAGTCTGAATAGTCCAGTGCTCAAACACTGGTGAGGGCCACTGATAAAAGGCTTGCCAACGTAGGGGTTGCCAAGGTCTTTGAGGGGTCTCAGTGATGTCTTCATGTCTTACTAGATTTAAAAGATGAACCTTGGCAAACTCCCCCTGATGTTTCTTAGCATATCTAGAGCCAGCAGTTGTTCCATCTGCTGCTGAGGCCGACTTTGAAGAATCCTTGCAAAGAGCAATACAGTAACTGTAAATTTCTAGTCAAAGGAAAAAAAAACACGTCTTTTCAAAAGTGACCCAGATGTTTGCCACCACCTTGAAACACTCTCATATGGTGGGGCCGCCTCCTTGTCTATGAATACTTGAGCATATTTCCAAAACTGTGCCAGTGTAAACTGTGGGCTGCAAATGGAGATTCAGCAAACAAAATCTCCTAAAAGCTTGTCCGAGGCACTAACTATTCATGTATGGAGACTTTACATACTGCATCTTAACGAGGCTTTTCCCCCAGAAAGACCACCATGATTCAACTTTATGAACCATGTTTCCTTTGGAAAAATTGGGTTGTGAAACTCCGATAGGTCTTCATTGATGATAGTGAAATAATGAGGTAACAGAAAGTGAATAGTGTTGTAAATGTTGGTGCAAACATGGTTTGTAAAACCAAAGGAAGACCCATGCAGATACAAACTAAGGCGTATCACCATGTATATTATACACAGTTTAAACATGTAGGATTCAGTTTCTGGTGCTATCACACATTCATCACTGTCTTCCTAGCTAAGCCTTTACCCAGCTTTAAAAGGTTCATTCTAATTAGTGTAGACACTATAAAGATTTCTTTATCACTTAGTATTTTATATATATATATATATATATATATATATGTATATAAACTGTGTTCCTATGCTGAGTTCAAAGCTCAGTATAGCACTTGCACAACACCACAGGCAGGTCAGGTGACCTTTCTCCAATTCTCCTCTCCCTGGTGCTGAGGACAGACAAAGTGATATGTCTGTCATACGCCATTACCATTAGAACAGAATCTTGTTCTTTTATTACAACTGAACTCCGCCGGATTTCTCAGCAGGAATGCTAAGTGAAATCAATGTCTTGGGTTTCCAGGCTGAGCTTGGAGGTCACAGCCACTCTATCATTTCTCAGCATTATCCTTTCTCTCTCTCTCTGAGCCTCCAACTGGCACACAGCAGATTGAAAACAGCATGCATCAGAAGGCTCATGCTGCACAATTTTACAGCCTTTTGGAGCCCCCCCCCCCCACTCCTTTCCTAGTGGCCCACTCTTTTTTTTTTTTTTTCCCAATTTGCAAATAAGTTCTGTTTGTGTGCTTCCACAGAGTTGTGAACCAAAGGCACTGGAACACCTATGAATAAGGAAAAGCAATAAAAGACAAGGAAGAACAAAGCTGATTTTGACAGCTACCTGGAGGATGGTTTTGCCGACATTACCAGTCTGGTAGGCCTTATAATTCCATGCAGGGCCGGCTCTAGGCACCAGCAAAACAAGCTGGTGCTTGGGGCGGCACATTTTTAGGGGCGGCATGGCCGGCGCCAGAATGCTGCCCCTAAAAATGTGCCCCGGCCGCCCTAGCTCACCTCCGCTGCTGCTGCCACGGCGCATGAAACAGCTGATTTGCGCGTCGCTACTCGCCCTCCCTCCCAGGCTCTCAAACCTGGGAGGGAGGGGGAGACTCCGAGTGACCGTGGCACGGGCGCCGCTTCTCCCCCTCCCTCCCTCCTAGGCTTGAGAGCCTGGGGGGAGGAGGCAGGGCTGGGGATTTGGGGAAGGGGCGGAGTTGAGGCGGGGTCGGGGGTGGGGTAATTAAAGAACGGGGGAGGGGGGAGGGCGGCCAAAATTGTTTTTGCTTTGGACGGCAAAAATCCTAGAGCCGGCCCTGATTCCATGAGTGCCACAACATAAATACTGTCCCCCATCAGATCTCATCAGACATTCTGTTTGTGCCGGGTAGATCCAAAACCAACATCAGGATCTTAAGTGCAGTGGAATCTCTTTAACAAGCTGTTAGACGCATCATACAGAAAACCCTTGTAAAATGCACAAAAATCTCTTGTTAACCATACAAACAACTGTTTTTGAAAAAAAGCACATTGCCGGGGGGCCAAATAGCTTTATGATTGACAACTTTCCACTACATAAAAGAGATGTCCTTACGAAGGGAAAAACTTTGGGAAGTCAAAAAGTCTGCATCGAGAAGAGGAGAAAGTAAATGTATACCTCCAGGTTGATTCTGGGTCCCAAGCATTCCTTTCATTTTTTGACCATGTATCTCATTGAGCTGACAATGGTATTATTTATTTGGCAGGTTATTTTTAATCCGTACAGCTTTACTGTTAGGCTAAAAACTAAGATGCTACTGTCAATTCAAGGAATCTTTTCTGACATGATAAAGGAAGTGGACAGCATGCTAGAGGACACCGAAGGAAAGAAAGGACACATTTCGTCAAGTTTTCCCTGTCACTTAAATGGGGATGCTTTTTACTCCTTTTCCTTGGCTAAATCCTTGCTAATTGTTTTACAATAACTAAGGTAGGCAGTGCCACTCCAAAATGTGACCAGTTTCCTTAGGCCACCTGAGAAATAATTTGACCTCATCTTATTCTGGGCAGTGGATTTAATGAGTTGATCCTTGGTAAGATTATCTATATCAAAGATTAGATAATTTAGAGATACAAGAGTGGAATTTTCAAAATCATTTAAGTGATTTAGGAGCATGAATCCCATTTAAAAGCCAATGGGACTTGTGCTCCTAAGTCACCTAGGCCCTTTTGAAAATCCCAGCTACTATATTTTATTATATATCTATTATATTTATACCTATCTCTATCCATATGTAGATATAGACACAAATGGTGGCCCTTATTCTGCAACCTCTGAGTTGTACTTATGCAAGTAGTCTCATTCAACATCACTGGAGTAGTTCCATTGAACACAGAACTTAATCTTGATTCATTAACATGATTGGTTCAGGTTTCTTACCATTCAGCTTAGGGTGGATAGGGATTGCTGAAACAGGCTCTACAATACATTAATGCTAACCCAAAGAGAAAAGTAATCAAAAGATAAGGAAGCCATTTTCTTCATGGTCTTATGGTCCACTGTATTGTATGCATATCTGATTTAAATTGCTCAAAGTCACAGATGTTGATTTAGCAACAGAAAAAAAGATTTCTCTAATTTATTTGGTATGTTCATTTAACCTAGCTCACCTTGTCCAGGCAAAGAATATGGAGGGACAGAGTGATATAGGAGCTTGACGGTAAGGACAAGTGTACTCAATTTAGTCTGAGAAAATCTGATTTTGACTCTCAGCAACCAAATCCCCAACAAACAACCGCTGAGAAACGACAGAATCTCAAATTAACGTCACTTGGCCAATAGTCAAATGAAGTTTCAACATGTTATGTGGATGCAATGCATTCTGTGCCTTTGTCTTAGCTGTAGCCAACTTGCCAAACAACGGTGATGTTTTGAAGATTTGACTACAATTGCTAACCTGACCTTCGAAGACAGCATAAATCTCATTCCCCAACCACCTCCAAATTACTCTGGGTAGACCCTTTCATTATATAAATAAGATTAAAATATGTTCTGTGATACAACGGCCACCAATTGAGAGTCAGTCCTGCCATTGGATATGTACATAGGGTCCCCACTGATTTCAGTGCATGAACCCCAGGGCAGAATTTGGCTCTGGATGAGATGTCATGCTGCTATCATCTTTTGTTGCAGTACCACTTATATGGCTATGGATTAAAGGTTAGGGGGAAATAGTAGTTGTGTGCTAGAATGGGAGGCACGCAGCCTTAGTCTTTTGCCCATTACCAAAGGATGGAAGAAATAATAATCTTGTGGCTCAGGCATTAGATGGAACTCAGGAGAGCTGCATTCAGTTCCCAGCTCTGTTACTGGCTTCCTCTGTGACCTTGGGCAAATCACTTACTGTCACCATGCCTGAATTCTCCATCAGGCAAATGGGGATAAGAGTACTTCCCCTATTTCATGATGAATCTGTAACCACCTGGGAGGTGCTCAGATATCATATTGACAGGAACCATGTAAATACTGAGAGAGAAACAAAAACCTGCTCCTTTAAAATGGCACAGTACCTTGCTTTTGGGTGGAGGACTGTTTGTGCTCTTGTCTGTGTGGATACTGGTAGGGGATACAGCCGCACCAAGGTTTCCTTGGGGTATGCCAGGTATCTTGCCTCCTGGAGACACTTGCATTGCAGCAAGCTGGGCAGCATACAACTGCTGTAAAGAAAAAACAGGAGAGAGAGAGAAAATGAAACATTGCCAATAAACAAAACATCTTTCAAAAATTTCTCCTACTACAGATGCTGTAGTTTTTTCAGGCTTTTTTTTTTTTTTAAGCTAGCTGTCACCTCAACTTTTGAGAGTCATTCCTCAGGGGAGGAATGACAGACGTCACATGTGAAATGGCCTAGCTTCAGCGTGCGTCCAGAGATTCAAAACAAATAGCAATAGCCCAACTTCATGCCTTGCCTGAGCCATCTGATCAATTGTTTTGCTTCCTGAAAGGACCTGACCATGAGAGCATCCCCTCCCATCAATATTATATTAACACCCAGCCTGTGACATTTACCGTCATCATATTGTTCACTCTGCTAGTACGTTACATGCCTCTCCCTTACTGTGTGTGTGGCTTGCCAATTTTGACTGTAAGCTCTTTGGGGTAGGGACTCTGCTGCTTTGTGTTTACATAGCACCTAACACAATGAGGCACTGTTCTCAGGTGGTACTACTGTAATAAACTTTAATAAGAATAAATTATTTTGCATTATATTACAGTAGCAACTAGAGGCTCCAATCAAGATTGAGACCTCTTTGTTAGGTGCAGCAGAAACATATAGTAAGAATAAAAAAAAAAGTTCTAAATATTAAAGGCCCTGAGCCATCAAGGGACTTAATGACATTTTAACTTTAAGCACTGAATAGTGACATCAAAATCATGTGTTTAAAGTTAAGTATCGGTTTAACTGCCTTGCTGTATTGGGGCCAAGAACTGAGAGGAAATAGGTAATCTGGCTGTGCATGCAAGCAACCTAAACTCACAAAGAAGAGGAGAAAACAAACACCGTGAGCAAGAAAAGCAGTGTGTGATACGACACAGACTGATTTATGTATAGAGGAGAACAAAAATGAATCTGGATAGAAGTCTTGATGGCTCAGAGAACTGTTTACAGGATAACAGAGTCGGTTTCAATATCAGGCCAGACCAAATCCACGGTGACCCGGTTTGGGGAGGATGTTCCAAGCAGGGCTCAGCAAAACAATGTTTAACAGCCCTCAATGGTGCAAAGATACTGTCTCTGGGTATGTGCACAAATATCACACAGAGTATATATGCTCTGTAAAGAATAGATGATGGTGTGGTCAAATGGGCAGGTTTCTTTGCCATGAGTTTAGGATGACTTATATGGCTCATGCATAGTGAAGATATGAGTGATCTATGCAAGTCATCCCAAATCTTGATATCTCACCACTATCATGCTTTTTCTGTATAGCTTTTCCGCCTGTACTTGTGTCCAGGCCTGTTCCTTTTACTTTTAAAAAAATCTAAGCTGCTTCTGTTCCTTTAAATTTAATTAATTCTGCCCCAAGTCCTTCCTTATTTCCTCTTCTCTCCTTTTCTTCTTTGGTTTAATATTCTTCTCACTTTTGTTTCTTTTAATTTTCTTTTTTATTTCTTCATTTTTACCTCCGCTTATTCCTCAGTTCTTTCTTTCTTGACATTCATCCCTCTCCTTCTTCCTCCACACTCTCTCCTTCCCTTTCATCCATTCTTTAATTCTCTCCCTCCTCTTCCTCACGTGCCCACTTATTCAATCATTTGACCTATCATCCTCACCCAATCCCAGTCAACCTCCGACACAGCCACCCAGCCACAAACCACGGTGATGGATGCAAAATAAATGCCTAAACAGACAGATGGCCACGCTCACTCACCCTTTAATGGGTCCTTAAAAAAAGGAGCCACTCTTGCAGCCATGCAAGGAGAAAGGAATGGGGGCTTTGACGCAACAAACAGGAGCTGCTTGCAGTAGTGCAAAGAGAACCAGGCTTCTTTCACCAAAGTCGAACTGGGTGGGGAGGGTGGTAGTACTTCAATAGACCAAAGGGGACACTGCTGTGCAACAGTGCAATAGAGTAGCACCCTGGATAAAGGGAGCTGTCCAAACAGACATATACCTGGATGGAAGCAGACCAATGCCAGTTCAGACAGGGACCAGATGACTAAGTAGATGCCAGTCTGAGTCAGGCAGTAAAAGTAGTTTGACAGAAAGGTATGGAGCTGTTTGTGGGAGGAGAAAAGGCAGCAAAATGGCCAGTTGAACTGGAAGCCTGTAGGCCCCACAAATATTAGAGTGATGGGTAAGATATGAAAACATAGATTACACACCAGAGAGAAGGTCAAGACAAGGGTTAACTGTATAGGACCTTCAAGGTAATGATGAGGGTGTTTTAATTTGATCTGGAAGGAGGCATTTAGTAGGCACTACTGATGCTCCATGACATGGGAGGATTATAAAGTTCTACTAATCAACTGACACCGAGTTGTGACAGAGAAACAATATTCTCCTTCAGAGGCCCCTGGAAATGCTCATGTTCTATTATATTTAAGAGTGAACAATCAAATAGGACATTCACCCTGAAAGGAAAGGGGAGCAGCTAACTCAAGTAGGTCCATGACATTAGGCAGAGTTTCCAACTTCTCCACCTCCTATCCCTACTCCAAGTACCAGATCATGCTTGCCCTTCTGTATGGGGTGTGTGTATGTCATAGTGACCGAGAGTTTGTACCACTTTAGAGCTGTGAGTGGTCTATGTGCAATGGCTTGGAAGCAGTCAATCCTAGGTGAGAGCTGCTTGCAGTATTAACATCCAGCTTTCCTGACAGCCTAAAAAGAAAGGTCCAGGATTAAATGGGCATCAGAGGCTGAACTGCCCTAATCACCCCTATGCAGAGGTCAGCAGAAGGCCATATTTTGAGAGGGCAAGTGGAACTTAAATGTTGCATAGCCTTGTACTGGTCCTCTGTTAAGGGATAAATTTGGTCCTCAGAGAGGTGGCATCTTGAAAAGTGTTGACAGATACTGGTGGAGCATGGAACAGTATGGGAGACAGGGTGGAGGGAAACTTGCAATGCCACCACCCATGCTGAATCTATTCTGTGTATAAATAGATACCTTCAGTCTGCTGGGCTGTCATTTTTCACCTCTATTCAATCCTTTTCATAATGTAAGAATACAAATTTTAAAAAGTAAATGAATCTATATGAAAGGTTCAAACCTTATTCTAGCAGAAACCAGGTCTTCTCCCACAAACTACCAATGTATGGGGTATTTTTAATGACAGATTGTCGTTGCAGGGTTGCTAGGGCAGAATGTGGCCTCAAGTGCATGGTCAGGCACCAAAACCAAAGGGCAGTTGGGTAAGAGCAGTCACTGCAAATAACTATACCAGCTCGTGCTGCTATAGACTCTTGCTCCATTTAAAAAATGGGGGAATAGACTTTTTGAGTAAATAAAAAGTTAGTCAAGCTAAATGGTTCCAAACTGTGCAGTGACGATGGGTTGGATTCTTAATTAACCAGTGAGATTGTTCCCATAGCCCTGCCCATATTGAAAAATGGATTGAAACATGCAATATGCAGGAGTTTGAGCTCTGACATTATTGAATGTGTCTATTCATATTTAATCATTTCAGGGGATGATGGCTTATGACAAGCAAAAGGACATGATATGGACACATCCCGTGAATCGAGATGGCTAATGAAAAACAAGTATGAGAGTTTATGGCTATGGTAAATAAAGCAGTTAAACTCAAACAAAGGCACAGTTCTACCCTGAGGTCCACAACAGAGAACCTCAAAAACTGGAATAAAATATATGCATTGGAAAGGCTGCCAGCAGTCTTTACGCTGAATTGTCGAGTCGACACAGTCTGTATCCTGCCGTGTGCGTATTCTATGCATCCTCAGATCTTTCACGGTGATGAAGGTAGCACCTCAACAAGGAAATGGGTGTAATTTACACTACATAATTGCTGGAATAAACCATTCTTGAGCATCCTTAAATGTATGCCCAATAGGGAACTTCCCCAAGATTGGAGATTTGTACATGACTTCCAGCTAATTACAGACACAAATGTAATCTCCGGCACTCAGGGGATGTCATGAGCTGTGTAAGAATCTCTGGTGGACTCTGTGTCCATAGACCATTGAGTGGTTTACCTTCGCCAACATAAGCTGGCAAAGCTCCAATAGTTACAATGGAGTTATGTCAATTTATGCAACAGTTTATTTTTGCTATTTATGACAAAAAAGGGATAATATTCCCCATGTAATAGAACAGACAATATTGTTATGAACTTTTTTCTTCTTCAAAAAGGGAAGAATTGGGTCTTTAGAAAGCAATTAAATCTTAACTTCTATTATTTATTTATAACCAAATAATCACCTTTCAGATGCCCTGCCCATATGCAGTACTGTGTACCTGTTTCCTGTCTTCTTATTAACCTATTATGAAAATCTGTGTATATGCAGAATCATCAGAACAAAAGAACAACTGGTTACACTTGAAAATGAAAACCAGTTATTTTTATATTATTGAACCTGTCTCTGTTCTTAAGTCATTAAGCAGCCCCCTGCCTTCCCTGCAGGTCATCACCTAAAACATTTATAATTCATCCTATATATTAACCAGGAATATTCTGCTGAACTCTCCACTGCTAGTGGCGCTTGGCTTGATGACTGTGTAGTACATCAATAGCACAGCTTTAAGGTTAGAGTGGCTTTGAAAACTTCCCCCTTGGGCATTGTTATTATATGTTAACAATGCTCATTACTGCTTTGAGGATAAACTAAAAATGAGATCTTGTTCTATTAATAAGGAAAATGAGAATGGGATTTAACAGCAATTTAAAAAAGATTTGAAAAAATATATCTCAGAAATTATACGTGTTTTTATAATACCACGCTAGTATTAAAATAATTTTTGTGAGGTGTTGAGATTAATATCTTTTATCAAAAAAAAAAAAAAAAGGAAGAATAAAAGCTAGCGGCAATGGATTCTGAATACTGGGCTAAATTTGTCCCTAGTGTAACCTGTGATTTCAATGGAGTTATCACAGGGATGAATTTGGCCCCTGTATATAAATGTTTGGAATTGTGGATTGATCCAATACTTCAAAATCTGTGTCATCATTAAAAATATTCACATGAATGGGCCCTGTTCTGACTTCATAGCCGTGATAGCTTTGATTTTTTTGCATGATTTGAATGAAGAAGTGGTATAAAATGAGATTCTCTTAATCAAAATACATGAATTTAATCTTCTTCACTATGAATTTGATGCTTATCTCAGGAAACATATCAGGTGTACCAAGGGAAGTGTGTGTGGAAAACTGAGTTGGTTGGGATGAATTCATTGCTCATTTCCAAAAAGTGGGTGAAGAAATTAGAAAAAAAGGAAGAATTTACCCAAACCAACAAGTTACATGCAGCCTCTTCTTGAATATTCTTTTTAAATCACTGGTGATATGTAGAAAGCTGTCCCTATCAGCAACATGTGGTAAATTTGCCTCGATTTTACATGCACGGAGTTCTTCACCAAAGTCTAATCTACGGGCATGTCTACACTTACCAGGGATTGACACTGCAGCGATCAATGCACCAGTGGTCAATTTAGCGGGTCTAATGAAGAATAAGGGAAGTCGACAAAAGAGTGTCTCCTGTTGACTCAGCACAGTGTAGACACCGCAGTAAGTTGACCTAAGCTACATCGACTCCAGCTGTGTTATTCACGTAGCTGGAGTTGTGTAACTTAGGTCGACTTACCCCTGTAGTGTAGACAAGGCCTATGAAAGGTACAAATATTAGACATTCCTTTTGTCACTTTATATCTCTTTTTCCTTCAAAGATTGCTAGATCAAATTTACAAAGGAACATTTTAATTTGTATCTGCACAGTGTGCATCTGCCTGGGAATAGACTTTAGCATTTGAATGCCCAGGTGGCTATTTACCTGCATAAACATGGGATTTTGAATACAAAGGGGTGCATGGGCACAAATTTAAGAGGTTTTTTAAAAAAAATCCTGCCCCTCGAGTCCATTACAAAACCATTTTTATTCAACTATGATGGCTGAGTTTGACAGTTTTCAGTTTAATAACAGGATCTTGGTCAGCACTTATACTTTTTTATGTATTTTTTAAGACTTCAGTGGCCCAAGGTATCAGCCAGTGATCACTGCTTTATCTTCAGTGTGCCCTTATCCCAACCAGAGCGCGTCAGTACAATATTAGCAGCAGACAACGTATAAGAGATAGAAGTTTTTCAAGGCATCAGAAGTGATATCGTTGACAGCATCTATTTGGATGAACCATGTTCAGACAGTTTAATACTTATTTGCCATGATTCTCAGAAGCTGCTGTGCACATCCATATGCATGCAGACATTGCCTTTTGGTGACAGAAGAATATTATGTAGACTATAGAGACAACAGTGCATGTTAACAAGCCATATTGTTCCTTTTTATGGCCATAATGATCACCTAACTTCCATTTAAATTCCAACTACAGGTATGTACTATGCTTCTTTAGTCTAGAGGAGAAAGGTATAACAAGAATCAATAGCTGGAAGTTAAAGCCCAACAAATTCAAATCAGATTAAAATTAAGGCACAATTTTTTATTTTTTTTTAACAGTGAGGGTGCTTAACCACTGGAACAAACTTCCAGGGGAAGTGGTGGATTCTCTCTCTTTTGAAGTCTTCAGATCAAGACTAGGTGATTTAACAGTCCCTTCTGCCTTTAAAAATCTATGAAACTAACGAAGGAAGAGATCTTAAAAGGAAACAAGGCTTCACTAGTAAATATAATAAGTATTCACAAACAAAGCAAGATTTCACCTGTACATGTTTTGTGCATAAAGTTCAAAGTAGAGCAACCAACATGTATCTACTGTGTTAAAAAAAAACTTGAAACAGAAGCCAGATTTTTCAATAGCACAACAGGGTCTGGTAATTATGGTAATGAAATCTCTATAGTCTCAAACTTATAACCCTTAGTCATGAGAATAATTTTCATTTAAGTCTATGTGATTACTCACATGAGTAAGCTTTTTGGGATCAGGAGCTGGGCAAATCCAGTAACATGTTCGGCATCACAAAACCTATAGAGCTTATTCTGCTTTTTTTTTTGTTTTTTTTAAGTTTGTGGTTTCATCAAACTTTTGAGCTTTTGATTTTATGATTTTAAACTATTGTTCTCCCAGGGAAATTTAATTACTTGTATGTACAACTAAGTGGAAAACAGTGCAATACAGTTAATAAATAACTTTGTTTGAAAGCAACTCTTGCTTTGCTTCTCAGACAAGAGGTACAAAACTGGTTGGAGAAAGAAAGAAAATTAATAACGTGAAACAGCCTAGAATTTGAGTTTTGCTACCGTGAAACAGAATTTGGACTTCCACTGTTTTCAGTTCTTCTCTAGATCCACAACTGTTGAGTGGGTTCTAAGTTTTGCTAAATCTAGTTTCCCATCCCTACATTTATAATAATACTTTACAATTTGATAGCAGTTTCCATTGGAGAATCTCAAAGCCCTTTCCAGATGTTAATAGATTAAAAAAACTAAAATGTTATTTAAAATGAGAGATTTTAGAATATGCACAGACACTTAATGACTTGCTCATGGTCACCCAGGAAATCAGTGGAGAGCCTTGAATAGGACCCAGACTCCATGTCTCCCTAATACTGTGCCTTAATCACAACTGTAGGAACTTATCAATACACACTTCCTATCAAAGGCTAACAAGATTTTGTTAGTTTTTGTGATAGTACATCACTGTAAACTTTGTGATTAAGATTGGCTGCCCCTTTCAAATTAGAGTGTTTAACTGGAAAATTGCCCAAGTGGCATACATATTTGTACATACAATGTACACATTGTATGACAGTAACTGAAATGGAGTGGCTATATGGAACGCATATTGAAAAGGAAATTTGACAGAGTCTTCTAGAGAAAGGTTGTTAGACAAAATGTTGCATATGAATCGTTGAGAAATGTAATAAATAAATACTGCAAACATGCAAAGAAATCTGCCATCAGTTTATGCCCATCTTAGTTTCTTGTATGAAACAACAATATAGTTTATTCATGCTGCCATTCCCATTCTTCATTACTAAACCAAGGGGCTTAAAAAAAATGATAAGCTCATAAGATAGACTTTTTGAAAGTAAAGCGTTAAAATGTTACCCTCTTGATGATATATGCATGAATGTGCATAAAGCAAAGGAGGCAAGGATTATGTGGAAGACCAATAAACAACAGGGATGTGGAATTTAAAATGGCCAGAATTTGCACTGTAATCTATAATATTTTTTTCACCAGCTATTCTGTAATGAAGATCAAGGGTCTGTGTGTGCATTCCATATGGAGACTCGAGTCATACAAGTGTGTCAATGTAGTTCTTCTTTTACAAGTTTGAAGTCAGTAAAGTGGCATAGGCATTGTATTGTTCAAGGAAAAACTTAATGCTACCTTCTTGTTTACTATAAGGATGTTTCCTAAGAGCTTATTTAGGATATATCCAGATCTCTGGCAACTAGCTTGGAGCCCTTGACTCTAGTAATTGTAATTCCCCACTTGCAAGAGGAAGATTCTCTGAGTGGCCATTTGACAAATCTTATCTCATAGTATCCTGCTTTACTTGACTGGTATTGTACACAATCAGTCATTTTTATCCATTAAATGAGTAGAGTAGTTAATAAGCAAACACTGCCGGCAGGTTTACTGTATATAAGGTTCCACATGTTTCAGACAGCCGAACTATAATTAAGACATTCCACTACTTTACACACATCTCCTTAAGCAACTCTTTTCCCAGTTTTTATTTATAGATTTTCTGTTTGTGTTTTAAGTTGCAATATACAACAGGGAATTAAAACCGGAATATGCTGTGGTTGTTTTAGAATGGATGCTGAATCAATGACTGCCAGTCTGATCACTTCTTTCACTTCTGTGTTAAGAAATAAAACAGATTATGGTCTTAGTCTTTCAACTGCATCTGTGCTGGCAGACCTATGCAGATGTTCAGAGCCCCAGTGAAGTCACTGGGGCCTCACATGGACCATGTGTCCACTTGTGTGGAATGCAGTGGTGGGATCAAGGTCTGAGCATCTTGATGCTAACAATGCCTGAAGATTTCTTAAGAAATTGTCCCCACCATCCCATCAAACAAAGAAGGCAAAATCTCTGTAGAGACATATCCTACCCAGTACTCTAGGACCACAACATCAAGCCTGTACTAGAAACCAAGGAAAAGATATTTGCTGTTTTTCAGGAATGGGGAGAACAGAGTCCACAAAACTAAGCCCTCCTTATCAGCTAAGAGATCACTCCGACAATCAATCAGTACAGAACTGTTGATCTTCTGACTTCAGCCACTGGAAAAGTTCTCTACAGAGAAGGCCATATCATGGAAATAGAACGGACAATACCAAAATTGGGTGGAAACAGATAACATTAAAATGTAGTTTATAGGAATTTCTCTTCTGTAATTTTGCAAATTAATGATATTTCCAACAGCCCAACTCTAGATACACCCTGATGTCACAATTAAGTCATCCATTTTCTCCCTCGGTGCTTCAGCAAAGGTACCCACTCTCAGGCTTCTGGCTTCCCTGTCCGTCACCTGACTAGGGAGTAGATACATGTCTCTCCCCCTTCTGACCAGGATATTTCCTGGATGAACTGTTCCCTGCTTTCACTGTGTTATTCCCAGCAGGGACAGGCTGCCCAAGCAGGCCTGCTTACTTTCTCTTCAGAGATAGTTAACAGTGTGACTGCCCACAGTTACAGTTACCCCACAGCTCTTTTTATGCAAGTCTATTTTATTCTTAAGGTAAAAGCACCTATGAGAAAACATATTTAAAACAATACAAGAACCTACACCCACGCTATTAAGCTTACCAGAGATCATCCCAACCCTAACATGGGCTCTGGCAGGAGCAGTCCTTCAAAATCCCACCAATGGGTTTTCAAATTCATCACAACTTCAGCTCAGAAGAAGCCCCAGTCTTATGTGGCTTCAGCAGCTCTAGTACTTCCAACCATTTCCTAACGATTGGGGCCCTCCTTGGACCAGGAGTCCTGTCTGTTTGCTGGCTCATGAAGAGGGCCTGAGCCTGTTTAAAAAACAGGCCATTTATCTCAAAATCATTTTTCTGTCTATTGGGCTATGGAGACCAGTCTGAACTAGTATATGCAAAATTATCCAGAGGGTGGCTTCACTGCATCCCCCCTCCTCCTAGAGCAGTTACTTACAATTCCACAATAATACATACACAACTGCATTTTAATAAAATGGACTCAAAGCTATTAAACTTAATTCAATAAGGTTTAATTTAATTCTGTATAGTTTATCTTAATTCCATAAGGTTTGTCCAGGATACTGTCAGGCACACCAGTCACACCTTATTTGGTAAAATGAGGACACTAAATAGCAAAAAGGGAAACATCTCCTTTCCCATTAAAATTAAGACTGTTTCTAAGGCTGGAGAGCCATGGAAGTACATCTATTGTCCTTGAAGATGTACATTAATATGTTTCTTGTTCAGTTGATGTGCACAGGTAGTCACTGGCGTCTACTCTGCTGGTTCAAAAGCTTAATTCACTCTTTTAGCTAAGTTGTATTATTGAATCTCCATTACTGTTGGTCAAATGACCTGGGTAATGGCAGAGGAGACAGAGGAAGTGAAAAAGTCAGACGCTTACTCCATGGCAAGCATCACTGGACAGAGAATTGCACGCTCAGATGCTGCTAACCTCTTCCATTTAGAGCAGAGATGAAAGAATGTGACACTTGTGCCTTATGGGGAAGCCAGGAGTACGCAAGCGTGCATACACACACGAACTGCACAAGGGAGGAAGCAGGCTTGGAGGAAAGAACTACACAAAGGAGAGAATGGGGATGGAGGGAAAATATTTGGAGGGGGAGGGAGAAGAGAACATCTGAGTCATAGCAGAAAATTTAAATATTCCCTAAGAACTAGGCTGTAGGACATACTGATTTCTAGGTTGGTTCTAAGGAATTCCCCCCCCCCTTGCCTTTTGTCTTCATGGGGAATGTTAATAGGATGCGACAGTCAGATAATATGGCATCTTTATTCAGCCCAAGAATGTTATTTTATTTCATTTCATTTTTGGAGGTGGCTGGAGGAGAGCGAGGGTATTATTTTGGGGGTGGAAAGGATGTCAGGTCTTTATAACTTAATTTCAGCCTTTTACTCGAGTTAAATGTGAAACTTTTAGGGCTTTTGTACTGCAGAAAACTTTCACGTCCTAGCAGACTTCAACAGGGATCAGTTCACCTTTTGTCCAGTCTTTTGTTCATAATTATTCATTCTCTTGCATAGAATCATAGAATATCAGGGTTGGAAGGGACCTCAGGAGGTCATCTAGTCCAACCCCCTGCTCAAAGCAGGACCAATTCCCAACTAAATCATCCCAGCCAGGGCTTTGTCAAGCCTGACCTTAAAAACCTCTAAGGAAGGAGATTCCACCACCTCCCTAGGTAAGCCATTCCAGTGCTTCACCACCCTCCTAGTGAAAAAGTTTTTCCTAATACCCATCCTAATATCCAACCTAACCCTCCCTCCCTCACTGCAACTTGAGACCATTACTCCTTGTTCTGTCATCTGCCACCACTGAGAACTGTCCAGATCCATCCTCTTTGGAACCCCCTTTCAGGTAGTTGAAACAGCTATCAAATCTCCCATCATTTTTCTCTTCTGCAGTCTAAATAATCCCAGTTCCCCTCAGCCTCTCCTCATAAGTCATGTGCTCCAGACCCCTAATCATTTTTGTTGCCCTCCGCTGGACTCTTTCCAATGTTTCCACAACCTTCTTGTAGTGTGGGGCCCAAAATTGGCCACAGTGCTCCAGATGAGGCCTCACCAATGCCGAATAGAGGGGAGTGACCACGTCCCTCGATCTGCTGGCAATGCTCTTATTTATATAGCCCAAAATGCCGTTAGCCTTCTTGGCAACAAAGGCACACTGTTGACGCATATCCAGCTTCTCGTCCACTGTAACCCCTAGGTCCCTTTCTGCAGAACTGCTGCCTAGCCACTCAGTCCCTAGTCTGTAGCAGTGCATGGGATTCTTCCATCCTAAGTGCAGGACTCTGCACTTGTCCTTGTTGAACCTCATCAGATTTCTTTTGGCCCTATCCTCTAATTTGTCTAGGTCCCTCTATATCCTATGCCTGCCCACCACCGTATCTACCTCCTCCCAGTTTAGTGTCATCTGTAAACGTGCTGAGGGTGCAATCCACACAATCCTCCAGATCATTAATGAAGATATTGAACAAAACTGGCCCCAGGACTGACCCTTGTAGCACTCCGCTTGATACTGGCTGCCAACTAGACATGGAGCCATTGATCACTACCCGTTGAGCCCGATGATCTAGGCAGCTTTTTATCCACCTTATAGTCCATATTAACAACCAAAGCCTTCTGGAAAACCCGCATAGCCCTTCTTCTCCTAGCTGATCTTGTTGTGTTGTCAAAATTGGGGCATCAATATCACCTTCTCAGGACCACATTATGCCCCCCACCCCCTTCCATGAGAAGAGAATGCATGACTAGAGCTGTGGAAAGCTACATTTTGGACACAAATTTCCTGTGGTTTGAATCCACATGTATTTTATTCACTTCCGTACCTGAGTTCTTTTTTGAGTTTTGGGTACAGAAAACTTGCAGCAAAACTCAATCTAACCCACCTTCTTATATGAAAACTCTGAACCCAACACATTCCACATGATTTCAGAAATTGGCCAAGGTTTGATCTAAAAGTTTATGAGTCTCAATGAATCTTTTGACACAGCTGGTTTGAGTTTTAAGCTGGTAACGACTTTAATTTTCCATAGGATCAGTTTCTGTTGCAAATTGTTCACAGTTTTACTAGGCCCCGATTCAGCCAGGTTCTTATGCAAATGCTTAACTTTAACCACGTGAGCAGTCCTGTTGACTTTAATGGGACTATTCAGATGCTTAAAATCAGGCACATACTTAAGTACCTTGCTGAACTGGGGCCCTAATAATGACAGGATCAAACAGGAGGAGATGCTGGATTATGAGGGAAAAGACCCTTATTTCAAATCGAAATTTTTGAGGATAGCTAAAGAAACAGACAAATACTAAGTGCATTTTTGTTTTGATGTTTGCTTTATTATCTGAAAGTCCACCTTTAATGAAACAAATAAGTGGAAACACAATTGGATAATTTGTAAAGCCCTTTTTTGTTCTTCAAAAAATGGGTGTGGTCTGTAAACCCTCTCTCTGAGATATAGCTTGTAAAACTCTAGAGAGGTTGAAACCTCTGTGAAGCTCTGGCAAACATCTCAGGAAATAGCAAAAGAGGCTGCTTTCTGGTTCATCTCATTACTTCCATACTTGCACTGATGTAATGGGAAGAGTAACACTTTTCATATCCCATTAGGACATGTGCGGAAGTTCCCTGCTTAGGGACTTGGTTCCCTCAGAAACGATCTCTGCAAAACTTTGAAATCCCTTAGGCCTCAGTTTCTGACTCTCTATATAATGAAACCACAAACACTATGATCAGAGGACACTACATGGTCTGACTTCAGCCCACACATATAAAATCTGCTTTAAACTCACTCCACCATGGATCTTTTGGCACACATTTTACCATAAGCTTATAAAGTCGTAGGCACAATAAGATGGGCTAAGAATGTATTCTTAACTCTTCACTTCCTCCATTTCTATCTAGTGCAAGGAGAGCTTCCCACTCTGAAACCAGAAATAAAGGAACTTGTTTACAGTCCTTAAATAAAGGAACTTTACAGTCACCTGACAGCAGCATACAAACCAGAGTCTGCTTCTAGGTGCAGCACGCAGCTTATTCATTCTGATCGGCATCCCAAGTCCTACCTGTGAAGAGTGGCCCTCTGAACTCTCCAGCTACACCCAGCACCCTCACAGAACAACAGAAGCTGCTCCACAGTGGAGCTAGGTGGAAGACTGATTTATTTATTTATTTTTGGTTCACTAGTAGTTCCAAAAAAAAAAAAAAAGAAAGAAATTGAGGGGAAAAAAAAAACAGTTTGACCAAACTGAAACATTTCAGCATTTTTGGTGAATCAAAAATGTTTTTTAAAAATTGTTTAGGGTCAGACAAAATATTTAGTTTGAAATAAAACATTTTGGTTTCCCCCAGCATTTTTAACCTTTGTATTTATCGATTTATTAAATAAAAGCAAAGGAACAAAGGGCTAGATTCACATCACAGGTGATGGTGGGGCTATTGCCTTTATGCTCAAATAGCCCAGTGGTTAGGGCACTAAGCTGGGAGATGGGACACTGGAGCAGTGACTTGAACCAAGGTCTCCCTGCTTGCAGGTGAATGGCCAAACCCCCAGACTATGAGGTATTCTGGGGTGGGTCTCTCTCAACATCTCCCGTTGAAGCTATTTTGCTTTGTGGAAATAAATACAAAGCTCTTGAACCTGGGTCTCCCTCTTCCTAAGTGAACATCCTAACTACCAGGCCATAGAGTCATTTTCTCTGTCTCTTCCCAGCCTAATGACTATGTGAGTATTTTATACAAAGAGGAATAGCTTCAACAGAACAGTCTGAGAGAGACTCATACCAGAATACCCAATAGCCTGTTTTGTGAATGGTGCTGAAGTCCCCTTGTGAATCTAGTGTCAACATTTGAAACTATTTGGCAAATTCGTGTCAGCCTGAAATTGCATTTTTTGGCGAATAAACTATTCTGCTGAGCAAAATCTTCAAAAGTCCTTAAGAAACTCAGGAACCCTTAGGTGCCTACATGATTTAGGTGCTTTTGAAAATGTTACCACTTGTGTCTATCCTTAGTATGGTGCTATTACAGCATTAAGGTGGACGTGCTTATCCAGAATCATTGTAAACTGAAATTAATGTGCATCTCATGAGACAGTTTTCAACTGTTCATATTATAGGTAGTTATAAAAAAAAGCCTAGTCCACATTTTAAATTAATCACCTGCAAATTTGGATTTAGAAGAAAGACAGCAGCAATTTCTACGTTTATGATCCAGAAACTGTAAAAAAAAAAAAAAATCCACTTCTTTAACTTAAAAGTAGCCAAAATTAATTTAAAAGCAAATTTAAAATTGCTCCTGGCCAAGTACTTGTTTGTAAAGAAGAGCGGATGGGTGAACAGAAGCGTTTGCAATGGAAATGCTGAGAAACTCTTAACTAGAGTCGCACTAACATGAGCAAATATCATGAGGTAATAATAATATTATGCAGAAACCTTTGCTCATTATGTTATTCCTAATGCAATCTCATTTCACTTGAGTACTTGAGTTTGATGAGGGGGTTAACAATGGAGGTGGTGTTCGAGTGAGTGTGAATGAGGAATGCTGCTAAAATAGGAGCTATTTTAACAGTTTTGTGTTTAATATTATCTAAGGCCATGTAATTTTTTTTGCAGGTAAAATATGCACACATTCGGAGAATGAGATTGGCTTTGATATAACACAGATAACATCTAGACATATTGCTACTGTACAGTGCGTCCTCAAGGAACCAGTGATTTCCCCCCCACCTGGTACTATATATTAGAGCCTAACACAGGGGTCTCAAATTCAAATAACCACGAGGGCCACATGAGGACTAGTGCATTGGCCCGAGGGCCACATCACTGACACCCCTCCTCGCTGCCCCTGGCCCCGCCCCCACTCCACCCCTTCCATGAGGCCTTGCCCCTGCCCAGTCTCTTCTCCACCTTCTCCTCCAAGCGGTTTTAATAAAACATATACACTCAGTAAAGCCCCCCACTGCACTGCGCTGCACCACCACTCCACCCCTGCTCTGCCTCTTCCAGGGGTGGCAGGTTTGTAGAAATTTTGGTGGTGCCCAGAACCTGCCCCCTCAAACTCCACCCCCACCTGCCTAAGGCTCTGGGAGGGAGTTTGCATGGGGGGAGGAGGTCTAGGGTGCAGGCTCTGGGATGGAGTTTGGGTGCTGGGTGCAGGCTCCGGGCTGGGGCAGGAGGTGGACGGTGGAGGCTCTGGGATGGAGTTTGGGGATAGGAGGGGGTGCAGGGGTGAGGGCTGTGGGGCTGGGGATGAAGGGATTGGGGCATTGGAGAGGCTCAGGACTAGGGCAGGGGAAGGGCAGCCTGCCCTGGCCCTAGTGAAGGGGGGCACTAGGATCCTGCGGCAGCAGGTGATGCCGGAAGCCGGCAGAGCGGAGCAGAGTCAGCATGAGCTGCAGGCTCTGGGCAGTGAGGGGGCAGCAAGTGAGGCCGGGTGACACTCAGGGGAGGTGCGTGAGGGCGGCAGGCGGGGCCGGAGGAGCTTAGCTGCCACATAAAATAACTTGGGGGGAGCGGGGGTGAGGGGAGTTTAGCGGCGACAGGAAGGAAATGGGGGTGGGCCACGGGGAGCTTGGCGAGCCACAGGGAAGAGCTCCGCGGGCCATATGTTTGAGACCCCTGGCCTAACACATCAGGAATACTAGTGCTTTGGCTTCTTGCGTTTGAAAGGTTTCCTCAAAAATTTGGATAAAACCCCACTGATAGTTTCTCACCCTCCCCCTTTCCTGAACTTCACAAGCCATCTTCATGTACTGCACAGCAATCCATTTCAATATGTTCCAGCATCTGCCTCCCCATATGATGTACAACCTATTTGAATGACCCTTTTTATGCTGCCCCAAAACTGGCTGTTCATTACAGTGTGATGATGAACACTACTCACTGCTTCCTCAGGTCCACAACTAGTACATATACCTCCATTTCATGAAAGATCAGGGATGCTGGGATTGTCCCCCTTTACATAGCTATGACTGACTCTGTACCTTTACCTCTAAATACATGTAGTATTTCAGTCCAGAGCATGGAAAGTCTCTTGTGGACCTTCTCATCTACCAATTATATATGTAAGTATTTCTGCCAATTAATTTTTTCCATGACACAAGCAACAATATTACCCAATATTTGTGATTCCAATGTGGGAAGCATGAGTAATGTGAGAAACACCACAGTTCTCTACTACATAGAAAGACACTGTTCTCTGCCAAAGTCAGCAACTGTGAAACTTCTCTTAACTTTTCCAGCTGATATCTTAGCATCACACAGAGGTTTTTGGCCAAGGTGACCGTGAAAGATATGGCAATTTCTTGCAGTATCCTTGGGAGACCTTCTGAGATAAGTTTAAGTATCTTTGTAGTCCACAGCATTAATATGCAACTGTTATGTATTAGTATGGGCCTGGATGATCAACGGAATATACTGAACAATGTGGCAGACAAGAAAGCTCTTTTGGGACAAGATGAGTGGAGAGGAATTCCTGGGAAATATCTAGGAGAAGATGAATGCAAATTTTTCATGTCTGGTTATGCAAAAACCAGCCTTTTGGACCTATAGCCTGAGGAGAGGGTGATTGTCTGCTGATTACTTGTTCCCAAAGGTTGGAGATCATATGCTCATATGTAAAGAAACAGGCTGATCTGCCCAGGGTTCTCAGCTAAGGCTGTTATGAACTTGTAATCACAAAAAAACCTCTTTGTGAGGTTCGACAGACTAACTCCTACCAAAGACTTTGTTGGAGCTGGGGGTGATCTTTGCAAAGCTTATTAGCATGCACGTAGGTTCTTCTATTGTTTTTAATATGTTCTTTCTGTAATGCTTTCACATTCAGAATAAATGTGCTTGCTTAGAAAGGGCTGTGTGGTAACTTATGACTGTGGGCAATTATACTGTTCATAGCTTCTGGAGAGAGAGAGAGAGCAAAGTGCAGTTGCTGGTCATTTAGGCAGTCTGGCTTGCTGGGGATATCACAGTGTAGGCAAGGAACTGTGCAGCCTGGAAAAATCCTGGAGGGAGGTCTCGACTCTAGAGCGGTAATGGCTGTGGAGCCTGGGGCTTAAAGGGGGTGCCTTCCAGGGACCATGGAAGTATACATTATAATAAGAGGAGCACCATAGTAGCCATAAAAGGGCTTCCTAACCATGTGGGCAACTTGTTATATTATTCCTCACTCTCAGCACAAACTTACCATTTTTTAACAACACTAAGATACTTCAAGAATCGGTGTTAGTTGTGCACTTGAAGCTACTTGGCAAGAAACGGCACTGTTGCTGGATGGAATATGTTTGGAAACATAGCGAATTAACTACTATCTCACCACTAGTAGCCATAAAAGGGGTAGTCCCAGTCCTGAGGCACACTGGCATAGGGAAACGTGCATTTTACATGTTCTGTGGTTAGAAGACTTCAGTCCCCAGTCATCTCAATCCAGCATCTTTCATAAATTCTAAATCACTATTAATAAAACCTTTAGAAACTTCAAGCCAGTTAATCTTCAGGCTCATGTCCTACAATACATCAAAGAACTCTTTCCCACCTACTATTTACTTCTTGTCCTTCATTACTATTTATATGTGACTAGTATCTAACTAGCTGGAATTGTCTGGGATATCCAGATGAAAAAGGAAATTAGACTACAGTAGAAATGAGACACTAACTTACAGAGTACACACCAACAGAAAGGATTGTCTATTTTACATTGAACAAGTCTTTTCAATTTTCTACATTTCATGCTAACAACTGAATAAGCTTTTCAGTTGAATGCACCCATGTCCAAATTCAAGAGAAAAATGTAACTTTTTTTTCAGGTTGCACAAATGACATGAAAGGCAACTTTTTCTTTTTCCAAACCCATTATGATGAATAATGATGCGTAAAACTACATGTTCAATGCAGTAAGCAAGGAAAAGAAGTACATAACTCCCAACAACAGGAATCTGGGTTGCATGCCATCTCACCTCGGCCTTGCATGGGAAAGATATATGTTAACATCTACATTACAAAGTAGACTCTGAGCTCAAGTAAAAAGAGGGGCAGCAATGACAATTGGCTCAAATCTACCTCTCTATCTATGAAACTGCAGAGGTGGAAGTGAGGGTGGAATTTGGGCTACTGCATTTACATTGTATTTTATCTGTAGCAGTGTGTGAAACACTTCTGGAAATAAAACAAATACATAAAAATTAAGTTTTGATTTAATAGAGGGACTTTTTCCTCAGTGGGTAAATCTTAATTGGAATCATCTTCTTGGAATAATCTGCTTCACTAAAATTGGTGCCAGGACTTAAGAAAAGTAACCAGAACAATTATCTGGACACAGACACCTTGAGATCAGATCTTCAGGAATTTGGACACCTAAAAATTCAGAAAAGTGGCTAGTGGAATTTTCAAAAGTATCTAAGTGAGTTAGGAAGTGAATGGGAGTTAAGCCCCTAACTGGCTTAGGCACTTCTGAAAATCCCACTAGATACCTACCTGCATCTTTAGGCACCTAAATACCTGGCCCTTGAAATATAAATGCAATTAGTTGGTTAAGTGTGGTGGATTTTTGCTCATAGGCCCATAGCGAGATTTTACTTTACTTTTTTTTTTTCATTTTTAAGGTAAGAGTTTTCATATTGGGTCACACCATTGGTCCATCATGCCTAGTATCCTGCCTCTGGCAGTGGACAGTTACTGATGCTTCAGAAGGAAGAACACCACTTACAGGACATCATGCCAATCAGGACATGTTGTACATGGAGAAATTCCTTATACCAGTGGTGAACAGCATATATTCTGCTTTACACCTTTCTCCATTAGGATAAGGAAGGCATATCCCACAATTACCTGTTATTTTAGGGCTGGTGGACTTTGGTCCTTAAACATTGCTTTTTTTAATGCATCCATTGTCCCATGCTACAACAGGCTCCACAAAACCGGACTCTTATTCTCACAAGGAGTTCCATTACACTTAGGATTAGAATAAGGGTCTGCGTTAGTGCATCCCTTTGCAGAATCAGGGCCTATGATTGGAAGCCATTATGCAGCCATCTTTACAGGCCTGTTCTTGAAGTCTTTAATCAAGCAAAACTCGTATAGAAACCAATGGGACTTTTTGCCTATATGACAGACTCTCATTGACTTCAGTAAGCTTTGGGTAAGATCCTGAAAGAACACTGGCAGGGTCTCTCTCGTTATGTTTAAAATGTTTTAACTTTCTCTGTGGTTTATAATTACCCCACTATAATTTGAACTTGAAATCTGTTTCTTCCTGCTGTTCCATCAAACACACTGGTAAGTTATTATAGGGTTGCTTCTGGTTGGTGAGCTGTTGGCAGTGATTTCTCTGTAAAATGTTTGACCGTCCTCAGATGAAAAGCATTACATAAACTGCAAAGTGTTCTTATTAACAACACTGACAGAAAAAAAGAGTTTGAAGTGTTTAGCTGTAGCAAAAGATGTATTAAAAGGACTACACAGCCTTTGCAAACAAATACGAGAGAGAAATAAAAATAGTCACGCTGCTTAGCCTACTGGACTTTAAATGCATTGCCCTACAGCAGAAGCAAGCAACCCCAAACACAGATTCTGATTGGCCTGCAGGAAATCTAAGAAGTTGCCAGTTGTACTATCCTTTGCACTTCCCCTGCCTGCTTCTCTTCCATATTCTGATGACTGTTTATGAGCTCAGCTGTCATTCTTTGCACCAGGGAAAGATAGATGGGACACACCAACCCCAACCTAAGTGACCTTTGGATGTGACAAGATTTTTAGGTCAGTCCTGCTAAATAGAAGCCTTGGTGTATCGAGGCTCGCCTCAGGGTGAAATTTCCAGTGAATTTATTATCTCCCAATGCCCTTTGGACTGCTTCCCACCATCAAACACCATGGCAGCACTCGGAACAGGAAGAAATACATTAACTGGAATCTGATCGTTTTAAAAGGTTACAGCTGCCCAAATATAATTTAATTTCATACTTGCCCTTTGAGGGTTTGGTGTATATTTTCATTTTATGACTGCAAATGATAAAGCTCTTAAGATTCCAGGCAATAAAAAGGGAAGGGGGGGGGGGAGTATTTTAAGGGTTAGAAGTCTATTCAGTTCGTACTCCATAAGTAAGGTGGCAAATTTGCTTTTTAAAAAAATCCAACATTTCTCTTTTTTTTTCATTTGTCTACATCCCTCCTTCTTTCACTTGATCATGAACAACAGCATGTTCCACTGAAATCAGACCTGTAACACAAACCACCACATTGAGATGCCCTTCGGTTTGCAAGCAGACAGTGATGCAGTACCAAAACAGGCCCTGATTTAGGAATGTGTCCCTACTCAGGACAGCACTTAAGCTCTAACTTGAAGCCAATGGGACTTAGATAGTTGCGTAAAGTTACGCATCTGCCTAAATGCTTTCTGAAATTGGGGTCTCAATCTGCTTTGGTTTTGAAATACTCTCTTTTCTAGCATTTCTATTTCCAATTTGACATCTTCTCTCACATGCAGGGCAAATTCACTTACCAATGCCCAGACAGGGTGTTAAAAACCTGAGTATCCAAAGCAATTCATTTCAGGTGTTCAACTCAGTACCCCCGGATCCCAGTGCCTGAGCAGTAACAAATCTTCGAATGCCAAGACAGGGAGGGAATGCAGCATCCTAGAAAATGAATTTTTATTCTTTCCTTTGTCAATGGTGAGTCAAAGAAAACCGCATACACTGAAACCATGAACTTCTGTTCAAATTCAAGTATGGCCAGCTTCTGCCTTGATCCTGAGTGGTACTGATCACTCACAACTTCCAATGAAGTAAATAAGAGTGAGTCATAGGATGCTCAACATCTTCAAATCAAGCTTTCTGATATTTGGAGTAATTGCTCCCTCTCCACAAGGCAAATGGTCTTTTGGGTACTGAGAGAAAAGGAAAAGAACTGGAGAGGGGAGAAAGGATTAAAAAATTCATAAATATATTCTTTTCAAAGATACCTTAAGGGATTTGGACACCAAATTCCCCATTAGAAATTAATGGGTGCTGGGCACCCAAATCTCTTCAGGCTGCTTTGAAAATCTCAGCTATACATAATACATATGTGTATATACACACTTGTTTTACTGGATGCTTTGCACATCTATCACAAGTATTCTAAGGCACTTTGCAAATATTATCAATTAAACATTTCAACCCCCTGTGGGAAAGAAAGGGATATATAGGGATCACTTAACCCACCACGGAAGAGCAACAACACAATATTTAAGTGCTTACCAGCATTTTCATTATGAACTCCCTAGTTTTCAGGGGTTCAGAGTTTAGACATTAAATCACCATCAGAGATGAGCTATGACATCAGCCATGCTCTTTTGCCAAATTTAGCTAGATCACTTGGGCTCCTTTTAAAAATAAATATAATCCTCTGTTCTATGGCAATGGCCCAAATTACTTTAACAACAACCCTATGACAAGCTGTAGTGTTTTGGTGCATTATTATAGAATACTGTGTCATAATTTGTATGGGGTGTTTTTAAGCAAAGCAAAGCAAAGAAAGTTTCTATCAACTGCAGATAACAGTAAAACTTGAGGGGTGCATGCTTTAAATTCATAGTGCCAGATGTTAGTCTGCCTGAGCAGGTGTGCTAGGAGAAGAGATGGCCCTGTCTCCCCTACAGAGGCACCTGTTGAGAGGCACAGAGAATCTCATTTTTCGAGCTCCTTGAGTGCAACATGAAGGGAAGATTTAGCACCACCAAATCCCACAGGGGGCCTAGCCATGGCCTGATCCCTTACACTCCTAGTAGTGGTCCTAGGCCTGGTTGGGGGAAGCAGTTGCTGTACTTCCACAGCAGACTCTCTCGAGTCCCTAAAGACATTTTGGCACCTTAGAGACTAACAAATTTATTAGAGCATAAGCTTTCGTGGGCTACTGCCCACTTCTTCGGATGCATCCGAAGTACTCTTGTTCTTTTTGCGGATACAGACTAACACGGCTGCTACTCTAAAGACATTTTGACTACCTTAGTATTCCACAAACAGATTGCCTCTGTAAGCAGCTACTAGTGCAGTATACTACCATTGCTGTATTGCAGTATAAGAAGTTAGTAGTACCACACGTTTATCTCAGATACTACTATATAGCACAATTTGCTGAGTAAGTTTAACATACTGAAAGTTACTTCTCCAAGTATTTTTGTATCTTCCATTTGCATACAATTTAAGTGCAGAATTTAAAAAGAAAACAAACTGAAGCTATCATGCTGGCTTCTGTGACTGAAACTGTGAAATACCTAATTTCTTTAGACTCTAGATTTGTGCATGGAGCATATTCTACAAGCAAAATCAAACTGTGCTTAATGTCAGCCTCGGTCTGTAGCTGATGTTAAAATATTCTGACTGGAAATTGTTAGGCTGGAAAGAAACTAGATACAGTAAAGACTAATACAGGATGAGATTAGGAGTTGAAGAACTTTATTGACCTTTGCTATTCTTATTGTTGGATGCACTCTATATCACTGGCTTATCTCCTTGATTATACATTTGTACCCATATTTCCTTGTAGATTAAAAGTGATCTAAAACTTCAGAGACAAAAGAATTGCAGTGAGAGAGCAGTAAGAGGAAGTAATACAGCTTCTTTCTAGATAGATGTCATTATAAATATTTATTGAATATATTATACAATACTGTAAATTATATATATTATTATCTGGGCATCACAAGTATAGCAAGCCTTCAGATGAGAAATTTTTTCTATCATAATCTTTGGGATGCATAAAATGTTCTGACTGAATTTGTGGACCTAAGGTGGGTCAGCTTTTCTTTTTTTGCCAGACAAGCCTTGAACAGTGTACCTGTCAGTGACTTTCAGTTTTCCTGTTTATTTTCTCATGTGGTTTTGGGGATGCATCGTAAATATACACTATTGACAATGCTCAGTGTGAAGAAAATGAATCTGATGGATATCCCCCAAAATGCCCTAGTCTGACTCAAACTTTCATGTTTTGTGGGCAGCCTATACACCTCCAGCTTCTAGCTTCACAACGAATCCCCCACTCCCAACTAGCCAAACTCCACTCAGTGTGGTTTCATATTTCTCCCCCATGCCTTCATCCTCACCAACAGTTTGCTCATGATTACATAATCTTCTTTGCATGGTTATATAACCTTCTTTGCAGCAGCAGCAGCATCTCTGTGAAGAACAAACAACATACTAGGAAAACCAGTGGTGTATGCTAACTAACTCCGAAACCCATTGTCCAAAATATGTAAAGGGCAAATACTTTTTTGTTTGTGTGTCCAGATTCTTTTATGCAGATTTTTAAAGAAAGAATTCAAGGTGTGTGCAAGAAACCAGCTAAAGCAAATCCAAAACAATTCAGAAGTTTGGCACTGTTGCCAATATGCAAATTGGTTGTTTCATTCACCTTCATCTGATGTTCTACACTTAAGGACACCTGTTTTCCCTTTACTCCATGAGAACTACTCTGTAGATCTGCAAGGCAATTCTCAGGTCATTTCTTTGGTTTTTGCATCAAGGAATATACTACCATTAAGTTCTTCAAGCTCCACAAATGTGGTTTTCTGACCTCTTCTGCTATCAAGGTACAGATGGTGTTGGAGAGCCCCCCAAGGGATGCTACAACTGATGGCCAATTTAGATGTGTGAAAGGAAGTCTCTCTGTTTCTAGTAATGACAAAACTGCTGATGCAATGATGGAAAACGCCTGGAAGAAATTTACTGATGTAAGATTCTGTTGGACTGTTCTGAAAATCTGGAGCCTTTCGTGTTTGTGGTATTAAAAACAGGGTTCCACATTGGGCGTGGTTGATCATATAACACTATAATCATTCCTAATTATTGAAATTCCAGTGATGTGTCTTTATGTTATACCACGCAAAACAACAACAAAAGTTTCATTCAATATAGAAGCCTTCTCCTCTCAGTTCAATTTGCTGCTGACACTCTCCTAGACAGGACATCACATAAGTGAAGACTGTCACATTCCAATCTGCAAACAGAAGAGTCTTCTGCTGGCTGCTAGAACTACTTATGATGTCAGCCACTTGAGCAATATTCATCTAAAATTAATGCCTTATAAATAATCAATGAGTAATCTGCTTTAGTCTGTCAGACTAACCCCAAAAAGAAAAAGTGTAACATCTTTACAGGAGAAAAGAAATTAAGGATGACCTGACCTCTCAAGTATGCTTCCCAGGCAGTTACACACTCCTGCTTGCATGACCTATTTTCCCCTGCTCATCACATAGAGAAGTTCCAAACAAATGGTAGGTGATATAAATTGGTTGGAAGATAGGGAGTGCCATCCAAACCACACCAGGCATTTTGCTACCATCATAGGGTATCAGTACGTTTTTACGGAAGTAGTATCTCTTTAAAGTTATAATACAACTCATTTCATGTGTCAGTCCACAGAGGACTATGTTAGATAGGGTCATGTTCTATGATGTGCCTTAAACATATGCATTGTATATACAGACCTACAATTTTAAAGTGTGTGTGTGTATAGAGTGTGTACACATGTGAGTGTGTGACTGTGTGTGTGTATTAATTGAAACAAGCTGCTACTGAGTAATTACTTAAAGCCAGTGTTTTAAAAGTGTTCATAAATGTTGAGTTCCCATGTTGGGAGACGTAGGGCCAGATTTTCAAAGATGCTGGACACTTACAGCTCCCAGTGACTTCCATTTGGCCTTAGAGAACATAATTCTCCTACTGCTACAAACAGGCTTGTGTACTAGTTACACCAGATGGCAATCAAATTACCTATGGTCTGAACTATCCTATTACAGGATGTTTAAGGTCAGTAGGACGTAAAGTTGCAGAAATGTTTAAGTTTAAGTTCACTTTTTTTAGCTTGTGAGTGTCAAGGAGAAAAAAAAAAGAGACAGACCAAAGCAGAGGAGGGAAAGGGAAGAAAGGGGGAAAAATGCAAAGGGAGATGTCAGACGAAATAGAGAGAGGGGAAGAAAAAGGAAATAAAGGATATGTGAATGTGCAAGATAAGAGACAGAATGGGCTCGTGTATACTGAGGCTTCTGCTAGTAGGTAATGAGACCACATGATGAAGCTGAAGGCTGGCAAATATGAAAATAGCGTGAAAAAGACATTGGTTGTGCTATTTCCATTGTCCAAATGTCAAACACCTTCTGGGAACCCTAGGGGTGATAATAGTCATGTAACCATCTCTTAACAAGTTCTTCCTAAAGGGGATTTCTTGAAAACTGCTGGGCTCTGACCCTAGCCTATATGGACTTGGAAAAGTCAGAAAAAATGCTGGCTGCACTTTTTCAGGCCCATTTGCATATGTTCTTTAGTATGCAGAATGTCTCTGTATGTAATTGAATTGTTGTTTTTTCCTCTATTAATACATATGCAAATGAGTCACTACTGCAGCTGTGCTGTATTAATCATATGTGTGCTTCTGTCTGTCTGCCCTGCAGGCTCAGGGTCGGAGGGAGGGGGGAGAGGGATTTCAGGCTCTTTAACCTACAAGAAAACTCACTCATGCAGACAGAGGTCTGCTAGCAAACAGCAGGCCCAGGTTACAACTGAAATGAAGATAGGTTGGTCGTTTTTCACTCTGTATAGATATGGATGGAATCTGAAAGTTATGCAGAAAGGACTTTAATCTAGATAAAATGAATATGCTGTCATAGCTAATGTTTTCCCCTGGAAACAAAAAAGTGAAAACCTGACATTCCACAAAATATTCCTTATGCTGTGTATTTACTACCTGTGTGTATAGCTGTTCACCAGAGACATGTTCAGACACACATGGTGCTCTGGGAAATACAAAGCATTTACCTATGTACTGTCAAAGTTATCAACCTCTTTCAAGAATGGCAGGATGCTGATAAAGTAACATGGTGGAGTGGTTCATTCATGTCTGCTTTGAAAAATATAATGGGTTTACCTATAAAATTGTATAACTTGATATCAAAGGTAAGCATCGGCTACTTAGACACCAACTACAAAGTACGTTTATCTACCATGAACAAGATTTATTAGTATTAGTATTAAGATAATTTGGAGATTTTTTTTCAGAAACATATGGCTTGATAAAAACTGCAGTGGGCAACTGATTATGTGTCCCATAGGGCCTCATGGGTCACTAACTACAGTCCCCTGTTATGGCAGGCAACCCTGTCAGATAATCCTATGCATGAATTTATTGAAACCTTGTTTATGTATTTTAATGGATTATTTTTAAATTGCTACTAATAGTTTATTATTAAAAATAAATATCCACATGTAGCAAATTCTAGGGACATTTCTGCCACTAATGGGGCCAGATCCTCATTTGGTTTAAAAGGGTGTAGCTCCAGTCACGTCAATGGAGTTACACTCATGCACTCCAGCTGAAGGACTGGGCCTTGATCTCTACTAATCTCCTTTAAAATGGACATTTAATGTAAAAGGGTGATGAGTATCTTGTGGCCAAAACACTTACTTATAAAATCAGAAATAAATGAAGGGCAAGATTGGGAAGTATAGAATCTACACTAATATATCTTTAAAACCTTTTTGATGGGACATCCAATAAAAATGTATACATATTAATATGTATTATTACTCTTATTATTATCATTATTTGTGATAGCTGTCAAAAACATATAGCTTTTATATAAATGAATACAGTCAACTAATGGGTGGATGGATGGCTGCCATCTTTTGGTTATGCTAAGGAGAAATGCTGCAGTAAATGTACTTAGCTTTTTTTTTTTTTTTCCAGCTGTACGTGTTCATGATGGAAAGCTAATTTTGCTTTTTATGCTTAAACTGACCGCACCATTTTTATAATATTGTAATTAAACTGGGCATTAATGATTCACTCCCCCATAAATTAATACATAGTCCTATTAGTGAGGCCAGGTAAAGCAAAAAAGCAAATGCTGAAGAAACTGTTGGCACTAACCCCCGAAAAGACAAAGCTTAAATGGTATTTGAAGCTAAACACTGTCCACCGAATATAAAGAGTGACCCTGTAATGCTAAGAAATGGCTAATCTTCATGTAGGCAAAGTGTTGAGGACATTAATATCCCAAGGAGGTAATGGATATAGATTGCAGAGCAAATGAATAATGGATAAAGTCAGAGGCAGATTTATAATGAAACACACAGTGCCCTGACACGGGACCCCCCAACTACAGGGGGCCCCAGGGTGGGCAGCCCAGCACCATCCAGCACCCCCTGCAGGGGGGACCACTGCGTGGGTAGAAGCTGTGGTGGAGAGCAGGGAGGGAGCTGTTTAAGAGCCATGCTGGAGGCTCAGCGTGCAGTGCGTTTTCCCAGCTGCTGAGCTGGACTCCTGCTGCTGGCTGGTGCTGGCAGCCAGGTGAGGCAGGCAGGCGAGGGGCCGGCTGGGGGCACGCTCTAGGGGAGGTGGGCACACTGCCCTGGTGGGGCGTCTGCAGTCTACCCTGCTCCTCTGGATGCTGGGCAGCGCAGATGCAGTCCCTGGCGTGCAGTGCTGCTGGCGCCCCTGGAAAAAGGCCAGGGGAAGGGAGTGGCAGGCCAGCGGGTCTCAGCTCTCATGTGCTGCTGTCGCCACAGCTCCTTTTGGCAGCGAACAGGAGCGGCAGCGGCGGGGCAGGGATGCGTCCAACAGCCAGCCAGGTAAGGTAACCCAGCGGTGGCGACTGGGACTGCCCCAGCCCCCCCCCCCCCCCACACACACACACACCGCACTGCTCCCTGCACCACCCAAACCCTGCCCTCACTCCTGCACCCCTCACAGCCCCACCCACAGTGGTTAAACGGTTTCTCATGGGCTTCTTGCTGGCTTGTAGGTGCTTGTTATCAGACAGGAAGGTAATTTTTAGGATGATCACAAAAGGGGATGTAACTACAGGTAAAGGGAAGAAGGTAGGAAAAGAAAAAACCTTTGAAATTATGAAAAATTCCTGACAGTGAGATATATGAAACCACGGAACAGTCTCCCAAGGGTAATGGTGGAAGTCCCATCACCTGAGATATTTCAAACTAAACTGGACAAAAGTATATGTGAGAGATACATTCCATATTGGCAAGTGGAGAATGTGAGAGAGATGGAGTAAATAACCGATAATAGGTTTTCGCCATTTCTCTCATTTATGTGATGTTGTGAATGCTAAAATGAGGTGAGTTAAGAAGGACAGATGAAAAATGTGTTCTCCAACATGGACGGGCAGTCCTTGCCATTTATTTGGATTTCATGTGCATCATGTATTTATATAAGAAATCATTGGCAGTTGGAACAGTCTATCTTTTGATTACCATCATTATGAAGACACACAGGGTAGATAGGTTTTTAATCCTTTGTCTGTTCCTGGAAGTACAACAAACATCCAGCTAAGTGGCACTTGTATGAGATTTAGATACCTTGGGCCATATTTTCAAAATGAAAACCCAAAGAGATCTCAGTACCAATTTAGGCACTTAAATAAAAAACAGATTTTCAGAAGTGTTCAAGACTCAATATGCTCAACTCTTCTAAAATCTGGCCACTTATTTTGGTGCCTAAATGAAAATTGAGCTCTTCTGAAAATCTGGTCCAGACTACAGATGCTGAGTTCTTTTGAAATTCAGGCCTCAGTAAGCATCTTCCAATACCATTTGAAGAAGAGGGTGTGCTAAGAATGGAAACTGGGCCTGATTACTAAAGGGGCAAAGTGGAGGAATAAAGACTTGGCAGAATAATTTTTTCAAACACAGGTAGGGTCAAGCCCTGTTGATTGTACTCACATGAGTAGTTCAGTTGATTTCTGTGGGATTACTCAAGTAAGCAAAGTGAGCAGGTTTCAGCCTTTAGGGTTGAGAAAACCAGTCAAACTACTTTCACATCTGTGTATTTTTTAACATAAGCTTCCTCTTATCTGTGTAATAACAGGGTTGGTCACACCACCACCAAGAAAGCGCAATGTCCTGTTCCATGCTAGGATGATGAGGAAACAACGTCTGAATGTTGGTGCATGAAGCTTTTGAGTATGTTTTTCTCAAGAGCAGATGTTTGTGGGGAGTGTATATTACATCATATTGTCAAGTTGTTTTGAACAGATGCAAAATGCTCAATACATGAGCAGCTTTCATTATGCATTCATCATCATCTTTCAATACAGCTATATGAATATATTGTGTTTGTATTACAGCCAATGAATCATTGTCATTATTAGGTTTAAAAAACTAGGTCTGTTTAGTCTTCAGAAAAGAAGTCTGAAGGGGGACCTGAAAAAATGGTCTTCTAATATGTTTAGGGCTGTTGCAAAGAGGACTGTGATCAATTGTTCTCCATGTCCACTGAAGGCAGCACAAGAACTAATGGGCTTAATCTGCAGCAAGAGAGATTTAGGTTAGTTATTATGAAAAACTTTCTGACTATAAAGGTCGTTAAACTCTGGAATAAGCTTACAAGGGAGGTTGTGGAATCCCCGTCACTGGAGGTTAGACAAATACCTGTCAGGGATGATCTAGTTTTACTTGGTCCTGCCTCAGCACAGGGGGCTGGACTTAATGACCTCTTGAAGTCCCTTCCAGCCCTATATTTCTTTGATTCTATGACTATTTGATTATCAGACAACCTAGCTGGGAAATCTGAACTATTCAAATTCCCAATAATACAGAATCTCCTCACAGTCTTTAGACACCCTGATAGTAAGACATGGGTTTTGTCATGAACTCAGGAGTCAGGTTTGTCAGAAGAGACAGCAAGAGAACTCATCTCAGACTCAAGTGGCTCAGGCTGTCTAGAAACGTCTAGTTCATACTAGGCACGCCCAGGTACTTAAAACTGGTATTAATCACTCACCAAGTATGTACCTAGCCTCTCAGGAAGAGTCGGACTTGGTGTGGCTAACCCCTCCCACCACAGCTATACTCTATTTTTAGCACACTAGCTTGATCAGAGCTAGCGTGGGTATGTCTCCCAGAGCTGGAAATTACACCTCCAGCTCAAAGTATAGGCATACCCATAGTCTCATGACATGACTGTAGCATGATACATATTCTTACAGGTTTGAATGCCCATCTCAAAAGTAGGGGAACCTAAATCCCCAAATTACTGGTCCACCTGTGAAAAGGCCATCTTCAAATGAGCTAACCACTATAGAAGGTCTTTGAACTCACCAGCTTTATTAAATAAAATATTGCTGAAGGGAATAATCCAAAGCCCCAGATGTCCTGAAGTCTCATTCCTGCTTATTTGAAATAGAACCACCACTCACCATCATCTTCTAGGAATGCAAGCCCTCTTCTCCTCTATACTACTCTTTGACAAAAGTACTTTAGGGACCATACATTTTTAACCCAAGTCCTCAATTGGGGAAAACTCACCCACTCCCCTAGACATGGTTTAACAGAACCTATGCTTCCTAATGGAACATTTTAAACAGTTTGGGGCTGAATCCCTTTGATGCATCATATCAGTAACAGTGTGAAGCTGACAACTACTTTTTGTAAAGTGAAGTTAGTGGGACTGAAACATGCTAGGTTGACAGTCCTGAAGACTGGAGTCTATTTAGCGCAGATCTTCTAAGTTATTTTGGCACCTAACTCCAATTAATTTCAAGGATTTGGGCCATACCTCCTAATGGGAGTAGGTGCTTACATACTTCTGGGGATCTGGGCCAAAGAAACTGTCAACCCATCATCTTTCACTTCCCCTATGAAATGTCCATCAGAGAGCACATTTTCCTTTAAAGCATGTCTAGAATAGTGGGTGAAATCATTGGGAGTTAGGTGCCTAAATACCTTTACCCTCAAATCCAGGTTCAAGCACAGATAGGGTTAATTCCAGCTTCTCCAACATGAACCTATCAATCTAACCTGACCTGGAGGAACCACCTCTATGAATGTGAGAGTAGTCCAGTCTCCATGCTTATTCAGCACAAGCCTCTCTGCTGAAATTCTACCAACGGCAACCAATTAGTCCTAACTGTGTCAGTTATGGTATCTGGGTCCCACATTGGGGACTTGGGGAGAAGAGGGAAAGGTAGGGCTTCAAATTATTTACCCTCTCAGGCTGGAGTTAGCAGGGGGCTATGTCATCACTGATCAAAAAAGTGTGTTTTGCCTGGGGGTAATTAATACTTTAGCTGTCCCACTGTAAGAACATAGTGGAGACAAGACTCTTCAGTTTTGTTGTGAGATAAACAAGGCCAGATGAATCAGGAGTGGGAGGTAGAGTCCTGAGCTCACCTAGCTACCTTGTGCTAAACACTGCTAGTACTTTGTCTCCAATTAGGATTTTACAGTGAGATAGCTATCACATGTATGTTATCCCACTGTTAAAAAAAACAAAACTCCTTGCACTGGAGAAGAAAAAGCCAGAGTGCACTTGAGAGTGACAAACTCTCTTCCTGTTCCTTGCCTTGAGATTGCATCTCTTTCTTTGATCTCCCTAGAACACCACTTGACTAGTCTTAGCACACAAAGCCTGGAAGAGCACCATAAGAAGAAATGCAGGGAAAATACAGAGGGGGAGAAAGGGAGGTTATAATGTGCCATTCTGACCCCTTGGGGTTGGCAGACAGGGGGTCAGAGAGATACCCTGGGTACATATTATGCAGATGAATTTCTGAAGTGAGATGACCCCCTTTGCCCAATGGGCCCACAGACTGTACCCACTGTACACTCTCGTATGCCATTTGAAACTGATCTGAGACCAGTAGTTCATTTCACACAGGCCACTGAGGAGACAACCATTACTGACTTAAAAAGGATTTGAACTGTTTCCTGGAGGACAAAATGCTTTTTAATTCCATTATCTACACTGTGCCACGGATTCCCACCAAATAAGATCAAGATAACCTTTCAAATATTTCCCATTCTTGCTAATGCTGGCTCAGCTCCACTGGCATTAGCAACTTTGGGAGTACATTCTAAACACTGTATTATAAAATACTTCTCAAAATAGGTCTAATTTACACAGTGCTTAAAATGGTAGTAGAAGTCAGTGGTCCATCTACACTAGGGCTCCCTATATAGCTGACTCATGGAAATGAATCAGGTTTAGAATACGGAGATATTTCTCAAAAATAGTTTCCTAGGGTATGTCTTCACTACCGGCCGGATCGGCGGACAGCGATCGATCCAGTGGGGATCAATTTATCGTGTCTAGTCTAGACGTGATAAGTCGATCCCCGAGTGCTCTCCCGTCGACTCCTGTACTCTTGCTCGGTGAGAGGCGCAGGCGGAGTCGACGGGGGAGCATCAGCAATTTACTCCCCGTAGCGAAGACACCGCGGTAGGTAGATCTAAGTACATCGACTTCAGCTACGTTATTCACATAGCTGAAGTTGTGTAACTTAGATCGATCCTCCCCTCTCCCCATGTAGACCAGGGCTTAGTGTACCCATAGGCTTCTCTGAAAAGCCCAATCTTGATCCAGCTTCTTCCCACTGATGGACTCCCAAACTCTGCTCCACTCCCAGCCCAAATCACAGGTGAGCAAGCCAACCAGTAGGGGAGCCTGCTCAGTGCTGTCCTTTTCTTTCATGCTCACTGGCATAGGGACAAGAGGCCTTTGGTGCTTTACAATCCTTCATCCCCTAAAATCATCAGAAAATTTTAATTAAACCAATAGTATCCAAACAAAATCACATTTTCTATGATGGAATGGTCATCGTTATTCTAATCAGAATACTTCAGTTTAGTGCTTACTGAGTTACTGTCCAATCCTGGTCCTGAAATGAAATAGTCAGACTCTTCCAATCCCCTTTATCACTGACTTTTTATTTCAGAGCAATTCTAAATCACTGCTAACTAAAGAGCTGTAGATATACAAACTTCTGCTTCCCCACATGCAAAGCAATGCACATTGGAAAACGTAATCCCTACTACACATAACATGAAGGGATATAAATTAGCAATTACCGTTCAAGAAAGAGCTCTTGGAGTCATCATGGATAGTTCTCTGAAAGCATCTGCTCAATGAGCAGTGTCAGTCAAAAAAGCTAACACAATGTTAGGAACCATAAGGTAAGGAATTGATAAAACAGAAAATATCATAATGCGACTATATAAATCTATGGTACACCCACATCTTGAATACTGTGCGCCGTTCTGGTCACCCCATCTCTGAAAAGGTATATTTGAATTGGAAAAAGTACAGAGAAGGGCAACATAAATGATTAAAGATATGGAACAGCTTCTATATGAGGAGAGATTAAAAAGACTGGGATTTTGCACCTTGGAAAAGAGACAACTAAGGGGGGATATGATAGACATCTATAAAATCATGACTGGTGTGGAGAAATTGAATAAGGAGGTGTTATCTATCCCTTCACATAACACAAGACCCAAGGGTCACCCAATGAAATTAATAGGCAGCAGGTTTAAAACAAACATAAGAAAGTACTTTGTCACACCTCCCACTGTCAACCTGTGGAACTCATTGCCAGGGGATGCTTTTGAACTGGGTTCAAAAAGAATTAGATTAGTACATGGAGGACAGGTCCATCAATGGCTAGGGACACAAGCCCTTGTTCTGGGTATCCCTAAATCTCTGACTTCTAGAAGCTGAAACTGAAAGACAGGGGAATGGATCACTCGATAAAGTGTCCTGTTCTATTCACTCTCTTTGAAGCATCTGGCACTAGTCATTATCAGAAGAGAGAACACTGGGCTAGATGGACCATTGATCTGACCCAGTATGGCCATTCTTACATTCATGTATATTCTCATTCCTTACCTAGCTCCATTATTCCTTTCCTTTCCTCTCTCCCTCCCACCTCTCTCTCTGTGTGTGAGAGAGATGTGAGTATTACAGGCACTTTATCAGAGCTAAAGTTATTTCCCAGAAGACATTCCTGGAGGATGACATACGTATTTTGCATTATTTTTATGGTCCCCATGACTCCTAAACAGCTCTTGGTATTTGTAGCTCACAGAATCAGAAATTAACATACCGTGTACCTTTTCATACAAAGGCTCATGGTGGTGCATGGAATGTGTCAGCTTACACAAGGGCAGCCATTTCTGTGAAACTCAGCTAACTAACTATGTAGTAAAGCCTATCAAAATTGTCCCTCATCCTCTCTTGTGCTGTCCAAACTAATTGTATGAAGTCCACTTTGCCCTAGTTCTAATCTAATTTAGTTCGAGATTGTGGTTTCACACCGGTAGTTTATAACAGTTGAGCATTTCCAAGCAGATATAAATGCTGTGCATCCCATGTGGTTTGCCCAAAGATAGTAAATGGAGAGACAAAGCCTCAGTGATTTTGGTTTTATAAAAAAATGTCAGTCAAGTTTTTGCAAAACTAAAGTTAGTTTGGATTTGGATCCTATTTATGTGAAACAACCACATATGTCAGAACATAAAGTTCAAACTGTGGATCTGGATATCAAACTTCCTAATATACAGTGGGTTTAGATCTGGTGGGTTTGATTTGGAACAGACAGGAAAATGTGGAAAATTCTGATTCTGAACCATGGGCAGATTTCAAACACCCTCAAATTTAGGATTATTTGTATCCAGGGTTTTGAATCAGGCACATCTCTAAACAAATCAGGGTTCCAGACTAACTCTTAAGCATGGCTCAAACAAGATTCCGTAGTGTGTTTGTAATATCATTTTATAATTGCATACTGTGTTAAATTAGTATAATTATTAATTACCTGTGTCCTAGCAGCACCTAAAATATGCGGGGTACCTTAACACTATGTAGGAGGGCAGAGTCAACGCCCTGAAGAGCTTACAGTCTAAAAAGACATAATCACAGTAAGTGACTTTGAAGCAGTTTAAAGTGCTTGTCAGGACAGGGCTCTTCTGTCTAACAGTGTGTTTCTTTTTGCTGGTTTACATGTAACCAATCTTTATGACTTGCGTGAGAATGTTGTAACAAAAAATGAAAACAAATGGTTTTGCCTGTTAAGAGTGAACGTTCAAATCTAAAAATCAAAATGAATATTGGTGTGAAACAAATCTTCCCCACAGGTTTAAAACAACAACAACAACAACAACAAAAAACCCCAAGATGGTTTACATTTATTTTAAGCTTCAATGTACATTTTAAATGACAAGAGTGTGCCGAAAACATGGTTAGTTTTGTTGTGTTCTAATGGAAAAGAAAACTGTTTTCCATAATTACTTAACCTTTGCTTCTGCTGCATTGTTTCCAGACTTACCTGCAGTTGGAGTGGGCCTAAGCCTGGTGTTGCTGCCGCAGCAGCTGCCATGGTAGTTGGGATCAGCTGAACAGGGTAAGGGTCACCTAAGTAAGAGAATAATAGAGGCGTCAGCACCTTTTATCTACTCTCCACCTGCAAATTAAACTCCTGCATTCACTCTTTCCAAAAGCCTTCTTTTGTGTGCTTTGCTGAGGCCTAATGAAAAGCTCTATTGTGAAGCCTTTTACTAACACTCTTTTCACAATTCTGGCTGAGAGAGGAATGTGAATAAAAGGCACAAGCAATTAAGGCGGAAACCTCATCCTTTTTCATGATGTATTTAGGGAAATGGAAAAAAAAGTGCGCACTGATCAGAGGGCTGCATTTCAAAAAATAAAAAAAAAATAAAGTAAAAAAAAAAAAGACAAAGAGAAAGAAAAGAAAAGGAGAACAGTATAACCTTGATACGATCACAGTATTAGAAGGGGACAAATTTATAGACTGGTCCAGAATATGAAGTTAACCAAACTGAGATCATTGTTTGTAGGCTCAATAGCACACAGATCAAACTTTAGTATGTCTGTGAACAAAAATGGCACACTCTTGAATTCTATATTTTCTTTTTGGTGGAAGCAATCTTGCTTTACAGATTGAGACCCCAATTCTGCAAAAGGCATAAGAGTGTGCAGTCAAAGGGACACCGCACAAGTTTCAGGAGCCCCCTCCCAGATCCCTTTGCAGGATTGGTGCCTTAATTTAGCTTCTTACTAAAAATGAAGATAGCTTAGGCTCAGCATCCTACTGTGCTAGACACAGTGTAGGAGTAAAATAAAAGTTTTTTAAAAAGTGGCAAACACTTTTAATGAAAAATGTTCATTATCTGAAGGAAAAAAAGGTAGCCCCCTCGCCCCAAAACAAACAAAAACAAGGAGAGGACATGTTTCACTATAAAAATAGTCACTTTTGGTTTGCCTTTAAATGACTTACTCTTAAATGAATTCTATTCTTGTCCACCTACTAATGAAACCAATGGGAAAGCTGGAGCTGCAAGCTTAATAGAAATGTTACGTGCGTTATATTTCTTGCCCAAATGACAAAATGTTTAAAAGCTTTCCACTCAATTAATAAGGATCATCAGACCATTCGTGCATGGCCCAATGATCTGCTAATAGATATGATTAGCACAGCATAGAATGAGCCATTTTAAATAAGACCATGAGACACAGAACATTTTATTAGGTAGGCACTCTACAAGGTTGCAGTACATTTGATTAAGCGGACACAATAAAAGTTTCCCTCCAGGATTATACTTTTTTGGGCAAATTGATAAAAGAGCAATTTAAAAGGCCATGCAGAATGCAACATTCCATGATTATCAATTAATTATTATTATTATTAAATGATACATTTGTGATGACATCAAGTGTAAGTCCCAGGAAACATAAAACAGGGAAAAAGCACTCATATTTTTAAAATACTGTAAATAGGCTCTGTTGTAAAATTTGGTGTATGTGCTTTCAGGAAAGCCACTAATGTTTATGTTGCCCCTTTTTAATGTGCTCTCCCCATACACAACTTTTCACTGAAAGATCTCAGTGGTTCATAAACACTTAAACCCCACAACTCCCCTGTGAGTTGCATTAGTATTATTAAACTAATTTATAGTTGGGTAAACTGTGAGACAGAAAAAATTAAGCCCTGATTCAGCAACACACTTAAGCAGATACTTATCTTCAATGGGACTTATATGTATGCTTAAAGTTAAGATTGTACTTAAATGCTTTCCTGAACTGGGGCCAAAGTTATTTTTTCTAGGACGCATAGTCAAGCAGTGTAAGAACCAACAACATAATCCAGGAATCCTGACTCCTAGATTTCTGCACCAGCCACCAGTCCACACTTCTTTTTCTAACTTGGTTTTGACTTTTAATCAAACGAGGTTACTGTTCCACATTTTCCAATATCCCCTTGATTTAATTTAGGATTCCATTTCCTGTTTAATATCATTGATTGAATGAAGTGATTCTTTGACTTTAAATTTTCTACTCTAGAACATCACCCAGTGACGGAAGCAGCAAGTCTTAAAGACAGCTAAGAAAAATATCCCCAAAAAGTAACAGACTCAACATTCATGGCTTTGTGCTACTCCCAATGCCACAAGAACCTCAAAGGAAAATCCCCGTTTCATTTCGAATGACTTCGTTCTAGAAATGGGCAGATTGTGCAAGTGCCAGCCACACAAAAAACCAAAATGATTTTTTTCCCTCAGTTCCACAGAGAATGAATGCTGATGTGCACTGACGTGTAGTTTTTGAAACACTAAGTTGTGTGGAGCCAGGATCTTGTGTGCTCCATGTTCTCCATGCTCACTATTATTATTGTTGTCATTAATTATTAAGTATTATTATTATTTTGGTTGTTGACAAATTTCCAGTGCTCCAAAAATATTTTTAAGAACAATACATATATAACAAAAGCTTAAAAGCTTTTGTGACCCTACCATGAAGCTTTTGGAATCCATAATATTTCTGTGACTTCAATATTACTGTCTTCCTACCATTATGTGCTAGGATTTTAAAATTCCTTTCATTAAGTGTAGTAGCTCTTGCCTGCTATAGGCTTTTGTTTCTTCAAACATTTCCCACCATCGCAACTCCTGTGGCTAGTCTATACTAATACTCCCACTGTTGCAACTGACCCAATGTAACAATAGCGGGAAAGTTTAGACCAGGTACAGTAATGAGTAGAGGCAGTATCAGACTTCATTGTTCTAAGTACTGTACACACACATAGCAAGAGACTGACTCTGTCTCTTAAAAAGACAAAACAAACAAAGAGTGGGAGGGGAAAATAAGAGAGGAGAACTGACTTGCCCAGTGAATGTCACACAGCAGGCCAGAGAAGAGACTAAAACCCAGATCTCCTGACTCCTAACCCAATACCTGCTCCACTGGAGAGCACTGCCTCTCTGAGCTGTCCTTAACATTTCTCCCGAATTGGCATTTAGATTTGTCTGAGCAGTTGTATTTAATGCTTAACAAATTTTAGGGAAATGCATTTCTTAAGCATTTTATTAATGCTTCAGTAAATGTCTCATTTTTAGATCTAAACGATCCTTTTCCCAAGTGCTAGGAACTTTTTAGGAATGTCAAACAAGATAGTCAGTTATTAGAAACAACTATTTCCCAACCAGTCATATGCTTGTACTACTCAAACAATACACTTTCAAACAGTAGTATTATACTGAAGCCAATCTACAAAACACAATCACAACATACTGTTGTATTACAATCGGGAAAGAATTAGTGGCTACCAGTCTCCCTTTATCTTTTAGACAACAGCCAAAAATACAGAATTTTATGAGACTCCTTAAAGTTCCAAACTATCAGCTACAATTCCTGGACTTTTGCTACAAAAGAAATATTAAAGTCAGGTATTTGCTGTATTTTTGGTTTTTTACAAACACAAATACACTTATTTCCCACTTGCACCACTTAGACAAATAACATAACTCAAAAATGACAGAGGTGGCAGGATAGAGCAAGAGAGAGCTTGTAGGTAGTGGTGAGAGCCAGGCATGAGAGAGAGGTGTATTACACGTGGAACTCTACGTGGGATGAAGGTGTGTTTTGGAGATTGTGGAGGGCTCAGGATGAAACAGAGATTTGGGAGTCTGGGAGTGCAGATTGTAGGACCATCCCTCAGAGGGTGATTCAGGGTTTGTGGAAAAGGGGGTGAAGAGGGAGAAGAAATTTTGCGGGGGAGGAAATACAGGACCACAGAGTGACCTGGAAGAGGAAGCAATGCAGTTGCAGAGGAGCATGCAGGTGAGGATGGACCTGGTTTGTTGGAGAATGAGGGTGAGGGGGGACTTGGGTGGTTTGTGTGGAGCAGAAGAGAGTGGGGGGGGGGAGTTGTCTCTGGCTGATGCACAGACACTGTAACACATCGTCTGATTTGCAAACCGCTGCAGAAGCAGCCTTGGGAGACTACTCAGTGGCCAAAATGCTGAGATTGGTTCCAGTATTATAGAGTACAATTATTTTTCAAAATATGAAGAAGATGGCAGAGGTGAGAACTGCAAGAGCATGGAGCCCCTTGGAGGCAGACAGGGAAAAAGGCAACTGAAGAAACTGGGATCTCCTGATGTGAATCCAATGCTTTCTATAAAAACATGTAGGATAAAATTTTCAAAAGCACCTAAGTGACCTAGGAGCCTAAGTCCCCATTCACTTTCAATGGGACATAGGCCCCTGCATGCCTAAGTCACTTTTGAAAATAAGACAAACACCCAAGTCACATAGGCACTTCTGAAAATTTTATCTGCATAGACTAGGTCTTTTCATCCTTTGTTTCAAGGATGCGCTGCTCCTCTCCTTTCCTGCCTATCTATACATTATCACTGGTCTCCTGCTTCTCTGCTGTGCGGACCTGATCTTGGTATTCCCTTCATTCCCGCTTTGTTCCCTTGTCCCACAAGCAGCTCGCTCTGTATGCCTCTTCTCCTGGAATCTTTTCCCTGGTCCAATATGCCCTACAGCAGCGATACTCCGACTGAGACGCGTGAGCTGCAAGTGGCTCTTTAATATGTCTCATGCAGCTCTTGGCAGCACATATTAAAACACTATGTGATTTAATTATTAACCAATCTAAGTTATTAAGTAAGCAGGATGATTTTACTATGCTATTAACCAATTGTAATTCATAAAATAATACTTGGTCAGTCATTTTGTTGTAAGAATTATATATATATATATATATATATATATACACACACACATACATACACACACACACTAAATATTCCCCATCATACTATTTAAATATTATAGTAAATGAAACAATGAATTCACACTACTATGTCTCTTTTGGGTAATGCTGATCGCTAAATTGGCTCCTGAACCACTGAGGTCTGAATGTCACTGCCCTATAACCTTCCCATTCTTAAAACCCACCTTCAGCCACAGTCCCTCAAACAACAATCTTCTAAGGCCTTGTCTACATGAGAGTTGCACTGGTTTAACTTGTCAGCTTTTAAATCAATTTTAGTTAAACCAGTACAAACCCTTGCATTATACACCTCTACCCCAATATAACGCGACCCAATATAACACAAATTCGGATATAACGCGGTAAAGCAGCGCTCCGGGGGGGGGGGGGGGGGCTGCGCGCTCCGGCGGATAAAAGCAAGTTTGATATAACGTGGTTTCACCTATAACGCGGTAAGATTTTTTAGCTCCCAAGGACAGTGTTATATCGGGGTAGAGGTGTACATTCTATTTTCAGAATAAGAGTAGCTTGTTTTAGTTTAGCTTTAATTGATTCCTAATCAATTAAGCAAAACTGAATTAAGCCCAGTTAGAACTGAAATATCCTTCTGTACCACAGCCTTTTGCACTGGCTTAACGAAATCAATTAAAAATCATACCTTAAATAAGCACCAAAGAAATTTACGAACTTAAGTTCCATTTTCAAAAGTAATTTAGGCACTTAGGAATCTAAGTCCTGTTGACTTTCAAGAGAGACTTAGGTCCCTAAATTACTTTAAATGCTTTTGAATATTTTATCCAAGATCTAATATTTTTAAAAGAATATATAAAAAATGTCATAATTTAAAAGAAAACCCCTTAGGAACAAACATTTAATTTCTTCTTCTCTCACTCCACTCTTTTATTTTATACCATGCTGTAATCTCTTCCAGTGTCCTGTCTTCTTATAGGCTACAAGCTCTTCAGAGCAACCAGCTCTTTTGTGTTATTCATAAGGCTACAATTTAGCAATTTTTAGTAAAAGATTTTATTTTTAGTAAAAGTCACAGACAGGTCATGGGCAATAAACAAAAATTCACAGCCCGTGATCTGTCCATGACCTTTACTATAAATACCTGACTAAATCTTAGCTGGGGGGCCTGGGGCGCTACTGCTCTGGGAGGTCCCCGAGGGGCCTCTTCTCTGGGGGGCCCCAGAGCCAGCCCCACCGGCCACTACTCAGGCTGTCTGCAGGGCCAGCAGCTGCTCCCAGGGCCACGGTTCTGGCTGCTGCTCCGGCCGCCCCTGTACTGCTGCTCAAGTGGTCCCCGGGGCCAGCTGCACCGGCTGCTGCTCTGTCGGTCCCCGAGGCCACCCAAGGAGCAGTTGGTGCGGCTGGCCCCGGGGCCACTCCAGCAGCAGATAGTGTGGCTGGCTTTAGGGCTGCTCCACCAGCCACTACAGAAGTCACAGAAGGTCACGGAATCCGTGACTTCCACGACCTCCGTGACAGACACAAAGTCTTACTTATTTGCTATATAAATCCTGCTACACACTAATGTTAAATTATAATAATGTTTTGACAGGATTCTTAGGATGCACCTCCTTATAGAAACAACTAGAACTGGTTGAAAATTTTTGATGAAATATGTTTTCATTAAAATTGGCCTTTTATCAATTTCATGATTTTTTTCCCTACAATTTTTTTCCCCAATTAAATTAGAAAATGGAAAATTTAACCTTTTTGGTTGTTAAGTTTATTGTTTTTGCGCGCGCACACACACACACACACACACACACACACACACCCTTTTCACTGGCAAAAATGGACATATGAGAAAGATTGGAGGAAGGAACGAAAACAGAAAAAAATGAAAAAATTCACAAATACAAAATTTACAAAAACATTGATTAACTGAAGCATTGCTCCTTTTTAAACCTGCCAAACAAAAATGCACATTCCCCCATGTTTGATCAGCTTTAGAAATAGCTCAGTTTAAAAAAATGTTTTTATTACTTAAATATTTTTCTCATGAGTACTCAAAGGAGGTGGGTACAGGCAGGTATGCCACAGCAACACTTTTCACCACTCATTCATACCACTCAAAGTGTCCATTTCCACACTTTACTTTGATGGTTCTGATTATGTGAAAGTAGGGATGTTTGAAATACCATGGGAGGACTGGAAATAGATGGGCACTTGGGCACTATTCATAGCTTCTGTCACAGGAGACACTGGGGGTCTCAGGCCCGACCAGGGAAGGGGGTGGGGAGAGAAAGAGTGAGCAGGCACCACTGAGGGACCACATGACAGCACACACCCTGGTATCCTGACTTCCTTTCAGCATACCTATGCACAGTTCCAGTTGCATATTTTTTTTTAACTGCGGCCACTGGGAGCTGCAGGTGGCCGTGCAAATGTAAACAAACTGTCTGGTGGCCCGCCAGCGGCTTACTCTGATGGGCCGCGGAGGTCACCCACCTGTGGTGTAGACGTTCCTGCTCAGGACTCTGAGACCCTTCCTCCCTTCCCCAGGTTTTAGAGCCCGAGTTCCAGCCTGAGAGGGAATGTCTACACTGCCATTTTTTATGCCATAGCACGAGTCTGAATTTGTAGACCTGGGCTTCGAGACCTGCTGTCACAGGGATTTTTGTTGTTGTTGTTTGTTTGTTTTTGCAGGGTAGATGTACTTTATTTAGGTGCTCAAATATAGATTTAGGGTATGTCCACACAGCCTGTGGCAGCAAATCTCTCAGCTCAGCTCAACAGACTCAGGTAAGCGAAGCTCACGCTAGTGCTCTAAAAACAGCTGTGTAGACAGCACTTTGAAGTTGTGGCTCAGGCTGGGGCTCTGGCTCTGAAATTTTGGGGGTGGGGGTGGGGATGGGGGGGAGGGAGGGAGTAGGGTTCAAAGCCCAAGCTCCAACGTGAGCCACGACTTCAAAGTACTGTCTAGACAACTATTGTTAGAGCGCTAGTGCAGCCCCATTAGCCCGCGTCTGTCAAACCAGGCTGGGATGCTCGCTGCCATGGGCTCGTTGACATTCTCCCAGGGACTCAATTTTAGGCACCCGTTTTGGCCCAGCAATTGAATTGAAACCACCAACTTCTTATTATAGAAGTCACTATTTTCTCTATTTCAGATTTATTCAAGCTACCGTGAGAACCTCCCCCTGCACTACTGATTTGGCAATTTTTCTTGTAACCGAAAAACAAATCACTGGCAGTTGTTCCCCATCAAGATACTTTTAGTTCAGTGTCCAACACTATAGCAGTGACACATTCTCACATAGCATACTAGGCACATTTTTAGCCACAAAGCATCTAAATCTTGCTGTGCCAATCCACAGTTTTAATTTTTTTTTCTTATTTTGGGGGAAGGGAAGATGAGGGTTTAGTCATATGATCATTCTTTTCCAAGGCGCAAACAGTAGCTCTAAAAGATGATTAACATCCTTACAAAGAAACTACAGTATGTGGTCCTGATAACACATGGTTCCCATTTTTGTCATTCTGATAAAAGCGTACCATGTCAATTTTCTTTTCTTGTGATTTGGTGGTTGTCATTGACCTGTATGTCAGCTGATACAGCTGACACAGTTAAATCAGAAATTAGCATGCAGTCTCTTTAGAAGCCAGACACATGGACCCCGCGTACAAGAGAGATTATAATATAGCCCACATGATAACCCATTAAACAATGAAACATGTGACTAACTAAAAAATAGAGATACATCAGCAAATATGCCCAAGGAAGTTTATGGTATTTAACTCCTAAACATTAATTGTATTGTACTGTACGAGGAACCAATTACCGGAGAGTTTCATTTTTATTGGATGTAGGGAATATTGTTTAGAAAATGGAGGAACAGTAAATTCAGCATATTTTAATTTTATTAGGCTTGGCTTGTCCACTTTCTCACACATTTATGCCTATTTTAAGGGGTAATGAGATATTTCATCAATAATTTTGTGTGCTTATTTTATTTAGGAAATTTCCAGCCGCAATGAGCTGATATGTAACAAACATACAATATACCTATTGTATATTCACATTTTTTCCCCAATTGGATATGGTTGAAGCTGTGATTAAAGTGCGTTCCAAAAAACCCCAAGTGGATGACATCTGACTGGGAACACAATATGATTTGTTACAACAAATTTTCCATAGGGGGCGGGAGGAAAGGGCAAAGAAAAAGAAAAACAGGTTTTGTTTCCAAAATTTGGCATGTGGCCATAAAAATAACATAGGTACCAGCAAGTAAAACACCACCTAGGAGCTGTCCTGAGAACTAATGAATGATCTGGAAAACATATTTGGAAGCAAATCCCCCCTTCAAAACTTTTTGAAGTGTAGTATCAGTAACTACCATTTCTAAAAACAAAACAAAACTGGAAAAAAAAAACATCTCTCTCAAATGGTCACACGAATTTCAGCTTAGAACACTAAATGTGTTGTTGACCCACTAAGCAAGCAGCATTTCTCGCACTGGATTGCTTCAATCACAAGGGGGGGAAAAGTCCAATGTAAAATGTAACAGTGTCATAGGTTTGTCAATATTTTTATTTTCTTTTGTAAAAGCGTCACCAAACATTTAAAGAAAAAAAAAAGACAAAGAGGCAATGGGGGAAAACTCTCCTAAATAACAATTTGTATTTATTCAGTGCCTTTTATTCTGAAGGATCTCAACATTCTTATCAAAGTATGGCCTATATGTTATGCCTGTCAGGGAAGCCTACACTAAGAGGTGGTGCAGAACTGCACTGCCTAAAAGGAGGCACTAAGAGGCAATCTGTCTGAGAACATTCTGCTCCTCAGGTTTGCTGGGGGATTGTACTTTGTTGTTATATCTGCTTACTCTTTGCTGCCTTTTTGGCAAGTGGCTCCCCTAGCAACAGCCCCTCTGCTCTCAGAAGCACAAGGGTTGGGTTTCTATGTGGACCTTACCTGCGCCATACAAAAGGGGATGGGGAGGGAATTCCTTACTCCCTTCCCCTCATCATCAGTTACTTAAGGTGTAGTAACAAGTTCTCTCTCTCTCTCTCTCTCCAGATCTATGCATGCGCACATACAAGGAAGAGCCATTTTGTTCACCATGGAAAAGAAGCCACCTCTGAAGTATAATGCAGCAGCTTTTAAACATCACACAGCAACATTTCACATCCTAACACTTTGTATTTACATAATGTTTTATATTTTCAAAGCACTTTACAAACACTAATTAAATGATCCTCTAAATAAATATCCCACGGCTGCCAGTGCTTTAACTACCATGACATCAAACTTTGTCCAGGTCTACACAATAGAGGGCAAATCCTGGGCCTAATTAAGTCAACTGTAAAAGTCCCTTGACTTCAATACGGTCAGGATTTCCCCCACAGTGGCTGAAATGCTGGAACCATGAGTGCTTCACCCACACAGGAGCTCCCACTCTTGCTATCACCAGTGAAACTGAAAGCAACAGTGGGATATTTTAGGGTTAAAGAGTACAGTGTGGGGAAAGTCAGAGCATTTAAATGACTTGCTTAAAATCACACAGCACATCAGTGTCAGAGATCAGGAGTTCTGCCACTATTCTGGAGAAGTAGTCTGGCTCTTATCCCTGTGGTCAGTCCACTAGGGCAACATAACTGATTGAAACGAGGGAGGATGTATTAGAGCAGGGGTCTCAAACTCAAATGACCACGAGGGCCACATGAGGACTAGTGCATTGGCCCGAGGGCCGCATCACTGACTCCCCCCCCCTCGCTGCCCCTGGCCCCGCCCCCACTCCACCCCTTCCATGAGACACCGCCCTTGCCCCATCTCTTCTCCACCTCCTCCTCCTAGCGGTTTTAATAAAATATATACACTCAGTAAAGCCCCCCCACTGCACTGGCTGCACCACCACTCCACTCCTGCTCTGCCTCTTCCAGGGGTGGCAGGTTTGTAGAAATTTTGGTGGTGCCCAGAACCTGCCCCCCCAAACTCCGCCCCCACCTGCTTAAGGCTCTGGGAGGGAGTTTGGGTGCTGGGTGCAGGCTCTGGGCTGGGGCGGGGGTGGGGGTGCAGGCTCTGGGATGGAATTTGGGGATAGGAGGGGGTGCAGGGGTGAGGGCTGTGGGGCTGGGGATGAGGGGATTGGGGCATTGGAGAGGTTCGGGGCATTGGAGAGGCTCAGGACTAGGGCAGAAGGGCAGGGGAAGGGCAGCCTGCCCTGGCCTAGTGAAGGGGGGCACTAGGACCCTGCGGCAGCAGGTGATGCCGGAAGCTGGCAGAGCGGAGGTGAGCTGCAGGCTCCGGGCGGTGAGGGGGCAGCAAGTGAGCCCGGGAGACACTCAGGGGAGGTGCGTGGGGGCGGCAGGCGGGGCCGGGGGAGAGACCCGGCCCCAAACATTGGGGAGCAGCGAGCTGGGAGTTTAGCTGCCACATAAAATAACTCGGGGAGGCGGAGCGGGGGTGAGGGGAGTTTGGTGGCGACAGGAAGTAACTGGGGGGGGGGAGAGCACGGGGAGCTTGGCAGGCCGCAAGGAAGAGCTCCGCAGGCCGCCACATGTTTGAGACCCCTGTATTAGAGTAATTTGGTGAAGATGTTGGGATTATCACATCACAATTTTGGAGGACCAGAACTAGTCACAATCTTCGTTTTATTTCTCATCCTAAATGTACATGGCATTTCATTATTCATCAAAAGCAGATGTCATGCACAAAACATTTTAGGATTTCAATTTTTAATAATAAACTCTGAATGTTTAGCAAAGAGATGACCAATGAATAGCCATTATTTTCCCTGACATTCATGGAGAAATTCATGAACAATGTATTTCCATCATGGCACACTGGCACTTCTATTTTTACTAAGAAACAACTGCTTTGGTAATAAATAATTAATATTAAACATTTTCAGCAATTAAACTACATTTAAGTAGGGAGGCCAGATAGCAACCAGAACCAGGGATCAAGAACTCTGCTTCATTTTCTTAATAGAAATCCAGTACTAATAGAAGCTTCTAATCCAAGCCCAAGAGCTTTATGCTTCTTTCTGCCAACTTTAACACTACACAATATGCTGTAGAGAAAGGAGAGGAAGTGTCAACTTGTTTAAATGGTCCATTATGAAATGTAAACCATCTGTTTAAAAAAACATAACAAAACAAGCCATTCCCAACTAGAATTTGTTAGGAAGAAAAAGGGAAAAGCTCCAGGTCAGTGCATTGAACTAGAAGTCAGGAAACATGGGTTCTATAATCTGCTCTGCCATCTCACCTTGGGCAAATCTCTTAATCTTGCTGCCTCAGTTTACCCATCTGTAAAATAGGAATGATCACACTTATATACCTTTGCAAAGCACTGTGAGAACCGTGGATAAAAAACGATCCATTTAAATACTAGTTATTAATGAATTATCATCATATTGTTATTAATATCTCAGCACACCAGAACATAGTACTAATCAGACAGTGAATCTACAGTGGACAAGCTCCTCTTACAACACCATATCAGAGCAGCTCTTTAGTGAATTTCAAGAAGTAAACGGAAATTAGAAAATAGCATTTTTCTCACCAAAATTACTCCCCTCCCCCCAAAAAGTGTCTTTTGGTCCTCTAGGGTATACAATTTGGCTGAGGAATTTGATCACATAATTCTCACTGAAGCTAATGGGAGACATACAGATAAATCTCCAGGAAATCAGGCACTACTATTGGCCAGGAGAACCATAAAGGGAAACCAACTACAGAGTGTTTAACTAGATTAGTCGCGCCGTTCAAGTTGAATGAAACAAAGAGTAATATTGAATGAGATATTCAGACGTCTTCCTGTTTCAGTAATCTAAGGTTTTACTTGTAGCACAAAGGATCTTCTTTGCAATATGTGGGTTTTAACTTTCAAGAAGTGAGTAGTGATTTGGGGTACCTTGATTATTGGATGTCCCAACCTGAGAGTCTTTATGGAGGCCTGACTTTCAGAGAGCAGGGTACAGAACCTTCTGAAAATTGGGCACTTTTCAGGTGTCTCAAACTTGGCAACCAATAATCAAGGCACCCAAAATCACGAATTCCTTTTTGAAAATGTAGGCCATGGTTTTTACCTAGATAAAACTCCACCCCCCCCCCAAAATTTATAAATTCCCCATTTGTGGGTAAATGCTAAATACAAAACTTGCTAACATGTGGTTCTTACCTGTTTGTCAATAGAACTAAGGGTCTCATGCAGTTTTTTGTTTCTAAATGCAAGTTACGAAAGATAGAAAATAATAGAATTGTCACTTGGGAAGTCTATAAATCAGTCTTGTAAAATTTTCATGAAAAATTTTCAGCCCAGGCTTAAAGAATAAAATTTTCAAAAGCACCTGAGTGACTTAGGAACTTTAATCCCATTTTCTAAAGTTACAAGGCAAATAGGGCTAGATTTTCAAAGGCATTTTAGGTGCCTAAAAATGCAGATAGTGGGATTTTTAAAAGGGCCTAAGCAGGTTAGATGCCTAACATGGAAATCAGTGGAAATTAAATAAACTGCTTAGGCCCTTTTGAAAATCCCATTTGGCACCTGTCTGCATCTTTAGGTGCCCCAAAATAACTTTGAAAATCTGATCTATGTGAAAGTAAATGGGACTTAGGCTCCTAAGTGACTAGGTCACTTCTGAAAATTTAATGTAGGTTCCTAAGTCACTGAAGCACTTTTGAAAATTTTACCCAAAATCTTGTCTGCCATCTACTATGCTTTTACCATGATGAATGACAGAAATGGGGGAGAGAAGGGTAGAAGGGGGGAGTTGTTTTAATTGCTTGTCAAAAACCATTACTTGATGGGACCATATTACAGTTTTTAAGGCTGCTATATTTTTCACTGCTACAAGCTTTCTAGGTATAGCTAAGCCAATATATGTTATTGTTTACATTAAATTGTGAGCGAAAAGAAAAAAATCCTTTGGACTACTGATCACTTCCCCTCAGCTTCTCATTCAAACTCAGTCAAACATGCCAGGGAATCAGCAAACAGAGAGCTGTCTTTTTCCACTGGCTTCTGCTCAGTCTTAGACCTTGGCATGCTGTTAATTTTAAGCCTTATTGCCAGGAGCAGCAGCAACATTTTTCAGTTTTTTTTATTTCCAAGGTTACAAAAATGTGTGATGTCATATGAACTTCATGGATGTGAGGTACTATGTGACTATCCTACTGTTAATTTTCTAACAGTTAAAAAAACCCAACCCTCTCTCCAAGTCAGACTGCATTAACACGGAACTAATTTAATCTGCCAGATATGTCTAATGGGGTGTTTTCTTGACCTTTTCCAGGCCTACAGTTATGGTAGCATTCATATTCAATGTGGCTTTCGGTTACACATTCTGCAATGTGAATCACTACTTCTCCCGTTTGAGAACAAATGGGTGTGAAATCACTGGAAGAAGTGAATGAGCCGATGCTTTGGCACTGCAGCTGCTGAGTGAGGTGAAGTGTTTTGAACAGTGATTTCTCAGTAGTGGTAACAGCCTACTGTACACCAAGATGAGGGGTGATGGCCAAAGCCAAAGGGAACTTTGCTCAAAGAAACCCAATACTGGATCTATAAAGTTAGAAAAACAAAAGAATCTAAAATTGTGGGATGAAAAGTATCACCAGATAGTCCCTTTGCATTCAAAATTTAATAAACTGCTCCACTGGTGAGCACTGCGTAATGAGAAACAATTGATAAATTCATGAGTTAGTCAATGATACAGATGGATACACTGATGCGGACATAATAAAGCTAAACAGACGCACTAAAGAGAGAGAATGGTAAAACAAGCAAGTCTTAGATAACGAGATAGGAAACTGATATCAGTAGAGTTAGATAAGCACAAATGCATAAAACCAGGTTTATAGAATTTATACTGTAGCTAAATCTATTTGATGAAAGGAAGATTTTTGATTTATTTTGAACCTATATTTATTCTTATCTTGTTGACAGGAACAAGAGATCCTATGGAAGGCTTAAATAAAACTGCCAAAAAAATCAGGATCCTGTAGTGATAATAAAACTTTCAAAGATTAAAAAAATAGATGTTATACAGTTTTTAGTCTTAGGCTCTTGTAAAATATACTTATGCTTTGTGTTAGTCCATCAAATTGAGAGGCATATGCTATCCTTGATCTTTGTACAGAACTCCCGTTGAGATGAATGTGAGTTCTGTGTGTAGAAAGAGGGTAGAATAGGCCCTTAGTTAATAAAAAGCAAGCAGGCTGCTAGAAGAAAAAACATATTTCCCTACAATAGTGTTGAAATTTATTGAGCCATTTCAAACAACTTCCCTTTTAGATTAAGAGAGGAGTATCTGTGCATGGCAATGAGCATGTTCCCTTGTTTGTGTTTTGTTTTGTTGCACAGCATAGCCAAAAATTTCAAAAGTAAATAGTGATGGTCAGTGCCCAACCTGACACACTGTAAAGAGATATTCAGAAAGGGCGGAGCACATGCTATCTGAAAATCAGGCCCTTCAAGTTGGGCACTCACATTCACTAGCCAGTTCTGAAATTCTTGGCCATTATATCAGTGAACATATTAGTGATCTCTTGGCAAATCTGTCCTCACACTATTCTGTAAATCCCAAATTCAGTTTAGTGGGTCTGTCACCTCAAGGCAGTAGACATGATATTTCTGATGGTGACTTAGTTCAGCATAACTATTGGACAGCCTGTTTGAAAACTCTGCCCCCTGCCCACTTCCAGCTGGAAAATCTACAGGACTTACTGCATCCTGCCTTGTAGCTGAAACCAGGAGGAAGGAGGAATCCTTGCTGAGCAGCTGCTGCTAGGGTTCGTTGATCTGGAGGGAACACTGGAATCATCAATGGAGGCAGCTGACCTTGAACCTGCTGAACAGAAGGAGGAAAATCAAACCTGGAAAATCTTCTGGAGAACATGCCTGTGTAGTTGCTTATTTATTTTTTTTAGCCAGGTCAGAGTAGAATATTCTCCTGTGTTGTGAGGGGTTCCAACAGCATCAACAGTTCAGCCATGTGTTAATTACCATATACCCCAGCACTTCATATTAATTACATAAATTAAGGAATACTTGTATTTCATTGCACCTTAACAACCACGTCTGCAGTTTTATCTATCTTCTCCATGTGACAGCAAGATATTCCCCACCACAATGCTGCCAAATCACAATTATATACATAGAACCTTTCATCCCAAATGATTCTAAACACTTTGCAAATATTAGACGTGTATGTATGTGTTGGAATACATGTGTGCATGTACACACACACACACATACATGCATGCACAGACACAGACATGTTCTCGGAGATGGCCACAAAACACAGTTGAAACACTTTGCTCACAAGTGAAATGCAGCCACGTCTGGAGTGTCAGCTGTTTCATGTTGCACGGAAACACTACACAAAAGTGTAGGGCAGGAAATGAAGACTATTACATTGCAAGTGAAACTGAAGGGGACTTTAGGCAGGCAGAAAGTTGTCATCCAAATTGGAAATTGGCCATAACACAACAGCTAACACTACTACTTTTGCAAAGTTTTATGCATGTTTTTGATTACTACAAATGGTCAGGACATTGTTTTTCCATCTCACATAGAAGAAGAGCAAATCGTTTGGTAACTTAAGTCATCAGCAGAATAACTGGTTTTAACAAAAAAACTATACTAATAAATGAAACTTTGCCTTTCAGGAGATCAATCAGTAAAGGGAAGGAAACCCTTATAAGAGAGGTCATCAAAATTGACCACAGAATTGTGGAGCAGAGGCATAAGAGATGTAGATAGACTGTCATAGATTAACATTTGGTTCATGGTGTGATATATGCAGCCAGAGGCGACACCTGGGGTGGGGCACACAGGGTCATGTGCTCCCCCCCAGATTTCCTGCTTGGCTTGTACTGAGCATGCTCAGTAATATCTGCTGAAGCCGCTGCCCTCACTCTGGTCCCTGTCCCCCTCCCCCACTGTCGGCAGGTATGGGTCCTCTCTGTATGCAGCATTAAGAATGGTGGTAACTCTGTGGGTGGTTATTGCACCTTTACAGCCTGGGACATCCTGTAAGACGAAGCTCACAAGACGTATTGGTTAGAAATTGCTGCAGTTGGAGACTGAACTCAAGGCTGAAGCTATGCTAGATGTAGTGCCAATTACTGTGTTAACTTGATTCACTTTGGCTGTTACTTTATTCTTCTTGTTGCTATTCTGATCTAGTTAGTTAACAAGGCATATTTGGATTTTGGGAGACATAAAATATAAAATGCTATTTCTTCCTCCTTACATTCAACCAGTCTGGAATTGTCCCATTTCTGCCTTGATATATATATATATTTTAAGACAAAGTAACTGTATTCTTTTAGAACAAAAATGAACAGCCGTGTGGAATTTTTGCATAGTACTCTTCTTCGGCAAGAAGCCATGGAACTTTTTTTTAAATGGTTTCCAGGGATGAAAGTGACTTTGCCAAGCAAAGAAGCTTCAAAACAGGACTCAAAAACACTAATAGAAAGACAGATGGTTCTACTAAGAGCTTTGCTGCCAAAAAAAAAAAATGTTTAAAAAAAAAAAGGCGAAAAAATGGAGTGATGTTATTGAAGCTGACTGCAAAGTTCTCTGATGACTGCAAATACTCTTGTCCCATTGCAAGTGTTAACTCTGCCTCCAGGGCTAATATAACCAAAGCACCACACACACACACAAAATTGTCATTGCCAAGCCCACAACGTAGCACAAGTCTGCACTTGATTCCAAATGACTGCCTGATACGCTAGCAAAACATTGCAGTAAAAAATCCTCCCATTTAGGAAAACGTCTACCAGGAAAATGCCCTTTTTTCTCAAAACTGGCTGTCACATTTTCTTTTTCAAATTCTCCCTCCAAATTACACCCTGTAAGGGGGCCATAGGACCCTTTGACTTTAAATGACACAAACACAGTTGTATAAAGGAGGTAAGAACTGGGGAGAGGTGAGGACGGTTTGCATGGATACAGGAATAACCCAGTCAAAACAATGTAATTTCCATTCCAAACTGGAATATATGTAGCACCACTCTAATACTTGCATTTATTTCCTCCCAAAAATAAGGGCAAATGTTATTTCATTTTAATCAGATTACTTGATACAATATAAAATGCATATATTATGACTGACCCTTCCTATGTCTCATTTAACTACTGCATTTTAACTTTTATACAACGTATGTTTATTGTTACCTACTGTTGCTAGGATACAACTTTTTGAAGTGGTAGATAATTCAGATCCTCTCTTTTCAGTTTTTCTCCTGAAGGTTTTCTTTTTTTTTTTTTTAAGCTAATGCCTTGTTATTCACATTTGCCTAATAACAACTTGTCAGATGGTTACTGTTCTTTCAAAAAAAAAAAAAAAAAACCTTCTTGATACTAGATTTACAGTTTGAATGCAACTGACCCCAAATCAGGGCTAGTTTCAGACCTTGCCTTTTGTTCTACTAATGTATAAAGATAATGAAAGTAAATACACATGTTTATATGTACATACTTTTATACAAGTCTATACACTTGATAGTATCCCTCTCTCTCTCCACCATTCATAGGTGACTTCTTAGGTGTAAATTCCTCAGAGTAGGGACTACAGGTTAAACCCTGACCCACTGAAGTCAATGGCAAAACTCCCATTGATTTCAATGAGCCAGAATTTCATCCTGATTCTTCATATGCATTTTTTACAGCACCTATCACAATGCAGTTCCAATCCTGTGTGGGACCTCTGGATGTTGCTGCAATATAAATATCATCACATGACTTCTCAATTTATCAAATGGCTCAGCAATCTACCTTATAACAGTACACCACTTTTCAGGTATCCAGAACTACTATCCTATTATATGATAGATTGCAAAGCCATGTGATAAACTGCAATTATGCATCTTTTACTGACTCATCTTCACCCTGCCCACTTACTTGTCTGCCCCAAGACTCATTCTAACATTCCAAAACACTAAGTAACTGTAACTAGACACACAAAAATAACCCAATAAAAAAACCTCAGCAACCTGCTAGAGAAAGGGTTCTTTCCTCTGCCCCCCCCACCTCCTGCCAATGTAGAATTGCTCCATCAAAACAAACCCGATACATGTAATGTCACGCAACTAGAAATGGGTATTTTTAAAACTTTGGAAAGAAGATTCCTAGCTTTTCAGTATGAGTCATGGTACTTGCTTCCTACCCTGGAAAGCCCTGAGATACTGGATTGAAGTCATGCCATTATAATGCAGAGAAAAGCTATTTTTTGTGTGTGCCATTTTTAGAGGTGCTTAATGTATATTAGTTTTATTTCTTCTCTCCTTCTGAGCCATGTCCCACTGGACTAGTGGTAAAGAAAGAACCTATGATACAACAAATAATCCCAATACAATTTTAAAACGCACTCTAAAACATTCCTAAAATACCTTTATTGTAACATATCTGGAATATATAGAATATTTGTTGGTGTATGCATGGTATGAAGGTTTTCTTAGTGCTCAGTTAGCATGAACTACTTAATTTACCCTTAGATTCAGTGCTTGTGTATAACACAGTTATTAGAGTGAAGAGAATATCGGTCATTTTAAAATCAGGTAGGCTGTTCAGAATATCTGAAGCATCCCCTTCTCCGCCCCCTCACCTCTAAATACCCTTCTTTTCAAGGTTTGTTTCATTATGAAAAGTTTGTATTTTTATGCAACGTTTCAGTATTTGCAATTCCTATTACAGAGGGGACACACAATGAGAAAAAAAAGTCAAAATAAATAAATGAAATAACCTAAGGGGGAAAAACCACCTCATGTAATATAATTTATTAATTTATTTTCGAAGTTTGAAGTTCTTTAATTCCATTAAAAGGCCCCCTACATCCCAAAATAAAATAAAGTAAAATAAAATAAATAATTATTTTTCTTTGTCCCAATACCCTTCTCCCCTCAATGGAACTTAATATGGTTATCAAAGGATATGAAATACTTGGAATCTTATTGATGAGAAAATATGGGAATACTGAACTATAATATAAGCAAGTCACTATACAAGAACATAAATATTTTCATTCATGCACCTCAGACTGGTAATTTTGGAAGGAAGTTCCATGTTTATGATGAAAGGAGAACACATGCTGCTCAAAAGTTCGGATTATTAGAAGTAGCCCCTGAGGAGATGGATTGTAGTCAGAGTGTAGGAGAGGCAGGAAGGGTTATCACATGGGTGTGCAACTTATGACACAGACACTACACGACCATCTATATATTATTATTAGTTGTATTAAAATTGTTCCTAGCGCCCAAACCAAGATCAGGACCCAATTGTATTAGGAACTGTAACTACACAAGGTAAGAACCCTGAAGAGTTTATAATTTAAATACACAAGATACAATAAGAGTGAAAGAAAATATTATTATTCCTACTTTACAGATGGGGAATTGAGGCACAAAGAGACGTAGGGCCAGATTTTTTAAAGGTATTTACATGAGTAACGGAATTTTCAAAATCCTACTAGGTTCCTATCTGCACCTTTAAGCACCTAAATACCTTTAAATATCTGGCCCTTAGTGATTTGCCCAAGTTTGCACCAGAAGTCTGTTGCAGAGCTGGGAACTGAACTCAGATCTCAAGATTTAGTCCAGTATCTTAATCACAAAACCATATACTTCCTGTCTCTCACATATATAGGATATAAATTCATCTATAGATGTGTACATGAACATACTGGGCACAATTAAAAACTCAGCATTTATTCTTTCCTATAGTAATTGTGATACTTTGGTCTCTTCTACCTTAGTTGAGGAAAATACCTTGATTATCGCAGTTACCTGGAGCAATAAATAGTTACTAGCTACTGTTGTGTCTTATATACATTTTTGATTGCAAGCTCTTCAAGGCACGGATCGTGTCTCTTTTTATGTACTATGAAATGCCTTGCACGCTTTGGGTCACTATATAAATAATTACACACAGAAGCTACATAAAAGAACGTTAAGACAGAAAATTTAAGCACTCAGATGTTAGGAAATACCAGAATTAAGGTTGCCTGTGCAACCTTAATTTGGCCCCCTTGTGGATGTGCGTTATGACACAGTATTTAATTACATGACCACATACTATTTTTTCCCACAGGACACTTGCCTCATTTAGCCAGCTCATAATATTTCTCAAGTAATCTATGACCATAGTTCTTTTCTATAAATCTAGATACAGATATGTAGCGTCTGGTATTATTATTTATTTATTTTCATTCTTATATACTTACGCTAATTTCATTCTCACAATTGTCTGTTACTGACACAGACTTTTCTTACTTCCAGGGTTTATATTTTATTACATTTCTGGCACTTATACACCTCTACTTTGATATAACGCTGTCCTCGGGAGCCAAAAAATCTTACCGCGTTATAGGTGAAACCGCGTTATATTGAACTTGCTTTGATCTGCCGGAGTGCGCAGCCCCGCCCTCCTGGAGCACTGCTTTACCGCGTTATATCCGAATTCGTGTTATATCGCGTTGTGTTATATCAATGTAGCAGCGTATACTTTACATTTTGGGTTTGATTGCTAGTCCAACTCTCATTAAGTAGTACCTTACTTGGCAAATGGTCCCAGTGATTTCATTAGTATTACTTGTGAAGAAAGTATTACTCAATATGAGTAAGGATGGCAGATTTGGGTCTTGAAGCGGGACTTCAGCCTTTACAGATAGATAAAACTCTGAACAGTAGTTCACTACTGTAGTCTCTCACAAGCTGTTACTCAGAGAAATACCATTCTCGAGGCCTACAAATATCTTTCTTTAAATTATTTCTTATTTTATTATGTCCTTTTTTTATACAGAAGTGTGGCTAACTTGCTTTTTTCATGTGACGTAGCCATCAAACTGTCTCAATGAAATCCAAATATTACTTTCCAGAGTACTGGATACACTTGAATTGCCCCTTTAACTTCAGATTGTGTACAGAACCATTTCAAGAGTTAAACATACTTCTAACTTAATATGAAAACTGAACATTGTCATAAAGATGACATAAATAGTAGGTTTGTTTTCAGGAGCTAAGTATTTAATTGTATTAAGACACAGTGCTCTAAAACCACTTATTACAGGTGAACAATTTACTACTTTGAATAGTCCCGTTGGCCTATGGGAGTATTCATGGTAGAAAGCACTCCACCTGGTATTTGAATGATTGGTCCTTTAAACAGGAAATATATTGGCCATTCTCCCGTCCCCATATCTATTTTAAGCAGAAATAAAAATGCATTTCTTCTTCCAACTACAATCGGTAGTCTTCCCTTACAATTTGGCAATACCTCTAAAATAAGAGAGTGAAATGTTTTTCTCTTGACCTGACCTAACATCATTGCCCACCACCCTCAAATCCACACTTGGAAGGGAATCTCCGTATGTGAAAAGCAGACTCTGCTACCTCTGCAGTATCACCCTCACGCTCTTATGGATCCTGAGGAGGCCTCTCCATGGGGTCTGGGCAGGGCCGGCTCCAGGCACCAGCCCACCAAGCATGTGCTTGGGGCGGCACCTGGAGGGGGGCGGCTCGGCGCGGCGCTCTGGCCGCTGGGGAGAGCGGAACCGCGGCGGGCTTACCGCCCTCCCCCCGGCACTCTGGCCGCTGGGAAGAGCAGAGCCCCGGCCGGGCTCGCCGCCCTCCCCCGGCGCTCCGGCCAGTCGGGGAGAGCGGAGCCGCGGCTGGGCTCTCCGCCCTCTTCCCGGTGCTCTGGCCGCCGGGGAGAGTGGAGCCCCGGCCGGACTCGCCACCCTCCCCCCGGCGCTCCGGCCGGTCAGGGAGAGCGGGCCCGCAGCCGGGCTTGGTGCCCTCCCCTGCTGTGCTCCCCTGCCTGGGGCAGCAAAAAAGCCAGAGCCGGCCCTGGGTCTGGGTTCCATGCAGGTGTGGAGAATACAAACTATGGAGAAGAGACAGAGGGCTGTGCTGATGTGTACCTTGCTGGGATGGGCAACACATGGATTTCATGCCTCCCTCCCCCGATCTCTGGAGTTCTGCAAACGTTGTGAATGAGCACCCACTGCCTTTTCCACATAGAGGCATTCCCCAGCCCCTAGGCAGGATGTTGTGGTGGATCTCTGTGAGAGGATCTTGATGTGAGACATCTTCTTCCAGATCTTCCGAGAGTTCTTCTGCAGGGAATGATGTGCGCCCTAAGTAATATTCTTTCCCTTGTGGCATTAGAGACTTATTTAAATACATGCCAGCACTTATTAAAATTCATCCTCCCAAAATATCAGTAGAGTCATTCAATGCTAAAACCTCACTGTTCACAATTGCTTCCTAGTAATGCTACCGTTCATAGGAAAATATGTTCTTATGTTGCCAGCCTATAAAGACAAATAAATAAGGCCATTTAGGGAGAAAAAATAAACACACCTCTGTAACTCCTCCAGAATACGAGAGCTTTTTAGAGCGATAATGTGGAAAAAATTATTAGCTTGCTGAAAAATGGGAACTATCCCCAACAGGCAATAGCTTGAACGTATATGCCCTGGCACATAGAAAACATGGCAAACAAACCTTCAGAAAGGCAGTGCAAAATGGGTAATGTCTCAAATATTTACATAAACGCTGGCCAGTTAAAAAAAGTGAACTGGATCAACTCTAGAAGCCCTAGAGCTCTGCACAGTCCTGGGGAAGATTCTTGTTTTGTTCCTCGTGTCCATTTCAGCAAGGATTTTGAGCGCTATAAAAGTGAGCACATACTCAGCCCCTTAACTGGGAGGTGGGGTGGGGGACGTGCCTTGCATTGCTTAACGGCAGCCCCTCTAGCCAGCTACGTAGCAGTGACATGCTCCAAAAGGAGGCGCTGACCCATAACCCATTTTGAAGGATAAGATGGAGTGGTATAAACACGTAGAGTGAGGCTGGGAAGAATGGAATATGACAAGGACACATAGGACCACCACGAACAGCTCATTGTTTCCTTGAAGGATTCAAGATGAAAGGAAATTTAGCATACAAGGAACTTTTCTTGGCTGTTCCAAAGGAACAGCTGAGGAAGGGTGAATTTATTTATGTTGGTTTATATCAGCGATTTTCAAACAGGGGTCCGGGGGCCCCTGGGGGGGCCGCAAGCAGATTTCAGGGGGTCCGTCAAGCAGGGTCAGCATCAGACTCACTGGGACCCAGGACAGAAAGCCAAAGCCCCACTGCATGGGGCTGAAGCTCAAGGTCCTAAGCCCCGTTACCTGGGGCTGAAGCCGAAGCCTGAGCAGCTTAGCTTCATGGGGCTCCCTGTGGCATGGGACCCCAAGATATTGCCCTGTTTGCTACCCCCTAATGCCGACCCTGGCTTTTATATGCAGAAAATCAGCTGTTGTGATACAGGTGGGCTGTGGAGTTTTTATAGCGTGCTGGAGGGGTGGGGGCGGGGGCTCAGAAAGAAAAAGTTGAGAACCTCTGGTATAGAACATTAAAAAAAATAGTGTGGAGCCTCTTCTCTCACATTTGATGTGGTAAATGGAAAATATGCAGAAGCAGGGAAAACTGTAACACAACTTTATCTCATTTGGGATGATCTATGGCAAGCCATTCACATAACATGACAGTTATCTACAAAGACAATTCTGCCACAGGAGCATCTCAACACTTCCCCACCCAGGAAAAAAAATATCCAAAAGGAAAGAAAAATAAATTGGCCTATATTCCAATATGCAGCTGGTTTTGAATCAATGGTTTAGATCTTTCACATGAGGCGTTCATGCAGGATTAGTAGTTGCACATTGTCTGGACCCCATTCTAGTGGGTGAGATTCCCAAGGAGGAACAGAACTTTCAGGAAGGGCTTCTATAGTCAGATGATAGCCTGGTAGCTATGGCAGAGGACTAAAGTGTACATTCAAAAGAGCCCTTGCTAGTTAAAGGAGACACAGCTCAGGCGTAAGGCTCTTTCTTTCATGTAGGGGAAAGGGATCCATCATTTGGTTGACTGAGCCATTTGGTGAATGGGGGATTGGGCAGGGACAAAATAGGCTCTTTGCAATACCATGTCCAGTGTTTGGTCCAAAATGACTCATTTCATTGAGCTTAAATTTCAAATGAATACTGCTTTTCCCAAGCTATATTTCAATGTTTTCAAGTGGTAGCATGCTCCAGAGCGCCCTAGAGCTGTGCTTATGTTACAGTACAGTAATTCCTCACTTAAAGTCGTCCCGGTTAATGTTGTTTCGTTGTTACGTCGCTGATCAATTAGGGAACATGCTCGTTTAAAGTTGCGCAATGCTCCCTTATAAGGTCATTTGGCAGCTGCCTGCTTTGTCCACTGCTTGCAGAACGAGCAGCCCTTTGCAGCTAGTTGGTGAGGGGCTTGGAACCAGAGGGGACCAGCAGCCCCCCATCAGCTTCCCGCTCCCCTAGGTTCCCTGTGCTGCAGCTGCCCAGCAGGCTAGCAATTGCCAGCAGTTCAGCTGTCCCTCCCACTGCTGTATACTGGTCCTGCCCTCTGCCTTGGAGCTGCTCCCGGGAGCCTCCTGCTTGCTGTGCGGAGGGGGAAGAGAGAAGCTAATGTCAGGGTGTCCCCCTCCCCCTGCTCCTGCCACCCGCTTATCCCATTTCCATAGAGCAGGGAGGAGACATGACAGGGCCCAGGACAGAGGGAGCTTGCAAGCAGCAGCTGCTGTCTCAACTTGCTGATCTAAAAAGGCAATGTTCTTAGAGAGGGGTCAGCGTACTTAAAGGGGCAATGCGCATCTCTCTCTCTCTTGCACACACTGGGTGTATGTCTTTGTCTGCCATGCTGTCTCCCCTCCCTCCATTCGTGCTGCCTTGTAGAGTGTGAGGCTACATTAACAACAATGTGTTAACCCTTGAGGGCTCAGCCGAGTGCTAGTTCATCATTTAGCAGTAAGGCATTCCCTGGGAATAATCCCTCCCTCTTCCACCCTCTGACTCAGGGCCGGCTCCAGGCACCAGCTTGGCAAGCTGGTACTTGGGGCGGCCACTCCGGAGAGGGGCGGCAGGTCCAGCTTTTCGGCGGCAATTCGGCGGACGGTCCCTCACTCCCGCTCGGAGCAAAGGACCTTCTGCCGAATTGCCGCCGCAGATCGCAATCGCGATCACGGATATATATATATTTTTTTGTGGCTGCCTGGGGCGGCCAAAACCTTGGAGCCGGCCCTGCTCTGACTCCACCACCTCAACCAAGCTTCACAATCATCATTGCTGTGTACAGTATTAAATTGTTTGTTTAAAACTTATACTGTGTATACATATATATAATATAGTCTTTTGTCTTGTGAAAAAAATTTCCATGGAACCTAGCCCCCCTGCCCACCCCAATTTACATTAATTCTTATGAGGAAACTGGATTCGCTTAACATCGTTTCGCTTAAAGTCGCATTTTTCAGGAACATAACTACAACGTTAAGCGAGGAGTTACTGTATCTGTCTCAGAAGTACAGCTGAGGATCATCACTTGTACGGTTGCCACAGACTTGTGAATATTCTATTATTTAACACTGTGTATCCCTCTCTTTATGTACACAATGATAACAGCAACTTGCTCACAAATGTAGTCATAATACAACAAGAGTTAATGTGTAATGTCACTCCCTCAGAATTGGAAAATATATGATCTTTCATTAATAACTGATGATGTCTCACAGCACAGGATGGAGCTTTACACAGTTTCCAGATGCTTGTTTAATGTTCTTCCTGATAAGCTCTGGACCTATGTTGAGCGCTCTAGCAGTAAGCCACTCAATGAACCATTTGTCAGTGAAAAGAAAACAGGTGTGAGATTTCCTGATGTGTTAGAAAGGACATCATGTAGGATAATTTCTTAAGCTGCAAATGTGGACTATTTTCTATGATTGGCTGATCTATTAAATACTGTTTCAATTATTACAATGATAAAGAAGTGGGTGGAGGGGTTGTAAATGCCTTACAGAATCATTGGCAACATACAGTAAATTTTCCTCTCTCTTGTTCATACTAGTCTCTTAGAAGTTTTATATGTATTCTTTTTCCCCTTTTGTTTTTGTCACTTTGCATCTACAAACACTGAAAGCCCCCTGTGTTTTAAATAAAGCTGAAACTGACATGGCCTCTTTGATTTTAAAATAATTTCTTCAGCCTATATAACACTTACGTATTACCAGATTGTATCTATTTGTACAAAAATATTATGGTTTGATGTCAGAACAGCTATGGGAACAGGGTTTGTTAAGGTAACTGCTGCCACATAAGCAGTGGGAGGAGCACATATAATTGCTTTTGTAGGATCTGTGATAAATGGTAAGTAGTTTTTTGGTTTTTTTTTAATTTTCAGTGATAGAGCGATAGGTATAAAAACAGAGCTATTTAGACTTTCTTGGATTTTTCTTATCACAATATAACCACTTTAATATGTCCAGGGTTAGAGCCTGACATCCTTCACGTTAGTGATTTATGGGTACATGCAAATCAAGTATGGGATCAATCATGGCTGGCCCAGCAGTGCGGAGGCCAACAGGAGCTCCTGAAGGTATTGTGCAGTGTGTTATTGGCATGTGGCTGACAAGCTTTGCTAGATACTCCTGGGGAAATTCTGTGCCAAAAAATTAAAAATTCTGCGCACGTTTCAGAATTCTGCATATTTTATTTGTCAAAATAACGCAATATAATCACACCAGTTTCAACTATTTTGGTAATTGATTTCAAAATACCTGTCAGCAAGTATGTCTGTAACAATATAGACAACAAAAACATATCCCCAAGAGTTAAAGAAACCCCTACAACAACACAATCCCTGTTCCTGTTATGTCCCCACACTCTCTACACCCCCAGAGCCCAGCGATGGGGTACACCCCCCCCGGCCCAGACATCCACAGCACCAACCCCCAGAGCCCAGCTGTGGGGCACCCCCCCCCAGCCCAGACACTCACACCCCCTACCCCCAGAGCCCAGCTGTGAAGTGCCACCTGCCCAGACACCTGCACTCCCTATTCCCAGAACTCAACCATGGGCTGCCCCCCAGCCCAGAAACCTGCAACCCCTACCCCCAGAACCCAGCTGTGGGGCACCCTTCAGCTCTGACACCCCCTCACCTCCCAGCCCAGACACCTGCACCCCTTACCCCCAGAGCCCAGATGCAGGGTGCCCCCCAGCCCAGACACATGCACCCCCTACCGTCCAGAGCCCAGGCATCCAGAGAGAGAAACAGCCTGATGCTGGGTCCTGGGTTTATATGGAGTTTCCCGTATGCTACCTCCTTCCTTCAGGACATGCTGGGAACCACAGCTGCCTGGAACCCTCCAGCTCCCCTTCCTTTCCTTTCCTCCCCTCCCCTCCCCCATCCCCCCTGGGGCAGTGTCCTGTATTTGCCAACTGGAAAGCTAGGCTCTTCTGGGTCCAGTGGCCCCTAGTGGTGGCCAGCAGCTCTGCAGCACCAATTCTGCAGGGAGGAATGAAATTCTGCACAGAACATTAATTCTGCACAAATTCTGCATTGCGCAGTGGAGCAGAATTCCACCAGGAGTAGCTAGCCAAGAGAGGTAACTCAGCCCTGCTTCCTCTTCAGCCCTTTTGAAGTGGCTTTGGATTCAGGTTAGCACAAGGACTGCAGCTATGACTGGTGCTTATGAAAAGGATGCAAAAAAGTGAAGCTCCTTCCTTGTGGATGCTTACAAGAGCTGGCTATAAACATAACCTGGATGACATTTTCACTTTGTCAGTGTATGCTCAGTAATATATTGTGTTCGTACTAATTAAGGGCTCAGTCCCATAAAGATTTATGCATATGCAATTTAAGCACATAAAACAGATCTATTAACTTCAATGAGTCTACTCATGGACTTAAACCTAGGCATGTGCTTAGCTATTTGCAGGATTGGGGAATAAAACTGTATTTAGTGTCATAGAATTCTACTGCTTTCCTTAATATATTTACAGTGATCAACTAAGCAAAAATCATAGCATTTTACATGAGAGAGAAAGCTGCAGAAAGGGTCACTATCATCAACCAGGACAAAGAAGAGTGGTGGAAAAAACACAAAATATATATTTTGGTTATTTCTGTGAAGTCAGACAGAGACTTCTATATTAAAAGTAAAAGATTATGGGTTTTTTTCCCTGATGCTATTTTTTCCATATTTACATATTAAGCTGAATTTATTAAACCACTCAGTAAATAATAATTTTGATGAAGTTATTGCATAAAATGTACCTGGTCAGCTGTTACAAATATGTCTGTGTTCTCCCTGCCCCCCTCCCCCACAAACAGGAGGAGCTGTGTCAATAGGGAAGACATTGGATTTTAGAATTTCTATAGAAGAAGAGTGCCAGGGTGTCAGGGGTTGATGCAGTAGTAAAATCCGGAGTTGAATCCAAAATTCACGAATATACCAATGTCTATGGATAGATCATGAGACAATGATCTGCCTTGAGTACTCAGCTGTTCATGAGGCAGCTCAGGAGGAAGACTGTGGCTCAGAGAGTTACAGTCTCCCTCCTCCTGGTTCACCCACTGCTCTGAGAAAGGAGAAAATTGGAATGCAAATGGGAGTTAAATGCAAAGTAGTGCATGGGAGCTGAGGGGGTGGAACCAAGGTTCCGTTCAGTCCCCGTGTAATTCTGCCGCCTCCTGCTCACCTGGTGGAAGCAGCAGAGATTTTTTTCATTTCGGTGCTGCTACCTAACTTACACCCATATACCCTTTCTCCCTTTTATGCCCCCATCTCGCAGTTCTATTCAGGCCACAGTTTGGCCTTACAATTGAAATCCTAACCCTTCTTAACACGTATCACTGCTGACATGCTGATCATCATTTTAGAGCTTTTAGATTCTATAAGTAATTCTGATAGATATACATTTTAATTTAATCAAATAATTTGAAATATTTCTTCTCCCATAGCACTTGATATTTAAAAACCTGTCTACAAAGCCTGGTTCACAGACGCAGACCATTAAAACTTTGTCTTACAAACTATTATTTCTTTTTTGTATGCCAATACCTTTAATATAATTTCAAATATTGTTATTTTAGTGGACGACTTATTCTTTCTGCATTTTTGAACAGTAATATTGCAATTTGATCTTTCAAATAAAATTCTAAGATTTCAAAATGTGTTTTTCTTTCAGCGTCTCTGACAAGTGGGGTATCATTAAGATAGGCATGTTTGTTTTAATTAATGAGTAGGCAGTGGGCAAGAATTAGAGGTTATTTAATATCATGTACTGGGCAGCAATTCAAAACCTGTACAGTATCTGAATGCTGTAATGGCATAAACAAACATAAATGTCTAATCAAAGTCACTCACTTGAAATTAAATCTATCTATCTATCTATCTATCTAGAGACAATATTTTGGTTAAGGACACAGAATAAAAGTTAATCTTACACTAAAAGTCTGTACTATGTCTTTAAATGGAAAGTTCATGGGGAATAGTTGATAAAATGGTGTACAGACAATCTAATATAGCTGTAAATAAACATTCTTTATAGGCTAATGAGAACTGGGTCTGCTCAGAAAATCTTAAATCTGTTGATTAAACCTTGCTCTAAATGCTCCCCCCTCCTTTATCATTAAATCACATACGTGTTCCCGTGTATGGTTAGTTTGCAATGACATCAGTTTCAGAGTTTTAGTTGTTACAGTTGCTTAATGTACTTCTTTCTAAAGATGACTTTATTATTATTATTATTATTTTACACTGAGTTTTAGTGCTTCTGTATGATCTTAAAAACCTTGCTCTTATATATGATGGACAAATGGCCAGGAAAATTAAGACCAAATGTTAGTGGAAATCTCTGTGGAAAACACATTTCTAGTGCTGGATAGCCTCTAATTACCGCCCGGGAAATGCACAATAAAACCTCTTTTCAATCTTTCAGCTGTTGAGGCTTGAGTCTGACTGTCCCCTCTGCCAGTGGGACTGTTCCTTAATAGAGTTTCGTTTCACCATTGACAATTCAATTTTAAAAGTAAAATAGAATGAAGTTGCAGAAGAAAGACTGCAAATATGTGTCAACTCTTCTACTCATGCCCTCATACTGATGTTTTCTCTGATATCATAAATCCTTTCACATGACGGTGCTTGTGAGAAGTTATATTTGGTGCCACATTTTTAAATGGCCTCTCTCTACCCAGCCGCTAATTCTGTGCCTACAATTTCCGATATCAAATAAATTGGAGGCACGATTAATAGCAGATGCAAGTGATAGGGTTTAGATATCTAACTACCTGACTTCTGAGCTCAGTTAGGTAGTTAGCCATCCAAATCCTATAATCTGTAGCTGCATTTAATTGAAGGAACAAAATTAGCAACTGTCCTTAAACATTTTGCCCGTTATTTTTGACCACCTCCTCCTCCTCTTTTAATATTGGCAGCATGAGGACAAACGACAGTAGAACAAAAGCACAAAGCAAAAGATTAAAAGTGTTTGTTTCCTTGGCACTTCTAAGTCTGGCCAGCAAATTGGAGAAGGAAATTATCTACCTAACAAGAGGGCCTATCATCATAAATCAATTTTTAATTTTACTGGTGGATTACGGTAATCAAATAAACATTTGCTGCTGCCTGCCTCCCTCACATACTTCTCTTTGAATTGGCTCAGTCCAGGATCTAGTTAAGTGTGGGAGTACATCCCACCTTACTCTCAGACAATATCTGATTGGTATGCAGAGGGGGAAAAACACAAGTGCATACACAAAATAAAATAAAATATGCTTATAATATATATGATACAGGATCACACAAGAGGGAAAAGACATAATGAAAATGAATAATCTTTGGGTATTTTCTTCCTGAACTGAAGTAGTTTTTGAATGTACAATCATTTTTCCAGTTTGCCTGCCTTTAAATATACACATACTCTACTTTTAGTTCAATTTCTAAGCCACTATAGGTATTAGAGAACAATTTACATGTGATTTGCATTTTTTTTTTGTGCCTGTGGTTTTGGTAAGTCTTCCAAACCTAATGACTGTTCCTTTGGCCAGCAACATAAATGCTGTAATCACACAATTATTGTGCAGGGAACAGTTTAATTCAGCATTTTGTTCTCAACCACAGAACAATTACTCAACAATTTTGGTTAACCATACTAGCTCGCTGCCTGGAGAGGAAGCAGAATATTCACAAGATCTAATGTCTTACATAAAGTCAGCCCCTAGATTATGATCTGTTACAACTTTCCAGCATCACTTAGCTGTTTGGTGTACTTCCACATACTCCCAGATAATGAAAATGTATTATTAGCAGCTTACTTTATTGGTTTATTCACTTGTGTCTGTTGAATGCTTTTAATTATGTATTTGCATACTAAGGAGAAAGATGGTTGTGTGTGTGTCTGGAAGAGGTGGGTATTTGAGCACTGTAAAAACTCTTCTGAAAATATTAAATAATGTTATACATCTATTCTAAGCATAAACTAAGGACATTCAGAATTTATACTAAAGCATGAGCTCTGTTTCTCTTAGGTAACAAAAAGGGCTATCTAAACAGCTGACTTTATCCATAATACTGAATGTACTGAAATATCTTTGGACATAAGGAACATCTTTGGAATTAAGACAAACTTTTAGCCTAAGATCAGAAGTTTCTCAGGGACCGGTGTCTGGTGTAACTCACACTGTTCGGCTCTGGTATTTATGGTCACTTATGCAAATGAGTGATTTCACTCATGTAAGGAACCCCAATGACATCTGTAGGACTTCTGACGTGTGGGAGTGTTTACAAGATTGGGCTTGATTTTTTGGGTAATGTAAGCAATAATATTTGTTGGTTTTCATCTTCATCCCATTGACATTAACAGCAGTACTATAATTTCACTTCAATTGCAACAGGACTAGGCCCATTATTTGTTAGTTTTTACTAAATTTTAGGGCCCATAGGGATCTTCTGCTCCAAATTTAAGTTTTAAAAGTATTTTACATGAATAAAATTGCATTTTTTCCAGTGAAAGCAATGTATTTATACTGAACTATTCCTGTGCAGAACTGTGAATCCAAACACCACTACTTTGGCAATATTGGTAAACTAGAAAGTGAAACGGATTATAAACAGTAAGTGAAGCTGACTCAGTTTAGTTTCATCATCCAAGGAGAAACAAGAAGAAAACAAACAGTAAAAATGGTGAAAAAATAAATCATTAAAAATAATAATTCTATTTGCAAACCTGTGTCAATTTTTAAGTAATGTTCAACTTAGAAGAGCGACTTCTAAATAATGGTTCTCTATTACTTCACAGATCTGCTCCCTGTATTGAGAGTCAGATCGACTGATTTAGAGACAAAGATTTACTGTTTTTACTCCTATTTGCTCTGCAGAACCAACACAGCTAAGAGTGTACTAGGCAGATTCTACGACTTCTTGCGTAGAAGAAGGATTGGTCAGTTGGAATGAAGTTCCATTTAGTTTCATCTGCATGACCCCATAACACTGCACAGACATCACTAACAATAATGAGATTGCACAGGTGTCACTGAGAACAGAATTTGGCCTTTACAACCTTTGTGTAAAAGCCTGGCTCCTCTGAAGTCAATAGGAGCTCATACCAGTGGTACTAGGATTTCACACTTTGTTTATATTTCTATTTACTGGTGCAGTGGCTCTCAAACTTTTGTACTGGTGATCCCTTTCACATAGCAAGCCTCTGAGTGCGACCCCCCCCCTTGTAAATTAAAAACACTTTTTAATATATTTAACACCACTATAAATGCTGGAGGCAAAGCTGGGTTTGGGTTGGAGGTTGACAGCTCGTGACCCCCCCATGTAATAATCTCGCGACCCCCCCGAGGGGTCCCGACCCCCAGTTTGAGAACCCCTGTACTAGTGCATGACAGAAACAACCCACTTTAATTCTAGGATCTCAAGTTGAGTTTGCAGGACTGGCAGTTTAAAGGAAACATCTTATTTGTAAATTGTGTCACTTAAGAAACAATAACATAGAGCTCCATGATGCCATATTCACTGTGTCAGTTTTCAGAGAAGACCCACACATTAGTAAATCTAAGGCATAAAGAGAAACAGAGATCCTTAAAAAATATAGCTGTATATTTAATACCAACAGTGCCACTTCAGAAAAAAAAAGAAAGAAGAAAGGAAAAATGAATGAAAATACATGGGAACTGAAATGGCCTCATCAACCTGTAAAGCTAGGGGTTGTACTTACCAAGGGCCCAATTCTCATTTGTGTAAAGTGTGTCTTAAATGGTGTCTAAATTACATGAAGTTCTATAACAAATCAATGTTTTTTAAATAGGCCCAGTTCTCATATACACTTAGGATCCCTGACTTGCTATAGACCTTTACGTAGTTTCCACCAATTTAAAGGTACCTTTATATTCTGGCTGTGGCTGTCTGAAGCTGATGAGGGATTTAGGATGTTAGAATAAATCCTAAGGCGATGACTTAATAGGCAGAGGGCAGGTGATGAGCTCAAAGGGGAGTGATAAAATACATTTACAATCTTCTAAATAATCACATCATAGATTATATTATATACTTAAATATGTATGTGACATGATGTTGACAGGTGCTGAGCACCCACACCTTCCACCGACTTCAAGGTCCATGATCTCTAGCTGTACGTAATCACTAGACAAATCATAACATCCCACTAAAAGCCAATACGTTTTCTCATCTATTCAACTGCCTTATTTTATTTTTTCTACACAGTAAAAACCGCAAAAAGAAAAAAAACCTGCCTATTTAAAACAGAAAAAAAGGAAGTAGAAAGTAGACAAATAGCGCCAAATCCTCAGCTGGCGTAAATCGAACATAGCTTCATTGATTTCAGTGGAGCTATGCCAGTTTACACCAGCTGAGGCTCTTTCTCTCCAGCTGCTTTTATATTGGAAATGAGTGTTTGGGATCTATGTAAATGTGGTCCCTGTGGCCAGGTAGTCTTCATAAAATAAGATGACCATGTTACGTCTGAAGTGTTGTGCTACACAAGTCCACAGCACACACAATTTGGCTTCAGGAGCTAAGTGGCACCAGCTAGGAGTTCTGCAAAGGATGACTGCATTAAACAATCTTGCAGTTACATTATAGACTCTTAATAATGTTTTTATATTCTTGGCACTCTTGGAAATGAAAGAATAGTAATAGTACATAACCACAAGTTTTGTGTGTGTGTTTATGGCTATTATTAATGAAAAGCAACTATATTACTTCAGCCAAATAATTTGGAATAAAACAATCAAGGGGCTCTTTGACACCTGAAATGGTATGATTTGCGACATAAATTGCTGACTTACTGAGTGACCTGGAAACCTGTAATGCATATGTGAGCAAATTAGTAATCACAAGTACTGTATGTCTAACATGGGGAAGGTAAATGAAAGACCATCTAAAACCTTTATGTACGACAGCTTTCCCTCAAATAAAAAAGGATTGATTAGCTACTGAAAATCAAAATATTTTTTCAAGAAGTTTATTCATTAGAGTGGGATCCATTTTAAACACATCAGGTCCCTTTAAGACTAAAAGTCAGTGCTGCATGCCCTGAGCCTGTTTATCAAGATGACTCATTCATTCATGGGAAGCATGGGTTGTATGGCTGGCTTATGGTAGCACTCCAAATTAGTACTTACACAATGGAGAGCTTATACAATTGCAGTAGTCCATATCCAGTAAAACTGCCTTAGTGCCTAGAATAATGGGCCTTGCTAAGTCTCTAACAGTTCAGTAAGAACCTCTAAACAGCTGCACACCACACATGACCTGTGCCATCTCTACAATGCCTATTAACCATGAAAGGAAGCTTTGGGAACTATTTCCTCTGCACCCTCATCATTGGACAGTATCAATCCCCTTGCTTTTTACAGAACAAGGGGATTCCCCCCCGCCTTTCTTATTCTTCTCCCCCCCTCCCCAAATCAGCCCTCCACTGATCATCCTTCACATTTTAGCCTCTGCCCTAGAATACTCTGGACAATAGTATTGGTTCCATCTGTGCTCTCCATTAAACCCTGGTAATCCTTCTAAGAACAGCTGGACATTCAGATTCCACACACAGAAACTCTTTCTGTGGAATCATTGAGCTACAATTACGCTGAGGCTGCGCTTATTTCCAGTTCCTGCCTGCAAATGTCTTTTGTAGGGTTCTCGAGGGCTGCAAAGTAGAATGCCCTGACATAACAAATGTAACAATACATTGAGACAGATCCAGTCTCAGATTATAATGCAACAGTTAGTCACCTCCAATCCCAAGCAGCACTTAGATTTTTTTTTAGACAAATGACAACTTTAATGACACGTTTCAAACTACCACCATGTCATTAAATAATCATGAAGTAGCAGCTACAGTTAATCAAATAGTTTCAATACATTTTGTTACACTGGAAACACTGCAACCTTTGCACTTTGCTTATAAGCTTTTTAAAAAGAGCTATGCACTAGGCGTTTGTCACTCTCATGGCCCAGAATAAATTCAAGGGAATGATCTGACAATGTTTATCAAAGTAGGAAGTGGCAAAGTGTGAGAGAAGGATCATTAATTCAAATGGACAGATTGGCCTGTCTGCATACCTGGCTGTTCCCAGGGGAACAGCCCATTTCCTTCTTTGCTCAACCTCTGGGGTGGTCCCCCAGAACATTTCCCCTGCTCCCCAGACAAGTATTCAGCAAAAATAATACACCCAATTTAAACTATTTCTGTTAGGAATCCATGATGATAGTTTAAAAAGAAGAATTAATGACCACTACAGATATCTTATGGAGTTCAAAGGGCATCTAATGTTTTAGTCTGTGTATATATACATATAAAAACACAGAGTACAGACACACACAGAGTGCCAAAACAGATACACATACATATCTGCATACTTACAAACATGTAACAAACCCCATATCTGATATGATTTCCATGTGAAAATTTAAAGCAGCATACAAACTGCATTTATCATGCACTGTTGACAATTTCACTTGCACATTAATCCATCTCTACTATTCCAAATCTCTGAGCAGCGTCAAAAAACAAACAATATTTTTTAAAACAGAATTTGATATGCCCTTTTCTTCCGAACTTTTGCCCCAAACTACAGTGATTCGAGCTGCAGGGCAGGCAGTATTCAGTCCTGGACCAGTGACAGTTATAAGGTTTGCTATTTGGAGACCCATGAGCACTAGAACTAAGAGGTTTTTTAATCAATAGAAATGGAACATTCATAACTTCCAATGTGACACACAACACCTGCTTATAGCCCTGAACCATCCCAAGACATTGAACTTCAATCGTAACCGTTATGGAAAGGCTAGTCTAGGCAGTTTTCACCAGTTGACTGGACTTGTGGTATTAAGGTAGCCTGGTTTTACAAGCAGAGGGACACAAAAAATACACAATTAAAAAAAACCCCACCACTTCTCCAAACCCTTTCTAAAGCAGATTTTCTGTAAAATATATGGCTTAAACCCGATACATCACAATATAAAGATTTTATTGGAATTAGTTTGTGATGCCTTGATTAACACACAAGTGACTGGGCTGTCCCAAACACGTCAATAAAACCTTTATATTGCCACGCACCTAGGGTTGGGTTGCCAGGTGTCCAGTTTTTGACCAGAATGCCCGGTCAAAAAGGGATCCTGGCAGCTCCAGTCATCACCACTGACTAGGCTGCTAAAAGTCTGGTGGGCGATGCAGCAAGGCTAAGACATGGCTCGGCGCGGCTCCTGGAAGTGGCCAGTATGTCTCACTCCTAGGCACAGGGGTGGCCACAGGGGCTCCGCACGCTGCCCCCACCCAAAGCGCCAGCTCTGCAGCTCCCATTGGACAGGAACTGCAGCCAATGGAGATGCAGGGGTGGCGGCTACAGGGGTGGGCAGTGCATAGAGTCCTCTGGTCACGCCTCCAACTAGGAGCCGGACATGCCGGCCGCTTCTGGGAGCCACCTTAGGTAAACGTCGCCCAGCTGTAGCCCGCACCTCCTCCTGCACCCTAACTCCCTCCCAGAGCCCACACCCCCTGCCCCAGTCCTGAGCCCCCTCCTGTACCCAAACTCCCTCTCAGAATCCACACCCTCTCCCACACGCCAACCCCTTGTCCCAGCCTTGAGCCCCCTTCTGCACCCCAAAGCCCTCTTCCCCGGCCCCACCCGACAGCCATACCCCCAGCAGGAGCCCACACCCCCTCCACAATCCAACCACCTGCCCCAGCCTTGAGTCCCCTCCTGCACTCTGAACCCCTTGGCCCACCCCAGAGCCCCCTGCTGTACCCCAAACCCTTCATCCCCGGCCCCACCCCAGAGCCCTCACCCCCAGCCAGAGCCCTCACCCACTCCCACACCCCAACTCCCTGCCGCAGCCTGGAGCCCCCTCCGACACCCTGAACCCCTCATTTCTGGCTCGACCATAGAGCCCACACCCCAAGCCAGAGCCCCACCCCCTCCTGCACCCCAACCCCCTGACTCAGCCTGGTGAAAGTGAGTGAGGGTGGGGGAAAGTGAGTGACCAAAGAAGCGGGGATGGAGTGAGCAGGGGTGGGGCCTTGTTGCAGGGGCGGGGCAGGGGGCAGGGCAAGTGTGTTTGGTTTTGTGCAATTAGAAAGTTGGCTACCCTACTCACACCAGTTGAGATTTACTTTCCCTTATAAACCAAAGCATTCAAATATCATGGTGGTGAGTCCTGATAAATGCTTCCAAGAAGGGGGTTACTCAAATACTTCATGTGTAGAGGACAAATTTTTGTCTGAACTGGAGGTGATTTGGCCAAGTTGTTTTTGCAATATGGGACTTAGAAATAAATAGATGTAATCATAATTTACAAATTCTTCTAATGCTCCTTTTTGCCACATCTTATCTCAAAAGTGGCTTGTCCTAGAAACTTCAAATGAGATTTATTTGAAAGATCTTGGCAAGCTCTAAGGCAGGGAAAGGCATGTTTGGAAATTTATTCACAGGTGTATTGGGAACGTCAGAATGGCCCACTGGGTTCCAGCGGACAACAGGGTGTGCCAAATGATTGATGAAGAACTAAATTTACATTTTTTTAAAATCAGTCTCTAGAGCATTTCACTGTAGAGATTACAAACTGATTGCTAGAGACTTTTGTTGCTGTAACTTTCGGGAAAAAAATGAAAATAAAAAACTGCAACCAGTCTCTCATCCATCCTTATCAGCTTCACTGCAAGCTGAGACCCTCCAAGCCACCAGAAGACACAACACTAACTCAATTACCTGCTCCTCAGATATTTCTCTTCTCCCCATACTCCATTAACCAGAGAGACACCAATGGAATCTTTATTCCCAATGACTGCCCTCAGATATCAGGTCTTAGCTTTGGTGGTTGTGACAGCAATGCTCCCAAGACAATCTTCAATACTCCTCCCACAGTATGACAGCTACTAAGGCTCCCCCAACTACCCACCTCTCCATGATCCAGTTTAGAGAAATGAAGTCCCACTATGGGCAGGACAACATTTTCAGGTGCTGAAAAGACTCCAGGAAATGTACTCTTCTTGTGCCACACTCGGGGAAGGGTGGGGAAGAGGAAGATGATTGGAGGATGAAGAACAGAGATTGGAGGTAGCTTTCCCCCACTTCCATTCCCCAGGATCTGATGTACAAGGCCTAGTCTAGGAAGATTAATATGAAGATTAATCCAGCAGCAGCCTTGTCTCAAGCAGGTATCCTCAGAGGCAGCAGTGAATGAATACTGTTGTACTTCTCCAGGGGCAGAATTTTCAATGGTCTTTCTTTGATCCCAGTGGGGCTGAGTGCTGAAAGAGAAGTCACAAGGCTCAAGAAATAAACTGAAGACTCATGGGATTAATTGATTTTGAGAACACCTTTCCAAATTTACTTTCTTCTTAGTGTTCATGCAAACCTAGAGAGCTTTAGGATTTAGTATGTACTTCCATGTGTGTAAGTGAATAGTGGGAAGATGTTAGCCTCTGGCAGCAGTGCAGCAATTGAACGCAACACAAGTAGCTAGACTCCAACTTCCCCTTGTTTTAGGGACTGCTGCAGCCTTAAATGATCTCTTCTGCCTGTATCAATTTCTATCTCCCCCTATAATTGTTCTCTCCCTCCCCTGACTTCTGGCTCATCCCTCCATTTCCATAATTTCCCCCTTTCCTCCTCATTTCTCTCTTTTTCTTCTACCTCTTCAAGTTCTTGCACATTCACTCCAGCTGCCCACGTACCAAGATAGGCCCGTATGTAACACAAAGACTGTTCAGGAACCAGTGTCTTGAGGCTGGCCTTGTCTCCCAATGTTGCCCCTGTTAGCATAGGTTCCCAGCCACCACGGGTTCAGCTAATGTCAAACAAGTGCAGCTTCCACAGATAGCAACCAGTCAGGCTGTCTCCAGCTGCCCATGCAAAGGATGAACGTGTGATCATTCACTTTCTTTTGACAGGGCTCCTCGAGCCTCCCTCTGAGTAGATGGCACCTCTGTTTAGCCTCTGGCTGAAATCTAGAAGGAAAGCATGGTAGATATAGAATGCTCCTCAGACTTGGTATAGCTGGTTTGCTATTCTAGCAAGAAGTGCTCTGATAACACCTGAGAAGGGCCTAAGATGCAAAGTTCAGCAGATCCTTTTCCAAAACTCCACAAAGAATTTAGGTCTAGTGGTTTGGATCAGCCATTTCTGTTTTTTTTAAAGGGGGGGACAAAGTTTGGCTCATGATCCAGATTTCACCAGATCCAGCAATTTGGTTTAAGCCCCTCTCTCTACACTTCACTGCTTAATTCAATTTGAGCCCTGAAATGGGCTGAATATTCTGACCTTTCTTTGTTTGAACTGAGATGTAGTCTCATGAGATAGAACATCCAATAGTCACTAATCCATGGTCAGCACTGAGAACAAACTTTTTGAACTTATTTCTAATCAATTAATATTTTTCAATAAAACAACTCACTGGTATTTTGTTATGTATCATTATTATGTTTCCTCTGCATGTATTACTCTCCTATTATAAAGTACACACTGCAGAACTCCCAAACAGCTCATGAGAGGATTTTCTGATAACAGAAAGAGACAGGACACATCTCATAAATACAGAATCTACACACCCACACACAGAATATGAATCCAACTCTTTGTATATCACTTGTCTTCTTAGACTGTAGCCTCTTCAGAGCAGGGATTGTGTCTTTATATATATATATATATATATATATACACATACATACATACACACACACACACACACAATTTGTACAGCACCTAGCACAAAGGAGACCTGTTCTTGTCTGAGACCTCTGGATGCTACTATAATATTTATATTTAATACTATTTGGTACTCTGAGAAACACTGGAGTCAATCGTTAAAGACTTGTTCACTTATTTGCGGCCTGATTCACCACTGGTTTACTTCAGTTTAATGCTGGTGTAAGTTATTTGTGATCAGTGGAGTTACACTGAAGTAGGACTGGAGTAAGGCAGTACTGAATCAAGCCCATAATCTGTAATTTATGTGATTTAATACACAGGACTACATACATCACAGAAAACTCATATTTTTATTTTCAATAAATCTTTCTTTCATAGCTCAATTTCAGATAGCCAGTTTTCACTCTTCTGTTTTATGGCCAATTCTGCCCTCAAATATATGCATGGAACTCATCTTGACTTCTGTGGGGCATGCATGTGTGTATCTGAGGGCAGAATCTAGCTTTTAGTGGTTATGTGAAGAAATTATCTTCTTCGTTCATCTCTGTGCAAAAACTGTAACTTGCAAGGAGAGAAATCCTACTGTATGCACCGGATACACCAATATAAAATAAGGCTACCACATGATAATTTTCTGTTTACATGTCTTGCACAACTTCACTAGATCACATCTCACATTAAATCTTTTATTTGTAATGCCAAGTGTGGTATGGAACTCAAAAGCTTTTGGCCTATGGGGAGGCTTATAGGTGAAAAAAAAATCCTTTTCTAACTTTATGCTAAATTGGTATATAAAATCATGTAGTATGTTTTTCATGACATATGGAAGATTAGTATGTCTCTCTCTGTCACTAAAAATTCAGGATGGGATTAACATGGCTTCACCTCATCCAAGGTACAAATTACTGACTTTAAGGACTTCAGAAAATATGAGGCCAGATCCACAGGGAGGTGTAAATGCAAATACACTGATTTGCTTTTACTGAGGATCTGGCCCATACGCTCTTCCTATTTGTATCTAAAACGGACCCTGATATAACACAATACTGCATGTACTACAGTAGCCACAGATGATGTGAAACTGTTCAAATTCAGCAAGGACTTGCCTCAATCATTCACATAAAATTCACCCACTCCAAACATTTTCAACAACAGCCACTGATTGAGGCACCTTGTGCTTGACATCCAGAAGTACTGAGCACCCACAACTCCAACAAAACTCAATGGGAGCTGCAGGTGCTCACTACCTCTGGAGATCAGGTCTAATGTGGCTTGAGTTACACACCTAAAATATTGGGCACCCCAAATTAGTGGCTGCTTTCGAAAAATGGAGCTAGGTTGTAGAATGAAAATGTTCAGTTAACTTAAAAATCACCCCACTACAATAAAAATAATTACTTTTCATTCTGGGGCACATCTCCTACCCTGTTTCTGGCTCTGCTATGAGAATACTGTTCTCCTGAGGTTTCCAGACCAATTTTATAAACCCCAGGAGGTTTTGTTAAATTCCTGAACTTTTGGGTAACTATTGAACTGATCCAAAACTTCAAATCTTTTGAGGTTTGACCATCACAAGCAATAGTCTATTTATTTAAATTGATTTTGTTGTTTCTACATGCAGTTAGATCCAAATCAACTGTGGCTATATCTCCACTGGAACAAGGTAAACAAGATGTTGAATTGATTCAAAACTACAGCTGCATATGAAAGGCCATCAATTGCCCTCAATTCATGGGTAAATCTCCCAGTGGTATCAAAAGAAATCTCATGGGTAGCTCAAGGGTAGTATTTTGTCCCAAGGATAAGCCATACTTTTCTGGGATTGATGAGAAATACACATGCAATATTTTGAGGGTGAGAGAGAGAGAGAGAGAGAGAGATTACTGAGGATCTGCTCTTTGCAATACTTCTGGAAAGTTCTTGCAGGTTGAATTCTATGAAGTTATCTGTTTTAGGCACCATTCCTGAATGATTGGATTCCCTGAACCCATGCAGAGTCCGAAGGAAGTCATGTGAAGCTCACTGAAAGTCAGGGCCTTGGACGCAAAAAGGAAAGAGAAACAAAAGCAGGACAGTAAATCCCCATCAAACAATAGAGAATGAATTTGGAATCACAAGGGTGCGTATGTATGTATGTGTGTGCGCGAGAGAGAATATATATCCAACTGGAGGAAATGATCTTGTACTTGAAATCACAAAGAATTCATTTACATCTTTCTTCTACATAACAGAAGAGACCACTGTGCAAGCGTTGTGAAATTTCTTACGAAAACCGGGGTCGTCTTCTTATAAATTTGTAGTTGTCCATGGGTAACCAAACATTCATTGAATTCCTGAAAGACTGAATCTTTTAAAGAGAACAAGATGGGCCCATATTAAAACTTTTAATGACTTTAGTTTAGGGAGAAAAAAAAAAGGTGGAACTTTACAGCCAGCTGGCTCCATACCGAAAGCCAGGCTGCACAGCTTGAACTTAAAGCTATCTTAACATAATGAATAAGTGCCAATAATTAGCATATGTAGTGTGAACAGGTTTGCTGGCACAAGCAAGTGAAAAACTCCAAGGTAAAGTTATTATTAGGGAGTAATTAGCTCTGTGAAGTAAATGAGTGAAACAATAGCTGCCAGCACTGACAATATGGCTAACATCTGACTATGTGGAAGATAACATTGTAAAGTATTGCTCCCTGAGCTAGAATCTGTTAATAACCATATGTTAGTGTAATTAATGCAGAGTCTTTCTGACCTGTTGTCACATAAGAACAATACTTTCTTGGAAACATTCAAACAGGCAGCCCTATACTCATGGATGGCAAAAAAATATTCAGAAAGTTGCTAAAAACACCCTTTCTTCTGCATTTTTTTAAAAAAGTGGCAAAAATCAGTAACTGGGGAAAAAATAGGACATTCATAAGGTTTGAGCAAACTGCTTTTATGGTTGATGACAAGGATGCTATATCCCAGGTCAGGTACAAGTGAACTGACAAACACCAGAGCCCTAATCTGAATTCCTCTAAATTTAGGGGTGTTTGAAAGCCATACCCAGATCCAATTTTTGTAATTTGACCATGTCTGTATAATGGCTTAAACCAGGATCCAAACACCCTTGAATTTTAGAGTGTTCAAAATTGAGATCAGCCAATTTTTTGGCTCGATTTCATCTCTAAATTGAATAAATTCCTCCAGGTGTCTGACATTCATCAGACATTCTGCCAATGTCTTAATATGTTATTAGATAGAGAGGGTCTCTATTTGTCCCTACACATAGGTCATTTTCACCTCTAGCTGATACAATTTGATGATTCTGAAGTGGAAAGCTAGGGATAGCTTCTCAAGGAGAAGGCACTGAAATTGTGCTCAGAAGTTTTACATTTTCATAATAAATGGCAATATTCTCTCCCCCCCCCCCCTTCATTTTAACAGCTGAACAAAGGTTTCAGAGAGGTTTGGTAAATGTAGTTTTCTCAACAAACCGAGACATAGATGATTACAATGTTTTAACATCATTATGCATAGAATAATCCTAAAGAATATGCTGTAATACAAAGCACCCTCTTCCTGAAGCTCTTTGTTATGAAGTCCTCTCTAATTTAATTTGACTGAATCCCCAGTCCAACTGAATGTCTCATATGCACCTCATTAGACCATGCATGCTCATTAGCTCATGACAACAGTTTTATAGAGAGGGTAAATTGTGGTCACACATTTCAAAAGAATATCCCTCTTTTTCTAAAGAAAAAGTTTGACAACTCTAAGATCCTAGCTATATTTAATCTTGATAAAAAAAATCCCCAATTTAATGGAAGCTTGTTAGTACTATCCTTTTTTTCTTTTTAGTGGGGCAGTTTAAAAAAAAAAAAAAAAAAAGGAAGGTTTTTAATGCTTCACAGGCTACAATGGCCAAGCAAAGGAACGCTGCATGTTCAAAATCTCACACATTCATCTTCTTACTAAACATCTGTTTAAGGCTTGTATGATCTACCTGTCAGCACTAGTGATCCATAAAGTGTTTGAACCTCCTGTCACAAACTTCAGTGCTGGTTTGATCAGAGGCTTTGTGCACACTAATCACCCCCTTTATCTTTTCTAATGTTGGGAGAAAAAAAAAAAAAAAAAAACTTCAGCAAGGCTGTCTTCCGAACCTGACTGTAATTAATCTTTACATGGGGGGGAACCTGCCTGGTTTGAAAAAGCAAGATCTGATGGGCTGCTGCTCTATTTTTGTAAGGGCCTCATTTCCCCTACCAGGCATCTTTACACTTAAGTGGTGCCCTTTACAAAACACTTTACCTATATCCCAGTGACAGTGAAACAACCTTCAAGATCATCTTCTGAATGATCTCTGCTTAAGAAAAGAGACCAGTGAAAAGGATTCCTTAGAAACTGGTTTAAATGATTCTGTCTAACTGCCTGGGGGGGAAAGGTACCAGAATGAGAACCAGTCCACTTTTCATGTCCCTTATAAGCATCTTTCTTCACTAATAATCCCACTGCTACCTTTCTTTTGCTCAGTTGCACACAACCATACTGAAAACTACAGGGGCTCCCTGGAGGGAATAGATAACATCAGGTGGTTTTTTTGGTTTTTAACTATTTGAAGTACCATTTTATTGCAACCACTGTTTGCTTTGCTTTCTATGGCTTAAGAGAAATTAATGCGGGCAATGATATAGAGCCTCATCCAAAGCCCACTAGAGTCAATACAAATCTTTCCATTGACTTCAGTGGGCCTTGGATCAAGCCCAAAGTGCAGAATGGGACCAATATTTTAAATTTAATGGTCTTTCCCAGAATACAATCCCTCTTGCTCCCTAGCTACTGACTCCATGCACTGGTAACAATTCAAAGACAACCGGGGGACAGTAAATAAAGAGCAAACAGAAGAGTATATAGCACTGTGAACATGGTTCAGACTCATCATCTTACACTGATATGGTAACTCTCATTGTAAAGAATGCCAAAAAGTTTTTAAAATGACACATGTACAGGAATCTTCTGTCACCTCTCTAAAACAGAGAGCTCCTTGGTGAGGGTGTGAACCATATTGCTTAACAGAAGAGGGGAAAAGGCAACAAATATTTTTTAAGACAGTGGGGAGCTTTTTTAAAAAGGTTCAATAGGATCTTTACTATCTACACAGAGGACAGAAGACTTAGTTTTTCATGCAAAAGACCCTCACCTGGTAAATAGCATGGTTCTCACTTTACCTGCATTGGAAGGGTACAAGTTTGGATTTCATAGCTGCTCTAAGGAATTAGGTAAGTCCATTTAAATCCAAACCTGGTGTTCAGGCTGCTAAATCACTCTCTCCATTACTATAATCATTTCTTGTTTGTGTATTGTGGTAAAGCCGATAGGCCCCAATCAGGATCAAAGGCAGCTGCAGCCCACAAGAACTTACAAAACAATTTGAGGCAACATGACCCAGGTAAGTGTGACAAACAGTAGGATCAGAAAGGAGAGAGAGGGTAAAAGTAATAAATTCATGCCAATATATAAATTTGCTATGGTTCTTTCTGACTCCAACTAGATTTCATTGGTTTGCGGATTCCTTGCAGGTGTCACACCATAGGTGGGTCTAAAGGGAAGATTTGAAGACGATGACAACCCAGACTAGCTCCAGCATGGCACTTTTTGCATGGATGGATAGCATGGAAAAATGCACATAAATGGTTATGGGAGAAGAGGACAAAGAAAGGGTCTAGCCTTGTAGAACAGAGGGATAGGAAATGATCTGCTGAGAATTGAGGGACAGATCTGAGAAGGCCCAGGAAGGAAAGGATAAAAATTCTATGTAGTAAAAAACAGGAAGCCAATATATGGACTGAATGAGGGGGATGATATGGATATAAGGATGGGTGATGGAATGATCTGAACAGTGTTTGGTATGTTCTGGAGAGGAGCAATGTAGGTATCAGAGAGCAGCAAAGAAGAGGTTTCATTAGGCAAGACATGAGATGATAAGGAACTGGTCGAGGGTTTTAGCTGTGTCGATAGAAAAGGGAAAAAGGGAATTTAGAAATGTTAAAGGAAACAAAGTATAAGGATTTGGACACAGCCTGGATGTGGCAGGGTGAGAGCAAGGGAGGAGCCAATGATGATTCTGCAGGATCTGAGCCTGAATAACAGGGAGGAAGATGGTGTTGTCAACAGTGATAAAGATTGGAGGGTGTGGAGAGGCTTTTGGAAGAAAGATAAGAAGTTCAGCTGAGGTTGGTGTCTCTGGCTAAGATCGAGGCTGTTTCAAATCTTAGCCAAAGATTAAGGCAGACAAATGACAGCTAATTGATCGTCTTTCTTACTTGATGATCACAGAGCAACACATTGGCACCCTACAATGAGACTTGTCAACAAAGTGTCTTATGGTGTATCTAAATTTCACAAGGAAGACCTTATGTCACTAGCCCGATAAACTTTATAAGGTCAAATATTGCTTTGATCACACAGCAAGGACAGGATTAAACTGGTATCTTATCCAGTACACAATCCCATTTGGTTTAAACCTAAATCTCATTGAGTAATTAAGGATCCAGAGGGTCTGAGACTCTGCAGAGGATGTAATATTCTGTAAACAATATCTTGGGATACAGATAGGTTAAACATTAATTTAATTACATTTAAAAAAAATCTTAATCTTCCTATATGTCTCAAGAAAGAAAGGGAAGTAATGTAAAATAGTTCAAATCTGGATTACGATGAAATGGAACAAAAGCAACATTCATTCATTTAAATTCGGCCACCAGCACCCCTTCACAAGGGGGATTTTGTTTGCTGAAGTATGGAATAGAAGGCCAATTGGATTCTACAGGAGCAGTGCTGCCAAGGTAGGGATCAGTACTCCACAGGATTCACTGGATTATGAAGTTATAGCCCCTTGCCCTTTCTGTAGCCCCCATATTCTCCAACCCTATTGTGAATGGAAGTAAACTCTACTAGGTGATAGGCTGGTATCATGTTTAAGAAAGATGTGAACTAATAAAATGGTTTTGTTCTACCATTACAAAAATAGTACCAGAAGAGAAAGTGAAATGGATGAGGCTTGAAAATTCTGCCCTAGCCATGAGATCTATGCAAGTAAAATAGGTAGGGAAAATACCTGAATATTCTAGGGGGTAAGCTGCATCACAAATGATTCACTGAAACAAATGTTTAGTACCCAAACTCTAGCCCAGTATAAACAAATTGTATTATGCTGATGGCACACTATCTTGGTAGCAGTGGCGATCGCAGTAGTGTGGACACATCTCCAAAGTAGTGTGAAAGGTTACGTTTGGGGAAGCATCTAAGCCTTAGCCATAACTTATTGTTTTGTAAACTGGGCTGGGAGCTTTGTTGGGATCAGGGTTTCTTGGGCCCAACTAGAAAAGAAACAGACTCTCACCCAGTATTTCTCCTGAACCCCCAAAGTCCTATTCTCCTGCAATAGGATATGAGGAATGCCCACTAAAGTCAACTCATGTACTCAGATGGCATAACTGGACTCCAGAAATGCAGAGGTGCGTGATGAAAAAACTCAACAAACTTTAAAAAACCCTACAAAAAATTTGGGGTAAAAGTCTAGATCACTTATTTTATTTGAATTCATTCTCCCATCCCTAAGGCCCAAGTTGACGCCTACTGAAGTTGATGGATTTTTTTTCTTTATGTTTTCTGCAGCGGTTACTGCCTCAGGATCCCGGTATCTAGGATTCCACAACTGTGATGCTCCAAGGGGTTGGTGCCTCAATCATTGTTCCCAGGTAGTTTTAATTTAATGTATTTTAAATGGTACTATTTTGATGTTTTATCACCTTCATTCTCCTAAACTAATGAAAATATAATGTCATCAAGTAAGGAACACATGCGGCATAAACTTTGTGCTATGTACTTTGCCTGAGATACTCCTGGAAGTATTTTAGCTAGACTTGCAAAGCTAGAGCACGGAGATAGACTTGCCCTACCTCGATGGGCACACTTATTCACATTTTCATAGGAGATTGGGATAACTGTAGCAAACACTGAGTGGGGGGGAAAAAGATGGAGCCCTCTACACTACCCCATAAATCAAACACTATGACAGGATTTTAAGAGTGCGATAATTTTATGACCAATAACATTTGTGATTAGGTAAAATGAGAATAATAAAATCTCATAATTCATGGGGTGACAGGATCATTGCAGAAGTCGGGGAGAATCCCCCCTTTCACCTGCAAAGTACATAACTGAATAAATGCCCATCTACATTATTTTTCCCCCCACACACACACCTTCTAAAGCATCACATACTGGCCATCGCTGAAGGCAGAATATTGGCCTTGCTGAAGCAATGATCTGATCCCGTATGACAAATATTGTGTTCTACCTGTACAAGAAACACATGAAACAGATACGGAGACTGAAGAGTAAAAAGTATGGCGCCACTGTCAAATACTGTGTCAGTCTCAATAACCATTCCATACAGCTGGAATAGGATTATTCGTTTTTTTTTATTTTATTATTTTATTTATTTATTGCCTTTCAACAGCTTAACTTCAAATAGGTGCTTAATTAACTCAGAGTGGCAGTCTCAATGTTTAGCCTGAAGCAGACTGACAAAAAAAATATCTACATATTGCATTTGCAGATTTAGAGCATCAGGCATGAGAAGGAGCTGTTAATTGCACAATGGAGAGAATTCTTATCTCTCTCTCTCTCACACACACACACACACACACACACACACACACACACACACACACACACACACACACAAAGACGGAACTCCCAACACAGTGAAGTTTCTCTTACAGGGAAAACTTTGTGCATGTGTAAACAGCTCAAGGGACAGAAACTGAGGGTGGGGAAGGTGAATCCCAGTTTACTGTTTCCACTAAATAGAATTCTAGCTGATATGGAAGAACTTCCAGTGAAACACAGAGCTTTTTCTTAAAGATTTTCTTAAAGAAGAGTATACAAAAAAAAAAGGAGGGGTGGAGAGGGAGATAAGGAAGCCAAAGCTAGAAAACTCTCTTTTTTGAAAAACCAGACACCATTTTGTTTAATTTAGGATTAGTAGGATTATCAAATTTTAAACAGTAAACCAAGACATCTTCATATTGTCATTAGAGGGAAGAAGGGTTTGACAGCTGGTGAAGGGAAGCTTGGGAACTAATCACAAGGTAGGGGGCAACAACATGTGAAAATTTGGAACATCCAAACTCTAGTACCTGTCACCATAGCTGGGCCTCCAGCAGTTCACTTTAGTTCTTGGGAGTCTATGATGGGGTTGCGGACTACAAGGAGAGCAAGTGGTTTGCTAGCTAGTCAATTATATTGAATCTAGGAGACAATCAGCCTGTGTATCTCCTCAAAACAGGGACATTCGTGGAAAACAGGAATACACAATCATCCTTAACACTGGATGGTGTTTTTTGGTAAGTGCAAAAATCATTTTTGTAAGCTTTTACTCAAAGCCCTGGTAATATAACAACCCACCTGCCTTTTTATTTTATTACATAAAAAGATATCACACGGTGACTGTTTTAATCAGCAAATGAACAAAGTGCCCAGCACTTTGTCCTGGCTTTTATTATCACACAATAATCCTACTTTATTTTCTATCCTAAAACATCAGCAGCTATCCCGTAGGTGACCATGTGTTTGTGCCACCCCTACTGTTGCCTGTGCGGTTTCATTATTAGCAAACTATTAAATGAAAAACAGAAGAAGAAAGGGGGCAGGAGGAGAGGCAGGCCTGAGGCACAGCCACTTGTGTTTTTAAGATGAACAAGCACCAAGCTTACATAACTAGAGCATTAAGTTTTTCATGAAAACAGGTAAGTATCCAGAACTTAATAGAAACAGCCTCAATGAATGAGCCCCCTCTGAGTCGGAGCAGATCAATCTAGATGAACAACGTGGGCAGGCTTCCCACTGACATTCAGCACAGCTTAACACAGCCAGAACTGAATAAAAGCTGAACAGTGGTCAAGGTGAGGAGAGGGTAGGGGGAAAATGAATTAAATGTGGCTTGCCATGAGATTATTTCAGACTTTTTTTTTTCATGGAGTCAAAGGGACACTCAAGATGAAACAAATGCATACATTAAAAAGTTCCTAACCTGTTTTACAATAATAATAAAATACAGATTATTATTAGACCAAGAATATGTAACTATAGGGCCAATTCCTACTTTCACTTAAACTGGTGTGAATCAAGAACAGAATTTGGCTACTTATCTATTTTTCATCACTTAAGGTGGTTGTTTACTTTTTACTCAGCTTGGACAGATTGGGTCAAATTTTCTGCAGATGTAACTCTAGTTACTTCAACGAAGTTATGCCAGTGGAGATTTTGATCCTTAACCTAGACGGGGTCAGATTCACCATCAATTTATTGTTTGCTTCTTTTCTTAGTTTTCCTACCGTAGCACAATTATTTTGTGGTTTGGTTTCTAACATGGTGAAGGGGGACGTTAAAGTTAATGTGCAATAATCAAAATATATAAAATCACAGAAGGCCTGATTCTCTACCACTCTGCAGCTTGTACCATCATTTATACATGTGAAAGCGTATTCAAAGTGCTACTAAATCAGAGGAGTAGAATTTCACACTCATTTTGCATAGGCATAAACAATCACACCAGATGTAAGGCAGCTGAGAATCAGATTCAGTAACTTTGGGTTGGGGAATGGTGAAAAGCAAAGTTTGTGTGTGCACATGGGATGACATTTGAATTGTAAGATTCAATATAGGGTTTTGGCATCTCTTTCCCACTGCTTAATGGAAAGAAAGGAAATTCATGTAGCGCCTCTGAGATATGTAAAACACAAAGAACTGAGCATTGTGGGAAATCTATATTGCTGAAGCTTTCTGAAATAATCTGAATGAAGACAAATCAAGAGTTCAAGAAAGTGTCCTTCACATAGGCATTTCAGTTTCCTTCTGAAGGAATAAGAACCTTAGAGATAAGGACCAAACTTCCTACTCTAATCTTTATTTCTAGAAAAAGGGATTGCGCAAATAGGCTCAACATCTTAAGGCCCACTTTTCCCAGGGACAGGATAGAATTAGATCTGAGTAGGTTTATCTCAATCAAACTAGGATAGTTGTTAAAAAAATCCATATTTTAACCAGCAAAGTTTAATCCCTTCTTTTCCTGCGAAAACTCAGATAAATTTGATTTTGCGCCTCTCACTGTCTCCGTTTTCCAGGTATTATGTCACTGCACATTAGACGGTGTCAACACACCGTGACTTTGCCACCCCAATGCAAAACCTTGCAAAACATGGAGCCTGCAGATAATTTCAGAGTGCTTTTTTTTTCTTTTTAATATAACTAGGTATTTATCCTTCCATGTTTTTGACATTTCCCCTGAGTCCCAAAATGAAGAAAATCAGTCTTTCAAATGCAAAGCCTTCTTAAAGCGCACAGTTGAGAAGCTCATTTCTGGGCTGGTGGGTTTCATATGTCTTTCATGAAGCATCCCTAGCTTGCCAAATCCAAGAGTAGTGATGACAAGCTTCCAAGGGAGCTTCCCTCACCTCCCTCGACTTTGATGGAAAGAAGGCTCATTGCAAGGTGATATGGGGCATTCCTGAGGGAACAGGGACACGATGTAAGGAAGAAAAATGGGTGAGAAGCATCTCAGAGAATTCTCCTTATCTTCTCTTTAAAAACCTGCTCGCAAACTGAGTTTGCATGATGTTACAATATGGCTGCGTTTAAAACAACTTTCTTTCTTTAAGTTAATTTTTTTGTATTTATTTGTGTTTGGATTAGGTTCCTTAAAAAGTATATGGATTTCACATGAGGAAGGAGTTGTGGGGAGCATATTAAATTCCTGAATTCTTCTGGCCTGATTATTCCTTGTCCTGCTCCTTGTTTAATCATTGATCCCAGTGCAAAGTGGATGTAAAATGATACCATTGTGATCTGGTAACAGTGCACACTAGTTTGAGGAAATGAAGAATTGGGCCCTAGGCATCCTAAAAACACATGTGTTTGGCACAGAAAATCCAGTAAAAAATCTGATTATTTGCATCATATAGTGTCTGTCTATGGCTGTGCCTACACTAGACTTTTTTTTTTTCTTAAAATTTCCCACAAATGCTGTCACTGTTGCAAGGCTAGATGATATGGTGGTTAAAATGTCAGTGATCAGTCTCTATTAGCTCTCCCATCGCTGCTACTACCACTCAACTTGAACCAGGGGGTTGTTTTGAAGGAAAAAATGCATAGCGTAGGCACAGTCTTAAGACACTGACATTGCAGCTGGCATTAGGAAAATCTGGCGGGTGACCAAATCAATTGGAGAGCTGTAAGCAGAAATGAAGTGGCCATCACTGAAAAGACACAACTTTCAGACTGAAAACTTTTCCATACATTAGTTCACTGGATACCTACTTGCCCTGGTTGTGACACAAATCGTGCAAGCTGCACCAGTGCAATGTGTTCACAGTGCAGCATGTCCACATGCAGCACTCTCTGCAAGTATTGCAGAGTCTGTGGATTGTTGCACCTCTATCCCACTACATCTGGCACAGTTCCCTGGATATGCATCACATTTATGGTGTCTATTGTACATTTGCACCTGGTCATATTTTGGGGTTTTTCCAATGGAAGCTTTGCATGAGGAGTAGTGCATGAGATGTATAGACTATTCCACAAGTCACCAACTTTACCACAAGATGCTGCTAGATCAGCTCTGGGCCTGGCTACCCGCACTCTACTAAAGTGCTGCCACCTTTCTGCCTTTCTCCTCTAGCTTTCTTAAAATCAAAAGGGACAATCAGGTGACACTGGTGACTATGAAGACCCCACTTTAAACAAAAACTAAACCAAGAAGACTAAAAGTTATGTAATTTAGTGACAAGATGTGCAGATTCTAATCTACTCATGTCCACTGTCTAGAGCAGGAGTAGGCAACCTATGGCACGCGTGCCAAAGGCGGCACACAAGCTGATTTTCAGTGGCACTCACACTGCCCGGGTCCTGGCCACCTGTCCGGGGGGCTCTGCATTTTAATTTAATTTATATGAAGCTTCTTAAACATTTTAAAAACCTTATTTACTTTACATACAACAATAGTTTAGTTGTATATTTATAGACTTATAGAAAGCGACCTTCTAAAATCGTTAAAATGTATTACTGGCACGCAAAACCTTAAATTAGAGTGAATAAATGAAGACTCGGCACACAACTTCTGAAAGGTTGCCGACCCCTGGTCTAGAGAGTCCAAAGATGCCTGCCAGTTGAATCACAATCCCCTAAAGAACATCTGTTCTTCCAAAGGTGACATTTCAGTACCAGAAAATTTAGTTTGCTGGCACTGAGCCACTCCCAGCAACAATAAGTCAGTGGTGGGTATTATCAACAGGACTATCTGGAATACATGATGAAGTGGATAGCAAAATACTTGCCTTCCTTATAAATTAGTGGACTGTCATCTGCTTTCTGGACTGTTTTCCTAATTTGTAGAGAGGTTTCTGCTTCATTTCCCTCTCTAGTAAGTACACAATTGCCACAAAGATTGGCCAGATCCCCCTGAGATTGTTCTCTCAGCAATCTGACAATGGTATTTGTGGAGAAAGCAACCAACAATATTGATAAAGTGAATTATTTCTGTAGGAGCACTTTGCCCCTTTTCAATCTGCTCTCAGGGCTCTACCCGGGTTCTGAAGGTGTGCAGTACCAGAAAGCTTAGAGGGAAACAAGTATAGAGGGAAAGGGAGAGAAAGAGATGAAACACACACAGAAAGAAAGAGACTACAGCAGTGAAGGCAAAGAGATTGAGGGCAGTTGGGCACATACAGATTACATGTGCAATTCATATAAAGGCAATGGCATTTTTATCACAAAGAAGAGTTTGATTAAAGTCTCAAGGGATCAACCACAGAGGAAGCCCTTGCCTTGCTGCCTTAGCGGTGTGAAAGAAACACCTGTTATGCACAACAACAACAAAAGAAAAACAAACAATAGGTATAGAAAAGAGGCCATGGTTCAAACAATAGGAACTGGAGAGGCAACGCTCTCTCTAAATGAGGGGCTAGAATCCTATCAAATCAACAGCTGAGGAAAACCACAATTCGTTATACTTGAGGGGAAACATAAGAGATTATATGATGGCAATAAATACAATATAAATATCTGTGCTTGTTAAAAGTATGAATTTCCTGGGCACCAGAAAGGACAGGAATCTCCTAAGATATCCCTAAGTGGCAGAACAAACTTGCTGGAGCCTAGCTTCAGGGAAAAAGATCATTTGTTTTACAAAGAATACAATGGACAATTTTTCCTCCCATGGGAACCTTTGCAAGAGTTTGTGCTGAAAGCATACTGTGTCCAAATGACCATCACAAAAGACATGCAGAAGGCAAGCTTCTGATTCCAACAAATCATGACATCTACATGCGTGGCGCAGCATTATATGTAGTGTAATGGCTTTTTCTCATTCTTCTCTTTGAATATAGGTTTCAATATTATTACTGTAGGATACAGCATTTTATTTTATGTCAGTAGACTAGGTATAGCATAAATCTCGCTGACGTTCTGATTCTACTGAACAGACATAAATCAAAGCTACCAAAACAAAAAAGATAAAGGTAAACAGGTTTAAGTAAGGTTGTGCACCTTGACAGGAGGTCTCATCTAAAAAGAAAACTTATGACTCAGGAAACTGGACTCTTGAAAAATGCCCCAAGAAATTCGTCTTCAATGCCAATTCATTGAAGACCTTTGATCAGAGGAGAATGAAACAAATAGGATGCACTTCTCAACTGTACACACGAAGCTCTATTTGGCATCCATACCTTTGCATTCTACTCTGAAGTCAAAGAACACATGGACCGATCAAATTATCAATAAGTTACCCCAGAGAGCCAAAGAACCTTCCCGTTAGTAACATCAAGTTCTGTTGCAAAACAGGCATATTATTGAAGTGTAGAGCCATCAAAAATTAGGGAGAGGGGAGGAAGAAAGAATCAGAAATTTTCCCCATCAAAATTTGAAATTTTAATAAAAAAATCAAATTTGACAAAAATTGAATGTATACTATTTAACCATCTCTTTCAGTCCATGAACAAAGAAACCTGCTTCCATCACTCGTAAACACCATGGCTGGCACAACATCTTGAAGTGAACTAAGGAGTCTATCTATTTGCCAATATTTCAGCTTAACAGGAATGCTCAGCTTAGCTGGAGAACTCATAAAGCTGAAGAATTCACAGTTAACATCAGCTGTAACTTGGTATCAATGACTTTTAGGCCCTAATTTAGGAAAGCATCCATATTCAAAGCATATCCTTAAGTCCCACTGAAGCACATACCTAAAATTAAGCATGTCGTTTTTAAGTGCTTTTCCAAACCAGGGTCTTATAAATATATATGTACTATTATCCAGATAATGTCTTGATTATTTTAAGGTAAGGCAAATATGTATACTCGATTACAGAAGTATATGTGTGTTTAATTACTGCAGCCACTTAACCGTATGTTTATTTGTGCCCAAAAGACAAGTTTCACTTAAGGCAACTAGAAACAATCCTTAGTACAAAAGTGTTTTTAAAAAAAAAATGAATGGAGATATCCTATCTTCCAGAACTGGAAGGGACCTTGAAAGGTCATTGAGTCCAGCCCCCAGCCTTCACTAGCAGGACCAAGTACTGATTTTGCCCCAGATCCCTAGGTGGCCCCCTCAAGGACTGAACTCACAACCTGGGGTTTAGCAGGCCAATGCTCAAACCACTGAGCTATTCCTCCCCCCAAAGGCATTGCACTCCCCGTCGGGGAAATCGAACCCTGGTCTCCCACGTGACAGGCGGGGGAATACTCACCACTATACTAACAGGGAAGTGCACATAGACCCTGAAACTCAGCACATGCAATGTGGAGGGGGATTTCATAAAAAGGAAATTGGAGTCTATATGCAGAGTAAAAGATAAAGTAGTATGCCAGACAACACATAGTTTAAAGAGTTAAATAGTCTGATGCTATCTGCAGCTGTCAAAAGTGTAGAGAAAGTTACTGCTTGACTTAACGATTTGTGGATTAGAATCCTAGAGAGTCTACCTTTATTTCTGACATTGGTTAAAACATAGAGGTATCATAAACTAGAAGGAAAGGGTTAATCAATAAATTAGCTGTAGCTATACCTAATAGGTGAATTTCAGAAGAAATTAGAAAAGGAGTAATAAACCCATTCAGAGTGAATATTATCCTAAGGGGAGTTGGTACAGACCCTTAAATTTAGGTTATCTAACACTCTCCATTATAAAGATTCTTGGGGTCATTTTTTGAGGACCTGTAAGTGCTTGATATGCAACTTAAAATAATTTTAATGTCATTTATATATCATAGCTTGATTAAAAATGAATTTTTGTTCAAGTTGACTTTGAATTGACATTTTATAAGAAAGTAATTTTTAAATGATTGAATTTCCATCTTCAGAGATAATTTTGATAGCTGTTATTGAAAGTTATTACTACTATTGACATAAGCTTTATTGACCTACAAAGCATCCAGTTCCAGACAAAAGCTGCCTTGCCAGAACAGAGTTAAGTACACTTTGTAATAATAGTTTGATTACTATGTATTACATATATTGAGTTAAATTTTTTTGATAAACTTTGAACATAGCAAGTTAAATTTACCCCCAATCAATTATTGTTATTATGTATCATAACAATCTTTATTTTATTTCCTGTTACTTTATTATGTTTATTGTTGAATTTTATTTTTAATTAAATTAAACTTGTAAGCACAGGAATATCAGTCTACTTATTTAGTACATACAACCCAGATTTCTAACTAATTTGAGGTTATGTCTACACTGCGCACGTTTTAGTGACTCAGCTGTGCTGCTAAAAAGTGCACAGTGTAGCCGCTCTTTCTCGGTAGGAGAGATCTCTTCCGCCAACAAAAAAATTCCACCCCCAGCAAGCGGCGATAGCTTTGTTGGCAGGAGAGTTCTCCCACCGTCAAAGAGCTGTTCACACTGACACTTTTCATCGGTAAAACTTTTGTCATTTGTGGGGGGAGGTGTTTTTTCACACTCCTGAACGACAAAAGTTTTACCTACAAAAGTCCAGTGTAGACAAAACCTTAGAAAGACATTTGGAATGGTAAATTACAATTATTTACCCATTGAGGTGTGCATGCCCACATGGGTATCTCACACTGAAGTTGAATTCTCCCTTTGTAGCATGAATCTGCACTAAACAATGTAAAAATAAACTAAACTAGAAGCAGACTAGCAAGATATTTCATTCCATAATTTGTTCTCCGGCTCATACCTTGATTTCTGGACAGAGCTCACAGCTTCCATCCATCTCTTCAATTTCAAAGTCAGAACTAACACAAACTGTCCTGTCTGGTCGCTATCAGCCAAGCCATTAAATCACTGTATTTGTTGTTGTTGTTGTTGTTGTTGTTATAGATACCATGTTGAAGGAATTCCTCTATTGCTTTAAGATATGTTGGGCAATCCAGCAACAATATGTTGATGCACCACTAGCAAGAGAACACCAGAGATAAAGTAGTGTCCATCAGACTCCCTGCAGCCTATATCCCTACCACCTTAGTGGTGATCGCATCATGTCTCAAATTACGCAGGATTGGGCACAGTCAATCTTTGAATGAGAGATGTCTAAGGAGACTTGAGGGTGACACAGACAGGGTTACTGATGATTCAGTAGGTGTTAGCATACTCTTCCGTATGAGTCATTACTGATCCACAGCACCATCAGAGTGTTTAGGGTAAAGTGCTGTCTTGGATGAGCTGTCAAAATGAAGTCATGGCCATTTAACATTGTTGAAAAGCCCATGAGTCAACAGCCCTGCAGAGGGTTAGACGACACAGAGCAATGGGGGTGACTGTCTACCAGTGTTCCCAATTTTTTCCCTCAAGCTCTTGACATGGTATGAATGTGTGTAATGTTGTTGGCAGGGAAGGGGAGAATGGGTTTTTAACCACTTTTATTGTGTTGGATGGCGAAACATTTGTTAAGCAGCTCCATTTTAAAAATGGAATAAATATTTAAAATTAGATACCTGGTGGAGTTTGCAAAAAAAGGTCAGCTTTGGTGGCTTGCTCCCACTGAAGTCAAGCAGGACCCCCCTCCCCCCCGTTGCGTTCAGTGGGAAGTCAGGCCAAAGCAGAGAGATTTTGAAACTCCCATCCACAATATTTTTTGCCATTCTCCCTTGTAAATCATTGTTGTCATGTGCCAATCAATAGCTGCCATGCTGTATCCCAGAAATGGCTTCAATTCTTTGACTGACACTGTGGTTCCTAAGTGAGCATAACGGACCAAATTATATTCTAAATCAATGCATTATCCTCCTTCAAAACCCTCCATAAAACTCTCCCCTTTTACTGTGAGGCCTACGAAAACCTTGACAACAGGTAAGCTTTTGGTGTGCTGAGATCACTGCCTATCAGGCTGACAGTATTGTCTCATTGTTCTCCCTTTCTCTGGCTGTATCTATTGTCTCTTGTCTTATACACTGTACATTCTCTAGGGAAGGGACGGTCTTTTTGTTCTGTATTTGTACAATGTCTAGCGCAATGGGATTCCGGTCCCCAATGGGGACTCCTAGGTGCTACAAGAAATACAAATTGGTAAATAACAACATTAATAATAATAATGCCATGCTGTGCCAGCACATCGCATTTAGTCATTCAATACTATTGCATGGGGTGTAAATAATGACAGGATTTGGCTCTTAGTTTTGTGACACTCTTTGGGATTATTTGGGAAAGAAGGTGCTATATAAACTGTAAATATCATCAAGCATTGCTTGGCCTACAAGGGTGAAATTCCACAATTTGAAGAAATCGCTATAAAGATCTGTGGTTATGAATTTTCAAATTTAGGCGGCTTAGAGAGGTAAGACCCAACAACAAATGCTCTCAAATTATGTAGCTAGCTGAGTCATTTTACAGCTTGTGACCCTTATAATGATGTTCTCTTTTTCAGAATCTATGCGATGCCACACAGTGATTTGTCTGTTAAATTGAATCTTTGCCTCTAGATAGAAAGATAGATAGATATAAAGTTTATTTTGAAATGTCTTCTAGTGCCTCCGAGTCTGACTGATGTGAGATGTTATTTTGAACATGCCAAAGCATCTGAACGGCTCCAGTCTTTTCTTTTCAGTGTGCATTCCTTGATAAGTGGCAAAGCTTCCCACTTATCAGTCACTCAAAGTGACTGTGGCTGTCAGTTGTGTACAAAGCGCAATCAGTTTGGAAGCAGAGACACCAGCATTTTTCTTCTCAGCTTGAAGCAAACACATTTTGACTGCTAGTCATTCAATTTTAAAGCATCTTCAATTAGGGGCGGAAGAAGATATAAAGAAAACACATCCTAAACACCTCCGCCAGCCAGCAGTAAAAATTTTATTATCTCTCGACTTACCTTACTGCAGCCGCTGCCGCCGCCTTTTTTGGCTGCACAACAAAACTGCTCATGACTACACATTCACCATATGGGTGAGATTGGGACCCTGCAGTGTACTAAAGTTCTCGTTCCTATGAAAGTTAAATGGGCAACACCACTTTCTTTCTCCCTCTTGTACCTTTGCTCCTCGCAGTGCATTCACATACACAGACACACACTGATTGTAACCAAAAACATTAGAAATTTGTCAAACTCTCTGTAGCCAATGATGAAACCAGTTACAAAAGCCAATGGAATACTGAGTAGGAATGGGAGAAGGAAAGGGAGGCCAGGCAGACAATAGCAGCTGAGGAAAGAGGCCTGGCAGGGAGATAGCTTAGTAATGTGGAAGGCAGGGATGCTGGAAGCAGGGGTACTGGGGACGGTAGCCGAAGAGGATGTGGCATGATTGAGACAAACTAAGAAATTGGAGACAGAATCTGGAAGAGACACTAGAAAGACAAGGCACTGAAAACAGAAGACCTGGTTGGCAACCTCAGTTGAAAGACCCAGGACTGAGGCCTTTTTTCATAGTTTTGGCAGCTCTGGTGATTGTACTGTGAGTCTCATGGTATTCAGTGTTTTTCTTATAGCCATAGGTTCTGGAACCATGATTTGTTTTTGATTTTTTTTTTTTAAAGTAAGCTTCTAACCCTCATGGTTGTGGGGAAAAGTTGGAAACTGTGATACTTAAAGCCTCCAACATCAGAAGGCAAATAAAAGGAAGTTAAATTTTTAAAATGCCATGATTTTAAAGCCAATCCCATGAGTTTTTGGGACCTGCTTCTTGATTCTTGAATGCTTAGGTTGGGAATATTAGAAAAAGCATCAATTCAGCAGTTAGGGTCAGCAGTTAGGGTCAGCAGTGGGGCAGCTACACTAAGTGTAGACAAAGACAAGCCAGGGTTTGTACTGACTGACCTAATCATGATTTAACCCTAAAACCTCAACTAGTTCAACTGAACCCTTTGAATGTGCTTAGAGTCAGCACTAGTACAGCTACTCTGATTGCTGAAGTTTGGCTATATCCTGAGTGGAGACAAGCTTGACAGTGAACTACTCTCTCGCTTCTAGAAGTGATCTCTGTGGCTTTGACTGATGGAAGGTTGCTCTGTAAATAAACAGATTGCCCATTTGGCATCTTTCACTAGCACTGAATTAACTTTTATAATAATGGAGGAGCTGCAGACCCAGAGATTGTCTATGGTAAATGCATCACTCTCTTCAGCAAAGCACACACGTTACTTGCTGTACATGTGATGACATAAAGAAAAAATTAATTCACTCAGAGCCTAGACTCTGACTTCTAGCTTAGATTTTTGTTCACTCCTCCCTTTCCGCATCTTGACCCTTTCCTCCTCTCTCTCTTTCTCTTTTTAAATAATTGAGGTTCCCAAGGGTTTTTCTGCAAGTCCTATTATGATAACTGAGAGGACATCAGCTGCAGAGCCTCTGTGAGAAACAATTGAATAGCTGCTTTGCCAGCAACCTCAGTTGTTTGGGAAAAGGTTGCAAAGTCATGGGAAAGGCTGCAATGCGACTTCTTCATGGGCCTGTCTCAGTGAATCCAGTAGGCCCATGTTTACAAGATGCAGGAAAACAGCTGCTCATGACACGTGATGAAACTGGACACAAGATCCCCAGTCTATGAGCCAACTGGGTTTGACTGCAATTTCAGCTAGCAGAGAGACCTGGACTCTTGAAGGCATATTCGCAATGGAGAAAAACAAAACAAAAACAAATTGGCTCAATGGACTGAACCAGCTCTGAAAGCATTTTGCAGAATAGGGAGGAAAAAGGGTGGGAACAAACCTCCCACTTATATCAATGACAACCTTTCCATTGTCTTCAATGGGAGCTGGATCAGGCCCTTAGTTTGATGTCTTGGTTGATGATGGCAACATTCTGTCCCTACTTCTCCCTAATATGTGTGGAGGTCCCCTAAATACAGAGGAATTAGCATCATTCCACTTTACAGGGGGCGGCAAGCTGCAAAGAGGTCATGGGACTGTCGAGCACTGCTCTGATGTCACTCTTTCCTCAGGAATTCAGAAATGGAGTCCTGGGGCAGGGACAGCATATAACCAGATTGAATCACTTTTACCCCTTAAAAATTCCCTGTGCAAAGCAGAGTTGCAACCACATTAAAAAAAAGAATAAGTTGAGAGTGGGCTAAGAGTGAAACTTCACCAGTCCTGAGGCTGCCCTGAAGCAGACATCAACAGGATAGTAAAGAGCTGAGAGGAGACATCACCATCATCCCCAGCAGTGGCTGCACCTATGGCACAAAGCCTCTTTGCTCATAGGATTGATCCCTTGTGGTACACTGCTGATGTTTGCCTTCCAACTGAGCACAGAATCTGAGGAAGGCTGAGCTGTGCCGGAAGTAAAATTTAAAGTGCAAGTTTGTTGGGGCAGGGGACATTTCCTTACACTGCCACGTAAATTGACAGTGCTATATACGGTTTCTGTTCTATAACAAGCAACAACTGCCTCCAAACTGCCTACATTTTATTTGAAACATTATAGCAAACTAATCAAAATCTCATTGTTTTACTTAAAAGAAATACAGAGAGAGAATTGTTACATACAAACAGTATGAAATATTAGGGCTAAAGATCATTCTGTAAACTCTGGATAACAGATACTTGCTTAACTGAGCAGTTAAACAAACAAAATACCCAAATGCCAACAAACAAAAATTACTCACCCAAATTAACATCCGTGTGGCAAATCACGACACAAAGCATTCTGAAATCAGTTTGCTTTTATATTCTTATGCAAAGGGAGAATCAGTCCATTGTCTTTTCTTGTTTGGACTGTTTTAATGACAACTCTGTGACATTTCTAACCTATGTGTTTTCAAAATTCTGTGTGGCAGAGAAAGCTAAAACACCCCTGAACTCCCTCCACTCTCCCTGCAAAAAAATTATAGCTAGATTTTTTAATAGGGCTGGCCAGAAATCAGATATCCATCCTGCCGGAAATTCCAAGTGTTCAAGATTTGAAACCTCAAACCTCAGAATTTCCCAATGAATGGGAATATTTTGATTTGGGAACATACCAGTATTGCTGCCGTCTGTCCCAGATCTCCCTGTCTGCCAGTGCTGCTCCTGGGGGTGGGGGTGGGGGGTGGAAATCCCTTGACTAATGACAGGAGGGGAGGAACCCCTGGGCTGATGATGGGAGGGCAGCCAGGAAGCTGGGTGTGTGTGGATCCTCAGGAATCCATCCTGGACAGCCCCTCAGGCTGTCTTCTGGGGGGTGGGGGCGAGAGTATGGGAAACTTCAGCTCCCAAGCTCACTGCCAGGCAACGTGCCAACGACCAAGATTCCCAGAAGCCTTGGGAGCCCTGGCTCCATGACAGCCCGCCAGCTGGTGCCAGTAGGTGTTCTGTGGCTGCATGGAGGAGCTGGTAGAGGTGAGGATGAGGGTTTCTCCCTAGCATGGCTGTGAAGGACAAGGGCGGAATCTAGCCCAATATTTGAAGGTCCAACAGAGCAGTACTCCTCAGCTTGCTCTTCCAGCTACAGTCAGCTAAGGAACTGTTCTGAAAAACAAGCTGGCATTATCAGGGCTGCTCACGCAAAATGAGAAAGTTACAAAAAAATAGTAGCAGCTCCACTGGAAGAGCAGGTCCAGGGAGAGCAGGGCAGGATGAACTGAATACTTGGGCAAATGGAAATCAGTAAGAAAAATACCTTTTCATTTTCACATCTCTAAAATGGCCTAAAAACACATGGAGACTAAATATAAAGCCCCTTACAAATTAGTACCCTGCAAAGCAGATAAAAATGATGATATCCATTTCTCCAAAGCATAAATTGCAGTGGCATTCAACTGAGGTCATACACTGAGTCCTGGCCTTAGTCTACACACAAAGTTGCACTAGTTTAACATTAACTTTTATTTAACTTTTATTTAAACCCCGCCAACTCATATATGCAGACAAACCCATAGTCCTGTTCTAATGAACGTTCCCTCTCTGTGTAACCAGAGAGGATGTGTATTTTCAGTTGGATACCCATGCGACTGGTACATTCTTCTGTGCACAGGTGGTTATCATGTTTTTCTTCTGCATCACAGAAGTGGATACTTTAATTGAACTGTAGTTACACTGAGCATTTCCCGTCCTCCAAAGAGGCAATATACCTTGTAATCTATCCCTGCTTGTGTCTGCAAGTCTTGGTGTTTGTTTGGTAGGGGTAATGGGAGAGGGAAATGTTTCCAACTTAGCGCACTCGGAGAAAGGAGTCATAAATCAGCAGGTCAGTCAGGGTTTTTTTTTTAACCTTAAGGTATTATGTTTTCAATACAATATTTCAATAGATTTTTTTTGTGTGTGTAATAATTTATCTGGAATTACTACAACTCTAACAAGTTTAGAGAAATTTGGCTCAAGTAAAATGAATCCTTTGTCATAAATAGTTTGGGTTCATTGCTGCAGCCTAATCATTCAATTGTACATAAGTCAAATAGCAATCCCAACTTCGTAGGAACATTTCCACGTCAATAAACCTAAGGCAGTTTGTTTAAAAACTCTGGCCCTGTGAGACACAAGCATGATAGACTAGTTAGGGCAGGGTCAAAAAAGCCTGAACCACAGCCTCTGTGCACATTTGACTTTCATGTCACAACTTTATTCCACCAGCCTTAACCTGTGGTAAAACTCACTGACCATTTTGAGTAACCCATGCAGTGGAGTGACCAGGCCACTGCCTCCATTTCCTTATAATGAATAAGCTACTTTTTCCCTCTGGAATTGTTATTTCTCTATGCCACCAACTGTTCATTTATTCCATGGAAAGAAAATATTTAGTTTTATTAGTAGTAGAATTTATATTTTTTTAAAACTTTATACCTGACCCGGCTGTTTCCACTGACTTCACTGGGAGCTGGATTGGGCCATGTTACTAGGGGTTAGAGTGACAGTTCTTTAGATGGACAGAAGCCAAGGAACCATCTCTAGAGGAATGAGATGTCTCCATGTCTCTTCAAACCTTGATCTCTGTGATGTAGCTGCCTAAAGAAGGGTGCCAGCTCGGATAGTGTTTTGTGTGAAGTAGGCACCTAGGGTACATTCGTGCCCTCATTGACTTCAATAGGATCACGATTTAATCCATATCCCTAGACAATGGGTTGAGACAGGTCACCAACTCATTTCCTAAGCCAGCAACGAGTATCAGATAAGTAGTGAGTTGACTTTTATTTACTAGTGACTTAGGTCAGGGTTCAAGAGATGAAAGGCTCTATATCTCATTTTCAATCTGTGTTTTCCAGTACTCCGGTGAAGACATATTTCATTTTTACACTCTACACTTAAAAGAAACAGGGTCAAATTATTATTAATTATTATTATTATTTGCAATTTACTCACTGTTTATAAAAACAACTTCCCCTCTTACTCTGGGCACATAAATAGAAACTTAAAACTAAAATCTGGTTCCTCTCTCTCATCACTTGTCATGGTAGGGTTTCTTGTATTGTTTTTCAGACTTTTGTAAAAGATGCAGCAATAAAGATTTTTTTTTTTTTTAAATTTCTCCACCAACACAAAGAATTGCATGCACTTAACAAAGAGACGGCATAAAGAAAAAAGCTATATAGGTCCAAGTTGGGCCTACCAATCTCAAGACTCTCTTTAACAAAGATTAGTGTCATTATAAGTTGTCTTATATGAGAAGTCTGGTACTTTGCCAGCCGCAGTTTATGAAAGGACTAAAGTGATAGGGCCAGTTATTCAGCTAATGTAAATCAGTGTAGCTCCACTGATTGTAGTGGAGTTACGCTGTTGTAAACCAGCTGAGGATCTGGCCCATAATTTTCTGCAACTGAGACTGAGGGATTACAGAAAGGTCTGGGCAGAGAAATCCTGATGCTCTTGAACAAACAGAACGCTATAGCATCTACTTACCACAGTGATTTGAGATGCTTTATAAATTATTACATATCTAGCTACTCAGAGATTGTGCCATGGTTATAAACCCATGTAAACTTCAGATATTTCTTTACAAACAAGAGACTAAAACCTCAATTTATTACTCAAGCAAAAGTTTGGGCTCAAGCTGATTTGTATTATTAAAAAACAGGAGTATGTGCAAGCTCACATGCACAATCATAAAAAAAAGAGATACAATAAGTAGTGTAAAGAGATATGTTTTTAATACTACTACAACAAAAAGGAAGCTGAGCTGGGTCCTGATCTAAACCCCATTGAGGGAACTGTTCCCACTGAGGGAACTAAGCATAGTGTCAGCTTGCCATGGTATCACCCCTATGAGTACTGCCTTTGCTCCTCAATTCAAACAGCCTGGGAGTTTGAATGTTTTATGTTTATAAGACCCCAGGCCCTCCCCTCTCCCTCGTGCAAACCCTTATTTAAAACTCCTTTTCACTGCCAAGTGGAGATGTCGTTCTTCTGATAGGAAGATTTATAAATATATATTCCATTCCCATTTTAAATTTGCATTAAATTCAGGTTAAAACCAGTCCAAGGGTTTGTCATGGTACAGGAGAGATGATGTCTTGTCAGAACGTGTTAGCTACCACATTCTAACTAACATGTTCTAAGATTCTAGAATAGACAAGGCAATGTAGACTTTAACACATGCCAGTGGATTGAGTTGAAGCGTAAAGTGGTGGAGTCTAGCAAACACAATCTAACAACACACCTGTAGTCCAAGTCCAGAAAACCCTCTGATACCCACAGCCACAATAGCATGCTGTAAGAGAAGGAATTACAAATTCCACCTCTGCCCTTTTATTACCATATCCAATCACAGCTTTTCCCAGCTGTCCACTTTTCTCACCTGACATACTCAAAAAGGAAAGATACCCTCCAATACCAGCAAAAATGCCATCCTACCTCCCTCATAAAATTTATAATACAACAGTCCCAAACATTTTGGCTTCATGCCAAATACAGAATATATACAGAATTTAGAGCCATGGGATATTGTGCTGTATTTTATATGGTCAACAACAGCATTGAGAAATAGGAAAGCAACTGGCCTCCTCAGAATGCCTCCTCAAAGAAGGCAGTCAGGCACCCACCACTCTTTGTCCATACGTCCCCAAAAATAAAGGTGAGAAGGAGAAACAAAGAACCGTGGAAATTAAGAAACAAACTTGACCAAAATGTTGAATCCTCCAAAACAGTGCAGGATTGATTTCAGTTTTAGATCAAAGATGACCAATGCCAGTGGTAGAGTTTGCTTTATATAAAGCAGTCTGCCCTCTCCTATTTGCCTCCCAACTTTTCAAAAGGAAGGTAAACTCAGTTTCCTTCTATTGTACTTCACCACCAGACTGCAATAGCTAACTATCTCAGGCTAAATTTTCTTCTCCATTCAACTCCACTATAGTCAACAGATTTACACTAGTTTCACTAAGAGCATGATTTAAACTTTAATTCACAAGAAAACCCAGCATAATGTTAAATGATTTTTTTCTGGGTTCAGGTTGATATGTGACATCTTGAAATGATTGTGTGATGGAGCATAGCAATGCATTTATTAGGGGCCAAGGTATCCTCTGACTTACACACCATGCTACCTTATTGATTTTAGTGCGGCTGCCAATGGCTCATCTAAGAACTACACACAGCCCGGTATCTTACACACATTTTTAACAGTGCAAATCAGCTCATGCCACTCAAAACCAGTTGCTATGCAATGCTGAATATTAAAGATGGACCCGAGGCATAAAGACTGGATCTGGATCTAAACTTTCCTCAAAGTTCAAGGCTTTTTGGATCTAGGAGGCTGAATCATCTGATTATAGAAATCAGATCCAGCCACAAATGTCCAGTCCCAAAGTTTCTTCACATGTTGTGGTTTTTGGATCCATCTCTAGTAGCAAGTATAATCAATGATTTTAGGAACTAGATGATATGCACTGGAACATCAGAGAGCAGGAACAAACTTTTTGCTTTTTAAATACAACATGATTTTGACTCTCAGAGCATAAAATGTATACTACCATAGGAAGGAAGATGAAGAAACAAGATTAAATAATAAGCAATATCAGGTGAAAATGAAATATAATTACATCCATAACATTCTGGTACAAGAGTTAGCAATCTTCTTCGGACGGAGCACGCACACAGCCTCTTGTGACCTCACCTCGTCAGCTGCTCTCCAGAATCCTTTCGCTGGCTCCTGCTTCAAATGAGTCCCTTCTAGAATTATTAAATGCTTTAGACTGTTCTCCTGATACCTAAGGGGAACTTGGCTGCAAAAGACTGGGCAAAACTGTTTCAGCAGAAGACTCAAGATAGAATTGGAGGAGATCTGTAACTCCCCACCCAACAATTGCAAGAGACACTACAGACACTTTTGTGGGGCATGCGCCGCAGGTTGAGAGCCACTGTTCCAAGGTCTGATCCTGCAAAGCCTTACTCATGTGAACGGCACTTTGAAATCAATGGTACTTCCAATATGCGTCCAGTTAATCCAAGTGTAAGGGTTTGCTGAATCCCACCCTTAGTGCTTAATGGCAAGTAACGACCTTATCCATTTTCTTAAAATACAATACCAACATCTATCTGTACAGATTCTTACAAAGACTCTGGCTGTACTGAAGGGGGTTGGAAGAAAGAAGGAAAAGTGAAAATTAGGAATTATAGGTAGGGTGATAATCTCTGACCTGGATCTGCTGCTGAAGAAGGTTAATTTTGTGTTGCTGCTGCAGGAGCTGCTGCTGTTGTCTTGCAATCTGTGGAGAAATTGCAAACGTAAAATTTGTACCATCACTCCTGGAATTGTTACATAGGAATTTCCCACCTTTCTTAGTTCTTGACACCACTCTGTTAAGCTAATGCCATTGTGGTGTGTGGGTGGCAGCAGCTTCATGTGCCACAGAGGCAGGAGGCTCACATTTGTGCATCATGATAGTGCCAATTCATGAAAAAGTGAACCTCGGGGACAACACTGTCAGAACTGACCGGAGAGGGGGGATAGACTGATACATGAGTCCCTTCTCATTAGCCATTTTATAGAATCGTATTGCCACTGGTCTTAAAGAATACTGCTTGTCTGCCCCTTTCTGTTGGTGGAAGAGCACTTGGGAGAAAACATCAAATAAGAGTAAGAGGAAAAAGAAGCAAAGAAGAGAATACCCAGTACTTCTATAGCATCTACTATTCAAGGATTTCCAAGAACTTTACAAATATGAAACACAGGAGAAAGGCATAATCTACATTTTACTGATAGGGAAACAGAGGCAAAAAGAGATTGGTACTTGATTTTGGGCAATTCACTTAACCACTAAGTGCTTCAATGTCCAGAAAAGCCATGGACAGAAACCAGGGGCCAGATCCTCAGCTGGTGTAAGTCAGCATAGCTCCACTGAGTCTTCAGTGTACGTGTGCCAATTTATACCTGTTGAAGATCTGACCCCAAGTCTCCTGATTCAAAGTCTTGTGTATTTATCACAAGACCATCCTTCCCCCTCAACTGAGTAAGGTGATTGTGGGACAGATCCCATTTACAATTGATGAGAAGGTACAAAAAGAGTTCTGACTCAAAGATTATGTCTACAATTCAGCCACAGGTGTGATTTGCAGCATATGCAGGTGTTACCCATGCTAGCTCTATTCTACCTAGCTTGCTAAAATTAGAAATGAGTACACTGCAGTTCAAGCTTCAGCGCCAGCTGCACAAACAAGCATGTACCAAAGGAGGTCAGATGGGTTTGTACAGCCCACACTGAACTTGCACTGCCACATCCCCACTTCTATATTTATCAGGCTAGCTAGATAACACCCTTCACTGCAGTGTAGACAGACCTACAGAGCTGAGGAGGAATAAGCCGCTAAATTTAAAAAGCATCTTTTTTTTGTTTAAATTCTACAAGAGTTTTATTTCAGTCATCAGAACAGCTCCATTCTTGTGAATTGCTAACAGAGCATTGCAAGCATTGTTGGGGGAGTATTCTTCCCCTGATGTAAGTCTCAACATTTATGGGAATAAAACCCACTTATTGAGGGGAGAACTGATGAGCTTCTCCCCCCAAATAAAGTTTTAATTTCCTTTATTAAACTAGTAGCATACAAAACTCCTATCTGTAGCTGATTTGATAGCCTGGGGAAAGAAAAAAGTTCTCCGTGTTTAGGGAGGCTCACTGTTAATGATAAAATAAATACTTTAGTTTATATTTTTTATAAAAATCAGTTTGTATATAATGCATGACTACAAGGATTTCTATCCTGTGGGATTGTTTTATTGCTCTTTTTTTGCATTCTTGCTCTATTCTCCTTTTCTCTTTTGGACTATTCAGTGGTATTAAAACAATAGCGACCTCTACAGGTAAGGGTACAGGTCCTGATGGATGTCTTGCCACAAAGATCTTGCCAGTGATGCCTCTCCATCTATGTCTATATACCAGCAACAATGTGAAAAGGCTACTCTAATTTAATGGATGATTCATTTCTCCTGCTGTCCCTTAAAGAATTTCTTCTTCTGTGAGGGTTTTATGTTTAAGAGATGGAAATTCCACAGAACAGCTCAGCCACAATATGCAGCATTAAGGATGAGATTTTAACTATCCAAGCACCAGTAAAAACAAAGACATAGCTCCCAGAGCAACCACAATTCCTCTTGTGCATAATGTAGTGTTTTCTACAACTGGTATGCTTTATTATATACATGCAATGTGGTGGAGTTACCATAGTGGTGGCAATAATGAATGCATTTCCAGACTTTTGTGAGTTTCAAATAAGTCATACAGGTGTTTTCCTTAATTTACTCTTATTTTTTAAAAAAAAGAAAGAACTGTAATTGATCAGACATTCAAATAAATGCACTGTTTTCCCATGTTTACAGGAAATACATTCAAGAAATAACATATGGAATGTCTAACCCATCAAATAAATTCAAATCTGTTTATTTCAAGATGCAGAATTCTAGAGCTAGACACACACCCAAGACAGTGTATCTGGATAACAGCACTCAGCACACACTTAGGGAACAATTTAAGCCAGGTTTCTGTTTGCCCTCAATTTTTGTCTACACAAAGCTGGGCAGATACATACCTGTGCCTTCACTTTGTGAAAATGTGTACCTAGAAAAAGTATTGGGAAAAGGGATGGTTTTGCATGCAAATTCTAACATATGCATACATGGATAAGTGTGAACACATATTTGTGCCTGCAAAGGTATTTGTGAGGGCTGAAAATCAGTCACTTAAATGGGGAAGAAAAGTATTACACTGGTTCACTGGTTTATATTTTACGTATTTCTCATTCAATTTTTTTCAAACTTCACAAACTACACTTTCTGGTGGTACTGCACAATCTAAAGGCCACATTTTGCTCTGTTATGCACAACCAACCTCATTGACTTGAAGTGACCATTGGCACAGGCACATTCTGCAGGGCTGAATTTGTGTTTTTATTTGCACTCCTAAAACAAAACAATATTTTGAGTTTCTGTCTCCCAAAATAGTGGGATAATTATTTGAAAAGTAGAAAAAACACCATTTTTTAACACTACAAAAAATAAAATAAGGCTTCGATATATTTTTGCCCAACTTTCCATACCCCAAAACAAAAGAAAAAATTAATTCTGGGCTGAGAACAATCTTGAGAAATTTCAGACCTCAAAGCTAAACTATTGGAAAGTTAAACATCAATGAATAGGAGCTTAGAATGAGATTTGCTATAATAATCACTCACCTGTTCCTGTTGCTGCTTAGCCAGCTCCATTTGCTGGCGTTGTTTCTCGATTTGTGATGCAGCCAGTTTCTTCTGTTCATCATGAGCTGCCAGCAGCTGCTCACGCAAACTGGTCAGTTGATTGATCATACCCATAAGCTGCCTTTCCTTCTCAGCTAGGCTTTCTGGAGTCCCTGGGCATCACAGAGTGACAAAAGGTAAAGGAAAGAGAGAGAAATGAGAGCTGGGTAATTTTTAAATGGCAGTCTCAGTATAAACAGAATTTCAGTACAGTATATGCAAAATCACAACGCATATCGCAATGCATTGCTCTGGAACAACTAGGGACATACACTTCACAGAAAAATGAGACAGGGAGGATGATTAAGGCACCATTCAATTCCCTGCTCTACCACTATTTTCGTGTCTAACTGAGGAAGTCACTTATTTATTCTCTCTGTGCCTCAGTTACCCATCTGTAAAACTGGGGTTATTAATACTTCCTTTCCCTGCTCCCCCCTCTTTTCTTTCTGTAGCCTGTTTAGTAGAGCGGATAGAAACATGGAGAAACAGTTTTGTGAAAACTTTCAAAGTTGTTTATATTTCACAGGGTTCACAACCAACTGTTTTGAAAATGTTTCTGTCAAAACAGAAAACCCGCTCCCCTGTGAGGTAGGTATTATCATCCCCATTGTACAAATGGGCATACTGAAGAACAGAAATCTTATGCACATTAGATTTTTTTTTCCTTTTTCTCTTTAGTATCCCAGGGCAGGCCAGCTGCCAGCATTCTAGCTGCCATGTTGCCCAGCTCTGCTCTGATCAGGGTTAGATGATACAGTGGTTAAAATGCCAATAGCTGTTACCAGGGTTGCTACCACTGATGAGAATTTTTTAAAGTCTAGTGTAGAGTAGAAATAGCTAAGAGGTTGTGCCATTTGCCACCATTAACCCAACTTGCTCGCTATGTTATTTTACAAACACCAGATTTCTATTATCTACAAGTGCACTAGAAATATGTTCTGCTCATGCTTTCCCAGAAATAGGCACAGATTACCACCATCCAATCTTTTTCCCCCACAGCAGGTTTCCTTTCACCCAGAAAGGAATGAGATGGGATCTGGGGACAGTATAGTAAGAGCCCCACAAATCAGAGAGAAATCAAAATGTATTAATCAAAAACTATGTACAACAATGGCACCTTTGCCATGAATTGAAAAGATGATCAATTAAATAATAAAATATACTCGCAGGTAATCTACCAGCACAACACAACCCTGGCAAAACTCCCCTCCCTTACAGAAACCAGAGCCCATGAAGTTCTTTCCCAAAAAGTTTGAGGAAATGGATAAGCCTTCTGTCTAGATATCTCCCCTTAAAACAGTCTGCTTTGGGGACAGCCCTGCCACACAAACCCCTCTCAAATACAAGAAGTGTTTTGCTGCCAATGTCACCAACGCTCTCCAATTCAACAAAAGAAAAACTGGCGACTACACTAACCATGCTCTTAGCCAACTATCAGTCAGACATGAAAAGAGCTACTGGTAATAGCTCATTTAGTCCACCCCCCTGCCAGTGCAGGAATCTTCCCTACAATATATTTACCAGCACTTTCTGGATTGGATTTCACAGATTCATAGATTTTTAAGGTCAGAAGGGACCTTGTGATCCTCTAGCCTGATCTCCCGTATAGCATAGGCCAAAGAATTTCCCCAGAATAAGTCGCAGAGGAAAAACATCCAATCTTGATTTAAAAAATATTTCAGTGATGGAGAATCCACCATGACCCCCTAGGTAAATTGTTCCAATGGTTAATTACTCTCACTGTTAAAAATTTGGATTTGTCTAACTTCAACTTCCAGCCATTAGATCGTGTTATACCTGTCTCTGCTGGATTGAAGAGCCTGTTATTAAACACTTGTTCCCCATGTAGGTACTAACAGACTGTAATCAAGTCACCCCTTAACCTTCTCTTTGTTAAACTAAATAGATTGAGCTCCTTAAATCTGTGACTACAAGGCATGTTTTCTAATCCTTTAATCATTCTTGTGGTTCTTCTCTGAACTCTCTCCAGTTTATCAACATCCTTTTTGAATTGTGGCCACCAGAACTGGACACAGTATATTCCCCTCTTAAATGGTGGGTCATCTACTGCTTCCTTTGAAAGATGATTCCACAATCTAATACATGTCTCCATTAGAGATACTTTTGTGAAATTTAGCTTAATTTAAATTCATCCAGTGCTCCCAGCAACACTCCTTCATTCCACTTTAACCAATTCCAGATCTTTTAAGTACTTGTAGACAGTTATATGTATCTGGGAAAATACATAGGGTCAGGCTTTTGATACGAAAGTAGTATCACTTGATTGAACTTCCTATTAAAACCCCATAAAAAAAAGAGATCTATAGGAAAATATTCTCACTATCGATGGGAGAATATTTGCTAACACTATCAAAAGATCCATGGGGCTATGCTGCAAACATGAGAGATGCAATGAAACAGAAACTATAGAATTTTTTTAAAGTTCTGTTTAAACTTGTGAGAAAGAATGGGAGCTTATGGTAATGTACTAAGAATGGGGGAGTAAGCACTTTTAAGTTACAATTTTCACTTCAAACCTGAGGGACAAAGCACTAGTTTAAGTCATGTATTTGCCACTGGACATGCAATTAGTTAGAAGTGTCTATTACAACTCCACCCATTCCCTAGCTGTTTTTCGGGGTGGTGGTGGTGGGGGGATGTGCAGGTTTTCTAAGTTATATAAATTAAATTATCCTAAAGGACTATTCTTGCCCAGCGATCTTAGCTGCAAAGAAACATTTAATATTTTGTATCACTGAAAAGATTAATCTAATAATTATTATTTGATTTACATGGAGCTGGTTGAACACTGAAAAAAGTGTTTGCAAATATTTTATTAAAAATATTTACTGAGGGGGTGGCTGGGTGGGAGTACGTGTGGATTTGGCTAGTTCTAAGCTAGGGACAGGCAAGAACAAATATTTGTCAAATAACTCATTTAAAAATATAGTCAAAGACAGTCAACTAATATGATTTGATCAAGTAATATGAATTTATACTATGCCTTTCATTTGAAGATCTCAAAGAACTCAGAAAACATTAATAAATCCCACAACAACTCTTAGAAGTAGAGAAGTATTTCATGTGTGTAAACTGATAGAAGTCATGTGATTAGTCAATGGCAGAACTAGGAAGAGAACCCAGGAGTTCTGACACCCGGTTCTATATTCTAAGCCCAGACCACGTTGCCTAAGAGAGACAAAACACTCATCACACTGGCATTAATAAGAGACAGTTGCCTAATTTCAGACACATCTAAACTTTTCCGAACTGTCTCTTAATCTTATTAATCCATTCATGAGCAAGAAATCTCTCCCAAAGAGAAATTGACATCTTTATTCAAGTTGCAGAAGCACAGTTAAATTAGAGATGGGTTCAGCGCTTGGTTTAGACATATTTCACACTGACCACCTAACCATTGTCAAAGACACATTTTGGTCACTACCGATATGTAGTCAACAAAATCAACTTTTTCTGTGCACTATGTATTCATTTCTAAGTACTGCACAGAGTTATAACAACTGTTCATCTACTTTTAAAACAAATATGTGTTGAATATAATGCTGCCTTTGAAAACTGACCCTCATGCTCATCATCATTATTGCTCAGAATTAAAGAACAAGTAGAAATGCTATCTGGTCAAGAATAAGGCCTGATTTACATTGGGAAAATAACCCTTAAAATTCTAACTGGTTTAAAAATTGATTCTACTACCTCATTTTAAAATTAGCTGGAGTTGTAGCATAAACCAGGCTCCAGATGGCCCAAACTGCTGCTATTAAACCAATCTCAATACCAACTGAAAGTGGTTATGTAAGTGGATGTAACAACTCGAAAACATATTCCCTTCATGTACATGCCTGTTCTGCTGATCATGCAAAAAGCATATAAGCAGAAAAAGTGACACTTTGTCTTATTTGCTACTATCTGCTCCTTAAAATACAACATGAGGAGGTTCAGATATTAACCACCATGCACACGACTGCTGACATTGTTACTAAATATGATTTCAGTTTTTAGAGATTTTTTTAAATTTACTTCAATATTATATCTTACTATGTTACCAACTATGCAATCAAAGACACTGTAGAGGCAACTGCAAAGTCATGCAACTCTTCAGAATTTTTACAAAAAGCTCTCACTATAGCGAACATCAGTGAAGCTGGTAGCAATGTTGAGAACCCTACTGTGGACAGGTTGTTGGCCCCAGCAGCGACTTCCAGCAGCTTGCCTATTAAACTTGCTCAGAGCTAGTCCTGTTGATAATTGAGCTTAAAATGGCTCTGGCTGTTGGAGACAAGTCTATACTATTCATATACTCTTCACATGATTTCAGTGCTTTAAGTCTACACCATGGTATAGTGATTAAAAAATGGAATAGCCCATTGTGGCAATGTACAAATTGCCAATGAGTTAGACTATTTCATACAAGTATTGAAAAGGAAAAGGAAAGTGGGCTAACGATGACTGCCCTTAAAATTACACTGAATTACCATCAAATCTGCAACAAATGCGCATTTCATGTTTAACAAAGCTTTTTAACCACCAGGTCACGGGCTGTTCAGGATATATTGCTCTAGGTGGACACACTGTTCTCATTGTTCCGTAGCACTGCAGTGGCACAACGTGGATTTTCCACCAGAAACTTTATCAAATAAGCCCACACACATATAGGCATCAAAGCAAACCCCAAGACTAGTTGCATCCAGACCCCTCTGTTTATTCTCTACTGGCATGAAGGAAGGGACTGGGAACAAAATATATTTGTGGACACAGTCACAATGAGCACTCGACCGCCACAGCAGGCAGCACTAATGGAGGACTAAGTTAATGCTATTCTGTAAGGTTAAAGCTATAGTGTCAATTTGGGGTGAAAAATCTGTTTTGTACTAAAATTATTACACATTCTCAGCTCTGACTCACAGTCTGAGACTGGTGGTGGCAGTGACATTTTAACGTACATTAAAGCAAGGACACATATAAGACCAAGTAAGAGGAGAACCCCATCATATTTGCACAAAACAGAACAAGCAGAAAGTTGACAAATGGTTTTAGACACTCATAGCAGCAAAAAATATTTCATTTTAATTTCCTGGAGAGCACAACTCAGAAACTGGGATAACCATGACATTTTTCTTTTGTCAAATAAGCCTTAGATGCTGATGGACAAGTGATCAGAATTCCAGCCCCACCCCCACCCCACCCCCCACCTCCAGATACCCTCTAGGACTAAAGGGATAGTGGCAAAACATTGCAGTATGGTTTTGTATAATCTCTGTGACACGGTTAAATAACTAGGAACATTATCAATCAGAGGTACAGGGGAAAAAATAGTACAGACAGTTAAACTTATCCCCCGAGTCAGTTTACTATCAAAGTAATTACCTAAATAGCTTTTGAATTGTCAGTGTCAGTTTTTCAAAGAAAATCAAAGAAAACAATGCGCTAGTATAAAGCCTGGCAAACATAATTACATTGTATTATGTTCATATCATAAAACATAGTTATTATTTAAAAAAAAATCAAATCCTGTGTACACGGGGGAACAAATGGGAAAAAAATCCATTACATTTCAAGATGTTCTACATATCTCAAATAGTACAACATGTTTGGTTTGCTGTGATACAATGTAATAATACTTAGCTCATATAGTACAGAGCTCATGTTATCTTCAAAGCACTTTAAAACAATAACTAATTAATCCTCTCAAAGCCCCAGGCAGGCAGGTAAGCATTATTATCCCTTTTAACACTTTTTTAAACATGGGGAAACTGAGGCGCAAAGGTTAAGTGATTTGTGTATGGTCACTCTCAACTTTATGCACTGCAAACAGTCTCATTGGGCCTTTAATTTAGGCACAATGTTTTACAAACTTTAAAATAAATAAATGAGGGGGAAGTTTATCAAATCCCACAGTCCTTGCATGGCCCCAGCTCCCACCAGCATCAACAGGAGTTATGTCCAAGTCTGGATATAACTTCAGGATTGGACTTCCTTTGAACAGACTTTTTTCCTTGACATTTTTACAGCCCTCCTTCCCCCCCCCCCCAATTGCAGACCACTGTTTTGTTCCCCCCCCCCCAATTTAAACTTCCCCCTGCAGTGTTCGAAACCCAAACACAATGTTACTGTGCTAAACAACGGGAACTGGAAAGTGAAATGGATCAACTGCCTAATTTCATTCTCCAAACTGAGTGAAATGCAAAACAAACTAACAGCATAAATAGTGAAGTGTATATTTGATTTTTTGTTGTTTCCATTTCAGTAATCTTAGGTGTAGCTAGAAACACACAGGGATTTATTTTAAACATATGGGTCCAATTCTGTACTAATTTACCCCCTATGCAAATCCATTGGAGCCAATGGGATTGCACTTGATATAAGTCATCTTCAGATTTGGTGCATTAATTTTAGCTTGGTTATGTTCCCTTTAAAATCATAGTGTTAAAGCTTGATAGTATTCATTTTAAATGGGAATATTCTCCCCTTGATCCACGCATGGAACTGCCATTGACGTCAACAGCAGTTCTGTATGTGGGGCAATGGGGAGTTTATGTTATGTTCTTTCAGGAAATGTACCCTGATAAACAGACATAACTGGCTGGGGTAAGTATGGAATTTAAACACCTTTTTTCTGTCTTTGACCAGAAATTTTTAACATTTATTACCAGTCATTGATTAACCAAATTATTAATGCTATATCACTGTTATGTGTTTGTGAGTTTTGTGAGTGTGTGTTTGTACATGAATACAAACCCCTGTATGCTTCCAACTCAATGCTATGGAAATAGCTACAATGAGTATTTATTGTGAGCTGGCATGATGATTTTCAAGCCAGTAACTCTTTGGGATTGCCAGGACATAAAAATCTGAAAATTGGCATTTTCAACTAAGTATTTAAACCAACTTCAGTACACAGTGGCCACCATTACTTTACAATGCATGTCTGAAATATACAGCTACCTAGCTTGTTAAATTAATTGACTCCATACTGATATGTGAAATCAGCTTAATAGAAGGAAACTTTCTGATTGATTTGTACTAGCTGAGCCATAGCTTACAATAAGAAAAAAAAAAACAGTTGTCTATCTACAGTTTTCTGTAATATATTTTCTTCTGTATTTTAACAAATAAAGTATGTTCTTTTTGGAATAACAGCCTAGAAGGTGGATATTCATCTTGATTTGAGCATGTGTACTGTCTGAAACTTTTAGCCTTCAAGGAAGATGGCTTGGAATGAACTAAAACATTTGATGAACAATAATCTTTAGCTGTTACCCTCAAGAATGAATATTCTGTAGGGACAAGGACATAGCCTTCTGCTCAGTAGCGCATTCTGAAACAGACCAGTACATTACCTATTCTGCAATGCGAGAAATAAGTCCTCAGTGAATATTCAATATTGGCTGTCATAAAAGTTTTGGTACAGTAGACTGCAAACAAAGCTTGGTATTTAACCAGGTTAGTTACTTACTGTCAAGGTTACAAAAAGAATAGACAACATTGTATTAGGACTACTTCTCAGCAGCTATTCATTGTCCCCATCCAGGCAACAAGCTGTAACTATGCTAGCTGGTTCATGTTTTGAATTTTATACAGCAGCAAAAGACAAACCCAGCATAAAATGTGTGTGTGTGTGTGTGTGTGTGCGCGCGCACGCGCGCGTGTATATATATATATAGAGAGAGAGCGATATCTCTCTCTCAAAAGGAAGTGTGTGTCTATATATATAGACACACACACACATATATATATGTGCTTCCTTTTGACTGGTAAATGTAGCTCAGAACATTAATCTCTATCAGCGCATCCATGATGTACTTTTAACTCAAAGAGGACACTGGTTTTAGCCTTTTTATTTTTTAAGCCAACGCTCTGGATGACGTTTAAATGGAGGGGTTTGGCATCCACATGGTCAAACAAAATAAAGCAATTACCATTTGCTATTTAAATTAGTTCGATTTTAGACTATTTTCCCCTTTATTGATAACTCCACTTTTAAAAAAATAGAAGAGGAACTTGGTTAAGTGGATTTGATTTTTTTATTTATTATGAGTCATAATGCTTATTCAGAAAAATGCTGAAATAGTCCAGTAAGCTTGAAAGCAGCATTTTAACTACTTTGTCACAAAGGTCTCGATTTTAATATTTTTAGACATTTTAACAGTTTCTCCTCCAATCCTATTTGGTGGCCTCCTCCCAAGACATTGTTGCCTTTTCCATTTCTTGGACTAACCTCCACCTGCAGGGACAAATGAGAATAGCTCCCTCCAGCCACAGTGTCCATTTCAGTCTTTCAAATTCGCCTGAAAGCGGCACTGCGTTGGTGTGGCTCAATTGGCACTCTCTGTTTTTTTGCCGGCTGATAGTATCCCATGGTATTCTGATCAACCTACACTATTTCAGCAGCTGCCAAGTTTGCCCTTAAAATTTAGGTTTCCCAGTGTGACACTGGGCAGGTTCCCCCCTCCAGCACTTTTGGAATATCAGCAAAGGACTAAAGCTCACTGTCAGAAAATTGCTACTATTAAAAAAACCAAAGTAAATAAACTGAGAGAAGATGATACCAAGTAGGTTGCAATAAATATTGAATTTATCATACTTAAGAAGCCAACCACCCCATGTATCTTATCTCCTCTACTTATGGCTCTCTCTCACTCTCCTTCTCTCTCCTATTCCAAATTCAACACTTTCAATAAAAAAGAATACTACAGTTCCACATCTGACAGAAACATGCAAACATTTTTCAAATGATTATTTGAAAATGCAAATTCACACAGCTATGAAGGGAATGCTCAGCTTTCACATATCCCCTGGCGATCTGTGCTTTATTAGTTAAAGGTTTAAACCCAGGTTTTGCCCAATGAATAATCCCCCCCTCCCTCTCCTTTCCCACATCTAAATGTGGAATACTTTGCTCTCTTGTCTTCAGTTTACAGATTATGAGATCCAACATGTCACTCACTGGATTACTGCTCATAACCTGAGCACTACCCCAAGCTTTCTTGTCTTCAACTTGTCCAGTGTTACTTAAATGGAATTATCCGTCACAATCCATATACTGACTCTGCATAGCCCACTTATCTCAAGATTCTGTGTGTCACCTCACAGATTATCCGTTTTAATCCATACATTGAATCTACATAACATATGTCTTTAATTCATGACTCTGATGAGCTATAGTCTCACTGAATGGATTATTTCTTTTAATCCATTATTGGCAGTCATAAGACTGTTCACTGAATATACCCCCATGCCCCGACTTCACTATACACAAGCAAGATTAAAGTCTTCATCAAACACACTTTTGTCATATATCAAACATAGTTTAATATAAATACCTGCACTGATATTTCATACAACATGGAACAGAGCTTCTGCTTAAAAATAAATGTCCATGTGACATATATATGGGTTTAGTGTATTAAGATTAGACATGGTGGGTTAATCCTGCTCTCAACTACACTCATTTAAATCTGGAGTGACTCCATTGGAGTTGCCCTGCTTTCAAACGGGTGCAGTTGAGAGCCAAATTTGCCCCAATGACTCTTCATTTTTACACGAGGTGAAAAGAAGAGTTCACTAGAGTTGTTTGAGGACTATCCCATGCAATAGAGAGGGCTTTAAAAAAAAATGCAGATTCAGACTTGCCCAGACTTTCAGAGATTCAGGCACGACAATTCTTAAACAATGTCTTTAATTCTGTAAGTAAGCAAAGTCAGGAAGATTTTAAACAAAAGTCATCTCAAACTTTTGTCTTGTAATTCCCTATATGGATTCAAAATTAGTTAAGTGGGGGACATATCAAAATGTATTAACTCCTGGCAAATGGGAAATAAATTAGATTAACCCAAAAGCCCTATGCATGCTAGGAAAGTTTTTCAAAGTTTTCTCACAATTGCTAATGCCAGTTCAATCCAACTAGTGTTAGCAACACTGGAAAACCTAGTGTGGAAGGGCCACTGAATGCTACCATTGAATCTGATGAGAGCTGGTCTAATCAGGTGCTTGAAGGGGTTGCATCAGCTGACACCTCCCATCTACAATAGGGCTTCCAATAATGTTAACACTGGTGGAACTGAAATACCATTAACAACAGCGGAGTATTTTCCGGGTGTGGAGACAGTGGAACACAGCAATTCAGGATTTGCCATATTGCACCAGGCCATTGGTCCATCCTATATGCTGCCTCTTCTGTAGCCAATATTAATGCTATGGAGGAAGACAACCACTCTCACCTTATACTACATGGAAGCTAATGTGCTGTGCTGAACTGGGAGGAAATCGAACTCCTGTAGGTGATCAGTTTTAGCTCTGAAACTCATCCTGCTTCACTGAATCCAATAAAGTGCATTACCCATGACTAATCCAACGGGCTTTTCTGAACCCATTTGCAAAAACAGTGGATGTAGAAAGAATTTCTATTTAAACATATCTAACTAATTCAATACATTATTTTAAAAGTTTTTAACAACTTAATTGCTTGGTGCTTTGAAAAGAATTAAAGGGCATCTTATATTGGAATTTCATTTAGTCTACTCTGGATTGACTTGCTTTGAGCAGATTCAAAATTGTGTGACTTGCAAAATAAGCTCTCCTTGGAAGCCTCCATCCTCAGACTTGTACTTTTCTTCTACCCACTATTGCTATATATCAGGGGCAGGCAAACTTTTTGGTCTGAGGGCCACATCGGGTTTCAGAAATTGTATGGCCCTGCCCTGCCCCCTATCCAACCCCCCCCGGCTTCTTGCCCCCTGATGCCCCCCCGGACTCCTGCCCCATCCAACCCCCCCATCCCCATGAAAGCCCCCAGAACCCCTGCCCCTGACTGCCCCCCGCCGCCCCATCCAACCCCCCCCGCTCCCTTCCTGACTGCCCCCCCCGGGACCCCGTCCCCATTCAACCCCCCTGTTCCCTGCCCTCTGACCCCCCCAACCCCTATCCACACTAGTGCCCCCAGACCACCACCCCGAACTCCCCTGCCCTCTATCCAATCCCCCTCCCCCGGCTCCCTGCCCCCTTACCGCACTGCCTGGAGCACCGGTGGCTGGTGGTGCTACAGCTGTGCCACCCAGGTGGAGCCAGCCATGCCGTCGCCACTGGGTCAGGCCAGGTTCTGAAGCTGCGCTGCCCCAGGAGCTCGCAGCCCTGCCACCCAGAGAAGGGGGAACAGCAGGGGATGGGCCGGGGGCGAGCTTCCCGGGCCAGGAGCTCAGGAGTCAGACAGGAGGGACCCACTAGCCATAGTTTGCCCACCTCTGCTACATATCTATACAAACACATACAACATACAATGGATACACTTGTTTAATTCAATTTTTATAGATATTACTGGTTCTGGAAGTTTCCCGCAATTTTAAATGTAGGTGATATCCCTGAAATGTGTATGAGACTGGAATGAACTTTTCCAGAATACACACATACATTCACACCACAAGAATAAAACACTAATTTTCCCTTTTCTTTTATAATTGGACATATATGGATCCTTCCACCTGATGATCTCAAAGTGAAATTCAACTAATCATTAGGTCTCTGAGCACTCCCTGAAAGATGAGTAAGCATTGCTTCTCCCATTGTAAAGATGGGTAAATTGAGAAAGAGATATTAAAAGACTTGCGGAAAGTCACAGAACAAGTAAGCAGCAGAGTTGGGATTAGAACTGGCGAATCCTGATGTCGCTGGTGCTTGCTCTAACCAATGCACGTACTTCCCTACCTCTGGTAAAATATTACCATTTGTTTATTTAAAAGGAATAACAGGAACAGAAAATAAAGATTCTTGCTGCAGTCTAATCTTCCTCTGATTTTTGCCTCTACCAGACACTCTAATTCAATGTTAATGACATAAACCCAGGCAATAACCATACGCAACCCAGTGCTGAATCTGCAGCACACAACCCTGTAAAATTCCCCTGGATCTAATGAAAAACACAATGAAATTTTGAACATTTAAATGGAAAAAACTATTTGCTACACAAAATAGTTGGGCAAAACATCTTTAGTCCTGTACACTTTCCAGAATGTCCTCATAAAAAAAGACACTATTTGAGAACACGTTTTCAAATATCACTAACAGAGAAATGTTTTTTTTAAATGCAGTTGCCAAGCCAAATATATAGATATATATACAGAATTTAAAAATTACACTTGAAAAACTGTTAATAACCTCATGTTCACATAGCAGGGCAAAAACATTACTTCTTTCCAGTACAATGCCTGTGTGTGTATGTATAAAACAGCTCAACTTGCACACCTTTCATGTTGTCTCACTAAATACAGCTGCAATACCACTGACCTATTGTTTGCTAGTCGCTCATGGCTGGCGGTGGCATGAAAACCACATTCCTGGGCACTAAATAATCAGCCTGCATGACCCCCCCCCAAGAACCTGTAAGTCAAATTCATTTACCTCCAGAGGGCAACGCTCTATTGTATCCTCCCTTCCTTCTAGCCACCTACAAACAATGCACAATAATTGCAACTGTCACGGCAGTCAGTAGGAAAAATAAACCAGCGCCTGTTTTCACAGCTTACTGCCAAACCTGATCCAAACACCTAATAACCATGCCCCCAGTCATAGAACCACAGTTCCAGTAAAATGCATTGGGTGTGAGGCTTTGAACAAAGCTATGAAACAATAACTCAACTTGTGTTCAAAATATGAAATTTAAAAACAAAAGTTAAAGCAAATAAAACTCTTCTTTGAGGCTGTACGCTTGCTCCCCATCCTCCCACTGCCCCCCAGGCAATACTGAAAGAGCTGTTGAATTTCTTTCGTGTTATCTTATAGTCGCTGCTGCTTTCATGTTTAACTTGTGAAGGGGAAAGAGAGGAAGGGAGAAAAAAGACTGCCCTCCAACAGAACAAGATCATAGGGATTTGGAAGAGACTGCCTTCTTAGCACAGAGCATGCTTCAGAGACTTTACTCACTCCGAAGAGAGTGGAGAATCATAGGGAGTAATTTTTTTAAAACTCCAGAATCTCAAGGGTTAAAGAAGTTCCAGAGAGCTTGCGGTTGCTGCTGCAGCAACACAACATCGAAAGCTGAAATGAAAGCCATCTATGGACCCTCAGCCTGAAACGCCTTAAAGATTAATGAATCAGTTTACACCACATCGTAGGGTTACTTAAATCATATACTTTTTTAATATGTACTAATCACACATAAGCCGAGATATTAGCAATAGCCCTCTCTGGCCAATTGACTCACACATGTGAGGTAAATGTGCTCAAGTGCGTTTGCGTGTGCAAAGACTGAGTAAGGAATTCAGAATTTGGCCCACTTATAATAAGAGAAATATCTCAGGCTACTTGGTGCTGAAGTGCTGTGTTTGGTCATCAAGTTATCAAATAAGTGTACCAGATGCGTATATTTATTCTGGACTCATATGAGTTACAATCCCTAGCTAGAGAAGTTGGGGGGAGCAAATGGCATACTTTCCCTCTTGTGTAAGTCGGTGGACTAGAGCAAGCTAGTGCCGGTGGCTTATTTGTGAGTGACAAGCTGAAAGGAACATATGAATAAAATACTAAGTTTTAATATAAACCTATGAATTATTCTCTAAGAGACTGCCTTTTAGGATTAGAGTAAATTGACAGCTTTTGTTTCAACATTTTACTGAGTATTACTGTGCACTGTGAAACAGGTCCTTAAAACTGTCTGGAGTAAGTTTTTGGGTATTTCTCTGAATAAGGACTTCAGGGTTTGCCCCAATACGAGTAAAACAACAGCAGAAAACTAGGTCTATTAAAAATAAGTAGGGCTTAATTCTGATGTCACACCACTTTTACACTGGTGTATTCCATTGACTTTAATGGTGCTGCTCTGGATTTGCATTGATGTAAGTGGTGCAAGACATGTTCTAGTTCAAACAGGATTAAGAACATAAGAACGGCCATACTGGGTCCACCTAGCCCAGCATCCTGTCTTCTGACAGTGGCCAATGCCAGGTGCCCCAGAGGGAATGAACAGAACAGGTAATTACCAAGTGATCCATCCCGTCGCCCATTCTCAGCTTCTGGCAACCAGAGGCTAGGGACACTATCCCTGCCCATCTTGGCTAATAGCCACTGATGGACCTATCCTCCATGAATTTATCTAAATCAATTCGGGGAAGTTCTATGTTATACAAGAGGTCAGATTAAATGATCACAGTAGCCCAATCTGACTATCATGTAGGAAGTGGGAGTCTCACACTGTTTTCTTTTAGGGGAACATCGGCTTCTTTGGAATTTACATCAAGTTTGACACACTTATTTTGAGCAGAAATACTGTATAAAAATAAACAACTACCAGTTTCCTAAAATGACCTCACATATATAAAATGGGTAAATATCTTGGCAAAACAGAAGGTACTACTGCTGAATAATGGTCACATTTTGCATTTTCCTTCTACAGCAGGACTTTAAAGGAACATGCTTTACTACAAAAACTTTGCCCTTTCATCTATTGCACAATATTATCACAATCTGCACCAACAATAGCAAACATTTCTGATCTCCTTCCGATTTCAGATGTGTAGTTCCTGCTGTAGATGGATGCTAAACCCTATGTTAATATGCGAACTGTGAAAATCTCTGCTGCGTTTTATATGAATCCTATAATAGACTCCCCTTGTATTGACAAAACCAGAATTAAAGATGGAACAAAAGCCTTACATAAATGAAAGTGGCTTGTTCATTTAGGACATACCATGGTTTATTAAAAATCACACTGGTAGATTGTACACTGCCAACAAACAAAGAAATGAGAAACAAAACAAAAAACATGAAGAAGTCCCATAATGCTAATTATATATACACATTTTATTTTTGTTTCATTTTAACTCTGTAGGATCACAGTGACAATGTTACCTTTTATTTCTCCAAAGTTCCCTGATCCCATGGCAAGAAGCTTGTCTTTCCAGTCCTTTGATAGTAGCTTTTCAATACTGGGAGTTTCTGAGTGAAGGAAGAAAAAAAAATGTAAGAAAATCAACATGACTGGCTCCACAATAGAACTCATTAAAAGTCTATCTGCTAAAAATAAGGCCAACCCTATTCTGGGCCCCAATTCGTAATGACTTCATCAACAAACTGATAAGAAGAAGGGGGGGGGGGAGAGAGAATGTGTTTTGTCACCTGCTGTTTCAAAATCATTAGCTTTTTCCTCTTATGGAACAAAGCCATAGTAATTCTGTATGACAATGGGCACATATAAACCTGCAATTCATTGTTTTTCAATTTAGTGAACAAGTTCCTGCTTATAATGGATGCTTGTCAATTTCAGGGTGTTAGTCTGCAGTCAAAAAATAATTATGTTGAGAAAATGCAGAGTTAAAAAAAAGGCAAAGAATTAGCTCCTAAATCTGCTACATGTAATTATGTCCCTCTGTGTGTGTTTACAATTACATCCACTTTATAATGTGTGTTTAAACATCGTGTGGTGGTAAGTATACCGGGGAAAGATTTTCCAGTAACACACACATATTCAGACATTGTAAATAATAATAATAATAATAATAATAATAATAAAAAGTTTGGTGTGATAAAAAGCTTTACAAAGACTGTAAAATCCAAAAATGGGGAGGTGGGGGGAAGCAATGCCTAGAATGGAAACCCATTATTTTCTTATTTCAGATTTCTATCACTTCCTTTTTATAATAAAATATATTTGTTCAATATTTTCAGGGGAAAATACACTGAGGGTGTGGATTCGGCCGATATTTATGTCTCTAACTCTTGCATTTTGACCTCTTTTTTGTGTGGAATTTTAATGCATAAGTAAATATAAATGCTAATAAAATTCAGAGAACATTAAACTCAGTTCCAAACAATGTAATTGTATATTCTTGTCAGCATTTAGATGGGTACACAATTACAATGGCTTTCAATCCCACGATTAGTACTGCATTCAGTTAGAAAATGGAGTGTACTAAAAGATAAGTGTCCCAGTATGCGCCATCTAAATAACAATACCCACACTTATTATCTGGATCTAAGACATATACTGCTATTCTCCACATTTGTGTTTATGTGTATTTGTATTTGTTCAGGCATTTGTTTACCCCCTACCAGGAGCATAAAAGGAGTACATGTTAACTTATCAAAGGGACCGTCTGGCCTAGGGACCATACAATTATTAGCAACTGGTTAATTTTCCCCACAGTAAAAAGCTTTATGAGGAGCCTTCATTATCTTGTTTGGCTAATTTTGCCAACCTTCTTGAGCCCCTATCTTAAAGCTCTCAGGAATCAGTGTCACAAAATCTGTGTGCAATCTTCAATAAAACCATATCAAACGTTTCTTTCTCTCTCAAAATGCCAATAATATAATATTGTATTCTCTCTTTATAAAGGATTTGTGGAAAATGAAAGTGAACCCAAAATATTTATTTCATAAACTAACAATATAATATAATATTCTCTCTCACACACACCATCCCTAAATGTTTGGTCTCCAGTTTAATACTGAAAAATACATAATTATAGGAATTCTGCTCTTTAAATGGTAGGGTGAATGAAGTTTTATTCTAACTTTTTTGTAATAACAAGAACTACATTAATAAAAGATTTAATTACAAGCTCAAAAATTACAATTAGATCACAATGAAATAGCTACGAGAAGCTGCATGTTAACGTTATAACATTAATATTTCCATTCCTGAGTTCATGATAAGAAGATTCCACTGTGCTTTAAACACTTTTACAAATATTTCCAAAGTTTGTACTTTCCCAGTAAACACTTCATGAAGGAAACCATTTTTTAAAACATATCTTGAATAGGTCAAATAAACATTGCTGTTTTCTTTTTTCCTGTGTTTTTCAAAAATTCTTGAGTAGCATGTAAACAGGCCAGTGTCAATGTGGTATTTGCAATAGAGGACTGTCAGTCATTAAAAGCTAACAAACCTTTGCAAACCAGGAATGCAGCAATAGAAATCCATTGTGAACTAACAATAGGCTACAGAACCTCCAGGCACCAAAAGTAGACCGTTTTACTTTTAAGTCTATTGTCAGCAAAGTCCATGACAAAGCTTTTCCCCTGCAGCTAGACAAAATATGCGCTGTAGTGTGCTAGTAAAGAAACAGAAGTCTTCTGTCTAACTTGGAGAGTTAAAGCAACAGTAGCCTGGTTTCTGAAGCCTACAGAACACTCCAGGTTCACTGCAGGCCGCTGTATTAACTACCAAGCAGAGACATAGCATAGCTACACAGCAACGTAGTACAATTACCCTCCTTGTAACAAATAGTCCCTCCAGATGAATGACTCCTTCATGACCATGTTATTGGAAGGTGCTTGATCAGAAATCATAGTTAACTTTCTAGGCATAAACCAGGATAGGAGTGGCTGTGATTAACATCAATGCAATTTTTTAGGGGGGGGGGGGGAGGGTTGGTGGTTTTTTTTTTTTTTTTGGTTTTGTCAATAAAAACCTATTGACTGTAATGAAACAACTCATGTTACAAATTACTGTTCTTGCAACCTGACTCTACTGGTAATTCAGGAAGAGCTGCAACAAACAAGCTAACAATAATGAATTCAATGGACAGCCATGTATCAGTGACTGAATTTCTGCTAGAATGGTAAAGATCTCAGTAGGAAATTCGTGATTAGGGATGTGAAAGGCCAAATGGCAAAATCCCAATAGTAACAATGCATCTGTTCATTAATGTGTAAATATGAGTAATATGAAAATTTAACACAATTATAATCCCCTCTGCAATGCTGATGGCGTAAAATAGATTGTTGTGATCTAATAAGCGTTTCCCCTGTTGAAATACTGTATGTTAACTATTTAAAATAATACTACATGGATTTTTTGTTTAAGATACATGTAATCATGCTTAACTGATGTACTAAAGTAGTTTGAAACCTCTTTTGACTTGAACTGGAAGTGTCACGTGAGGCACTTTGACAGAATTTTGCTATTTTTACAGCCTGCAAATATTTTTATTTTAAAAAAGAATACTATGATTTTAGAGACCATTCCCCATTCAAAAGGAAGAACTGAAAGTCTATATCAAATTATAGTTTGATTATATTGTGTTATACAGTAATGTAATATGTCTGTTCATGTATTCTGAGTATTGTTTGTGAAAAGTTTACATATTGTATCTTTAAAATGATTAAAATGTATGTATTATATCCACGCTATAAAAACTGATTTGAAACAGATAAATATGAAAAAGACATAATTGTCCTAAAAGCTACACCATAGAAACTTTCACAAACTAAATAAAAGCCTAGAACATTTTGTTGGGAGGAGCACATATACTGGGAAAAGAAATAATACAGTAAATTGTTTGCAAAACAGACATACGTTGTGCAATTGAGAAAGTTTACATATTTACATATGGGTACTCATGCAATGTGTACCAACCATAAAGCTAGACTCAGTCTAGTGATCTGAGCACACGACTGAGAACTGGCAACTGCTACTTCTAATCACTATTCTGACATGGACTCATGGATTTTGGAAATCACTGAACAGCTTTACCTCATTTTCACCATCTGTAAAATGGGGATGATACTGTAACAATTTCTAGCCACCTAGTACAATTGCCAGTTATGGACCCAGGACCTCATTATGCTAAGTGCTATACAAACACAGATGCTGGATATGCTACGCTGTATGCCATACTCATTCACAACTTCTCAGTAACAGAGGCGATAGTGCTTAACTCTTCCTTCTTCAGAAACACAGGACTCATCTACTTGAGTTAAAGGAAAATCTCTGTTAACTATTAGCAACATAGAACCTATGACACACAGAGCTAGCAGGGGTTCTCACACTGGGGGTTGGGACCACACAGGTGGTTGTGAGGTTATTACATGGGGGTTTGCGAGCTGTCAGCCTCCACCCCAAACCCTGCTTTGCTTCCAGCATTTATAATGGTGTTAAATATACAAAAAAGTGTTTTTAATTTATAAGGGGGGGGGTCGCACTCAGAGGTTTGCTATGCGAAAGGGGTCACCAGTACAAAAGTTTGAGAATCACTGACCTAGATTCACAAAAGTCTTGGGACCAAAATTCACTTGGCACCAAAATTTGTGCCCCAAAAGTTACCTAAGCACCACAGGCATAGTTTGGGGGGCAGAGCGAAACTGCAAACCTCTGGTAGGCGTGGAATTTGCCCCACCACCTGTAGCCCCATTGCCTGACTGGAGCTGTCTCTGCAAATATAGAAGTCAAACTATACCTACTCTAAGAACCTATATTTTTGTACCTCTCACATGCACACAGCAGTCCAATGCCAGGTGTCCAGATCCCTGAGCCAAAGCAATTCACAAAGACAGGCATTCCTCCACCTAACTTGTCTGTGGTCCAGATCCAGTAAACATGTTCAGAGCTCAACTATTGGATGAGGCCCCTGTAGGTGAGCTTACACAAAATGGATAGAAGGAGGACCACCTCCCTCATAAGTTTTAGCCCAGTGATTAAGATACTCACCTGGTTCAAATCCCTCCTCCATCTGAGGGGGGAGAAGGGATTTGAACAGGGACCTCTTGTGAGCATGCCCTAATCACGGGGCTAAGGGATAGTCTGATGTGGGGCTCCTTCAGTCTCTCTTGTTGAAGCTGTTTCACTATGAATAAATAATTTAAGATGAGTCATTGGAGCAGGGGGACTGGAGGCAGGAGGATTCTTCCTAAAAGTGTGTATGGGGGGGCACAAGGCCCCACCCCCTCCTTGGCCCCACCCCTGCCCTTACTCTTCCTCCTAAGACCCCTCCCCGCGGCCAGGCTGGAGCCAGGTTGGGGAGCTTGGGGCAGGTGGAGGGTGCGTGGCTCTGACCCCAATCTGGCTCCAGCTTCCAGCCTGGTGGCGGGGCCTCGGGGGCCGAAGAGCCGCAGCCGGGCCATGGTAAGAGCCTCCCAGGAAGCGGACCCTCCATCTGCCCTAGGCCAGGGGCCTGGGAGGACACACGGGCTGGGGACTGCTCTTGGGCCCTTCCACCCCAGGCAGATGGAAGGTCTGTGGCTCCACACTGCTGCCTGGGCTCCCTGGGCTGCTCTTACCCAGGCTGGGCTCCAGCTTCCGGGAGGAAGAGGAGGAGCAGGGAGCTGGGCCTGTGGCAAAAAGTGGGAGGGCCATGGCCCTTTGTCCCCCCGTTTTTCGGCTCCCCTGCTGGAAATGTCCCCCACTTTACAAGTGAGTACTCAACCCATCAGGCTACAGACTCATTGCACACTCTTTCTCTTTGGCCTACTGATTCTTTCATTATTTATGTTATTTAAGTTATGAGGGAGCACCCTCTCCATCTGGCTTCTGGGAAAAACAGCATAGGCACCTAACACCAAGAGAGGGGCTGCAGCGGAGAATCCCAGAGCAGAGGGACATGCATCCCTGCAGCCCACACTTAAGTACCTATCTCTGTGAGAGGGGTGGGGCTTAGCATCTCCCACTGGCTAGCTTAGGTGAAGAGCCACCTGGCATCCTGGCTTTTGTGAACTTTGTTCTGAAGTGCCTATCTCTCCCCATTCATTGTATAGGGAGCCTAACTCAAGCTTTGTGAATCCCAATGATTTTCTAGACATCTAAGTTCCATTGTGAATCTAGCCTTTAGAACACTAGTTCTGGTTGTATCTAGTAGATAGCAGTGATACACATACAGAATAGCGAGGATATTATAGTACTTAACTCACAGGGGTGTTGTGAAGTTAATACTTGCAAAGGTTCTCAATGATTAAAAGCACTCCATTAATGCTAAGTGTTATGGAGAATTATGGCTAGGGCAGTGGAAGAGAAAGAGAACAAAATATGGGACGAATAACAGAAATTGTAAAATAAATAGTGGCAAAAGAGAAGAACGTGGATGAACAGAGTCCTTTGACCTGAAATACAGATTAATTCACAGCAATTTTTTTTCCTGGTTGTATGTTTATCAGTCATTATGTCCTTCATAATATATTTACACAGCATTTTGTTTTCCTTTTTTCACCTTTGCCTCTTTTGCTTGCATATGCTGCTTCGCATCAATGCCTATGGCAATACCCAATGGTGAATGGCCCTCCAACTGTGCCAGCCATTGTTACAGCAGCATACTGGCTCTTCAGTTCATGTTCATTCCCAAGAACTCTCCCTCCTTTCCCCCCTTGGTGCCAAACACTCTCAAGACTGACTCCCTCAGATGGAACAATGAGACCTGGAGACTCACGCCAGCATCCAGTAATTCTCAAATGGAGCTACAGTGCCAGGAATAAAACCACATTCTCTCCAGTGCAGTAGGCTCTATAAACCAGTCCAATTTGTGTATGTATCTATACACACACACGTTTGTGTATGTGAGCATGTGTATATGTTAAGCTTCTCTGAAAGTATTAAAAAAATAAAGGACCTAAGTAAATGAAGAGAAAACGACCTTTGTAAACCAATTTCTTGTGGGCTAACCGTGCATAACATAATACCTGTTCTTGGTTTACTTGAGCTTTAACTGTGCTTCATTGACATATTTGTTCTAAATCCCTCTTTCATGAAAAAGGTTTCATTGTGAGAAAGGAACTGAGTTCTAAGGCCTAGTTTATGCTAGAAAGTTGTACTAACACTCATTATTTTCAGCACAGCCTGGAGTGCAGCATCCACGTTTAATTTTGTCTCTTACTGACAAAACTCTTCACATTTTCCAACTTACTTATTCCTCTTTTTGGAATGACCTAAACCTCCAGCTATTACAGTTCTATCAGCATAGTGGCAATGTGAATGCACGGGTACCTGAACCCATAAGCAGCCCTCCAAGTGCAATCCCACAATGTAACATTCCCTTCAGGAGTGACCTGTCTGGAAGCACTTTTGAACTCCATTGTTCAGGGGTCACAATGACTAGAAGCCCACCTCACTTTTAAATGCCCAGCAAGGTCTTCACAGCCATATCTGTTGCTGTTACCTGTTGATTATTTGCTGACAGCATGGCTCCTCACTCTCAGTCCTGTGCTGCTGCCTGGTTCAAGGAGGAGATGCTCGATTCCCTTGCACTGTAGGGAGAGGAGTGTGTGCAGGCTCAGCTGCAGCACTCCCATAGGAACAAGACTATTTACAGTGACTAGGCAAAGGAAACGGCAAAACTCAAAACTTCCAAAGAGAAGTCCCAGGGCTGTGCAAAGGGAAAGGAGCTGAGGCAGAAGGTGAAGGAGAACAATGAGTTCCGGAGCTACCCACATGACCTGTGTCTTTTATAACCATCTGGCTGCTATATTCACCAGGGGAACTATCATTTCCCCCGTAACCACAGTGAACAATTCATGTCCAGGAGAGGAGGAGGAAGCCCCTGTGGAGCAGTGGATGAGAGGGACGTGTCTGGCACTGGCCAGCAAGTGGACAACAAGGTGGAGTAAAGAACAGTGTCCAACATCCGGCTGGACCCCCAGACAGTCTGAATGCCTCATGCCGATACAGGTCATCCCTGGAAGAGGGAGAATCTGGAAAGGCAAGTGATTATTTAAGTCCCATTAAAGACTATAATGTAGGCTGATATACCCTAACTCTTGGCAATGTGTGCCTGTATGTTTGCATTGCCTGGAAAGAGCTGATGGAGAACATGGTGTGAACCCATATAGCCTTTCCTTCTAATCTATCTGTAAACACACTCTGCCATCTATCCACCATTTCTCCACCCCATGTCCATCCGCACACCATTATACCAACACTCTCCAGCAACTATTCTTGCATAAGTATTCTCAATGCACCAAAATTAACCCACTGCTCTCCCAGTTTACACTGGAAGGCAAACAAACTCAGACCTAAAGTCCACGTTATAAATTAATCTTCTTCCCTCCCTCCATCAAAATGATAGACAAAGGTATACATGCAGAAAAATCTCTTTTTTAAAGAGTATTTTAATTGCACAGACCTTACCTGTATCAATAGCAGCACCAGACAACGTTCATAACAAGTGAACAAGGCAGTATTAACTATAAATAGTTTTGTGCAATTGTTATCATGGGGTTACATGAACATACAGCATTTGCACACCCACATATATGGTTCTCTAACAACCGAGCAGCTTTTAAGGCATTACATGCAGCTTTGCAAGACACCATAGATCACAAACAGACACACATATAGTGCACTGAGGTTTGGAAATTCAAGACCACACAACGTACATTTCCTCTTACAGTCAAGGTAGCACTGTCCCCTGATATGTGGCCATCGTGAAATGTATCCACAAAGATATACATAGCTCATGCATGGGGCACAACTGACACAGGGGGAGAGATACTGAATATAAAAATAAATAAATAAATTCAGGATGGCGCACATATACACACGACTGGGCCAGCAGGCACCCAGGTGCACACTGTAGCATGTACGGTACTATGGATGAAATAGTCTGTTAATTTTTACACGCAGCTTTTGGTCTGTGGGCACAATTTCACAAAAGATTGTTAACACACAGTATTTAAGATTTTCCCAGAAACTCCAAGGCAGAGATACTTTGATCAGCCCACCATAGTATGCATGACCCTACTCCACACCAGATCCACTGGGAGGATCATCACAGAAAACTGTTCAGCTACATATGTTCCCAGGTGGCTTTCAGACTTCTTAAACAGCTCCCTTCTCTGGCAGGATCACACCTCTCCATCCCTGCTCCTTGAGCCACCAACCTCCCCACAATCCTTTTGAGTCAGTTCCCACTGCGCTCTACTCCAGTAGACAAAAGCTCAGGGAACAAAGAAAACTGCTTTGATTGTAAGTCTTGTCATCTGTGATGCATTGACATCCAGCTTCTTGTTGCAGTTTTTCCATACATAGTTATGGGTTGTAGTTAGCAAAGGCAAAATCATCTGTAAGTTGCTAGCTCTTTTTTTTTTTTTTTTTTTTGGATGGCTGGCATGTTGATAAAATACATGTCTGAACATTGAGGTATCTTTATTGTGATTTCTGGCATTGTAGTGCTGCCCATAGTGCTAGAAAGTATTTCACATAGCCAAAAATTGTCCCATAGATCAATAAAAACATTGAACGAGTATTTTAAAAAGTCAGCTATCCTGTATACTATAGAAGCAATTGCTTCTGTTCAAGCTAGAAATACTCCAGCAGTCATTTTACTATTGTTCACATATATGCATATGCAAGTCTCCCACAATTCAATCAAATATTCCTTAAAATTATCTTAATTCATTCCAAAAAGTGGTGAAAGCAGTGTACAAATACAATACACCACCAGTGACTATACAAACGATCACATTTTCAGGCTATCACCACTGTCAAAGTACCTCACCTGAAGCGTTCTGGCAGTGCTACTGTTAACCGACTTACTTTCAGGTTGTTTTAGTTCAGCAGACAGCCTGGCCACTCAGCCCCACTGGCGATAGGGGTCTCACCCTATGCAACGTTAAGTGTGCAGCAATAAATGTTGGGATATTCTTCTTGCTGAGATTGAGCCTTGTCAGAAGACATCTCCACTTGCCTTTCAGTTTTCTACAGGCACACTTCACATTCATTCTGCAGCTACTCAGGCAACAGTTAAACCTTTCCTTGCATCTGTGCAGTTTCCTAGTATATGGCTTCACAAAGGCCCTGCTTTCAGACTGTCAATAAGTTGAGCGTTTCTAGAAATCTGGGTGTCATGGACTTTTCTGGACCAGACAATATTTATGTTAGTAAAACACCCACAATGATCGACCAAGGCCTGCCTAACCACCAAGACCACTCCTCCCTTTTGGTTTATATAATCACAGGCTAGGGGACAAGGGTCCTAATTATCACTCCAGCACAGTTAGGGAAGCCCTGCTTCTTGAATCCATCTATTATTTCCTGCACTTGACCTATCCTCACAGAACTCATTTTATCTCCTTGCAGACCCCCCCAAGTTTTCCAACACCAAATTGACTACTCCCTGACAGCACTCTGTGTTTCAAACTTCCACATGACCACTGCCACTCGTTTCTCCACCACAAGGGCAGGTTCCATCTTGGTGTTCCTGTGCTGCAGGACAGTAGTGCATTCAATACACAGCTCTAGGACTGTAGCTATCTGCAAGCAAAAATTCTGGAGTCACTACTGGCTATTCCATGTTTGCAGGATGATCATGTCCAATTGCTCAGTGTATGGCATCCAAAACACCACTCTTACTGAGTGCGGTTATTCTGTGAAGAACAGCTATAACAGTGTAGCCTCTGCCTTCACTGTTCAGTCATCCTTAGTTGAATCTCTTTGAGTGCCGTGTCCTTGAACGCACAGCAAGATCATATACCCTGTCCTTACAATGTAGGAAGGAGTCCATGTTAGTAGCAGCAAGTTCTCAAATGGAACAATTTTCCACAAGACAGCATACCTGAAGACAGCATGAAAGACACTAGGATGCCTACCTACAGTGCAACACGATTTTTGCCAATACACTTCATGCCGTGTGGGCAAAATGCACCAACATAAGCATCTGAGTGTGAACGTACTCCACTGATATTATTTTGTGGTTGGCTCTATGTCAACAGAATTTCTACTGGTACACCTCTCTACTGTACACAAAGACTAAAGTGCCCCCAAAAATATATTAAATGGCATTAAAAGATAAAGAGGAAGCATGTTACCTGCCTATTAATCCCAACAACGTATATAATTCTTCAGAGATATTTATTTTAAAAAATTAAATTAATAAAATGAATCTCCATTTCGGTCTACAAAACGATATAAATAAATAACACAAAACAACTAATTTTCAGTATTATACATCTATATAAAGTTTAAGACCAGCATTTTCCTTTCTGATCAATACAACAATTACATAAATGGGAGCATGTGTGAGAAAAAGAGTGGAATGTGGGGAAAATGTCTTCCCTATGGACTGAAGAAGAAAAATTCTGTGCCATGCAACATTCTAATGCCTTTCTAATTCCAGTCAGCTATAAGTGAAAGAAGGAATTTATTTCTCAAGAGTGATCTACCCAAAACACAGCTGATAGAATAAGTCACTGAGCAGCATCATAACTCAGAAGCCACTGAGATATTTTTAATATTTCCAGAAACTATTTCAAGAGTAACAACATAAAAACAGAAACATCTGGAATTTAAACCATTAAATCTCGCATCAGCTTTATTTTTCCATCTCAGTTAGATTAAAGCAAATAAATTCCCTTGAAATATTTTCATATTAGTACCACCAATATACTAATTTTCTAATTAAGGGCTCATAATATCTACTTAATACTAACAGACAGCTATGCTTTTGCTCTGCTAATTTTTGACACCTTAAGAAAATGATTGGTACAGAACAGAAAATATACATTAGGACATATGTGTGCATGTTAATATTGAATATTTAAAAAAAATATTGAGGGTTCTATTACTGCTGTTTATTCGCTTGCTGGATACTTTTTAGGGTACCAGTAAGTTAAAATCTCAACAATCTTTTAAAAAATGAGAACATGGTATAAATAATAATAAAACATGTATCTAGCACTATTGCTAGAATTAAAAAAAAGTCCATATTCAACATTTATTTCCACTATGTTTTCAAATAGAAGCCATTCCACTAAAATAATAATCAATGACATCATAACACTTTGCACATATGCACTATAGTACCATTCCCCTGAAGATCTCAAAGCACTTAAAAAAAAGATATGTACTGTAATCTCCTTTTTTAAAGATAGGAAAAAATGAGGCACAGCGATTATAAGTGACTTGCCCAGAGGCACATAGCTAGAAGCATCCATGTAGATTACAGACAAGAATCTAGATATCCTAACTTCCAGTCCCTGCTCTACCCATTAACCACATTGCCCAGAAAACTGTTACAATATTAACACACAAATTTCAGGGCTAGGAGAGAGACAATTGATTATTAGTGTCCAGAATTCCTACATCTTTCTAAAATGGACACTAAACCAGGGAACAAGAGAAGAGAAAAGTCTTAGCTGTCAAAGACAGAGCGCAATTAAAAAAAGAGTAAAACAATAAATCTCTACTCTTGTCAAAAAGGCACAACTTCCGCTTGTTGAGGGTTGTTTTGTTTTGTTATAACTAGCTCTGTTCTCAGAGAATGACATGCAAAGATCAGTTCCTCATCTGACATTCCTGTAGGTTTTTGGCTCTGGTTCACAATGCACTCTTGTCAGCAAGCTCAAGGAAGAGGAGTCTATTGCACTGGGAAAAAGCGGGTGGGGGATAAGGAGGCTTCACCTACTTTAAGACACAAAATGTCCCACTGCAGCTGCACCAAAGTACATGTTACTTGACTAATCACTGGTTCCTTCCCCCTCTGCCCCGCCCCACACTTTTTTTTTTTTTTTTTTTTTTTTTTTTTGGGACAGCTGTCTTCCTATCATCCCAACAGGTGCTATTAGGCCCTGAACAATGGCTAAGGCTTTTAAGCCAGTGCTGTTGACAAGTGAAAGGGAACAACAAATGGCTCGACAGTGCTCTTCTCCCCGGGTCACTCAGCCAAAGGTAATAGTTATTATTTTTATTTATTAGCTCTGCGGCACTGTCTTCCATTGTGCCTCCCCCATCCTCCCCTTTCCATGGCAGCCAGGAGCATTTTAACTTTTAATAAAAGTGGGAGAGCACATAGCTCCTGAGCTAGCGCTTTCTGTAAAGTGCACAGTTAATGAAGGTTGTCCATTTAGATCTGGATAATTTATGATGTCAGCAAGTGTGGGTGGGGAGGGCTGAATCAAGATCTAGCCATTAGTTGCATTGTGAGGAGTGAAAGAGAGAGTATGTGGAAGCGGGGGAGAGAGAAAGAGATTTTTAAGAGTATTTGTTTTGAAAGAGAGTTGCAAGGTTAGACAATAAATACGACAGACTCTCTGTTAAGGTTAACACTATTTTTCTTTACTAATCTTAACATTTCACCCATGTGTGTCTCTTCAGAGAACAATGGCAGACATAAAACCGGAAGTACAAACTATAGCTCCCTAAAGTGAACGTGGAATGAACACATTTAAAAACTGTATTGTTTATGGCAAACAAGATCTTAAATAATGCATCAAAACACGTTATCCACCAGGGGACAAATGCTTCAGGATCCCCTTTTGCCAAACATATATATTTGCTAATTAAGGGCCTAAATGTCAAAACTCTGCACAGACAGTAAGCTCCATCAAATGAAAACCCATTCATTGTGTAGGCAAAACCATATAATTGCATGAGCAAAACAGGTAATTGAACATGCAAACCAGGTAATTCCACGTACAAATAGAGCAAGTCACCTGCACATGCAAATATGGTCCCTCACTCAAAACACATGGTATCAAAAATTTAACTGAATATTCTAGAAATGACTGATATAGAATGTTATGGCCAAACTGAGCTATGCCAATTTATACCAGCTGAGGATACGGCCCTATACATTTAAATTTTTAATTGTCATAATAATGTTGTGAAAGGGGCTGTATGCTGAAAAGAAGAGTGGATTATATACTCACTGTACTGGAAGCAGAGCCTACTGATATTACTGAAATACTCAAAAAATATATTTTTGGAGATGTGAACAAAATAATACAAACAATAAGAAGGATGAAAAAAATAAAGAACAGAAAGCAAAAAAAATATCAAGAAAATACACATTAGACTAAGATTTCTAGTCTCTTTAAAAATATGACAGACTGTTTTACCACTGGAAGTGAGAATTAAAGCACATATGCCTGATGCTAAACAACTACACATCCTGAACTCCTCTTGCGCAACATATGTGAAAAGAAAATCTCAATATCTGTTTGCCAGATGCCAGAAAAGATATGAACAATAAAAAAAAGACAAGATTTATACTATAAATCAGAACTTCTCAAGTGCAGGTAGTTTCACAGTAAATCAGGATGGTAGTTGTAATGTAAATGATATTTGCATGAAATCATTATGTCAAATTAAATAGAAAATTATTAAAGCAAATGTCATCTTTGGATTTGCTTAGAATAATCTTCCAAGATTTTCACACAGGCTTCTCCACCAAAGTACAGCATTCCATCTGCCTTGTTCTGTTTGTTCTCACTTGTCACCATTCATAGATTTTTTTGGACTGTGTTATTTTCGGTTTAAATAGGGAGAGGAAATACACTGGGTTTCCTTTTGATATAACATTTATCTTCGTGAGTTTGGAAATGACATCAGGATGCACGAGTGGTGCAGCCACATAGCAGTTATGACAAGTCATCCCCAAACAAGTGAAGAGAAACCAACATAAGTCTATTATCTGTGGTTCTTTAATGTAACAGTTCTGCACAAGGAAAAAGGAGAGACCAAGAGAGAAAGAGAAAGAGAAGGGGAAAGACAGAACTAAAGAACAGGGAGACCAAGAACAAGAGAAAGAGGGAAGATGGAAAAAACAGAAAAAGAAGGATGCAAACACTACCCAATAAAGAGGCCAAGGAGTAGAAGTCAGCAAAGCACTACAGCTACTCCCTGACTACTATTATAGACGCCACCATTGAATTACCCCCTCCCACATCGCTGCACATACAGATCACCCAACCAGTCTAGGTAAACATGCAAGAGAAAAAGCAAGGAGCAACACTCAAGTTGTATTGGTGGAAAATACAATACGATAGAAACGCAGGCACCAGAGATTTCTACAAAGCAGTGTCACTGCTATGAAGGAGGCAGAAGTCTTATTTCTCCTCTGCCAAAGAGGCAGTATAATCATGCCCTTAATTTTTTTCTGGAGCATTAATGGTTTTGTGAACTCAGACTACCTCCACTCAACCCCAGAACATGATACCTCCCACTGCAAGGCATTACCTAATTCTACAGAGAATTAATTTACCTGCATCTGGGATGGCCTTGTGGGCTACCAAGAAGAATAAACCAAGCACAGGACAGGAACAGAACACCATTCTTCCAAAAATTAGGGCCATTCACTTAAAAAGCAGGTATGGGAGTATTGATGGCAATCACGGGCTACACCCTGTGGCTCTCTCCCAGCCCTGCCCAGATGGTAAAAGAGAGCAGAGAATACCTGGGACACAAAGACTGTCAACACCTCCTTTGATGAAGTGAAGCTACCACCCACTTCAAAAGAAGAAACCACCACCACTCAATATTACCGATCTTGTCAATATCACCCAGTATTTAAGTAAGCTAATTAAGAAACTAGCCAAAAAAAAAAAAAAGCCAACAACCCTCAAATGACAACTCTGTCAGCTGCCAGTATCTTGGACAATGCTCCCTTCTGTGAAGCCACAGGCTAAGGCACAGTACAGAGAAAGTACAAGCTGCTCTGGTGGCCATAGGTGCTGGAACAATTTGCATAGTGAGGAGTGCTGAAAGACATTGAACCAAACTGTAAACCTTCTATATAATGGAAACCATTTCAAGCCAGGGGGTGCAGCAGCACCCCTATTTCCAGCACCTATGCTGGTGGCTTATCAGCTCCTGTCCATAGACAAGGAAAGTGCAGTATACTCATCCTGAGGGATCTCGCTGGGGCATTTGATATCATTTATCATTAAATACCCCTGACCTGACTACAAGAAGCTCCCGGCAGAATGGAAACACCCTGAAATGGCTCAGGTCCTTCCTCACAGATGAAACCAACTGATTGTCCACTTCCATAGCCTTCCCCTGTAGAGTCTCACAGGATTTGTCATCTCTCCGCTTCATCCTGTGTTGTTCAACATCTCTGTGAAGTGGTTGGGAGGGCAGGTGAGAGAACAGGATCGCCTGCACTGGTCTCCGGTCTCTGCACTGTCTCCCCACTGAGCACAGAATCCAGTTCAAGGTCTCTGCCCTCATACTCAAAGCCTTTGATGGGATTGGATCTGTCTTCCCTCTGTGGCTATAACCTCCCACATCAGCAAGATTCCACTGGAACAACGAAGCTAGTGGTCAATAGTGGGAGGCCTGCGAATGCAGGAGATAGAACCTTCAGAGGAACTGGACCTAGATTGAGGAAACTGATCCTGTAAGATATAAGTCATTAATGAGAAATTTGTTTCAGCAGCAGCTCTTGTTCAGTGGGACAACTACTTCCAGTAATGGCCAACTATGCTGATGAAGAAAATGTTGGACCAAACAGTAGGTGAGTGCAAAACTCTGCAATTTTATTATCCTGTGAACATTTTCTTCAGTCTCTATCTAGGTGGGATTTGCTTCCTGACTTTTGGGTTCAAATAGAACTCCGAATTTCTAAGTGAAACTTGACCAATGCCAGCATATTTCATCTGTTTTAACACTGAAACCTCCCAGAACAGGGAATCTCTCAGAGATTTGATATGAGATAAATCTACTCAGGCCCTGGAAACTGAGCCCAGATTTGCCTTTAAGGTTCTCAAACAAAAGTACATTGTTTGATGATCTTTGTCTGAGTTTGTGTCTGTAGTGAAACCTCAAACCAGACCAGTTTCTGGGACTTTTCACATTTCATACAGTTTTAGTAAACAGCCAATGGATGCTCTAACGTTGAAATCACACCTCATAACTTTTTGTTACTTACCTTCCTCCCTTCATATACAATACATGTCTTTCACACGCGTACTGTGTAGATAATTTGGGTGTTTATATACAGATTTTCATCTATATATAGTAAGAGATCTTAGTAGTATCTACTTTTGAAAGATCATCCAAAGATTCCCATGTATTTGTGAATTTTATGAGGAAACTGGTGTTCAAGTTCTATAGATAGAACTTTTAAACCAGTATCTCTATATAAAGAGAAAATAGATGGAGAGCTGTGTATACACACACATATTAAATGTTTGTACAGCATGCATGTGTGAAAGAGAGTGATGTACTATATATACAAACACCATGCACAGAAAGGGGCAGAGTCAATATCAAATGGAGGCAGGGGGAAAGGATTCAAGACGCCTGAGATGTTTGGCAAATGACAAGGACAAATTCCCAGATTGCCTGAGAACAGGAGGTCCGGGGGAGGTGGCAGCGGTATGGAGTAATTGTGGAATGGTGTTATGAGGAATTTAATAGATCAGAAAGGCTGAATGGGATAAGAGGCCCATTATTCAGAAAGTTCTCCTTTGTGAACAAGCTTTAAGGGAATGCCAAGACAACAAATGACTTAATCCTGGGAGGGATGCTATGGCATAAATGAAAGCAATCTATACCTTGAAAGCCAACAGCATACATTTCTATATCATATAACCACTTTGATTACCACAGCTCTCAGCAAAGTCTTAAGAGTTGCAACTGGAAAAACCACACAAGCATGCCCTGCCTGACCTGTTCCCCTCCCTCCCCACATTTTCCAATGTACTCAGGAGGAAAAGAAGCCACATAAATGAGAAAAAGAGATGGTTAAATACCACGTCAAATGTAATGATTACAGAGATGAAGAGAAGAGAAAGAAAGAATTATTGTATGTTGGTTTCTTTTTTCTCCTATGATCTAACCGCTGGACTAAACCTAGAGCCTCTTGGTTGTATGCATAGAGGCATTAAATAATACAATACCAAAAGACTAGACACTCCCTCCTTCTCCCCTGCTAGACACGTGAGAGCTTTAAAATAAGCCTGGTGTAAAGTGGAGGATTTCCTTCCCAGCTTTCACAGAGCACTGCATGTCTTTAGGAAACTTTCATCCAGCTTCCCTTTCTTATTGTTTCTTGAGTCCAAAATGTTTACAGAGTAGGATTTTGGAATCAGAGGGTCTCATCTAATTCCCATTAAAGTCAGGCGGAACATTTCCATGCGACTTGGATCAGACTAAGGCCCAGATCATTCAAAAAAGTAAAAGTCATGGAATGGGTGATCAAGATAGAATAAGACATCGTCTACACTGGAAGCTGAACCCTGCTAACAAAAACCATGTCTTTCCATCACTTACAGTTTTCTGGGATCACTGGCAGGTTCCAGTTTATACCCCACAGCCAACAGTCTAAAATACAACAGTAGTATCACTGACTGCATTCCCTCCTTCAGCTTCAGGGGAATGGCAGGACAATAGCAATATCTTTGTAAACTCCAAACTTAATCTATTCTTCCCTCATAGGCACAGGGAGAATAATAAGGCATCCTCCTTTTTGCCACAAACACATGGGCCCCTCAGTGTTCACCCTTTACTCCCCGCCACAGTGAAGCATCTTTCATTTATTATTTATTGTATTGATTTTTCTATGGCAGTCATCACTGTACGTGGGTGCCTCACAAACATGAATGTATTTGTCCTCACAATACCCCTGTGAAGTGGGGAAGTATTAGTTTTCCCTCGTTATAGATGGGGAAACTGAGGCACAGAGGGATTGCATGACCTTAGGTCAGACAAGAAGGCTGTGGTAGAGCTGAGAACTGAACCTGGATCTGCTAAGTCCCAGTGAAATTAAGCATTTGTGAGATACTAAAAGTCTGTACACTTTTCAAAAGCCACTACCCAATCCAAAAAGATAAGTAAAAATCAGACCAAAAATCAGGAGATGAGGTAGGGGGGAAAACATTTCCCCAAGAGGACTACTCCTACTATGATCAGAGGGTGGCTAGAGAACAAATGGAAAATGGAAGAATCACCTTGTGTTTCACCAAACTGCTAGAATTTTATTTTTTTCGTTGGGGAATCTCCTTCACTTAAACTATTGTTTCTCAGGGGAAAAGTAACAAATGTGTGTTTTCAACCACCTGGAAACTTGTACTGTGAAATAATAAAGTTTCTTATCTGAAAGAAATTCTTGGCATGCTTCTAGGTCAGCCAAGGAAATGAAATAAAGAAAGATGATGCAGCAGTCCAGAACTCAAGTTTTCCCAGATCTTAACTGAAACTGAGCCCCAACAGTTTCAAGTTCTGTGGTAAATCTAGAACACATTATCTTAGAGTGTGTTCTAAATTTGGCAATATGAGTTCTCCAACCACTAAAATCACATGGGTCAGTATTGGAAGCAACATTTTCCGAAAGGTTTGGTGTTAAAGCATTAGCTAGAAGTAGAACACTTGGTTTACCAAGACTTTGGGGATTGGAGAGACTGTAGATCATGTGTCATTTGTGGTTTATGCTTAGACATAAAGTGTGTTACCGTTTCCCCCCTTATTCTCCTCTCCCATCCATCTTTCTCTTAGAGGAAGGGAGAGAAGCCACAAGAGTGACAGTTATATGCAGTGCCAAAGTGCCAAATATTTCAGATTTTTTGTTTGTTGTGACACAGAAAGGCACCTACAACCAATGACCTGGGAACTCAGTGAGCTTTCATAGCTTGGAGAAAGGGAAAAAAAGAGGAATAAAAGATGTCCTGTATCCTATATGAATTACGTTTGGGTAGTTCACGATGAGGCTATTACAAAATCCTTTAAAACCAATAGCCTCTTAGCTACATTAAATTAATGAGGCATCTCAAGCATTCATTCTTCTACACCTGCTGTAGGCTCTCTAGTTGGATACCAAAAATTCACTAAACTGGAAACACTAACCTAAGGGAGTCATCAGTGCATTATCCCTGCATACAATATTGTATTGTAATCCGAACCAGAATATTTGGGGGATTAAAATTATGAGATATATGTTGAGTGGTAATTTCTAAAATTAACGAGAGCAGGCTTCCATGGACTCCAAGCAGCTCTGACCACTAAGCATTGAGTTTCACCAAGAGGAAGTTATGTCATGTCCTGCTCAGATAAACATTCAAACTGTTTATAATCCACACCTAAATTTTAAGAGTCTCTATGATAACATGATACTTACTTCTAATATAAATCAGTACTCTGATTAAGGCTCAGCTACATTAACACTGATTATTATAATTTTTTTTCTCATAATGCTACCTTCTCTCTACTTGGAATACTTGGCTCCCAGGGTTCTACTTATAATGAGATGGCAGGGTGGATTTTCCATTAAAGGCTTCTGCTAGAGTTTCTGTAGATCTTCTCATGTATCACAAGTTCAATACTCTGCATTTGCTTCACAATAAGCAATCCATTTCCAAGTGATTAATTTTCTATTCTAAAACAATGCATTCCTTCCCTCCTCCTCCCACCCCCACCCTGCATTTAGCTGTTTTTTCCCCCCTAACCAAAGGGGAAAAAATCCTTTTCAATGACATCATGGAATAACATTTTCAAAGCAGGTTTTAGTGGGAGATATGCAGATTGCTTTGAAAAGTTACCCTCATAAATAACAACAAAGTACTGAGTTATCAAGGCTGTAACTCAGTCAAGAGGTGCTGTAACCATTTATATTATATGACCTCAGCAGAACCTCTTGATTGAATTGCAGTCTTTCATTAAATCAAGCCACTCTGTATTATTTTTTCTGCACTAGGGTAAATCAGGATGGCAAAGAGATTACCCCCCTCTCCAAAGCTCCTGCCTTTGTGATTTTTCAACTGTTGCCTTTATCTTATTTGATAATTTACAAAGATGTGCATAATCTGTGACAATAACTGCTTTTTCTCTGAAGTGATGTTCTCTAGGTATGACGAAATGGCAAAAATAATGGAAGTGTACTAAATTAAAGTTGGAAACCATCATCCTATGACAGAGCAAGATCTAACTATTGAACACTAGAAACGTGCTAAGAGCTATTTTTAAAAGAAAAGAATAGCACACTGTAGATTCATTGATACAGCTTAAGGTCAGAAGGGACTATTAGATCATCAAGTCTGATCTTTTGAATATCACTGAATAGTCATACTATCAACCACAATTAAAAACTCTTTCTCATTTAGTTCTATCAACCATTTTACTAGAAGAAAAACAGCTGGTCTCTGAGTCAGGACACTCAGTAAATATCGCCCTGTATCTATTGGGAAATTATGTCCATGAGGGGTGGGTGGGGGGGAGGAGAGCTGAGGTACCTGTGACATGAAATGGGTCCACAGCTGGCTTATAAAATGCCATCTCCTTAGGCTGAGAGACAACTTCTAGAGCGCTCATTAGAGCTCTTTAAACATTTATTTAGATTCCTTTTCACAGTCTTATGAGAATTTTCAAAAGGGGAAGGAGGACATACTAAAACAATGTCTTGTCCTGAAAATACAATTTGTGTTTCATATCTCCAAGACAGTCTAGATCTCACCATGCAGCTTGTGTTATGCACTGGGACATCACGGCGCTTTCCTTATCTAGCCATAAAACTTTTCACATCATGCTCTAGCTTCCCTTATTAGTGGGACCTCACCTCCCTTTCAAAACCTCCATGTTTTAACTCAGTAAGAGAAAAGCTACAGTAAGTCCCTTTTCCTATTTTCTTATATTTGTGTAGCTGTTAGACATTTTGCAAAGGAGGGGAGTACCAGCCAGCCTTTCACAACAAAAGGGCTACTGTCACTGCGCCAGTCCCAGACATGGTGGAAACCAGCCCACAGGAAAAGGCCTGGCTCCAGTGTTAGGCCCCGGCCGAGTACAGTCACTGCATTCACTCAAATTGGCAACAGGTCTCAGTGTTCCTGGCTTTGAGCTGTGAACAAGGGTCGGGATTGAATAACCAATTATACAACCGCTGACTGAGTTTATCCAAGGTTTGCAAACTGCTATAATAGCCCAGTATTCAACTGACTGTTTTATCCTTTTCCAGATATAGTGTCATATCTCCCCTTGTGCTCCATTTACATGTCACTTTATTACATACATCCATTAAAAAGGTAAATACAATGTCACAGTCAATGCCTAAATGTTGCCATTCAGTATTCTTGCCTCTCTCTCTCTCTCTGGGGCATTTCATATAGGCACCTCTCTCTCACACACAGTCTCTCTCACTCTCTTTTTCCCATTGCAAGCTAAACCAAGTTTCTGTCAAGAATACACAACAGTGTATGAAAAAAAGTAGCCAAGAGTCAACAGTGTCAAAACTGTGTGCTCCCTAAAGCTAACGGCCATAGTGAACACATTATATTGTTAGAAAAGGGAAACCTTTAAAACTTTGAAGGTTCAGATTATTAACTAGAATTATGGATCCTTATTCCAACTCACTGAATCACTTGGGTCTCAAACTGTTCATGAAAGCGCATTAGAACAGACATTCAAAGGATCCTTCTTGCTTCTGGATGAGCTTTTAACACAGGGAGACCTATTCTTGTGCTATTTTAACACTTCTGATCCTGGCTGTAACCCATAGACAAATTACCATGACAAATACTGGAAAAAAAGTATACCCACCCCTTTTAAAACTAAGGCTTCTTGCAGGGGATTATTTTCTTTTGCGCATCCCTATCTATTTTTTTAGAAATATGTACAATTATAAGATAAGAAACGGACTTGATAGCCATCCTCCGGTACTCAGCTGTTCCCCTGAATTTTTATCTCCTGTAATGCTCTTTTTCAAACTATTAATGCAAAATTGTTTCCAGAAACCTCATCAACATTTTCTCTTTTATTTCAATGCTACGCAGCCTGAAAAAGCTACGTAGCTTCAGTGTGAGAAGCACTGATGACTATGTCTCAAAACGCATGGTGCTGTGAAGGGCATTGTTGATTCAAAATGAAGTCACTGCTGGCTACCTATACAACATTGCCATCAGAAGGATGGTCTGACTCTTACAGATGTACAATATGGAAATGTTCTCTGTGACACTGACATGAGGAAGCTACCACTAGTTCATGAAGCATACAGGCTACAGATTTGTTCCCTGCTCACAAACACTGCTTTAATTTTATTTAATGCAGGATATTTTGTAGTTACGAGATAGAAAAAGGAGTTCAAGTAAAATAAGAAAGAAACCCTTTTTTTGAAATACAAAAGCACTCAGTTAACTTTTTATTGTCACTGATTTTCCAGTGGCTTGGAACTTCATAATTTTGGGCCGGACTGGAAAATATTTAAAAAGGGCAATTCCTGTGGCACTTCTGATCGTGCCAGACACGGGACATAGAGGATATCTACCTAGAGGAAAGCCTGTTCTTGTGGCATTTCTAACCTCATTTCTAGACCAACATGATTAGGATAAAGCATCCAAATGTTTGAACGCTTATCCAAACCTCTGAGGGTTTTTTGAGATCGGTCGATTGTTATGTGAAATCTGAGGAATGGCATTTGTGAAGGCTGGTAACATATTTTTCCGGGTTGGATCCTAGCTTGTAGATCCTTCTTCACATGTAGAGCGGGTGGCAAAAATGTTCTTTGAAAAAGAATGGTTGGGGGGGGGGGGAATATGTCAAAATTTCAAACATTCATAAAATTTCACCCAGCTCTACTCACACATGTAGTGCACTCCTTATTAACAGGAACAGGGCCGGTGAAGTCAGTTGGATGCCTCCTATGAGAACAGGCCATTTAAGTGAGTAAGGATTTGCCCAATTGCGTTTCATTTGCTTTAAAAAAAATACTCACGTTTTGAGTGATCTACATTTCTTCTTTAACAGTGGCAATACAACTCAATCAGTCAGTTTCAACTGGCAGACTCATGGCACCAGATTGTGCTGCAGTGTAGACATCTAAATTGACTTTCTGGTCTTGGTTCTTATTACCCACACTGGTAGGTACTAGGAGTATTCACAGCCCAAGTATGTGTATGCATGCTTTCCCTGCTAGCACTTAGAACAGCATTATCAAGATCTAAATCTCTAGTTCAGGAGAAAGGAGAGTTGCTTTCACCACAGAATCTTAAGGTGAGCATAACTGGTGGCTGATGAGTTTAAGTAAACAGGGTGCAAAAGGGAAGGAGAAATCATGGGAGCATCCAGACATGCACCCAGACAAAGGCACATTAAAATGGCAACAACACATCATCTTTCAACAACTGGTGTAGGAATTTAACTGAAACATTGGTCTAAAGAGTTCAATATTTCCATTTTTTCCAGACGAACAATGGAGTGTTTCAGTGACAGAGACATAAAACCCCACATTCCAGTATTATTTCTGATCCTTCTGAGATATTTTAGTTCCTCTCTTCCTTTCCATACAAACAAACCCCACATGCATAAACCACACAGCTATTTCTTGTAACACAGGTGGTGATTAAAGGAGTATATTGAAAATGTGGAAAAGTCAAAATTTCAACCACAATTTAGACATCAGGGTAATAAGGTAATTACCTTCTGTCATGCCTTAAACAGACTAAATGAGAAGGGCAGATGAAGAATGAGAGGAGAAGGTGTAGAGAACATGAGAAATATCTGGGATTCTAATTCCAAGATGCCAAAAGAAGCCTTACCATACTAACTGGAAAGGCAGCCCCACTCAGCCTTTTCTTTGAATATGTTTTCCTAGGAAAAAATAAAAATGTCCAAGACACTCCACCATTTCAATTTAGGATTCTAAAGAAGAAAGTTATTGCAGCAAGAGTCTTTCCAGGAATTATCTGCACCTTCCTGTCCAAAAGCTCATATTTAGAGAAAGTTCTTTCTTTCTTTTGTTCTTTTTTATGTCATTCCCTTTTGAAATGTGCACAATTCAACTGCCCACTTTTGCATCATAAAAGATCTTTATAGCAGCCACATTATTCTGCTATCAGTAATAGACTCTTGATTGAGTTGGACTCTGAATGACATATAGCAGCAGCGAATGATAAAGAGAGACCAGAGAGAAACCCTCCCATCAATTTACTTCTAAGCCAATTATCTGCCTGCTATGCATACCATGAAATTCCATTAGAAACAAATTATATGGTGAGTTGTTACCCAAAATGTGAATTACCTCTGAACAGGAGACAGGAGCATGACATTTCCATTGGCATGTGGAGGGGCTGGAATATTTCCTTCAGTTTCTTTCTCTTTTCTAAATGTTCTAATGACATCCCCCCCCCCCCCCCCCCAAAAAATAAAAACAAACAAACAAAAATCCCAAAAAAAACTTTGGGCCAAATTTTTTAGCGTGGTCCTATGATATAAAGCTGTAAGTGTATCAACTGCCCTTGCTGTTGTGTAACCTGGCTTTACACTGGGCTGATTGAATCTGAAGATGACCGGGTCCTGCTCCATAGTCAGTAGCTGCAGAGTTATTCAAGACGAGAGACTGGAGGAGCTCATGCAAATGACCTTCTTGGCAGAGCACCCTTCAGTGGACCTTGCCTTTTACGTCTCACTTAATTCAGAGAGGGAGGAGAATGGGGATGGGACCTATAGGGTAAACAACAAAACAAAAACAAGGTATCGTGATGCTCCCCGGGGATATCCAGGGTTGTGTGGCACCTTGCTACCATCAGCCCCTAGCATGAGGAAGTCTTGTCTACGTCTGCTGTGGGTCAGCTCCAACTCCACAGGCAACACAAGCACTCCTTGCTAGGCCTTGCAGGCTTCACTGTTACTTTACAGCTTAGTTACTGGCACATCCCAATCCTTGAACTTCAAGAGTAACTCCCTGGAATGTCCAGCCCCAGGTCCACTGGATGCTCACAGATTCACTGCTTCCAAAGACACAGTGTACCCCAGCTTACCAGTTCCACCTCAGTTCACCGCTCTGCTTCACACACACAGCACGTAGGTATGTTTATAGTGAAACCAAGTTTATTCAACAAGTAGAAGTACTGGCAACAAATGGTTACACATCAATTAAATCATAACACACATTCTAGAGCCTGGACTTAATTATCAAGATACTCTCATATCTTGTAGAGTACTGCTCACCCAAAATCCTTGCAGCACTTTTCAGTCAAGTTGGCTGTGACCCACCTTTCATGACAAGCACGCTGTCAGTTGCCTCCAAGGTGAAGAATTCCACATGTTACTGTGCCCCCCCCAAAATATACCAGCACAATCAATTGTCTTTATTCATAAACAGGGGTACACCCTGCTGTTTGTTTCATCCTGTAGATTTCTTACCTTGTAGATTTTGCAATCTCTTTCTTAGTCCCTGGCTAACTATACAAATACGCATACAGTGTGAGGCATAAAATACACAAATAGCCAGACAGGGAGATAAGTGTCTGTTATCTCCTGCCTGAAAGGAACCTTTCTGAGGTATGTCACCGTCTGGTGACCTGCCTTAACTCCAAGACCTTAAGAACCTAATTTTCAATATAGACACACAGCTCCTTAAGTATTATCTGTACATACATTTCATAATGATTATGATGATCAGTGAGCACTGGCTCTCAGTAGAGACCTTACATGCCACCTTCTGGTGAACTATTATGTCTGTATCTGATCTCTGGGATCCCTGTACAATCCTATGCACTCCTTGTGTCCTCTCTCAGTTGGTACCAAGAGGTTCCTGAATCAAAGATACCTTGGCAGGCTTACAGGAGTTGAAATGAAGAGGGATTAGGAATGGCATCATCAGCAGACCAGAGCTGATTGGAAAATGGTAACATGTTATGCAAAGGTTTTAAGAAAAAAAGCCACTTTTAACTGTACGAAAAATTTGAAATTCCAAAATTTTCAACCAGCTCTAGTCATCAGCCTTCCAGACTAGAAATGATCTCAGAAATGCCTGAAACTGAATCCATCTTACAATATGGCACTCTCTAATATCCTGCCCCTTAAAGTGACACTTCCATGGATAAAATCCTCGCACCATTAAGTCGATGGGAAACCTCCCATTGACTTCAACAGGGTCAGGATTTCACCTCATGTTTCTCAGTCAGCATTGCTTGACACGACAATATCAGAAGGTTATGGCATGTTGCTATCTAGTACATAAAACACATCTATACTTCTACATTTGGAGGTAAATGTTGTTTCCTGAAAACATGGGTGCATCTCTACCAGAGCAGTCATGATACCAATTTGTAGAGCAACACCGGCACTGAATTGAAAGGTAGTTTAAGTTTAGGGTGAAATTTTGGGTTGGTTCATATTCTTAACCAGTTAATCTCCTTCCTGTGTTATATCCAGAATCTATTTGAGGTAAGCAAACAAATTAATGTGAGGAATGTTCCAAGTGAATGTGTAGTTAACTGTTAGATATTCAGTCCAGACAGACAAAAACAGGGTTGGATTTTTGTGACTACCTGAAATGGATTCTTGCCATATCTCTGGAACTAAAGGGATTGTGAGATTAAAGAAAGACGTGCCTGAATGAAACAAATCTTTCTGGCCATTCTGGAGATGTACCATTTATATCTGTACATTTTGGCTTTCAAACTATTCCTGCAGTTTTCAAAAGTTTTCCAAAAAAGGGTAAGAGCTTAAAAACAAACAAAGTCTGAGAGTAAAAACTGTTTCCTTCCCATGTGTGATGGACACGTGCTTTAATACACTCAGTCTACATTCCTATTACAGTTCTGTTTTATTCTGACATTACAGGCAGCCAGCTCTCAGGCAGGTGCAACAACGTTAGTCTTTTAATCAGTCATTCCAAGACTATATCCTTATTATACGCCAGGGGCTGTGTTGAACAGGTTTCATTAGTGATTGCTTAAAAGCCAGACTGAAAAGTGATTGCTTAAAAGCCAGGTGAGTTTCCACCTCTTTGCAATTCTGACACTGCAGAGAAGTGCTAAATTGTCAGTGGTCAGTTAGACAACGTCTGTTTCAAACACAAACTTATCTGTGTTAGTTGTAAAATGAGAGGGCTGTATTGAAGTAATCATGCTCCTAACCTTCTGTTGAATATTCCCCAATAACTTGATTGTAAAAAGATGGTTTATCTGAATTTTATTTGTCACATTTTGCTGATTGAAGAGCATTCCTAAATATGGGAATTTCAAGGAAGTTTTTGCAACCACTCTTCCTTTCAATGCAAATCAATTCAGACTCAAAAAACCATGATGGAACAAACATGCATACACTCACACAGATATAACTTCACCCTTTAGATTATCTTGCCTTTAATTTTTCTTTAATGTTGCATATTTAACCAGACAGCTCTGTCACATTAATCTTACATTCTAAATTCACATTTTAAGCTATTGTTCTTTTACAAGAAATGTACACACGCACACAGATATTATCAGCCTTCGCTGGGAATTGTTTTAATCTCCCTCAATTCAAATGCTAACTGACTAGCAGCCCTGCAGTTATGGAAGAAAACATCCCTCATCTCCCCCATGGTCCAGCAACTTCCATTTATGGTTATAAAGATTTTATTATTTTTACCACTGCTGGTTGCCATTTTTCCCCCCTAGTCCTCTCTCCAGACCACTGCTAACCGTTAGAAACCTCAGAAAGGATTTGGGAAACTATCATTCAGTGCACTACAGAGAAAGAGCCAATCACCATGCGAAGCGAAGCCTTCTTACCTAAACAAACCATTATCGGCTCATCTCATGTCTTTGTACTCTTTTTTTGCTATTACCTCATGGGATTAAGTTTTATCTCTAATCTCTGCTCTGGCCAACTGTCAGGGAGCCTAAAAGCCGCCTGTCTTCTAATCTGTGTGTAATAATACTGCTGTTACTAACAGATAACTATGAAACAACATGGAAGGAAGGAAAACACACATACACAGAAGGGCTGATTGTTAAAAACTACGGCACCAGCTTCTACCTGGGAGAAAGGAGAAAAAAAAGAAGATGCAGGACTTCCATAGTATGTTTTCTATTTCCCTATATGGTCTACTTGTCCCCTGGTTCCAATCCACTCAAAGTCCTTCTGAATTTTGGGGACTCATTCTTATTAATCAGTGTATCTGCTGTACTTTTGTAACTTGTTTCTCCTAGTTTCTAGGCCTTTGAGCCATTCCTCTCTATCCATCATTAAAAAAAAAAAAAGAAAGTATTTCAGATGATAAAAACAAGGGGGGAAATAGCAATCCCACTGCAAAGAGACAGTTTTGAGGCTCTACAGTCACATATTGTTTTTAATACATTTTAAAAATTCTAACCCATTAAGTGTGATATATATAGCTTTGCTTTATTGAACTGTATGTTCTAATATTGACAACTAAAAAACCAACACTGCACCATAGAGTGTTTTGTAAAGCAAGGCTATGCTACAAGCTGAAACAAACAAACAAAAAAGAACACTTAATTAGGGCCAGTTAAAGTACATAGGGAAATTCTGTTTTTATACAAAGTGGGTTTTATACAGAGTGAGATCACAACCCCAAGTGACGTCCCTGCAGGGTTTTGGGGGCATTCCTCTAAGACCTGATTCAAAGCTCATTAAAGCCAGTGGCAGGCCTTTTGCTTTCAATATTATCTGTCCTTGATGGGGAGAGGGAGAATGCTGGAATACCAAGAAATCTTAAGCAGATGACCATGGATAGAGTATATTAAGCAAGTGTTTGTATAAACAGAAAGGATACCAACACCTAATGTGGGATTTATTTGTGACTTTTCAATTAACATAATTAGTGACACATAATTTTCTACTCTACACTATATAACAAGAGTTTATTTAGTATTTGATATTTAAAATGTTCCCAATTATACTCCTAAAAATGGCTTGTACATAATTAAAAAGTAACAAGGACCACATCCTCAGCCGGTGTAAATCAGTGCCGTTCCACTAATATCAATAGAGCTATGATGCTTTACACCAAGTAAGAGTCTGGCTCAGTATTTAAACACACCCCTAAAAAACCCCAAAGCAAGCAAACATCAACCCTCCCATCACCAGTCTCACATGAATGCCTGTGAGAAAAACCTTGTATCCTACCTTAAATATCAACAAACTCAGACTCAGTCGGAGCAGTTTGGGGAAGTGAAATCCACACATGAGAATGCCCTGTTAGCCGCTCCTACACAATTAAATCTAGAGCTGTTACTGTGAGGGCCCCAGTTGCTTAGAACTGATGAGGCAGTTTATGGAGGAGAAATAATAATGCCTAGATCTTATATGGTGTTTTTCGTCAGTACAACTCAAAGCATTTTACAAGGGAGGTCAGCATTATTATTCCATCTTACAAATGGGGAACTTGTGGCACAGAGAGAAGAAGTGATTTGCCCAAGGTCACCCAGAAGGCCATGACAAAGCTGGAAATAGAATCCAGGTCTCCTGAGTCCTGGTCCAGGGACTAAAACATTTAGTGCTTTATGGGTCAAAGTCAATATCTTGAGTTGCACCTGGAGGTAAATAAGAAATCAGGGCAGGTGTCAAAGAATATGTCTGGTATGTTCCTGTGGCTAATTCTATCAAACAGGAAAGCAGATGCATTCTGCAACAGCGATTATCTTCTTAGTGGTTTCCAAGTGTAGTCCCATACAGAATTTATAGTAGTAATCTCATCTACAAATCACTGTGACAAGGATTACTGGTGGGGTCCAGATCTGAGAGGAAATGCTTCAGTCATCCAACCAAACGCAGATGGAAAAATGCAGTTTTGCCCACCAATGCCCTCTGAAACTCCTGGAGCAGGTAATGAATCAGAAGCACTCCCCAAATTATGAACTTCTTGGAGAAAAAATAGAAAAACCCCTCACAATAAGGGTTCTGAAATCACCCTTCCCACTCCCTAAGATCCTTTCCAAATCCACTGGTATCACCGCTGTCTCACCTAATTAAGTTTCAGATTTTTTTTTCTCTCAACCACATCTCACACTTGACCACAGACAAGAAAGCAAAGAGACGACATCTTCAGAACTAAAGAAAATAAGACCTAGAGATACATCTAGACACAGTTGTTGGGTTCTTTGTTTTGTTTTTTGATGACCCATACTACAGCTGGAATTGTCCACCTCCTAAGTGACTTCTTATGCACTTTGAATAGGAAGAGTAACGAAGCAGAACTTTCTGCAGCATTCCTCATGGCGGGTGAACAATTGCCCAAAATTGTTCTGGGATCCCCCGGGGAGGAAACTCAGGACCATCTACCTCAAAAAGACACCACTGGCAATTGAGCAAAGCCTCCTGGCAATGGGTTTAAAGGCTGCTGTCATATCATGGTTACTGTCCACACTAGAAAAGAGATCACCAACCAACAAGACTAGTGCAATCTCCATGCCATACCCAGGCCTGAAGCCAGACAGAAAGTGATAAAGAAATCTGAGGATTCCAGACAGCTCAAAATTGCATCTTGCCACCAGCTTCACTATATACCAAGGTGACCTGTGAGGGTAATGAATATGTGAATTCTATAAGACTAGCCATCATCATCTTACTAATGTGTGGATTCAGCCTCAAAATAAAACAGATTTCTAAATAATTCTGGTATTCCTCCCCCCATCCATATTTTAAAACAAACTCTTCCCCCGCCCCCAAACATTCTTCTATAGCAAAGGCTGTAGGAACGCTGTTGCAGGTTGTAATGTTTTAGATCATTATTGTAGAATACTGAAAGGCAGCACGGATAAATCAGTGGCTATGACTATGGCAATCTGATATAGCAATCTGTTGGCGCTAGACTCTTCCCCCGTGCATCCTCCTTTTAGGATATGTCTGCACTGCAGTCAGAGGTGTGGCTGAAGCTTGTGTAGACATACCCGTGCCAGCTTTACACTAGATAGCGCAGCTAAAAATTGCAGTGAAGATGTGGCAGCACAGATCCTGGGATGGGCTAGGAATGTGAGTACATATCCAGGATTCTGGGTGGGCCTGTACAGCCCAGGCTGAAGCCCAAACTGATGCATCTTCATTGATATTTTTAGCAGCATTAGCTAGATTAAAGCTAGTACAGGTAGACCTACAGAGGCAGTAATCACCTCCAGATTGCGGTGTAGACAGACCTTTAGTATCACTCTTTCACATCTACACTCAATGATGGGTCATCCATCCCCAATCCTTCCACCATGCATATAAACGTACATCTCTTCTATACTTAAATTTCATGTTTCAACATCTCAAGAAACTAACACTGGTGTTTTAGTCAAACAAATCAGGAACACAAAACCACTTGGTGCCCACTCCCACCAAATTAAAGAATCAGGGGTATTCATCAACATTGTATTACTAGTTTCCACAAGCTGCCCCCACACTGAAACCAATACATTGCTCTATTCAAAAATGGTTTGCTGACTTCTCAGAAGAAGCCCAGTGAGGATGAGTATCCCGGGGGTGGGAGAAATGGGGTTCCACTGTATACAGGACACAAACAAACAAACCAAGAATAATACATGACATGAGATCAGTGCAGAGCAGTGGTTCTTAACCTGGGGTGCACGCACTCCCTGGGGGTGCAAGATGCCCTTTCGGGGGGTGCAAGACATGACAGATTTTTTTAGAAGGTAAATCATCAAAAACACAAATTAAGCACAGGCACGAAAGTACAACTACTTTGTTTCATCAAACCTATGTATTTATTACCAGTAAACATTTTTAATGATTACTGTAATATACAAACAAAAAATATATCTAGGTTTAAAGAACTGACCTATCGGTACTTCAACGATTTTTGATAAGGGGTGTGAGAACATGTTTTGAGAACCAAAGGGGTGCAGGCTGCAGTAAAGGTTAAGAACCACTGGTGTAGAGGATCTTACTCTTTAAGCATAGCTTCTAATTTTTCCCCACATTACACCAGTGAGGAAACCTTGTCAGACCACTGAGGCTTGACAAACCTGACCGGTAACTGTTACTTTATTACAAGCACTAAACAATCAAAATATTATGTATTATACAGGGTGCTGGTATGATCCTTGTTATTGAAGTTGCCTAATCCATCCCATTACACCTCCCTGTTTTCCATTGCTTTTCATTTTGCCAACCTTTAACAGCCCTGACTGAAATGCTTAGTCTCCCAGGTAGGGCAAGCAATGAAAACACAGGAACAAGAAGGAAAACACTGCTCTTAGTAGAACAGTATGGTTACTTGGTAGTTTAAACTTCCATTTTCACAGGAATTTTCATTGGCCTTAGGTGTCCAATTCTTGATGGACCCTATGAAAAAAAATCGCAGCTTTACTGCATGACAATAAATTTTTTTGTCAGAGGCAGAGTAGATGAGTGCAGTGTTCTTAGACTATAATTTACAAGTTATGAGAACATACACAGTGTTGAGATATTTTTAAAATACATTATTTTAATCATTGCTGTTTATAATAACCCTCTGGAATCTCAAAACTATATCTGATGCCTTGTTGATTTTTTTTCTCTTCCATGTTGTGTACAAATACTAGTTGGTTGACTAAAATTGCTAGGATTACCATTGCTGAGGACAGTCCCTAAACCACCACTGCTTAAACAACAGTCCCAAACATTACTGTATTTATTTATTTAATAAAGAGACTTTGCCTTCACCACCACAACCTCAGATTTGTTGCTGCACATCTTGCCCTTATCTAAACACAAGTTCAAATGGACTTTTGAGGACATGCATCAATGTAAGCCCCAGAATTGGCATTAAGAACTGACATCTGTGGACAAAATTTCTCTCAGATGCATGCACTGATGTTTAAGGCCAAATTCATCCCTGGTGTAACTTAATTCAAGTTACACCAGGATGAATTTGGTCCAGTGGGAGCTATATATGTGAATGCAAGGGCAGAATGTGCCCTATATTTGCTTCAATGCACATTTTCTGCAGCTGATAAACATCAGTACCTGAAAGTAAGATCATCACACTCATCATTATCCCCCTCACTGGGAACACCTAAAGCTAACATAGCAATTTAAAGCAATTAACAGAGGGAACACATTACTGTGTGATAAAATGCAATATTTATTTATTTAAGAAATAAGCCACTGCCTTCTATCTACTGATCAATCACAGACACTTCCGTATATCAGCACTTTTGTATGCTAATAAAAACTAGAAAAATGATACAAATATTATACTCAGATTTTAAATTATAGCAAGATATTTATGAGATTGTAGTGAAAGGATTAGTTGCCATTTGCAAAAAAATCCTTATTCAAAGTGGCGTAACCTGGAGAACACTGGTTCTGAGTTGTATTTGGTACCAGGGTGGAATGGCTATTATCATCATCTTCTATTATGTTTATTGTGGTAGCACCAACCAAGTGCTAGCTAGCTGCTTTTCCAAGCAAAGATGAAGACACTTCCTTGCCTCCCAAAGAGTATGCAAGCTACCCGAGATGTCTGGAGTGTTTAGGATGCTTGTTTGGTAGAGGTGGCAATACAGAGAGGATTAATGGTAGAGAGGGTTAGTGGGAGGGAGGGAGGGAGAGAGGCTGGGACCAGACACTTGTATTGGGGAACAGATAGGAACAGGGAATTTGTCACGGGGCGGAATAGTGATAAGATTTGATAGATGTGAAGGAAAGTCAGAACCAGGCTATTGGGGGAGGGGGAGGATAGCAAGAGGATACAGCAGCTGTAAAGGATGCTTACAAGGTGGACTAAGAGAGGGCTTCCCACATGGTAGGAATCAGCAGCTGGAAGTACTTTCCAGAGGACAGGTGGACTGAGGGAGGGTATAGCATCTGGTGTGTGTGGGGTGGGTGGTTAGATTGTCAATGTATTTGGAAAGTGAAAGGGGATTGGGGAACGTTTGAGGCTTCAGGAGGGTTAATTATTTGGTGGTGTGCATGTATGGAGCATGGGGGTTACATAGAGCACTTTTTGAAGGGGAGACTGCATAGCACAATCTCTCCGTAGTCAGTATATTTACCATTACATATTTGTGTTCTAAGACTTAAATGGTGGCTATTGTGCATGGATGGTGAATACAGCTGGTCAAAAATTTCAGAGTTTTAAATTTTTTGATGAAGATAAGTGAAAATTTTCCATTTTGCAATAATTTTCATGAAAACATTTCCAGATTTGTGAGTATCACCGTATTCATAGTCTAAAACTGAAATACCAGCTCTCCTAAATGGATTTGACAGGAACAGCCCTATTTCAGCATTTTCTATAGAATCTGACTGTAAATTACCAGTATGGAATCTAAGTGTCTAATGTAATGAGACTGCGTTCCAAAGACTAGCCCCCAATGACTCAAGATTCGATAACATAACTCACTAGTACCAGGGCGCTTGTAAAAATGTGGCCTGGGTGGAGTTAAAGTTTTCAAATATATATTGCCCTACCCTACAATTAAGACAGCCATTAACCTACTGCCTGTCTGCTCCATTATGACGCAAGTAGCAACAAGTCATGTATGGCCTAATCTACGGCAGTGTGGAGGCACACCATCGTGTATTATTTAGTCTCTTGAAAATAAATGGAATGTATAGTGTTAAGCGTGTACTATTCCATTTTCAGAAGAAATTCACACTGCTCATCTGGCCAACATCTGCATACATCCATATAATAATATTTATTAATTATTATTCCCATAAAATAATTAAATATACGTATCATTAATACGAATAATTTTCTCTTTTATTCCAACTCAGAGTGTGTAATGAATATGAACAAATTAATCCCAACAACATTCCTGGAAGGTAGGCATTGTTATCCCCATCTTACAGAGAGGGAAACTAAAGCACATTTACAAGTACACTGCTACCTCGATATAACGCGACCCGATATAACACGAATTTGGATATAATGCAGTAAAGCAGTGCTTGGGGGGGGGGGGTCAGGGCTGCGCACTCCGGTGGATCAAAGCAAGTTCAATATAACGCGGTTTCACCGATAACGCGGTAAGATTTTTTGGCTCCCGAGGACAGCGTTATATTGAGGTAGAGGTGTATATACTGCTTTTCATACTGTAGGATCCAAACTGCTTCATAAACTTTCTCTATGTGTATATACACACCCACACACACAGCTCTCTGGGGAAGAAAGCTGAAGCCAGTTGACATGCAGCATGCTGAACAGCAATAGGTAAGGGGAAATTCTGCCCAAGGAGTGTCAAATTTTCACTATTACAACAACTACAATTGCGTTTTTAATATCCACACAGAGCAAACAAAGTTTCAGCTTTCAATAAGAAAAAGTTGTTCTGAAAGAGTTATCATTGCTCAAAAAATATCTGTGGCTCTGCACACTGGAATTATTCTGCCCAGTTTTACGACTCAACACTGCTACAGAAAAACAAACAGTTGACCATTTTAACTCACATATCAGGAATAGGATGAGTATCTCTTCACTCCACTCCACCAAAATACTTAGCCCTCTATGAGGGTTGCTCCATATTCCTATGCAAAGCTCATTCTTGGCTAATTATATTAAATACAATTAGCCGCTTGATAGATTCACACAAAAGACTACACTGGAATTATTATTAACCCAGAGCTCTGAAGGATTCTTGTATCGATATCCTACTGTGTTGATTTTGCCAGAGTCACTGTTAGAATCACAGGTTAATTTACCTACAGAGAAAATCAACTTTCAAAAGATCTAAGGAAGAAAATCATATTTACAAATATGTCAGCTTCAATTTCAAGGTCTACAAGAAGACTGCAGAAAAATATAATACAACACAAAATCAGTTCTTCTATTCTTTCAACGCATCCAACAAATCAAATCTTCCAGATCTAGACAGCACTATAGATATGTATGAGGATGAAAATAAAAAAGATAACCACATACATAGAAGTACAGATAAGAATAATCAAATACATTACCATAGTTTTCAATGATAACAAAAAATGCGCTTGAATGAGATATTACCCTCTAGCCCCATCACACTCAACCTCACATTTGATTGTCAGAGCAAAATTTATACAATATTAAAGCATACAACAACATGTTTAAAGCAATGTTAATGTTATGTTGGTGATTACACATAAACCACCAAAAATGAGCAAATTCAAAGTCAAACTTGACATGCAGATATTAAGCTGTCTTATAAACACAAACAGCAAAATCACTCAAATGCAGTATATGTGCATTTATAGGTGCAATTCCTAAATTTAAAGATAGATTTCATCTTTAGACTTTCGTTGGGTTGTTTTGCACTGCAACCTTATTATTATTTATTTTTTTTAAAGTTACAGAATCAAATATTATGACTGGTTGGATTTCCACAGAGGTTGGGTAATTTTATGACCAATAATAATGTTTGAAGTTATGGGTGCTAGAATAAAAGTGATCAAGACTTATGCTTCAGGCATAAGCTGATTGCCTGCAATGATGGGTAGGAATTTTCCCCATTGATGTAATATATGGTATGGTATATATTTAACTAGGTACACTGGTTTTTTTTTTTTCTTCACATTCTTCTTTGTTGCAAGCTCTTCCAACCTCATCAAGCATTAGACACTGCCAGAGGTTTAAAAGGCCACTGATCTGAACTAATATGGCAAATCCATGGTTCCAAACATTATATATATAGGATGTTAGGTGACAACTAGGGGTGTACAGTCAGAGGGGGTTTTATTTCTGTATTGAAGGTTTTTTGGGGGTATTTGGGTATCTCATTCCCGGCCAAAGGGAGTTGCGGAAAAAAGGTTTAAACCTTTCAAATGAACTCACAGAGGAAATTGATAGAAGACAAAAACATGCTATCACAAAGCGATCACTCTACATCTGACGTATCAGTCCTCATCCTCAAAGGAAACCTGGCACAACACTTTCAAAAGGCGAGCCTAGGAGCTTAAATTCATAACTCTGCTAGACTCTAAAAATCATGGACTGAACAGAAACACTGGACTTATGGCTTATTAAAACAATCTGTAACTCAGTAACCCCCCATTTTTTTGTCCTATGACTGCCGAGATGTTAATGGGCCACTCCACCTTGAATGGTCCATAGAACATATAATAACTACCCATGATAAACAATCTGTTACACCTTGTATTTAGCTGTGATGCTCAGAGAACCTTTCCCAGACCTGAAGAAGAACTCTGTAGCTCAAAAGCTTGTCTCTCTCACCAATGTGTCCATCAAAAGATATGACCTCACCCACCTTGTCTCTCTAGTATCCTGGGCCCAACACAGCTACAACAACACTGCATTTACCCCACCAGGGAAATACAACTGCCAGTGGGGAAACAGAGAAAACCTCTTTGTGGCATTAACATCTACCTTCACATACTCAGTCATTCTGGTTGGAGATTGTAGATACTTTGGGACAGTCAAAAGACGGGAGCAATCACCCATCAGAGGAGACTACCCTGACTTCAGAGGCCCAAGAATCCTTGGGAACAAAGAACCAGTGGGGTTAGGTGAATCAGAGGACCCTAGAGAAGACTGGCAGAGACCATGAGGTTTTTTCACCTTCCTCTGCAGCATGGGGCATGGGTCACTTGCAGGTTTAAACTAGTATAAATGGTGGATTCTCTGTAACTTGATGTTTTTAAACCATGATTTGAGCACTTCAGCTAGAGGTTAGGGGTCTATTGCAGGAGTGGGTGGGTGAGGTTCTGTGCCCTGTAATGTGCAGGAGGTCAGACTAGATGATCATGATGGTCCTTTCTGACCTTGAAGTCTGTGAGTCTATGAGTAAGTTGAGAGACTCTCTCCTTTCCCTGAAGGGCAATGAGATCACACATCTTCTAGACATAGAGCTCCTAGCAAGAGATGTAGATTTTGTAAGAGAAGAAAGAAATGACCTGATGCTAAGCTGGGCCTAAATCCAGCAGGCAACAGCCAATGGTGAAGTGATTGACCCTCAGCTGCTAAAACAATGGCCCCAATTTGAACTTAGGGTAAAACAGGTATATCGCCTATAATGGGACCTCCAAACCAAAGAGGTAAGGTACAGAGATTCATGCCAAAAAGATACTGAAGGGAAGCCATACGACTTGCTCATTCGATACAGTGCACAGGACACTTGGGGCAGGAGACGATCCCTGACTAGGTTGTGACCAGATTCTTCTGGTCAGGCATGCACCAGGAAGTCGAAAACTACATGCGTCGTGCCCAGTGCTGTCCTGCATTGTTATGCTTTCCAAAACTGGGGTCTGAGCATTTGCAAGGCCAGGACCTATATTTGCAAACCAGCTAACCTATGTTATAAAATAATAATAGTAAAAATTAAAACAAACCAACCAAAAATAACCATTCACACCATTATTTATGGATGAAAACCAAAGAAAAGAATTAACTACTTTAAGGGATAAAAACTCATATGCCAACTTCCAGCTCGAAGTGAGTTTTTATGGCCAAGTTAACATTAAACCACAAGAACAGGATTTATAATGGAAACTACTGAACCAGCTTGAATTACTCTGGGTGGTGTGAAACGCCACACTATGATATTTTAAGAAGCCACCCTTGTAAAAATGTTGAATATTTATAAAGTATGAGTTTTTAGAATTTAAAGCAAACCATGGTTTTCACAGAGGTTTTCACCATCATTTACTGAAGTAAAAGAAACAAACCAAAAAAAAAAAAAAGAGAGAGAGAGAGAGAGAGAGAGAGAAATCACATACAAAGGGTTACCAGCTTGTCATTAAATATTAGTAACTGGGGCAAATTCTGGCCTCAGGTACACCTATTCAATTCCACTGACACAAATGGGGTTGCATTAGTATACATAAGGACAGAATTGGGCACAAGCTATTTTAACCTATGAGATCACTATTCAATTCCTGTTCCATGAGTTGACTCCCATGGACATTAATGGGTGTTTATGAGGTACAATATGGCCCACCGTTAGAAGACAGTTCCCTTTTTAAATAATTAATATGTCAAGATTTCTCACTCTTCTCATTTATCACAGAACTTGAGTATAGATAAAAATAGGGTCACGCAGCATAAAGATTTTCTTAAAATAAGAAATATTAAAATAAGAATAATTTCACAAATACCTAAGTGATATAGGGATTCAATCCATTTTCACCTAAGTCTCAATGAATGTCAATGAGACATAGGCTCCTATGTACCTACACCACTTTTTAAAATAAGTCATCAACTTCTAGATGTTTTTGAAAAGTTTACCCATCAGGTTATCTGAAAAACGTTATTTGAAATTGGTCAGTTTCCCATCATGGGGAAGGGAAGAGGAGAAACACTTCATTGTGGTGTTGAATGAAGGGATTGCCTTCATGTGGAAATGCTATGGGTATGCAAAATGACATTGTGTCTGCCTTGCGTTAGAATGCAACGTCATCATATATTGATATAACATCACAGTTTGGAGATATAACAGCACCAAAAGAATGCAGTGCTCTTTAATTGTCCTGCAGTTTAGGCTTTCAAGTCATGGAGCAGACCCGTGGCAAATCAGGTCTCTCCAGAGAATTTCTGGGTGAGTGACAATACTCATCAGGGTGCATTAAATCTATGTGGCAGGGAAAGCAGCTTCATAAGAATTTTTGTTGCTGCTGTTGGTGGTGTTCTCTAACTTTTTAGAGTTAAGCAAATTTAGTGCCGGTAAAAGGTGACACTTCTGGAACTGAGGTTCTCTACCTACACAGCAGGTACAGCAAATACAGTGAGGCTTCCTCACTCTGCCTAACTAGGATGCTTGTATTTTAACTTGAATGAAGGGATTGCCTCCAAAGACAAGAAGTTGCCCGTTTAATCCTTGGACTCACTGGTGTGACTGCCAATAAGGACGCCAATCAGCACCATTTATTATTGTGTTTTTTGTGATGTGAGCAGTAGTGTGAGTTATTTAAACTGTCCAGACAAATAGGATAAAGATAATTAGTTTAAGGAAATTTCCGACAGCCAGGCATCAAACAGATGAGACTATGACCCTCAATGTACGCCCAGTTGTGACTTTCCAGTGCTGCACAATGGATCTACAGTGGCCACACTTGAGTAAAACAGCTTGGGGGGGAAAGGGGAATCTAACTATCTGTGACATGTCACTGGATTAAAGTTTTTCCTGCCTGAAAGCATTTTTGGAGAAAGGATTTTTTCAGCATTTAAATTGAGGTGGTAATTAACTAATAAACAAACAAACAAAAAATGTCTGGAGTCTGAGACAAGAGCACTAGGAAGGAGGGTGTAATTAAATAGTCTGTAGCTGTCTGGATATACTGCCTGTGCATAGCCACATTAAAGGAAACCTTGCAACCTCCAAACTGTTACCGATCTGTACCCAATGGTCCACCAAATCCTTTTAACTACAACTCACTTTGGCTGAATCCTTTTAAGCCACAATTAATCTATGTTGTTTACAACTCAAACTACACACTGCCATTCCATTCAAAGCTTTCTTGCTCAAGATCTTGCCTGGCAAATTATTTGTATTTATGTATTTTTCTAAGCAATCCAAAAATTGCCTCAAAACTGGAACTGGTCAAACTACAGAAAACTATGAGCAATATTATAATTATTACTGCTTATCATCATCAAGAAGTCTTCAAAGCTCAGCAACAGGGCAAATACAAGAGTTTGCCTATAATGGGTTTTTAAACCACAGTTTATGTTAGTGTAGCTCTTCTATACTAGGGGTTTGCACTGGTACAGCTACACCAGCAGCAACTAAAACTCTAATGTAGATAAAGCTCAAGTCAAAGGAAAGAAGGAATATAAAAGGCTCTAGTGCTAATGGGGCAGCTCACAAAACATAAGCAAGTTACAACAGGAAATGTTCATAGGTTCTGATACAAAGCTCATTGAGGTCAATAGGAGTCTACCCATTGTTTTTAACAAACTTTGGATCAGTCCCATAGAGAGATGTATTTACTTAATTAATTGTGTTTATTATTACTATTTAAATAATTTGGTGCCAAAGGATGTCAGATCAAAAGCACCAAGGTCTAAAGTCCTCTATTGATCAACAAAATGGGTACAGTCCAGGAAACAACAATGCAGCCACAAGCATCAACCCTGACCTGAAGAGAGCACTTCAAGGTGAGGGAAAGTAGCACAGCTTTACTGACTCATTCAGTACCTGGCTTCTGTGCTGAGTTTGCCAACAAGGCTTCCATTTAGCACCGAGTACATGGAATTGTTTTGTTTTTAATTAAAGAGGATACCACTGCACCATGAACTAGAATGAAGTCACCAACTCAGTGAAATTTTATCTGTCAACATTCATGTTCACCTGCTTTTTGGGTCACTATATGGCTCAGAAAAAAAGAAAAGAAAAAAGAAGCGGTCCCCCTTAGACAAGGGCAACCAAAGTTTAACCCATAGTGCTTGTCTACACAGGTAGGGTACGTCTACACTATCCGCCGGATCGGTGGGTAATGATTGATCTTTCGGGGATCGATTTATCACGTCTAGCGTAAACGGGATAAATTGATCTCCGATCACTCTGCTGTTGACTCCTGTACTCCACCGCAGCAAGAGGCGGAAGCAGAGTCGACGGGGGAACCGTGACAGTCGACCCCACACCGTGAGGATGCAAAGTAAGTCGACCTAAGATACCTTGACTTCAACTACGCTATTCTCGTAGAGGTAGTTGCGTTTCTTAGGTCGATCCCCCCTCCCCCCCCCCCCCACCACCACCACCCCCAGTGTAGACCAGGCTGTAGTTATTCTGGAGTAACTATTCCAGAATAAGTATTCCCAAATAACTCCATGTGTGGACACTCTTATTCAGCTTTTGCGTTCTTTAAATTCACACACTACCTTAATCCAAATTAATGTTTAAGTGTAGACAAGCATTATATTGACTATACAATGCAACCTACATCCCGCATGGTCTTCCTGTATCTCCCAGAATCAGAACAAAGCTGATCTATTTGGCTTTTTTTATTGCCGGTGAGCAGTACCCTGGTTCCCAGCAAGTTACCTTGGCTTTGAGAAGTGTGGTTTCTCCTTTCATGGAAGTACCATTTTAGAGGTAGGGGGGTTTGGTGCACTTGTTCAGCATTTCCCCAGCAGGCTAAACTCATAAGTCAAGATGTTTGCATCACAACACTGTTTCATCACATCATGATGAAGTATCATGGCACAGCACAGTACACAGTACACCAATTTTTAAACGGTTTCAGGATCTTTCGTTTCCTCATGGCTGATACTGTCTAGTCTGCCTGATACAATTTGTCCCTGCCATGTAAATCTAGGGTGAGTTAACTGTTTAGAGTTCTAGTGATGATATATGCAGTGTTGTTACAACCATGTTGGTCCCAGGACATTAGAGATACAAGGTGGATGAGGTAATATCTTTTATTGGACAACCTTCTGTTGGTGAGACAGACAAGCTTTTGATCTTACACAGAGCTCTTCAGAAGAGCTGTGTGTAAACTAGAAAGTTTGTCTCTCTCACCAACAGAAGGTTGTTCAATAAAAGATATTACCTCGCCCACCCTGTCTCTCTAGTTACCATATAGAACAGTCAAGCCATCAGCTATAAGAGAGAGGCATAAAGCTGGCAGTTTTTGCCTGAAACAACGCAGTCTGTTAAACAGATATTGATCATGCTGGGAAAGGGTTAAGTGAGTTATGTTGAATCACTGAAGCAGGTGATTCATTATTTTATTTCACTTCAGTATAATGGAGGTGGGGAGGAGAGAGAGGATCGAGAGTGAAGGCACAGAAGTTCTGAAGTAAAGAACCAACCAAGTTTGGAAAGAGGGCTTGTGGTAAAAATTGTTATGCTATTGTTAATCTCTGTTACCAGTTAAACCCAAAGAAAGTGATGAGTTTCTGAGTACAGTCTGTGGACTTTTTTAAGCGTTTGGGGAACACTCTTAGCTGAGTTCGTATATTTCATCCACACATCCACAATGTGCTTTACAAGTGAAGCCTACTGTTCACGAGAGGCTTCCCTCTATTTGCATTCCTGAAAAGCACTGAAGGGAATCAACAGGCTAGGGAGTTTACGGGAACACACTGGTCACACCCCCCACAGCTACAATTTTCAGTAGAGCTGAGGGAAAACTCTCTCGAAATGCATACCCATATCCACATAAGCATTTAAATGGGAAGAGCTGAGAAGTTAACAAAAGCCAACATAGGGAAAGGAAATCAGTTTCACATGAGAGAGCTAACCTAATCACATTGGTTCTGTAAAAGCAAGAAACGAATTGAATTATTGTGTATAAAGAACAATGTAATCACTCCAAAATGGTTTATGAAGTTGGGTAAAGCCTTGCATCAAAGGAAAGGGGACTCTTTCTATAGGGTTTTCTCTGATACACAGCCACACTGAGGCCTTGTCTAAACACAAAAGTTCCATCAGTTTAACTTAAATCACCTTTAAAAACAATTTAGTTAAACCAGTGCAAAAGGCTGTGTAGACACTCTTATTACAATTTAAACCTGATTCTAACTGACTTAACCTAAACTGAATATAGATATTTCTTATATAGATAGATTTATCTTCTATAAACAAGCTCAGATTTTTGAGCTCACAGACTGGGAAAAAAAAAAAGTCCGCTTTTAGGATCTGAGAATTTGTTTACCAAGAAGTAGGTAATATTTCCATACTTGGTAATATAAGCTTCGTACCCACGTAGTCACACTTTTTATAGTAATTAACTATATGTGTTTATTTCTAATGATCTTTTCTATTTTAATTGTTTGCCAATAAAATGTGATTTAATAGACAACTAGCATTGAATGTGGAACCTTCTTTATCTGGTCAACTGCCCAGGGAACTTAATTTCCAAACAGAACTGAAGAAGCTGGAATTTTGAAGGGACTCAAGAGGGACTAAAATCTACATTACCTAAGCTGAATTCATTTTATAGTTATAATTATTACTTGTTAAGTGTCAACGTTATGTACGATGGTGTAGAAAACACAAAGTAAACATGGACACTGCCTCAATGAATTTACAATACGTCACGTTAAAGAAACCTCTCTAATGTAACACTTCTTCATCTTAGTTTTCATGCATACACATGGAAAAATAGAAATAGAGTTCAATTTATTTTAGCTCCATCACACACACACACACACACACAAAATATTTATCACTGGCCATTTTGTTTGAAACACACCCCATCCATCCTGTGCAGCCCTCAAATCTCTTATTTAAGGTCCTTTTTTTAAAAGCTGTGAAAAATGACATTATTTTCCATTCACAAAGGAGCACTCCTCTGAAAGGGTCTCAGAAAATATATATACACACATAACATCGACATGCTGCCCCTCTAGGGAGGAGGAAAGCATCCAACTGGCATGAATCATATTGCACAACAGTGAAAGCAGGGAATTTTTAGCCAAGGATACCAAGGCAAACACTCGTTTTTATGAAAAGTACAATGGCACCTATTTTCCCCTCTCTTCTTAGAAATAAACCACAATGATACCATTCAACAACCATTACAGCTATTAAAATAACCTTTGGGACACCTGGGTCAAAAGATCGTAGTGTAGACATCAGTTAGTAGGAGACAAAGTTTTAGGGGGCTTGTCTAACAGGAAAATTTCACCAGTTATAATGGGATAATCATACCGGTACAGTTAAATCAAAATAGTTATACCAGTATAAGCCCTCATGTAGACGCTGTTATTTTGGCAGAAGAGTGGCTTTTTTCAGTTTAGTTTAAACCTCTTCCCAAGTGACAAATTACACTAAAAAAAGGCACTCTAACAACAGAATATGAGTTTCCACATAGGGATTATACCGATATAACTGAAACAATTTAAATCCACACCTGGGTTTATACCAGTATAGCTTTCCTGTGTAGACAAGCCCTAAAATACAACAGTGAGATGAGATTTAGAAATCCAAATAGATTAGATTAGAGTTAGATTAGGAAACCCAAGCACAGCAGACAGGAAACTGGATTTAACATCTCATCTGACTGAAACCTTTAATTAAGAGCCTAGTACTATTCTAAACTTTATCCACACTATAGTTCCTTTACTGTAATCCTGTCCTGTTGATAACAAATTTTGATTTTCACTATTATTGGGCTCTTTATCATTTCTGTTGTTTACTTTGGAGAGGCTTGGTCATACTTGTGAACATTAGTTAACAGATGCTAATGAGTGCCTTCAACAGAACAAATGGAAGAAGGGAAAAAGAAGGCAGAGAAGGGGAGAGACAAGATATAGAACTGTAAGATGACAAGGATTGATCGAGGAAAAGAAAAAGCAAGGTGGAGAGTACAAGCCAGGAAAAGGAGTATTCCTTCCTCCTCAGTACCAGTTGAGGAACATCTCCACATCAAAACAGAATATGAAATTTCCTTGCTCCCAAAGAACAGAAAACATTACAAAAAACCTCTCTTCCCTCAACACCAAGAAATACACCCAAGAAAAATCACGGCAGACAGACACTTTCATTGTTTATTTTACATATTTAATTGGGAGTTGATAAAGTTCACAAGGAAGCAATTTAGATTAAAATATAGTTAGAAGCAGTTAAGACTTAGCTATACTATAGCTCACAGCTAGGAATAATGAGGAAGCCTGCCCCCAAACAACAAAGAACCCCCCCACTACCTTCTGCCATCATCTACTGGTTGCCATCCATCTACTGAGAAGAGCCTGTTTTGCATTATCATCAATTTATCCCTTTCTGAATGCCAGGGAGAAGTGGTAGAGCGATCTTTCTTCTCAAAACAAGCTTTCAGATGAACCTCATTCTACAGGTTGTAGTAAAGTAACAACCAATAAATGGATGAACAGGCAAACACCATTCTGAGCAATGCAGCCCTGTTACAGGGTGGCTTGCCCCTTAAGGGCTGGAGCGCTGAGACTAGCCAGCCCTGATGACTAAGTAGGCACACCTGGGTAAGTCAGGCAGCATGAAAGGAAAAGGAAGCCAGTGCTTGAGCTCTAGCCAGAAAGGGCTGGGACCACTGGCTTCAGGTTAAGCAGATTCTGACAGAGAAAGAGCTCTATGTGTGGCAGAAGAACCAGGGATGAGTATCAACTTCTGTGTTATGGTTATGGACTTTATTTTGGGAGCTCTCTGAGGATTGTTTGAACCATTTTTGTCATTAAACCAGCCCTGGGGTATGGGCACTGTTACTCACAAGAGAGACTGTGAGGAATTTTTAAAAGGCCCGCTAGAGGGGGCTAACAGGGACTGGGTGCCTGCAAAGTGACCCCCTGGCCATGAGGGGATACTCAATAAGTGGATACCCCCACAAGACCCCTAGAATTCTAGGGCATTCTAGTGCCACGTTCTGCAGCAGGGTAGTAGCAAGTCCTGTGGCGGATTTTAAAAATTCAGCAGCCTGGATGTGTGTACGCTCACAGATTCTGCTGGTAAGGCTGTAGCATTCCAGAGCCCCTAAATATACCTGACCCTTTGTGTGTGTGTTCTGTCTATCTACTGAGAGATAATAGAATACATAGATAGATATCTCTTACACCTTTGGATTGTCAAACATAATTCAGCTGGCTGAAACTACTGTCCTTCTAAAATGCAAAATCAATGAAATTTAAAGATTGACCTGAGTTGCAAAATTCAAATCTAGATTTTTGAATACCCCCAAATTTGGGTGTGTTTGGGTCAAAGGTTTTATTTCAGCCCATGTACTGCATAGGGGGCAGCTGAAAAAAATTGGATTTATTTGCTTACCTGTAAATTCTCATAATCTAGCAATTTATAATGGATCCTTAATGTGAATTAACAGAGTTTTACTGCACATAGGTAAAGAAGATTAATGGGAGCTTTTTTAAGTCATACAAAAACTTCAAGAGATTTGGAGTTTCATTTGGATTTGAACAAACTATGTGGACACACATCTATGTGTTGAAGACAATAGTCCTGATTCAGTTGCACTTACTTCAATTTTACACCAGTGTAAATCCACTAGGTGCACTGAAGTTACTTCTGATTAAAGTGAGAGGAGAATCAAATCCTATATTTGCAAGGAAAGGGGACTTGCAGAACAGAAATGACAAGCAGAAAAATATAAATCAGTGTTAAGCAGACAACCATCTAAATTCGATTTAAGAAATGCTATGCCCTTAACAGTATTCTAGAGTAAAGAGATGGTGACAGTTTGGTGTAGGAACCAAGAGTCAAAGGGCAATTCTGGTGTGAATGGCGGTGGGGGCGGGATGAGGGTGTGGAGGGAGAGAAGCAGCAGCATTCCACTTCAGGGACTGTAATCAAGGCTGGCTTCAAAGTTTAGCTGTTTTACAAGCAATTAAGTGGGGGATCCCATGCACCAGAACTACAGAACATAAACCTTTCCTGATAAATCCTTAAGCTGCAAACAGTAGGATCTGACAACAAGACACCTTCACCCCAGGGTCCAATGAAGATTTAACCAATTTATCCATAAAGTGTGTACTATAAATGACCAAATAAAACTGGATCAGAAACAATTTTATTTTTAATCCTCTTAAAGCCAAATGTTTGCATATGGGTAGAAACTAAGTTCACATAATGTCTTTCCTTTTCTTTTCTTCCTTTGAAGTTCTGATCACTTAAGTTTATTCTTTAAAAAGCAATATTTTTACCAGATGGACTTGCTTTGATCTGATGACATTTTTGCTTGATAGAAGCGCCTACTGAATCAGAATTTTAAATTAATATTTTATTGATTAAATTCTGATTCTAATTTCCTTTTAATACAACTTATGTTCGGCTATCTTCTAATATATGTCTGGCATGCTTCTGTAACTCCCATATTCATCAGACCATGCATGCAGTACAAGTATGCGTCCCTGGATCATGTATATGATGGCACATATGATGGCCTAAGATATGCAAGCACAGCTCCCACTAATACCAGTAGGAGTTATGTATCTTATCTAAGGGAAGAATTTAGTCCTAAATATTCAGAAAGAATCCAAATTCCCAGGATAAATATACATATACTTTGTGAAGAACATTTCCAGGTTTGTTTGTGTGTCTTCACTGATACTAAACGTGTCCTTTCCTCAGACATTTGTATCACCCCCATATTTGTTTAGTAAGGATCAGGAACGAGCTTCACGCACTCATTCAAATCATAGCTAAACTAAAGATGTAGAAAGAAAAGTATTATCAGAGGCTCATTCAAAGATTCAAGTAAGTGAACATATAGGAATTTAATGAAGAGTACAAATCTTCACTACTTGTGACATTACTGTATAGCCATACTATCTACCTATATAGGTGCCTATGAATTAAACTACTGCTAGTATAGCTACAATGTTGTATTGTAAAGGTATTTGCCAAAAAAAAATAGAGCTGTATGTACTCAGAATTTTGATCCACCATGCTTGTCGGTGGCATAACTATGCTGGTGTGTCATGGAGTGTACACTATATTAGGTATAAACCTGGAACAACTTATTTACTACCAAGGGCAATGGGGAGACCAGGAGAGTCCTTGAGTCACAATCTCTCTCCTAGAGTGCACCAGAGGCAGCACCACATCATCTTGCCCCTTACTCTGGGCAGATCACAAACCAACAATCTAACCCTAAAAGAGGAATAAATGTCTGAGTGTGCAGGGTGCTCTATACCAATGCACCGGACAGGGGAGAGGGAAAGACCACATTTTGCTTAGTTGGGTGTTTTCTCTGTGTGGCAGGGGAGAATCACTGGCACCTACCTTGACTGAAATGTAAATCTTCGACCTATAGAATCAGAAGGCCAAACTGATGTTAGTTACACTGATGGCAGGGGTGGCTCCATGCACCAGCAGAGCAAGCGCGTGCCTGGGGTGGCAAGCCGGGGGGGGGGGGGGGGGGGGGGCAGGGGGACGACCTGCCGGTCGCCATGAGGGAGGCAGTCAGGCGGCCTTCGGCGGCGTGCCTGTGGGAGGTCCACCGGTCCTGTGGTTTCGGCGGCAATTCGGCAGCAGGTACACCGAAGCTGCGGGACTGGCAGATCACCCGCAGAAATGCCACCGAATCCATGTGACCGCGGATCGCCCGCAGGCACACCGCTGAAGGCTGCCCGACTGCCATGCTTGGGGTGGCAAAAAACAGAGCTGCCCCTGACTGATAGTTCCATTCAGCAGAAATATTAAAGATGTATGTAGGTGGAAATGAGATCAGAATCTGGCCTGCTGTGTTTGATGATGGTATTGCATTGTCAGATATTTGTTATTACTCTGATTTTTATCTTCAATGAAATTACTATAGATTTAAAAAAAAACCACCAATGTTCATCTAAGATTGAGTGTTTCTATGTGTGTGAGAGATCTTTCTAGAGGAGGAAAGAGAAAAACATTAGAATTCCTTTGAGGGATTTCCTACTTTAGTTGCTGCTTCCTTTACAAATACAAAACTAAAGGATAACAGAGACCTAAAGAAACAAAGCATCCACCTTGAAGTCTCTACTTTGTCACAGGATAATACAGAAGCAGTGATTGTGTTTGTCTACTAGGCAGATGGTATAAAACAAGTATCCCTTTTATTGGGAATCGGAAACAAAGTAATTTCCAGTTTGTTCACAAAAAAAGATTACCTAATGTTACTTGATGTTTTTTATTTAAAATATACCCTTTTACAATAACCCATAAAGCAACCCCAAAAGAATGATCTCAAATTGCTTGGGTAGGACCTGTAAATTTCCAAGTTAATGGAGCTATGTCAATTTTCACCAGCTGAAAATCTGTAGGCTTCAAGTCACAGAAGCTCTACTCTGTTAGAATTTGGATCTCTGCAAACCAATAGTGATGTCTGATGTACATTAGTAGTAGTTGTATAGAAGCTTCTGACTCAGTAGGAAAATGTCATATCAGGTGATACCTACTGAAATCAATAACATGTATCCAATTTATGTATTTATTTTCATACAGTTCCTAATACCAAAATGCATGTCATTAATCTAACATTTTAAAGGTACATCTTATTTTTACCGCTGGATTCCTCCTGCTAACATAAGATATCAAAATAACTTGCATATTTAGCTGCACCAGAAAGAAACAAGTGCCTCCAAGAAGCAAGTATTATTTTTGGCAATAAAAATTTGAGCCCCCTTTCACTCCTCCCTAACCCTTCAGGTTGACTCATCTCTCATTCAAATTTAAAATGCATAGAGAGGCTGCAACAAACCCACAGAAGATTGATATGCATTGCACTTCACACATGGTTTAGTTCTTTATGCCAGAGCCTGGCATGATGATGCTGGGTTTTGAGATATTATTATTTCAAATATATAATAAACAGAAATTGATATAAAAACACTGCAGTGCAAGTCCCCCTTAAAAAAAAAATTGTTACTATAGCGCTTTGAGAGAGAGAGAGATTCACAATGCAGGCTCAGAACTTGGCAACCTGTAAAAGTGCCCAGTCGAAAATTACTAACAGCTGGAGATGACAGTTGTTTTAACAGCTGAGCTGACAGGATTAATTTAAATGCACTGAAATCAAAAGTAGATAACACCTGTTTAGTCTTCCAGGGCCATTCGACAAGGTAGGCCAAAGGAAAAAAGCAGAGCCAGAATTGTGCGCGTCTCTCTCTCTCTCTCTCTATGTGAAGGACAGAAGGACTTCAGAAAAAAATGTCACACTTTTGGGGGAGCAGAGGGGAAGCAAAGGCTTGTTATACAATAACAGAGTAGACAACCCCCCTCAGCTTTTAACATCTGGTTCCCATTGCGCCCACCTTCCCACCCCTTTTTTCCTCCCTTCTCTTGTCCAAGGTCTTTGACCCAAACCCAACAATGGATAAAGATCACTGGATTTCAAAGCTACAGTTTCTCACTCTAGCATCCCAGCAATCCTCCTGGGTTAATTAATATATTCTCTTTGAGCTTCTAATCACTAAAACTCCCCCACATTTCTCCTCCCACACCCTCCCTTTCCCCTGAACTAAAACAAAACAAAAACTCTCTTGTCATTACACAGCTTGGAACTGAGGCTCACAAAATAAATAAATAAATTCTAGAAGTGAGAGTGAGGGTAGCTGTCAGGTCAGTTTTTTGGGTTGTTTATTGTTATATACTGATCCTACAAACCTATGTAAATGCAAAACATCAAAGATTTTTCTACTGGGGGAAGAGAGTTTTCATTTTAGCATCTGAGTTATACTCTTCTAACCCACAGTGAGTGAGTGAGTGAGTGAGTGAGTGTGTGTGTGTGTGTGGTTTGCAGTGTCACACATACTGAAAATGCAGATGAACACATGATGTATATGCAGCAACCCCCGGCCCTGGCCCTGGCCCAACACACAAACATATCTTGCAGCACTGGAAAGTGATGGACCCTGAGAGGAGTTGTCCAGTCTAGAAATGAGGGAATCTGGAAATCCCACCAAAGCCAATGAGAGTTCTGCCCCTCCATCAGCTACAGAAGTCCAGCCCAGGGCTACCAAACTGAACTTGCAATCTTCACGTTCGGTTGGGCTGAGTCAAAACAGGCTTAGACTTCCAGCTAAACGGTTTCTCCAGCCCTATGTCTAGCTCTCTTCTGTGAACAGGATAGTAGCTGCACTGTGCGTTCCAAACATTAATTAACTGAAGTCTCAATACACTCTTGCAAAGTACCTAATTATTATCACCCCTATTTTATAAATGGCAAACTAAGGGATAGAAAGAATAAGTGACCTGCCTAAGGTCACACAGGAAGTCTGGCAGAACCAAGAATAGAACTTATCTCCCAACTCATGGCCCTGTGCTTTTAACTACAAGACCATCCTTTCCTCCCTTCCTAAGATACCTTTAGGGATTTGTAAAACCCTGCCTAAGATGAAAATCCAGCCAGATGGTTTCTGTTAAGATGAACCAGAAGCATTAATGACACTTAAGAGAACAATAGATTTCATTCAACTCTTCCTGCCCCTTCCACATCTCTTCAGATGGAAAGAGATGAACTAAAAAGATTCACATAGTTATTCTGAGTTTAATTTCTCCTTAGTTCGGCAAATTGTAAGGTTATCTTTCTTGCTGCCTATTTCTGTCATATCATCCTTGAGGCACGGTTGGCACCTTCAGTTTTCTTGGTTGATTAAAATCTGTTCTTCACTGAAAAATGATTCAGTTGAAATTTCTGATCCACTGATATCAATACCAGGGAGGACTCATTGTACAGTATTCTCAGTTATATTATTAATGTATGCCAAAGAATGAAAACCATCTATCCAAGACAAACATTGTAAATTCCTTATAAAATAAATACACAAAAACTCCCGCTGCCACTGATTAAACATAACGGGTCAAATTCTAACAGTAACCTGAGTTCAACTCCATTCACACAGCAAGGCTCACGTACGATCTTAGCATCAGGCACAAACAGAAGAATACAGGTAGTTGCATCTGTAGTGGGATTACTTTCTGGCTTCAAAATGTGAAGTCTCTTTTAGCATTTATTGTCCATTTAAGCGGTCTATGAGGCAGAAGGAAATGGTAATTTGTGATGCTGTATGAAAGTACACTGGCTCAGCTTTGAGGCCTAGGCCCAGAATTTGACGGAACAGGTAACTCGACAGCAGTGATAGATCTAGAAATGTTTGGGCCCAGAGACCCAAACTGTCTCTCTGTTTCCTGAGGAAATGCCAACATGAAGTCTGCATCTGAAGTTATTTGGCAATTTCTCTAAATACCTGCTTTAGATATCGAATGAATTGATGGGGCTGTGAGATGGCTTCTGTGAGATGTACGTGGCTGTGTGTGTGTGTGTGTGTGAGTTATGTTGATTTGTCTACTGTGGGGATGATGATGATGATGATGATATTTACAGAATTTTATGCCACTATCAATAGCTGGCTGCAATAAACAAACTCTTAGTGGATCAATGCCATCACAGCTACTGTTGAATATCTAAGTTTTACCTACCTTGTGTACATTAAAAATTTTATGGCACTTCTTAAAGAGTTTAGGTCAAACTGTGGCCTGCAAGAACTGCTTTCCCTTCCACTTTTGAATCTCTTCAGTGTAAGTTCCAATGGAGAAATGTCCATAGGATGGATTTAGAAAAGAAGAATCTCACTTACATACATGCAAATCAGGGGTAATCCTAAGGAATTAAATGGAGATTAAAATCAGGCCTGTTCTTTAACAGTCATTCTGCTACTCAGATCTGCCTGCTTCCGAAGGGTCAGTTACTTTGGGGAAAAAATAAGTATACCACTTCCCAGCCTCTATTAAGTTGCACATGAAGAACTATTAGCACCTAATTTTAATGAAACAGAAAACTTCTATTTATTCAGACAGGGGAGAATCACTGGCAGCTAATTTCAACAAATGAACATGAAGGGATCCTCTGTGGTTCTGAAATGTTTGGTAAAGGGCATTTTCCCCCCATTATTTTTCATTTTCATGCACCTCTGCATTTCCAGGTTCTAGTCCAGACTGGAATCAGAAATGCCAAGCCAGGCTGCTCACCTGACACTTCCAAACTGGTTGGAAGAAAGAAGTGCTGGAAATCTAAAAAAAATCTGTACCAAGGATAGTTCAATGCTGATTTTGCAGGCCCAAGAGGTGCAGTTTGTTTGGATAAGCCCATCTCAAATCTCTACTACAAACAATGAAGAACTATCTCCCAGACAAAAAGGAAATATTGAAACACGGTTGGCAAAAATCTGTATTTAAAGACATAAACCCCCAGTTGCTATCAACTGAAACAAAAAATAAAATAAAATAAAAAGCTCAGGATGGCATTCTCTCCATTTCCCCCAAATCAAATTTTGCTTTTACAAGCCTCATAAAATCTAATTGCATTCCTAACAATTCATTTCCATGAACATCTCTTAAATTTTTTGTTTTTGTTGTTTTGTTTTGGTTGTTTTTAACTGTTATTTCAAAGTTTTCAGTCTACCAAGCATACAGCAATAATTGTTGTTCTGTTCTGCTAATGATAGATTCCTCTCCTTGTATAAAACAAGGAGCAGTTTCTTCCCCGCTTTTTATTTCTTTACACAACTCAGAGGCTCAAAGAAGATAATTACAAACAATGCCTGAAGAATGGTTCAGTTAATGTTAATTTATACAACAAACTAATTACTACCAAATGGTAAAAAATCACATGTGGAAGTTCCTCTCTCCCACGCACACAACTAAACCAACAGCCATCTGTCTCCACTTGGGAGCTCTCTGTGACAACTGAGGAAGACAAGGGAAAGGATAGATCTGGATGCAGTAGCCCCTTCTTCTGACATAAAATCATGTTATTCAAACACCAGGCTCTGTACAGCTGATCTGAGCACTAGGGTTTTTTATTTATTAATAATTATAAAACCTACTGCTACCTACACATATCTAAATCTATTTCTATCTTAAGATCTTAAGACTGATTCAGATATACCACTATCAATTTTAATTCTTCCCTCTGGCAATTTCTAGACCATACTTGTTTGGTACACTGTGCAACATCCTTAACATACTGTCTCTCAGAAAGCTTGCAGTCAGATGTTCTTTGCGTTTGCTAGTAGTAATTTAGACATCTCTGTTGGCTATTTGTGGTTTCGCCATGCTTCCCCACTCCCACGCCTCACCTTCCCAGCTACCTGTAAAAGCATTTTTCCCCCACACTAAAGAAAGCCAAAGCTAGTACAATTGTTAAGCACTTTAATGGGATCCTCATTAAAAATGAATGGGGAAAAAATAGCTGGGGTCCAATCCTGAAGTCCTTATTCACACTAAAGTCCCACTGACTTCAATGGGAGTTTTGCCCAAGTAAGGGCGTCACTTCTGGATCCTACATGAATCAGAACTCGGGCATTTTGACTGTTAATTACTCTCTGATTAGCTTGCATCTAGTGAAACAAACTAAAGGGAAAATTCTCCCCTAAGCACCATACAGAAAATCTCAATTCCAATACTCTTCTCTCCCTATGAGCCTAGAACTCCCACTGTCATCAAAGAGAGTACTGCACGTGTAGAGAAGCAGAATATCAGAGTTTAGATCCACCGTATACATTTCAGAGAAGAATTTTGCCTTAATACCAAAAATTTAAAAACCCTTTTATGTTTAAACGCAAGGCAAAATTCCCCTCTTGGATCCATGTGGCATATTCAGACCAATATTCTGCTATGTGCATGTGAATACCCCATTGATGTTCAAGAAAAACCCTGTATTGACTTTATGACTTCATTAGATAGAGACAGAAAAGATGAGGGTGAGTTTAGTAACGACAGCATGTTTGCACGTGCATATTATATATCTATACAGGTACATGGTTTCATTTTGGTCTGAAGTAATCACAAAGAAGGGGGGAAGGATAGCTCAGTGGTTTGAGCATTGGCCTGCTAAATCCAGGGTTGTGAGTTCAATCCTTGGGGGAGCCATTTAGGGATCTGGGGCAAAAAATCTGTCAGGCCAATTGTTAGGATAGCATAAGACTCTAAATGTTGCTGTAATCCAATATTCATTCAAGAACAGGGACACTGTATTTTGTATGGCTCTAGATGTCATACAGGAAACAAGCAAAGAGAGGTCACAAGATATTCTACGTAATCCAAACAATAATGTCTAGCTATTATCCATTCATAGTCTTTAAAATATTATAAATGACATTTTAAAATCAAATAGGAATGATTCTTACAAATAAACAAGCAAAACATATTCACTACTGTGAAGGAGAAAAAGCAATTTGCCCTGAATTGAGATCTCCTGCTTCTCCTCATCTTTCCTCTTTCATAAGACTCACCAAGAACCGGCATGTACATAAAGTCAGGCATTGAGATGAAATGTCAGTGTCTTTTTAAGGCCTATGCTATCAAAGAATAGCTGGACACTTCATTTTAAGCTCCCCCTCTCCTTTTGGGGGACTCACCCACCCCACCATACAAAGAACTGGACTTTGTTTAATAAATGAACAATGATTACAACTGCTTTTAACAAGGAGTTGGTGTCTGAAATGAATCAACCGGTGCTGTATCAGCAAGTGGGATGCAACAAAATAAAGAAGGGTCATGGAGTATTTTTGATTTGTAATGTGTATTTTAGTCAATGTGAGGAGGTTCTCTGGCCATCTTTGGGCTGTGACTGACATCTGTCCTCCCTCCTCCTTTGTCACCCTGCATAGCCTCACACAACATTTACAGCCAAAAGTCTGCCTCTCATTTTAGTTCCTACTCCTGGCTCATGTTGTGTCCCAGATCACAGGGAGCCTTGAATTAATACACTAAGACTCAGTATTAAGCTAAATACCTGGCAGCTTTACTGAATGCATTCAACCTGGCAGGAGAACTACTTGGAATTGTCTAAACACTCCCAGCATCCTGTCCCGGCACGCACCGGGTTTGTGGAAAAACCTGGGGGTTCCTCTATTTCGACTGTTCAATCAGGATCACAAGTCCCAAGATTATGTCAGAAGCAGAAATTTCAAGAATATTATAGCATATATTTTATTAAAGTCCTTTAAAAAAAGTTGTACTGGAAGGGTCACTAAAATGTTTCTCCCTTCTGCTTTTCCCAGGATGGGGGTCTGCCCCTTCAACAGCAGAGGGTCTTTGTTTTTCTTCCCACACCCTTCTTTGTGGAAGAAAAAGGGTGAATAGGAAGATTTTAAAAAAAGTAAGCCTTGCACTACATTTCATTTGTTGTCCTTAAAAAAACAAAACAAAACAAAAAACATAGGGAAGTGTGGTTGGTGAACTCATTTTAGTTCCAAGTGGAGAAATGTCCGCATCACAAAAGCTACTATTAAAACTCCTCTGAGAAGGAAAGGATGAAAAGGTCTACCCTCTCACTGCCTGGCAGTCTATTTCATGCCCTGCTTGAGGGACATGGCTAGGACAGCACGGTGGCAGCTTGCAGGGCCACAGTCCATACCACCTTTCCTACTGATAAAACTTCACCAGCCAAAACCATCATTTCCAGAACAAAATTACCTTAACAATAAACAGGGAATTGTCCTGTGGACTAACTGGCTAATTTGCTGTGCAGACTTCAGTAACATGAGACAACATCTGCAATTTTGCTATCTTTTGGCAATGGTCTTACGTGTGCCACCACATTTCAATATTATAGAATTAAGGAAAGTCATGGAAAAGTGGGGAGAAAATAAATGGCTAGTAGCTGGTCGACAAACAGAATAAGATCCTACTATTCTTACCAGCTAATAGAATTAGGCTAGGTCAATATAACAAACCTATATGCGTACAACTACTTAGCTCTGGGATTTGAGAAATCCACATCCCAGAGGGATGCAGTTATACCGACCTAACCCCCTGTGTAGACAGTGCTATGATGACGGGAGGTGGATTAACTACACTGATGAGAGAAGCTCTCCTGTCAGCATAGGAGCATCTTCCCTAAAGTGCTACAGCAATGCAGCTGCACCACTATAGCACTGTACCTGAAGACAAGCCCTTAGTCTCTCAAGAGACGACTTTTTTGGAGCAGAAATAAGAGGTTCTAGTCCTAGCTCCCTGTGTATGATTTTATCTAATAATACTTCAGTTTGTTACCAAATGGTGCCCAACAATAGGATTTTAACTCCTGTGAACCTTAGATGGGACTGGCTTGGTTCAACTTGTAAGGAGAGTATGCCATGTACCTGGATGCCCATCCTATATCCCAAAAGCTTCACAGAAGCTGTGAATCACTTAGATGACACAGCAAGGAGAGATGCATAAAAAAAGACAACTAAAATCAACTAAACATGTGTGAACTGTCTCCATATTTAGTTAAATTGCTTTGCTGAGTAAAGCTGAATATGAGCTCAGTGTGGAATCCAGAATTGTAGCAGCTGAAAATTATTAGCCAGAACCTGATGTCCTCTACTTTCTAGATAGATAGATAAGAGAGAAAACATAGCTTTATTCAAGCTTAGAGCATAGACATATATTAGCAAAAGCATATGGCCCTCTTTATACTTGGGGGAGTGTTAAATGAGGAAGAGAGGGAGAAAAAGAGCAAGAGTGACATCATAAGCGCTGGGTGAATGCACAGTTATTACTACAGCAGAAACGTACTTTAAAAATATTTTTACTTTTTTATTTTTGGGGCTCCTGACTCTGTACTGTATTAGACGCAATTATTAGTTATTGGGGTGGGAGGTATGTTATGTGTGCAGGCGCGGAGGAGCTTTAGAGAAAAAGACCAAAGAGATATATACAATTTATATACAAAGAATTTTCCCCCCAAGGAATCTTTCATTCGTCCGTCCTCAAAATATTCTCCTTGAAAACTGATCTCACTCTAAAATACATGATTAATCTAGAATTCAAAACAGACTAAAGAAACAGGTCAGTCTTTGGTAACCTCTTCCAAGTTGTGGTTTGAGCATTGGCCTTCTAAACCCAGGGTTGTGAGTTCAATCCTTGAGGGGGCCATTTAGGGATTTGGGGCAAAAATCTGTCTGGGGATTGGTCCTGCTTTGAGCAGGGGGTTGGACTAGATGACCTCCTGAGGTCCCTTCCAACCCTGATATTCTATGATTCTAAGTTGTGATAAGTGCTTGGGCACCCGTAGTAATTTGGGAATGACACAATGTGTTTAGATGCTTAAGCTATGGTGATTCTTTTTCATGCGCAGAGGGATATACTGATTGCCTCTTTGAGGAATGGGAAAGAAATATCATCAGAGTCAAATAGACTGGGCCTCAGGAACTTCTTCTGAATATTTAAGGAAGATTTATGGGTTATGGTAAAGAGGTATGTCTCACACATAACCAATTGCCTGTGACAGCAAGCATAGAGAAAGCATTCTCAGACTTTGGCGCTTTTTATTAGTTAGTAGTACTACTACTATTTGTATTATCTTAGCGTCTAACAGTCCTAGTCCAGGACCCCAATTTGCTAGCTGTGGTACAAACCCAGAAAAAGTTCAGTTGTCATCTAGTGTGCTTCAAATTATTCAGAACTTTAGCAATTCAATTAGTTCGGCTAAAAAGAATGAGGTGGCTACTAAATTTCACATCCTGCTCTGAGTTTTACAATAGTCATACATTAAATTGCTGGATCTGCATGAGGACTATTTCTCTGTGTAGCAGATCTTTAGTTCTCTCTCTTAATACTAACAGCTGGTAGAAGAGGAACCTTCAAAGGATCGATCTATGAGGTCTCAGATCTTACCCAAATTTCCTGCATTACAATAGTTGTACAGGAGATATCACACCATCGAAAAAATGTCCTACTTCCTAGCGACTAACTACACATACAGGGGTGCTGGAACAATTTGTATAGCGGTGGTTCGGAGAGACATTGAACCAAACTGTAAACTCTGTATATAATGGAAACACTTCAAGCCAGGGCATGCTGCAGCACCCCCCGCATCCCTAGTTCCAGCATCTATGGAAAAATACTACCTTGTAATTCTATTAATAGTGATAACTTTAGGAACAAATATACTCGTTGGTCATAGAGGCATAAAAAAACCTCCCACAACACCACACATCTTCCCCGACCCTGCACTGGGTCAAATGCTGTCTGCACAAGGCTTTCACTGAAGTCAATGGGAGCTGTGATCATGCATCCAAGGGCAGAATTCGGCCCATGGTGTTGTTTTTAACTGTGTATTTACTTCTCCCCCACTTAGAAATAAATCAATATACGATTTCTCTCAAGCAAAATGAACCTAAATGTAAGCCATCCTGTTCACAACAGGGAGGCTAGGAATTCAACTTCAGTCATATGGTCCTCTCTCTCTCTCTCTCTCTCTCAAACTCAGCAGTAACAGGGAGAAAAGGGAAGGAGGCTAGTTAATGCACAGGATTGGGCCTACGAGAGGCCTAACTAGAGTGGAATCCAGTAAGAATGACAAAAGGTGTGGGTTCCCCCTTTAAAAAACATCACTGTTGAGACATGCATTGGCACATCCAATACCAGCTCTGTTTGCTTTGAAATTAATCATTTTCTCCAAAGTTGAACAGTTCTTTTCCCCCCTCCCTTCTTTCTTGTACAGACTTAGGAGCAGCCACTCCTATTTACATTGTGCTGCTCCCAACATTGCCACCTGTCAGTCAAAGTTCCATTCCTCAATTAGAAAAGAAAAGAGAGCTTTGCACTGATCAGAAATGCTAGAGAAGGAAAGGGGGGTGGAGAGGGCAAGAGAGAGAGAGGCATGAGATTAGAGGGTAACAAAACTAGAAAGGAAGATAAACAGAACCAAAAAGAAAAATGTCCTTTGTTCATTTAAATGGCTTTCTGCTCCCAAGCCCTCTGCATGACTAATGCTAGGCTGTGGTGTGTAAACCTCTTGGGCACATTATACAAACAGAGCATAACTCGGCCTGAACAAACAAAGGCCTAAGCAACAGTGATTGAATTCATCTTAAAACAACAAATCAATTCTTCCCTATTAATGCCCTAAATACCAGCGTAGGAGCACTGTCCTGTTGTAATAAACAGCCATGTGTTCAATTACCGTCTGTTTTCCCAACTACTGCTCTCTTCAGTAATTACACCACGCAATGCATTCTACATTGACATTATATTAATGTGCTGGGAAGAGAGATCTTAAATACGAATTAAATCAAGGCTAAACATTTCAGAAAGCCTTGCAGAGTTGCACAAGCGCTAACAACACATTATTTAGCAGGAAGCAAGGAGTGATTTTCTATTCTGTCATTCTCCACTTTCCTTCCTTGATTAAATAAGCAAACTAAAGAAAAAAAATCAAGTATCAAAGAACTGTGCTGCCTCAGATGCATGTCACAGTTAACCTTACATATTAGATCTCTAGATGCCCATTTTACCTGAATGAGTTATGTGCTTATAAATTGTGTTTCATAAATATGTGCATCTGTCACATCAGCAACAACAACAAAAACCCTCAACAACAGCCAGGTAACAACAAAAGAAAAACAGGGAACAGAAAACTTTTTGTACCAAGACAAAGGCAGAAGGATAAAGGTTCAAGAAAAGGTTCCTCACCCTTTTGCAGAACTGTCAAACAACTTCCATTGAATATTGAATAGCACACGGTAAACAGACCAAACAAAAGGTATGATGAAAGATGTATTTACTTGTGCAAGGCTCCTTCCCCAACCTTTCTTTCCATTTCATATACACCCACACTGCACAGTTTGCATTGTGTTGTTAAATAACCAATAGCAACCTAGATGAAACAGTGGAAGGGTTTCTATGATGCTGTCAAGCACCAGACAGATGCTTGGCAGTGTCAATATGGTTCTTTACGTTTGGGTTGTGCCAAAGTTCTCAATAAAAATAAAATAGTAATAACAATAATATTTTTTTTTTTTTAAAAGATGGCAATATGAGTTAGTGCACAGATGTCCGGTACCTTCTGAAATCAATGGTGTATTTTGTTACCTGCTGGGTTTTATTTCAACAGGCCTGCTATCAGGGAAATATAGATAAGAAAAGCGTTGCTTTCTGCCTGTGTAGTGGATTGCAACAATTCGTATAAGGAAGCAAAAACAAATTCTGGGGGTATAATGACTGTCAATTCCAGTTCCCTTAGAGCATTAGCTCATTGGACACTGCTGTAAAGAGATTGCAGGCCTGTCTGACACACAAACAATGATAAACTTTGGAAGAGTCCATTTTAAAATAAAAACGGTCAGTGCCTCTAAATTTTTCTGTTGGAGATTTGAAATGTAGAAATTCCCACCTTTAGGTGAAAATGAAGTTTGAAAGGTTTTCAATCTGGCTAAAATACTATGGAACAAATCCTGCCTTCAGAACCATGTGTCTGTATCCCAGTGATTTTAGAAGAGCTCCCAGGTGCCTGTAGCATTCTTTAGCGCAAATGGTGACTTGTGCTTCTCCTCACATCAGGTCATCAAGTGTAGAAACTAATTTTAAAAACTTTTACAGGTACTTTTTTGAGATTGACTTTACTTTGATTCTCATTTGAGCTCCTCAGGTTGCCTTTATGCACATTATATGACACACACTAACACACGCATATGGCAGGTTTCAGAGTAGCAGCCGTGTTAGTCTGTATCCGCAAAAAGAACAGGAGTACTTGTGGCACCTTAGAGACTAACAACACAACGCCATTAGCCGTCACCTTCAGCCCCCAACTAAAACCTCTCCAGCGCATCATCAAAGATCTACAACCTATCCTGAAAGATGATCCCTCATTCTCACAGATCTTGGGAGACAGACCTGTCCTCACTTACAGACAGCCCCCCAACCTAAAGCAAATACTCACCATAGAACAAAAACACTAACCCAGGAACCTCTCCTTGCAACAAAGCCCGATGTCAACTATGTCCACATATCTATTCAAGCCACATCATCATAGGACTTAATCACATCAGTCACGCCATCAGGGGCTCATTCACCTGCACATCTACCAATGTGATATATGCCATCATGTGCCAGCAATGCCCCTCTGCCATGTACATTGGCCAAACCGGACAGTCTCTATGCAAAAGAATAAATGGACAAATCTTATATCAGGAATCATAACATTCAAAAACCAGTAGGAGAAAACTTCAACCTCTCTGGTCACTCAGTAACAGACTTAAAGGTGGCAATCTTGCAACAGAAAAGCTTCAAAAACAGACTCCAACGAGAAACTGCTGAACTTGAATTAATATGCAAACTAGATACCATCAATTTAGGCTTGAATAGAGACTGGGAATGGCTGAGCCATTACATACATTGAATCTATTTCCCCATGTTAAGTATCCTCACACCTTCTTGTCAAACTGTCTGAAATGGGCCATCTTGACTATCACTACAAAAGCTTTTTTTCTCCTGCTGATAATTGCTCATCTTAATTAATTAGCCTCAGAGTTGGTGGGGCAACTCCCACCTTTTCATGTTCTCTGTGTATATATATATCTCTCCTTACTCTATGTTCCATTCTATGCATTCGATGAAGTGGGCTATAGCCCATGAAAGCTTATGCTCAAATAAATTTGTTAGTCTCTAAGGTGCCACAAGTACTTCTGTTCTCTTTACACGCATATGGCATGATCTTCCCTGCAGCGACACAAATAAGGTAAAACAAGTAGAAGACATCATAGAAAAGAGAAAAAATTCCAATCATAGCTTGTTTATAACACAGGAGATGGATATATCATGTAAAACACCCTGTCCAAAATGACAACATACAAACAACACTGAAGTGAGATCAAAGTTAAAAAACTAACTAACTAATAATAAATATAACCAACAGCTTCAAATTTAGAGTGTTTTTACCAGGTCACTTCATTAACAAAGCAAGCAAGTGGGAGTTGCTATGAATCTCAGCCTTTGCCATACTAGAGGCCTTCACATGCATCTAGAAGACAGCCCTGTGACTAGCTCATAGCACAGATTGCTATCTAAAGCTAATCAAATGTTATGATAGGCCATCTTAATCAACTTCAAAAAGCCAATCCACATGCTCAACCCAGCTTCTAGCCTCTCCTTCCCTGATCGCTCTCTCACTCATTTGGCCATATTTCCCCTCACTTATTTTCCACAAATAGTGCAGTTAAGAAAGAACGCTGGGGGCTCTTCAGGTCTTGGTATTCTGGGCGCAGGTGGTAAAGAAAACTTTGAAGTGAGCTCTCCACTAACTCTAGTACTGGCCGTGCCTCCTCCGTAAGCAGCTCTTATTAAAAAAAGACCAAGCACCCACTAGAACAAAACCAAGCAGGCCTATTTAATTAGGGCAAATGCTTGATATCCACTTCTTCACATTAAACCACACAGGCCTGGGAGGTCTGATTAATTTTAATATGCACGGTCATGACAAGCGCCTCCGGGGTAAGGAAGAAGGGAGAAAAAAACACAAACCCTGCTAGCTTGACAAATAGGTTTCAGATACATGTTGTGTATGTTGCCCAGATTAGAATGTTACTATTCAGCAAGGGCTTGAACCTTTAAAATGAGGGACAAGAGGCCTGAGAAACAGGTGGCTAGCTCTCCACTCTTGAATAAATGACATCCCCCAAAAGCTGTGGCACATAAACACATAAAAAGAGCTGGCATACTCCCTCGTGTATTTTTGTATATTAACAGGCTGGGTCAGAGGCTTTTCCGACAGTGATCCATGTATTGAAATTGAAGCTCAGGAAGCTGATGGCTTTGCCAAAAATATACAAGGAAAACAGACTGCAACCCATTTAGCTGAAACATTTTGGGGCATCGGAGGCATTCAAATAAATATTTAATAGTGGGCTCTTCAATTTAGCAGAGAAAGGTATAACACAATCCAATGGCTGGAAGTTGAAGCTAGACAAATTCAGATTGGAAATAGGGTGTAAATTTTTAATGGTGAGAGTAATTAACCATTGGAACAATTTACCAAGTGTCACGATGGAGTCTTCATCACTGACAATTTTTAAATTGAGACTTGATGTTTTTCTAAAAGATGTGCTCTGGGAATTATTTTGGGGAAGTTCTATGGCCTGTGTTATACAGGAAGTCAGATTAGATGATCACAATGGTCCCTTCTGGCCTTGGAATCTATGAAAAAAATGGAGAGGGGGTGGATAATCCAGGGAGCTGCTGGAGTTAGGAGACAGAACCATTACCTTTGTTTTGGTTAAACTTGGTTATGCTACATTGTTCAAGATAGGAACAGATAAACGAAGGGCTCTGTTGCTGCTGCTTGTTCCGTTTTGCGGGATGAGTATGTTTTGGAAAGAAATCTTAATTATGTGACCCATAAGAGTAGACTTTCATCCTAAAATAGTCCCTCTCCCTCTCCCCCTCCCCTTTCCTATCTCCCTCCCTACAAAAGCACAAGTTCCAAGACAAACTTGAATCTTACTCAACCATAGTGGTTTCTTGTACATTTAAGATGCTACATCAGAATCTCAGATGTCTTTATCAAGTAAAAAAAAAGAGATCCAAAAGCTATGAACCTTTGAGGATCTAAGCCAGAGAGACTTGGAAGAGAATCTAAGCACATTTTGAAAACACCCATTGAAACCAACCATAACTATCGAGCTACACTATTAGGAAGGAATACACTTAAAAACCTAAAAGATGACAAATGAACAAACTTCACTTTGAGTGAAGGGAGTTGGCAAGGCTTCAAACTAGGCTACCTGTGTTCTAAAGTGAAAGCACTTTTTAATGAAGATTTCAGACACCACAGCATTTAAGGGCTTCTTTTCACACAGGCTTGTTTCACAAACTTTTTTCCCCCTCATCAGTTATGTGAGTGCACATTTCCATATGGTGGTGTCTTTGAAAGAGGTAAATGGAGGTTAGATGCTGGCTTGCTCTACAAGAAGAGACACTTTTTCTGGTGACAGACTGCATAGATGAACATGTAAACCACAATGCACTTGGAGCATCCTTCTACAGCAGCAGGAGTGTGAGGGACAAAACTTAAAAGTACTCAGTTGAAAGGTACCCTTGTTTGTCCTTCAGTAGAACAGCATTACAAAGCCTCTTCAACATGTACTTTGTCAAAAGGACAGTGAGGAACCAAACAAAAGAGACTCAAACCTCAGCCAATTAGAGTATCCTTAGGCTTTTCCCTAGGATCTGTTCACTTTATTTTTTTCCCACTTCATCAGATGTGATTTAAAAACAGGAGTCTGCATTTCAAAGGCCTCCCTTCTTGTGCCCATTACTGGCCTGCTTTGGAATTTATGGCTTAAGAAGAGGGAGACCTCTTGATTTCTTTACAAGAGATGGTGATTAAAAGTTTGATAATATTAGGGGATATTCCAAGTTCATATTTCAGCTAGAGGGCCTGAATCCAATATGGTTCACTTTTACAGACGAGAGAGCTCCTTAAACAACAGTCATTTCAATTACGACAAGAACAGGTGTTGTGATTTATAATATAAACGTAAACATCAAACACAAATAGCCTTTAGGGGATGTTCAGAAGACAAAAATTATGCCCAAGGGGCCTTTTTTGTCCCTTTCTTTCCCACAAAAAAATTACATATAGCATTGTAACACACACATTAATAGATGAGACTGTTATGTTCACAATGCCTATTAAAGCCCGACAAAAACATGTCTCCTAGTAACCCTTTAATCATATACAGACTATATATTTATTTCTATGTATTATTTATTTACAATAGCATCCACAACATGCTAGATGTTTTCTAAACACTCAAAAGAATGATCTCTTCTCTGAGGAGTTATGGACCAATAGACAGGTAGACGGACATAAGCAGCTAAGGAGAACAACAACAGGCAATCAACCCAATTCAAGGTAAGCAGCACAACAAAATAAGGGGGACTTCAGTGTGGACAGAGCAGGGGCCATGCAGATGAGTGAGCGCGCGCATACAAACACACACTATCTGATCGCTTAGATGGCCCCGTGGTGCTTTACTGGAACACTACAGTAATGGAAATACCTTTTTACACCTAGCTCAGGGGCAGTCCTCAGAGAGGTAAATACAGAAACTGCCACAAAACAAAACTGATTAACACAAAGAGAAGAAGAATTCTTACAAGTTTCTGAGCTGTAAACATCAAGAGCTTTAGTCTATTGCTAAAAATGTCTTTGGTGTTGTGTTTTTGTTTTGTTTTTTTGCAAAAGCCCAACCATGAATTTAGAGAAAAGGCTACTACAGATTTAAAGCATTTAATTTTCCACAAATGCAGGGCCATAAATTAAAATACTGCAATCCAATCCCATTAATAGTGCAAGAAAAACCTAAGTGGCTGCTTTGGTCTTTGCTTTTCATGAACTTGTGTCAAGCTCAGTGACTTCAAAGAGATTTCTATTTCATTTCTACGACTGAAGAGAACAGACAGACAGAGAGTCTCTGCCATCCTCTGATGCCTTAAGAAAATAGAAAGAAAAAACATGCCTGTATCTCATTCCCCTAATGATTTTAGCTGCAAAAGGAATCCCATGGTCGATAGATGACCCTCAGGGCGAGGGCTTGAGGTCTGTCACAGTATATAAGGCTTCTCCAAACCCACTCCATTATCTTCATTATTGTACACCAGAAATAAAAAGGGACTGACTCCTCTTCTGAAGTCTAAGTTAGAAAAGGATGGAATGTTTCATGTAAAATAACATTGTGTGACTTTGGTAATAGGTTTATGCCTTTGGGGACCTGAATGCTAAAGCAGCGTATGAGGATTTCCAGCAGAATTTGAGAAGGAAAAAAGTGCACAATGCATCAATGATGAGTAAAATTCCATGAATTTAATATTTGCTAAAATGTTCCATGCCTACGTGCCAAGACCCCTCATTCTCCATTGGATACATGAGAAAGTCAAGAGCAAAATGGCAGGTTCAGAAGATTAAAAATAAGGGGCGTGAGGTTTAGGACTAAGTAGAAATCACAAAAAAGCAATCACTATACCTGTGGAAGAATGAAAAAGCAAGCCAAGCATCCTTTGTAAATTTCTGAGGAAACACTAGATAGACTGGCTTCCCTCAGTGAGGCTTTTACAAGTGCAAATATACAACAAAGCAATATTGCACCCTAAAATATACACATTGATCTGTAGCCACCAAATACTTTCTTAAAAGGAATGATGCTACCTGCTCCTAAGCACAACATACACACTGTAATATGTTTGGTAAAATCATTAAAATCCATATAATTTTGAAGGTGATCAGCACTTGCACCAGCAAATACTTTTCTTTTCTATGTCTTAAATGGGTTTTGGATCAGGCCCTAAAGTTCCCACCCATCCAATATTTGTATATTGTCCCAATTTTGAAGGAGCAATCCACATCCTGTAACCCTAACATGCTAGATCTTCCAGGAATTCAACAGATATTTGGGGCTTGCACAATGCAATGATGTTGCATCACGTCGTATCATACTGTGACAATGAATACAGTATCACTAGAGCCCTACCAAAGCCCTGAAAAATGTGTCACGGACCGTGAAATCTGGTCTTTTGTGTGCTTTTACCCTATACTATGCCAATTTCATGGTGGAGACCAGCATTTCTCAAATTGGGAGGGGTCACAAAGTTATTTTAGGGGGGTTGTGGTATTGCCACCCTTACGTCTGTGCTGCCTTCAGAGCTGAGTGGCTGGAGAATGGAAGCAGTTGGCCAGGTGCCCAACCCCTAAGACACCGCCCCGCCAGAAGCAGCACAGAATTAAGGGTGGCAATACCATACCGCGCCACCTTTACTTCTGTGCTGCTGCCTTCAGAGCTGGGTCGCTGGAGAGTGGCGTCTGCTAAGGGCCCAGCTCTGCAGGCAGCAGCGCAGAAGTAAGGGTGGCAATACCGTACTATGACATCCTTACTGCTGCTGGCAACGTCTCTGCCTTCAGAGGTGGGCTCCTGGCCAGCAGCTACTGCTCTCCAGCTGCCCAGCTCTGAAGGCCCCCAGCAGCAGTGCAAAAGTAAGGGTAGCAGTGCCGCAACCCCATCCCCTACAATAATCTTGCGACCCTCCTCCCCCCACAACTCCTTTTTGGGTCAGGACCCCTATAATTACAACACTGTGAAATTTCAGATTTAAATATCTGTAATCATGAAATTTATGATTTTTAAAATCCTATGACCGTGAAATTGACCAAAATGGACCATGAATTAGGTAGGGCCCTAAGTATCATATACCTTTATGTCCCAACATTGCAATGTTAATTTCAGGACATCATGACATGGCTTTGTGATGTGCCACTGTAAATGTTACAAAGACGTGACCTGCAGATTTGCGGGAAACAGTTTAAGGTGGAAACTCTATCTCAAACTCCAGTGTTATGCACTATTAAGTGTCATTTTTATGCTAATCGCCAGATGCACAACACATGGCCAAAAGTCTTCATCAGAATTCTTTTGGAGATTTCAGTTACCCTGGTGTACGTGAGCTAAGCTGAATCTGCTCAGACATTGTGCTTTGAATGTTTCAAGTGTACTTTTTCTTTAGTTTCAAAATACATTTTCAAATGATAGAATGGACATATAAAAAAATAGAAATCCAGTTCATGTCTGAATTCAAGAAGATTAAAGGAAACTCTTTGATTTAAACTATCACTAGTGCAATTGTTTCTCTTCCCAGAGAAAGAAACTAGGTATTATTATTATTTAGATTACAACTGTCCCCAGCTAAGATTGCAGCCTCATTGTGCAAGGTCCTGTACTTTCAAGACTAAAATGTTGTACTGAGACATACAGCATCACCTGTTATTGAGTTATTACCTGCGTGTATGATTAGAGATTGCCAATTGTAGCACATCTTATCCAGAGAGAAAACATGAATTTTTAATTACTTGACTAGCAACAAGCAATGGCTAAGATCGCCACACTTGAACTGTGTCCATAAAACATTAGAGACACAGGATGGGTGAGGTAATATATTTTATTGAACCAACTTCTGGTGGTGAGAGAGAGAGAAACTTTTGAGCTACATGGAGCTCTTCTTCAGGTCAAGGGCTCATCTCTATCAGCACCAGAAGTTGGTCCAATAAAAGATATTATCTCATCATCTCATGTCTCTAATATCCTGAGACCAACATAGCTACAACAACAATGCATATATCAATAAAACTTAACAGTAACAAAAAGACTTTCTGAAAGGGTTAACACACAAAGAGGCAGTGATTGCAGTGGGAAGCTAATTTTTAAGAAAGACAACATTGTTTTGTGGAGAGTTTTTTAAAACAACTGAGAGTTGTTTGCCTTCCACACCCCACAAGATAAAAATTTAATTAGCCACTTAAAAAAATTCATGCTGACTAGCGTAAAGGGGGTGGAGGGAGGGCTTGCTGAGATGACATATTCCCTCCTCACCACCTTTTAATGCTCTTATGCAAGTCTAATTTTTTTTTTCCTAGCCAGCTCACCTCAGTGGCCTCCTTTTGTTTGATGCCCCATTTCCCATTCTCTTCTAACTTCTGAACTTTTGTTAGTTTGCTTTTAGGGAAAAGAGGAGTAGAACAAAACAAAACAACAACCTTATTTCCTCTTTTTATTTCTGGATGGGGAGGAAACAGAGACATGAATATGGCACCCTCATAATGATTTAACTAGGGCTTAATGAAATTTTCATCACAACCTGCTGTTCATTTTAATGGCCTTTGAAAGACAATAGAACAATGGCTAGAGGGAAGAAAAGATTTTCTGTTGCATACATTTGTAAAGCCCAACATTCAGTTGCTACCCCCTCCCTCCACTCTCCCAATCTTTTTACAAAGCTGTAGACCTTTTGTTTGTACTGTATATTTTCATTTTAGTGGAGATGAGGAAATACATAGGCGCTGTAACCATTCTCATCTCTAACTGTGGCCTTTCCTTAATGGAGTCTCTGGAGCATGCACAACTTCCTACTCAACACTTTATTTACATGTTGCCCAGATATCCCTCCTCTTCCCCATCCCCTAAATAACTTTGCCTCTTCTTTTCCTCACTGCCCCACACATAGCCATGGTGTAGAAGTCTTTCTCACTCCAAGGCACAAGGAAAGTCATGACATCGGCCATAATGTCAGTGGTAAAAACAAACCAGAATGGTTCAATATGTTTAATACCTTTTTAAAAAATGGTTATTAAACAAAGCATTTGTTTTCCAGCAGACTCTTACCGGGGGCCCCACTAAAGAGAAGACTAATTTACAGTCATGTCATGTGTACATGTGTGCGAGAGTGTGACTATACTTCTCTTTGCTTTTTTGTCAGCCAGTTTTCTTCAAATGTAGAAGTAGTCCTAAAAATTTCCCACAGGCACCATCAATGCACACCCAAGAACAGTATAGCTTTTGGGGAGCTCTGAGGTTGGGTTTTTTCCACTTTTAAAAACGATTGAAAAGGGATAGGCAGACACAAAGTCAGATGGTGAGTAATACTGCAAGGGAACTAGGGAATCCGTAGCAGTGGGTTCATATAAGAGCAACAAACCCCTGGAGCCATAGAAATACACAAGGTCTACCAAAACAGTTACAATAATATTTTCTGGATGGCTCAGGGGAGTGTAATGGGACATGGAGACTTTCATCTTTAGATCACTGGTTTAAATCCAGCCTATATTGATAGTGATTGAAAATATTTCCCCTCTGAAAGCTGTTCAGTGGCCTCTATGAAATGAGTTGGTGTGCTAGGGTCAGTTCCTAGAGGACAGGTGCATGGGTGGAGGGTGAACCGGGGGCTGGGGGAGGCTACTCCCCACTCAGCACACCCCTTCTGCCTGAGGCCCTGCCCCTTCCGCCTGAGACCCCACTGCCTTCCCCCGCCAGAGCCCAGAGCCCCCCTCCCTCCCCACTGCAGCCACCAGCTTCCCCCGCCCCCCAGGCTGCCTGAGCACCCCTGTCCCGGAGCAGCGGGTGGGCAGTGCGGCTCCCCCACTAAAGCCCTGGAGCGCCGGGCAGATGGGCGGCACGGCCCCCACCCCGGAAGCCAGGTGGGCAGCTCAGGCCCCCCGCCCAACTCTGGACTGCAGGGAGGGTGGGCGCCCTCCCCCCACAGCCCGGGCGCCCTCCCCCACATCCCCGGCCGCAAACACAGCTTCAGCCGCCCAGAGTCCGGCCCGGGGCCATGGGGGAAAGAGCCAGCCCGTGGCCCCACAGAATGCCAGCGGGAAGCAGGAGGAGGCCTGGGGATGGAACATGGACGGGACCACACAGAGCTGTTTGGGGAGGCACAGCCTCCCCTGGCCTTTGATAGCCACTGCCCCTGGACAGGTGGCTCATATCTCTGGCAGTGAAGCCAAGGGCAGAAAGAGCACAGAGACTCTACTGCCACCTCCTAGAGATGGTCCCTGAATGTTAGGGGTTAGAAATTTCCAGAGCAGCACAGGAGAAACTTGTATTACATCTGTTTGCACAGTATCTGTTCCATAGATAAATAAGAGGATTATAGTTTAGGGCACACTTAATCCAGGACCTTTCATGATTACCAAATTCACCTTCTGTCCTTCAAATATTGGCCCTGTCTATACAAGTGGATTTTTTTCAAAAGTTTGCCATCATTGATAACACTATTTTCAGCTCACTGGGGTTAGCAATGTCAGTAGCCCTAATGTAGATGGGCCCTGGCTTGTCACCACAGTAGCAACCAGCATGTCAATTAGACCTGATTCTGAGCCGGGTTAGAAGACATTGTGCTTACAGTGCTGGCAGCAGCTAGCCCATATAAAGCAGAGTAGGGCAAAGGTGGGGAAAAAGTTTAAACAGTGCTGGTGAAATGGTGGAACACTTGTGAAAATTATCCCTAGTGTAGACAGGACACACACTTCTATTTTGCCAGCAACAAGAGCAGGAGATGGATGGATGGATATCCAAAGCTGACAGAACCTGGAGGAAAGAAAACAAAATTTTGGCCCATTTCCCAGGCCTTACCTTCTGGCTCATTTTTGATGAGCTCTTCCATTTTTCTCTGCTTTAAGGTGTCTACAACATCTGCTAAGCTGCCTTTACGCCTTTCAGGGGTTCCCAGGGCTGTACTGGACAATGATTCTCCACTCTGACGCCCACCTTCTTCTGCCTTCAAGGGTGAGGTAGATGAGTTGTGCGGGGCAAATGAAGACATCACTTTATTGCCATCAACTTCCTGAAAGAGGAGAGACATGAGATGAAACTTGAAAAAGAAGAAAAGAAAGAAAGAAATAACAACCCTTTGTTCTTTGAGTTCATTGCTGTTTGTTCTTCTGGCGAAACCTTTAAAAAGAAATGCAATGCTTCAAAAACATCCAGAACAAAGCCTCTCGATAAAGGATAAACTAAGATTACAGGCTGAAGTGAGCAAAGATCAGCTTGCAGGAGAGAAACATAAAATACAGTTTTTCTCTAATTGAGGAGAAGTGTTGCACTCATAGGTTTTCTAATAACAATGGTATTGATTACCTTTAATTGTTTGCTCTTTTACAGCTTTCTATGCGCAATCTTCAGATTTTTTTCCCTAGGATAATTAATTTCCTGCCTTTTTAAAGCACTTAATGCCATGATGGCTAGTTGCTGTTGGAAATGAAATAATAATCAGCTATTAAATCCCTGCACTATATGATTTTTTTTTTCAACTCACAGTTCAAGTAGCTCTCCCATCTCTAAGGAAAGAAGCAATCATTTTACTGCTTCTAATTCATTTTCTTTTCTCCTCCTCCATCTCATACTCTCTTTTCTTTTAAAGACAATATTTTTCACAAGGGTGGTCCTCATGACACTCACAGGTGGCAGAGTGACACAAATGCACAATTTCCTAAAATACAGGCATATCTTCCTTGCATTAAAGTCAACAGGAGCAATCTCATTGACTTTAACAGATGACAGATCTAGGTCCTATATGTACAAACTTGCCTCATTAACGTGAGAGCCTTCTTCTCTGCAGCTTCTGGCATATGAAGTATCTTTTTCTGACTCAATGACTCTCCCTTCTCTTTTTAAATCTTTTTTTTCCACTCTTGCATATGCCTCTTAAATCCATTCTTCCTCTGCTATTACTTTAGAAACCAATCCTGCAAACACTATGTGCTTAAAGTTAACTATGTACCTGATTAGTTCCTTTGATTTTAATGTCTGCATTCAGGTCCTTAATTTGTTACATATCATATCTATATTATATAATGTTGCAAAATTATATATTTCTATTATCTGTTTTAATCATTTCCTTCTGTTCAGATTCTTCTCTTATTCTTTAGCTCTTAATAACGCTACAGAGTATTTCCTTATGTGTTTGTATAAAACGTTGGATAATTATTTCCATTACTAATAAGTCCGTGAACCAGATTCTCATCTCAGTTATAAAGCTGGTTGAAAAAAATCATTACACTTTTAAAAACTGTTTCCATTTTGCAGGGTTGAAAATGGCTCCATTTTCCATTTTTTGTTAAACTGGTTTTCACCAAAAAAAAAAATCCAAATAATTTTTGGTAGTCTTCATTTATTGAAAACCAAGGTTTCAGCAAGAAAATGTGATTTTATGTAACCGAAAATTTTCCATAACCCTTTTGGTAAACAATTTTATTAAAATATATAGTGGAATATTTCATGAAGTTTCAATAATGTTGATAATTTTTCACAGATGACCAACTGAAAACGAAAATTATCTTGTTTCTGTTTTCGTGGGGGGGGAGGGGGTTAATGATAGCTTTAGGTTGTATATTCAGGACTGCAGCTATTGAAGGAAGATACAATGTAATGCAAGGCAACTTTTAAAAAACATATTTTACAAACTACTGGCATGCAAACTGTATCCCAGAATACTTTCCATTACTAAAAGCTATATGAGCTATTTGTTCAGAAGGGGGAAATTGCATCAAGATAGAAGAATGGTGTTGTGATTAATGCACTGGACTAAGGCTCAGGTGATCTGCGTTCAATTCCTGGTTCTTCCATACTTCCTGTATGACCTTGAGCAGGTTTCTCTGGGTCTCAGTTTCCCATTGCTAAAACAGGGATGACAGTAATACTTCCTTACTTTGCTAGGGTATTATAAGGATAAATCGATTAATGATTGTGAGGTGCTCTGATGGGGGAGGGCCTTATACATACCAATACAGTAAGACTGCACAGTTGGAAAAAAAATAAATCAGACCTAAGCCCTGTACAGACTTCAAAAGAACATATCTGTGCATTAAATTATATTTTAAAATTCCTGCTCCAAGAGTAAATTGTTTCAATCTTTGTTTAAACCACCCCATCTGTGTGTGTGCATACATAGTGTTTGAATATCACATATATGGGTTATTCATGCCCGGGTTGTTCTTAATGTACACTACACTTAATTAAAACACACATACAGTAGGACCACAGCTGCGTTCAAATTTTTGTGAGCTAAGTTAAGGTACAGTGAATTATTCATCCAAAAAGATCTGCAGCATTCCTTGTGTGATTTACAATCTAAAGAGAATATTCTCCTCCCAGTGCACAGGAATGGGTGCACACTGCATCCATTAGTGTTAATGAGATTTCACGTGTAAACCTCAGAATATCAAGGTGAGCCCATACCCTCCACCAGACTAGCCATGATTGTATCCTATGATCATTCTGCACAACAGCCTGAAATGCTTAACTGTTGTCTTTGTTTTACCTTACTCACTTCTATTTAATTTCACATTCTATTTCACAAACAAAACGAAAGATAAAGCCTTTCAGACCTATTAAGTCTTTAATTGTTTGAAAAAAGAAGAAAGAAAAACTTCCATAAACAACTTACTCATGTTTATGGACATATGCTAAGAGCTGTATAAAGCTAAGGAACTTTCAGTGATGGAATTCTTGAGAAATTATGCATGAGACTTTAAACATCCCACTGCCAACACCTTGAAGAATCCTTAATGGCAAGAGGACAACACTTCAGAAACTGCCTAAAATTAATCCCAATGTAGGAAAGCCTCCCTTCAAATGAGTGAGACTTAGCAGGTCTATCTTTTGAAAAGACAAAAACACACAATTTTACTCAGTTTACTGAAAGAAAAGCACATTACAGTTTTCTAGAAAGTGTCATTAAAAAAAAGAAGAAGAAGCAGCAGCATGCACCAGCTTCTCTAAATACTTGTTAAGGTAGGGAAATTTATGGAAATTCAACAGACCTTACAAGTGTTACAAACCCCTGTCACCACAACAGTGGAAAACTAGATGCTGTTGCTAATTCACCTAGGAATATTCTCTGTCTGCTATGTAACCATTTCACCTGTTCAAATTTGATTACATTTCAGCCTCTGGCTTTGCTAATCCCTGTAACAGTTTTATGCAGTTAGCAGCTGTTTTGTGTATGGGGGTCCATTGTTCATTTAGATTGTGAATTGCTTGCTAATGTGTGCTGACACAACACTCAATCAAACTCCGAACTGGGACTGTACTCACCAACACCTGATGCAGTCGTTTCTTGTTTTCTCCACTTTAGATGGCAGTCAGGAACCTACAAAGATCCTGCTGACAAGGTCATTCGGGCTGGCCACTTTTCTCCTCTCACCCCCACCAACAATGAAAAATAGATTGACCCAAGACTCAAGCCTTCCGGTTCTATTCAGAGCTAGAGTCCCTCAGAAACACTTGTTCATTTATATGAAAGTTGCCACCTATGAACGAATCTCTCTTCCAAGGTTTAATGATAAAACAGGCTTCTGCCCTTTCAGGATGAGGTCAATAATCTTCCTTTGTTAATCTTGGGCAAGCTTTACTTAATCTAGCCCCCTTGTCACCTCTGTGATTGACAGGAAAAGTCATGTCACTGGACAATGGACTTATCCTCACTCAGCGATAGATTTTTAAAGATTACTCAATATTACCCTTGCTCTCATAAAAAGTACAAATATTTTGCTGTTAAAAGAACTTTATTTTTATCTTTAAAATGGCCTGTTTCCATTTCCACAATCTGAGTAAGACTCTCTTCCAATTTTAAAGTGACGTAAAATATTTATTCAAAAGGAAGAAGTTGTACATTACGCAGATTTCTGTAGTATCTTTTAGCATTTTAAGTACATTTCAGCCTCTGCTTCTTAGACTTTGGATGCACATTATCAGATATGACTTCTCAGCTCCTAATCCAAAATTAAACTCAGATAGAAAACTGTGCTTCTGTAACATTAAAGTTAAAGTTGTTACCTAAGCTGACCAATAACCAAATGGAAATTCAGAGCTAAGCTGAAACTGTTAATTACTACTACCTCTTGTTCTGGGATGCTGTATCTGAAGTATTAAAATGATAAAGGTAAGCTGACTTTTGGGGCTGTAGCCAAAAATACCTGGAATAAGATACCTGTCTTTAAAACAAGCACTAATATTGTCTGGTTTAAAAAAAATTGATCCTTTATGGTAAGAATAACCTAACAACGGGGTTTCTTAAAGCTGGACTTCTGCCCATTTTTGCTCTTTATAATGTGTGAAGAAGACAAGAAAAAAAAGGTGTTTTTCCCCCCTGTCTTTTAAATAAAATATTTAGGCTCTGTCTACCCTGGAATACCCTACAGTGACTGGAAAACTAGTGAAGTTTCTACAAGGGAAAGAGACTGAAAACAGAGCAATTGTGAAGGCAAGGGATTTTTAGTCAGACTGCTTAGAAGTGTTTGCATTTTGTTAACAGCTATTTAATTTCAATGCCTAATATATATTTTGGAGAAAGGACATCTTTGGTAAATCCCTTTGTTACCTCCCTACTTCTTCAACTAAAGCATGAGAGCACACAGTACCAAGAAATACCAAACTTGACATTTGTGATATTTCTAATATTGAAAACCAACCAACCAACCCACAAAAAACACAATGCTAGAAATTCTTTTCCACAGGCAAAAACCTTTCTGGCCTATTTTGTGCATTATAAAGTAGTAAAAAAAAAAATCAAACTTTATTTTTTTAAAATGCAGAACATCTTTCAGCTTTGTTACTGTAGAAGAACTTAAAATTCAGACAGTTCAGTATTGCCTGCTGTTTCACAGGATTATGAGTGGGATATTCAAAGGATCCTAACTGACCCAAGCAGAAGTCCCATTGATTTTCAGTAATAATTGTGCTACTGAATCACTAAGGAATTTTTGACACCCCCCCACTCCCAATCCCCAGAATCCTGTGTTATGTTGTTTGTGTTGTACTGAGGATGTTGTTTGAAAACTGCATGGTGGTGGCTGTACTCATGGCACCTTCAAGAAGATGAACTTACTACCCTAGTGAACAACTTAAAAAACGTAGAATTAACTAGCTTCTATCTTATATTTAAATAGGTCTTTTGTCTATGAATTCTCTCTCGCAGCAGAATTGTCAGTCAATGATGGGGGAGAAGTGGTCTCTAAAGAGATCTGAAAAAGGCAATAGAGGATACTTGGAACACAAGAGAGTATGCAAAAAGACATGAGTGTGCAAAAAAGCATGGGGGGGGGGGAAAAGGGGGAGGGTGAAACGAGAAATACCATTATGAAGTAAGGATTGGGAAGAACATAGGGTCCTGGTAGGGGTGTAGGAGGAAATAAGAGCTAAGATATTGGAAGGGGTAACACTGAGTCAAGCCTCAGATTCTGGCCCTGTAACCAGATCCATGAAAGCAGATCCCTCCACCCACACAGAGCATCACCGCAGCATCAGGGGGCCTAAAGGTGAGGGGGAGGAGATGAAATGTAATAAAGAAATGGAGAAACAGTCGGTGAATGGATCTGTGGAGTTGAGTGATGAGGTCATGGTGGTGGAAGAAAACGACTTTTAACTGCATCATTTTGGAGAGGGACTCTCTTTAGTTAGAGATGTTTCTAAATGCAGAGTTTCACATTTTCACTGATTATATAGACCATACTACACTCACCTGAAATTAAATTGATTTAAGAAAAAAATTCTTTTGACTCTGCAAAATGGATAATGCGTTTGGGATTCTACGAACGCATCTTTTGGAACTGTCAGTTCCTTATCTAAAGCATTGATATATTACTTGGTATTGGATTCCTTTTTGGCAATCATTGCTGCTTCTTGTCCTTTGGGCTGAAATCCAGCAATGACTTCTACCACAAGACTGGAAACTACACTGGCAGGAGTTTGGGTGTGATGATCTATCCGGTCTTTTCCATCTGTAACTTCTATGATTCTCAAGCAACATGGTCTAATAATTAAAGCACAGGATTGGGAAGCAAGGAATCTGGTCAATGATATCCAGCATGCCAGTTATCTTCCCTGTGCTTTAGTTTTCCCATATTAAAAGTGGTGATAAGAATAAATATTAATAAATACTTAAGGTTTTTTGGAGATGTTACATTATTGTTCCTAAAGAGCTTGAAGATTGTTGCATGAAAGGCTCTAGAGAAGTGTTATTTATATTAATAAAAGGGAGTTAGGCGCCTAAAATACTTGGGTACTTTGGAAAATGCCACTAGACATCTATATGAATCTTTAGGCATCTAAATACCTTTGAAAATCTGGCCCATAGTTCTTGCCCATAAACCTTAATATCTACATAGGCCAAAACTAAGCACAAAAGCAAGCTGCCAACCACATGACAGAGGGACACACAGTGACAAAGCAGTAGGAGGAGAGCATGTTGTGAGATTAGTATTCAAATCACAGCACCTTGAGATAGGCCTTAACACTAATGAGTCTAGCTGAAGAAGTGCAGTTTGATGAAGGATGTGAATTAGGAGAAGTTAGGAGCCTGATGACCTGTGCTAGGAAAATTGTTCTAGTTGAAAAGGACCATGAAAGACTTAAACTCTGACAATTTTCAGCACAATTAATATGGCTCTTGTAAGGCACTGGGGATGGGATTTTAACAAGTGTTCAGAGGTGGCCCAGCGGGCTTCCCTTGAAATCAATTTACCTTTGACTTCAAAGAGCAGAGTTAGGCCAATATTCAGGGCCGGCTCCAGCTTTTTTGCCGCCCCAAGTGGCGGAAAAAAAAAAAAGGAAGAAGAACCTGATTGAGTTGCCGCCGAGGTGCCACTGAAGAGGAAGAGAGGGACTGAGGGACCCGCCACCGAATTGCCACCGCAGACCCGGACGTACTGTCCCAATAACGGACGGAGTGCCGCCCCTTTCTATTGGCCACCCCAGGCACCTGCTTCCTTTGCTGGTGCCTGGAGCCGGCCCTGCCAATATTGAGCACTTTTGAAAATCCCACACTGAAAGTTCGGGTATGTCGTTGAAACTGTTCAGAGCCATATCTATCCACTGTTGTGTTCAGATGTGCATATCAGCATTTTCACATTTGGCTTCCTTAGTGCTGCACGACTAGAAGAATCCATGCTCAGAAGCACCCTAGGACTGCATTGCAAACGAAGATTGAGATGTATCAGCATGGCCTGAGCTGTGTGTATGTAACCTGCATGGCAACTCCTTGTATTACACTGGGCTCTAACCAATGTCACACGATCATTAGTCAATCACTGCACATGCTGACCAGGTGTTTGATTCCTTTCTTTCATGGAATGCTGCCAAGCTGCCTAATCCGCCTTTCTCTCAACTCCCCTGGATATGCTGCCAGTTCTCTTCTCTGCTACTTTTCCATCATTAGCTCTTCAGTCCTCTCTGGTTGGCAATTTCCATGCATTGGGGGATGTCTGCTCCAGTCCTGTCCACAGCAGCAGTCTGTGAGGATAACTCTCTTTTCTGATCTTCCCTCCATCCCCATAGCAATGGCCCATATAGGAGACTGCATCCCCCTTATTTCCAGCTACATTTATAATCATGCAAGCTCTTCTCTGTATTGACAAGTCCAACAGAGGCAGCTGAAAGGAAGTAGGAGGAGCCAGCTCTCCATAGACCATCAGTGGTCTCCCGATTATAGTTTGATAACCACTGCCTTAATACAAACCTTTCTTGTCCTCTCATTGGTCTTCCCACTATCCGCACAAACAGCTCACATTCAGTATTTCTTATTGGTCTGGGCTTATCCAGCTTTCTGTATTTGGGGGCATTGCAGATCAAAGAATTATGAGTATAACTATGTATCTGCAGTGGTGAAGGGTGCATAAAGCAAATGTTAATAAACTTTGGAGCCACTTTTGAAAATCTGACAGATTTTTTTTTCCAATTTTGTGGGTCATTTAAATTTTATCTTGTTTTTAGCCAAACTGTTTGCATACTTTTTCATATTTGCTATCATAAAATGTTTCCTGTACAAAGAAACTGCAAATCCTTCTTTTGCATGAGGGATAATAAAAATAATCACGCCGATAGTACTGTGTTGCGTAAATTTGGTGAGGGACTAGCAGTGACAGAGATCCTGTTGAGGTAGCAATGTCACACAGAGTTAGACATATCTCTCCATTTTTCTAAAATGCTCCCCTTTTCTTCAAAAACACTGATCTCAAGAATGAAATGTAGGTTTTCATTTGCTCTCAAAAACACTTAATAAGCAAGAGTGGCATTTTGAGAATTGCAAATGTATTAACCACAACCTGTAAAAACAAAGAACATTTTGTACTATGACAGCCTCGTTATCTTCTTGCTAGTGATCTGTATGGCTAAAAACAATAAATAAAACGCTGCAAAAGCAATTTAAGACATTTATGATCTCTTTCCTGAGGGATTAAAGATCACCCTTAAGACCTTACTAAACAAAAACAAGACTACTTATCAAAACTGCTTAGTTTAGTCTTTAATTTGTATTAAACCCTTCTGCTAGTTTGGAAATAACATGGTATAAAATGACCATAGTTTTAAAATATGAAATTACTTACTGATCATGTACTACAATACATTTCCACAACCTTGTTATGAGATGATATGGGATGCCGTAGGCTTCCAATGACTGACAAGCTGTTCTTCAGTTTTGTACTTTTGATATTTTCAACATACTATAAATTTATAACACTCACAGATGGGAAGGTGCTATGAGATCACCTAGTCCATCGCTCAGTGACCAACGGAAGATTGTTCCCTAAGGGCCAGATTCCAGCTAATCCTTTATGTGGGTGTGTGGTGCAGGGAATGGAATAAAGAACTCCACTCCTTTGCCCATATCACACACAGGCTGTCCAGAATTACAGCCTCCATTTTCGGAGCTGCTACCAGGATACTCCTTAAGGGGAGGATCACAGTGGTTGAAAGGGGGAATGAAGGGGCAGGGAGAATGGTGCACCCTAAAAGGGCTGTAGTAATTTGTGCTCCCCAACAGGGCTCTGCCTCTCTGGCTATGTTTACTCTACAAGCTAGGGGTGTTATTCCGCTGCTCGTGTACACATACTTGTGCTAGCTCTGATGGAGCTAGCATGACTACAAATAGCAGTGTAGCCATGGTAGCAGCAGCAGAGGTACCGCTGAGCTGTGCTGAGTACAGACTCGCCCGGAATCAGTGGGTATATACTCCGCACAGCTCAGCCACGCCTCCACTGCCATTACCGATGCTACGGTGGCTATTGCTACTCACGCTAGCTTGATGAGAGCTAGCCTGAGTACGTATGCATGAGCAGGGGAATCACTCCCCTAGCTCATCATGTAAGACATAGCTGCAGACATAAAATGCCTCCAATGCTCCTCCTTGAGGCAGTGTGGTTCTGCCCCTCCCGCAATGCAGGGCTGTGCCTCAATGGCACAACGTAGTCCACCTGTATGTTCCCAATTGTTTTGGTCAGGCTAGTTAAAATGTCTCAAACAATGGATCCCTTGTGAATATTTCCACAAACCAAACAACCTCACTGCTAGGAAATGTTTCCTAATATTCAGCCTAAACTTTTCTTTGCTTCATTTCAATTTATTACTCCACTTATATCCCCTTTCACCACACTTGGACAATCCCTCTTCCTCCATGGCGTTTGTACCCATCTCGTCCTTTTAGACAGCACAACCTCCCTTAGTTACTGCTGGGCCATAGTTAGCTCTTCTGTACATATTTAGCTCATTCAATCTTTCCTCACAAATCAGCTCTTACAGCCCTTTAATCATTTCTGTTTGTATCTGAAATCCTTCCAATTTGTTGACATCTTTGAATTGCCCAGAATTGAACACAATATTTTAGATGTAATCTTACCAGAGCTATGAAGAGAAGGACAATTACCTCCTTGTTACCTCCTTTTTTTCTGCCATGCCGCATTGCAAGCTCGTATCTAATTTGCTCTATCACACCTAAATCTCTTTCAGCATTTCCAAGTGCCTTCCTCCCATTGATTATCTGTGTTATGGATTTTTTTTCTCCTGCTGTATTAGCTTGTAATTTTATAGGATGAAACACATTTTATTATTTCCTACATACAGTGTTTTAACCTCCCTATATGTTATTTCTCTCTCCTCACTGATGTTCCGTTGAAATTTTTAATTAATGTATTATAATTAATTTCCTTCTTAAAACTTCTAGAATAATCTGTTTCTTCAAATTTCTACAATGCACCTATAGGCACCCATCCAGTGTACTGGGTGCCTATCCCATAAATTAAAAATGAAAAAGTAACGAAGGAGTGCCCATAAATATATTCACCTCAGCCCAGTCTTTTGATGGGCTTTTACTGCATGCCTGGAAGATGAACAAATCTGGCCCCTGGCAGACCAAGATGAGGAGGAAAAGGGTTCGAAAACAGGGGAACCCTCACAGGCCACAACTTGCCAGCAGCTCTCACTCATTTACATTGAGGGAGCTCCTGCATGAACCCCTCTGCTGATCTCAACTGTGGCAGTATATCAAAGGGAAAGATCCATTTCTCTAATTAATATGCTGTTAGCACCACCTCTTTATTAAAGATGTTAAATAAAACCTGGTCATACATCACCACAATACACACCTCCCAAAAACTCAAGTGCACTACCCTTCCTTCAGTTCTTCCACCTGTTCTCAACCAGTGTGACAGTGCTCATATCCAAGACAATTAGAATGTTCAAGTGAAAATTTGTGAAACAGTCTATTAAATGCTTCGTTTACATGATTATTTAAAAAATCAAGTTGGTCTCATATGACTTGCTCTTTATAAACCCATGGGTTTGGAATTTTCAAAGTAATGCCAAGGATTTAGCCATACATTTTCTATTAAGCTACACACTATGCTTGTAAAATTAATGAAAGACGTGGCTAAATCCCCTGTAGTGGTTTGAAATTTTCAGCCATCTTGGATATTGTTCATGGTTCCATTATCCTCTACGTGTTTGTTTACATATTTGTGCCATTGTTTTATTAAGAATTACAGGTAGATTTATGTGATGACAATTGCCAGAATCACTCCGCCACCTTCATTCCATGTTTAGAATATTAGAACCCCTTTTTTTGGAAACAATCTTCTGGAAGCTCCCAAGTTCTATATGGGTCAGAATCTGATTACCTTATTCACACCTTACTTCACGAGACACTCCTCTGACTCCAGTGGAGAATGTGGAGTAGGGTACTGCTCAGTGTGAATAAGGAGATCAGAATCCATGACTTTTCAAAAGTAATTTCCAGTGGTACAGAAATTTGTTACCTCATTTACTTAACTCTTGAGATGACCTCATCCAGGCCTCTGGACTCATGGATTTTAATGTATCTAAGTTTTCCAAGTGTTTTCTTACCTGCTTCTTTTTATCAAGGTCTCCAATACTCTCTAATTGCCTATTACTTATTTATCATATATTTCTGGTAAAAGAATGATTATAAGGACAATTCAGAAATTTAGCTTTTTTCAGTGAATCCCTGTTTTCATCCTTTCCCACATTTATTAATAGACCTACTTTCTCTCTGGGATTTCTTCTCCCTCCCTCTCCTGCCTAACTCCTGATATATTTTTTCGACTAACTGGACTCTCATTTTATCAAATACTGTTCCTCAGTCCTAGAGAAACTGAATTTGGAAGAAGAATTTAAGGTGTATGTGAAAGCTTCTGTGATGGCAATTTGGGAGCAATAAGACCACATGAGAAATGTTATAAGATGTTCAGAGAATATCGTAATGTACATGGGATAAATGTATACATTCATAGACAGATAGTAAGGTAGAATAAATATATATGATAGGATTTAATGGTATTTGGTGTTATGTTCTTATCAGAAAAAAAAAACAACAAAAAATAAAATGTTAAACAAAAAAACACAAAAAGAAATTAAATAAAAACATTTAGCACTTGCGTGGCATGTACCATCAAAGTGCTGCACCAACAATTATTAATTAATCCTCACAAATTAATCCTATGACATATTACAGATGGAACAAACAAGGAAAGGAAAGGAAATGACTTGCCCAAGCCACTCAATAAGTCAATGGCAGAGTAGATTTAACATTAGAGAGAGTTCCTGAATACTTACCCCATGTTCATTCCTCTAGGTGTATAAAGACTTAAAAGTACGAAGGCCTTACACACAGGAGTTAGTTTAACCCTACATGCATAAACTTGTGTTATACAAAGTCATAAAAGCAAATCAATTCTGATTTAAAATTGACTCAGCCCACCTCACCAGGTTTCATTCACAGTTGATCCTTCCTCGACACTTTTAAGTCACATACTATAGCATATGTGGTCTTCTACCAAGGGACCTCTGAGCAGTGAGATAAGATTATACAGAGTCATACTTTGGCATCCTTAATTAAGAATTTCATTGTTCCAAAATTGTATGGGGATGATAATTCTACACCCCTTCCTCCAATCATCTTCCAAAAAATCACACTGAGCACCACAAATGCTTTCTTATCCTTGCTAGTTTGGAAGCAGACAAATCTAATTCACTTTTGCAGATAAAAAGCCTTTTCAGGTCATTGCAACTGATTATGTCAATGCAACATGTTGCTTATAAAATTACTCGCTGCCAATTTAGTATTTCATGCCAGTAACAAAAGCTATAACAAACAGTTATTTTACTGAAGTCATACCAAGCTATCTAGCGTAGGAAGGGGATGAATAACTTTTGCTGGAATTAGCCTCTCCTTCCCCAAGCTTCTCCTTGAATCACTGGTTTCTGAGTATTCCCTGTAGTTCTCAGTCATCACAGAGGGATGCTGCCTTGATATTGGGGGGAAAAAAAAAAAAAACACAAAATTGCCCAACCCCAAACACAGACATTTTCTCCACTTTGGCTGGAAAGAATGCTAGCCTAATTTGTGACGAGGAAGCATCACTTGACTAATAGAGCTTGGTTTTAAACAATCTGTCTTTTTTTATCTTAAATTTATCAAGAGTGAGGCTCAGGACATGATCCAGCCAGGTATCACGGTGCCTACCAGCAATGAGCTGACGCATACACAGGGTTTCTACAAAAAAGTCCACTGTAATCCATTCATTATACTTAGCAACATCAAACAGGGGGAAATAATTAAAAAGCTCCTATTGAGCACCTAGAGACCTTGAACACAGGTAGGGGGTGAACACAAAGACAGAGTATTTGGTTACAAGAGTCACACTTCATCTTTTTAATTATTTTTTTTACTGTAGATTTTTGGTTCATCGGTTGTTCACCTTCTATCTTTCTAACACACGTGTGCATACATTTATGGTATATGCATACATGCATGCATGTATGGAACAGAAGTGGATAAAGTTTGGTTATTTTTTATAAATTTTTTAAATCTAAGATGGGACCATGCATGGAGACTATACATTTTAAAAATAAAGTGCCGGAATAAATTCAATTATCGGAAGGAGCAGTGAAAATCACATGCAAATGACATTATAAGCAGGAACCATGCCAACAGCTTTGTGTTTATTTTTATTGTCCAAGATACAAGCAGGCAAGCTACAAGCAGCCAGTGTCAGAAACATAATCATAGAATCATAGAATATCAGGGTTGGAAGGGACCTCAGGAGGTCATCTAGTCCAACCCCCTGCTCAAAGCAGGACCAATTCCCAACTAAATCATCCCAGCCAGGGCTTTGTCAAGCCGGGTCTTAAAAACCTCCAAGGAAGGGGACTCCACCACCTCCCTAGGTAACGCATTCCAGCGCTTCACCACCCTCCTAGTGAAATAGTGTTTCCTAATATCCAACCTGGACCTCCCCCACTGCAACTTGAGACCATTGCTCCTTGTTCTGTCATCTGCCACCACTGAGAAACAGCCGAGCTCCATCCTCTTTGGACCCCCCCCCCCTCAGGTAGTTGAAAGCAGCTATCAAATCCCCCCTCATTCTTCTCTTCTGGAGACTAAACAATCCCAGTTCCCTCAGCCTCTCCTCATAAGTCATGTGCTCCAGACCCCTAATCATTTTTGTTGCCCTCCGCTGGACTCTTTCCAATTTTTCCACATCCTTCTTGTAGTGTGGGGCCCAAAACTGGACACAGTACTCCAGATGAGGCCTCACCAATGTCGAATAAAGGGGAACGATCACGTTCCTCGATCTGCTGGCAATGCCCCTACTTATACAGCCCAAAATGCCGTTAGCCTTCTTGGCAACAAGAGCACACTGTTGACTCATATCCAGCTTCTCGTCCACTGTGACCCCTAGGTCCTTTTCTGCAGAACTGCTACCTAGCCATTCGGTCCCTAGTCTGTAGCAGTGCATGGGATTCTTCCGTCCTAAGTGCAGGACTCTGCACTTGTCCTTGTTGAACCTCATCAGGTTTTTTTCGGCCCAATCCTCTAATTTGTCTAGGTCCCTCTGTATCCGATCCCTACCCTCTAGTGTATCTACTATGCCTCCCAGTTTAGTATGATCTGCAAACTTGCTGGGAGTGCAGTCCACACCATCCTCCAGATCATTAATAAAGATATTAAACAAAACCGGCCCCAGGACCGACCCTTGGGGCACTCCGCTTGAAACCGGCTACCAACTAGACATGGAGCCATTGATCACTACCCGTTGAGCCCGACGATCTAGCCAGCTTTCTATCCACCTTACAGTCCATTCATCCAGCCCATACTTCTTTAACTTGGCGGCAAAAATACTGTGGGAGACCGTATCAAAAGCTTTGCTAAAGTTAAGGAATAAACACATCCACTGCTTTCCCCTCATCCATAGAGCCAGTTATCTCATCATAGAAGGCCATTAGGTTAGTCAGGCATGACTTCCCCTTGGTGAATCCATGCTGACTGTTCCTGATCACTTTCCTCTCCTCTAAGTGTTTCAGAATTGATTCCTTGAGGACCTGCTCCATGATTTTTCCAGGGACTGAGGTGAGGCTGACTGGCCTGCAGTTCCCCAGATCCTCCTTCTTCCCTTTTTTAAAGATGGGCACTACATTAGCCTTTTTCCAGTCATCTGGGACCTCCCCCGATCGCCATGAGTTTTCAAAAATAACGGCCAATGGTTCTGCAATCTCATCCGCCAACTCCTTTAGCACCCTCGGATGCAGCGCATCCGGCCCCATGGACTTGTGCACGTCCAGTTTTTCTAAATAGTCCCGAATCACTTCTTTCTCCACAGAGGGCTGGTCACCTTCTCCCCATACTGTGCTGCCCAGTGCAGCAGTCTGGGAGCTGACCTTGTTTGTGAAGACAGAGGCAAAAAAATAATTGAGTACATTAGCTTTTTCCACATCATCGGTCACTAGGTTGCCTCCCTCATTCAGTAAGGGGCCACACTTTCCTTGACTTTCTTCTTGTTGCTAACATACCTGAAGAAACCCTTCTTATTACTCTTAACATCTCTTGCTAGCTGCAACTCCAAGTGTGATTTGGCCTTCCTGATTTCACTCCTGCATGCCTGAGCAATATTTTTATACTCCTCCCTGGTCATTTGTCCAATCTTCCACTTCTTGTAAGCTTCTTTTTTGTGTTTAAGATCAGCAAGGATTTCACTGTTAAGCCAAGCTGGTCGCCTGCCATATTTACTGTTCTTTCTACACATTGGGATGGTTTGTTCCTGCAACTGCAATAAGGATTCTTTAAAATACAGCCAGCTCTCCTGGACCCCTTTGCCCTTCATGTTATTCTCCCAGGGGATCCTGCCCATCTGTTCCCTAAGGGAGTCAAAGTCTGCTTTTCTGAAGTCCAGGGTCTGTATTCTGCTGCTCTCCTTTCTTCCTTGTGTCAGGATCCTGAACTCGACCATCTCATGGTCACTGCCTCCCAGGTTCCCATCCACTTTTGCTTCCCCTATTAATTCTTCCCGGTTTGTGAGCAGCAGGTCTAGAAGAGCTCTGCCCCTAGTTGATTCCTCCAGCACTTGCACCAGGAAATTGTCCCCTACTCTTTCCAAAAACTTCCTGGATTGTCTGTGCACCGCTGTATTGCTCTCCCAGCAGATATCAGGGTGATTAAAGTCTTCCATAAGAACCATGGCCTGCGATCTAGCAACTTCTGCTAGTTGCCAGAAGAAAGCCTCGTCCACCTCATCACCCTGGTCTGGTGGTCTATAGCAGACTCCAACCACGACATCACCCTTGTTGCTCACACTTCTCAACTTTATCCAGAGACTCTTAGGTTTTTCTGCAGTTTCATACCGGAGCTCTGAGCAGTCATACTCCTCTCTTACATACAACGCAACTCCCCCACCTTTTCTGCCCTGCCTGTCCTTCCTGAACAGTTTATATCTATCCATGACAGTACTCCAGTCATGTGAGTTATCCCACCAAGTCTCTGTTATTCCAATGACATCATAGTTCCTTGACTGTGCCAGGACTTCCAGTTCTCCCTGCTTGTTTCCCAGGCTTCTTGCATTTGTGTATAGGCACTTAAGATAACTCATCGATCATCCCTCTTTCTCAGTATGAGACAGGAGTCCTCTCCTGTTGCGCTCTCCTGCTTGTGTTTCCTCCCAGGATCCCATTTCCCCACTTACCTCAGGGCTTTGGTCTCCTTCCCCCAGTGAACCTAGTTTAAAGCCCTCCTCACTAGGTTAGATCAGTCCATCTGAAAGGAGTTCAGACTTCTCCACAATGTGTATGTATAACATTAATAGGAGTCAGAAACATTTCAGTTAGAGAAGAATATCATAGATACACATTAAGTTATTGTACTTTGAGTATTAGTTTGTATTTACATGATTTAAATATTGAATTCCTTAGCATTTCTTAACTTGAAGCTCATAAAAAGCTTGTAGAATACAACGTAGGAAAACTTTGTTCCAACACCACCTGATTCTCATTAGACATAACTGAGTTCCAACTGCGTTGCCATTCAGTTAATGATGTTAATAGTGCTTATAATGTTCGTGTCTATTAACATTACTCATGGCTATAACATGATTGTTCTCTCTCCTCTAATGTTCTCTAACGTCACTTTAGCATCACATACTATGCGGCATATATGTTTAGAACACAATTCATGGATGTGTAATGTTGCTTTATTCCTTCCCTCTGAGCACCATGTTATATTACATGAAGGAGCCCACAGGAAATCTTTACCAGCAATAATCATGTGAGTACTCTAAAGTGTAGGTCTATACAGCAATTGGAAGGTGTAATTCCCAGCTTAGGTAAACATACATGCACTAGTGCCTAAAAAAAAAGCAGTGTGGCGGCATGTGCAGTGGCTCGTGCTAGCTCCTGAATGCCCAACCCCAGGGCATGTACTCAGGGCAGCTAGCCTGAGCTGCCACCCATCTCTGCAACTACACAACTATTTTTAGGTACTAGCTCAAGCAGAGCTAGCATGTGTACATCTACCTGAGTTGGGATTCTGGGAATCACATCTGCTGTATAGACATACATCTAGCAACATAAGTACATTTGTTTCTTTTTTTTTTTCCCCTTCCAAATTTTAGATGAGGTTTTAGGCCTTGATTCTTCACTGAGTTCTGCACTGGTGTATTCCCGTGCCTGAACAGAGCACTCTGCAGAACCCGGGCCTTTGTGTGATTAATTACATACAGACGCCCCCCCAGGTTACACAAACCCAACTTGCGCAAATCCACACTTACGGAAAAAGTCCCCTAAGCTAGAAATAGGAGGGGTTTTTTGTTTGTTTTGTTTTTGCGTAATGGTCAGGTATACGTTTCCGACTTACGCAAAATTTGAGTTACACAAGGCGTTCCTGAACAGAACACTTGTGCAAGTCGGGGAGTGTCTGTGATCTCAAAGTAAGATCCTGGAGGGTGGGGGGCTTGATCCTATATTACAACACTGAATTTTGGAAAAGAGGTTTGAAATTAGACTGTAAGCTCTCTGGGGCAGGAACGGTCTCTTTGTTCTGTGTTTGTACAATGCCTAGCACAATGGGATCTTGGTCCATGACCAAGCTCCTAAGCGCTATCACAATACAAATAATAAATAATAACTTTGTTTTGCAACATCCAATCAACACCACTGTATCAACTTCACATCCCATAAACAACATAGATCTAGATAGACAATAGATTAATGAAATAATAGTGTCTGTAAGCTGCAAGTTTCAATTAAGCCTACATTCAGAGAGATCAAAAAGTTACTATCACGTGACTGGTTGGTGGCTCACATTTGGCCACTGGTTGTCTTAGTCCAGTTCCGAGTGCCCAAATCCCAAAACACCCACCACTACTACAGAAGAGAAACTGTGGACTAAATAGTCTTGGAAAATGAGCAATGCTCTCACATCTTCCCTCACACATACTCTGAGCTAATTAGTACCACTAGGTTGATGTGGGACAGATGTGGGACAGAGAGGGAGAACCTTGGTGATGTTGCTGTATCAGTTCTGTAACTAAACACAGAACATCAGCCTTCAGAGCTGTCACAAGCATTTTTGTTTAAATCAATTAAAATATTAATGCATTATTGGAGAGATTTCCAAGAGCTCAACTCCCAGTTAGGCCCTTAAATGAAGCGGCTTAGATTTTCAAATGAAGTGGCCAGAGTTTCAAAAGATCTCAGCACCCAGCAACTCTCCCATTTAACTCCAATGGGAGAGATTGGGTGTTCAACACTTTTGAAAATCAGGTCACCTGTTTGGTGCTGAAGTAAAGGTCTTAGGAGCCTAACTTTAGGCACTTATTGATTGATTTATTTTTTAATCTTGGCCTGAGAGTCTATATCATGGAATCTATTCACTTTTTATCATATATATTATTCATTTGGATGATAAGTAAGAACTTTCTCCCTGCAGAACTATGCAACATATCACTAGTGTCAGCCACATCAGCACTTGCACTATGTGAACTCAGTGACATACCACCACAATTTGCAGTGAAAACAAGTTTGCATTGCATTTTGCTCTTTATATGAAACACTGGCAGACTGTTAATAGTCATGAAGAAAATAACCACTGTATTTCCATAATCCAGTAATACTACTTGGAAAATATTGGGGGAGAAAAAAGTGGAAAATAAATAGGACCTAGAGTCTTTGGAAATTGCTAAGCATTTCTGTGATCACAAGGGTTACAATAATTTTAGATCCCAATTGGCACATACTGGGATGTGTTTAGCATGGAAACATTTACATGGCCCTCCAATAATGGGTGTACCCCTATTAAAGGGCAATTATAGGCAGAAAAGGGACTATTTAAAATGGCATCATCTCATTCAACATATTTGGTCCCCTGTGTCTTCAGATAGAATCATGTCTATCTGCTAGCTTTATTGGCAAAAACTTTTTTTTACACTATCATTACCATTGCAAAGTCAGTACAGATATAAAAGAGGGAGCTGCACTCTACTTTGCCACACATATCACTAACAGAACAATCAGTTAAGTACCATTTTCAAAATCTATTACTTATAATGATATGAGGGAAAAGGGACAACTTGATTTTCAAATCCCAGGTTAAGTTTGCCGTATGGGCAATTATAAATATGTGTGGAGATATGTGTGTGTATATACATAATTTTGATGTGATCAAATTTGATCTGGAAAGCCATTGCAAGAGAGAAAATATGGGACCTTAAAATGTCATGTTTACAGTCATTTATCTGACTATAACCACACTGTAAGTGTTGAGGTCAACTGGTCATGAAGCATGAGCTACACAGTTCTGACTAGCATGTACCACATTTGACTTGAGAGTAAATAAGGGACTGACACTCCATTAACCTTCACAAGTACAATTATTTATCAAAACAGATGCAAAGAATTCCCAATAGAAAATGGATAAAATCTGGACAAGCAACAAAATTGTTACACAACAAACTGATACTTTGCCAGTTGGTAGCTGTTCTTACTTTCCTAAAGTCTTCAATTGCAATCATCTTATTAAAAAACTCTTATCTGGTGATGAAGAGCTATCCCTCTTCACACGCACTTCTCCCTGGGGAAAGTTCTCCAGCCAGTTTTATAGTCCAGCAATTCCACAAAGCTCATTTACATCTACCTATTTTTATTAAAATTTCTTTTCCTCCTCCACCATTCTGCCAGTTAATGCTACCAGGTAAATTCTTTTCTGAAACTCAATGTACTTTTTGTAATAAATTATATCCTATATTTATAAGGTCTTTCATCTCTTCATTAAGAGTCATAAACAGAAAATTCCTAGCATTTTAAGACTGGAAGGAACCTCCTGGGTCATCGAGTCCAGTCTCCTGAAATTGTAGGCAACCCCATCATTTAATCCCTTTCACAAATTTATCAAGCTCCATTTTAAAACTAGCTGTCTGCTCTTCTACTGTTATTGGAAAGCTATTCCAGATCCTCACTCCTCTGAAGGTTAGAGACCTTCTATTCAGGAGCGCTCTAACAGGGCCAGCCTTATGTTCTACTTGGTTTTTGGTTCTGATGTGAATCCTTCACCCGCTCAGCACATTATTGTGGCATGGCCTGACTTTGACCATCATTTCAGCATAGAGACTGCTCTTGCTCCATATCAGCATCCACATTGGTCTATATCTACCTGTTCTATGAATCCAGCAGATTTCTGTATTCTCCTCATGGCCCTGAATTGTATCTGACTTCTCCTTTGAGACAGGATGTTGATCTGCTCATCTAAGGGTATGTCTACACTGCAATAAAACACCTCTGGCTGGCCTGTGTCAGCTGACTCAGGCCTAGGGCTAGGCCTGCGGGACTATGATATTGCATCAGAGATGTTCGGGCTCAGGCTGGAGTCCAAGTTCTGGGACCTAGCCTGAACAGCTACACTGCAAATTTATAGTCTTGCAGCCCAAGCCCCTTGAGCCTGTATCAGCTGACATGGACCAGCTGTGGGAGTTTTACTGTAGTGTAGACATACTTTACCAACAACATATTGGATCAGATCATCATCTGGCTGAGGAGTTGATTCATATCAACTTAATTCTTGCCCCTCGTATTCTAGTTCTCATCCTTATCTCCCTTTTGGCTTAAATAACACACCTTTATTTCTGTTGTGGGCTAAATCCATCTCCAACCCGTCTCAGATGAATACATGAGAATGGGGAGGACTTGAGAATTCTGAAAGGGACAGTGGTCCAGGTGAGGGTCTTCTCTTACCAAGTGGCCCAAAGCATGACATAAGTGTGAAAGCCGCCATTCAATACAACAATCAAATTCTGTGACTGCCAAATTCAGTGGCTACCAATAAAGCAGCAGGTTGATTTCATAATTTCTTGATATACATCTACTTGGAGGTTTTTTTAAAATCCTTAAAATGTAGGAAACCACTATTCTAACTATAATAAATACCTTCTCATTTGGTTTACTTGAGACTCAAGTACTACTCAAAGTCAATATAGGTAGGAGAATCTGGTGTTTGGGTTTTAGATCTCGTGTTCACTTTGTTTCTCACATATAAAAATGATTCGGTTTAGAAGTTTGAATAAGTTCTAAAGGGTGATGATGATCAGAAAAGTGACTGTGAAAATGATATGTGGTCAATTATTTATTCCCTCTTAATGAATTCCAGATCAAATTTCTTCAGTGTAAAGGTAAAAGACATTCCCACTCCCAAATACTAGCTCTGGGATCTGTCTCAAACTGTGTTCCTCTACCTTTTATATCATTGCCATTAAGAGAGATCCTGCAGTCAGACTTGACTGACAATTCTTTAAATGTGCAAGGTAGAATAGAATCTAGCTTATTGCTCCACAGATATGCAGTCAGAGCTCTGTAATGCTAACAGAAGTAAAAAGTCGCTTTTGCCAGTGAAGTAAGCAAAAGACAATATACAAGCCTCTCTTCCTCTGAGAAATTTACCACTGCTGAAAATGGTTGTGCTGAAACCAGTCCCTAAAAGGTTTGACCACACGTGCACACAGGGTCAAATTGTGTTCAGCACCATTTCAGAAACCATGGCTGAGTCTTCTTGCAGCTGTAGAGAGGGACAATTAAACCCTTTTCCAGCACCATTTCAGCTGTACCTGCTGCAAACACCCATCGTCAGCAATGGGTCAAGTTCCTAGTGAAGACAAGGCTATATTATCAATGTATTACAGTAGCAGCAGAGGCTCCAAACAGGATTGGGACCCCATTGTGCTAGGATTTCTAGTAGGTCCCTGCCCTGAAAAGCTAGAGGGAGTAAATCTGTGGAGTAAAAAAGTGCCATTTTACAATTTGTTTTCTTTGACCCTTTAAGGTCCACTGTCATTGCACAACCATACTGTTACCTACAGATTTTACGAAGGCCAGGCTACACTACAAATTTTTGCCAGCATAGACGTCAGTCAGGGGTAGTGAAGAAGTGTGACCCCTGACTGACAGAGCTGTGCTGGCAAAAGCCCCTAGTGTAGATGCAATGATATTGGCGCAACTGAGCTTTTACTGTTATAAGCTTATTTTGCTTGGACGGGTTGGAATAAGCTATACCAGCAAAATCACAATTTTGCCAGTATAAGCTGCATCCACACTAGGAGCACGTTGCTGGTATAATACACTGGTATAGTTATATCTGCAAAGTGTTCCTAGTGTAGACACACGCTGTCACAGACTACTCCCCTTTCACCCAACTACATAGCTGTCTCTCCTCTAGCAGTTTTTCTTAAGATTTCCCACTATTGCACTACCATTAGTGGTATCCACATTGGTAGTACTAGTATACATAGGTGACTGGCATTGTAGCCCCTGTGCTGTTTAGTTCTGGTCAGAGCAGATCTAGATGACAAAACAATCACAATGTGAGTGGCTGTCAGCAGTCTAATGCACCCACCACTGAGCTGCACAATAGTCAGAAACTATAAGGAAAATGTGGTGGACACATGACCTATTCATACAAGACTCCTATATATATATATATAAAGGATCAGACTCATTCAATAAGGGCTGTATAGATTTGTAAGGGACTCATTCACTAAACTTCCTCAGGATTTCTTGATTATGTTTTGCTTTGCTTTGTTTTTTTTTTTTTTTTTAAATCAGTAGGCTTGGGCCATCTTCCAAAGATGTGATTAGGTAAGTTTCAAGCCAAACCTCTCAAGCTTTACTCATGAGATAAGTGCTAAACAATGGGCCAGATTCATGAAAGCTTTATAGATTTACTTAAAAGAAAAAAAAATCTGATTCAGCCAACTCATTAAAAATCAAATCAGGCAGTTGGGAATCTATTTCTGAGATTTGGGAAATCTGAATTTTTTTATTTTCTGAAATGTTTCAAAAGTCCCTTCTTTCATACAGTGTTTCATGGAACTCAGACAGCTCTTTCAAAAAATCTTTTTTTTTCCTGCTTGATTTCAAGCAGTATATTTCTCATCACTGTAGGAGGTGTTTAAAAAAATGTATTTCTTCCCTCCCTCTCAACCCCTTTTTTATTTTAAAAGAGCGACTTTGGTTAGCTTTCAAAAACTCAAAAGCCATCTGGAATTTTTTGCCAAAGGTTTGGCAATTAAAATAATGTTTTTCTATTTTTTTTAATTCTTTTTTTCTCTCTAAAAAGCAAAAAAGAATATAGTACTTGACAGCATTGGAAACTGAAGTCCTCTATTTATCCACAGAAGGACAGCTGAATGGGTAACCTTTCCCACAATACCTCACACTCAACCCTGTGTCTTAATCCTGACATGCAGGTACTACAGCATTTCCAGGGATAAGAGGGGATTTCATACTTACTAGTCCTTGGCCACTCTTAGAGCAAAGGTACCAATTAGTGGCAACTGAGCTAGTTCTTGGGTACATGGACACATTTCCTACCTGAATTAAATTGAAATAACCAACTTTTTTTCACAAGGGCCATCAAACAACTATTATATGGCAATACCTTTGGCCAGCACAAATCACTCAGATACTATGGTAATGGAGACCATATAAGTACCTAAGACAGACAGATTTAAAACTTGTGACCATGAGGTGACAGCCTCCACAGCCCATTATCAAACATATATGTAGAAGTAGTGATGGAGTTTTCAAAACTTGGCCAACTCTTTGTTTTCTAATGTTTATTTGTTTATTTATTTATTTATAAAAGAGGGAAACTATTCCTTGCAAGTGTGCAGAAAGACCATGTGACTTAGAACTGGAAAGATCAGTAGCCTACCTGCTAATGAGAAACTTGCTGCTAAAATGAGTTCATTAGCTTTCATTTTTGCTCGCTGCTGATCGATTCATGAGCCACTTGTGCAGGCTCTGTAAGCAGAATATAAATTATCAAATATATTGATTTCTAAAAGAAATAAATTAGGAAGTCAGTTTTTACCATCTCCCCAGCATATGAGTCTAGACAAATGGCCTTCAGAATTCCTCCAAAGAAAACAGTGCTATGTTTGCAGATATGCCATTTCTCAAAAGGCAAATACTCTGCCTGCAATCTAGCTTTACTGGCATCTCAAGGAAGCAAGGAAAAACCTGCTTCAAAAAGTGTTATGACGAAAACATACAATACAATATGCACAGTTTTGCATGAATCTGCATAGGCGGCAGCTCAAATAAATCAATCAATCAATAGTAAGGAATAATTGTGCATGGCCAGAAGTGAACTAGACTAGAGGACCAAAGAGTTCTTTTTCCATCTCAGATTTCTACTATTCCATGGCCTTGTTTATATGATCTATGGAGTGAAAGCTCTGGCATCCCACAATCAGTACTAAATTTTTAAAATAAAGGGATTTTTTTCTTTCCAACAAGTGAACTTGGCAATGGAGGCACAAAACCTGTTGAACACTAATTAGCAAATGTCTCATGCAATAGGAAATACATCCATAAAGTCATGATTTTCAGCATGACTGTCCCTAACGTAACCCAAGCTACCCTGACCAAAGCATCCTCTCTCGCTCATAATAAAGTATGATAAAAAATAATACTTTACACTTGTAAGGCACCTACAATCTGAGAATCCCAAGCACTTTACAACACTGTATCTCAGTAATGTGCACAAGGCCACATAGACCCTGATACAAAGCATATTAAAGACAAAAGCAGTCTTCAGTGGGCTTTGCATCAGTTGCATAAAGGAGTCAATGAGAAACAGAACCAGAAAACCTGGTTTAAACACTAGCTGACATTCCCTTCCTCCTCATGACAGTCCATTGAAGAAGACAGGAAGATGGGAGGTCATCCCCCTCCTCCCCGCATTTTCCTCTAGAACAATGGCAGACCAGTGGAATGGTCATTCCGCATCTCTCCACACCCTCTCTCAGATAAATGTTTTGTTCTAAATCCCACATATACAACAGTCTAACACAGTAGTCCAAATAAGCTTCAAAACAATCCTCACCCCCTTGCTCTTCAATAAAAACAATGGGCCAGACCGTCATCCTCTGTAAATCATCGTAGCTCTCTCTGCCAGAGAGAGCTGTGCCAATTTATCAGTGAAGGTGGAAAAGTAAGACATTCTCACTCCTAAATAAATGTAAATTTAGGAAAAAATACAAGAACAATAAGGGGTTAAAATGAACGGACCAGAGAATGTTGCCTAATCCCAGTTTACTGAGAGGACCTGTCGTTTTTTTAGAAAGTTGTCCAAACAACAGTTTAATATTCTACACCAAAGTGGCTATTAATCAAACAACAAAGGCTCAATTAACACATAGCTGTTGTCACCTGGATGTTAAAAGCCTTTTTTTTTTTTTACCCCTTCTTTCTCTTTCTCTCTCTCTTTTCTTTTATGCTACATCCTAACCCAAATGTGCCTCAGGGCCCTACAGGGAGGGGGGAGGACGGGACTGGGGAGATTGAGAGAGAGAGAGTCTTAAATACCATCTCTCCTCTAGGCAGCAATTTCCACAGATGAAGAGGTCACCACTGTTTAACAGTGTGCTGCCACGTTAATTTAGTATGACAAGATAAAGCAGTAATCTCTGCTCGAAGAGGCTGTAAACCGCCTGCTATCCAGGGACATGCTCGAGTCGATTTGCACTGTATATCAGTTTATACAATTGCCGTGACAAAGCCCCCTGAGTTCTCTCATGTAAATCTCTCTCTCTCCCTCTCTCAACTTCGCTGCCAGTCAGACAGCATCGGATCTGCGGTAAGCTATGCAAACTTAATGTCTTACGCATGCCAATGGACCCAAAAGCCCCCTCCCCCCAAGAGAAGATGTTTAGGACTTTGATAATCCATTGATCCCACTTCCATATCGGCTTGTATTTTTCAATCTGTCGTGTTAAGTTGTCAGAGGGGGCGATTAAACCGATGTTTCATGTTCCGAGATTTGCGTTCCTGGGAATGATAGTTTTCAAAGCCTTTCTTGCTAGGTTCTGTTTAAAGATTATCCCTAAGAAAGCTGATGTGAATATTATTACTGGCATAAACCTGGTAATAAAACCATAAAGTGTTTTAGGTAAAGACATTTTAGAGATATTCAGGGTTATAAACATAAGAGTTTAAAGCTGGATAGAATTTGGAGGTTGTTGTTTTTTTTAAACCCTGTCAGCTGTGTAGTTTTCTCTGCATGAAGCAAAAACACCATATGTAAAAAGGGGAAAAATCCCTAATGTTTCTATCTATGTAAAATAAATATAATTATAGAATCACTGAAGAGGGCATAACAGAACACTGAACAACCTAGTTAGAATGAAATCAAAAGAATAGAGAGCATGTGGTGGTTGTCAGGAAGCAATAAACTCAAACAAAATATAGTTGCAGATATTTAAAGTAAAATAAATGAGAAAATTATCCACTTCTCCAGCAGTGTGAATAGCTAAGAATTAAAAATAGATATTTTGGTCAGGTCAGTTGACTTATATTGCAATACGTTGCAACTCTCATGTGCCATTTTGCATTTCTAGATTATGTCTCTTCTCTCATTCACATCTTATTTGTGTTGCCTCCCTGCAGCCTGTGGGCATGATACAATTTACAGCAAAATGTGCCAAAAAGGTGAGCTATTGTAAAAGTGTACAGAGCCAAAAGGTAAAGCTGTGTACACACATGTGTGCACAAACAGCACTCTGGATTAAACACAGATCAGGAAGTAAACTAGACTTAAGACTGCAGCACAGCTGACAAGTTGTTGTGGATAAGGCTGACTGTTATCACAATTTCATGACTCGTACATTATTCAATATATTTAGCAACCTATGGCATTAGATTTTCACAGTTACACACTACAAAGATAACTGGTAAAATGAGATCAATTTCTGAAGTCAGCATGATGTACATATAGTGTGTTGTCATTACAGGATTCAATTTTAAAAGGAAGCCTGACATTCACTAAGGCCTCTGTTTAAGAAAGTCACATGCCTAACTAACATCCCACTCTGTATGCATCCGAAGAAGTGGGCTGTAGTCCACGAAAGCTTATGCTCTAATAAATTTGTTAGTCTCTAAGGTGCCACAAGTACTCCTGTTCTTTATGCCTAACTAAGCACATGAACAGCTTCAGATTCTACTGGTTTGAGAGACTTTCCCTATATTTAAAATGTGGAAGACCACTGGAACCAGTCTAATCTCTCAAAATGGGAAAAGAAAAACTTTTCAATGTGTGACCTCTATAAGCCATGAGGCATTATTACTCATCTCTGATTTATGCTGCTAACTAATAACAATATGAACTCCAAATTGCATATTTGAGGGTAAAATCTGTAATATTAACTTTATATTGTTGTTAGCTAGGTAAACAATTTAAAATTTGCTTTCACTGAATATCCAATGTTAAAATTCTCTTTCCATGGGCATCACTAGACCTAGTATGTCTAGTTTGCTAGAATATTCATGGAAAGCAAATACAAGATGAGCCCAGACACAGTTAAGTGAATCCATCTACAAAATTTGAAGGAATATTTACATAAAAACATACTAGTTTTTGCGGTATTAGTCCAGCTCTACTTTGCCTTTACTACATAACACATGTTACTCAAGAATTTCCACAAGTCTCTAGTTGCTTTGGAAACATTACTTAAAGCTCACAACACTGTGCACAATTGCCATTTTACAGATGAGTAAACTGAGGTCCTGAAAAGTGAAGTGACTTGCCAATGGTAAATCAACAACTGAGCCAGAAACAAAGTCCTAAATCCCAGCTTTAGGTACTAGATTACAATTGACTCCTAGAAAAACTGCCACTTTTTGTTAATAATATAAAATAGCATTTGTATGCAGCACTATAGCTGCTCATGGTCTTCATATAGCAGGTAAAGACATAGGTCCTGAACCCACCATAGAGAGCGTAAAGTCAGAAAGCTACACCCAAATGATGCCCCAGTGAATTCACCACAAGCTATCAGCTGCAGGATTGGAGCTATAGTCTCTACCCCAAAAAGCTTATCGTGTCAACTGACCACAGTAAGGCACATTGCACATCATTCACAAATAGGGCCTTCTCTAGGTTTTTTGCCGCCCCAAGCAACAACAACAACAACAAAAACCTCCGAGAGCGCAACTGCCGAAGCAAAAAGAAAAAAACAAAACAAAACCCAACAACCCGGAATGTCGCCCCTAGAATTGTGCCGCCCCAACTACCCGGAATGCGGCCCCTGGAATTCTGCCACCCCAAGCACGTGCAGTATTTACTGGGTTCCATTTTTAATTGTACGTGCTGACATATACAACAATCCTGAAAATCTTTAAATCAATAATTTAAAAATTCATAAACTTAAAATTTCATTCCTTTACAGACAGACAATAAAGTGTGACCAAAAAACAGCCTTCTACTTGGAAAACTATCAAAGGCAGAATGAATGGAGTATAAATTCAGTTTATGAATGATGCAGGGAAGAGGTAAATCACAGACACTGTATCTAAAAGGTAAAGTATGCACCACTAAGGGCTAGTCTACACTACCCGCCCAGATCGGTGGGTAGAAATCGATCTCTCGGGGATCAATTTATCGTGTCTCATCTAGATGGATAAATCGATCCCTGAATCAACGCACTTACTCCCACCTTGTCAGGAGGAGTAACCACTGTCGACGGGGGAGCCACAGCAATCGATTTGCTGCTGTCCTCACAGCGGGGTAAGTCGAATAGGATACGCCAAATTCAGCTACGCTATTCGCGTAGCTGAATTTGCGTATCTTAAATCGACACCCGCCCTTAGTGTAGATCTAGCTTAATTCTGTATACATGAAACTTTATCTAATAGGTAACAACTCCAACCCTAACACTTAGGAACTCAGGCAAATTGAGGATTTTTCACTCTGAAGTGCAGAACGCTTGATACTTCCAGTATAATGGAGATAATTTTTCAAAAATTATCATATTTATTTACAATAGAACCCACGTTGCGCTAAGTAACTTCCAAACGCTCAAGGATTTGCCTTGACTAGGAAGAAAGGTCATGGTTGACGTCATGTTGGTTAATGTTAGCTACCACAATGTTAGCCACAATCTCTTTCCTAGTAAAGACAAGGCCAAGGAGGCCATTCCCTGTTCCAAATTATATACTGTACATAGCCTTAGAGTGTGAGTATGTATTCTTGGCACCCCTCAAACATTACAAAAACAAATTAAACATCAGTTTATACCTCCAAAGCTACCAGAACTGAACCCCACACCAAACATAAAACTCTCCTCCTTCATGCCTATCTAACATTCACCAAGCCTTACCCTCTGCTGCAGCCCACACAAATGGATGTGCCTTACAGCCTGGCATGATGGTCAGCAGAGCAGGAGTGCTTGTTTCTGAGTGAAAGCTCACTGCAAAGAATGTTTTATCCTCTAAATAGAAATGAACATCTCTGCTGATTGCAATTGTGGAAGTTAGGAATGCGGAGAGTGGTGGTCTCTCAAATAAGAAGGTCCCAAGTCTTAAATAATGACTTAAAGTCAATCTGGAACCCAACAGGCAGGCAGCCAGGGCAGGTCATGGAGCACAGGTTTTGTGTGCTGCCACTGTGAATCAATGTTTAATAGGCCACTACGTTGTGGAACAGCTTACATTTCTTTTCTGAGTTGGTGTGTAGAGTGCATTGCAGTAATCCACTCCTGAAGTGTTGGAGGATTTGTCCTTTCTGTAATATCCCTTGTTATTTCACGTCATCAAAGCCCCAATTCTACAAAGGGCTCTAGAAGAGTCACTCCATGAGAAGTCACATTAAATAAGTCCCCATACCAGTATAAGGGCCCATGCAGGCAGATCTTTTTGCAACATCAGGACCTTAACATTTCAGGAGAAGGAGGGTTTCTGTCTATGTAGCACCTTAACACACTTTGGGCATGATATAAAATAATGGTAATGTAAAGCTTTTATTGGCACTTGTTTAGAATAATCTGCATACATTTTTTGTTGCTTCTCCTATTCAGTCTTTGGCCTACGAACAGTTAATTTTGTTTTAGAGCCATCTTTCCCTGAGGCTGGCTTGAGTTCTAAAAGCATAAAGAATGGATGTTGAAGTAAACACTACTTTCACAGATAATGATAGCATTGTTTATGGTACTATGGCAAAGTCATCCTTGGTTAAATTAGGCACAAACTCCAGTCAGTTATGTCCAATTGCTTTATTTTGTGATGTTAACTTCACAAGATTCATTGAGGTTGCTGTGCTTCCATAACAGAGGAGATGCCTCGTCTGCTCACATGTACTGTATTTAAACAGTAATTAGGAACAACACACTTAACTTCTTTATAACAAAGCTGGACAACAAATACAGGCCAAACAATTTAGTTAAGGGCTGAGCTTCCCACCAATCCAAAATTTTGCAGGATCCTTCTTACTTGACGGAGGAAGTTTGGTGTCCTTCACTTTTAACTAAAAATACTTTTTAGTGCTGGTCCAATGGCACTGCAGCATGGCAATCTTTTTTTCATTGGGAGATTGTGCATGTGCCTTTGGAATTAACCTGCCTAAATCGGGCATGCACACTTAGGCATGCACATGTTGAAATGTTGAGTCTGTGTTTTGCCAGAGGCCCTTCTTCTGCCATGAAACTCCTATAAAATTGAATAAACCATTTAATCTAAGAAAATGATGGAGAGGAAGTTGACATTTCACTGATACACTCAAGACAAAAGGGAGTAGTTAGTTCAAAGGGGGAAAAAAAGCATGGTTGGATGACATGACGGTTAAAGTGTCAGCAGCTGCCTGGAGCCATATCTGTATCAGTACTCTTGCCGTTATTACCACTGCTGGAGCTGCAAGTGTTAGCAAAGGGAGGAAAATCTAGGGTAGACAGAGCCTAAGGAAGGTTAATTTGTAGGACCTGGGAAAAGGTGCTTAAATTAAAGGGAACAGGACGAGAAAAATCAAGATATAGCAATGGGGGAGGGAGGGTGGCAAAGACAGGGTTGAAAAGAAAGGAGTACTCACAATAGATATAAATATTAAGATGAAAAATAACATCTTAATAATAAAGAGTCACACGTTTGGATTAGATTGCAGGGTAATTCCTAAAAGGAAGGTGCTTCGGAACAATCACTGTTAGATAATGGACTTTACTGAGACAGTCTATCAAGTAAGGTCTTCAAAGAAGGGGTTGAGCAGAAATGGGCCTAATGCAGAGAAAAGTTTTGTGGAATGCTAGCAGTAAATGCATTGGAGGTGATGAATGCATGGATTACTGCGGCCAGTTCATCATCTGGGAAAATGGAAAGAAATTTTGTTCATGTTAAAGGTGAATTTCCACATTTTTTACAATGGGAGCTGTCTGGTCATCTAGCTATAATGATGAGTGAAACAGGACCCCAAGGTTTAGGTGACCTGGGATGGAGAACTTCAGTGTTCCTGGCTAGTTCTTAAAAGCATTACCCCTTTTTCATCAGCATCTCCTCAGACTTCTCCTCAGTTTTAGTATGAGGCACCCAATCCTCACGCAGATGATAATCTCCTCTAAACATGGTGAGATGGCATTGGCTGTGTCTATGGAAAATAAGATGTACAGCTGGGTGCCAGGAGTAGTGTTGGCACTGAAGACTCTGTCTCACTGTCTCTCTAAGTGAGCTCAGCTAGCTGTTGAAGAGAAGGAAGGACAGAATAGATCCTTGCAGGATCGCACAGGTGATGGATTTGGGTAAGATGAGCTGTTGTTCATAACCACTCTCTGGGCTCTGGTGGAAAGGAATGATTGGAGCCATTATAGTGCTGTACCATATACTTCAGCTGAGTTGTGCATGTAGGCCACAACACTTTATCCATTGCCATGAAAAGATTATCTTTCAGTGCCACAAGAGCTTTCTCCATGCCCTGGTATGAAGCACCTAGGTTACCAATAGATGTCATGTGTTGCTGGAGCTTGGCTGCCACTACAGTCTCAATGGGTTTGCCAAGGGATAGGATGTTAGACATAGGACATTAATTTGAGATGTTGTCCGCTTCCAGGGTTGGGTTTTTGACAACTGGAAGGGCTGCTGCTTCTTTTTCAAGGAAGGTTGGAAGGTTTATTTCTTGGAAGGTGTTGATAATTGCTGTTAGTAGTGTGCCTAATTATTCTTCGTTGGCTGTCACCATTCAGAAAAGGGACAGATCTGTTTCACAGGTGGTGGCTCAACTATTCCTAAGGACTTCAAGTTGCATGTTTGTACCTAGCTCGTTTCTGTATAATTTTTCAGCTATCTAAATGAATCAGGTGTCAGCTAGTATTTATGTGAGAAGTTTAAATGACAGCTTTTCTAATATTAAATCATTGAATTGAAGGTCAGGTGTGCCTACAATAGCAAACAATGGATACATATGGGTTCCCACTGCTTCTATAAAACAAAAGGTGTTTACTTTTCAGGTGATTATTTTCTGCTTAACTGATTTCAAATGGATCTATTAAAAATGAGTGCTTTACACTAAGGCTATGTCTACACTACAGACCTTAGAGCAGCACAGCTGTACCACAGCAAATACAGACACTCTGTGTCGGCAGGAGAGAGCTCTCCCACCACCCCCCAACAAGTGGCAGTAGCTGTGTCATCGGAGAGCGTCTCTCGCCGACATAGTGCTGTCCACACCGGCACGTCTGTCAGTGAAACAGCCGGGTGGGTGTGTGTTTTTTTCACACCCGACCGACAAAAGTTTTGCCAACAAAAGTGAGAGCGTAAACAGCCTCAGATGCTCCTCAACACCAACCTGCCATCCCTCCATGACACACACGCATCACACAGGCCCCTCTGATTTTGTGTCCATGAAAACTGAAGTCACCCCTCCAGAAAATTTTCAAAGAACCTATAAATATCAAGGTTGGCTTCAGCTACTTATATTTACCATTTTAAGTACATTTCTAGCCCTTTTGTTTGAAAGTGATCATTGGAATTTTTTCCTATCGTGATTTCCCTCTCTAATCAGGAGTCCTTTATTGTCCCCTAGAGACGCAGACAGGCCTTTTGGTGCCTAATCAAACCATAGCCCTAGGTCCCTTGCTTTAGAGATGGGACTCCAGACCAATTCACAGCTGTTGGGGAGGAGTTGCTTCCTTCACAGACTGCTGCCAATGGGCCACCTCAGCTTTCAACCTGACTGCCTCTCAGCCAATTATTTTTGCTAGGATAGTACATCTGCTACAAAGTTTAGGTGACCACTATACACACAGAGGGGCAACTTGATAAACAAAAAGGCAATATAGCTTGGTGGACAAAGCACAAGGGACTCCTATGTAACAACCCTGTGCCTCAATTCCTCCATTGCCTTAATTTCTGCCTTAGTTTCCTCATCTGAAAAACTGAGATATTGTATCTGGTTTACTTTCCGCCTCACGAAGGTGTTGTGATAATTAATTCACTGCCGTTTGTAAAGCACTATATAACTGTGAATAGACAGTATGTACAGAAATAAATGGGGGCAGGAATCAAGAGAAACAGAGGAATAAAGCTTATAACAGAGGACAGACAGAGGCTAGTAACTTAAATACAGTGGTGATACTTTCTGTGCTGTACATGTGAAGTGCCCCAAAGCTTTCCCTAACCCAGTCACTACTGGACCCTGTGGATTAAATGGAATTGTCTAGAACAAGGACTGTACTGTATAACTTCACGAGCTACTTGATCAGTCTTAGCTGATTCTTCTTCACATGTCCTCATTCCTGAGAGCCTAGGGGTAGTTTTCTGAAACAATGCAAGTGTAAAGATTGAAAAGATCAAACTAAGATACAAACCTAGAATTATATCTATGGAAACAGCTTTCATGTGCTACTTTGTGATGACATTTATAATGCAATGTTTGTAACAGTGTATTTTCATCCTATGATAGGTATCAATTTCTCATAAAAAGAGGAAGGAGAAAAGGAAAAGGAAAAAGAAAAGATAAGAAAAAAAATAAAACGAATCCCCAGAAAGATGCAAATTTATCACCATTTTTGCTTTTTTTAATTGAACTGGCCTTGTTCACATAAACTTGTCCAGTTCTTACAGAAACAACAGTTTATACCTTAAACTGCAAAAGTAGGAGTGTGTGTGTATGTGTGTGTGTGTAATCATGCTACCTACTAACAATTTCATACTGCCACATTGCACATATGGCTTTTAAGCTAGCTTTATCTGAATCTTGGTGAATCTATTCTCCATGCTATTAAATTGAGCACATTCCTCGTTGTTCAAAAGTAATTACACTTTTGTCTAGAGTGTAGGAGACTGCTCTCCCCAAACAATGAAATTCTCATTATTAGAGCAGGCACAATAACTGCACTGGTGTTCACAACACTGTGCATTGTACCATCACAATAACTTATCCTAAGCTTGGAAAGGTACATTGGAAATTTAAATGTCTCTAAAAGTACTTTAAAAAAACTATTTTCCACAGTATAATTAGGATCCTATTTTGACATTTTAAAAAGCTACACACGTTCTCCCCACACCTTCTGAGTAGCAGCCCAAGTGCTCTGGTTGCACATTATTTTGGCCCAAGAACATTTAAAAAAAATGTGTGTATAACCACTGATCTATTGGCAAAGTGTAGGTCAAGATGTATGCATAAAGGCAAAACTCAAACAGAGTATTGGTGAGTCTCTTATTTTTGAGCAAATGGAGGAATAGCACAAAACAATGTGCAGGCTAAGCTTTTTATTATTCTGATTCTTAATATCATCCAAGCTTCTCAAAATACTTTCCACTTATTCAGGAATCACTTAATTCACTGAACACAGTCACTTCTAGGGTCAAACACTGAAAGTATTTAACAATGTACAGCAACATTTCAAGCCAATTTAAATCAAAAACTTAAGGTGAGTACTGGATCCAATTGAAACTGCAGAGGCAATGTAGATTGGCAAATGTAGTTACCCAGAGTGGAATACGACAAGGACAATGGCATAAACACCCCTGCTCTTGCCAAAGGATTTTTCAACGACAAGAGGTCAGAACTCTGATTTTACATCTCATCTAATCTTTGAACAATATTCAACAAGAAATAGCCTTTACCCTTCTAGAGAATGATCATCAAAATGTTCACAGTATAGTTTATCAATTACTATACTCTGAATCCTGCCACTTCTTCTGTCTAGAAGACTGCTGTGGTCATTGCTGGTTCCCATTACTACACTTTGAAGATGACACAAGGACACTTTATATGTATGCATATGCCAAGATGAGGCAGATCAATCGTAATTAAATCAAAAATCCCAGAACATTTGTCACAGAAGGGCCAAATGCTACCAGTTCTATTAGGGTACTGTATCTTTGAAGGGGGGGGGAGGGGAGTCTTCAAAAGAGATAGAAATGCATAGTTTAATCCTGCAGTGCATTTCAACTAAGGCTAGTTCTGGGCCTGCTATTAACTTTCTAAGGCGAGCCTCTATATATTTTAAGGCAAAGAGTTGGTCTTGTACTTACTTTTCTTGAGCCTTTGGCTCAGATTCTGACAGTTTATCCTATTTCAAGAGCATGGACCAGACTTTTCATATTTAGAATTATTTCTTTCTTGCTTTTTCCCTGAGCATCCACCCTTCACAGTTCTTGGCTACAGTTACTTTAACTGGGAAAAATGTGTTTGGATTTTCTTTTTCAAGTCACCAGGATTTTTGTCATTTTCTCTGGGATCTTCCTAATCTGGATAAAAATGTCTGGCAGATGGAGAACTATATGGCTAGTTTCTTCCTCAATGAGGAGTAAATTTGAAATAGGCTTTTTCTGAGAAGGAGGCAAAACTTCTCTGCCTCTCAGATGTATTGTTCAATTCCAAAGAAGATACGGAGATGAAGCTCTCCAACTCCTCTGACGATTTGACTGAATCTAGAAAATTCCCTCCTTCTCTGGGGTTCTGCCTTCCTGTCATTTGGACCTATGTCTCTGCACTGAAGTTCAGAGACAAGACTTTCCAGGTCGTGGGCTAGAGTAACAGGGCTTGCTCTTATTCAGAAAGGCAAATCCAAGGAAAGTCTGAGGTCAGGTAGATTTTCCAATGGCCCTTCTGTTGGAATGATTCACCATCTCACAGGTCTTAGGATAGCCCAGCTCAGGGGCAGTGTAATCAGGGGAATTGGGGGGCCTAGCACCCTTACATTGGAAATATTCTGCAGGCTCCACCTGCACATAAACTCTCACATGCTGGGGGTTGCGGACAGAAGCAAAAGTGGGACCCAGAGGAGCTGGAATGGGCCTGGAAGAAGATAGGAACTTCCTTCCCAGCCTGGAGGTGGGTGCCTGCTCTTCCTCTCTTCCCACCAAGTCTTTGTACCTCCCCTCATCCCCCCTGTCCCAGCTGGCGGGAATTATAAAGGAAAGCCCAGGTGAGAGTGACCTATCAAATAAAGGGAAAAATTCAACCCCTACTGAAGATGCAACAGTGAGTGATAAGTAGAAGGATGAGGCACGCCAAGAGGCTCCTTACTCCCTAGGTGGTTCTCCAACTCTGAGTTTCTTTGCTATTCTTCTTCCATAACCAGGTGCTGGGCAATGGAGCATAAGGAGAGGAGCAGTACAGTGAACAGCAATGGCTGATGGTGCAACCTGGACAATTTCCTGCCTGCTCTGGATGGCTTAGCTCTGGGTTTACTTCTGCTGGTTTTGTCCCCAAAGCTGCAAGCAGGTTGTAGACCAAGTGTAAAAAGACCTGGGGACCTCTTGATACCGAAATACCTATTTTCTCCAGAGCCATGAATGTCCCTCATGAGGTGCCCGTTGAGAGACTAAGCGGACAGCATACAAATTTGTTCATGAGGGATGCAATGAGGTAGGAGTGCCTTATGACATGGGCTTAAGACTGGCTAGATGCCTGCCCAGCGTTGTCTGGTTGTGCCTTATTAGACTTGGCAGAATTTGATTTTTATTTAATTTTCACAGATTAAAAAATGCTTAAAAATAAACCGATATTTTTATTGATTTAAATTTCCCACAGTTGCACAAAATTATGGAGGGGTGGTTCAGACAATTATTTAGTGACAGTAGACATTGAGAATCAAAATGTTAAAGCTTTATAAACTGTTAAAACACAAATTGTCAACATCACATGTCAAAATACATCAAGTAAACATCCTCAAATCAAACTCCAATAAATTCCCGAGCTGCACTTTTCTTACTCTGCCTCGCTGTAAATTCTGATAATCACGGATGGAAATATTTTCTTGTTGATTTTTGTGTGCGTGTGTGTGTTGAAAGTGACATTTACTGATAAAAAATGAATCCTTCCAAGCCTACCTATAATATACTGGCGAGATCTGTAAAAGGTATATCCTGTGAAGGCCATCATACAGCTGTAAAATGAGAATGCCAGGATTACTAGTGGAATCAGTCGGTGTAGTACACAAGTTGCTAAGAGCATGAGGCTGCTAGCGCTCTCCTGATAAAACAGTGTTGATCTGCACTGCATATGTGTGTGCACCTGGATTTACAATACCAAATCAGATAGGAACAGTTCAAGCAGTGGAAAAATGACCCTTGTAATGCTGCCAAGGTGAATAGGCTCTATGGGAATGGATCCAGTAAGTGCTGATCACACAAGTTAAAGCCACCTACAAGTTGTCAGAGCTCTGTGTTCATGCTTTTTCTCTGTGGGATATTAAAGATGGGAGGAGAGCGGGACAGAGGGAGAGAAAAGGGATCGTATTACAGGTATATTGCTTACTTTCACTGGTCTACTTCATGCACATTGATAGAAGTGCACTTCTTTCACATAGGTCAGGGGAAAAAACCAACCCCTCACCCCTGTGCACATACACAAGAAGAAACTGGTTCAAATGCACATGCTATCAATACATTCCATTCAACAAAACTGTCTGAAATGTGCAATATATAAGTATTATTAGATGATACAGTATGTTGTTTTGGTGTTCAATTAAGGCCAATGTCATGCAGGAAGTCAGAACAGAGGACCATTCTGGACCATCCTAGCCTTAAAAAAATCCTATGAATGAATAAGAATACAAGTCAGTCAATTAAACTACAGTTGAATATTTCAGCAATGTCCAGATAGAATACACTTGCTGGGCTCCTTAGAGGACAAGTTATATTTACTCATTTAGGGCTTGGTCCTCTACTACTGGGAAGGTACCTCTGAATTCAGTGGCAGCAGGAAAAGGACTTTATATTTGAGAAAGCACCTCTCCTGGGTTTAGGTGCTGTACAAGATTGAAAATCCAAACTATAATGCCAAAGAAAATTTTTAAGACAAGGGATCTCACACCAAGCCAAAATACAGCATAGCCCATACGACAGTACAGCTCAGTATTCCTTTGACTTTAATGGCACATTAATGAATAACATCTGCACAGCACGTGTGGTGGAGGATCAGAAGCAAACAAGTTAAAAAAGCATAATAGCACCCCTGAGCAATCTACCCCACAAGGTTGTTCTTCAATTTTAAGTTATAATAGAGCAATATAAAATTGAATGGAAGAAAAAAAAAGGGGAAAGAGATAAGCAAGTTTTTTCATCTAGGAAAGCAGCTCCAGTGAAAACACACTCACTTTTTCACAAAGGGGGGGTGCGGGGGGTATCTAAGGCTTTTTAACGTAGAGGTTGTTGCACAGCTGTAATAGCACTATGGAGTTATTGCAGGCTTTTGTGATCATAAACTGACACTTACTGTATCATTCATTTTTTTTAAAAAAAAGTCTTCAGATATACTGGACCAAAATTATCTTTATTTAAAGTAAAATTTAGAGTGAATTTAGCCCTCCTGAAAGCTGGAGACTAAAGCAAAGTTAGTCACGTTTTCACAGGTAAGTGCTGTGCAAACATCTTCCCAGCATAGATCTCTGCCAATGTACCTCAGCCCTGGTTTTAAATACCCCCCTGATTTTCTACCTCTATAAAAAAAATGTATTATAATATTCTAAACTAATAGTCCAAACATGTCAACTGATATTGCAGTCTCATTAATTGTAAGAGTGGAACATGGGAATGGGCTTTTTGGTTTGTTTTTAAATAAGGACAGTCCTGGGCCTCCAATGGACTGCTAATTTTGGTCAATTGGATCAGAGTCCATGAGTTGGTTTGGCAAAGTGTAAACTAACACCCATATGTACAGATATTTTGGCATCTTTCTAAGTGAGGATTTGAACCACGGTCTCCTGATGTTAAAGGCTGGCAATAAGAAAATTAGCAAATTCACACATAATTAACCACCGTGTGCAAGACAGACATCAGCAGATCCAACTTAAACTTTTAAAAACAACCAAATCCAAAGTCAAGTCTCTGTTGCTCTATTTTATCCTTCATTCACCCTTTTGTGCCTAGATATTGCATAGACCTCAATGTATGCATTATATTCCACATGCTAGGCAAAATATTGCTATCACTAATGGTGCTCTAAATCCAGAGTATCTACTAGTAAATGAACAGATACACTCTGGATTTCTGTAATTAAGAGCAAAATTTAGTGCCCTCTGCACTAAAATAAATGGCCAAATGGAAGTGAGCGAAAGTAGAGTTTGATCCTTAACAGAATGATTTAGCGTTGGCAGTGGGGGTGGAAGGCAGTCCAGCTAGGTCAAAGCTGTCACATTATTGTAGTATGTGCTGTACGTGTGACTCTGAACTGTATAACGGGCATATCTGGATGCCAAGCTATTGTAGACACACAAATCAAAGAATGGATGTAAGCACAATAGACCATGAGCCAACCTACCATTGTATTGTGCTGAGAAGTGGGAGTCCTATGGCCACAACTCTCTTGCGTCAGCAGAGAAACTGGCTGAAATTCCTCAGAGTGAGGCTTGTTGGGAAAACTCACATGCAAGGGAAGGTGAAAGGCTGGGAGCCCGTCACTCTCCTCTTCTTCCACTTTCTGTCTGCTTGTCACCATGGCTACCTCTCCATCTGCTTCCCCATACGGAGAGGCTGGTCGCTTGGAAGACATCCTGGAAGGAACAAAAGAGGAGAAAATAATGAAACCTCCAAATAAATCCTTAATGCCGTCATTGTGTGGTTAGGGGCCATTGTAACAGAAATGCCTTTTTTGTGCTGGCAGAGAACAGGAAACCATCCAAATACCACTGCAAAGCATACACAATCAGGAACAATGGCCAAGCAGGTAGCAACAGAACAGTGCTTGTTTGTTGTGAGAATAATACACTAATACAGCACTCTTGTACTCCGGCTTCTTAAACATGAAAATTCACCTAAGAACACTGTATAATGAAATGCAATTCCTTTTTAAAAATACCCATGTAGTTTTACATTTTGCAAGAGCCTATAGAAAATGGATCGTCTCCCAATGCAAACTAGCATCAACTTAGCTTTTAAGGGACAATAATCTGTTTTGTTCTAATGATATCCAAGAAAGTAAAGTAAATTAAAAAAAAAAAAAATCTTGCTTTCAAGCTAAAATTTGTGTGTTTCTAAAACCACCTATCAAAGTGATGGGTAAACTATAGTATTGTTGGAAGAAACTTATAAGGTTCACAAGTCTGGTATTTATAAGCCCCTAAACATTTGGATGCTTAAACTATCTAAACTGCTTGACACTACAAAAATCGGATTCTAAAGATTGAATGAAGATTATCTGGCAAGATATCCTGTACTTCCAATTTACAGTTGCATCAGAAATATTGTAAGAGCAGAATACATAGAACACACACATAAAACATACATAGAAAATCACACCCAAACTTCCACTCAAAACTTGGACCCCCCTAAAAAAATTTCACAAAATAGTTCTGTTAACTTTCACATCCTTCTGCATCTCCTGTTTTCAGAAGAGACCAGAAAAATCAAAATATCATGAGAAAAGCTATATTCATCATGGTATTTCCATCCAAACCAAGCAGTAATAAAAACCTCACAAGATAGCCCAATCCCATGAAATTTCCAACCTGGTTTTCAGAACAGAGAGTTCCAGATAAGTATCCAAACATTGGGGACTTACCCAAACCTTCTGAGGTTTGCCATCACTAATTAATTTACCACTGTTCTTGAAAACCAAGGCTTGTGTGTGGCATAACAGACCTGTGTTCTAACAAAAGGCATCTGTTGTAAGGAATGGAATCAAAAGCAAGAAAATACTGATTTTAGAGGCAGGAACACATTCAGCCAGGATATAATCATGGGGGGAGGGGAAGAGAAATAAACCAGTTATATTACTAAGAGCAATACTACTACTTAATGAAAAATAGATATTCATGAGATAGAAAAGTGAAGATTGTAACTAAAAGTTATATGGAGAAGCTGAATTGAATAGTAGAAGATTGCTGCTTCTCCGAAGTGTAGCAATTATGATTCTAATTATGCCTATTTTTACACTTCCCAGTTAAAACCTGTGTTTCAAAAGTCCAGCAGCCTCTTGCACCACATGTGGGGCTGCTGTGATGTGAAGCATGTCCATACGATTTGGCATATTGAACACGAAATGGTTCTTAGCGGCAGTCAACTGGGTCTGAAAACAAACTGCAACTTTAAACAGTCCTTTGTTGTGACTTATTTTGCTTTTAATGATCTCATTTTGAGTTCTGCCCCCTAAGCCACATTAGAGTATATTAAGAACTCAGTCCCCCGCAAAAAACCCACAGAACCTACACTTAGTTGCATATCTCCAGTCCATCTGAACACCCTCTATTATCTATATGTAGAGAAACAGCCTGTATTTTCTCTGTTTGTCTTATTCCAATAGGCTAGCACTATATATATATCTATATAGATATAGAGATATAATCTCATCACCTGAATTCTGTTTTCTAGACACGCACAGTCTGCATGCCTGCTCAGAAACATATGCATATGGACAGAGTTCATCAGATAGACTCTTGCTAAAAGTACTCTATGCTTAGCTGAGATGGCTGTCATGTCTGAAGTCCCAGGACCCTAATTCCCTGCTGCAGAATCCATGTGAGTTATTCATATTCTGCAGTAGAAGAGACAGAAACCTATGTTTAAATGTTCAAAAGTGATTTTGAGTGCCTGTTTTTGGTACTCAGTTTTAGATGCCTTAAAAAGAACCTGTTTTTTAGGAAGTCTTACTGTCTGAATATCAGGGCCCTTTATGGTGACTCAAGTTAGGCATCTGAAAATTGAGGCACTCAAAAACATTAGTCACTTTAGGCCCTAGATTTTAATGTAGCTAATGCCATGGAAAAATACTGTAAGCTACTGTCAAAATTCTCCACAGCAATATACATTGTGACCCTTTTATCCACAGTTAGGATCCCTGATCTGAAAAGAGGGTCTCTTCCATATACTCTGTACCCAACTTGTGTGAAGAACTTTCACGGGCGTTAACATAGAATAAGTGCAAATGAGATCACACAGTTCCACTGTGTAGTAGGGAGAGGGGAATCTGACGAGCATTTCAAAATTCTTCTACTAGCTCCACTCCTGAATATATGGTTCCCACTACAGTTTAAATTAGCTTGCCAGGATTCATCACCTCCTCCTGCTGGCCACTGCTTTCAAAGGGAACAATTAAAGTTCTTACAGGAAAATATAAAGAAGGGACGGGAGTGGAGAAGAGATGGATGACACATTCTTATTTATTTTTAATACAGAATACTATATTTTTGGTCCATAACACCATGGGCCAGACTCTGAACCACAGTGCAAAGGGGAGAGGGTACAAGAAACTTTCTCCTACTTTGCCCAGCCCCTATAAGGTCCAGTCACAGATGCAGTAGCAACTGTGATAAGTGTTTGACAGAGAGCAAGGACTGCTCCCTTCATGTCCTACCCATCCTAATGCAAGAGCGACAGTTAAGCAGGTGGGTCCACGGTCCTGCTTCCAGTCTTCACTGGCTTGGAGACTGAGTAGGACACACACAGGAAACTAGTTGCACCATTCTGAGGTGCACTCTCTACACACCTATCACGTGCAACAGGGAATTCAGGGTTGGATTGTGTCTTACTGGTTGCAGGGCTCTGTCCTACCCTCTACTTGAGCCAATGTAAATCTGATACAATTTGGCCCTGTAATAATATCATCATCACAACTTGGCCCTGTAATAATATTATCACCATCTTTAGCATTTAACACCAATCCTGTACAATAGAATAGTATTTACTTTTTCACTACATATATCTAGGAAACTCACACAAGTAAAGGCAAAACATTAAAACTATTCCAACCTGAAACCCCATCCTAAAGGGCAGAAAACGTTAGAGGGTGTAGCAGCAGAAAGCATCAAATTGTTCTGATAGGTTCATGGGCTGAAAACAACATGACAAGGTGAATTCATTCACTGCTAGTCTTTTCATTATTTCCTCAGCTTTATTGGTCCCTATTATGAATGTTAAAGACTCCCACACTTTATATCTTTGAATTCTCTCTCCCCCCTCACCCTCCTCACATTTTGAACATCTTCATTTTCCTACTGGGCTAATGCTAGGTATTAAGTGAGATTCCCATATCCTTTATACAAGTAAACCTGAGCTCTAGTTATATATAATATACAAAGAAAAATGGTTAAATTGATAACCTTGTTGCTCAAAAACTGAGCTCTTTTACCAGGTCTATTCTTTTCCTTACCATTTTTTTAAAATTAGGTGTGGCAAAGAATATACTGATATAGCACAAAAATGCAACCATCTTGGGTCAAACCCTCAGCCAATGGAGAGTTACATCAACTTACACCAGCTGAATATTTAGCCGTTACTTCTCTGAGCTTCGGTTCTCAGTTATACCAGTGTAAACTGTGTGTTCATACTGAGAGCAAGAAATAGGCATAGCTGGTAAAGACAGCTAAATAATGGACCAAATTCTGAGCTTTGATGCACACCTCTCTTTGAAATCAATATGTTTCTGTGCATTGTATCAAAGACAAAATTTGGTCAGAATAATAGTATAACCACAGGTAGTTAAGAGTTGAATCAGAACTGAATTTTTGCCTATCACCAATTCATTTCACCCAATACAAGCACAAAACAAAGCAATATGGTAATAATTTTCTGACACAGACCTGAGTCCACAAAGTTCAGAATTGCACTCACACCCCAACGCTCATGTGCATTTGGATTCAGTTTTCAGCTAGTTGTAGAGATAGGCTTGAGTTGGATCCATGTTTGATCTGAATTTATCCAAAGACTGAAGTGCAACTCAGGATTTAGATCTGATGTTCCAGTCCAGACCCATTACTAATTCATTTAAGAGGACCCTGTTCTTTTAGGAAATGTATCTTGGTTTGGAATGCAGAAGACACAGTTAGCAGATCTATCTTTTCATCAAGTAAACAAATAAGTTTGCTGTCAATAGTTATATTTTTAGTTCAGCAAAATCTTATGGTAGTCCAAAATATGATCTATACTATACTATGCATGTGAGCTATCTGACAGCAGTAAGTTCTTCTTGCCTTCAGCTCCACCTGTCCATTCACTCTCCCTCTAGTTATCATTTATTCTTTGTCAATGAATCACATCAGGATTTCAGTCTTAAAGTCAAAGGGAGTTTTGCCATTGACCTCAATAGGGCCAGGATTTTCCTCTAAGAGAATGAATGCTATGTTGCATCCAAATGCAACACTTTATCCTCCACTGCAGGGAGTGCTGGTTCCAGTCAAACCACTTCAGTGCACCAAAAGTACAAGTTAATTTCTTCTAGATACATTTGAGTTTAGTGCATTGAAAACAGTCTTTCAACAGGCTACACCTTTAAACAGAGGCCCATTTAAAAGTCCCCCACTATATTTCAATTTGTTCATTTGGTTTTGGATCGTTTGATAAGTAATTGCATACCCTAAATAAATCCACAGAGGCAGCCAGTATTCAAGGAGATGGTGCCCTCTGGTATATAACCAACATCAATCCCAATTCAATCGCTTATGCCATAAAATTATGAAACTCTAATCTTGTTACATTCAGCAAAATACCCCAGAAATGTTTCAGATATCCACAAAGGCTTTTGAAGAAATGGCTTATCCACGTCTTTAAAAGTGACAAACACAGATGTGTCAGGAGAAAAAGATACGAGACTGTAAATCTTAACTTGTTGGGGAATTAATTAAGGGATTCATCAATCATTACACAGCTAACACCATATATATACCGCCAAAATCCCGTCAGCTGCCACAACCTACAGCAATCTACAGGTTAAAAAACTCCAAAGTCCTTCTGTTCTGACTATTTATAAATGACTTTGTATAATCTAGCATTAAGACCTGTAATTATAAAACAGCATTAAAACAGGCCTGCATAGTTATGGATAATTATAGCTGGTACACTTTTTAAAGAAATAAAAAGCTTTTCCATTCAAACGCAGGCTTTGCCTTTTTGACAGCTCCAAGTCCACAGGATGTAGAGATGATTTAAATTGTACGTCAAAATTTTGACTGTGCAAGACTTTTCCTTTTTCCCTTATCAAGAAAGGCATTGTTGTTTTCTCACCATAACCAAGCATGACAGCGCCTGACTGTAGTCTTATAACTAGTTTCCAAATCAGCATGAAAATGCTCACCTCCTGAGTTTCTTTGCTTGCTAGAAGCTAAGTCCTTCTCATGAGCAGAGTTAAAACAGCCAAACCCCTTCCATGGATAGTAGACAAAAAGCTGCATTTTGGGGCAAGAATGGACACACAGAAAAGACTAGCAAAGTTCTCACCTTCTGCAAGAATTTAGGGGTAACAAACTAATAAGGAGACGGTGGCATGAATTTACTCTCGAAGGGCCTGATCCCTCGCTAACTGATATCAGTGAAAAGACTTTCACTGACTTCTGGAGGCTTTGGATCAGATTCTGTTCAATCTTCTAATGATAGCATGAGACCAGAGGAGAAGAGCAGAGACTGCAGTGGAATCTACAGGGGCATTTTCTTTTAGTAAATGTAGTACTCATAGAAGGTGTTCAACTGGGAGCCCTGCAGATTCTGCTTTTCCACAGAACAAGTACAGATTATTAGAGTTGGGCACCAATATAACATTATATATCTATATGTATAGATAAAGCTATTACTCAACACAAATAAGGGTGGCAGAATCCAGCATTTTGTCCCACCAGGAACTGCGCTGTTACCTCAGCTCCTTCTATACAGGTCAGTGTAGTCTGCTGGATCTGTTCACCAGCTTGGATACAAAACAGTCAGCTGTGCCCAGCTCTGTTTTAGTCTTCAAGGTAGGCTCTCTTACACAGATGCAAAAAATGTAAAAAGGTAACAAAAGTGATAGTCCTGACCTGGACTGATACTGCAGGGTCCTCTGCCCCCTACCAGTAGCTCAAGGTTCACAGCCCTCAGTCTCAGGGGGACAATAAGACCTAACTGCCTTTTGCAGCTATCAAGGGAACTGTTTGTTTGTGTGTCTGTCTGTATTTCTCTCTCACTTACAGAACTGGGTCCGCCACTTATATCTTCCAGGTGGGAATCAGAGCCACTCATTAGCTGCATCTGCTGATTCCCAAGCCTGCTGGGCTTCTCCTTAGGCCAGGGCTTGCTGCCCCCTGACTCTGCAAGCCCTTCAAGGAGCAAAGTGCCCTGCTACAACTTCTGACAGACTTCAAATAGTAACTATTTTGAATCACTTGCAGTCTGGCTTGCAATTTTTCACTGAAACAGTTCTGCAGTTAAAAAAAATTGTTAATCAATTAAAATGTGTGCACAAGAGTTAAGTGGAAAAATATGTCTCAGCTGTCACTCATACTGGGATATCATAATCTATTAATTATTACTTTCTAAGAACATATCAATCAGCCACCTTCTTCAAATGCATGCACATTACAAAAACTTTATTAAAAAAAGTTTTAAATGGTTTGAATAAGATGACTCTGTTAATGAAAACTAAACTCACCGAGGTGGAGACTGCATAACAGTCTTGCATAGAAAATTATTACAGCAGGTAAAGTAGCAACCACTACTACAGTTAATTTTGCCTAATGATTTCCAAATTTAAGCCTAGTATGTTCACTCGTTCTTCTCTTTTCCAAAACTTTCACTTTTCAGGATTGACCTTTGACTGACAGTGCTTTTTTTTTTTTAAATAGTTTAGTTGTTTCTGTGTCAGAACAAGGTGGGGAGTGGTGGGGGAAGACCCTTTCTCCATTAAAAAAAAAGGGGGGAGGCACAATTTTAATGTATAACAGCCCTACTGCCAAAACAGCAGGAAAGACAGCTGATATTTATCATATTTATTCTTTTTGAGGAGACTTGTCTCTGAGAATCCCAAGGGAACATGGTTTCAATTTGACTGCAGGTATAACTAGAAATAGTCAAAAACTTTCGATCAAAACTTTTTAATAAGTACACAAATTTTCACATGAACGTCTGCTTTACTTGACATTTTTCTATTTTTAATCGGAAAAGTGAAAAACTAATAAAAGGGAGGGATCAATGAAGAATTGAAATTTTCCATTGACAACATTGACATTATTATATATTTTGTTGTTGTTGACATTTTCCATGGGGGAAAAAAAAACATTGTCTGACTAGCTCTAGTATAACCCTTTGGGAAAAATTGCATACTGCATATGCACAGTGTATTCTGCTGACCTTGTGAAGCATACAGCTAATAAAAGACTGGCTAACCTAGTTAAGAAGTAAAATGGTTCCTGCAGCTTTGCTGAGGCTAAGAGCCCTTGCCTCAACCACTGCATCCTTTGTAAGGTGATGAAGGAGCTCTTAACAAGAGGACAAGCTCCACTCACCTACTGTGGACCTTATATAGTTCTTTATTCATCTGTAGATCTCAAAGAAAGGTATATATTATTTTAGACTTTGCCTAGCTGCAGCACAGCAATGCTAAGTGACTTGTGCAATATCACCCAGCAAACAAACATCAGCTTGAGATCTGCCAAATTTACTATACTGCAATGTCTTGTACTGTATGTCAGTTAAAAGAACTAAAAATCTAATACCATACCCAGAGTACAGAAACAGTATAGTTTCTGTAGGATTGGACCTTGCCTCTGCAGATGGGTGCACTTTAAAAGATCAAGCTTCAGAACTTGGACTTTTGCAGTGCTCTCAGCAAGAGAAGAGCCCAATAGTCAAAAGGCGTCTACAATCACAGTAAACACACTAATGTAATGGTGCCGTGTCAAACACGATGAGCATCTATCAGCACAAACTCTGAACAGCAGGATGCAGTCATTGTTGATGTTTCAAGTAAACTGAGCCTGATCACTGGCTTCTTTCATGCAAAGAGCCTCTGCTTGGATGATTTTGAATTAAATCCATAAGCTTACTTATTTTCTAGTATGTCCTCTAAATTAGCCCTTGCCTCATTTTATTTCTTTACTGTTTATACCTCTACAGCCATTTCCCTATTAATCTTTCCACTTAATGAGCATATCTTATTTTCTTCTCTTTCCTTTTTAACATTCATCCTTCTACCACAGTGGAAATTGCAGTTTTTGGTGTTTGTATTTGTTTTTCCTGTAAAGGTTTATGAACTAGTCAGCATTGGGCTATTGAATGTCACAATCCCTACAACATTAGGTAAGCGTCACTCTTTTGCCAGCTGAACTACAAATTGGGATCAGATCAAATAATTAGACAATCAAAACACTGAAACCTTTGGAGCTTTATTGTAGAAACTGCTTTTTGAAAACAATGAAAAACAATATTTCTCAGTCCACCTCCAGTTTCAGAGTGGGAAAATTGTGCTGCATTCTGGAAGGAGTCTATTCATCTTTCCACACACACACGGACATATAAATAATTTCCATTGACATTAGTGTCAAATGCAGCAAAACACTGAGTTGTTAAGTCCTCTAAAAGTTTGACAGTTATGAATGGCTTACATATTACAGAGAAATGTGAGCCTGCACAGATTCACTTTTGACTCTGCACAATTTTGGGGGCTTACCCTTGCCCCTCCATAGTAATTGCTTAATCAAACTGAAACCAAATTCTTTACCCAGCATAATATTAAACAATGGATAATGTTAGTTAGAATCAACATTAACAGCAACAATTCCCTACCACCAGAAGCCTTGATTTCAGTATGATGAGCCATTTTTTTGACTCAGAAATCTAGCAAGAGACTGCCAGCTTCCCCCACTATTCCATGCTCTCAGACCCATGAAGCCATTGCTTAATACTGTGATTTCCAAACAAACAGCTGCCCAGGTTCATGCATTAAATATTTGATCACCAAGCAACAGACACACCCCCACCATCTAAATACACACTGAAACCCTCTGATATTGAAGGTATTCTTATTTATTTTTAAAATAATAAACCTTCCCTAATCAGAGGTCCTTTATAACCAGAAATGAATTTGGAACATCAAAATACACAGAAACAATTCTGGAGTTTTATTCTACTTTGCTCTAACGTAGTTCCACATCCAAGTTCAGTATGAATAGTTTCTGCTGTATTTATGTGTAATTCTAATAAACATACAGATATAAACTACATATACAAGTCCTCCCTGAATGCATATTATACACACACTTTAACACTTTTGCACCTTAACTATAGGTTTTGCTCTGACTGTAATTATATACATCCCACCTGAAAGTGCCACTCATATCTATGACATTTACAGAAGAAATGTATATAATTACAGAGTGACACCTATATATGTAAGTGAAACGTATATTTAAACAAGGGTTAATAGTGTGTGTGTGTGCGCGCGCATGTGTATATGTGCACGCGACAGTCATGGCCTGATCCTGCGCCATTAAAATTAATGAAAAGTTTACTATTGACTTAAATGGGAATAGGATTGGGGCCTCAATGAAATCTTGTGTTTGTATTTATTAGAATTATATATTATAGGCAGAACACCACTTCAGTTAAAGTGCCTAAAGTGTTTTCATTCTAAGATGTTATTTTCAGCTCTTTAACATTTACAATTTTGTTAAACTCCTTGGACTGATACTTCCTTAGCCGAGGAGCAAATATTTTTGGAAAGATTGAGGAGAAAAATCAAGCCAATTTTGAAAATAAAATAAGTGGGGAAAATGTCATTTCCTCCCATTATGTTAAAAATACAATTTTTTTTTTGAATATAGCATCTCAGCATTTTGAAGTAAAATCTTAAAACCTATCTCCTTGCCAGATTTCAAGTCCTAGATGTGCCTTTCAGAAGTTGGTAAAAATATTGCAATTTGTGAAAGTCGTGTTTAAATAAAAAAGAAGATTTTGCTCAGACATACTGAATTTTGTAAAGCAAAAGTTTAGCATTCTTCACACATTCCACTGGTTCTGTGCACACGTGTCTCTTAAGATTATTCACAGAGAGTCATGCCTCCTTTCCTTCAATAGGGGGACTGCACATGGAATAAAACAGCGAAGTACACAGAATAAGATAAGGCTCCTGTTTCATTGACTTCACATATTGTCAAGTGCAGAATGTTCTATTGCTGTCTTGCTAAGCGTTGAACATGCTTTTATTAGATTCTCTATTTTTCTTTTTAAAAGACTTAGGCAATAACAAAAAACACAATGTGATCATCCAATGAAAGACTGCGTTGCCATGCATATGCCCCTTTGGGTCAGGTTTTACTTGCACAAGAACTTTAATTTTGTTATCTTCTGACTTCTGAGTCTCTGACATTGCAACCTTACTGTTTTCATGAATATACATACTCCCACACACATATGTAAATACATTCCAAATATGTGCATGGGCTCCCATTGACTTCAGTGGGAACCCTACATGCATTTGTGGATAGTTGTTTTGGGGTGTTTTCCTCCCTCTCTTCCTCGCTCTCTCTATAAATAAATAAAAGTTATGTATGTATATAAACGTGTATGTATGTGTATGTATCTGTGTATATAATATATATATACATATATATATATATACACACACACACACACACACACACAGAAACATGCACACACAACTGTAAAAGTACCTGCCAAGCCAAGTTTCAGCCACAAAGACAAACATTTGTAAAAGTTATAAACAGCTGAAAATGGCCCCTTAGAATGTACCTGAACTATAGGTGTTGCAGTGCTTATAATACATATATATATGTATATATATACACACACACACACACACACACACGTAAGCATACATAAAACACACACACACACAAGTATCAAAATGTGAGACATGTCTAGAGACAGTGTAACAATCCACTTGAGCACTGTGAGGAGCTTACCTTGAGCGCTGTAAGGAGTCTCTACTTCTATTTCTTTATACAACGTGTGGTACAAAGAACTAAAACACAGTTGTAAAAAGGTGTTCACTTTAAAATCTTTGGCAGTAAAAGAAAAAAAATTCTTGAGGCCAGTATCTCTCACTCCAGGAAAACTCAAAGGAAGTCTGCCATTCACTCTTCCATAGGTACTTTGTCTACCTTCATGTCTGTTGTTCAATAGCAATTCCCATAAAGCTCCACAAAGACCCAGCTGTATAAACCAATGCTGTCAAAGAACACAGTTAAGGGATGGATAAAACAGGGAGGGGTGTCTAACATGTTGACCACTGGCTGAGCTTACGAGGATAAAGGAGCCTTGATGGAGAGAAGTAATCATCCATTGCTGTTTGTTTATTTTACCTCCTCCACCACATACTGGAAGCTTTTTTGTTTTTTCCATTACCAAAACCATCCCCCCACTGAGAGGCCTTTGTGATCTAAAAGGGGCAGAGCCCCTCTTTCTTAACACTGGCAAGTTTATGTAGGCAGATTTGTTCAAACACATCTTAAAATAAACATTTGGTTCCTTCCACTGTATCGTACTGTCCACACACTGCCTTTTAAAACACTTTTTAAAATCAGCATAAGAAATACACTTGGACTAGATTATTTTTAAGAAGACTTATTAAAACAGTTTTGCATTTCAAGATACACACTGCTGTGGAAATCCAACTTAGAAGCAAGAGCTACAGTTTTCTGATAACACAAACACGCACAACACAGTATGGTAAAGAAAACCTAGCTGGTATGGCCATATCAAGCGGTATGCCAGTTTTCTTACATAGTCATTTTCATAAATAACATTTCAGTGTCTCCACTGGGGGTGCACCAATTATAATATGGGTGAATTTGAACCAGGATGTTCAGGTGTAAAATGGGCATCAGAGCTATTATGAGAAAGTGACCGCTCCCCTAGGAAGAAGATTTTAAAGTGTACTTTATGCCATGGACCTGCAGGTTCCATTGATGTGAGAGCTGAAGGTGCTAAGCACCTCTGAAAACCTGCACATCTACTAAAAAAAAAGTGTGCAGATTTGGTGTTGGGCAGAGTTCCAGAACAACAGTCCTAGGGACTGAAGTCCTTTACTTATCCATAGAAGAGGTACAGCACGGGCACCAAACAAGGAAAGTTCTCCCACAAAGCTCACCAATGTGCCTCAGCCACGCTCTGAAAATGCCACTTCTAGGGGCAGGGAGAGGGAGGATAGTCAACTCTCCAAACCCAGTCAATCCCTGGCCTCTCTACTGCACTATTAGCTGCCTCGTTTGCAATCACAGTCATTTCTGTGATGTGAATAAGTTTAAATTAGGAACTTGAGAAAGACCGTGCACTCATTTCACACAAATTACTGAACAGGCACTGAATATCACTAGTCCACTGATCAGTAACACTTCACACCATTTCTGACCCAAGATGGATTCAAACAACGTAAAAGCTGCATTTTTCTGACAGGAAACTTTTAACTAGACAGAGTACCACTTCAGAGTACACCTTTCATAATACCCTCTAGTAGAACTGTCCCTCATAGTAGACTAGACTTCAACCCATATCAATAACAATAACTTTCAATCACTAAGTTCCTTTTACTTAACGTGCTCAGTCTACCAATTAAATAAGTCTTGCCATGAAATAAACATTATAATATCCATTTTGCATGTGGATAAACAGAAGCATAGAGGCCCAATTCTGCTCTTCTACAGAAGTAACTCCCCATGGGTTTAAATGAGTGTAAATGATATCCAAAAAACACAGAGCAAATCAGGGACTCGAACCCAGGAGTCCTGATTCCCAGTTGCCCCTTTTAACCACTAACCATGCTGCTTCACTACCAGCACAAGAAATGCAGAAGTCAATAAAATAAAATATTGCTGAGATGATGTAAAGTTGGAAAGGAAAACAGCCTCCCGCCAAACCCTTCTCTGGGAAATTAATATGAAGGATGTAATGAAAGAAGGCTATTATGGCCAGATCTCAAGTCCATTCCAGTTCTCAATGATTTTGGTAGATTTTTAAAACATTGACTTCCATGGAAAGGGTAGTTTGTCATTATGTTGCCTCCTGTAGCTAGCAATCACTCTTTCACAAGCTGGAGGTAGCCAATGAGCATAACCTTGAGCTTGTTCAGCTCTTATCTTTCGTTTAAATGTATCAATACAACTATACTGGATTTTAACCTTTAAAAAAAAAATGTAAACCATATTCTGAAGTCTCCAAGATTTAGGAGCATTCCTTTGGGGACATTTTCAGCTGTGCAGCATGCTTCTAGTTCTGCAAATCTGTTTGCAAGGTGGATGAAATACAGAGATCTACAGCTGGGTTTCCCCACAGAGAATTTTAGGAAGGCAGCCTCAAGATTATAAAATTCTACCGATTAAAGAACTCATCAAATCTAGGGGGTTTTGATGTTGCTGTTCCTTCCCCACCTCCTCCCAGAAGGATAGAGATAAAAAAAAAATGCACACTGTGTGCAGACCTCCTATTACCCATCCTCCCACCCCGGTTTGGTGTGGATGTAGAATAAGGGCCACATTTTTAAAAGTATTTAGGTGTCTAAAGATGCAGATAGGAGCCTAGTGGGTTTTTCGAAAGTGTCCATGCACTTAACTCCTATTGATTTCAACGCGAGTTAGGCACCTACACACCTCTGAAAAACCCACTAGGACCCTATCTGCATCTTTAGGCACAGGCATCTAAATACCTTGACAAAACTAGACCTACTTCTCTTCTCCCTTTACACTATGTATTACAGAGCTTTTACACCTGCATAGTTATTTTCATCTTCAAAACCGTTTAGCAATATTAATGAATTATCATACAATCCCATTTTACACATGGAAAAACTAAGCAAGGGATGTAAAGTGGCTTGTCTAGCTTCAATGAGTCAAAGAGGGGATTAAGATATAGGAGATCCCCATCCTGTGCTCAGACATGACATTCTCTAAATATTATCCTTGCAAACTATATTCTTTAGCCCAACTACCTCTGTCTGCTGCTTGGTGATCAAATATTTAATGCATGCCATAAAATGAAAATATGAACTCTGCAGCAGTGCCTCTTATTGGTCATGCCCCATTACTTAAACCTGGTGGTAACATGTGCGTATATGATGGTTTTCAATTTTATTATAGTCTCTATTTGCTCACTCACTTAAGATGTTTAAAGAAGAGTTGTATGGATTATCAGACAGTCTGAAAAGTTGAGTCCAGAGCTCTTCAAACACAGTCATTTTTGTCTTGTTAGCACAAGTAAAGTAAAAGCCTTGGGCAGGTGATTTAACATCCAGTTTATCCAAAGGGACTTCTAAAGGAAAAGGCAACCTTTGTAAATTGTTTGTGATAATCTCCAAACTGATCATTAATTATCAGCTGTTAGCATTTCTTCCATCAATAGCACTGTGAGATTAATTTATGTCATATGAAATCCACAATTGTTGATGTTACAAGCTGTATAATCAACCATTTTTCAAAACAACAAAGTTACTAAAGTGGGCAGCAGCACAACTAAGTGGTTTGTGTTCAGCAATTTTTTTCCTCAACTAGTTAGAAACAATTTACCCACCAATATGAAGGAAGAATACAATCCTCTATTATTAATGTTACATTTTACATTCTGTAATATCTTCCACTTGAGGTAGTAGTTACAATTGATTTAGACCAATTGAGCTCTGCTTAATTAAATATACATCGATTTGAAAAGACAAGTAACTTTGAACTAATTTAGAGAAACCTCATTTTTCTTTTTTGGTTTGTTTGGGAGTTTTGTTTGTCCCTCCAGAACTAAATGCTTTAAATTTTTAAGTAATATAGAATTGTTGAATCAGAATATTACAGATTTGGAAGGGGATGTGAGGGGAACAGAGATTCAGGAAGAGGTCACTGGAAGTAGAATTGATTAGTGTCCCCTCCTCAAATTCATGTGGCTCAACTAGCCTGGCAAGTTCCATACAAGATATTGTTCTAACAAAAAATATAGTTAAGGACAGAAATATGATATAGTTCCCTGACAAACTTTTTTCTTATTACTCAGACACAGTCCACAGTGTGTAACTGTAAGCAGATCTCTGTACTATCCAGTGATAAAAGGGATACCTTACATTCTTACAGAGCTTGATTCAGTTCCATTAGAGTTAATGGGGATTGTCCTATTCACTTTAATGGAGTAGGACTGGGTCCACAGTGGTTTGTATCTCAAGGAACCATTTCACCCACCATGAAATGCAGCCACGGTATTCATGAAACACAAACATGGCAGCTGTTTACCTGTGCATAGCAACACTACACAACAATTTAGTGTGGAAATGAAAAATACTGTGTCCAATTGAAACTGACACGAAAATTCACACCGGCAACATGTAATCACCCTAAATGGATTTTAGCTGAGACAAAGAGAACAAAGAAATTTGAGACCCTCAAATGGAAGACGCTATAAAAAGTGCAAAGTATATGATTATACTACTCTTGCAAAAAGCTCCATAATGAATAGAATCTATATATCTAATGGACCCAGCATCACAGTATGTAGGTGAGACACCACAAGCAGTCAGAGACTGTTTTACATCCGTAAGATAGCACAACTAATAGCCCTCTAATACTGTGCCAGGCCACTGCTTCAGCTCTGGCTCAAAGGGAAGAGTAATACTAAATCAGCAGCACCAAGGTCTCACTTCCAAAGAGTGACCAGGTTTGACCCTGCTTACCGGCTTGTATAGTAAGATGACATATTATAGACAGTTAAGGAAAGCTGGCAGTTATGAGAGTCCTCATTGTAGGTATATGAAACCTTTATGATCTGTGGGTGAAGTTCATGTTCAACACAGTCTTAAAGGACGTAGTCATAATACAGCATATACACTAGTGGTGGTACACCACAACGATCCTCATTATCTCCAGTACAAACCCAGATTTCTAAAGACTTAGTACATGGCTAGAAAAATATTTGGACAGATTTTCATCTCTCTACTTATTTGTAATAAGCCCCCCTTACTCCCCATATTAAAGATAGATGCCTCAGTATGCTGGAGAGGTTGCATGTGCCAATACCAAATTCAATCATTCATTTGGCCTTATTTTCTCACTACTGAAAAAAAGTTTCATCACAGTGCATATAGGACTTAAGACCTCCAAGGAAACAAATATAATATTTAAGGAAGGAAGGAAAGAAATAATGCAGTGCATGATTCTCCCTTCTGTTACATCAGTTTTACAACAGTGTAACTCCACCAAAGCCAGTTATGTAATGGAGTGGGAAATCAGACCCACATAGGAGTAGTGAAACACTACACTTTTGGCATTTGCAAATAAATTCATATATTGGATGGGCCACAGTTAGATTCATCGCCCACATACTGAAGACTATCCCAGTGTCCTATGGCTGAACCCACCACTGGCAGTTTCACTGGCAGAAAATCAAGCTGCATCAGCAATGATACAATCAATAAAAATTATTGAAAAAGTACACTTTCATGGTCAAAGTTTCATTGGCATCTGAAATAAATGCTTAGATGGAAGGGCAGGGGATTTCTCATCAAAGCTGAATCTTTTGTGGAATCCTTTTATATTTTTAGAGATGAAAAAGCACAGTATGTTGACATATGCACAGAAAAAGATCACAAAACTCCAAAACCAAAAGCACAAGGCTCCCAAGGTAACAGACTTGTCAATATAAAAATATACTCTCTTGTCACAGGGCCTATGACCCATTAGTGATGACTACAAGAGAGTCCCATTTTTGCTCTCTGATAGATCTTTCATCTAATAGGACTATAATTGGGGGCGGGGGGAGAGAGAAAAAAATAGGATAGCTGCATTCTTCCAAATTCAAATACTTTAGGCCTAAAGTAGTAGTTCAGCAAAATTTAAAAGAATGTTCACACAAATGCTGATTCAAAGGGCAGAAAAACCTGAGATGCAATGACCTGTTAAACAATTCTGATGGAAAATACCTGAATTGGACTAATATCTTCCCCTGTGAGAGAGAGAGAGAGAGAGAGAGATAGCAAATGGCCTGTTAATCTAGAGAGAGGCAAAAATAAACACTGCCATCTTGTGCAGAAAAACCAAGGGAAGCTACGCTATTTTGCTTTAAGATGTAATTATGCTCTGAATAGTAACTCTGTAAAATGACACCATCTTACTCAACAGAGTTGCACCCTGTGTACACTGAGAGGACTATATGCTTCTTTTAAAGTTGGGAGGAGGGTCACAGGTTATTACTATTTTTACTTTTGTAAGTCTTGCAGAACTAATGACTCTCTAGGTAACAAAATTGTATTTTATTACATATCACACGACACAAAATTATTAACTAAGTTCTAATTGCAGGGTCAAATTCTGTCCACATTTGGGCTTGTGGAACCCCCATTGTCTCCACCATCTGCAAAGGAATCTGAGGGCACAGACTGAAGGCAATGGAGTTACAGGTGTCACTGAAGGCAGAATTTAATCTGCAGAATCTTTATTATTGGCCACAAACCAGGAAGAGGAAAGAAATCAGCTTGACTGTCAGATCCCAAGTTAAGTTTGCCGGGCTGGCATTTAAAGAAGGCAAATTTTTAAAAAATAAAGCATATTTTATCTGTAAATACTAAGCACATTTGATTTTGAAATTAGAGACAATAAATCTTTAACCCCATTGTGTCATTTTAATAGTCTCTTTTCAGAGTAGAACCATTCAAATATCTCCAATGCACACTTAGCATCTGAAGTCAGATTTATAATAAGCAAACAATTCAGCAATATATCATACATGATAACAACTCCCTGATCTGTAATGCACAGTATGATATTAAACCTGTGATTCCTTAGGGACTTATACACTTGCTTGATTTTAGGTACATGAGTAATCCTGATTAATTCAATTTGTGCCCTCAGCACCACCTGTACAGATATTGGAGAAAAGGGGCTTGTACGGGGTCTCTTTGAGGTCAGAATTTGGTTCTGCAGTTCTAACTTAGTTAACGTTTTTATTGATGTTTGGTGTGGAAGAGAACCCTACTCACTTGCCAGAAAGAAATAAAATGAACTCAAGTGGGATTTCTTACATGCATCAAGTCTTTGTAGAATCAGGTCCTACATAAGGGGAGGAGAGAAACTTACATAAAACATTTCAGCATGTCCAGTCTTTCAGCAATAGTCTCTAGTAATATCTAACATCTAAGGAAAGGAAAGGTTTGCTGTGTGGAATGAGGTGGGGTTAATGTAATGCAAACTGTTAAATGAAAAAGCAAAGTAATTCCAATTTGGCGCCTTCACATTTCACAGTCCAGAGACTTTTATGGGTTAAATGAAAGAAAGACGGGGGGAAGGGGGAGAGGGAAAAAAAAGAGATTTTTTTTTTTATGAACTGCTCCAAAGTGGATTGTTTATTTAATTGAATTCCACTTAATTAAGTCAAGAGAGAGTTTGAGGGGAAACCAACAAAAGGTATTTTATTAAACACAGATATTTCTTGACATGGACCTACAACAACAGCAGAAAGGGCAAAAGTACCCCCCTCTCTGTTTTTCTCTCTCCCCCTAGTCCAGAATCAAAATGTTTAGCCTTACTTCACCCTCACAGTAAGGAGTGGATTAAGCAGAACATTACTTACAGCCACATCAATTAAGGAGGGATTAATTGCAATTTTGCCTCCTGTCCCTCTAAAGATATAAATTTGTCCACCAAAATAAAACTGAATTTAGTCAATGGACAGCTGCAAATGTAAAGGCAGATTCGTGAATTATGTTCTTTATCAACTGAGTAGCACTTTCTTCTACATTTGAACCTTGGACTTCAATGGGACTACTCATGTGAGTAAATGCTCAACACTGAAGTAAGGGTTGCACAATCAAGCCTTTAACCTCTCTGTACTTCAATTTCCTCATATGTACAATAACAACACCTATTTGTCAGCGGTATTGTGCAAGTTAATTCCTTAATGTTTTGTAAAGCACCTTGAGATGCATAGAAGGCACTACACAAGTAGAGAGTATTATCATCATTACAATAAACTGAGGTATATTCCAATTACAATTTCTGGTGAATTCTCTCTAGATTTCCACTGAGGGCATCTTTTGTTTCTTGAACTACAGTCCCCTAAATAGGAGACTGAGCTATAACACTATAATGTCCTCTCTATGTGACTTGGATTTCATGGTTTAACTGCAAATTTGGAGCTAGAAATCTGACTTGTGGGAACAATCCAAAAACCTGCAAAGGATCAGTGTATTACAGTAATATCAAGTGTATTTTAGAAAAACTGCAGAACCAAAGTCAATATGTCTTGAGTTCCTGCTCACCTGTTACAAGGCTGCTAAGGAAGCCAAGTTGAAAGGAGAGGAAGAATGTTCAGGATCTACAAAGAACTTGTTATCAAGGGGTGGGACTCGGAACCCAGGCTTGTGGATTTAGTATTTCCAAGCCTGTGCTGGACCAACCACACAGCATTGTAAATGTGGGTTTACAAATTGTTGGACCTGGATCTGACAGTTGTACTAATGCATCCATACTGCACTACACAGACCTTCCTGACACAGGTCTGCAGCTTGACCTGTGTCCACGTTGCAAAATGATAGGGCTTGAACCTGAGTCACAGCAGGACTTGGGCTTTGACCCTCCCCACCCCAGCAGGGTCCTAGGATCTTGGCCCTGAGCACTTGCTGACTCAAGTCAGACAGATTTGTGTCTGGACAGAAACAGGGTTTAGGCTCAAATCTGAGTCAGATCCCAGGCTTAGTGTGCAGTATAGACATACCCTAAGAGGTCTAATTATTTTATCTCATTCTTGGTTTGATAAAATGGAAATATAGACAAAAGGGAGAGACAGAGAACAAAGAAATGAAGAGAGATGAAGCAAAAGAGGGAAGAAGAAATAGAGAAAATGCTTTATTGCGTCTATCCCACCAGTTTCCTTAGTACCCAGGGCACTCAGCAGGCCATGCCCCAAAGTCCTTATACAGGTCAAGTCAATGGGTGTTTTGCCTGTGTAAACAGTGCTGGATTTAGTCCACTACGGTTGGGGCCAGTGTAGCAATATGCAAAGTGGAGGCATTTTCCTTGGAACCGAAGACACTAGGTATCTGTTTTGGGGGAAATAACTTTAGAATTCAACATAACAGTGAAGATATTGGGTTTCAAAAGCCAAAAAGAAAATAAATTAACACACTGACTCTCAGCAAAATAATCAAGAAGGAATGAAAAATACTTTAAATAGCTAAAGAAAACCAATGTATAAGGACCAGAGCACAAATTAAGGATCCCTGTTCTCAAGTTTGTTTCCCACAGCAATCCCATGGATTATTCTATCATTGTTTCCCCCTCCCCCCCCATAAATGATGGCAGTGACCATCTCTGCAGGCGAGTCCACAAAACCACACGCAGCATCCAAACCGGAAAGCTTTTTCTTTCCTGCTGGCCCATTACTTATTTTTTTCTGAAGAAAAACTCCTCTGCAACTACCCACCACCACCCACATTCACTTCCAGAGAAGGCTAATTATGCTATGAAAGGCAAGCAGCATAAAGACGATTATAGTACACTGAGTTAAGGCAGGGCCTAGTCAAATAAACAGAACAACTTCCCCTGGGATGCCACTCTCCTTTTTCAAATGGATGATGAATCCCACAACCCATCTAGCCCTGATCCTCCTTAAAAAAATCCAAAGCAATCTTTGTATTTCCCCCCTCCCTTTTTTTTCCACTCCCCCCCCCCCCTCCAATCTAGAGGTTGCCAGCAGAGCTTCCTGTTCAGCTTGGCTGGGGGAAAAAAGAAAGCAAGCAAGAACAAAGTGTCTAATGTCATGCTGCCATCAATTATCAATTCAACATTCAGGAGAAGAGAGCATCACCAGTGCCTGTCCTCTAGGGGCAGTTTCTTTTTCCCACCACTCATCCCCCACACTACAGATTCCTTGCAGATACTCCTTAGGTTGTGAAATTCCTAAGAATATGTCATTTCTAAGAATGAAAAGTCCCTGCCTGTATTAGTACCTCCCGAAGAGTGTGAGAAGAGTGCACATCATCAGAGTATCCACAGAACTTGAACCTGTGAGGTCCCAAACATCTTCAATGTCCATCAATTTCGACAGGAACTGAATCCAGCATATCAGGCCTAAATAGTGTGTGCGTGTGTCCAGTTAGAGTTTGGCTTTGTTAGTCTGGTACCATCTATCACTATACAAGATGATACACATGTATAAATAAAATCTGACACATTCCTCTTAGTCTTAGGGATGATGTTGTGTGTTTGAACATAACAGTACTTAATGTGGCATAGTCTGTGTGATTCATCATTTAAAGGGAAAAAGAGACACCTGAGGAAATGGTTCTTGCTCATTTCACCAGATCCACATTTAGTTCTATTTAATATAATTATCCATAGACAGTATTTACTAATACTGTACTTTTTATATCTTTTGGGATGGTGTTCCCCCCCATCCACTCTTATCGTGTATAGAAATATATGTCCATTTTTGCAACTATTTCTTTCCAACAGTTTGCCATATCTGCATGTGTATATCAGTACTGAATTAACACATACCAGGCCTTTCTTTTGGCAAAAGACAAGAGAGATAAACGAGGTCTGTTAAATGAATAACTGTTAAGAGTATACTTTTTAAACACAGAAATCAATCACCCCTCATAGTAATTGACTGAGGTCATTTGCAACATCTATGCTACAGATCCTTTTAAATTTTATATGAACCATGATATAAGGATAGGCACTGCAAAGACCATGCGTGGCTTTCAACTCCATAAGATTTGTGTGACACTGTCCTATTTTTTAATGTGTACTCAAGATCCAAAGTAAAATACTCAACAACAAGAGCAAAACAGAGGAGGAAGCATGGAATAGTGTTGGTTCATAAGCTTAGTAATATATTGGTTAAATACATCTGTATTTGGGTCTTTTTCTCATACAGTCTGATAACACATATTGCTGGTGCGCTCTTGAAAATAACTCTTACTAAATAGTACAGGCTTGATTATCTGAATGTGATAAAAGACACTAAGTAAATGTGGATAAGCAGAGAGTTTTATAATTGAGGGACCTTTCAATATAATTAATAGAGACTAATTTACATGAAAGGATACATGATTTCATTTTGGATAACAAGGAGGTTCAGATAGCTAAGATTTGGGAAAATTAAGGTCATGCTGTATTGCTTTAACCCAATTGCCTTAATCAACATATCACATTAACAAAAGCCTCAAGATTTCAAAATTTCTGATGTTCAATAACCAAAAAGGAATTCAGAACTAAACAAACAAAAGGTTTCTGTGAAATGAAGGTAAACTTGGGTCCAAAATTAGTATCATATATCACAACGAGTATACTGGGAAATATGGGAACACAGACTGGTCAGATACATGACTGGGCATGCATCTTCCTATCCATTATGCTACTATGTTAAGTGTCATACCTCATAATTATGTAACGTAGAGAGAAAGAAATTATGATCTTCCTATCTATTTAGATACTTGTAACATCTCAGTCACTGTATTTGTCTTAGGGCTTGCATATGGCATAACACCCTCTCCTCAACCTAGGTTAGAATTCTGCAGTAGTGTTATCTTTTAGGTCATGCAATCTCCACTTTAAAGAACATAGTGAAAATATGCATTTACGTTCCCAAAATTAACATGGTAAAATGCATCCTATTACCAACAAAACTTTCCATAGAGCAATGTGAACATTTTTAAAAACATTCATACTAAGTCATTTATGCTGTGATGGGCCAAAATTTAACTCATGCTGCACATTTGGATTTTGCAAATGCTTCGTTTCATTCTAGACACATGAAATCATACAAAGTTACACTGAATTTTCCATGTTTCACTCCAATAACATGTTACAAATACATCATCATGTATCTTCATCATCATCATCTTTACCCCCCAATCATCCCAACAAACCAACACTACAAACCATAGTTATTACCTCATACAAAAGTACAATGTTTTGGCAATGCAGTGTGAATTCCAGAAACATCATGTTTTAAAATGTGTGGCACCTGCAATCCCTCCACCCTCCATAAAATTTGCTTTATAGATGAATACTGAGCAGGCTGCTGAATTTTTAATATTTGCTGCCCTCTTCTACCTTGTAACAGGGGTGCTGGAACAACTTTTATAGTGGGGGTGCTGATGATGGAAACCATGTATTTGGTGTTTGTTACTACTGCTTCAAGCCAGGAGGTGTGGCAACCCCCCAGCACCCCTAGTTCCACTGTCTGGTAATAATTCTGGCCCCAAAAGCCCTACCAGGATCTGGAACAGGATCATGCATCTAACTCATGCTGAGGCCACTGGGGGACATTCCAAAAAACGGAGAGGGAAGTAGTAAACGGCTGATAAAATTTCAGGTTGAATGTTTAATATCTGCTTCCACACAGCTTGTACTGTTCTAACTTGGTCACAGAAGCCTGAGCTCATCATGCCAAAAATATGCATTGTGGCCCACTTTAATATACAAATTAAAAATGATATTTACAGGGAAGGGTTCATATAGAAAATGACAGCCCTAAAGGCCCCATTTTAGGGGCCTGCTCCTGCAACAAGCTGAATTCTCCCAATTCCTATAGAATCCAATAGGAGTTGAAGCCATTCAACACCTCTTAGGATTGGTCCCTATTTCTACATGCAGCCCACGAATGTTGATTTGCAGATTTTAGCCTAAACAGTCTCAAGAAATTCATTCTTATTAACCTAGTTGTCTAAGCTATTTCAAGAGAATCCAACACCATAGGATCAGATCTATGGGGTTAACTCTATATACGAGAGAAATTACCTTATTTTTGTCCAGTTACTTATGACTATATATCCCCATAGTCTGAACTGCTTCCCAGTGAGATCCAGTATATGCAAATAGCTTTTTTTAGTCCCACATTGCATATGTCTCATCAGAACAGAGTGAAGTTGAATGCAGGGTAAGCTAAACAAACAGAACTTGACTAAACCCTGTGGACTGCTCCGTCCATGTGTCCGAGTTACTTCCAGACTCACTCCACATGTTCCCCTGGTGTCCCATCCCTACAGGGAACATGGACACTCTGACTCCAGTTCAACTGATCATGATGCATGTTTCCTATTTTTAAAACATTTTAATATAAACATTAAAACAAATAATTCAAGCCCAGATCCGCAGCCCATGTCCAGTGGTTGCTAGCTCACAGCTGAGTTAGAGTCTTGTCTTTACCCCGACTCAGCTGGTTACATAGTGTTTCATGATACAGTGTACACAAAGGGCATCAAACACATACTGAGACTAAAGCTACTCTCCTGGAATAATTTTAGTCTCACAAGATCACACTTCAAAATGCTCCATATGTCCAGTTTGGTTATTTCTCCTTTGAAAAAGCTTACAAATGCAGTATTTTAATGTAATCATATTTTATCTAAAAACAACTATCTGAAGTTCTCGGTGCCAGCAAAAGCATCAGAAAGAGCCAGTTATGACAACACTTCCATTTTATTTTCTTCCTTTTTCGTGGGCCCACTCCAATCCCCATCCTAGAGTCAATGGGAATCTTTCTACTGGCTTCAATGGGCGTTGGATAGGGCCCTGTGATTGTAAATTAATTTAGTGCTCATGAAAGGAGGCAGAAAATTACAAGCATATCCTCTGTTTATACACAAAGTAGCTAATGCAAGGACAGAATAGGTACTGCACAACAACATGCTTCCCCAGGCAGCCCTATCCCTTAATTAAAGGGACCAATTCTAGAAATAAGAGGAAAATCCATTTTCTGGGTCCCTTTGGTTCTTGGCCTCTGTGTTATGACTACCCACCAAGGTACCATATACCTTGGATGTGATCATAGAAACACTTGTTCACTGGGAACCAGACCAACACAGCCTCTCATTGCATATAAGCTGTTGGACAGCCATCGAGTAGGAACAATTTTTGGATTCTACTGTCCTGGGTGGTGGTTAAACCAGTCAAATCAGAAAGGCTCAGTTCACCTGCTACCATCCAGTCCCACACTTACCACAACCTCCCATCAGGGTTATTTCCATCTTAAAACAAAAGCAGCTATGGTACCTGTCCACATCCCAAGCAGAAATTCCAATGTATCAGCATGTCTTCCTTCAACTTAGCCTGATAAATGGGCCTATAACTGCAAATTAAGGCTATTTCAGGCACCCACTTCAGTGTTTCATACTACTATGGCATATCAAAGGATTGGGGATGGGGATAGGTTCTCGGATACCTGTCTGTAGGGACTGATAACTGAGATAAACCATTAACAACATTTTATAGCTCCAAATTCCTATGAACACTGAATTTTTGCAATAATCTGATCATTGGAAGGTGTGCATCAAATAGCTTGAGAACTTTTTTTTCCTCATAGGCTTGTGTGGCCCACATACACATCCATCCTTTCTTCCTCTTTACAGTGTTGAATATTAGGTCAAACTATTTGAAAATACAGATGCTACATGTACTTTGGTCTGCAGCAGTCAACTAAATTCTGGAGGCTTTCAAAACTGAAGCCAGGGAGGACTTCCTTTAGGCACAAGCAACACAAGTGACTGCTTTGGGCCCTGTGCTTCCAGGGGTTCCCAAAGTCCTATACTAACTCGGTGACTGACCCAATTCCCCCCTCAGGCAATATGACCAGAGGGTCTAGAAACTGACAGATGAATCTCCTCCTCTGGAAGCCTTGGGGCCTGCAATTCATAGGGCTAGTCCTTATCTAAGAATTTGATAATATGCATGCAGCAAAGAGTCTGTGAAAATTAGCTTCTCAACCCTTACTTTAGAGTCATCTGTTCTTGTCTTTACCACAAATAAAAACCCAGCTTGCTAATAGCTAAACTGGTCAAGCCAGGTGGCTGGGAGGGGGTGGAGAGGGCAGGGGTGCAACACCGGATAGGCAAGTGAATCCTGCTTTGCCAATCCTCCCCTCTCCCTCTAATGCTCCTCTTAAACTAGCCCTTTAGAGTTAATGGTATGGGTGACACAATGTGGCAGTTTGTTTCAACCAAACATAGCAAGTAACGCATTTAGAAATTTAGTGGTGGAAAGGAAAAAAAAAAAAAAAAAAAAAGAGAGAGAGAGAGCTGGGTATTCATTCCTCTTCATTAATGGCATAAGGCAACTAAGGTTTAACAGCATAAATCAAATTAAATAGCCCAGGGATCTGGTTTGAAAGTTGCCATTTTAATAAAAGGGAGACAACTGGCAGGTTGTTCAGACTACAGACATTCTCTCTCTCTCGTTCTCCTCCTCCCCTGCCCCCCCCTTAACCACCGCCACTACCAACTGCCTTCTCAAATGTAACTTGTCCTGCACTCACTTTGGAACTCCATTCAAGCCACACAGTGGACTTGAGGGCTTAACTGAAAGCAAATGGACAATAAATGTAACTATATTACCTAAGGGCAATGGGGTGAGGGGGAGGCAAAGAAAAATGACTACATTGTTGATATTGGTCAAGTAGACTTTCCCCTGTAACATTTCCAAGAACACTGGGGTTGAATTGGAAGCTTCAGTCATTCACAGTTTTTTTAAAAATAGGCTTTCTACCCTACCCCCCATTCCTGAATATAGCATAGCATCTCATTCTTTTCTCAGTCACTTTACTGGAAAACAGATAAGCTGTTATTTCCTGCTCCTGAATAAACACATTTTATTGAAGAATTGTTCTGCCATAAGAGGGTTAAATAATTTCGGCACAGTTGTTGTGGGAAGATGTGGTGGCCGAAGAACTAGCTTTTTTTCTCTCCAATAGAATGATAATGTAACTGGCATCAGAATTTCCTTAAGCTCCATAGGTGTGATGTTCTGAGCTCCACCTGGAGAGGACAACAGTATTTCCCACAAAGACATGGAAATGTTCTTTTTCATCCAATTGTGTGTGTTGGGAGTGGAGAGAGAGACAGAAACAGAGAGACAGAAAACTCTGCAAGCACAGGGTTAGGAGTCTATTATTTTAGTATCACTATAACTTTACTACTGTTGGGGCTTATTTCTCACCAACACTAATAGAAAATTATTTAGACATCTGCTGTCTGTGCATTATGCTTGGCCTAAGAATATAAGACGACTTCAGGTTTCCGGTACTACCTGCCTTTTATCCTTAGAAATCCAACTTTATCTTCCTTGCATCATCCCAAAAGGTCTGCACAAAATAAAGGCGCAGGCAAATAAAATGTAATGGTTAATAGCATCACTCTCTCAAAACTGCTTATAGTACTACAGAGGAAATCTTTATAAAATCACAACAAACTAAACAACAATTAGTCATTTTGCTCACTCTCCTGAAAGCTTTGGAGCAAACAATCCTCCCCTGCTTGTTACGGAAAGGTACATTTATTGAGAAGAGCATTTTGCAACATTATGATCTGACACAACCTCAAAACTATGGTAATCAGCAACTCTCTAGATACAGCAGCAAGAACCTTTAGCCTTGTCCAAAGGTGTTAACAATGCAGTACTAATGTGACACAACACTAAATGGATGGCCGAATACAAACAGAGACCACTCTATGTATAGGAACCTGCTTTTTTCCTCTTTTGCTTAAGCCCCGCCCTTTAAAGTATACTCCTAAGGAAAACATTATTGAACCCTTACATTAAAAGTATTAGAAGCAGAAAAGAAACACACTTTGTAAAACATGTTTTGGGATAAAACCAGTAAAGCCAAGGCAGATAATAGATAAACTGCTAGCAAAAGATTGAAAACTTTAAAGATTTTCACTATGTTTATAGCATGTCCTTTTCCTCTAGATTATCTGGTAAGAGTTAAACACGGACTAGTCACCTTTGCCTGAGGATCAAATTGACACATCTGGGGTACATTGGAAGCTGCAAGTTTTCTGTATGTTTCAATAACAGCCTGCTACTGAACATTTTAGACTCTCTCTCCTTCTGAACCTTTAGACAGATGAACTGGGTCAAAATGACTGTATTGCATGTCTATAATTTATGCCTGAAGAAGAGCTCTGTGTAAATTTGAAAGCTTGTCTCTCTCACCAACAGAATTTGGTCCAATAAAAGATGTTACCTCATCCACCTTGTCTCTATAATTTATGCCATCAGTTTTGTTTTCTCTCATTGCACCAGTAAAGAAAAAGGGCTGTCCTGATTTAAAGCTGTAAATTCAATTCAAATGGGAAAGTGTTAAATCCAGAAGTGCCTTTGGTCCATTAACTTCCATGTTGATTTGACACGCTCTTTAGTGCTTGGGCAACAGACTCTGCTAGACAACCTATTCCTAAGCAAACAGTGTTTTGTGTCATAAACCATCTGGGGTGCCAGTTATAAGGGCTACTCGTCTAGAGTCAGCTGATATACTTGGAAATTTTGAGGTACAGAACTCAGAAACTTTTCTTCATTACAAAACCCCTTTTGCTAAGCTAAGGAGATTGCCACCAAAGGAATGATGGAAGGAACAAAATTTTGGCTGAGGTAGTTGTTTTCATTATTCAGCTGAAGAAAACCATTGGATATACAAGCTTTCAAAAAATCTATGGTTTTTCTAAGGTACCAATAAAAGTGATACCATTCATAACCTGGACAGTGCTCCCTTTCAGATAGACTCTATAGTTGCAAAGCTAAGTGCCAAGCAGATGGCTGAAATCTGTTTTGTATAAAAAGTGAAAAAGTGTGAGAGTGTGTGTGTGTGTGTTAAACTGCACTCTTTGTATTCATATTCAGGCCTAAGTTTTAGCCCTCAAAATACTGGCACTGAAGCAATCATTAGCAGCATTTTAGACAACTGGCAACTAAGGTATTCACTGTTTTCCACAAAATGTTCAGCTAATATCTCCCAGATGTATAATTAAGACAAAAGATCATCTTCTTAAATTGGTATCAGTGCTTTAGATGGCCTTTCAATAGACTGTGTATGCGAAAAGCAATTTTATTAATTTTTTTAAAATAATGCTCTTACTTTTATTCTATTCTATTTTTCTTTTCTTTTTTCTTTCTTAAAAAAAAACAACCAACAACAGCTGCCCTTATATCGGTTTCCATATCAGCCTCCATCACAACATATTGATAGCAACATAATTTATCTCCACAGTCAGTCATTGCAGTAACAGTGTCAATAGGGAGTTGGGTAACCTACATTGATAACAAAACTTTGCCTGTCTTGTTTTATAAACTCATTATAAAATAATATCTTTTATTTAACCTCCCCGGCTATTTATAGATGTTTAGATCAATTCTGTGGGTCTGGAGAAGTTTGGTTTCGTTACTAGAGCAGCGGACCACTTCAAGAATTGGTTCCTGAGTCTGCCATTCATATACTGTGTAACTTTGGACACGTCATTTATCCTACAGGTGTCTCAGTTAACTCATTAATAAAATGGCTTGTTTATTATTATAAATCACAACAACAATATATTGAAAGGAACAGTGGGGGTTCTGGCCTGAGACAGAGGCTCCTAGGCTTCACCACAACACAAATAAATAATAATCCTTATACAGTGCCTAGCACAATGGGGCATTTAGACACTACTAGAATACAAATATAACATTATTATTAACACTCTCGTTATCAGTATTATCATCATCACCTTCTATCTGAGGCACACAGCTGTTTGTGAAGCTTAAGAAGCTAATATTTCTAAAGCACTTTGAGATTGGCAGATGATAGTTCCTATAGAAATGTCTCACAATGTTGGTGGAATCCTGGCTTCATTGAAGTCAATGGGAGTTTTGCCACTGACTTCAGCGGGGCCAGAATTTCACCTGTGATCTTTGATAAGTCACTTTATCATTCCACCTTGTTTTACCCATCTCTAAAATGGGTGCAGCAATGCAGGCCTGGCTTGGAGGAGTGATAAGAGGCTTAGTTAACTAAGGCCTATATTTTCAGAAGTAACCAGTGATTATGGATGCCCAAGGGGCCAAAACACTCAAAATGAATGACCACTTTGGAAAATGTTGGGCTTACTGGCCCTATCCTACAATGAGCTTTGCATGGGTGGATCCTTGGAACATCACAGAATCTGTTATTATTATAATCAGTTATCTTGCAAGGAGACCCTCTTATAGAGCTTCTTAAACAAGACAGCTCACTCACCCAGGAATAACATTTAGAAGCTAAACTGCTCAAATCCAAAGACTCTGGAGTTTGTACTCACTATTTTCAACTGTATTTTGTGAGAGAATGATACAGCACATAGATTAAAGCCAAATCTACCACCATCGTTCATTGATCCAGTCCTATATTGCAGTGTATTCCTGCAAATTATTGCCACTGGAAATGCAAATTATTGAAAGAGAGGTTATGGAAAACTTCTTACCTGGTAAGAAAACAACTCCTCCCTTTTAATAAGCTTCTGTCACATCCTTCACTTTGGGTCTTTGTCACACATTTTAAAAAGCAGATATCAAATATTTGGATGGGTGAGAACCACAATATATTTTGTACCCTGTAATGTGGTTTCTGCTTTTAAGTTACTTTGTTTGCTCACAGTGGCTGCTTATATTGCTGCCTTTGGAAAGTTATTCCTCACATTAATTACAATCTGTGTAAAGAATATTTTTCCTGTAGTCCCCCAGTGTCTGGTCCTAAGGTTGTAAAATGTATGACAGCTCTTGTACCTATGGCTGGAGAGCCTAATTGTTCTCCAAGATGAGCAAGCCCCTTACTTGGCTGTAAGTTACATATACACTCTTAATTTACTGCTTAAACACTGCATGTTCTGCTACCTATATTCAGTTCTCAAAACTTGCCTGCAGGTAGAGAATTATTTTTGACACATGCTCAGAAAGTTGGAGATGTTAGAGATGGTATTTTTCCCCTCTATCAAAGTAGTTGAAAGAATATCTAAAGCTGTAAATATTCTTGGAGACTTAATGCTATTAATTATATTCCAAAGCCCCTGTTTTACATATTTAAGTAATTTAAATATTATATTTCATCTTGCTAGAATGAGACCTTTAGAAACAGTAATTGGACTGCTAGAAATCTATAATTTGCAGTTCTCAGGATCTTAAGAAGGGGAAGAATGGTTTTAAGGTTAAAGCAGAGGACTAGCAGGCAGTATCGCTGGCCTCCTTCCCCAGATGTGCCAATAACTTTGCAACTTCATTCCTCAGTTTCCCCATGTGTAGGCTGGGGATAACAGTGATATTTTATTGCTAGACATCATGGAAGTCTTGAGAATTAATTCATTAATGTTTCGAGTTCCTAAAATGAAAGGCACTATACAAGATCTATTATCCACAATAAATCAGTGTCTATAGCTATACTATCTTTTTTAAAGGCTGGGAAGACAAAGTTTAATCAACCCCCCCTACGTAACTGTAGGTTGAGGAAATAGACCTACAAATGTATATGCATGCCCTACTGTACCTGCACAAATATGCATTTGTGCCTGCCAAACAGTCATTCACAGGCACAAATCTGCATTTTTGCAAGTACACAGATGAACATATAACCAGTGTGTAGATTCTCTATGTGAATTCCACAATATGACTTTAAGGCAGAATTCTCATTCACGATCCATATCATGGATCCCTTATCTACACTATGATTCTGTCTCATGCAAAAGACACTGACATTAGTAAAAGTTCTGAGCACTCAGTACGTTCTTCAGGGTACAGTCCTTAGTGGGGCTCTGATCCACGAGTGCTATTGCAACACAAACAAATAATAAACAACAACAATAATACAAGCGCAGAGTGTGCATGAGAGATTTATAGGGCATATCTAAGAGCAGTGTTTTGCCCTTTAGTTTGTATGGCATCTTATGCAAAACACTTTATTCCAAAAGGCTTTATAGAGCTACCTAATATAATTACAACGTTAGAAAAACAATTGCATAAAAGGAGAGAAATTAAGAGGCAGAGGCAAGGGAGAGGAGTCTTCCACCAAACTACATTGAGCCAGATTCTGATCTGAGTTAAAAAAAAAGAATTAACTCCAGATTCACATGGGTGTATCAGTTCTGGCCAGTGTTCTTTGCAAGATATAGTCCAGAAATATCCAGGTAAATATCCAAAACCTGAGAACAAAAGACAAACCAAACACTGAACCTGAAAAAAAAGCTGCCTCTGAATTTCAAGGCCAGAAGCTCAGATATTTTTAAAAGAAGTGCTAAAGGAACCTATTTGGCTGCATGCAAGTGTAACTAAAGGAGAATTTACCAGGTGAATGATATTAAATATTTTAACATGTTTTATTTAGTTTATCGTGTTTGGGTTTTAATGTTTCACACCAGGAGAGGAATGAGCATGTACCATGTAAAGACAATCCAGCAAAATTACACCAGTTTGTAACAGAAGTGCCAAACCTGGAAGGCCCCCCAGCCCTATCAAATCCACTAAGAGTACTTGTGCCCCACAGAGTCCCTGAGTGTGTAATTAAAATGTAGGGGAGAAAATACCACAAGTACAAACTTTACAAAAGTTTTTAGAAAAAAATATTTCCAGTTTTTTTTTTAAGTGAATTTAATGAAACTGCCAGGTTGATAGCTCTGAAAAACAGAAGTCTTCTCTGTAGCCGCAGGACAAATAAAGCATGGGCAGTGCTAATGCAAGCCAAGCTTCCCCCAACACAACTCCGCCAAAGTGCCTCAAGCCTGACATAGTCAGACCACCTCTAAGGGTGAGAGGGCACTTTAAGCTCTGTGCCCATTCATTACATGGACCCTCTGTTGAGATAGTGAATACCCTAAAATGGACATTAATCTAACACACTATGGATGTTATTTATTTATTTATTTAAAATTTTGGCCTTTCACACTGTGATGCATTTTGCCACATCACATCCAGCCACAGCCGTCTTTTTTTAGGTTACTCTAGGGTAAATGGAACATAAACCTAATGCAACCAAGTAACATGACCTATCGAAGTAATATATAATACAAACACACACACACACCGGTTTTAATCTTGCCTTCATATTTTCACCACAGTTACTTTTAAAAACATAGTTATCTCCCGAAGACCTTCAAACAATGAAATAGGAGAGCTTGTAGAAAAGTGTCATTGGTTTACAGCCAGCAACTTCTCTTTATACTGTTGCTCTTACTCTATCTATTGTGCGGGCACTGGCAAGTAGCCCTAGTTGCTATTAGCCAGATTATTTTTATCCATGCAGTATGAAAAATCCTGTGCAGTTGATGAATGAACTATGGTACAGTAGTTTACTCTCATCTTCTTAACTCCGGGAAACTGATGCATGTATGTACTCAGCACCAAAGAGACAATGAGGATGAAAAATCCTACAGGTTCTCCTTTACATTTCCTAGTTAGAAAGTATACTAGATATAGACAACAATCTTAACTATGCAAATACATACATACATGCACATGCAAACTTTATCACCACTAATAAGGAACTCTGATTCTTCTGACAAGAAAACCAAATATCTATTCACTATGCTTATTTTTTACTCAAAAGCATTTCAGTTCAAGGCATGAAGAATGGAAAAAAAATATTTAGTAATAAGTCTTAAATATAAACACAAAATAATTAGCACCGGGGTAGCATTTTATGATATCTTAGAATAAATAGCATCACTTAAACCACACAGACACCCACTTGCTAGAAAACCAAGCAATAAATAAAATCAATATGAACTTTCAGGAAACGCAAAAGCAGAAGTACATTACAAACTAAGAGTGTAATTATTATAGATATCAATGAGCATTTGTTCCTTTTAAAAAAAATTAACACAGAGAATCTGGAATCCTGTAGATCAATTTTTCAAAATGTTTTTATTTAAATTTAGCATATCAAGCTTTTTATGCACAAACGGATTAATAAATATTACCTAATTAATCCTCACAATATACTTTTAAGGGAGGCAAGTCCAATGCCGATTTCAAACTTCTAAAATAAGCCATGAAACTCTCTATATTAATTGTAATTCTGTCATGTTTTACAAATATAAAATAATGACATCACCTTGCAGAAAATTAATAGCTCTCAGGCAAAGTGACAAAACGTCATGATGTCCAAAAATGTCACATATGCCAAAAACTAAAGCAAAGAGGAAAATGTTGACAAGTTTCTCAAAAAACAAACAAAAAACCCATCACAAAAACCAAACCAAACAAAAAACCACAACACACCTGGGCAACTCCACTGAAGTACAGATTAAGATGATTCTAACAGTCAGAACTCAATTCAGGTCCTTTTTTTTTTTAAACCCACCAACCTTCAGAAATATATACTTTTTATATTAATTACCACTTTCTACATCAGAATTCCATTCAGACCTTACATTATTTTAATACACAAAGGTCCCTGGAAGCAGTTCTCACCAAAATTCTTCAAAATCTTGTCTAAATTTGGTGTCTCTCTCAACAACTAGTATGTGTAGAACTTCACACTGTCAAGAGGACATATGGGCTCAGGAGCAACTTTTAGTGACTCTTGCTTCTCGGGCTGACAGAGGCTGCGATCATTGCAGAGGTGACAAACTCAGTATCTTCAGTGGAGGGTGCAGTGCACACTGTTCTCAAGTACCCCCCTAGCGGCTGGCTGAAAGTAGGTATTGCATGATCTCCAGAGGAAATGTGAGAGGTATTAAACTTATACTATGACAAGCTACTCTGTAGAGTACGAGGAGGGAGATAAAACGTGTAGGAATATGCATCTTAAAAAATTGTAGCCCTGAATGAAAGGGTGGGTGAAAAATCCATAATCTCCCACTTCAACCAGTAACTGTCAGGTATATCTATGAAATGGTGACAAAGACTCACTGATATAAGCTCATGTCAGGTATGGTGCTCAAGATACCTAGCAACGGTTTATCACCCAAACCAGAAAGTTAAAGTAACAAACATATCTTTTTTTTTTTTAATGTTATAGAGGGGGAAAGGTTTTCATATTCCTTAATCTAATGATCTGACTGGAGTTTGTTTTCTTTCTAATTCAATTTTAACTTTTCTATATTTAAGAAATTAACAGGAGTTTATATGGTGTTTCAGTGACACAGCAGATAAAAGATCTAAAAACATTTTTTTTAAATCCCTGCTTCTATATATGCTGCTTGTTAAATGAAATCCTTATAATCCTCAGAGAAGTACTACCGTTATTGACTAATTGCTGTGAACTCTTCTTTTCAATTGATTATGGTATTAGGTATTCACAGGCACTGCATAGTTGTATTGTGTACAGGTAAAACATAGAAACTATGTTGCCTTCTCCTTCCACTTATCGGTTAATTATGTTTAAATCATGACTGAACAATAAATGATTAAAAAAAAAGCGAAGAAAATGTAAGTCTCATTTTTGCAACTTAGTTCTGAAAGCGGAGATATTTGACATGCATATAGGTAAGTGCCCTACACAACATTGTAAACAGATTGCTTAAAAATATATATAGTAAGAAGAGCATGCAAAGAAATTGAGGTTTTACCTGTGGATGATATTTTTTTTCTTAAAAATATATTTGTGTATGTATCATTTATATAAATATAATTATATCTAACAGAAATATATGTCTATCCTACCAAACAGCATTGTGGCTAAGTAATACAACACGTTATCATTACGCCTCTCATGTGATATAGCTATGGATGCTAGTTAAAGGCTCCCTAAGAAATAGTAAATACTTCATATGCTTATTGTATTTAAGGTCTCTGGATAACAAGAAGAAGAAAAACATTTCTTATCACATATAAAGGTACCAATAAAACACTCTATGCACATAAGCATCGCAACATGCTTGGTGGTGGTGGGGTGTGGGTGTGTGCGTGTGCATTAAGTAACTCTTTGAATACAGATGAGGAGCCAGCCACCCAGAATCCGGTAATGCCAAACTCTTGAGCCAAAAAATACAACAGTATGAACTGTTCAATTTGATGTGTCGCTTGTCAGTCCCCTCATATGTAGATCTGCATTCTAAGCGTAGTTGGTTATTCAAACAACTTGTAAATTATTGAGATGTTAATTAAAGTCTATAATCAGTTACAGTCAACTTCTTCCCCATAAAGCATAAGCACAACAAATGAAATCAGTAAAGAACATTAATGAACATTCTGGAAATGTATTATTCCTTTAGTCCTATCACAGAAATATAAAAACAATCAAATTTTATTTGCGCAAAAATTGTTATCTGAAACTTTTCACTTGAGTTCAATTATTCCTCTACTCCCAGACCCTTACACCTAAATAAACAAACAGGAAAATCATTTTTTGAAAACAATTCAGTGGAACATAAGTGACATCCAGTTCAATATTGGTAAAATCTCAAACTTTTTTTTTTAAATCAAAGCATAACATTCTTTTTATTTCTACAGGTAGATTTTATGAGAATGAGACATCATTCTGGGTTGTTTTTGTTTGTTTGTTTTTTACAAAAACTCTCAGCACAAATAGTAGGGTGAAGACTTTTAGTGTAACTTTGGTTCAGAAAAGCACTTATGAAAAATATACAAAGTTTCCATTTAGGCAAATGATTTCTCCATTTAACAGTGTTGGTACGACCCCAAAATAAATTCAGTGGGAGTCTGAAATGTCTCTTGCAGCATAGCAACTAAGTGTTTTCTCCCCTCAGCAGCGACTTACTTTTACACCCTTGAGCCCTTCCCTTTCTACAAACTGTCTATCTACTCATGTAATTTCTAGAGCAAGCACCCTTTTATCCTCTCTCTACCTTTTGTCTTCCTTTCTTCCTTAGGAAATATTAACTTACCCTTCCTTCTTCAACAAACACCACACACTTCTTTACCTTGAATCTACAAAAAGACGTCACTCTGTCATGATGCCTAGTTTAGCCACTCTCAAAGGCTACAGAAAAATGTAAATATGCAGTATTTAACATTGATTTAAGAATATCATACACTAGGACATTGTTGAGGTTACTTTATTTTTCATTTACTAGATTTTATTAGGACATTAAAACTTTATGCTGGGCATTTTTGAGCTCTTAATCATTCTGCAAATTTCAGTACTGTTCGTGATGGTTCTAGCTACACTTGCTCTATTTCTCAGGGAACTCAAACTTTCTATTGTGGGTTTACCTTCTGTTTTCAACAAACTTTATGTAATTTTAAAAAATCAAGGCTATTCTTCTGAATAATTTGATGTGGATTCTAAGTGCCACAGGTGCACCAAAAAGTACATCCCAGCAGTCATTTACTCTCTAATAAGTACACAGATTCCAGTTATAAATTTCTCCATACATTTTTTCTGCAAGCATTCTCCTCCTCAGTTTGCGCTTTCTGATGATCCTTTCGATTATACAATGGAACCTCCACAAATAAAAATAAAGAGGTGCAAGGAACTTCTCAGTAGAAACCAAAAATCCTAACACTTAAGGAACGATTTATAAATTGTACGTGCTAATTTACAAAACCTAGTGCATGTTACTACTGCTGCTGAATTAATTAATGCTTGTTTATTCGCCTGACAATGTGGACCATTTTCATTCCTAGTGTGTATCAGAAATGTCCATGATAAACAAGAGAAGTCTCCTTCGTTCTAACCCCTCGATTCATTAGAAAGTTGGGGTAACACTTTAAAGTTTCTAAACTGCTTATAGTTACTAGGATACAATGAAACATGAACAATTCTCCTTAGGGCAATGATGACAGCAAAAGAAGAATAACTCTTCTGCAGTACATATACACTCTGAGAACTAAACAGCAAACAGCTCTACATGCTGAATCTTTACCTCCTTGTAATCTATTACACAATCAGTTTTATAGGGGCTTGTGCACGTTAGTAACAAAACTGAAGCTGACCATGTGGATGTGACAGGTGGGACCCCAGAGTGTGGAGAAAACACAAAGTATTGTATTGTTGAGAATATAACTGCTCAAGAAGCAGCCTCCTATATATGGTACATGGATATGCATGTGAATTGTGTGTGCGTGCGTGTGTATGTACGTATGTTCTTGTGCCTGTCTTTTGATAAATATAAATACACTACATGGACAGTATCTGTTGTGTGCATGTGTGTGTAACTATAGCCAAACGCACATATACAATGTAAACAAATGGTAATGATTAACAGAGATATTGGTTTGTATTACTAATTCCAACTACAGAGGAAAAATGGTAAAAAAAAATCATATGTTGCGAGATTTCTTTTATATTGCTTATCTTTATTCCTTGAAACCATCTGCATAGCCAAAAGAATAACAGTGAAGTATTGATTGTTTAACTAGAATTTTTAAAAGAGCAAATCTCTGAGCTCTAAAAACGAAATGTATGCCTTGAGAAAGATTAGGGAGAAATTAGTTTTACTACTATGGAAAAAGTTAGGTTCAAAATGAAGAAAAAAAAGTCATGTAATGAGAAGTCAAAGGGAAAAAAAAGTCCATCAATAAAAAAATGAAAAGACTATATCTGTTTAATAGACTTACACGTATTCTATTCATCACAAAGTTCAAAGAACAATCTAATAGCTTCCTTACAAATTTCTACCTTGGTGAAGTATTTGGAATACTTTTAACCACTGACTGCGTGTACAAGAGAAATCTGTTTATTGTTATATTAGCTCAGGGTCCATCACTATAAACAGTAATAGTTTCCCAGGTACTCTAGCTAACTTAATATAGTACACATGAGTAAAAGCAATCTTTACTCTTCTATCACAATAAGAAGAAACTAAAAAAAATTTCAGGTATTTTAAATAGAGCTGACAAATGAATTGTATTAAATAAAATCTTTTAAGTAGTTCAACAATTCTAGTGCCGTTTTCTGTAAGGAAGTGTTTTAGTCACAAAAAGAGACAGAAAGTGTTAAAATAGTTCTTACTTTTTTGAATTTCCTACTTAATTACATATTCTTCTATTTTTATTTTTCTTCTTTATTTTAATCCATTCTTTCCTGTCCTTTCACTGCATGCATATTTTTCTGCCTACTTAAAATGTTTTCATCTTCCTTTCTTTTCTGTGCCTTTTACTATCATATTCAGTAGTTTGAGCGATGAACAGCTTGACTTAGCATATTTTTAACCAGCTGGTCTAGCACCTAGCCTGCATTGCATAGTCAGATACAACCAAATGTTTATACAGAAGGTAGCTTTCATGGGGGAAAAAAAAAAAAAAAAGCCTAAGTAAAATGCATCCTGGCGTTCTTTTGTTTACTAAATGAAAAGTTTGAATTCTTTGTTAAAGGAAAACAAAGGCCTATTTATAATATTTAAAAATTAAGCTGGAGGGGAAGGATATTGGATCTTCAATGGAAGTGTGTACAAATGTATGAGAGGAGGCTTCAAAACACAGTTTAGAAGATGCAGTTTTAAGTGAAATAAGTATTAAGCTCTGGAGATTACAAACCACTGCCAGGGATAGCAAAAAACTTAATTCCAAATATACAAGGCTCCTACTTTAGCAAGAGGGGGGAGGGAAATAGGTCATAAATCAAAATTCTGCTTTTAACACTCAGTGAAAGAGGTGCTGGCTAAAACTTAGATTCAAGTTTCCTTTTTTTTTAAGATACTTAAAAGCTGATCTATTGACAGAATGTTGTGATGTTAACTTGACTAAAAATAATAACTTCTGTTAGATCAACAAAAGGTCATGTGCTTTACAGAGCGCCTTCCAAAGTTTTAGGGAAGGATCAAATTGGAAGTTAAATCCATGGTTTCACCCATAACCAGACACCTTCTCTATCACCCCAGAAATCACTTCTTGAAGAGAGACAGAGATGCTAAAAATTAGGGCATTATGCATCAAATATTGCCTCCTATATTTTAGTAGAGTGGCTCAGAGAAGGAGTGTGGAAGAGAGCAAGAGAGAGAGAAAGAGAGAGAGATCATGATAAAGTTCATTAAGATCCCCATTAGGAATCTAAACACCACCAGAAAAGCATCACTGGTGAAGCAGTTTTAAAGGACTTTGCAGATCCCTTCAATCTGGTTCAGGCAACAGCAACAAAAACCACCACCACCACCAAATGATCAGCAAACTGACATGTACTCTGAATTGCAAAGGTAAAGCTTCTCCACCGAGCATTCTTTTGGGGAGCATCTCACCACTGACACAGAGACTGCTGCAAAAAGGGAGAGTTATACTTACACACACACACCCACACCCCACTCACCTTTCAAACTCCTGAGGTAAATCAGGGTCAGTTAGCATGCTGGAAAAGCACAATTTCCCTTTGTCACAGCAGCCACCTATGATCGCCTCCAACTGAACCTGTCAAGTGAGTCCAAACCTTCTAAACCGATTGATTTTCTCTTTTTCTCTGTCTGGCTCGCTCTCTCTCTCTCTCTCTCTCTCCCCCACCCCCCTCTCTGAGCTAGGACTCCTTGACCAGTCTCTTAAAGGGGTAGCACACTTAGCAGTAGACACTGTTTATAAAACTCCCCCCACAGCGGAGCAGCATGCTGCGGCTGCAAAGCACTAGACAACCTCAGGGTGCCTGTCCTTTCCTTTTAATTCTGTCCTCCAGTCACCACAAAATGGGAGAAGTCAACTCATTTAACGTCCATAAAAAGAAAAGAAGAAAACCCAAAACCTGTAAACCAGGAGTGAACCCCTGTGCTGAGGCAGATCAGTGGAGAAAGATGATAAAACAAGAGCAGCCTGATTAAACTGAAGCTGTTATCAACTCCCTCGGAGTTGAAATAGGGAAGAAAAGATTAGACACACAAAAATGTAACCAAAGGCATTTGTACTCAAAGAATTTCCATTCCTCTCCCCCCCCCCTTTTTTTTTTTTTTTAAATCTCTCTCCCTCTCCCTCTTTGGGGGGAAAAAAACAACAAAAAACAATCAGGCATTGTTCTGAGGGAAGAAAAGCAACTTTGACAGATTGAAATATAGCAGAGGCCCCTTCAAGGAAACCTGTAAACAACTTGTCACTCACTCTGTCGGTCTCACTGTTAGCTCTTGCTTGCCACAAAGTGCTGCGAACCGTCCTGGCAACAAAACCAAAGTTTCCTCAGCTCCAAACTCCATCAAACAGCCCTGGTGTGTGAAGGGGGAAAGGTATCCACATGCCAAAACAACACACACACACAGAGCACAAAAACAACAATAAACTTTCAGTCTGTCCTCTGGGGTTTTTTTTTTTTTTAAACCCTTCTCTCTGAGCAAGTCAAAGGAATCCCTTAGCTGCGGATCTCTTTAATTTCCTCTGCCCAGACAGCCACAGATAACAAGGTGGACAAACTATGGTTTTAGAGAATCTAAGCTGGCTGGCAGAGCACAGCCTTCATAGCAGTTCCAATTATCTAGATAAAAATCTGGCAGACGAGGAAGGTAATCAGGTAATGGACCTTTGACATGAAATGACAGAGGCGCGCGCGCACACACACTTACACATACACACATGCAGAGGCAGTGACTGGCCAGTGCACTGCAGCATCTGGTCAAATAGTAATGCACACGCACACATTCACACACATAGAAGACAGTGTGAATGCTCCACATCATACACACACAGAGACAGAGAGAGGGAGAGGGAGAGAAAGAGAGAGACCAGCTATCCACTCCTACTGGGAGGGTTCATTCTGCACAAAAGGCTACATTACAGAGCCCGCCCCAATAAGGAAGGGGGGGAGGATGGGGGAAGCCTTCTATTGTCGAGAGGGCAGGTCAGTTGATTAGATTTTCTGTGGAGAATTCCACGAGGAAATTCCCTTCAAAGCCGAAGTGATTAACTGGGGGCTATTCTGGAAATGGAGCAGACAATGGCTCAACAGTCTGTACGGCCAATGTCCAGGCTGGCACTGAACTCACTTTAAAAATAAATAAATAAAAAAGCCAGAGTCTCTGTTCTTTTACACACACAGCATGGTCACACTTAAACCTCTATTCCTTTCTTTCCAGCTTCCCCTCCCAGTTAGGGTTGGTTGGGGTTTTTTGGTTGTTGTTGTTTTTTTAAATTTTGCAGCTGGCCAACATTAAGGGCCTTTAAAAACCACAAGGTTTTAACCCCACAGCAGTTTGATTAGGTCCATTCCCTTCCTCACTTCCCCCCATCCCCCACAACAGGCAGACAGTAAGTTTACTTTTTTAGATATACACAAGTGTAGAAACACACACTCACAGGGGATGCTATAAAATGTTCAACCTTTTCCATGTTGATTTTAAAAAAGTAAAAAAAAAAACATATCAATTAAAATTCAGCAATATGTCCTTTTAAAATAAGGCGGTCTTTTAAATTTTGTGTATATTGTAAAACTGTACACACGTGCACACATACAGAGGGTATACACTATGGTGTAGTATCAAGGCTTTATCAGCATGAGTCTGGGATGCGGCTTTAGTCACAAGTAGTAACAAACACTTGTGAGTTACGCATATCTTCCCAAATGAGCATTATGTCACTTGTGGGAGCAAAACACTGGAGCTAAATTTGCAAAGGCACCTTCAGTGTAGTACAGAAAAGAGTTTCAACCAAGACTGTCTCAAATCTGCGTCATATGTACTGCAGCATTCAGAGCAGTCACATAGAATTTGTCAACTCCTGGCATGAGGTAGATCTAATGGCTCCTCACTATGGGGCGGAGTAAACTGGTTTCCTTGAGTAGCCCCTGGCAGATAATATTTTCCACAGAGGTTCATTCACAATAAACTGACAAATCTAGTTAATATGTTCAAGATTTTTTGTTTGTTTTTTAGTAGCTAACCCTTCTAGGATAGCTATGAAACAGACTTTAATAGAGGGGCAGCAGCAGATGGGGAAAAATAACCCCACACACTTTGCATTTCATCTGAGGATCTCAAGCCATTTTAATTAAGTCTCACATTACTCCTTTGTAGTAAATAAATATAATTATGCCTCGTTCTGATACCCTTAGTTGTGTTGAACAGTATCATACAGCTTGCTCAGGAAGGATAGACAGGGGGAAAAGGGAGGAGGTGTTGCCTTATAGATTAAAAATGTACACACTTGGACTGAGGTGGAGATGGACATAGGAGACGGAAGTGTTGAGAGTCTCTGGGTTAGGCTAAAAGGGGTAAAAAACAAGGGTGATGTCATGCTAGGAGTCTACTACAGGCCACCTAACCAGGTGGAAGAGGTGGATGAGGCTTTTTTTAAACAACTAACAAAATCATCCAAAGCCCAAGATTTGGTGGTGATGGGGGACTTCAACTATCCAAATATATGTTGGGAAAATAACACAGCGGGGCCCAAACTATCCAACAAATTCTTGGACTGCATTGCAGACAACTTTTTATTTCAGAAGATTGAAAAAGCTACTGGGGGGAAGCTGTTCTAGACTTGATTTTAACAAACAGGGAGGAACTCATTGAGAATTTGAAAGTAGAAGGCAGCTTGGGTGAAAGTGATCATGAAATCATAGCGTTTGTAATTCTAAGGAAGGGTAGAAGGGAGAACAGTAAAATAGAGACAATGGATTTCAGGAAGGCGGATTTTGGTAAGCTCAGAGAGCTGATAGGTAAGATCCCATGGGAATCAAGACTGAGGGGAAAAACAACTGAGGAGAGTTGGCAGTTTTTCAAAGGGACACTATTAAGGGCCCAAAAGCAAGCTATTCCGCTGGTTAGGAAAGATAGAAAATGTGGCAAAAGACCACCTTGGCTTAACCACGAGATCTTGCATGATCTAAAAAATAAAAAGGAGTCATATAAAAAATGGAAACTAGGACAGATTACAAAGGATGAATATAGGCAAACAACACAGGAATGCAGGGGCAAGATTAGAAAGGCAAAGGCACAAAATGAGCTCAAACTAGCTACAGAAATAAAGGGAAACAAGAAGACTTTTTATCAATACATTAGAAGCAAGAGGAAGACCAAAGACAGGGTAGGCCCACTGCTCAGTGAAGAGGGAGAAACAGTAACAGGAAACTTGGAAATGGCAGAGATGCTTAATGACTTCTTTGTTTCGGTCTTCACCGAGAAATCTGAAGGAATGCCTAACCTAGTGAATGCTAATGGGAAGGGGGTAGGTTTAGCAGATAAAATAAAATAAGAACAAGTTAAAAAATCACTTAAAAAAGTTATATGCCTGCAAGTCACCAGGGCCTGATTAAATGCATCCTAGACTACTCAAGGAGCTAATAGAGGAGGTATCTGAGCCTCTAGCTATTATCTTTGGAAAATCATGGGAGACGGGAGAGATTCCAGAAGACTGGAAAAGGGCAAATATAGTGACCATCTATAAAAAGAGAAATAAAAACAACCTAGGAAACTACAGACCAGTTAGTTTAACTTCTGTGCCAGGGAAGATAAAGGAGCAAGTAATTAAGGAAATCATCTGCAAACATTTGGAAGGTGGTAAGGTGATAGGGAACAGCCAGCATGGATTTGTAAAGAACAAATCATGTCAAACCAATCTGATAGCTTTCTTTGATAGGATAACGAGTCTTGTGGATAGGGGAGAAGCTGTGGATGTGGTATACCTAGACTTTAGTAAGGCATTTGATACGGTCTCTCATGATATTCTTATCGATAAACTAGGCAAATACAATTTAGATGGGGCTACTATAAGGTGGGTGCATAACTGGCTGGATAACCATACTCAGAGAGTTGTTATTAATGGTTCCCAATCCTGCTGGAAAGGCATAACGAGTGGGGTTCCGCAGGGGTCTGTTTTGGGACCGGCTCTGTTCAGTATCTTCATTAACAACTTAGAAATTGGCATAGAAAGTACGCTTATTAAGTTTGCGGATGATACCAAACTGGGAGGGATTGCAACTGCTTTGGAGGACAGGGTCATAATTCAAAATGATCTGGACAAATTAGAGAAATGGTCTGAGGTAAACAGGATGAAGTTTAATAAAGACAAATGCAAAGTGCTCCACTTAGGAAGGAAAAATCAGTTTCATACATACAGAATGGGAAGATACTGTCTAGGAAGGAGTACGGCAGAAAGGGATCTAGGGGTTATAGTGGACCACAAGTTAAATATCAGTCAACAGTGTGATGCTGTTGCAAAAAAAGCAAACATGATTCTGGGATGTATTAACAGGTGTGTTGTGAGCAAGACACGAGAAGTCATTCTTCCGCTCTACTCTGCGCTGGTTAGGCCTCAGCTGGAGTATTGTGTCCAGTTCTGGGCACCGCATTTCAAGAAAGATGTGGAGAAATTGGAGAGGGTCCAGAGAAGAGCAACAAGAATGATTAAAGATCTTGAGAACATGACCTATGAAGGAAGGCTGAAAGAATTGGGTTTGTTTAGTTTGGAAAAGAGAAGACTAAGAGGGGACATGATAGCAGTTTTCAGGTATCTAAAAGGGTGTCATAAGGAGGAGGCAGAAAACTTGTTCACCTTAGCCTCTAAGGATAGAACAAGAAGCAATGGGCTTAAACTACAGCAAGGGAGGTCTAGGTTGGACATTAGGAAAAAGTTCCTAATAGTCAGGGTGGTTAAACACTGGAATAAATTGCCTAGGGAGGTTGTGGAATCTCCATCTCTGGAGATATTTAAGAGTAGGTTAGATAAATGTCTATCAGGGATGGTCTAGACAGTATTTGGTCCTGCCATGTGGGCAGGGGACTGGACTCGATGACCTCTCGAGGTCCCTTCCAGTCCTAGAATCTATGAATCATACTCCACAGGGAGACCCACCAAAATCAGCAGGGCTCTGTGTGGAGTAAGGTGCTACTCAGTATGAATATAGGGATGAGAATTTGGCTTTAAATGAGGAAACAGAAATACAGAGAGGTTAAGTAACTAGGCCAAGCTCACACAACTAGTCAGTGGCTGCATTAGGATGAGAACTCAGGATCCTGACTCCCAGTCCCCTGCTTTAATCAAGCAATAATAGTGCCTCAGTTGATGGGGAAACAGCTTCATACCAACTGTGTTGCTTTAGAAATTCATGTTTCCCATCTTGCACATCTGCAAATTTCAATAGTGTTTCACCTACAATGGCACTAGAGTTAACTGCTTTGTTAAAATAGTTAAAAGATAGTTTACCCCCTGTGATGCTGGCAGAGCAGGTGCCAGCTCATGGCAAGGCCCCTAGACCTCACTGAACACTGACAAATGCACAGCTGGAAACCAGTCCGACTCACCTGTGTGTTAGCATTGTTAAAATAGATGTTAAATTGATAAGAATGTGTTTAGTGTTTAGACTTGATGAAATACTCCTAGGAGGCTGCATGTATTGATCTCACATATAACATCTGTCGTCCAAGGTATGAAATCATACTGAGTGTTTGCACTGTAAACCTCTAATTGTAAAACTCACCAAACAGGAAAGAAGCATTAATTAGCATAAAGTGCTGGTCCTGCACACAAGAAGGCACACTGAAACCAAATGAACCATCAAAGGATAAAGACCTTATTGATTGCCCCCTGCCACACACACATGAAGAGAAGACAGGCACCAACACTTGTTCCATCAATTTGAACTCTAGCGGAAGGGAATAAAATGGCTGACCAGAAGGAACTGTAGCACCGTGCTGCTTGGAATTTGGAGAGGGCAATATTTCTAAGCATAAGCAAGGGATCCCCAAGCTGCTTAGCTTAGGTTAGCCTTAAAGGACACAGAAAGCTTGCATATCGTAGCAGCTTTTATTGTCTTTTGAAATCTAAGACTAACTCATTCATGTCTGTATGTTTACCTGCTTTAATTTTGTAAATAATTCTCATTTCTTGTCCTTAGTTAGTAAATCTTTAGTTAATTATAGGTTCGGCTACAAGCGTTGTCTTTGGTGAGAGATTTATGGTAAAATTGACCTGGGTAAGTGACTGGCCCTTTGGGACTGGGAATAACCTGAATAATGCTGTGAATTTTGGTATAAGAGACCATCTATCACAAAGGCAAGCTTGTCTAGGTGGCAAGATAGACCAGAATACCCCAGAGGACTGTCTGTGACTCCATGTTAAGACTGTTGAGTGCTTGAGGAGTTCACACTTGAACTGGGTTAGTGAAATCTAGGTACAGTATAGAACACACAACCAGTTTGGAGTTTGTGCCCCGCTTCTTAACACTCTGTCCTGAGGCTGACACTCACAGTCGTGAGCCACTCTAGACAGCTTGACAGCCCCTACAGGTACTTGTCAAATTTGGATGGCTCCTTTTTAATTGGTCCTTTTCATGGTCCTTGGCCACACTTTGCTGCTTCCTGAGCTCTGTTCTCCCATTTCTCAATGCTGCTCTGCTCCTTCCTTCTAACTGAGCATGGAGCAGGACCTTGGACAGACCAGGAAAAGCGAAAGAGCCAGAAGAAGAGGTAGGCAGCAGGAAGCTGCTCCTTGGGAAAGCCTGAGAGACAACTGACCAGGGCAGAGACTGGGAAGTAGGGAGAAAATAGAGCTGGAGACCATTTACTTGAATGCCTCTGCCTTACCAGGTCCTCACTCCCTATTACCTAGCTCCCTTTTATTCCCAGTTACAGTAAATTTCCCTGATAAGTGCAATCTCTCTTCCTAGCCTCATTGAGATCTTGATTCCTGCCTCTTCAGTTTCTCCAGATCCACTGAGTTCCCTCTCCTGGTTCACTGAGAGGAAGAGAAGCAGGGTCCAGAAAGGAGCAGAAATGTTACCATTGCTATCCTTATGTCCCTCCACCTGTCAAGCTAGGTTTGTCTTAATAATGTGCCCAACTGCAATCAAAAGGAGGAAAGAAAAAATTCTGAATAATTAATTTAAGAAACCTCTGAAAAATTAACTGAATACTCTTTTCCACAAATCATACTGTCACAGTTTTAAGACCTCATATCTCAGTAGCTGCCACAACACGTAACAAGTGTTGTATATCCCATCGGAAACCAGAGGAGCTGGGGAATTCCCTGCTCTTCTCCAACAACAGAACATTCTCATTCCTAGCTATGCTGTTTCACATTATATTGGACCTTACATCTGTCAACTGGTGCAGACCTGAACATTGCCCATCTAATATCTCTGACCAGCATATTTATGGAGGAAAGAAACAAACATTTGTGGGCCAACTGCTTTGTTTGTTTCTTAGTTTTTGGGTTTTTAAACTGGGTGGCTATTGGAAGGTACCCAGAGGTTTGAAATGTAATAAGTAGTCTCACCAAAAATGGATCTATAGGGAGAATGTAATAGAGGCACTCAAAGGTGAATGATAAATTTAAATTTGTATGGTTCTGAAATTTATCACTAGGATATCACCAGACATATTGGAAGGATGAATGGACAACACAGATTTAGACAGAAAGACTAAAATATGGATAATTCTGGAAGATTTCAAGGACAAAATATATAAAACAATGACATAGAACTGAAAAATAATGCGATGTTCATTAGGAAGTAATTCACAAGTAGAACTGCAACAAGAGCAGGATTTTCAAAAGCAAGCAACAGTGGCCTAACTCTGCTTTCATTGAAGTCAATTGCAATGTTTCTGTTGATATCAATGGGAGCAAAGTTAAGCCAACCACATTTGAAACTCTTAGGTACTTATATGGCCCACATCACCACAGGACATGGTCACCTTATAAACTAATGAAATTATCCTCAACACATCCCTGAGAGGCAGAAAAATGTAATTTATAACCATCTTACAGATGGGGAACTATAGTACAGAGTGATTAAGGGTCAGATCCTAAGCTGCTGTAAACTGGCATAGCTATTGTCAAGAGAGCTTCACCAGTTTACAAAAACTGAGAATCTGACCCTAAGTGACTTTCCAAAAAAATCACACAGGAGATCATCCAAGACCCAAACCAATGCCTTAACCACAAAGTTATCCTTCCTCTTCCAGGGGCTGTTGCCTCATTCACTATCCCACACACACAAACACATAAGGGAAATTGGAGAGTAATAGGAGATAATATGGATAAATGATTGAGGAAAAAAGGAAGATATATAAAATATAAATATCCATATAAGAAAATCATGTATTAAACAGGTTATAAATACCACAACACTTGTAAACTGGGGGAATGTGAGCTGTGTGTGTTCCATATATTTGTACACAAGCACAGGAAGGAAAGGAAATCCTTGAATTGAACAAAAATGTTCCTAAAATTGTCAAATGATAACACTTCAGATCTGTGTCTTTGGCAGATACTACCATGCAGTAAGTGAAGCAAAGTGCTGGAAAAAAGTGAGCTTTTCAGTTTTTGTTTTTTTCCACTGAAAGTTGTAATAGAAATCTACAAAGTCCAAGGAAATGTAAGATGTTCCATAGAATGATCTACTGGAAAATTCTCAAAGCAAATATAAGAAACCCTAAAAATTATAAACAGGTTTTCTTTGCTAGGCTTAAACCCTACAGAGCTACAGTTTTAAATCTGGACCTTTCACGTTTCTATCCAGATTTTTTTTTTGCGGGGGGGAGGGTGGGATGAGAATGGGGTGAGATTGACACATTTTTCTACTCAGAATATTTTGCAACCAGTGAATGCTTAATTTGTAGGATGGGAATATTTAGCTACAATATAGATTGGATCATATACTTAGGAATAGATTTTTCCCTCCAAAGTGCATGCCTAACTGCCATTTCCATGAATGGGAATTAAGTATCTATGTAAGGGTGGAAGTTAATCTTAGTAATATAATGGATTTACTCTGTTTGAAAATACATAAATGCTGAATCAGGCTTGTGTAGTGTTGGAGAAACCAAGTGCTGAATGGAATACAGCAAAACATGTGAATAGGTGGGAGGAGTATTGAAATTATTTTCATGTTTACAGTTTTTCAAATTTAATGTAATTTCATTAAGAAAAAGAAAACCATCTCAGTTGCAATTGGTAACAAATGAAGCCATCATTTGTGAGTCATTTACCCAGCATTTCAGCAGGGTCGTCTATCACCCATGAAAAACTGTACAAGAAAGAAGGGGTACTACACTTATGGAGAAACTGCAGTAGAAACAGTAGAAACTGTTGAGTTTTCATTAAATCTGACTCTTCATCCAAAACTGAAATGTAAACTTTATTGAGGGTCTCAAAACATTTTGTTGAACTTTCTAGTCATTATTTTTCATTTTTGCCCAGCTCTGCACACCCAATTTCTGTCCAGGCTCAGAGGGAAAACATCAATTAGAAAGTGTCTAGCTCAACTGGAACCATGAAATAGTGGAAATTTCATAGAATCGTAGGACTGGAAGGGACCTCGATGGGTCATCTAGTCCAGTCCCCTGCACTCAAAGCAGGACTAAGTATTATCTATACCATCTCTGACAGGTGTTTGTCTAACCTGTTCTTAAAAACCTCCCATAACAGAGATTCCACAACCTCCCTAGGCAATTTATTCCAATGCTTAACTACCCTGACAGGAAGTTTTTCCTAATGTCCAACCTAAACCAACCTTGCTGCAATTTAAGCCCATTGCTTCTTGTCCTATCCTCAGAGGTTAATGAGAACAATTTTTCTCCCTCCTCCCTGTAACAACAACAGTTTATGTACTTGTAAACTGTTATCATGTCCCGCCTCTGTCTTTTCTTCGCCAGACTAAACAAACCCAATTTTTTTAATCTTCCCTCATAGGTCATGTTTTCTAGACCTTTAATTATTTTTGTTGCTCTTCTTTGGACTTTCTCCAATTTGTTCACATTTTTTCCTGAAATGTGGTGCCCAGAACTGAACACAATACTCCAGTTGAGGTCTAATCAGCGTGGAGTAGAGCGGAAGAATTACTTCTCGTGTCTTGCTTACAACACTCCCGCTAATACATTCCAGAATTATGTTTGGTTTTTTTGTAACAGTATTACACTGTTGACTCATATTTAGCTTGTGATCCACTATGACTCCCAGATCCCTTTTTGCAGTACTCCTTCCTAGGCAGTCATTTCCCATTTTGTATGAGTGCAATTGATTGTTCCTTTCTAAGTGGAGTACTTTACATTTGTCCTTATTGAATTCCATCTTATTTACTTCAGACCATTTCTCCAGTTTGTGCAGATCATTTTGAATTTTAATCCTATCCTTCAAAGCACTTGCAACCCCTCCCAGCTTGGTATCGTCCACAAACTGTATAAGTGTACTCTCAATACCATTATGATGAAGATATTGAATAGAACTTGACCCAGTACTGATCCCTGTGGGACCCCACTTGGTATGCCCTTCCAGCTTGACTGAGAACTCCAGAGAGACATTAGCAGTGAATGGTTTTCCAGCCAGTTATGTGCCCACCTTACAGTAGCTCCACGTAGGTTGTATTTCCATAGTTTGTTTATGAGAAGGTCATGCAAGACAGTATCAAAAGCCTTATCAAAATCAAGATATACCACATCTACCACTTCCCTACATCCACAAGGCTTGTTACCCTGTCAAAGAGAGCTATTAGGTTGGTTTGATATGATTTGTTCTTAACAAATCCATGCTGTTACTTATCACCTTATCATTTTCTACGTGTTTGCAAATTGATTGCTTAATTATTTGCTCTGTTACCTTACTGGGTACTGAAATTTAGCTGACCGGTCTATAATTCCCCACGTTGTTCTTATTCATGGGCACTATATTTTTATAGATGGGCAGTATATTTGCCCCTTTTCCAGTCCTTTGGAAACTCTTCTGTCTTCCATGACTTTTCAAAGATAATTGCTAATGGCTCAGATATTTCTTGAGTCAGCTTCTTGAGTATTCTATGATGTATTTCATCAGGCACTGGCAACTTGAAGACATCTAACTTGTCTAAATAATTTTTAACTTGTTCTTTCCCTGTTTTGGCTTCAGATCCAACCTCATTTTCACTGGCATTCACTATGTTAGACATCCAATTGTTACTAAACTTTTTGGTGAAAATTGAGACAAAAATGTTATTTAGCACTTCTGTCATTTCCACATTTTCTGTTATTGCTTTTCCCCCTCATTGAGTAATGCGTCTACCCTGACCTTGGTCTTCCTTTTGCTTCTAATATATTTGTAGAATGTTTTCTTGTTACCCTTCTGGCTAGTTTAATCTCATTTTGTGCCTTGACCTTTCTAATTTTATCCCTACATGCTTGTGTCATTTGTTTATATTCATATTTTGCAATTTGACCTCATTTACTTTTTGTAGGACTTTTTTTTTTTTTTTTTTGAGTTTGAGATCGTTGAAGATCTCCTGGTTAAGCCCGGGTGATCTCTTGCCACACTTCCTATCTTTCCTGCGCAGTGGAATAGTTTGTTCTTGTGCCCTTAATAATGTTTCCTTGAAAAATTGCCAACTTTCTTGAACTGTTTTTCCCCTTAGACTTGCTTCCCAGGGGATCTTACCTCCCATCTCCTTGAGTTTGCTACAGTCTGCTTTCTTGAAATCCATTGTCTTTATAGTGCTGTTTTCTCTCCTATGATTCCTTAAAATCTATCATTTCATGATCACTTTAATCCAAGCTGCCTTCCACTTCCAAATTCTCAACCAGTTCTTCCTTATAGAACAGCCTCTTCCCTAGTAGCCTTCTCCACCTTCTGAAATAAAGAAAATTGTCTCCAATACATTCCAAGAACTTGTTGGATAATCTGCACCCTGCTGTGTTATTTCCCACAGATGTCTGGTTACTTGAAGTCCCGCATCGCCACCAAGTCCCCGTGCTTTGGATGATTTTGTTAGTTGTTTAAAAAAAGCCTCATCCACCTCTTCTTCCTGGTTAGGTGGTCTGCAGTAGACCCCTATCATGACATGACCCTTGTTTTTTACTTGGTTTTTCATGACAGAACCTGCTCTCAAGAAACCTCCAGCCAATCTAAACTTTTCAATACTTATCCAAACCAAACCTCAGATCCTTTTGTGGTTCGTCCATCACTAGTCCATTCTGCCCTCGTTGTAAAAGCACGCAAGGGAGCGTTTCATATATATATAATGTGGGATACTTTCATACATCATCTTTTTTGCTTAGCTATGAATGATCCAGGTTTTCTCCTCTAGAGGACATACAGACATGAGAATAAATGATCCCAGTGGTGCCCCAGAAAAAGGGGGGGGGGGTAAAAGCAAATAAAACAGAAAAAGAGGGTAGAGAGGGTGGAGAAAAATACAAGGACCTCGGTCCAAACAAGTGAGTTTCTCCAGCAATTCCATCTGCCTGAGTAATTTGCCCCTTAAAAGTAACTAGCATAAATTAATCTTGCCAAAGCCATTTGAAAATATACAGCATACCTCAGCCACCAGCTCCTTACAGGAATCTAATCACCTTGGAAATTACACTTCTTCCTGCATTTGTTTTTCTAAATTAACTACTGTTAAAAGTAACCCCATATATTGTAAGTGATGGAAAGTGGGAAGGGGATATTTTAGTTTCTTTACCTCGTATAACGAGATCACTGTGTACAATTTGTTTCAGTGGTTCCTCTATATAGTCAGTTAGTGGGGTTGTCTGTGTTAGTTTTTCAGACAGAAAAAGTTTGAGAGAAAAACATTTAAAAAATAAGGAAGTTATTCTAAAACCAACAAAAAATGAGCAGGTGAACTCCTGGATACGTGTAGTATCTGAAACTACTTAAAAACTGACTAAATTTCAAGCTGAAGTGAAAAACCAGTTGGATTTCAACATTTTGTGTTTGTTTTCTTCTTTTCTGAGTGAAGTTTGTTCTTGTGAGAGGTACCATATTGCAGAAGACTAAAAGGTTTATTATACATTTATCTAGAAGGTTACACTTATCCACAGATTTAAGGGTTAAACTTATCTTTATCTAAAGGTTAAACTTATCCAAGCTTCCTAAACTATTCCAAAGAGTCTCAATCTTGATGTGAAATGATTGCTTCTTGAGGGACAAAGTTATTTAGCCACCATCCCATTCAATACTTGGCCTCTTGGATGAGAATGCCAACAGGGGTGCTAATAAGTGCCAATTCTGATCACTGTTATGTGATATAAGCACCTATCCTTAATGTACTTGACAATGGCCATTAACTCATTTCATATAGGCAACTGAACTCCCATCTGAAGAAAATAACTTTTGATTCATCTTGGGTCTGGGCTGTATTATCGATTGGTGATTGGAGAGAGGCTTTGTATCCAGTCACCAAACCCATGCAGTCTCCAACAATGTAAGTTTCATATATCTTATAAAAGTAAAAAATAGTTTTAGGGCCTGATCCAAAGCCCCTCCAGATTAACAGGAGTCTTTCCACTGCCATCAACAGGCTTTGCATCAGGTCTTTTATAAACATTTCTCATTAGCCTTCTAGGCTTCACCACCGCATTCTTGGTCACTTCTCTGTTAACTTCACTATGTCCTACTGCAGCTATTAGCTAAGCAGGGGGGGTTGGCAGTGCCAAGTGGTAAATCCCACCATGTTCTGACATTTACATTTCCAATCTGATTGTCTTTTCCACTATATTTTCCTATTACTAACCCCCTGCAACAAGCCCCCAAGGATCACAGGCTAAGAAGCCATCAGGGTTAACTCAATCTGTTGACCCTCTGAGGTAGATTGAGGTCCATATTATTTACAGTGCAGGTGTGTTTTGGACAAGACCATAAAGCCTAAATTCTGTCTGCTTTGTGCGGCTATTGAAGATTCATAATGGCAAAGTTCATTCTTGTGTCTTTGATCAAATTCCCAATCCCCATGACGGGCAATTGGACAGCTGCACAATTTCCCAAGTAGTGATTGCATTTAAGTGCTGATGTGACTGTTTATTTATTATTGTATTACAGTAGTGCCAGAGACCTCTGCAACTAACCACAACTGGAGTCCTATTGTGTCAGGCAACAAACCTTATTGCCCTGCACCTTGTATAGTCATTTACATTACTGAAAAATCAGTAAAAAGAGGATGCAAAACACTTCCAAATCAGAATAGTAGCATTTACTCTCACTTTGCACTGGTGTATATAACTACAAAAGGTTCAGGGCAATGAAGAATTGCACCTTAAGTAGTAAAAGATTGCTTAGGCCCAGAAGAGTGTATAATCTAGATGGACAAGACTGACAAAGAGGAAAATAAAGTCAGTATTATTATCCCTATTTACACTTGGAAACTAAGACACAGAGCAATCAAGTGACTTGCCCAAGTCATACAGAAAGTCTGTGGCAGAGGTGGGAATTGAAAGCAGAACTCCCAAGTGCAGTGCCTTCACTGCAAGATCATCTTTCCTGTGTGTTATATTTTGTAAAAATGATCCACTGGTTTTCATCCTATCTACTGTGTATAAATATAAGAACTTACTAACTTGCCAGTTACTGAATAAATTATTGTTTCAACAAAATAAAGATTTTGAAGATTATGCTTCTGTAATTTGTATAGATTAGCATCCTAGTTCATCTATTGGTACCCTTAGTAATATAGACATGTGTAAAGGAACAAACTATTTAGTGAATGTATTTCCCCCCCCCCCATACACGCACACCACAAACAATTAAATGTCCACTGAACTACATCCACTGCTTTGTGTTCTTCATAAAAGCACTGTGTAGACATTTTGTTATATAGTTCACTGGGAAGAACAAAATGTCAATTAAGCAATAATTCTAAAGTCAATTAAGGACATATTAAGCAGGGTCACTAAACAGTTTGCTATTTTATACCTTGCTGCAGTAAAAACAGCCATCAGTGGGTAGGTAAAATAATGTTTCAGTTACAAAAGCATGGTCCTATTGGTAAAGAAATAATTTTTGATGGTGCTCTGGTGGAGTCCTGTAGATAACTTTACTGGAGTGTGTAAAGCCATTAGGGGCCAGATCCTGGTTCTGTTGAAGTGAAGCGCAACAATGCTTCCATTGGTAATGATGGGATTGAGATTTGGTACTGTGTGGTTTCAGCCATGGCCAAATATGGGAGGGAAGAAGGGATACATTTGTTGGAAATCTAAGGCTTGTTTTGAAGAGGGACCTTTAGCTATTCTTTTTACAGACCCAAACCAGAAAATTCAGCATCTAGAATAAATGCAGGACTGGTCGCTTGTGTTTATTGCTTGTTCCGTGCAAGTTCATCGCTTGATCCTAGCCTCTCATTTCAGGGGACAGCTAGAGGTTGGGAACATTGCTGAGGTAGTGTGCTGAGGGCCCCCGAGGGAGTAGCACTATACCTTGTGCAAAGTGGATGTAAAATGCTACCATTCTATGTAAGGTGCAGGGAAATAGAGACTTAGGATACCTGGGGCTACTCTGCAGCATCTCCTCTGGCCAATGCAGAAGCAGGGCTAACTACCTCCAGTGACAGTTTAATCCTGTCACCTATTATTTTAAAAGGATCATGGTCCCACTGTAAAGCTTTAAGGGTGGGCTTCAAGCAAGTAAAAATATAGGCGAATCAAAAAGGATGTATCAAAGCCTGGCTGACAAAAATCATTGCCTGGATTGAGAAGTACACTCACAGCCCACTGAGATCAAAGCACACCCTAATTTCTAAAGAAAGGCCTGTCAAAGAGCAATTACCTCCTCCATTTGCTTACCTCTGACTGGACCCCAGACAAAGCAATGGGACTATTCTTTTGTATATTCTCATATAGGTCGGTACTTCTTGCAAACTTTGTCACCCACTTCTCTTAAGAAGCAGCACTTTCTGTTTCTGATGTTTAAAACAATAGTTTGATTTGTCTCTCTTTGTTGATGTGTTTTCCTTGTGTTGTTATTTCAGGGGAATGTAAAAGTAATTAGTGACATGGTGCCAATGGCTGAATCCTCATTAGCAACCTGAGGATTTTGATTCGCTGAAAATACAGTCCATAATTTACTAAGAGCATTTTAATTACTCTAATAAATAAAAACAAAGGGCATCATATGTCCTATGCAGGTTAACAATGCAAACACAACCAAGGTCAAACCTATCTAGAGGCCAACCACGGACTAGGGACATGCAGGGACCTGAGCAGACTGGGCTAAATGGAGGAACAAGCCAGGGGCAGGCAATGAATGAATGATAATGCTGCACTGCTCCCAGTATCTGTAAAGATGCTCTGAGATGAAAGAAAAGAAGAGCATGTTAACCGTTACAGGCAGTATATAGGAGCATGTACGGGCCAAGGGAGAGGGGGAAGCACATATCAAAGCTGTTCCTTTCACACCTGTTCAAGGAATACAAGCAAAGTCTTAAGTGCATTTGAGCATCTGGTCCTGTTTGGCCAGTCCATCTCCCATGTGTTTGCACATAGCTACCGCCCTTTCCTGAGAATAATGTGGCTCAAAGTCCAGGCAGGGATTTCACATGTGAGAATGTCACAGAGGAAACTTATCCAATCAATTCCGAGGTAGTCAGTAATTCATTAAAAGGGGATAAAGTTGAGCTGGCCTTTTGTATCCCCGACCCCACACTTCTTGACGGAGTCTCAATATGGTAACATCATCCAGTCAACGTTGACCAGGTGCAGACTGTTTAACATACTTTAGGATCACAGCATCTACAAGGAAGAGCACTGTGGCTTCAAAACTGTTAAGCAGGTATGACCTCAATAGAGGGGTGTCTCTTGGGGTCTGGTATATTAGGCAAGGCAAAAAAAATGACCATAACATTTCTATGGATTTGTGTTTGCCCATACAAAAAAGACTTATAATGAAAAAAAAAAATTATATTGGATTGTACAAAAAAAACATAGAATTTAATAGAGACTTATACCCCAGCTATAGAAACTACAGCATGCTTCAAAATACCTTTATATGGTAGGTCATTTACTATTACATTCTATAGGATTTTAGAGTAATTTCTATAGGTTTAATCCCTTCTAAAATCCACAGTGTTCCATAAGAGTGGCATAATCTTCTGGGGTTATTTGGGGCTAATGATTGATGGTGATAAACTGTGCATCTTGAATCAATGTACTCATTATTATTTGATCTAGGAACATAGGAACTGGCAGACCAGTGATTCACCTAATCCAGTACCCTGTCTCTGACAGTACCAGTAGTGGAAGATTCAGAAGAAGGTGCAGGACCCCATAACACAAAATTTTTCAGTGAACAGTCCATGGTCTTCCTAACCCTTGTCAGTTAAGTAATTGGCTTATGTTCTGAAGCAAAATGGCTTATATTCCTTAATAATATAAATATCTCTTTTAATGTAACTATGGTTTGTTCTCGTATGTATAAATGTGTAGTCCCTTTTTGAATCCTAAGATCTGAGCTTCAGTGGCATCTTGTGACAATCAGCTCTACAAGTTTTTTATGCAACTCATGATTGAGTATTTACTTTTTTCTGTTTAAAGTTTGTTGCCTTTCAAATTCATTGAATGATCTTTTGATCTTGTACTATGAGAAAACGTAAATCAGGGATTCCTTTTTACCATTTCTATACTATACATTACTTTGTATACCTCTATCGTCTATTATTCGTCATCTCTCTAAACAAAACAGTCTCAGTTAGTTTGCTCTCTGCTCATATGGAAGTATCTCTATGCCTCTGATCATTTTCATTGCCTGTCTTTAAAAGCCCCTTCTATTTCTGCTATATATTCTGAGATAGGATGACCAGTACAGAACTTAGTATTCCAGGAAGGCTTACATTGATTTATGTAATGGTAGTGTAATATTTTCAGTATTATTTTCTATCCCATTCTTTACGCATCCCAACATTGTGTTTTTTTGACCACTGCCATTTTCATCCAGCTGTCCACAAGGAAACTGTGTCAGTATCAGACACTTGGGATAAAGATCTTATGTGATTAAGCAGTTTTGCAAGAGTTTTGATAGTCTGTGCTGTTGGTTGGGCTAGCTTGTTAAAGGAACCAAACAAATATTATTCATTGGTCCAAATCACTACAGTTAACACGAGTGATACTGCAGATTTTTGGTGATTACTGAAAATGCTGCACTATTTTTATAAGGGGGAAAAATGCACACAAGTAACCTTTGCTGCTGGAATCTGGCACTTTCACATCCAATTCAAACCAGAACCAGAAAGTGCTGTAGGGCTTTTTTCTTTTTAAAAAGTTACCCAAACTTTTTTAAGCCTTAAAAAAATATCTGGTTCAGTTTGAATCTTAGGTGAAAAACTGGACTGGTTATCAATCCAAACTAGCTCACCTATACATAGGACATCTATCACAAAGCTTAGAGTACTGTATTTTTAATGGCTATAGTATAGTAATGCACCAAACATGTGCACAATAATAGGGATTCAGATTTGAACATTTTAGTTACTAATTCAAAAAAGTTCAGGCAGATAAGCTAAGGGTAGAGTGACCAGATAGCAAGTGTGAAAATAGGGATGAGGGTAGGGGTAATGGGTGCCTGTATAAGAGAAAGCCCCAAATATTGGGACTGTCCCTATCAAATCGGGACATCTGGTCACCCTAGCTAAGTGTTACAATGAGCATATAATTCTAAACCATTAGACTTCAGAATTCAGGTGTAATCCAAAAATATGAAATTTAATAGACAGGAAAAGCTTTCAAGTGTATTTACCATGTAAATCCTGATACAAAAGAAGATCCATAAATAGTAAGAATAGTTTAAATAAAGATCTTGATTACCACAGTCTGAATGGGAAGCAAATACTGCTCTAATACACTGATCATATCAGCTAATCATAACTTGTTTGTATTTAACATGCAGCCAATCTTTTCAGGTGGTTTAGAACGTATGTGTATACTGTACGATACACAATATAGGTAAAAAATAGGACATCTTCAAAGAGAATTACATTCTGTTTTCTTTTTGTTTTTTGTTACTTTTTGCTCATCACTTTAGATTTCTCTGTACATAACTTATAAAAGGATGCATTTCTCTACAATGTGGCTGTACTCTACATACTTACCCTTTTGCTCATGTGTAATGGTTTAAGATTCATTTTGTTCTCTGGGCTTAATTACATAAATTTTAAAAACCATATTATTCATAAGAGGAATTCAGATTTGACTACTGTGATCCATTTCAAATACCAAAAATAAAGAAGAATCAGAAATCATGAGGAGATAAGTGTGAAGTATAAAGAAAAGAATCTATAAAGCCGTCACTAGGTGGGTCCATAACAATGAATTAGGCATAGAGAGATGTTACATGCAAAATACTGGTGATTAAACAGATGCAATACAAGCGAAATCACACAAGTTGGAACCAGGTTACTGGAAAAAGATCAGTATAGAGAACAGAAGCAATATGCAAAGTGGGAAAGATCCACATGGCTCATGGGGTTGCAGAACTAAACTCTGCACTGGCTAATCAATCTGATCAGACCAGGGAGCCTGCAACGGAAATCAGGGGGAGTTACTTGCATCCTGTGGCAGGAAAATCAGGACCTTGGTGTGCAAGTGGGAAAAGCTGGGAGCAGAATAAAAGAGCTATTGTTCCTTTTCCAGAAACTAGCCTTGAGGATAGGAGAAGGGACCTCTACAGACCCCAGTCCCCTCTCCCTCCATACATTTCATCTGCACGAGGAAAGGAGGTATGCGGTGTAGTTGTAGCAATGTCAGTCCCAGGATACTGGAGAGCAAGGTGGGTAAGGCAATATCTTTTATTGGACCAACTTCTGTTGGTGAGAGAGACAAACTTTTGAGCCACACAGAGCTGAGGAAGAGCTCTCTGTGGCTCGAAAATTTTCCTCTCTCACCAACAGAAGTTGGTCCAAAAAAAAGATATTTCCTTACCCACCTTGTCTGTCTGAGGCAAGGAAGGTCATTCCAAGATCCCTAGCGTGTTTTTTTTAAAAATATCTGGTTATTTTTAAAGGGATATAACTTGTTTGACTGCCCCTCTCCCTAACTGCCATGAGGGCAGGGCTGGGTAGAATCTTTGCCCCAGTGAACTTATCTTGGCTTCCTGGCTATGGGCAGCACATTCATTTCTCTGTGGCTGTCACTTAGCTGAAAGGAATTTGCCCCAGTCTTCCAACTACACTGCCATATGAGGAACAACAAAAGGAGCTACCACTCCCAAGCAGGAGTTCCCATTCAGAATACAAAACTGACTGGGGAGCATGGCTGGACCATGCAGCTCCAGTTGGCTTTACACCACAGAGCAAAAGCAGTGCCAGGATCTCACCCATTTTTATACTAGCAAAAATCAACTGAAAGGCTAGAGCAAAACTTCCACTTTGCACCAACAGTATGTATTTGGGTGCAAATACTAATTCTTTTTATTATTATGCGCTTCAGGGCGAGGATTATTTATTTTTGTGGATCCTATAGTGCTGAGTCTATTGTTTGCAATAACCAAAGTAAATAAAGATAATTAATCATAATAATGATGCAAAAACTATTTTTTGACTACACCTCTACCCCGATACAACGCGACCCAATATAACACAAATTCGGATATAACGCAGTAAAGCAGCGCTCCGGGGGGGCAGAAGGGGGCTGCGTGCTCCGGTGGATCAAAGCAAGTTGGATATAACGCAGTTTCACCTAGAACGCGGTAAGATTTTTTGGCTCCCGAGGACAGTGTTATATCCGGGTAGAGGTGTATTCAGAAAACGTAATGCAGGAAGATATTCACTGTTTTTGTATGGATGGAGCAGCTCTAAATTACATCACTGGCATGAGGCACTTCAGTGACCTTACACCATTGGAGGATTGGGCACAGTGGAACTCAATTCTGACATGTCCCTCCTTTCCCCATCCCACTTCCCAAACATGCTACCTTATGCTGGTGGTGGGGGAGGGTGGCTAATGCAGGAGCCACCTCTGCCAGCTATCTGCCTAAGCTTCCTTACATGCAGGGAATTCTACATTGGCCATTTCTGGATAGTTTTAGTCCGCCTTGTACCACTCAAGAGAATCCAACTCTAGTAAACTAGGAACCTATTGATTAGCTTTACAGAAATAAAAGCAGATTGATAACAGAAAACATGATTGCAATATTACTATAGCAAAATCTAATCGTGGGCCTGATCCTGTTATAACTTAATACCAGATGTAGTGCTTATAACCAGGCATATGCAACTGTTTTCAATGGGACAATGGTAGATTACCATTTGCATCGGTTACACTGTCCTCAGTAAGAGAACGCATGGCTAACATGACACCCAGCAGTAAGAACCTGTTGGATTGGACCCTGCTTGAGGTAGTCTCTTTTTTAAAACCATATGTCTTAAGCATTAAAAATTATAGTTAATTTTCGTTCACTACTCTGTCTTCCAACACTGAAGGATAAGAATATAGTTTATAGAACTTGAGTGTGCATGTCTCATGTATAAATAGCCGAATTTGATCACAGTCTTACAAAATTAAATAAATAAATTGCAGCTACATTAAATAAAGTCCAGCATATGGAATTTAGTGCTGTGTGTTTTGAAAATTCTTCAGATGGCAATAATGACCCAATTACTGTTCTAATTAAAGAAAATGAGATATTCCTACTAAATTGAAAATTTTGCAGTTGGGAGTAAAAATATTCACGAGGCTGAAGATGAATTAGAAATACAGGTAAACTCAATTATCTGAACCCTGATTATCTGAAATCCAAGTTACCTGATATTTAGAAACGTCCCTTGAAATTGGACTTTTGCTTTTTTAAAAATTCCAATTTTCAAAAATGTGGATATCTCCTCCAAGCCAGTCAGATGGTGCTTAACAAAATTAACCCTTAAACCAGGACTAAGTCAAGCAATATGAGATAGATGGATAAGAATATCCCTGGGTTATTCAAAGCTCTCCTCACAGCTCTCTCTGTAGAATAAAATAACACATCCAACCAGTGAAACACAAGACAGAAGCACTTAATAAGAGCTAAATGTTATTATATCATAACACGTTCATTGGCTGAACATACTCTTAAAGCACAACACTTACCTAACAATTTCTGAGAGAAGTTGGCTACAACTTTAACCCTTTTGTGGTTTCACACCCATCATGGAAAAACCATTAAGACTGGAATTAGAGATTCTCATTTAGGAAAGGAAGTATGGTCTAGTGGTTTGGGCTTTGAACCCCTGACTTCTAATTCCAGCTCTAGCCTAGCTGCCATAAGGCCTGTAGGCAAGGTATTTAACATTCCTGTGCCTCAGTTTCCCCAATTACTAAACAAGGATACCACCTACCTTATAGGATAGTTGAGAGAATTAGTTGGTTAATGTTTTAAAAAAACCTTTGCACAATGTAAAGTACTATATAAGTGTTGCAGAATGTATCACTATCAGTGGTCAGAATTACTGAGAAAGGTGACTCAAAGGCTGTGAAATCTTCCTTGGTGAAATGGTGGTCTGGACTTCCAAGCTTTTTCTCATGTAAAGGCGTTATTTTCTTTAAAATCACTGCTAATACATTATTAACATCAAAAAGATGGCAAAGATTTGTGGAAACCAAGAGACATCTTCAGGAGATGGGGTGGATCTCACTGGGGCTATATTCTGTGACTTTCCCTGGAGTCCTCTCATAAATCTGTTGCTACTAGGAAGGCTGAGATGGTGGAAGGGATGGAATAGTACTTACTGGATGACCTGAAATTGCAGTGAACTTTCACTTGAGGAAAATTCAGTGTTTTCTCAAACTTTCTTTCTGTTCTTTTGGATTTATGACTGACCTAAAGAGATCAGGCTAACACTATGGGCCATTGTATCTGATACACTGGTTGGTATGGTATTTGGATTTAGGTCAATTGGAGATTATATTTTACGTGAATGTGAAATATCCAATATTGTGACTTATATGAACAAACTAGAAAAGGTTCATGTTGGATGCACATCCTGACATTTGAATGTTTATCTGAACCTTTTCTGAAAGGATCTACAAAGTGGGCTGAAAATATTACAAAACCTGGCTTTTACAAACTAGAGCAGAAATACCACAAGAGAGGCTGTTTTTAAAGTATCTTGTGTCTTCTATTTGCAACTGTAACTGGAATCAGATAAAGCAGAGGCACAATAAAAAAGACAAACAAAAACAACAGATGGAACATTTTCTCAATTCTAAGAAAAGTTTCCGTTCAAAGGGTGGTTATTATTATTAATAATTTATTATTTGTATTACCAGAGTGCCCAGTCAGGGACCACGACCACATTGTGCTAGGTGCTGCACAAATGCAAAACAAAAATGGTAGTCCTGCCCAGTGGTGCTGGAACAACTTTTATAGTGGGAATGCTAAAGGCGGAAACGATGTATTTGGGTTGTTATTACTACTTCAAGCCAGGGGGTGCAGCAGCATCCCCAGCACATTTAGTTGCAGTACCGATGGTCCTGCCCCAAACAGCTTACAAATTAAGTATAAAACGAGAAACAAGAGATGGATTTAGACAGGCCTATGAAGGAGCACAAGGAAACAATGAGGCAATAGTGGTGAGCACAATAGGCTGTGGTCTCAGTACACCAGCAGCCTCAGTGTTATCTGCAAAATACTTGACATCATGGCAAAACAGTTTTAAGGAAGGATTTGAAGGCACATAATGAGGTAGCTTTGTAGATATTTATAGGAGCTCCTCCCACACATGAGGGAAAGCACAAAGTTGCTTAGCTGAAAATGTAATAAGTGGGCAATGTAGGCTGACATCACGGTCTGATTGGAGGCATAAACCGATATTTTGATAGTGAATAGATGATAGGTAGGGTGGGGATAAGGGCCTTGAGAATGATAATAAGAGCTTTATGTTTGATGGGATAGAGAAGAGGGAGCCAATGGAGGGATTCAAAGAGAGGGGTAACATGTTCAAAGTGATTAGCTATGAATATGATCTTGCAGCACCATTCTGAATAGATATAAGTGGGGCAAGATTGCAGACATCAAAACCCAAGAGAAGAATGTTGCAGTAATCGAGACGTTATACGTTGAGATTCTGGACGAGAGTTTTAGCTGTGTGGATTTGGAAAAAGAAAGGCCGTATCTTAGAAATGTTATATAGAAAGAATCGGGAGGATTTAGACTTAGCCTAGATGTGAGGACCTAGAGAGCAATCTGATTCAAACACCAGGTTATAGGCTGGAGTGACGGGCAAGATGGTGGTGCTGTCCACAGTGATCAAGAAAGAAGGTGGGGGGAAAGATGAAGGGCTCTGTTTTAGGTTGAAAGTTTGGACTGACTCTTATTTAATCTGAATTGATTACTCAACCCTAGTAAAGGCTGGAATTCATTTTACATGCAAACAATTCTGTGTTAAAGGTAGTTTCAATTCTAAAAAGTGGCTCCATAAAAATGGCATTGTGAGATTTCAGGTACGTTGAGTTTCAGTGACTTGGTTGACAGACAAAAGATCTCTCTTCAAATGACCAGTCCTGCATGGGTACTTTGGGGCTCATGCATTAATGCTAGGAATAAACATTTTTCCTCCGTTACATCTGTGTAACTCCTTTGTCTTCAGTGGGATTGGATAGGTAAAGGGCAGAATATGGGGTTGGAGGGCAGAATACGGTCCTGCGAATGGAACTGCATTAACAAGTCTGTTCATGATGCAGAAAGCAAAAATGGCCTCATACTGTGCCCTGAAATTGGTGATCTCTGTCCCGTTTATCATGAATGCAAATCCATGTTATAAAACTACACCACCCAAAGGGCACCAATTCTGGCAGTCTCAACAGCAAGGCCAAGGGCCAAATGGGAATGGAAAATGAGCTCTCTTCTCCCCCCTAGAAGTGAAGCCTAGAAATGTATCTCCCCAAGGTAATGGGGAGGTACATTTGCAGAGAGATGTGGAAAAGCATGCACTTCTAATAACTGTTCAAGTATCTATTCTATGGGCCAATAGGAGGATTCCAAACTCTAATCTAGCACCTTTGACTAATTTAACTAAACTAAAATACTAAAATCATCTGTCACATTTATGATCAAGAACCCCGAAACACTTTACAACACACACACAAATGAAGTTACCTCTGGAGTGGAATGGAATAGACATTAACTGCTACAGGTTGAACCTCTCTAGTCCGGCACCCTTGGGACCAGCCTGGTGCCGAATCAGAGAATTTGCCGAACCACAGGAGGTCAATAGTCTAGAGAGCGGGTCTCTTTATTTTTATCTTGCCGAGGCGAATAAATGGAACAACGCTTGCAATGCCGCCTAGCCAAGGCTTACTGGCTCTCTTCATAACAAAGTGTTAGTGTTGTTACACAATTGTACTGTATTGGCACAAGGAAATAAGTATAAAAAACATAAAATAAAATCATGCTGGAGCACGGTTGTTCCTGGGCCAGAGAGTGCCGGACTTGAGAGGTTCAACCTGTAGTGACACTACATAACAATTTTTAGGAGAGTAAGTGAGAAAAATAAATTGCAGAGATGTTTTTGTAAGGCAGAAGGAATTACTCGAGTTGGAATTTAACTAAGACACCAGGGGTAACATCTCTATTTTTGCAAAAAGTGCCTTAGGATCTTTAATTCCAGTGGGTCTGATTGTGACTGACTGTTCCACAAAGGGAAGGAGAGGGGACAAAGAGCCTACCCTCCCATGCGAAGGGTAGCCATCATGTGGCTAGGGAACACAGAGTTTGTGCATGGCAAGTGGCACTGCCACTAGCCACCACAAAAGGGGCAGAAAGCAGTGGGGCCATCCCCCCAGCTTCTGCACTTACCAACCAAGTTGGATGGGGGCATCATGGAGGATATTGAAGCTGGGTGGGTACAGATCCCAGGATGTTGGAGCTGCTACTGCAGCATGTTCATTTGGGGAGACCTTGTTAGCTTAGACAGAATCCCTTATGGAAGCTCTGGCTGTAATGCAGCTTCTCAGTGCCCTCCATTCTTGCCTGGGGTGCAGTGTAAGCCACAGGCTTGCTGTAAGAACAGTAGTGGCCTAGTTACTGTGCCATTGGCAGTACCTCACTGGATTTTGTTCAATAAACAGTCTAATTTTGTTGAGCTGGTAGCAGCTGAGGTTGTTGGTGATATATTGCCTCAGTATTAACCATACTGTAGCCTGGCAGTATGATTGACTATGATCTGAATCTTGATAGAATACTGTTTGCAGTTAGTTTAGGCTTTCTTCAATAAGTTCAGGTTAGGTTCACTTAAGGAATGTGCTTGCCAAGCATGCCGTGCTTTAACCTTTATATCCTTCATGTTGATTAATAACCTATTTACAAAGATATTCATAATGAATTTTTTACCTTCCTTTCCTACCCCACCACAACACACACCTATCATTGTATTCTCTTGAAGTCACGTTCCATTAAAAACAGTTGCAGTGGTCAACATAAAGTATTTTCATGCTTTATACAAGACCACACACCTTGTAAAAGGGGTATATGGCTCTACGAGACATCTGTTGTTGAAAAACAAGGCACATCGCATAAGAACACCAGCTTTTTCCTTACCAATTTGTCTATTTGGCTCTAATTCAGCAAAGCATTTAAGCATGTGCTTACCTTTAAGGATGGACTGAAGTCCCACTGTGCTGTATCACTGCCTATATGGTTTTACTCTGACATTGCCACTACTTGTCATAACTATTTTTCATTTGGTTTATTTTTGGAAATTAGAGATGGAAGAGAGGATTAGGTAATTCAGCCTACCATGCTGTCAGTGAAGGATTGTTGCTTAGAATGATCTCCTAGTGCTTTATCCACTTTTCAATTACACATATGAGAGGGCTTCTACCATTTTTTCTGGGAACCTAGTCTATAAATATGTGCTTCTGGATATTTTACTCATAAACTAAGTGATTTAGGAGCCTAAGTCTCATTTTCAAAAGCAGCTCGGGGGGCTTCTAAGTGTGTAAATCCTTTTGAAAATAAGACAGACTCCCAAGATACTTAAGTGCTTTTGAAATTTGTATCCTTTATCATTAAAAACTTTTCCTGATAATCAGCCTACATTTCTCCTACACTTAATACCATCCCCTTATTCTCAGGTATAACCATTCGTGCCACCTTATATATAGTACTTTGTCAGAAAATTGTTTATATTCTAACAGCCTGGTAAATGTGATATTCTGAGTGCTAAATTACATGTTAAAAGGACTTTCCCTCTCACAATTAAAAACAAATAAACAAAAAATACTAGGACGGGGACAAAACTTGTCCTAATAAAGCCAAGAAATCACAAATATAATCCTAAAAAGAGGCTATTGAAGGCACTATACCATTTTGCTTTCTATAACATAGACTACATTAATTTATTTCTATCCATAGTGGCTATATTACTTTACAAGTTCAGATTATAGAATGAAAGATGCTGATCTCCTATCTGAAGCAATTATGAGGTAAAGAAGCTTTTAATTCCCTGAAAGTAGATAAACTATATTTCACCACTCCACCACTGCAGTTCAATTTCTTTACTACATTTCACTTCCACTCTGCAATGCAGATTTGACTATTCAACCTCCCACATGAGGCCATTAGACATTTTTGAAAGCCTATTGTATCAGATTTCAAAGGTATTTAGGCACCTAAAGATGCACATATGCACCTAGTAAAAGTTTCAAAATTGCCTAAAAGGGGTAGGTGCCTAAATCTAGCCATGAGAACCTAAGCTGCTTAGGCCTTTTTGGAAATCCCACTGGGCTCCTAGCTGCATCTTTAGGCACCTAAAAACCTTTGAAATTCTGGTGCATTATTCTAAGCAGGCGATACTCATATAAAAATTCTCCCTCATCCTTTAGAAAGTACAGCACATTCCTACAAAACAGTCTCATTTTTTACTCCTTGCTTGCCAAGTTAAATCAGGCAGCAGCAAACTTCTTCAGTTAAGTATTTAATTAACCTCAGTGTCAAATTACACTTTTTGAAACCTTGATAGAGAGCCCCTCAGCATTAAAAATTAAAACTTGTGGAAAGGAGACAGAACATCTAGAGGTTAGAGCAGGGGGTTGATAGTCCAGATTCATGAATTCGTTTCCTGATCTGTATTATTGATCCTACATGTAACCACCAGCAAGTCACTTAACTTCTCCATACCTCAGTTCACCCATCTCAAAAATTAGTATGAAAGTATGTAATATCACTAAATACAAGATCCACTGCAGGGCTGTAGGAAGGCTAAAATAATGCTTGAAAGTGCTTTGAGATCCTCAGCTGGAAGGAGCTATATATGTGCAAAGCATTTTAAAGAGACTAGAGAAGAATAGGGATAGAAACTGACAAGACTCAGAGTGAGGAATAAAAGGGATTCAATTCCACTCACTGCACATAAACATTGTGAACAGTCTACCCCACAAACGTTTAGCGTGTTGCACATACTCAAGAGATCTAATATTTCAAGGTGGATTTTCTCCACACCACTAAGAGTAACAAGGAACTTAGTTAAATTGTCATCTAGAGTTACGGAGCACATGCAGGCTAGGAGAGTTTATTGTGAGGCTAAGCCTTGCAACAGTGTAAATGAAGCTCTTGTTGCAGGGTGCTAATCTTCTTAGAATTCTTATTAAAAATGGATGATTACATGTGCTTGCAAACAGCCAAGGCATCACTTATTGATTTACTCAGCATACAAGTGCAGCTCCCAATGCATTTTTGCAAGCTTTTTATAAAAATGAAAGGAAAAAAATGAGGGTAAAGATGTCAATTGAATGGCTTTTCCGCCCTTCCCTCTATCCTACAAAAAACTTAAGCAAACACACATTGAACTTTCCAGGCAGAGAGATACAGGAAATTATATTTCTTGACTTTCTTTCTCTTTCTGACAGCAAATGGTTAAGGCTCTGCATATTGCTAGAAGTGCAGTAAAGGAGGGATGAATACAACACCCTAGGTGATTATAGCTGAAAACATGACTCTAATGTAGGGAAATAATTCATATTTAAATAATTGATTATTATCTACAAAGTTATCATTATGATCATGTTTATAATGAATGCATGTTTTACCAATTTGAAATAACTAAATTTTCTAACCTTAGCAAGCTTGAAGAAAGTCTGTTAATTAGATAAGAATATTTTCCTTTCTGCATATATATTAACTTCTCATTCTTTTACAGTTCAAGAAAGATGCTTGCTGCTGTATTCTTTTGGGATGGGTTCTTGCCAAATCTCATGAGCAAAACAAAGGTGTGCCTAGATAGTACGAGGATAGGAGACTGCTAAAGAAAATCCAGGTTGGGTGACGTTTTTTAATTGCCCCTGCACTTTGATATAGTATTTCCCTTCGGTTCCCTAGGTTTTGCAGTGATATTTTCACTGCTGTATTTCATTAGTGGGTAAATGAATTCCTGTTTCTGGAATATTTGTAAAGCACTTTAGACCTGATCCTGTGAGATGCTGGGCTTCCTTATTGCAATGGGAGTTGAGGATGCTCAGTACCTGACAGATTCAAGACCTCTGGGATCTCCCGGGATGAACAGAGATATCTTATTTTCCATTTTTTCCTGGTCAGAGAAAAGAAAGACCTTTTCTTTCATATGAGGGCTATGCTACAGTTATCCAGGCCTTTGTCACCTTGAGACTTAGTCTGATATAATGAACTCTAAATGGGGTTACACCTTGGAACCACTGGGCAGCTAAAGTTATCACAAAATATGACTGCCCATTATACAAACAGTGTTTTGTGCAAAGAACACATTATGTTAGTGACCCATTGTCTGGATGGTGACTACTAATTTCCGGGGGAGGCTAAGGCTTCAGTTTATGACCCATAGAGTCTACACTAGAAAGCCTATGTTGGCATAACTTATGTCGCTCAGGGGCATGAATAAACTACCCCCCGAGCGACACAAATTACACTGATATAAGTGCTTGGGTGCACAGTGCTATGTCAGCAGACGAGCTTCTCCCACCAAAATAGTTTCTGCCATTCACAAAGGTGGTTTTATTATGCCGACGGGAGAACTCTCTCCTGTCCACATAGAGCATCTTCACCAGACGCACTGCAGCGCTGTACGTGTAGACATGTCCTGAGATGACTGAACTTCAGAGTGTCTTGGTTTAAAGAATGTGGGGACCCAGTGGCAGTGCATTTTCCATGTGGGGTCTTCAGTCCTGGAACACCTCATCTGATTCCTTGATTGGTCTGTTGAGAGTCCAGATTTGTTACCCTTAATGCAAAGCTCACCTCTTGTTCCTCAGGCTCTTTTGGATAAGGGGTTGCTTAAGGGCCAGTGGTGCTGGAACAATTTGTACAGTGGGGGTGCTGAGAGCCACTGAACCAAACTGTAAACCTTGCATATGATGGACACCACTTCAAACCAAGGGGTGTGGCAGCACCCCCACCACCCCTAGTTCCAACACCTACGTTAAGGGCTGTGGGCATTATTATTTTGAGTGACTACTAATCCAGCTAAATTGCTTTTGAGGACCTGTTGTGTAATTTGATGGAGTTTTTTAAATTATATTGTAAGTGCAGCAAAACTTGCTTTCAAGAAATCTAAACAATAGAATAAAAGCAGAATTTTGAAGCACTTCTTCTGATGTCCTTTCCCCCCATCATTTCTAAGATATGCATAAGTTAAAATAATGCAAGCTTTAGAAACAGAGCAAGACATTGATTATCAAAAATAAACTGGTCCTTCAGGAAAAAAAAGAAAGCCTTTTTCTCACAAAACTGCCATTGTTGACAGACCAGGACCCTTGATAATTGTAATCAGCACTTGATGTTGCAATTAACATTGTTGATCATCTCTTCTTCATGAGTATGTAAACTGAGACAAAGTACTTATGTTTTTTACACTATGTTTTTACTCACTTTGTGTGTTTTAACACACAGATCAGGGACTAGAGTGATTCTTCCTTTTCAGAAGTAGCAGGAGCTCAGGTCTGGTTGGGGATCATAGAAGACATGTACATATGTTTAGAGCTTGGGGAGGAAGGAAGCAGCAGGGTCAGATCTGGAATCATCATGGCCCTGTTCTGCCAGCCTCAAAGAAACCCCTGAGGGGAGTGTATGGCAGTAATCATGCTGTACAAGTCAGGGGTGGAAGGATTATGAATACCCTCTCAGCAGTTTCTTGGTGCTCCCTCAGTTGAATGAAAATTTCTGTGTAGCAGAGGAGCTTTGAGGATACTGACAGGCCAGGAAAGTAGAGGAGCAGGGCTCCTGAAGAAACTGGTACTATGGGACCTAAGAGTTCCAGGAAACAAAGTTGAAGTACTAGGATCCATGTAGACAACTCTAAGTCTCTGTTGATTTTTAGTTTTTGGAATTATTCCTTCAACTGTATTCAAAAGACTAGGGCATATATTTATATGGGTCATGTGAGCAGAGATTATGCCAGAGACTCCTCAGTGTGGAGCAGTAGTGGCCATCAATAGGGTCTATGGAAATGAAGAAGAGAGACAAATGGGCCACATTTCAGGCCCACAGCCAAATCCTAGGTTGGAAGGTTCCATACCCTCTCCCAACCCAACAGACATCCCAGCTAGCTCAAACTTTCTGTGTGGATGGGGTAGTGAAGTTCACCTCCTCTGTCAGATAAAAGTTAAAATAGTAGAGTGCAAATAGCCACTTGAGTGAAAAAAGTTGTTATATCAGTGCCCTTGTATTCGCAATCCAAAAACTATTTCTCAGCTGCTGTTAATTGGTAGCTTGTCCCACTAGCCTTTTCCCTACACTGTAAATGCCCATATTTAAATAGCCTTAAAATCATCTTTGAAAAATAGTTCACATTGCTGCTATTGTTAGTTCAGAATATCGGCTGCCCAAATTCAGACTTTCCATGTTTATTAATTAAAAGGTGACTAAAAATGACATTATCAAAGGCAGCATTAAATTGCTCTCTTTGTTTTATGATGGTTACAAGTCCCAAAATGGAAGTGAAAAGGCCATACTTATTACAATTTTTTTAAAGCAGATACCACTTTTGTCATCATACACTAGATGCAAAACTAGAGGTCACAGCTGAACACACACAAAAAAGAATAGCTGGCTTTTTTCTCTTTCAAATTATTGGTATGTAAGAGACAGGACAGAGTAATTGTTTAATCACTGGCACATTGCTTTAAATCCAATTCTCAGAACACAGAGAGAAAACACAAATGGATGGAAAGGGCACTGAGGCATTTGAGTTGATTGATGGTGGGTCAGTGGCTGATGCACGATAGTTTAGATATCAAACCCAACAAATTAAAAGCATCACATTCTGAAGACATTATGTGACGCAGACCCTAACCAGAGAGACTAAAACTGCTCAGAAGTGGAAATACCTTCTTAGCCCGGTAGGAGTGCTTTGCCAGGTCAGAGCTTAGCACACAATATTAGTTAGTAGATCAGCATGGGAAGAGAAGGGATGGGAAAGCAGGAACGGTATGCTGTTCTACACTGTAGGAAATGCATATTGAGATGATTCTAGTATCAGGGGAGAACTGTCAAGGCACAAAAGGTGAATTACTCACTGCCAGATTCATATACCCTTCTCATCCTGAATAGTACCTTACACCACAAGTGATCCCAATGACTTCTCTCCCGATGCTGATCTACTAACTAATATTGTGTGCTAAGCTTTGACCTGGCAGCAAAAAAGGGTATCAGAATCTGGCCTTTGACTTCCAAACAAAGGAGTGGTCATATCACCCTAATCTATGATTTGCCAATGAGAAATTTACAGCAATAGCACAAGAGAAACAACATAATGTCTATCGCTAATGACCTAATTCCATCCTTAGATGTATATGCATAGCTCAATAGTCTTCAGTGGAAATTGCATGCATGTATCTGAGGGCAGAATGTGGCTCTTATTTCACCCCCCACCCCCACCCCACGCTTAGATTAATGCATCAAAATACGTTATTTGCAGCTCATATCTTTTAAGGCCTCAAGCAAGTGGCTTCACAGAATATACCATACATTACAATTTTAAACCCATATCAGCACTGTCGGTTGACAGATGCTCTTGAAAAGGAATTGCTCCAATCGAATTATTCTAATTAGTTTTTTTTTGTTTGTTTTTAAATAAGAGAGGAAAACCATTGTACTTTCAGTACAAAATCAAAAGTGAATACACCTTCAGTTGCATGTAATTTACTCTACTTAAGTCACCAGCTTCTACAGATGGGGAGTCAAAATCAACCAACAACATTCACAGACCAGAGAACTGCATAGCTCAAGGGATCAGATCTCTTTCAGGTTGATAGAGTTGATTATTGTTTCAGTAGAACCACTACTTCATTGACAGATGTCCACAAGGCAAAACTACAGTCAGAACTGGGACTGACTGGGACCTTTGCTTCAGGTCAAGGCTTGAATGGACTTGAAGACTACCCACTTGCTCCTAGAGCTAGTGCCTTCCTAATACACTTGGGGCTCATTGGTGCGACAATGTGGCAAAGCATGGTGCAGCAGTACTGTGAATAAACAGAGAATTTCAGTCCCTGGCGCCATCAATTCATCACCTTGCACAACCACTAAAATAAATTTATTTTAAACAAAAAACAACTAGTAGATTTCACAAGTATTACTAACTTTAGATAGAATAGAATACATAGACATAGATATTTCAACTGTAGAATCAGTCTATCAACAAAGAAAAATCTAGGATTAAAAATTACACTTCTTCCAACAGTTTTCAGGCTTAGCAAGTGCACATTATCTACACATTGTCCGGAGATGCAAAACCCCAGGGAAATGAGCTCAGCTCAATTACATGATTTCTTTTATGATGGCAGTAACCATTTCAATATTCATTTTTAAAATAATGCATTTGTTTAAGTGCACCACGTCCAAGCTACAAGCAGTGGATTTACTCCCTAGATGCAGTGTTTTTCTTTTCAACCGAAACTGCAAGGAAAGTAAATACTGTCAAATCAGACAGGGCTCCAAATTGCCATCATGACAACTTCATCTTAGTATGTCAACATACCAAGTGTTTCTCCTAGATACCTCTAAGGGCCAGATTCAGTGACCCCCAGAGCCACGGTAGGTTTCATCACAAGAAGCAGCTCTTTCTGCTAGCTAGATAACAAAAAAGTTTATCCTTGGAGAAAAGAAGGAAGATGAAAAGAAATGAGGAAAGAGAAAGATAGTAAGAAGAGGGGGTGGCCAGAGAAAGATGCAGGAAGAAGAAGATTAAAAAGAAAGATAGAAAGAAAGAAACAGAAAAGGGAAAGACACAGAGTGCGGTCGTAGGGTAGAAGAGGAAGAGAAGTTTAGGTTTGAACGATTGTATTTATATACAGAGCCCCAAAATTTTAGAAGATTTCATGGATCATATTCTGCAAATTCTTTATGGTAGGTTATATTTATTGATATATACACACAAACATACATGCACACATACTGTCACTCAATTGTCTGATATGATTGAGACTCCCTTTGTGGATCCTCTGCACAAAGTCTAGAAAGTCTGAGGCCATACATGATTGTAATTTGCTGCAGGACCTCCTCTTTCCAAGCAGTTCTGTTTTAAACCATGCCTCTCAGGGTTTGTCCTTTTGTCAAAACGTTAGGTTCCCGCAGCAATTTGTTATTAACTCACCAACCACTGCAGGCCTGTGCACACGGGGTGGGGTGGGGGGGCGAACCTTTAAAAAGGCTCTTATTCTCTTATCCAGAGGCACCTTTAAAAAGGCTCTTATCCTCATTTCTAGCCAATAAAAGCTAAATCACAAATTTTCAGAAGTATTATGGATATAGAAAAGACTGAATGATCAGAAAGCATTTTGGTTGGTTTGTTTGATCCAAGGAGACAAGCTGTTATTTTACTGCTCTGTACAGATGCTCCTAGTTTGATGGACAAAATGTCTAGAACAACTGGACCACAAAGTGACATAAATCCCAACAGAACAAAAATATATCTATTACCTACGGTATGTCCAGAATCAATCTTTGTGAGGGATGATTATGGTAGTGACCTGAGATCTGTCAGTACATTTTCCACTCTGAGAAGTCAGTAGTGCTTGTAGACACAGATCCTCGGGGGTCCGGTGGGTGGGGGTTCATGTGCACCAGTGTGAACTGAATAGTAAAAACTAGCCTTATGTGTGTACTTTCTCTTGTCTACATTATAACAATTAATGTCTATTAAGTTATTAGTTGGATACAGCCAATGGTGGGGAGGGGCATGAGGCAAATGGATATATACAGTGCAGAACATCTATAAAGCCTAGTACTTTGCAAAGATATAAACTTTTCAGTCAGTGCTCAGGCAACCATGGACAAACTCTTGGACTCAAGTTGATATCTGAATAAGTACACTGGATGGTAATTGGTAAGGAAACTAAAAGCTGAAGTGGAAAAAACACTTTTTGCTTAATATAACTTACAGCTACCAGAAAAAGCCCCTTTTCATAGATCCTAATGGTCAGTTGCAAGTAATATAGGCAGTCATCTGGTCTTAAGAAGGGAAATGGGTCATTACATCTCATCTCATCAAGTCTGTAGTCCAGCTGAAATTATTGCATATGTTATGACCACACAGAATGCCCTTTGAATAGCACCACACCCAGCCCCAAATAACCCGCCCAAAACACAAAGAATTCATTTATTTACAACAGCAAGATTCTGACAGAAAGAAGGGAAACTTACAGAAAATTATCCTTGGACTGACAACCTGACATGATGCAGACAGGAGATCGCCCCTCCTCCCCCCACTCCACTCAATGAAAGTAAAACCAGGATTTAGCATACCAATGATTAACAGGATCAGAAGTCGGATACACAAAAATTTGGAATGCCTTGTGAAAAATCAGGATGTGTTTGCAGCTCTGTTCATCATGGGCATTTAGTCCCTCTTTATTACATGCAGTGTATGAAATTAAATACCATACCACAAGGCCCCCATAAGATGTATCATAGGGTATGAAATGTCTCTGTTGATACATTGCTTTTTAAGATGCATGGAACAAGATGAGCTGATGCTAACCAAACATTGCACAACAAAATGTCCACAAGTAGGTATGTTGCTCAATGCTTTACAGAATTAAAAGTGCAACACTAATTGAAAAAGACAGTTCAAAATGAACTACTCTGTTATTAATGTGCACTATTAAAACAAGTGGTATAGCATTTACACTACAGGACAGAGTTTCCTTCCCTTTTTTTAAAAAAATCACCTTGGTTTATATCTTTCACACAAGGTTTTAAATGCACATTTGTCATAGAACAAGGTAACACTTACAACAGACAGGCTCAACTGAAGCAGCACCAGGCTTTATTCTGAGAACACAACACAGCACCTTGCAGGTAAGGAGCCAGGCAGCTGTTGTGTTGAGCAGACACTGACTGGCATTAGCTGAGTTCTTATATAGCTGGTGTGGGTGGCCTCTGGTGAGCAATAACCAATAGGGGATAAGCGATACTAATTCGATTACAAGCCCTGAACAGGCTGAATGCGTTCCTTACATTTACCCTTCCCTTCAGGACAGCTTCCAGGTGTCTGGGAGTCCAGGCTTTGCAGGGTAGGCATGGTGAAATTCCCTAATATTATCAGGTGTGTGGATGAGACTGACAGATTCCCATGACCAATCAGCTGGTCTATAATCCTCCCAATCCACAATGTACTTCAGTTCACTGTGAACTAGTTTAGAGTCAAGGATCCATCGGGCAAGACATTTTTCATGTCCCTGGATAATAACTGTCAAAGACAGATTTTTGGTTCCTCCAGGAAATGGATTGTCAGTATATAGTTTTAACAATTAAACGTGGAAGACCAGGTACACTCTAATGGAGCTGGGCAGGAGCAGTTTCACCGTGATGGGATCGATTTCCTGGATAATTTTAAATGGACCCAGGTACTGATTAGCTAGTTTACATGAGGGTCGAGTGGACGCAAGCTTCCGTGATGATAATCATACCTAGTTGACGATAACAAAATGAAAGATTACTTGATGGTGTCAGTTGCCATAATATATGTGGGCACTTTTGGCTGAGTAGAGACATTTTCTCAGTGCTGCTTGGACATAGTACAAATGCTGGACTAGATTGTGGCTGCAGAACATTAGACACATTCAGTAAGGATGGATGGAATTGCAGATAGAATCCATAATTGTCATAGAAGGGGCTTCAGTGAGTTAAGACATAATCAGAGTTGTTGTAGGCAAATTTGGTGAAAGGAAGAAGTGAGACCCAGTTGTCCTGGTGATAACTGATGAAACAATTAAGGTATTGTTAAAAGATCTGGCTAACCTATTTGGTTTGCCCGTTGGCCTGAGGATGATAGGCAGAAGAAATATGTAGATTACTGGTCAGCAACTTTAAAAGCTCCTGCCACAAATGGGAAATGAATGGTGGACCTTGATCGGTGATGATCCTAGACTGTTGTAGCCTGTGGAGTTTGAAGACATGAGTAAAAAAGAGCTAGGCTGTCTTTTCAGCAGTGAGGACTATGGGACATGGGATAAAACAGGACATTTTAGTAAGGTGGTTGATTTTGACTAAGATGACTTTATTGCCTTCCAAACTGGGTAGGTCAATGATAAAGTCCATAGAGCTGGATGACCACAGAAATGGGGTTGGTAGAGGCAAGAGGGCACTGAGAGGTTTTGTACAGGAGAATCTTTCTTCCAGAACAAACATCACAGGGGTTAATATATGCCTTGATGAAGATCTGCATCTTCGGCCACCAAAAATTTCAAGAAACTAGTTCACATGTTTTTTAAAATGGCCAAAGTGGCCTGCCAGAGGAGAATCATGACAAAGCTTAGCTACTTTAAGCCAAACGTGGTGCTGTGGGACATACATATGGCCCTAAAAATAAAGGATGCCATCTTTGATCAGGAAGCCAGGTGAGAAGGTTGGTCATTGGTGGCATTCTGAATCAACACGGCTTCTGCTGTTAGATAATGAGGACTGCATGAGAGGCAGAAAATCCCTATGTACTAGAGCACTGGGAAAATTACAAGGTTTGAGGATTATGTAAAACATTCTTGATCGCTAGCTCTTTCACCTAGGTATTCCCCCTTAGGGGGCTTCTGGTTGCTCAGAAGGTATGTTAAAACAAAATTAAATCTGGAGAAGAATAAAGACCACTGGATTTGACATTGGTTCAGGGTGTTTGCAGCACACAGATATTCCAAGTTTTTGTGAGCTGTTAATATCTGGACCAAAAATCAGGCACCCATGAGGTGGTGGCACCATTCTTCAAAGGCAGCTCTAATGGTGAGTAGTACTTTATTGCAGATCTCATAAATCTGCTCCACATGTGTGAGTTTTTGTGAGTAGACTGCATGTGGATGAAGTAGATTTCAGGGCCCATGTTGATGTGATGGTACAGTTCTGATTGCCACATTGGACTCATTTGCCTCAACTATAAAAAGAGTTTTGCTGGATCTGAGTGCACCAGAAAGGTGCTGACATAAATTCCTCCTTTATGTGGTTGAAGACAGACTGAGTTTCCTGAGTCCAGGCAAACTGAGCATTCTCCCAGAGCAGTGCAGTCATAGGGAACACCAGTCCTGCAAAATCCTTAAAGAAACATCAGTAAATATTTGCAAATCCAAGGAAATGTTGAACATCATGCACATTTCTACGGGTTGCTCATTTAATGACTGCAAATATTTTTCTAGGTTCCATACTAATCCCAATGGGGAAGACTACAAAACCTAGAAATTCCATGGTGGACTGGACAAATTTGCATTTTTCTAGTTTTATGTATAACCTATGTTCCCTGAGATATTCTAGCACAAGGCAAATGTGTTGGTCATAGATGAACTGGTTTTCCAATTAGATAAGAATAACACATAGGCGTAATTTGACTTCTATATTTGGGGGGGCAGCTCCAGTCAGGCCAATGGGGCCACGCCTGGGGAAGGGGGAATTCAGATCCTGCTCAAGGCTTGCAATTTGGTTGGGGGGGCAACACCACAATCCACCCTTTGCCCCCAAACTACTCCCATGGAATAACGTCCAGGTAGATCACCACAAATTGATCTAAAATGCCCCTAAAATGTCATTAATAAAATTCTAAAAAGTGGCTGGGTCACCTGAAAGACCAAAAGGCATCACGAAAGTATTCAAAATGGCCATAGCAAGTCCAGAACATCATCTTCTATCCATCACCCTCATGAATTATAAGCTCTGTGAAGGTCAGGCTTGGTGAACAACCTCATGGAGCACAGTCGGTCAAATAACTTGCTGATCAAGGGTTATCTGTACTTAATGGTGATTCTATTCAAAGCATGATAATTGATGCATAAACATAGTGAGCCAGCTTTCTTCCTGACAAATAGGATCGGGGCATCGTCTGGATTAAATTTTTTCTGTGATTTTCTTGGAGGTATTCCCAAAGAGGCTTGAGCTCTGGTTACAAGAGGGCATAGATTTGTCCAACAGGATCTTGGTTTCTGATTGGAGATCGATGGGACAATCCTAAAACTGATGAGGGGGTAGTGTCCCCACGTTCCTTTTATTGAGTACATTGGCTAGATCTCAGTATTTTGCTGGGAGTACTGGGACTTGGTTGGGATCTTGGCTTAACTATTCCAGAGACATGGTCCAGATAAGTGTTGGCTGGAAGTATCTTAGTAGTTACTGCGATCATGGACTTTGGAGGTGTATGAAGCACCAGATTCAGTGTTATCTCATAAATGCTGGGAACTATGCACAATAAACCTATTTGCATTGCCTTCCAGGATTTTGGTACTCAGTCCCATGAGGCATGACTGTCGACAGTAACTTGAACTGAAATGCATCACTTACAGCCCCCTCCCCACAAAATATGTGGCTTATGCAATGTAAGCCAAATAATACCAATGACAATTGGAAATGTGATGAATTGGAAAATGAGCTGAATTGGAGGATTTCATAGTGATCCAGAAGTGATCCTGAATTCAAGAGGGGCACTAACTGGCACTCACTGAGTTCTTATATAGCCAGCATGGTCTTTGCCCACCAGAGGCTGCCCAATAGGAGATAAACTATACTAATTAAATTACAAGCCCTGCACAGGCTGCAGGAGTTCCTTACACATTTGCCTTAGAGACCAGACCTGCTCCACGTCAGTATATGTATATATTATTGTTAAAACCCATATTGTTACCTGGAAAGATTTTGTTAGGTATTGTGCAGCCACTGCTGGCTTTAGAATCATAGCAGGGATAAGGAGCATAGTTCTGTCACATTCAAATTTTTGATACATTTTAAAAGCTTTTGATAAACTTTCCTGTCTTTCTGCAGTAAACAGTTATCAAATATAGCTTCTTACAGGTAGATCAAATTAGAGACACACATTTTGTGCATGCATGCGCACACACAGTGATGTTTTACATTGATATGGTGGCTGTCATTTGAAGATCTCAAAGAGCTTTGGAAACATTAATTAATTAGCAAAAGGAAATCCCTGTCAGGTACAGTGGTATTCACATAACTATTTTACTATAGAGTAAACCGAGGTACACCAACAGAATGAGTGACTTGTCCTAAGTCACTCAGCGTACTGGTACTATTACCAGGAATAGTGACGGCCACCCCCTTGCTCTAACCACAAGACCACACACCATCTTTGCATCTTTTTGTTTCTGCAAAGTGCTGAGCACTCTGACCCCTGATCCAACAAAGCACTTAAGCATATGCTTAGCTTTAAGCATGTGAGTGTTTAGCACTTTGCAAGATAGACCCCTATTGCATATATCTATTTGACACACATGCATAAACAAAAGGTGACTGACATGTAGAATGGCCAAAGAGCCTAAGGAATTTCTCTAAAAGGAAAACATTTTTAAATGATAAAAAAGAGAAGAGAACCTTCCGAGTACGAAGGAAAAAACCAGCAAAATTGATTTTTTTTTTAAATCGGTGAAAGAAAATGCATGCTCTCAGGCTGGAAGTTTGCATGGTAAGTGTCATCTCAGAGGAAGTGTTTACAGTCAAGACAACCCTGTGAAAATAGGGTTTATAATGGGAAGCATTAACATAGCCTCAGCTATGGTGGTGTTGCCATTATTTCCAGAGTCCCATATGACTCTCATCAAACCACTGTTAGCTTCAAGGGTATTCTGTCATAGCTGAGAAGAATTCTTACCCTAGAAACCTTGGCTTTACAAAAACAATGTATTTCAAAGTATGATAATTCTTTTGTAGCTGTACAATGGCTGACCATACTTCAAAGGTAAACAGAGACAAGAGTGGATTGAGGCTGTAGCTTAGAAGAGAGTTGAGAGACATTTCTGTGGAAGCACACAAACCTTTCTGACATTGCTTTTTATGCACAGTACATTATGTTTTCTTTTCTTCTATAGAGTTACAAAAAAAATTAATGAGCAAGAAAACAAAGGAAAAGCCGTAAAACTATTTGGATAATAGCGATCAACTTTTCTGAATTCAATTTGTCATGATTGCATTATTATTATTTGTGTTATGGTAGTGCTCAAGATATGCTACAGTTTCCAAACACAGAGGAAGATATAGGTCCCTGTCCTAAAAATGTGCATTCAAAACCACAACGGGAGTTGAGGGCATTCAACACCTCACAGGAAGCACTCAATGCCTTTGTAAGGCTGGGTACTTGGATAGCATCTATGGCTCTGTTCACCACTGAGTTGCACAACTGAACAAATTAGTTTAATAACTGAACCTAGCCGTTGTTTACATTCAGCTGCGTCCATCATGGAAAAAAAACACATATTCCAACTCAGATATTAAATTCCAGCTCCCAAATGTTTTTGTGCTGTATGTTTGGTTTCCTTGTTTGTTCCATGCCACTGTGAGATGGAATGGGCTCCCATAGGAAGAACTCTCAAGGTCCATACATGTTTGAGGGGTATGTGTGGAAATAATTAAAGTAGCTTACAAGCATCTTCAGACATTTTAGACTAAGGATTCCCTCGCCACCTTCTTCCCTCTGTATCAGTGGACTGAGGATCTTCAGTTGCTGCCATTCCCTTTCTGCTCGCTATTTGCTTACCACATGCCTCACTCTGAAGAGTGGAGGTGAGACAGTGTTCATGCAATAGGACAAGTCAATTAAGGCTTCAGAGTCTCCATCATGCAGACTGGCATCAGGAAGGTAGACAGGGAACAAGTTCCCCTGGACATGGTGCTCTTTACATTTGTTTAAGCTTTGTTTGAGAAAGAGAGGGATAGACAGAAAGGAGTGATCATAGAGGGGTAGATTCTCATCCCCTACTCATATTGAGTAGTTCATTTCTCAGCAAGTATTAACTTCACTGGTGTCACTCAGAGGAAGGTACCATTCAACATAGGTCAGAGGATCAGAATTGGGACCAGAGAAAGGAAAGCACAATAACTGGATGGAGTAGCATGAGTAGGCATTTTCAAATATCCTGTTAATCCCAACATTCTGATTAATGTGACTGTGTGAGTGTAATGCACAAAACCAAATCCAGGCTGATGATTCTTATTGTATATAGAGACATTTGCTAGCTCTGTGCAGATATGGAGTTTTGGTTTGAAGAGAGAGATGTTTGCTGCTCCTTAAATGAGGAAAGAGAAAAAACACAATGGTAACATACTTTGGCACCATCAATCTACTACCACATGCTCTCCAACTCTGTAGCAGCACCTGAAGGATACTGGGACCAGGGCTGCTGCTCAGAGTTGATGATCTTCAATGTCCAAACAACAGCTGATATAGGTGCAATTCAAGCCACACTCTGGGGCATGTTTTCAGCATTTTTTCAGTATAGGACCCAAGAATTTAACTGCAAAACTCCCATTATTAATAGAAGTCATGCGGCTAAATCCCCACATCCCATGCTGAAAACATAGCCTTACGTTTCTCTCTGGTACCATTTCTGATCTATAGTGACAGCTCTTTCATCATGAATAACATTATGTCAGGCTGCCCAACGATTCCTGAAACTGTCAACAATGCTTAGAGTCAAGTCCTCCAAACTTTTTAAAACTTAATCATCCTCAGTCTGGATGCATAAAAGTTGAATGCAACAGAAGATGTGAAGATTCACAGCAAGTTTTATTGACTTGCTGGCTACACCCAGCTGCTGAAACAATTATATAGTGCAAAGAACTCTCTATAACAAGAGTCTCCTTAAAAGCTGAAATGTACCTGAGGTGGCAGAAAGAGTTGTTCAGAAAAAATGTAAGACGGTGTATATTGTATAAAACAAATTTAGCAAAGGCTTAGAGCACATGGTGTGTAAGATCACCACAGTTTAGGGAACTCTGTTATATTACATGTAGGCACTCTTGATTAAAGTAAAGATAAAACAATCTTGTTAACTCTTTGAGTCCATGCCTTCTTCTGTTTAAATCCGACTGGTAATGTTATTCCTCAAGGCTTTGAAGATCTTTAGTCCCCGCATTTGCTTTTTGGGCTGGTCCACTCTAAGCCCCCAGTTCGAACTAAGATACGCAACTTCAGCTACGTGAATAACGTAGCTGAAGTCGAAGTATCTTAGTTCGAACTTAAAGGTACTTACCACGGGTCCACACGCGGCAGGCAGGCTCCGCCGTCGACTCCGCCTACTCCTCTCGCGAAGCAGGATTACCGGCGTCGACGGCAAGCACTTCCGGGATCGATTTAGCGCGTCTAAACAAGACGCGATAAATCGATCCCAGAAGATTGATTGCTTGCCGCCGAACCAGCGGGTAAGTATAGACGTACCCTTTATTTATTTGTTCCCAATTATTAGTGACTTCAGTGCAATGAAAAGTTCCACACTGACAGCCTGAAGAATGAAAAGCTCAGTCTAGCCACAGTACAAGTCCAGCAGAGGCACTGGTAGAGAATACTTCAAATTACCTACGTAAAAGGATACTGTCAGTATGACATAATTGAAAGAGCCTTATTTAAAAGAAAAATCCTCCTTGAGATGGAGTTTCTTTTCAATATTATAAATATCTTGAATGTATTTACTTTATATTCCTTTAAAATACTTTATGAGGATTTTTCTGCTCCTCTGTTGTTGCTTACAAGTTAAGTAGGTGCCTAGGTGTTTGCAGGAACAAGGCTTATAGGGGAAGGCTGACATGACACCTTCTACAGAAAGAGCTGACATATGCGCCAAGTAAACAACTTGAACAAAAAATTCTGCTAAGGCCTATCAGTTATATTCAGCCTATGTGACCTATAGCAGATGCAGTAATTTGAGACAGAAAAATCATTTTCAACTGGCCCTTTACACCTGCTCTGTAGGAATCACTTTAGGAAGGGATAGAAATAGAGCACTGTGAAATATTCATTGGGAAACAGTCCATTTACTACTACTTTAAAAAATAATGTGTTGTGCTTCCTTGCAAATGAAGCCTCCCCACCTCCTCTACCTGAAAAAGCATGTGTGTGTTTGTAAACAGCAGGCTATTTCTGCCCAAGCAGGAGGTACAATACTGGCTAGCTCATGGGAAAACCTGCGGTGTTTCCAGACCAATTTTACAAACTGAACCTGACTGACTGGTGCTGGCAAGAATCCAAACTTTAGGGTGTTTATCCAAACCAAATTGAATTTTTGAGTCTTTTGAGGTTCACCTATCATTTTGCCATAAGTATCGCAATATTTGGAGTTTTTCTCAAAGCTGCAGCTCGTGGAATCAAGGGATCTTGGCTTTCATTAAAAACAACACAACTGAGTTTGTAGCACTTGTGGTCACAGAAAAAAACTGGAAAAATGTAAGGACTTGAGTGCCCCTCCCCCCCAAGACTCAGAAACCAGAAGACAATGAAAAAAAGAATGAAAAACATATTTTTTAAAAAATCCCATGATTTTTAAGCCAAGCTCATGATTTTTTGTAGCTCACTCTAAGATTTTTGAATGTTTGGGGCTGCAATATTGTGATTTAATTCCACAGATTGATAAAGTGAACCATATCAACTAGTACAGTCTTTTTCTATTGTACTGATGTCCCTATAAAGGATCTTTAAATGTATGTGTGGTGGGGTGGTTGTCCCACACAGGCAGAAGAAGAATTAAAGCAGCCTTGGGGAGGCTGTGCAGAACCCAACCAATTAGAAGAGGATTTATTGAGCCAGCCAATAGAGAGAAGGTTTAGGGGAGCAGCCAATCAAGGCCAGGCTGGCCCATATAAGAAAGGCTGCCGGGCAGAACAGGGGTAGTCTTCCCCTGGAGGCTCAGGGAGGAGGACTGGCTGCCCTATAGGAGGGTTGAGAGAGACAACACCATGGACAGAGCAGTTCTGGGCAGGGTCAGGGGAGCAAGAGTGAGCTCTGACCTGACAGGTGCCAGACTGAGGCCCTGATACAAGGGCAGAGAAGGTGCTAGGGCTGCAGAGAAGTGGCCCAGGGAAACAGACGGCAGAGTAGGAGGAGGGGCAGTACGTGGCTGCTGGCTATAGGGTCCCTGGGCTGGGACCCAGAGTAATGGGTGGGACTGGTACTGGAGTAGCGGGCAGGCCTGGGTCCCACCCTTACCCCCACACACACACACACTTGCCACCGAGGGGAGTGATGATAGGCAAGACACCACTAGATGAGGGCACTCTGGCGAAATGAGACCTAATTTCTAGGATGGCCAGCAGGAGTGCAGTGGTAAGTCCTGCCCCTTTACAGTGTGTTTCATGAATGCAATAGAGAGCACATCTGTCAACTGTCTCAAGATCTAATAGAGAAGGATTTCATTTGCACAGGCAACATAAGGTTGGTTCCACAGGCTCGTCAACACCCAGGTATGTCCCATTATACCATGGATATTTCCCTTACAGCTGTTTCTACTCCCCTTTTACACCTCTGGACCATAAAGAGGTTGAGGCAGAATGAAAAATCAACCCCAGAGACTGAACTACTCTCTAGGACCAGTCCTGAGAAAACTCAGCTGACAAGCATGATCTCTGATCTTCAAGAAATCAATTAAACCTTGAGAAATGAAGGATAGTTTTATGATCTGGGTTACCTAGGGAGGTGGTGGAATCTCCTTCCTTAGAGGTTTTTAAGGTCAGGCTTGACAAAGGCCTGGCTGGGATGATTTAGTTGGGGATTGGTCCTGCTTTGAGCAGGGGGTTGGACTAGATGACCTTCTGAGGTCCCTTCCAACCCTGATATTCTATGAGTCTATGATCACAGAGAAAAAGGTGAAAGAGAACAGGATGACTCTTCTCATTCTGATACCAGAACACTGTTGACAGAAATACAGAAAGGAAGAAGCAAACTTTGTTTGCTAATTACTCTGTGAATGATTTTCCTGATGCCCTTTCATCAGCCCACCCTCAGTTGAGCCACTGACACATGTTGTGTTCTAGAAAGCCATCAGCTAAAGGCATACACACAGGTGATGCGTATTTGGTACACAGGTGTTTTATGCTGTCTTTTCTGGCTAGCTAATAGAAGATGGATTTTGCGTGTGAGAGTGTAAGGGAGGAAATCATTTAGAAGGATGTTAAAGAGAGTGTGTGAAAGAGAGATAGGAAGTGGTCCATTAGCACTACATTTACCTCGAAGGGCCCATCTGCGCTAAAATATCAGTCATATCCAGGCCTCTGTTATAACATTATTCCTCTCCCACCACCAAAATGGTTACAAAATGATTCCATTTTGTAGTAGAAATAGATAAGATATTATTAGTCATGTCCCTAAACAGTGACCAGTGTTTTAGCATGATTCCCAAACATGGCTAAAACATCATTAGTCTAGTCTACAATAATAAATGGAACCACATTTTAAATAGAGAACCATTACTGTAACCAACAGCATTGTAGTTGTAGTGCAGATGGGGTCTAAAGCAGACCAGTTTGCAGTTCTCCCTCCATACTTACTCAGGCAAAATTCACACTGACTTCAAAGGGACTGGAACCAGGATCACAAACTCCCCTCCCTCTGGTTTAATCAGAACTCCCCCAAATTAAACCCAGGTTGTGAACAGGCCTGACTCCTTTTCAATTCACCTGTTCAATACCTCTCTGAGAAAGACATACTGTGAGTTCCTTAGTTTGTAATATATCTAACATAGACCTTAGTCCTTTCAATGTTTATTCAGAACAAGATTTGGAGAAAAAGAGGAAAAGCCATCTTGGCATTATGGAACAGCATCACTATTTTCCCCTCACAGTGGTATGCAGTAGTACTTCACACCAGGCTAATCTCTTGGGTATGTCCCTATGATGGGCAGTTTCCTAAAGATATTGCATAGAACAGCATGACTTCTCTAACTGACCTTATTCTGATGTTCCGGAACATCCAGAGCTTATGAATGTAGTTATTATAATAGTGTCAGGGCCCATTATCTCTCTCCCTTTTGTCAGTTATCATTTTACCTGCCATTTGAGGTTAAGACCGAGCTTTATTCTTGATGAATAATAACTAGCGATGGGATCACCTCTAAAGTAGAGTTAGGCCCAAAACTGTAGATTTCAGACCTCGATACCAAGTTTAGGAGTCTTGAGCTAGGATTCTGGCTTGGCTCTTCATAGAAAGTTAGAGGCCACATGAACAGATTGGATCTGAATTCAAACTTCCCCAAATTTGATGATGTTCAGCCTCAGGGTTTTGGTCAAAACCCATTGCTAATCAAAAAGCTTGGCAGTGTTCTTTGGAAGAGCATCAAAAAGTTCATTGGGGGCACATATACTATAATGGGAGTGGCCATATAATAACCAAAACAGATAGATTAAAGGCCAGACCCTCAAATGGTGTAAAGCAGCGTAGCACCATTGACTTCAATGGGCCTATGCCAATTTATATCAGCTGAGGTTCTGTCCCAAAGGACGAACGGTTATTTGAATTTTGTTGCTGAAAATCAGGTTTGAAAACTCATGAGACTGGACTCACAAAATGTATGGTACTTACTGGTTTCAGACAAGCTGGAAATACCTGAGTTTCTCCCATAGTGGTAATAAATAAATAATAATGATAATATCTAACTCTTGTATAACACTTTACATCTGTAGATCTCAAAGCACTTTACAAAGTTTACATTATTACAGGAATAACATGACGGCAAGAAGTTCCAAGGCACATGAACAATGACGTTAACAAAACCTTTTCAAACCTCAGAAAAGGTCAGGTTTTGGTTCAGGCTTTGGCTGAATGTCTGCATCAGTTCTTACGTTACCTGACCCAGTTCACACATTCCCATACAGAACTTATGGTAATGGGGTGGGAGTGAGGGGAAACTGCACTACAGAACAACAACAACAAATCTGAGAATAAATGGTAGTAAACTAGCTTGAGCTGAAGTGCTATGGCAGGATGTGCTAAGATGGTGTGCTGGCTGGGAACCTTTTGTATAGCCTACCAAGTGATTCATGTCAATATAAACTCATTAGGACTGAGACAGCTCTCTCTTACTGCATCCAACTTCCTGTACAGCTGTCAAAATACAACATAAAATTACAGCAGCATGAGTTATTCATGCTAACATATAGCATAGGATGAGGATGATGCAATAAGTCTACCCCTCGGTGTGGTCTTGTCAATTTCACAAGCTAAGCTGGGTTGGTCCTGATTAGTACTGAGATGAGAGACCTCCCAGAGAAACACGATGCACCGCAAGAAGTAGCATTTGTGGCACTATTCTCTGTGAGACACTCCTGAACCAAAGCCCCAATGTTATGTTGGGTGGTGCTGTTCTGTTGGCACTGCTGCATGATAGACAGGCTGCAGTGCAGTTTTTTGCACTGCTCAAAACACCTGCTGGGACACTAAGTAGTCTCAAACATCAATTGGATCTATATACATATATAATAAAAAGGTCTTCCAGGCAGGGCTACAGCAACTGTGCATTCAGGTGTCAGGGCATAAGACAGTCAAGGGACTTTTCCAGTCTCCAGCCTAGGAATAACCTATATAGTCCTTCATTTCAGGGAAATTAAATAGAGCTGGGCCTGTACTTTAGGCAGAATTAGAATTCCTTGTTATTAGCATGACAGAACAAAATTCCCACTAAACGGTCCTACCATTTTAGCAGGATTGAGGCAGATACTGGCCTTTTCTTACTGGTACTTCCAAAATCTCTCTAAACCGTTTCTCCCCCTCAGCCACTTCAGAACCCAGCCACAGCCTCATTCTCTAGGTTACCTTGGGGACTGGCTCTGAATCTCTTCCTCAAAGTCTTCTGTTTGTTTTTTGATTCCAGGGCTTCCTAAACCGTTCCTAAACCCTTAAACCAAGAACTACCTGGTAAGGCTAGAAAGTCCTCCTTCTCCTGCTACCATAAACCTAACTTTGGCTCCTCTTTATTTCCTACTCCTTGTCAATTTTTGCTGGAGGGTTCCCCCCTTCCATGATTGGTAGCCTAGACAGTGTCTCCCAGTAGCAGTGAATCTGCCTCCCTTTTCTCACTGCAAAGGCTCTGCTTATCTGGTTGTGGGCTCTGTACATACCTGTCACCTGTCATATTTTGAACAAAACGTAAAACTGTGGCCTTGACCACTCATGGCTATTAAAACTCCCAGGGACCTTCCATAGGAGCAGGGATGTTAAAGTCCTGCCAAATTGCAACTTAGTTCAAAGTGGATACGGAATTCTTTGCTTCCTGCTCTAATTTAGTACACAGTATTATCATGGATTGTTAAACAACTTTTCGGTCCTCTCCACTAGTGGGGGAAAGAGGGTCCCATTCCAATGCCCAAGGTGGAGAGGTGTGGAATGTCTTGGTTACCCCTTCCTGATGCATCCGACCAGCCTCCCCGGGGCTGTTTTCTACCTCCATTGCTCGCTCTTCAGTTTGAGGTATGGGCACAGACCGCTTTCCCCCAGCGGGAGTTCCCAATCAGTCCCAGCAGCTCAGTCAGTCAACTAGGCATTCCTCAGCTGACACTCTCTACTGTCCAGATATTCTCCTTCAGGAGGGAGTAGGGGAGGGAAAAGGGGCAGGCCCCTATCATTCTGTTTGGGTCTTACCCATGGTCCAGACACTCTCCTGTGAATTGCTTTGTCCCCAGAAGCTGCAAACTGTCTTTCTCCATTCAGACAGCCAATTCTTCACTCTCCTTCACTGCCTGACTGTTAGAGACCCCTTTTGAGCAGATCTTCCCTGTGGACCATGCTCTACAGTTGCTAAGGGGTGGGGTCCTCTTGGCCCAGTACTGTTCCTTCACTCCCCTCATCTCCGTGCAGGGTCAAAACCCCATCACATATCCTCATTTTAGAAAAAGAAAAACCGAGGCATAAATAGGTTGAGTGAATTTCCCAAGGTTTCACAGAAAGCCTGTGACAGGTCAGAAATAGAACTCTGATCTCCTGACTCCTAGTCCCATGCTTTAACTCCAAGATCATTATTGCTTCTCTGCATAGACACTAAATAAGTCCGTACCTTCCTTCATCCCAACTGCACATTTGTATTTTCAAATTTGATGACCGTCATTCCCAGTCAAAGAGAGACAAGCATTATCACTGAGACAGCCTTTAAGAGCTTGTTCCAGAGAATGAAATATAGAACAGTACTTTAGTACAACACAAAGTGGGGATTGTAGGGTTGTTAGCCTGATACTTGTTCTGATTTGATCAGTCGTCTAGGTTTGAAAGCTCAGATAAGCTAAAACCAGTAACTTCAATATTTTTGTGACTTTATGTCATAATCCATAACACCACCAGATAGCAAAACATTATACATGATGGCATAACACCTGGAGAAAGCATTATGCTTATCAAAAGACTGTGGATTTAGCCAATTCAGTTCAAGGGCTTCTGAGCCTTTCTGAGCATTTTAGCCAGGCTCTATCAGCTCTGGTTATTACCTCAGCCCTTTCTCTGGCAAGCTACATAAAAAGAAGCCAATAACGTGACTGCATTGTCTATTGTGCGCAACAGTCGTGGAAAGGCTTAATAATTTGAAGCACGACAGAAGACACAGGTTAGTTTCTTCTTTTAAACCATGACCCTGTGAAGGTAACTGAAGGAGAAATTTTTTTAAAATAAAGCAGACCGTCCTCCATTCACAGACCTCCACCTTTTGTGCAAACGCAGTCACAAAACGTGTGTCAGGGAAACTACGTTGCCACTTACGGGAGACACTGAAAAAAAAGTTGTCTCGCGCACACAGAAAAATAGCCCATCTACTGTAGAAGCTGTCACTGACTGTTTAGTCAGAAGTTTTAAATGACTCCTTAAATTCACAATCTCGGGGGCCTTGCTGCTTAATAAAGACTACGGGGTGTTGAGAAGCACAGTATATTATTTCATTAAGTGCTTTTTGGGAGAAGGGGATTTAGAAGTAAAACTGCTGGCTTTGTGTGGCAAGGTCACGACCTTTGACAACTTTGGAGCTTATCTCTTTCATCTTCCCACTCCCCTGGGACCCCTAACTTGCAGAGGAATCGAAGCCGGTAAGCCGGGGCTAGACAGAATTCAGCATTGTTGTGGGGCTACGTTCTCTCTCTCTCTCTCTCTCTTTTTTTCCCCTAAACAAAACAGATCTGAACTGAGCCAAGGAAACAAAAATGTATTGTTCCTCGCAGATGGAAGCGAGTGTCGCCTAGGTAACCAGATTAATCTCCTTTTTCTCTCCCTTCCTCTCTTGTAGTGCAGTAATCGGTGGGCTCTTTTCACAAAAAAGCCAGCCTCAAAGCTGGGGCTCTAACTAGGTTCCTAATTAGCTGCAATTTACAATGAAGACAACATGATGAGATAATAGAAATTTGCAAAATAATGACATACCTCAGCAAAATATTCCTCCTCCTAAGAACCATTTTTATACAAAAACAATAAAGAGGGCCCTTCTAAAGCAAAGCTGGAAAATGGTGGTATATTATGTGACACAGAACATTATTGTTCGCCTCTTGTTCCCCCAATCAACAGCTTATTGTTTGGCATCTTAAATAAAAATGACTCAAATACAGGCCACATAATGATCTCCATTGCGCTAATACACTGTATATACAGAGTAGTCAAAAATGTACCCGAGCCAAAGCCAGTGGGGCTGATAAAGTAGCGGGGCCCCGAAAGGTAATTTACAATACAATGCAATAAGTATTATTACTGGTCTTAATCACACATATCTTTTTGATTTCTGTCAGGATGCGCTCTGACATCAAAAAAGGGCATCCGAACAGGGGGCAGCTAGTTAATGAAATATGATGGATCACATTTGTTTTCATGTGGTGGTTAGCTCAAATGAAGCAGCCTCTAGACTGTTAGCCAACAGTATTCTCTTGTGTGACATCAAAGACAACCATTCAACCAGGAAAGGGGGGGGGGGGGAAATCACAGTGAGACAGCACAGTGGGAGGAGCTCCTAGAAACTAAAAGAACCATTAATAGTAATCTCTACCTTATGTCCAAAAGAAGAGAGAACACAAGAAATAATAGGCCAGGGCCAACTTGTCACCAATTTCATGATAAGTAACAACAGCACCTATCCCGCATTTTGGACCAATGGTTGACATTCTATGGCTGAGATCTGACATTATGCCGCACAGGGGCAAATTTGTCACCAGTGACACAAGGAGCATATCCTCGCGCTCTGTATGAATCTGGATTATGGCAAAGTGTAAATTTAAAAATAAAAAAAGCAAAAAAAAAAAAGAAGCCCAAATGAACAAAAGTCTAGTGACATGTTGCCATAAATGGCAACAGATTGTCTAAAGCTGCCAGGAATGACAGAGGCAGCAATAACCAAAGTAGCCCCTTGTTTATTTGTGGGCTAGTAACTGTGTAGATTACAGCTGTGTGTACTCGAGAACTATTGACCAATGGACTGCCCCATAAATAACTGCAGACTAAAAACACATTGGGCACAGATAGAAAAAACATTAGCTCCTCAGCCCTTTGGCTCCTTGATAGAGTAATTAAAAGCCTAACACCCTTGATAGAGTAATTAAAAGGAATCTGCAATGACATGTTACAGAGAGAGCAAACCAACCACTGACAACTGTAGAAAGGCTATCTAGTTCTATTTGTTTAACAAAATGCTTCAAAAATACCATACTCTATTATGGGGCATAGCCATCCAATAAATTATTATAACAACGTCATATATTTATATAGCACCTCTCATTCTGAAGGATCTCGAACTGCTGAAAATATATGCACAGCACACATAGAAAAACGTCCATTTCTGAGGTAAAGGACAGCAGCTGAAAAATACAAATGATGAACAGCTTGCTCCACAAAAATCAGGATAGGGAATTTTGGACAAGAACACCCAGACTCTATTGTTATGAAGAATGCCATAAGATCTTAAAAACAACACACAACACACTGAACATAGATTTTTAAGATCTTATCCCAAACAGCCCACACAACAAACAAAATGGGGCTACTGTTATTCATTCAACCTACTGCCTACTTGCCAAGTAATATGGCTCCTTAAATAAGAATGTCCATCAACAAAATAGCCTTGAAAGAATAATTAAAAAGAAACACACAGATTTAAAAGGTAAAGAGATGAGCTCAATGTAGATTTCAATCCTGAAACTGAATATACTGAACAAACGTTCCTTATTTTGCACAAACTTCCAGAAAAAGAGAGACCAAGATGGACATTTGTGAAATATTTAGAGCACACAAATGGCAGAGGAAATTCAAAATAAATAATTGAGGGCCAGATTCTGACATAGTTACGCATACTGAGTAGTACCTAGTGCACGCACAGTATGATTCAGTGGGACTATTTGTTGAGTCAGGTACTGCTCAATTCCAGGGCATCAGACTCTGACCCCTAGAGACTGACTGAGGTGTATGAATCTGAATTACAAGTAAAAACACCATTACAACAGTTCTGACCACCCTCAAATTGCATTGACTTCAATGACAATACCATCAACTCCTATTCTCCTGAATGGGAGTTGTAGTTGGCATTCAGCACCTCACAGGGTTAGAGCATACATAACCTGAGAAGACAATGTAGACCATACTCAGACTTAGGATATACGAGCACAAAGGCTATCGGAGCCCTCTGCTCACAGATACAGATATATGTTTATATACAGAACATGCCATTGTATATATTATATATACACTGTATATAATGAACAGTCAAGTGCCAGACCCTGAGTTGGTGTAAATAGAGCTATGCTGAAGTGCCAGACCACTGAGTGAAATAGAGCTATGCTGATTTACACCAAGATCTGATCCAAAGTCTTTGAGGGGGGAAGCACAGTGGTTTGTTTACTTGTTGCTTTCAAACAAGTGCACGAATTTCTCTGCAAGCCTGGACATAGCCTGTCCTTTTCATGCTCATTTAACAAAGCCAACTCCATGTACAATATAGACTTCTAAAGACAGAAATAAGCTTTTACCTGGAGCACTTTCTCCTTTGGAGTTTGTACAGTTCTTTCACTGAACCCATCTAGAGGTTTTACCATCGCGTTCTTAGCTAATCCAGCATGAAACAGCCACAGCGTATGCAGAATTTAGAAAGGCAATACTATAGTCACATAACAGGGCTAGAATGCTAGTTCTGCATCTGTATGAGCTTGTATGATCAACAGTGACATAAATCATAACTATTTCATGCAAGTACTTTCCCCCCTCCACCCCACCTGGCAACTACAGGGCTAGATATCTTAGTGTTTACAAGCAGACGACACATGCTGAAATCAATGGGGATTCTGCACATGCAACAACTGCAGAATTGGGATTGTATGAGTGCTGGAACAATTTGTAGAATGAGGGTGCTGAGAGGCATTGAACCAAACCGTAAACCCTGTATACGATGAAAACCACTTCAAACCAAGGGGTGCAGCAGCACCCCCAGCACTCCTAATTCCAGGACCTATGGACTGTAAGCATTAACCCTTCCCCATAAATTTATATCCATTTCAAAATCCACTCATCCACTCTGCAGACAAGGCACCAATGTTGGGTCTGATCCTGCAACCTTTATTCATATGGAATAATCCTTATGCAAACTCAATGAAACCACTCGTGTGAGTAAAGATGGCAGGATCAGGATCCCAGTGCTTGTATTTTCTAGTGCAGTGAGTGCCTGGCACAGATTCATTTCCACAGAACAAATCTAATTGAGATCATCTACACCTGGGTCTTTGCGGCCCTGAGCAGTTCCAACAATAAAAATTTACAAACAGCTTTTGAAATATTATTCACACATTCTTCAGCATGAACAAAACCTGCTGTGTGATACTACTGGCTTGCCTCGATTTTATTAATTACCATTATTACTATTGTGAAGCTTTGAGGAGATTAGTATCTCTCAGTACATTGCCTTACTAGTCAGTCTTCTTGTATTTCCCACCTTTGAACCTTCAGCAAACATACAACAACAAAAATCTACATAAACAAAAGGGGTCAAACCTGATAAAAGCAAACCCACATCACTAACTGAAGTTTAATGTTCTTCAACTCTTTTCCTTCTCCCTCCACCCTTAGCTCCCAGGGGACATAGGAGGAATGGTTTAAATCAATAACCAAGAGCTTCAATTTTACAAACCCTTAAGCCATTAGAGCTCAGAGTCCTCATTGCAACCGTCCTAACCTCCCCCACCCTAACACACACACACACACACACATATAAAAGAAATACTCCCAGCCTGGAATTAACAATGTTCGTTCAATGCTCTTTACTTAAAGGAAGAAAACAATTAAGTGAAACCTTGAAGTAATCTCATTCTGCCTATTTAGCCTCTTCATCCCTCAATGTGTGGTTAGTAAGTGTTGCAATCAGGGGCTAGGGCCTGCTATCATTCGGCCTTAATTAAAAAAGACACAAGCAGTGGAGCTGTGAATTAGAAATGTAACAACGCACTACCCCTGATTAATTCGAGGCTCATGTTGGATTAATAACTCCAAACAAAGAACAAAAGGAAATTGTTATGCGAATTGCAGCCCTCCCAGGCCAGACAAAGGTCAAATCACAGGATTTCAATTTCATCCGGAGTCGCTTAATCAACTCCCTCGGAAGGAAGACCATATGCAGTTCTGAAAGCTGCCCATTGTAGTCATGTTGTCACTGGACCTGAGAGACGGCACAGAGATAATCCCAACTATTCCCAATCTTTTCTTTTTCCTTTCTTTTCTTTTCTGTCTTTCTTTTTTTTTTTTTCATATGACAAAAACCTCATTATTGCTAATGATTAAAGAATAAGGGCCCTATCCAGCAGAATGCAGCCTTTGTGGCTGCTGCCCCAAGGAAGCACCTTAGGTCTCCCTACATATGCAGCTGCAGAGGCTGCTCCTCATTTTGAGGGGGGACTGCTCCCTCAGCTGAGGCTATGTATTGCTAGGCCTAGGTATTACGCAGCTGCCTATGACCGCCCCAGGGGAATAACACTGGGACGAGGAATGGGAACAGATTGAGCACACCCATTGCATCGCCTGCATCCTAATACAGAGTCCTTGATGTTCAGTCAGCTAGGGAAGAATTTTAAAAGGTCATTCTGCCCTGAAGATGTATCCCTGGCTGAAGCTGAGCCACAGGGAAGAGTAGAGGACCATCGAGTCAAAGATTGTCTTGCTGTTCACCCTAGACAAAGTGACGATGGAGCAAAGGAGGCCTCAACTTTCATAATGAAGCGAGTGGATGTCCCTACTGTCGCTCCAGTGAACAGAGGTAGAGGCCCCCACAAACGTTCTCTTTAAAGCTGTTCAGGTGGGATTGCCCTGCTAATGCCAGCAACAAAAGGTTTTTCTTATTTAGAGAACAGAGAAAGAAAGCTGGGCCAGGAATCCAGCCACCTCCAGTCCTGCACCCATGTAGAAGGGAGAAGGAATTGCTCCTAGAGTGACTTCAGTAGGTTATACAGACTCAAAAGTGGCTACAGCTTAAGGAGCAGGGGCAGTCAGAGGCATTGAGCTCATTTACAGCGCTCACTAGCCTACTGAATGTCTTTGCTACTTCCTGCTGTGGACCTCATCCCTGGGAGGTCAGTTTGCCACGCAGCTGGCAACCACAGCCTTTAGAATCATGCACAGCCTGGAAGGTGCGGATATTGTCCCCTGGACCAGACCCCCAACAGGTGGTGTTAATACCTAGTAGCAGCGAATCAGAAGCTCTAAAGATCTTTTGCAAGAAACTGACTTTTTTTTATTAATGGAGGCATTTTCTAAAGTGAGTCATGAACATTTGGATTGGGCTGTAATTTCCTGATTTCCTCTTTTATGGAAAATATCTAAAAACATCACCAAAAAGTTTGGTCTTAAAAAATCTCCTGTTTTGATCACTTTGAAAACATTTTCATTCTTATGTGATAGGGATATGGTTTTAGGACCAAATTTGGCTCTAAGTTAAACCTTGTATTCCTCCTTGAAAGGGTTATGAGTAAGGGCCTGGAGCCAAATTCCACTGTCACATTGGTGTTATGTTAGTTCCTCCACTGACTGTAGTGGAGTTACTCCTGATTTGGTGTGAGATGAGAATCAGTCCCTAAATTAGGATTTTTAACAGGTTAGTGATTCAGGAATTGGTTATGGTTCTTCTTTTGGACATGCTTCAGAATTTTTGGCTGAAGAGAAGTCAAGCCAGAAGACCTCAGGTTCTGACCCCAAATAAAATTTCATTGCACATGTGTTTGTTATTGTGGGGATGCTGATGAATGCCATGACACTTCTCCATGGTGAATAATTGCATAGCATTCAACTTAAACAGCAGAGATTGGTAGGAACAAAAGCCAAGCTTCAAACACACAGATACACTGAGAAATTCAGATCCAGACTTTGTAACTGCTCCTATCTGTATAATGGACGCAACCAAATCCCCAGATCCAAATACTCATGAACTTAAGGGAAGTTCAGAGCCAGGTTTGACTTTGCAGCTTGCTCAAGACTAGCACTAAGGTACCTTGCACTCTTCCCAAGCTGCTGCTCACCAGTTGCTGTCATTAAATTGGCTACGTTGGGGTAGAGGTGTGGTTAGTGAATTGTCCTAGTCTCTCTTGCTCAGTGCCAGGTTCAAAATGATACGTCCATAAATTATTAATATGTTTCTCAGCACTGCTCCTTTTCCCTTCATTCTCTGCTCACAAAATGCGTAACAAAAATCAGGGAGCAAAACCTGCCTCTGCCAATGAAACAGAGAATCACACGCTCAGAAACATTTCTGTCTATTTTACATTGACACATTCAATCAAAATTACATGGGATGTAAATTCCGTTAGACTTAAGCCTTTTAAATATAGAAAACCAAAATGTGAGCACAATGCTTGAAAGTTGTTGATGTCAGATGCTCAGGAAGCAAGTGATTTAATGCACATACCAGTTACTGTAGATGCTTTCTTACCTCCATGCCACACCAAGAGCTGAGCTTTTAAATGCTGAGCTCCAGGTTTTTGCCTACTTATTTGTGTGCAATAGAGGGGAACCTAGGTGTATTCCCAATAAGAACAAATGAGAGCTAGGGCAGCACTGTACTTTTGTACCATTGTTCTACAACAAGATCATGAGGTAATATTGAACAATTATCTTATCTCCTTGTCATTGCAGAAAGATAACAAATTGTTGGGGACTGTCCCTGCCAGAAAACCCCTATATCTTTTCGAATCTCCAAACTTCTTGAAATCATTACTAGTCTATGGCATGAAACAATTCCATTTTGTTGCCTTTTTTTTTTATTTTTATTAAATCAATGACAGTAGCCTCAGAATGCCATAAAAGACTTCATAATTCTTAGTCAGCTGACTGGTAAAGACTTATTTTTTGGGAATACATTGCAGCAGCTTTTGAAAAATCACAAAACAATGTTGGCAATCCATTAAAACCATTTTCTAAATCAGTGGTTTTCAACCTTTTTTCATCTGTGGACCGGAAAACTTTTTGAATGGTGGTGCAGACCCCTTTGGAAATCTTAGACATAGTCTGAAGATTCCCCAGGGGTCTGCAGACCACAGATTGAAAACCTCTGTTCTACGTGAAATACAAATGCTCTCACTTTCACTCATTACGTATGGCCAGCTCTTCCTAGTTCATCACGAGTCTTGCCATATTTGTTGTTTTACTTAAAGCCCCAGCTCCTGGAGTCGTGATTATGTGAGAGCCTCAGCTCTGATTTTAAAGACAATGAGTTTCTTGCTCTCATGGTTGCAAAGAAAAGCTTGAAAATATGTCCCCAGTGTATCCCATAGGCTCAAAAATCAGGCAAATAAAGGCAAAGAAGAAAATCCCCAAAGTTATTATTTTTAGGACAATCTCATGACTTTTAGAGCCTGACTCCTGTTTTTTGAACACATGGATTTATATAGGACGTGTTAACAAAGGTGATACAAAAACTCATCTGTAAAGAAAACATGATTAAAGGTTACATAGCTAATTCTATCCTGTGATGACAAAGTACACCCTAAATTATTGTGACATAAATTGGGCATACAAGACAAGATTCTCTGCCATGTCCAGCTTCCATAGAATACAGCACAAAGACATGGCCACCTGATTTTCTGCCCCAGCACAGGTTAGATTAGCCTGGGGGCTGCTCTAATTTTTATCAGCCACCCCTGACATACCTCTACATTGGAGGTTGCAGGGAGTAAAGCATAGGTGCCAGCTATGCCAGCTTTATACCCACAGGGGATTCCCTCATATTGTGGAGTACCCCCAAGCAGGGGAGATATAGTCAGTCCCCACACGCTTTGCACTATTCAAGTGGCTCAAAGGGAGTAGAACAGGCCAGAGAAACTGGTCTATACTATATATCCAGAAGCAAAGGTGGCATGCAAACACTCAGACAAATCCATCGGCTCCCCAGTTTTTCAGTATCCATTCAAAACGTCACTCCTCTTTAAAAAAAAAAAATACAACCACAAACCCTCTCTGGATTTATGTCATCTCACCTCAAAGATCTCCCCACTCCCATCTCTCATTTAGCTCTTGCCTCTTTCTCTGTCTCTTCACTCAATCTTATCTAGCCAACAGAGAAGGAGCCTCCTTCTTGCAGCTTCCACCATATGTGTGATCACCTTCCTGAATCTCTCTACCTCACCAATTCGTCTCTTTCCAAATCTCAGCTGAAAACTGCCTTTTCTTCTCTTGCCTTGAACTTTCAATTCCTCCCTCTGCTATTACAATATTATTTAACTCTGCAAAGTGTTTTAAAATAGCCTGTATACAAAATCCTTTACAAAACACAGTAGTATGGTGCTGTGTGCCAGAAAGCTGGTGTGCCAAATCTGATGTATGTCTTTTTTCCAAAGACAATCAGCAATCGACTTTTTCAGTGGTTAGCTAACCCACTCCAACCCATGGCCAATACTGAAAACGAGCAGCTGTGTGGAGGCAATAAGTTGGAAGGGACACCCAGAGTAGAATCCGAAGAAGTGAGGTTTTTACTCACGAAAGCTTATGCCCAAATAAATCTGTTAGTCTTTAAGGTGCCACCAGACTCCTTGTTGTTTTTGTAGATACAGACTAACACGGCTACCCCCCTGATACCAGAGTAGAATGTTTGCTATAGGCTCACTTAAATCCCACAAACTGAAACGTCACTCACTTGGGTTCTTATACATCCTCCTGCCAACTGGCCTTATCAAAATGCCACCATTTTTTGCCAGACACAATCAGATTTCTGAGCTTCTACCTTCCACAATGCAGCAAGTCAAAGTTAGCCTTTACTTTAGAACCAGGTTTTACCCACTGTCCTTGTTTACCTTTCTGGCATTAAACTCTTGCAAAGCATTGCAGCGAGCTGCTAAGCAGCTGCTGCATTCTACTTCAGAGGAGACTGCCTTTCAGTAGTGGGTGGTTTATATAGGGTCAGATCCTGCAACCTTTACTCTGGTAAGTAATCTTTATTCAGACAATTAATCCCATTGACTTCAGTGGGAAAGAGTTTAAGGTAAGAAAGAGTAGGAGACCATTTATCTTGCTGCAATAAAAACACATCACCAGGATATTATATTCTAAGTATAGCAGAAATCATTAAAAAAAGAAAATGAACAATTGCCAATGATGATCAGAGATAGCTCCCATGCCAACTATATGGAAAAATTGGTGTAATCTCAGTTACCACTGTCGGACTAATATGGATAAATGTTGGTTTTTAACGTTAATTACTATATAGGAAGGTACACCAATTTACAGTTATAAGTTCAGTACGGCAAAAAATATTCCTTTTACGGTCACCCACTGTAATTTCCCTATAAAACAGATATGATGCTACTTATTTCTTTCACTGGGCTGTTGGGAGACTTAATTAATTATTAATTTCTGTAAGGCAAGTGTCTATCTGGGGGTCAGAGATAGGGTCTCCCAGGGTTAATCTGGAAGAAACAGTCTGTCCAAAAGTCCCAAAAGCTTACTGGATATGGGTCCAATTTAGCTTTAATTCGTCTTTGCACCCTTTTCTTTTTTAGATCTGTGTTCTATGCTTTCATAGGTTTGATTGAAAGGTGTTATATAAGTTCCACATGCTTTTACTTGGGCAGCCAAGAAACTTTATCTGGTGGTGACAACAAGTAGCCTCAAAATCAAATTTGGTGTATTTGCTTGTTGGCTAGACACTTCATCCATCTATCTTTCTCTGTCAGTAGGGTAATTGTCAGTTTAAGACCTGAACCGCTTTGTCGGTAAATTGGTAGCAGACTATTGGTACAGTGTGATAATTAAAGGATCTTAGTTCTTAAACAATGCTGATAAAACAAAAATCCCTCTCTTTTTTCTGGATTACCTTTAGAACTGAAATCAGAGAGCACTAAATGAATAATAATTTGCGCCTTCTGTGAGTGATAGAAGATTGAATCAAATTTTAACTAGACTCTATATGTAAATCCCTCAGGATGACATAATTACAATTCAACGCGTACCTTAATTAGCAGTACGCATCTATTGCATAGTATTTAGCAGGTTTAAAACAGCTTTATTGTCTGTTGAACTGATGTTCCTTCCTTATTAAAAAGGAAATAATCCTGATTTTCTGAAACCACAAGAAATTTTCTTAACTAAGTCAACAAATGGCCTGTAAATTAGTGCCCCTTTAGTCAAAAGTGTCTTTTGTGTGCCTAGTTTAATTTCACATCAGGTTACTGAGTGGTACATAGAGTTGTCAACATACATACATTTTTTCTGTCTCAAAATTATTTCAATTGTACAGAGGTTGAACTGCCTGGGACAAAGTAAGGCCCTACCCAAAACCCCAGGCACAAAACTGAATACAAATCACGATGGGATATTTTATTAATTATAATTAAATCAATTATAATTATTAATTATATTATAATATATTTTATATTATTTGTTATTTCAAGGTATACCTGAATTACTGGTTTAGACTATGCAGCATGGTTTTAGCTATGTTGGTCCCAGGATATTAGAGAGATAAGGTGAGTGAGGTAATATCTTTTACTGAAGTTTGTCTAATAAAAGATATTGCCCTCACCCACCTTGTCACTCTGGTTTAGATTATGACAGGAAACTCCCATGAGAAAGTCTATACTAGTCACCTTCCAGTATTTCTGGCCCACCCAAAAGCTGTAATAACCAGAAACATAGTGAGAAAGCCCATTCACATGAATTTCAGTTCTAAAATTTAAGACCCTGAACCTGTAACTTGTTGCATGCAGATTGCTACACCCATGCAGAGATTAGTTACTGAAGCTAACAGGGCTCTGTGGTAGCACAACATTGCAGGATCAAGGACTAAGGGTAGATCTAACACTTCAAGATGGAGGTTTAATTTCCAGCTCGAGTAGACGTACATGGTGTAGTACGGCTGCAGTTGCGGCTACAGTTGTGTGGCGGCTGGCCAGGCTGCCCCAAGTACCATTCTGCCCCACAGTCTAGATACTTCTCTGACTGAGTCAGAGCACTGTGAACAGAAAACAGCCTGCATAAATAAATAAATGTTGTGCTGAGTATTGCCAACTGAAAAAGTGTTAAAAAATCAGGAGTCATCCCACCCCAAACTATAAGATTGGTTTAACAATCATGATATTTAAATACACACACAAACTTTGGATCCTTTTTCATTAACTTTGATATTTAAACCTTCAGGGTGCAGTCAGGTCACATTTTCAAGCTTTTCTCTGTGCCCATAAGGGCTAGAAACTTTATTTTTTTTTAATGAAAGTTGAGATTTTCATGAATTCACACGAGCTAGGGCTTTACAAGAAACACCAAATACTGCAAGACTTGGGATAAAATGGGTTGGCAGCACTGTTTTAGAAATCCTGTGTTCTTGCTATTGAAACAGAATCAAACTATAAAATATGAGTTGCCATAAATTAGTGCATGTTGTCCGGGATGCTTCTTGAGACTGACTTATGTCTTCAGATTTCTCAGATGCAACTACAGGCACATGTGCAGCGCTCTGGGGGCCTATCCTATTAATCAAAACCACAAAAATAAACAAGGTACCGCCCATGAATATCCATCTGAGTTCACCCCCTCTTCAACGGCCTTAGAGTAGGGAGACCAAAGATGGGATTTTGTTGCAAACTCTTGCAGTCTAATGTTCCAGCTACATTGGGTTCTACAGGAACAAAGGAGTAGAAATATCTGGCTAGAAATCTGGCATGCCACAAGAAGGCAGCAAATCACCAGAGAGCATTCCATAGGTGGAAAGAGTTTGAGATGAGACTAAGGTTAAAGGCCACCATAGATGATCAACATCCAGAGAAGATTGCATCAGAGTCTCTTTACTGGCAAAATGTTCTGAAAAGGCTCATTGCCATTGTGAGAATGCTTGCTACCCAAAACCTAGCACCGCGTGACACTTCAGATCAGCTGTATGTGCCAAACAATGGAAACTTCCTTAAAACTGTGAAGCTGATGGCTGAGTTTGATGCTGTACTCCAGGAGCATCTAAGAAGAGTCACCACCCAAGAAATGTACACATACCACTACCTTGGAAAAACACTTCAAAATGAGATCATACCGTTACTGGCAACAAAAGTCAAACAGAAGATTGTGGCAGATCTGAAGTCAGCAAGATATTACTCTGTTATTCTGGACTGCACACCTGACATCAGCCATATGGAACAAATGACTCTAATGGTGCATTTTGTAACAACAACAGAACCTAGTGAAAATGTCCCTGCAATGGTGACTGTCAGAGTTAATTTTCTAGAATTTATTGACATTGATGATACTACAGGAGCTGGTATGACAAATGTGCTTCTTAAAAAGCTCCAAGATACAAGAATTGCGATAGCTGACATGAGAGGTCAGGACTACGATAATCAGGGCCATCCCTAGCCATTTGGGTGCCCTACCCACACCCCCCCCACACCCTCCCTGCGGGGGGCCTGTGGGGGGCCCCAGGCTTCCCCCCCCCAGAGTCTGGGAGGCAGGAGCTGTGGGGGCCATTTTGGGGGGCCCCAAAGGCCCAGAGTGACCCAGGGAATTAGCAGGGGGCCAGGAGCAGGCCACTTCACTCCCCTCGCCTCAGCCCCAGCCGTGTCACTCGGGGAGGGGGCTTGGGGAAAAGGATCCCCAGCACCACTCACCGGCAGCGGCGGGAAGCAGAGCAGCCTGGCCACAGCCCGCTCTACTCCACCAGCTCCCAGCCACGGTGCTCCGCTTCCCGCCACCGGTGAGAGCCAGGGGCGGTCCTTTCACCAACCTGAATGACATGGCTGGGGCCGGGGCAGAGGAAGCAGAGCGGGCTGAGGCCGCATCTCTCCACTTCCTGCTGCCGGTGAGTGTGGGGTCACTGGGGGAAGAGGCGGAATGGAGGCAGGCTGGAGGCGGAGCAGGGGAGAAGGGTAAGAGGCAGGGCAGAGGGAGTTGTCTGGGGCCCCACACCCCCCTAGGGATGGCCCTGCCCCTTGCGGGGGTGGCCGGCCGAGGGATGGGGCTGGTGCTGCCACGTATGCAACAAATTTCATAGTGCCCTACGCAGCTGCATATGCTGCATATGCCTAAGGACGGCCCTGACGATAATGGTGCCAACATGAGAGGAAAGAACAGATGAGTGCAGACATGGATCCGAGAGTTAAACCCTCGAGCTTTTTTTGTCCCATGCAGTTCTCATTCATTGCACTTGGTGGTCAGTGATGTAGCCTCAGCTTCTAGTGAGGCTGCTGAATTTTTTAATGTAATTCAAAGCATCTGTGTATTTTTCTCTGCATCAACTCATGGATGGCAAATTTTGAAGCAACATCTGGGAACATCCTCTCTGACACTGAAACCACTGAGTGCCACATGATGGGAAAGTTGAGTGGAGGCGATAAAGCCTATCAAACACCAAATTGGGAAGATAGATGATGCCATAGTTGCCATTACGGAGGATAATACTATGACAGAAACTGTTCGTGGAAGAACAGTGGCAGAGGAAAATGGAATCGCCAGAAACATACATAACTTCAAATTTCTGTGTGGCTTAGTGTTGTGGCATGACATACTGTTTGAAATAAATGTTGTAAGCAAGAGACTCCAAGGTGTTGACCTTGATATATCTGGAGCAATGGAAAAACTGGACAAAGCAAAGTCATACCTACAGTCTTACCGGTCAGATGAGGGATTTCAAAACGTTCTGAAGAGTGCACAGAAGTTGGCAGAGGAACTTCACGCTGAAGCTGTTTTCCCACCCATTCAAGAATACAAGAGTCACCGAAGAAGACTTCCTGTAACAGTTGCCAGTGGAGAACGCAGCTTCTTCAAGCTGAAGTTAATAAAAACACATCTTCGCTCCACAATGACACAGAAGAGGCTGGTCGGCCTTGCAACCATCTCAATAGAGCATGAGCTGGCCCAGATCATGGACCTTCAGGAAGCAGTTCAAATCATTGCAACCAAGAAGGCACAGAAAGCAGCACTTTGATTATTCAAACAGATAAAAATGCCAGTGTTTACCATGCAGACAAGAAAAGTTACATTTGCTGTTCAGGCGTTTGAAAGTTAAGTGTTACTTAAAATTTATGAACAAGGCATTTTAAGTTGTTAGTTCTCCTTTATTGGGGCAGTACCATGAAAGGAGTAGAACAGGAAGAAGGCAGAATTGAGACCTTTCAAAGTTTTGGCCCACACGAGGGAGCATGGGGGCATCATTTGAGCTTCCCGCCTCAGGCGCTGTGGGCCGGCCCTGCCCCCACCCCCTCGCAAGGACTCCCAAGGGAAGGGTGAGCTAGTGAGGGACATTGTGTTTAGGATGTTTTATTGTTTAGTGTGGTCTGTACTTGCCTGTGCTTTACAGGATTAAATATAAAAGAGCATGAGGTTAATAGTCTGAACAATGTGTGCGTGCGTTAACTGCTTCACAGCTAGTGTATGCCTCTTAGGGAGTTAAACTGTCAACCGGAAGCTTCATACCTGTTGTATAGGGTTCGAGGAGGACTTCTTTCCGCAGTCCCTGACTGCCTGTGAAAATGTAAAGGACAGCAGAAGCTTTCCCGGCAATGTAGGTACTCCACCTCCCCAAGTCAGTAGCTATGTCCACATGAAAAGCCCTCCCATCGACATAGCACTGTTTACACCAGGGGTTAGGTTGTACAACTACGTCGCTCAGGGGTGTGGATTTTCCACACCCCTGAGCAACATCATTATACCGACATAAGTTTGTAGTGTAAACCACAGCTCAATGTGTAGGGAGCAAAAGGTCATCCCAGTGAGGTTGGGAGATCAATAGTCCATCACCTTAGAGAAGCTGAGGTTAGGCCATCAGAATCTCTGGGCCCCAATCTCTGAGGGGGTAGGGTAAAGAAAGGAATTTAGCTCTTGGGGAGGGTTGAATAATCTCCCTTGCCTGCCCCCTTTGCTATTAAAAGGAGTGCCTGGTTGACAGCCACTTCATAGAGAGGCAGAGATCCAAAGATTTGCTGCCTGTAACACTTGTGGGGGAGTAGGGGTGGAAGAGGGCTCAATACATCTATGGGGCAGCTAGGGTGACCAGATAGCAAGGGTGAAAAATTGGGACGGGAGTGGGGGTTAATAGGCACCTATATGAGAAAAAGCCCCAAATATTGGGACTGTCTGTATAATATTGGGACATCTGGTCACCCTAGGGGCAGCCAGACTCTTGAGGGATAAAGGGACAAAACCCACACTCCCTAGAAACCAGATGGGAGGTGGGAGTGGGTAGACCACGTCTCAAGCTTACATCCGAAGGTTTTGGGGTAACAACGGTAAGAAGAGGCACGTGAGAGCTCATCCCCACAGATTCTGAAGAGAAAAACTAAACAGAATGATTGTCGAATGACTATGGATTTTTGAAGGCTATACACTGGCTTGATGGCCAATTGTTTATTATATGTATAGTTGAAATGTGAAATTATGAAAAGTAATGGCAAAAATGTCAGTCAGCGAATAAACCTGTCCTGGCAATAAGTCAACAGGTTCCCTCGTGGTCCGGTCAAGCACTCTCATTACATCCACTTCTTTAGTGGAGGAGACAATAACCAACACCTTGAATTCTACACAAGGGCTTATTGGAAGCCTGTGCAGATTCTGGAACACTAGGCAAATGTGCTCCCAATGTACAACTCCAGTTAATAAGTAGGTTGCAGCATACAGCACTAATGTCAGCCTCTGAATGGTTCCAAGGTATAGGCCAACATACAACACAGTACATCAATCTGATGTCAAGGTGAAAAAGGCATGGACTACCCCGTGTTTCTGCATTTAGGAGGCGTATTCAAGTAATCCTCAAATTAGCAATTTAGAAAACTGAAAATGTTTGTGACCTCTTCAGTAAACTTCATATTTTGGATCTTTGCACCATTACAGTGAAAATCCACATACAACCAAGTCTTTTAAATATATCCCAGTGACTATTTCAGTGTTATAATTTATTGTACATATGAACAGCAGAAATATTGTGTTATTTAATATTTGTATATCCTGCCATTAGCATGCTTATCTGAGAGAATTCAGATTATTCACTTACACAGAAAAATTATACTGGAAAGAGCTATGTTTGGAACTCAGTTCAATACCTCACAGTCCTACCGAGTTCATGTTATTATCTGTATTGCATAAGCCTGCATGCTCAAAATGAGTTAGATTCCTAATTCCTTTTGAGCATTCAACCCAAAATGCCCTAGTCATGGACCAGGATACCACTGTGCTAGGCGCTGTACCAACACAGAACAAAAAAAGACAGTCCCCGGTCCCAAAGAACCTACAATCTCTTATGAGTTTTATGCAGGGACTTATGTTCATTTTTATTAGGGAGAAAACCTCACTGTTGTAATGGAATCCCTCCTTCCCCGCAATCCCCCCCTCCCCCTGCCAAAAAACAAAAAAATGGATAACCTCTGGTTTAATCAGAACTTCCCCAAATTAACCCCAGGTTGTGAACAGGCCTGACTTCTTTTCAATCCACCTAGCATAGAACCTCTTCTTCTTTATTAAAAAAATATACCTTCATTCAAAGAGAAACTGATGCTACCTTGGGCTCAAAGTTAAGATTATAGAATACCCAGTATGGACAGAAATATTTTCATGTTTGAAAATGGTTAGTTTTTCATTTGGATGACATTATTTCCCACACCGCTGATAACCTAGAGATTTCAGTGTTGTGGTAGAACATGAAAACACAGAAGTGAAACTGACAATAAACAGCAAGTGAAGCTGACCAGTCTAGTTTCACTTGCCAAGCTGACTGAACGGCAAAAAAGAAATCAAAACCATATAAAATTGCAATAAATAAGATTCTTAAATAATTCACTTTTAGTAATCAAAATGTTATTAGTAACACGAGCAAAGTCTCTTTAAAAAAACACACAGCAAATTTATCTTGACAATGGGTCAAATTTCTAAAGGGCCTGTGTGATTTAGGAGCCTAAGCCCCATTAACTTTCAATGATACTCAGCTCCTAAGCACTTAAGTCACTTTTGAAAATGGGACTTAGGTTCGTTTGTACCCAATATCTCTATTTTTATATCAAAATAAAAAATAATAATTGGAGACTGCATATGTTGCATGTTTGTGTATGTCATGTCCCATTGCCTTCATGGTAAAATATGTATGAAGTGAGTTCTGTAGATAGCAACAGGGAATATACACATACATCTCCAGAAGGAAATCAATTTGACAAAAATGTCAAACTTAAAGTGTTGGTTTTCTAATAATGAATTATTATAAGTAAAATGCTGTCTATATATTGTATGTTGGCACAGCCACAGTTTAGAGTGTGTAAATAATGTTTGATAGCATTATACAAATTGCAAATGTGCTACTTAATATTATTAAAAAGCACAACTAATGAAACAGTAGCTACAGCAAAATTAGGATGGTAAATAATTAATTTACTTGTATTATATTTGCTTTTTCATGGGCCCATACAGCAGGACATAAATATGTTTTAAGAATACTATGTCCTCAGAGAATCTGTATACAGATGGATTAAATGTGCTAGTCCAGTCAAGTTCGATAGGATAGAAGGAGACACTGCTGTCCTACAAAAAGTAAGGCCGAGGCAACTTAATCAGTATTCTGGCTGTTAGCTCTTTCTGAGGGCCCTGTAACAGAGAAATCTTGGCTCTAGGTTTTCCAGGGACTTGCAGTCAAAAGAAGCCCACATGCAGCAGTGACTAAGAGGCAGCTCAATAGGTAGTGGTAAAGCACACAGCTGATTGCTTCCAGCCAGTCACCTGCTTGGGTGGGCTTGGGCTGGCTGGGATTGCCTTCTTCCCAAGAAATGAGGTCAAGGATGCAGAGGGAAAGAAAGTGAATGTCCCATCTGGGGGTTGGAGGAAGAGTTCGTTCTCAAGTGAATTTGAAGAAAGCATGTGGCTGCAGCCTCCCAAAGTTTGGCAGACCTGTGCCCTGGTTAGTCTTAATTCTCTCTCTGCCTTTTCCTTTGAGAGCTATGCCCTGTGCTCAGCCTCAATTTACTTTCCATGCATGCAACATTGGCTCTGCTTTGAGGTGGGGAGCAAGACTACTTACATTTCCGGCTTCCAGGGAGGGTGGGATTATAGATGGGCAACAGTCATATAAAACAAGAATCAATCCAAAACCACAAAGTTCAACAAATATTTTTGTTTAGGTTCAAAAACGTTTGATCACCCTTTAAATTTTTTTTAAAATAAATCATGTCATGTTTCTGTTCCCCTGTAATTTATATTAAGGGAAATGGGGTGTTGAAATGCTGGGAGAAAAGATTATTTTATTTCTGGCACGACCTGAAGCTAGTAGTAAACCTTGTGGAAATCACGTGTGTATACATGCCCTTATATTTTTAGTCCAGAGTCAATAGATTCCGATTATTTAGAAAGGGTTTGGAGAATTATCTAAATCATTAAGTTCTGAACGGGCTGAGGTTCCCCCATCATTAGATGGCCAGCATACTCCATCAGAACGAAGCAGGCAGGGTGTCCACTCACAGACTAATTTAGCAAGAGAAGCCCAATTCATGATTCTACTCCTTCGGGGGTTGGCGGGAGGAGAAGTTGTGGTGTGAGTGCTGAGGGTGCCTTGGAGACTAACACTGAATTTGGTTCTTGCAAACCCTCCAGTACGGAATGATATTACAAGTTCGGGAGGAGGAAGGTTGTCTGATTCTTTCTAAGAGCAGCTGGTAATACCTGTCTGCATGAAAAATCAATTCCGGTTTCCATGAAAGTCTCCTGCGTGAGCTGCAAGCCCAGGATGTAGAAACGTGGCGCAACAGCAAAGCCCTGGAGCTGCAAACCCGGCCGAGAGGCAGAGTTGGACATAAACTAAACTACACTCCAGAGTTGTTCTCGTCCTCCTCGCAAACCCAGCTCGTCTCTTCACAGCCACGTGTCACTGGCAAAGTGAATGTGAAACAAGGAGACCGTTTTTCTGCTTGATCTGCCCAGCTGATACTTCGCGAGCCCACAAGCTCACAGAACGTCAATTTAAAGTCACGAGAAAGGTAGAGCTTTACTAGTTCGACAAGGCAGATACTTTCAGATGTGTTCAGTGGGATAATAGGTCACGGATTTAGCGCTAAAAATAATAACAATCTCTTGCTAGTTGACAATGCTCCCTCCCCCCCCCCCCCTTGGTGCGGGTTGGAAGACAAGGAATTCCATTCACGCAATAGGAACTGACTGCATCAAAGAGGAGCCAGGATGTCCCCCTCCCTTCCCCAACACAATAGTCCCGAAAACAAAAGACAGATTATTAGGTTTAAGTATGTATGTAGCCCATTCTCCACATACCCTCGTCTCCCCCTCCTCTTCGGCACATCTGGCAACCAGATGAGTGGCAAGTGCTAATGAAGACTTTCCTGAGCGAGCTACAATTAGTTCCGACTGCTGTTCAGCTCTCCCGGGCAGTCCCAAGGAAAAAAGAAAAAGAAAAACAACCCCCAAAATCTTCCTTTCACTGTTCCCGAAACCTCCTCCTGCCCCTGGGATTCTCCCTCATCATCACGCTGCCGAAATTAAAACCCAAAGTGTAAGCAAATACTTTAAGGCTCTCTTCCGCCTGATTTTTTTTTAAATCAGCAGTTTATTCATTTTGATTGAACACGACAGGCAGGCAACAGTGCTTCTACGCGCCTTACTACAATAGAGAATTGTTAAACAGATGTCCATTTCTCCCCCCTTGCCAAGCAATATTATACACATAACAGTTTTATCTGCTTGAGCAGATCTAATTGTGTGTGTGTGTGTGTGTTTTGCCATTTGGGGAGATTAGAATAAGCTGCACAGAACCAAGATGTATTGTGTACAATTAAGCCCATCCCTAGACGGCACATTTTTGTTTACTCTTGGTCTCTTCTCCCCTCCTCAATCAAACTACTAATGGAGCTGTTTTAAGTTTCAACAAGGACCATATTAACTGTTGGTCTCCGCATGAAACAGAAGGAGAAACCCCGGCGCCTCTGAAGATCTAAGCACGATCCTGTTTTACGTCTCACAAATCGCCGCGGCCCTCACCTTCACAATTCCCAATGATTCCCCCTCCTAGACAGTCTCAGCCTAACATAAAATTTCACCGCGTGAGACTTCACATATTCTTTGTCATTTCTCTCAGCTGTGTGTCACAACATGATTGCCACCGGCCCAGCCCCCCACTAGAAAGTATGTTCCCATTAAACAAATACTCTCGGTAATTACTACAGAAGTGATGATATCTGCATACATCATATTTCACACAATTATACCTTATTCTCACACACACACCCGCACACAAAAGGCATGACCCTCCTACCACTTTTGAACAATATCCTATATTTTGAAGTGCACAAAAAGAAAATCTTTACATTCCAAAAACAGAACAATGGCAAAACTGATTTTAATGGGTTTATTATTTTAAAATATATACGCATCTACTTGCCAAATGATTTCTCTGAGCAGATGATAGGCTGGAGTAATGCAGGGAGGGAGGAACAAAAGGGGTTTTAATCATGGCTCGGATTAAGGAGTTGTATAACAATTGCTCTCCCTCCAGGCACATATACTGTACACGCTCCCTGTAAGTGATCGGCGGTTAAAGAAACAAAGTGCACTATGAGGCATTTAACATAGGGACGGCGGCATATAGGCTAATGCTTTATTAACGAAAGTACAACAAGCGTCTTTATTGCTTGGGATACAGAAAGGGATGAGGCATACATACACGCGCGTCAAGACAACCAGCTCTTTGATTCCCCCCTCCCCATAAAAATACATAAACCCGATTTTTTTTTAAATTGCCTCGTGCCCTTGCAGATTTGCTGGCCTCCTACTTAACTGCCTATATTATGAACAAATCTATCTCCACACACAAACATATGTTAGCTACAAAAATTAGTAAGTATGCCGAAAATATTGCAAAACTGATGACTTTTTTTCTCTCACTGTGTGTGTGTACAGATATATAAACTTTGAACAAAGCTAATTTTTTATTAGTAATGAGTGCTGGTAATAACTTAACGAGTCACCGTTGTACGCACTTTAAGGAGGAGCTGGTGCTAATGCGTGAATAATTATTGATGCAATTAAGCGCCCAACGCGGCGCCTGTTAAACTGTTTTTGGCACGTGAGGGCTACTTAATGGTTCTACGGTATTGTATGATGACCCTAAAAGGTTTTAAAGTGCAGAGAGCTTCTCTGTACGTTATTGCATAGGACAGATGTGTTACTTGGGTCTACAATTGGTACACTATTAGATAGCATTGGATTGCTGGGGATTTACATCCTATGCAATGTTTTACTCCTTTGGTGAGCTGAATAATTAGCTATTTACAGATTCAGTAAACAGTAAGCTCACCCATTGACCTTCCTTCATATAGACTGTCTGGTTCGTAACCCCACCAGGGACTTCCGGCTGCCTAATGGTCCCTTTATGAGCGGGTGGTACAGCTGTAAATCAGGCTGATCCTTTCTGGTTGCATTGGCATTTCTAAAATGCAGAAATAAGTAATCTAACATTACGCTCAGAATCTAATCCTTAATATTACACTTCCAGAGGGGGGAAATTCATTCTCCAACCAGTGTATGAAAATATATTTGAAATAAACAGTACAAATTAGTCAAACTATTTTGTTGCATTATGTTGTATACATAAAAGACAAACACACACACAAAACCCATCCCTCCCTGGTAAAAGAAAGATTTTTTTTTTTTAAACAATACATACAGATGTTCCAATTAAACACATAGCCTCAAACCTCCTCCACACATTCCATACTTATCTCTGATAAGTTCAGCAGAACCGCTTTAGATATTTGCAATGCACATTATCATTGGAAAAGCCATAAAAAGTCACCTCTTTTAAACAACTCTTCACTGTTTCACAAGAATGGCATTCACATCCTCCAAACAGACGAGGTTGTCTCTTTAAATCGAAGGGCTGTGCCAGGACGCCTCATCAGTTAGCTTGAGAAACACACACACACACACACACACACACACAACTAGACCTTTTTTCTATCATTTTGAACTCCCACTGACCTTCCTACTCAAGCTATTCCAGCATCTGCTTAGGACAATTAAAATAAATGATAGATAGATGCTAATATTTTATTTTAGTACTGTTAAAACTTATACACTGTATTTTCGATTTTAACCTAAAAGGAATCCCCCACTTATGGGTAATAATCACACTAGGATTTTAACCAATGAGCTCACACTAATTATCAATTATCAGTCAACCATCATGAGTGAGTGGTGCTGTCTAGGATGGAAATAAAGAACCAACCCCTTCTGTTGGTGTAGGATTTTAGATTCTTCAAATATAGGAGCAGTGTTAAAGTGAGGGCAAGGAAAATTACAACAAGCAAAATTACAATTAAGTAAAATACAACTAAATCCAATATGCAGATTTCAAGTGAAACACACTGACTAAAACTGGCTAATACCTAAACCTGCAAAGCTCAAGTGGTTTATAGCCACTCTAGAAGATACAGAAGCACATGATGTAAAGAGTATCAGAGGGGTAGCCGTGTTAGTCTGAATCTGTAAAAAGCAACAGAGGGTCCTGTGGAACCTTTAAGACTAACAGAAGTATTGGGAGCATAAGCTTTCGTGGGTAAGAACCTCACTTCTTCAGATGCAAGTAATGGAAATCCATGAGGTTCTTACCCACGAAAGCTTATGCTCCCAATACTTCTGTTAGTCTTAAAGGTGCCACAGGACCCTCTGCTGCTTTTTACATGATGTAAAGAGCCTTTTTTGTTAGAAGGTGGGGAGAAGCCACATAAGAAAAAAGAAGCATGGTCAACAGCAAAGGCACTACAATGGTAGTTGGGAGCCTGGGATCTGTTCCCAGCTCCGTCACAAACTTCCTGAATAAGCCATTTAACTCCCTAGCTGCAAAAGTGGGATAATGATGCTTCCCTCTTAATACAATTTCTTTGAGGATACATTCACTAATATTGGAGAGGTGTTCAGAGGCTTCCATGACTCCTGCCATACAAAAGCCTATATAGGGATACATAAATGTTTTAAATGTCCTGAATCAGTGAACCCAGATAAACAAAGTGCTGTACTAGAGTTAACAAATGCTGATAGGAAAATGCGGAAGAGCTGAAAAATATACTCCCGGCATGAGAAGCTATTGATCATTTAGAACCAAGGATCAGAGCATTTAGAAAGGGGCAATTTCCACCAAAATGTTTGTTTTCATTCATTAAGAATGTAGAGACAGAGGCCCCAATCCTGCAACAGACTCTGTACCGTCAGGCCTCCTGTGCCCACATGCAGCTCAGTTGACTTCAATGGAGTTCCAAATGGACCAGGGTGAAATCCTGATCTCACTATAACCAGTGGTGATATTTCCATTGACTTCAGTGGGGCCAGGGTTTTACCCCAGAGGTTCTGGCAACATGAAGCTTCTTCCAAGACCAGGCTAGACATATATTATAATGTCTGGGTGTGCATACAATACACACACATATAGATCATTTTGTTTTAAAGAAATAAGGCTGAAAAATCCCTTTAAAAATCTAAATTCATTAGAGATTTTTTTTTAAGTTTCCAGCTTCTCCCCTCCTCCTTTTTAAATTCACAGCCAGCTACCATTATGCCTGTTCCAGCAATTTGAGTTCTCCTGCAGTGACAATGGAGACTTGGGGAGATCTTTGTAACACTGAGCCAGAGAATTCATTAAACCCCCAGAGGCCTCAACCAAAATCAGGGTCCTGTTGAGTGAGGCATTGCACATCAGTTTTGCAAATTTTCATGATTTTATCACAAGTCTCATGATATTTAGTCTTTTTCTTAACCCCTCCGCAGGGTCCTGGTGTTATGTGGTTACATAAGAATTCCAGCTTTCAGTTAAAAAAAAAAGTAAGTTTCTAGCCATCATGGCTGCAGAGATAAAATTGAAATGGAAAATCCCTAAGCCTCAAAAATTCAAATGCAAATTAAAACCCAAACCAAAAATGAAAATAACCCAGACCCCAAAATATATTTCTTTTAATAAAAATCTCATGATCTAAGCAAAACTCATTATTTTGGGTGAGGCCTGAATCATGATTTTTAAAAGCTTGAGGTTGGCAACAATGGTCCATACACACAATAAAACACAGTTCCTGTATCCTGTCCCAAGGAGCTTACACTTGAAATAGACAAAGGATCTGAGAGGAAACAAGAGGCAGAGAGAGATCAAATGACTTGTCCAAGTCACATAGGAAGTCTGTGGCAGAGCCAGGAACAAACCCAGGAACGAACTCCTGAGTCCCAAGGCAGTGACTTAATCACAAACTCCTTCCGCCTCCTCCTGAATGTAGTGCTCAAGTGTACAAAATAGCACCTGTTTAGCTTTAAATGTACTGGTTTCGTTATATTTTTTTAAAAGGTCCTAAAGAAAAAACGTTGCAGGAACTATAACATTAAAGAAACACCAAATAAACCTCCCTTTCAGTCCAGTTCCATGCAAATATTGAATAGCAATGGCCCCATAGGTTTCATCATCACTTCAATAGCCAGGGGGATTTCCCAGTGGCTATGGCATTCAAGCTTAATAGTTCTAAGCTCTTCATAAGTCCTCCTTGCGGTCTTGCCACAGCTCTTTGCAAGAGACAATTGCTGTAACAAACAATCCTGCAAACTAATTTAACAAGTGGCGCATCATAGCAATTTACGGTCACCAAATAGCAAGTGTGAAAAATCAGGACACTTTTTGGGGGGAGGAGGTGTATAGTTGCATGTATCAGACAAAGCCCCTAATATTGGGTTGGTCCCGATATTATCAGGATGTCTAGTCCCCTACAGCAATTCCTGGTGACACACATCAGAGGATTTCACCACAGACCTACAATATGTGACTGGTCTTGCTGAGCTCAGGCCTTGGTAACCCCAGGTTGCCCTTTTATTTTCTGTAACAAATCAAATTATGCAACTAAATATTGCCACATTGCTTGAGTGTATTGACACAACTGGGACTTCAACCCCAATTTTGCTTTGCGTTTTTCAAATGGCTTTATGTAACTAAAGAACAAGATAAAGCACATGCATGCACAACACATCTGAGCCTGATCCTACGTCCACTGATGTCATGGAAGCCTTTTTGTTTAATGGGCACTGGATCAGGTCCTTTGGTCCTAATTCTGCAAAGTCCAAGTCCCTCGTGTGAGATACTGTACTGAGCAGCTTCAGTGGTCCTTAGAACCTTGCAGGATCAGTCTCTTATAAATTCCAGAAACGGTGATTTTCTTCATTAAAACATAATTTGCTGCAGTGGGTAAAGTCAGAGCATCTGACAATAGCAGGGAAAGTGAACCAAATGCATGCTGTTGGTCATAGGTTTTTATAGGATGAAACAGGAAAAAAAGGCATTATGTTTGTATGCTATTTCTGGGCCTTTTAGCTGTAACAGCATGAGTGGTATTTGCATCAGGAGTTACCATATATCATTGCAAGCAACATATGCACAGTTGAAAAAAAAAATGATGACAGCAGCAGGTTCAGTGAAGTCTCAGAATCTCTGTGTGATAGGGACCTGCTAAAGGTTTGGTTTTATTTAGCATAGCTTAAAATGTCATTGGCATATGTGTTTCTCAATTAACACCGATTTAATGCACTCCAGAAGTGTTCTATTCTGAGTAGTCTTCATAGTCTACAAAGGATCTAACCTGATATTTCAGTACAGGATATCCAAACCCATTTATGATCAGGAAAGTACATTAGGAAGGTTATATATTTTCTTTGGCATTGTGTCATGTTGCCTTTAATGATAAATACAAAAGTCAGAAAATCCTACCAAACAGTACTGTTATATGGAAATTCTGAGTTTTCGCAACCTTCATGAGTCACTCATCTAACCAGATGAAATGGTGCCTCCCAGCAAATGCAGAGAGTCAGCGTCTTGTAACTTTTTGTGTTTTGCTAAAGAATTTCACAACTGATAAATTAAAGCTCACCAATACAAAAGGTAATTTAAAAAGAACTAATTGAACAGTAGTCATTTATTCAAAAACCCTGTACTTTTTGGTAAATATGTAAAGAGAAAAAGCTTTACTGATGATAGCCTCCTAAATCATCAATACAGATGTCCACCAAGATCCCAGGAAACAACTATGGGGAAGCTGGAGGTTTATTTATTAACCACAACGAATAATAAAGAATAGGACACTATTGTTTAGTATGAGCTTTACACATTTTTAATGCCTACAATCTATTTCAAAGAGTATCCAGGATGCTTAATATTGATTTTGGAATATATATTTCACTAGATCAAATGGTATAAATTCACTTCCGGTAAAACACCGTTGACTTCATAGAAGTTGCACAAGAGATCAATTTGGCTCAGTAGATTCACTCTGAAATCAGTCTGATTACAATATACATGCAAAATATGTTAAAAGAAAGTTATTTAGGTTGCAAGCATTTGAAAATTAGGAAATGCTAGAATTAAGGTTGCCCATAATTCTGCCACCTTGTGTGGCTGTCCTGTGCACTGAGGGAGGCAGAAGACCTCTGGAAAAAATAGTATGTGATCATGTAATTAAAAACTGTATCATAATACATATGCACCATGGGACCAAATTAAGGTTGGACCTTAAATCTGGAATTTCCTAACTTTTTGTGAGTCCTTGACTTTGCATCTTTCTTTAAAGTAGGTTTTTGAATGTAATTTCCTAGAGTTTATGTATGTGGTGTGTGTTTTTTCTTTTTTTGAAAAAGGTAAAAACAAATTCTATTATGTACAACTAACTGCCCTCCACATCACGCATCACCCACAGAGTTTGACTCCTGAAAGTTTAGTATGGATTTCTATCACTTGAGTTACAGGACTAACTACATTAGCAGGTAGCAGGAGAAGACTGTTTTCTCTGGGGTGGAGGATAGGAGCTGGGGACTCGTGCTGGGTACCGTTGGTGGCCAAGGGAGCCCAGTTCTCTCTCTCCCCTCCTTCCCATCCCATGAGTTGGGGGAGCTGGGGGTAGGTGGAGTAAGAAACTGGGGCTATGTGCTGGGTCCAGAGAGGTGGTTGGGAGGAGCCTGGCCAGCTCTCCCCTCTGCCTGAGGTACTTCCCCTCTGCCACAGTTGCTTTGGCAGATCCCAGGTGTCCTAGTGCAGTGTTTACTGCTGCTGGCTGTATGGTCCCAGCTCTTCAGAATGTTCTCGTTCAATTTTTTCTGGCACACTGCCAAAACTTTCCAGAGCAACACAAATGACAAAAGGGAAATGGTGACTATAACTAGTATACATTTCAGCCAAACCTTTATGGAATATCATGGGACAAAGCACAGGCATTTCCCTAGCATTATTCCTGCTGAATTTTAAACATTTGCTGCAGACATTGGAGATATTAGTGTTTCACAAAAAAGGTCACAAAAATCTTTATTGTTGTTAGGCAACCTAAATATAGTGGATGCTACAAGCGCCTCCTGAAATTAATATTTCTGAATGCTTTTTCTTTATATATATATTCTCACACACAAAGACACACTACAGAAAAATGTATATTTGTTTATTTATACATACACACTCATGCATGTATACATACACCTACAGATGCTACTACTTAAGCATTTCTTTGGCCAGCAATCTGGAAAATACCTGTATTCTAGGGGTTAAACATTTTAACAGGAGTTGCATGTGCATATCCAAGACCAGACTTTTGTCCTTTATTTGATCGTAAATGAACGCAAAGGCTTTACTATGGTGAATTTCTATGCATGTGGCAAGAAGAGCTCAACCTGAAGATGAACTAATCTACAAAAGGTGTGGAGGTTCAGTTAGGCATCCCAGTTTAGGAAGCTTATCCAAAGTCTTTCCAGTCTTCTCTAATCTCTAAACTGGATAGAAAAACTTGTTTTGAGAACACACACAGTTGTGAGATCTCCAGCATCCTTCCTGGTTCATGCCGGTTGGACATAGCACAAAACTAGTTTTTCCTCACATTTTTCTAGTACTTTGAAAACTATAAAGTTCAGAAAACATAATTCACTCATCAGATATGCCTATGTACAAGCACACACATTCACGCATGCCAAGTTAGCGTAATATTTGACGCTTCAAAAGAGTTATGGTTTGGGTTCAGTTCAAGTTTTGGCTATAATGGGCCCAAATAAAAACAAAGGATCCAAGCACTCGGGAAACAAACTTTGGGAAACAGACCTCAGACTGGATGCAAGCATCTCTGCTTAGGCCTCTCTCTAGTTATGGCTAAGTCTCATTTTTTTCTAAACTTAGTTTTTTAAGCCCTTATCTAAAGGATCCTCAGGCATGATGTTCAAAAATGATATTACAGTATTCACAGTGCAGAGTACCAATATTGTTATTTATATAATCACATTTTACAAAGACCTTTACAGAATTACATACATACTGTACATGATGCATTTCACCCACGATGAAATACAGTGCCTATGGAGTGAAAAAGGAAACCACTGTAGCACCAGCAGTCCCACACCTGCAACAGTTTGAGATGGGAGGTGACATGTTATATTATATATAAGTAAAGCCACCCAGAAAATTAGGCAGATGTAATAATTATGCTGAATTTGACCAGGGCATAAAGACAATCCTAGGTTAAACCATTCTACCTGTGGTGTACATAAGATCCGTGAAAGGGTTAATATGGCAAAGACAGCTTTCAGAGGAAGCAAGAAATGGTTATGCCTGGAAGCTGTGATCAGTTTGTTCTGGAATTGTGATGTTTCTAACTCAATGGCTCATTGGTTGAGTACTTTGTGACTTGAGATACCTTGCTGGAAAATTCTAGGGCTGGCGTATTGTATAAACTTAGAGAAGCTTCTCTTCAGAATATTCAGTTCAGTGATTATCAAACTCAGGTGTTATTGACCCAACCTCATTTCTGGATGAAATTACTCTCTCTCCAAACAAATCACTTTTTTATATGACCTCACATAATCTTTGTGGGGTTTTCATTTCCCTTAAACCTGCCTCCCACACATACAGAGAGCTGTACACCAAATAGATGTCTTCCCTTAGTTCAGTGGTTTTCAAACTTTTTGTATTGGTGACCCCTTTCACACAGCAAGTCTCTGACTGTGACCCACCCTTATAAATTAAAAACGGGGGGCGCGGGGTAATTTAATTTAATGGTGGCTCGGGAATGTCAGCCTCACGGAGCAGACAGTTTGTGACCCCCTTGCAATCCCCTGAGGGGTCATGACCCCCAGTTTCAGAACTCTTGCCTTAGTTGATGCCTAGTACTATCTCCTGGGAGGGGAGAACTAAGGCCAAATCCTGCCCTCTCCCTCTGGGACACTCCTAAGGGTACCCAGGGATGTCAGGTATCTCACCACTACCTGCCCTTAGCATGAAGCAGTGTTTGTGCCTGCTGTATCTCAGCTCCCTGAAACCAAGAACCTGTGGGCCACACAAGCACTATCTGCTAGACCTCCACAGACCTCTGAGTGACAGGCACACCTCAACCCCCGAATCCTCGGTATGCTCCCTGCAGTGTCCAGCCTTTCACCACTGGACAGTCAGAAAAAAAACAGGTTTGCTATTCCCATGGGGACCGTGTATACACTAACTTGTTTGAGTCAACTGAGGATCAACACTTATGTAATATCACAGCCTGAGCTATATTTATAGTGAAAACAATCATAAGTTTATTATCAAAGATTAAGATTTAAGAGATATCAAGTAAGGATAATAATGGAAACAGAAATTGTTACATATAAAACAACAAGTATAACACACTTCCTAGAGTCCAAACTTAACTTTAACAGGTTAAACTCTTGTCTAAAATAGTTAATCTGACCTAAAGCGATCTCCCAGTGTCTCCAATCAACATGGCTGGGATCCCTATGTAACCCCCTTGGCAGAGATGGATGCTTCATGAACACTTGGCTCCTGGTTTGTCTGAAACCAGCTAGCTTGCAAAATACTGAACCTTTGGGGGCAAATCTACTTTATTGTATAGGAAAAGTAACAATTGATAAGTGTGGTTTGCATTTTATGATTTTGTTTTATATGTAACCATTTCTGTTTCCATTATACTTACTCACTATCTCTTAAATCTTAGCTTCTGATAATAAACTTATGATTGTACTCAGTATAATTATATCAGAGTGCTGTGATATTATATAGGAGCTGACTCTCAGGTGGATCAAGCAAATGTGCATGTATGCTGTCCCCTTGGGGATAGCGAACCTGGTAATTTTGTGAGTGTTCAGTGTCAGGGGCTAGATGCTACAAGGAAATGCTTCAAGGGAGTTCAGGGATTGGGGTGCACCTCTTGTTAACCTGAAAGAAAAAATAAGGACTGGAAGAGCACTGAGGAGATTGTTTTATGTTGTCAAGGAGCCGACACCCAGTTAAGCACAAGCAAGTCTTCCTCACACTGGAGGCAGGGGATAACAAAAGTGACTCTCAGGCTATGTCTACATTACGGGGGGGGGGGGGGAATCGATTTCACATACGCAAATTCAGCTACGGGAATAGCATAGCTGAATTCGACGTATCTGATCCGACTTACCCCGCTGTGAGGACGGCGGCAAATCAACCGCCGCGGCTCCCCCGTCAACGGCGCTTACTCCTACCTGGGCTGGTGGAGTACGCGCGTCGATTCTGGGATCGATTATCGCGTTCCGACGAGACGCGATAAATCGATCTCTGAGAGATCAATTTCTACCCACCAATCCGGGCGAGTAGTGAAGACAAGCCCTCAGTCTTGGGCACTTTGAGAAAGTGTCACATCCTTCATAGCCACAAAGGACCCCGACTCGGAGGAAACATTGCACTTCCACTCCTGAAAATGGGGACGAGGAGCAAATTTTTCAGGAGCTCCTCACAAATCTAACTTCTCTTCACTAAACTAACACAATATACGTTTGATGTTAGAAAATGTTGCCTCTTTAACATGTTGTCCAGCACTAATTTGAACTATACCATTCCTGGTACTGATCCATGAGGTACCCAGTTATGAAAATTGGCCATTTAGTTCTATTTTTGTTTCTTGTCTCTTAACCAGTTTTCAATCCACAGCAGGACTTTACCTTGTACCCACAGGGCAACTCAGTTTTGTTAACAGCCTAATGTGAAGGACTTTATACAAAGCGTTTTGAATGTCTAAATAAATCATATCCACAGTTGTTCTTTAAACACTATTTTCCTAACTCTTCCTAAGAAGAAGGAACAACAACCTAATTAGTTAATATTTGTAGAGTGCTTTGAAGATGAAAAGCGCTACGTGTGTTTAAGTATTATTATTATTATACCTGGTGCTTCACCTCCGATTCACTCTCCAAAGTTGAACACAATCCAATACCAACCCACATGGGAGCATCACAGGGAATCCCCCTCGCCCCCTGCAATCTCCAGTTTTTCAGGAGATTTTCAGTCATGCTATATGCCAGATACTCCAATATCTCTTCCCACAAAAAACCTGTCATTTAGACTGCTAAGGATTACAGATCTTGTTATATATACTTTGCCTTTTAGGGCCACATTGTGAATACATTAGGCGCATTGGTTAGCACCTACTCCCACGTGTAGCCCTGTGGGAGTTATTGTTCACTGTGGTAAGTAGTGGATTCATAGACTCTCTTATACTGCATATGTTATGGTTTTGGAGGTTGGCTTTCCCCCCCACCTCCCACATGTTGTGCATACTTTCTGTTTGTGTTGTAGCCTGTGTGTATTCCCTGTCACTCCAGTGGCTTTGTTTTTGTTTTCCGTTTTCAGGAGAGGGTTGTGGTTGTGTCTATCCCATGTGTCTCTGGTTTTGAGCTACGCGGTTTGCCCCCTCTGTCTCTCATCATTGCTTTTGGCCCAGTTTCTTGACAGGAAATGCAAGATTTATTTTATCTGGCCTGAACTACATTGTTCCTTCCTGACTACTGGTGTTACTTCACTCTAAATAACATGACTTCGTGCTCACTGCCTGCCCAAGGTCAAAGCCTAAGGGTAATAGACACATTTAAGAGCAATGGGGGGTGAGAGAAAGAGAAATGGGGGTGGAGATGGAGGGAAATGGCAAGAAATTAAGTTGTGATATAAAAAATTTGGTTTGGAGATGATTCACAGTTCTCTTTCGGCCAGGAATGAAACTGAGCTGGGTACAGAACTCTTCTGGATCCTGATCTAATGAAGAGTTAGTATTCCAGATGTTGTAACTTTAAACAAGATGCTAGCAAGTAATTTAGATTTTAGGTGGGGGAGGGAAGTGGCTTTTACAAAACCCAATATAAAACTTGATATATAAACCTGATATAACGTTTCCAGTGATTTTCTGAAATTTCTGTGAAAACATTGTTTGTCTTTCAAACAGTGTTGGAGACCCAAATACAAAAGCACTGAGCTGGTGTATGAGAACTAGCAATTCACTACACAAAAGAATGAAACTGACCTCTCTGTAAGATAAAAGGAAACAAATAAACTTCAAAGGTAAAAACTAATTTTCAGTTTTTAAATGCTTTATATTTTAATTAATTTAAAGTTTGCAAAAGACTGAAAACGTATATATGGTTGTGACATACTATACCTTGGTGGAGCGTCTTGTAACCCCCATATTCCTCATCTGTATATAATTGTGATACTGTGTATAAAGCACGCCATGTGAGATATCAGAGGAAAGGGTATGATCAGCTGAAAGTCACTGTTCTATTTAAATACGTATATCATTAATGCAGATGAAGTTATGAGAATTCTGTTGTATAGTTGTCACTAAAACATGCTGTAAGTTGGGGAATCAGCCAGATATTAGCGCCCCAGAGACAACAGCAAGGAAAGTAACCAATGGCCGGGTGGGGTGTCAAACAACCCATCAACAGCCATTGTCCAGCAAGGGAGCTACAATTCAATGACTCACCTGCATAAGGCCACACCAGGGGAATTGCTCAACCTTACCTGATGGCTTAGCAATTCCCACCAGACATGCCTGGACTGTGTTCTCCAGGAACATGGGACTGAGGGTATAAAACAGAACACAGAGGGCCCATGCTTCACCATTCTCCGTCCCCCACCTATGCTGCAAGCAACAAGGACATTGGGAAGACTTAAGACTCCAACAGAGGCGACTGGCCCAGGTTTCAAGGGTGAAACCTGTGTACTATGAACTGCAATATCCACAATGGTGAGGGTGAGAAAAACTACTTAATGTAGATGTTGCCTAGTCTAAAAGGGTTGAGAGTTTAGACTGCATATTTATATTTTCTTTTCTTTTGGTAACTAACTCTGACATTTTGCCTATCACTTATAATCACTTAAAATCTATCTTTTATAGTCAATACATTTGTTTGACTGTTTATCTTTACCACTGAGTTTGCCTGAAGTGTTTGGTAATTCTGCTCAGGTTTTGCAAAGGCTGGTGTATATCCACTTTCCATCGATGAAGTGATGAACCAATTAATAAATCTGCCCCGCTCCTCTTGAGCAGTGCAAAATGGTATGTTCTGAGGTACAGTGCTGGGAGCAGGGGGGATTTCGCTGGTGCCTTGTTCTGTGTGATTCATGAGTGGCTCTGGGAGCATTCATGCAATCTAGCTGGGTGTGGGGCTCCATATGCATTTGTGCTGCGTGATAACAGCACCTGGAGGGTTTGCTGCTTGTCACTAGCAAAGCATTGTGAGATACAGCCCAGGCTGGAGAGAATTAAGGGGGGCACAGCAGTCCCACATTCCCAGGCTGCACCCTGGGGGTCCTGTCACAGTGGTGTCATTAGTAACATGGGAAACTAACTTTTAAAAACTTGGGGCTAGATTCTCAACTAATGTAAAATGCATAGCTCCACTGAGGTTACTGAAGCTTTGATAATTTACACCATCTGAGAATCTGGCCCTTCACTGGAATCTTGACTTATTTATTAAGATGGAGCTTGATAAACTTACGAATAAGGCTGCGAGTCTTTCACGGAGGTCATGGAAGTCATGGATTCTGTGACATTCTGGGACCTCCGTGACTTCCGCAGTGGCTGGTGCAGCTGACGCCAGAGCCACCTGAGCAGCTGGGCACCGGCCACTGCTTGGGTAGTCCCAGGCAGCTGGTCCAGGCTGTCCTGGAGCAGCAGCAGTGGCGGGTACCAGTAGCACTCCCTTCTCCCCCCCCTCACAATCAGTACCTAAGATTTAGTCACTGGTATTTTTAGTAAAAGTCATGGACAGGTCCTGGGCTGTGACTTTTTGTCTATTGCCCGTGACCTGTCCATGAGTTTTACTAAAAATACCCATGACTAAATGGTAACCTTACTTATGAACAAGATTACCTGACTGGGTTACTTGCAATAGCAAAGGATTGGACTCAGTGACCCAACAGGTTCCTTCCAGTTCTACGAATTATGTCCCTTTAAAAGCGTATAGTAAAACATTACAGCATAATTGGCAAGCTAATTTTTTATTATTTTTTTTAGAGTCGCCAATGAGCTGAAGAAAAGCCTCCCCATGTACATGACCTAGAACAAATTTAGAATGCCAATCTATAATGCTGTCCACAATCCAGCACAGGGACATGTATTGCCAGCTTCCCAGCCTGTAATGCGTTCACGCTGAAAGTGGAACACAACTTTAGGTCCATTCTTTTCCGGCTTTTATCCTAAACATAGGATCAAAACAGGAAGGGGATCAGATCAACACTTTCCCCTTAAACATATGCAGACCCCAAATACTGTGTAAGGTACCATGATCTGGTTAACTATTTCTGTACTCTTCAGTCTGGGCTGATTCAGAATCAGGAGCAGTAAAACACCTGTGAGAAAGCCAGTTACCATAGTATTTTTGAGAAGGATGGGGCCAGAAAGAATTCAAAATCCCATAAGAAAGCCTGTTGTCACTAGATATTCTATAAAATTATGAGCCTAAAGGGGATCAGAATCTTTGGATAATAATAATAATTACTACTAATTTCTATTATAATAATGTCTAGGACACTAGGCATGGACCAGAACCGTATTGTGTTAGGCGCAACACAGAACAAAAACATGGTATCTGTTCCAAGGATTTCTTGCAAGCCAAATCTCTGAGCCTTTTGGGATTTGCAATCAACATTTTTGCCTCTGCCTCAATTTCCTTCTTTCCACTGCAGAAAGTGCCATGGAGAGTACAATTAATGTGGACCTAGTGTGAACATAGAGGAGACTGGGAACTTGGGGTAGGGAACACATACAGGCGCTGGGTTTCTCATTTACCTGAGGTTGTATCTTTAGTGACAACCTCCTATCTTTCGCCAGGAGGTTAGTCTGTAAATGGCAGTGTGTGTGTGGGGGGGGGGGGGGAGGAGGGATGATAGTATCACTCACAACTGTTTCCCTGTTACCTTATGTTTCCCACTCTCCTCCCAGTCACTTGTAAGAAGAGACACAGCAGGTGGATACAACATGTAGATTGTATACTTTTTGGGATAGAGCCTGTCTTTCGCTGTATGTGCGTGTGCATGTGCGCACAGTGCTTAGCACAATGAGCACAGATCCTTGATTAGGTTATACCCATAAATAATAAAGCAGTAATAGTGGCTCCACTCATGACCGTGAGGAGATGCAGAGTCTGTCCTTTTCTATAGTATCTCTCCTCAGAATTGCTCAGTTTAGTGCAGAGTTGACTCACGTGGCCCCTTGGAGTTTAATACGCACCCATTTACAAATGCAGAAGCAAGCCTCACAGTCTAGCTCCAAGTACTTAGGGCCAGATTTTTAAAGATATTTAGGTGCCTAGTGGGATTTTCAGAATCATCCTGATTTCAGTGGGTTTCAAGCACCTAGAGGCTTTTGAAAATCCCATTAGGCACCTAAATACTTTTAAAAATCTGACCCTTAATGCCCAGGGCTGGGAGTTGAAAGAGGGCATCAAATGGAGAATAAAGAATAGTCAATAAAAAGGACATTAAGTTGGCAAGACTCTTACAAAAGTTCAGCAAGGCATGCTTGTGCAGTGAAATGTTTAGGAATACTGAAAAATCCTTGAAGTGCCAGAGGGGCTGCCTACCACCACTGGGGCATTCTCTGCTATGTTCAGTGCCCTCTTAGATATTTTTTTTTTTGCACTGCAATTAAGTTTTGTCCCCGTTAATCATTCCACAATTACAGTGCTTTACAGTCCCTTCCTATTCTTGGGTTTTTTTTTTTTTAAACTACACTGCAATATTCCAGTGTTTCTGTTGTGATTGTCATGATGGAAGCAGAGCCAGTGCAATTTGCCCATGTTTTACTAACCACCATCTGGCAGGGATATGGTGACATGTGAATCTTCACAGGACTCTTGTTTTTCTGCTATCTGCTGGACAACTAAGGAGATCATCAGGCTGCTGGGATGAGTGCCAGATGGTAGGCAGGTATGTTTATGAGTTTAAGATTCTTATTTTCTATCAGTGCTTGCACATGCTGTTCATGTAGAGGCAGAAAAAGTGAAAGGGGGGGGGGGGGAAGTAAATGAATCAGTGACTGGACTACAACTGCTCAAAACGTGGCTTTTTCACAGTTCACCCCTCATTTGTTGTTCTTGTTCCAACAAGGCTTAAAGGTTTTTAACTGAATGATTCTTTTCCACGTTTTTACTCAATGACACATTCTCAGAAAGCTTGACTTTGGTTTGGAACATGTCTCCCCTCCTTGGAGATTCTACTTTCTTCTAGAAGGATACGACTTGGGGCCACCCTCTACTTTGCAAGTGTGTGCACAGTGCGGTGTCCTGGGAATAGGTTTATGAACAGGGAGCCTGACAGTAGAATAATCAAGTTCCAGAAGCTTATTGTAGGAGGGCGCTTAGACTCTGGGAGCCAATTCTCCATTCTGCTTCACAAGTTTACACCAGCGTAACTCTTCTATTGCCTTCAATGAAGTTACACTAGTGTAAAACTGTTGTGATGGAATGGAGAATCATTCCTTTGGATTATAAATACTTACAAAAGCCATAAGATAACTAGATAACATAAGTATTCAAGATCACTTATGATGGAGCGGGTCTGGAAGAAACGTGTGTTACTGCTGTTAATTATGCAAAATAACCCCCAAAAAACCACATTCACCTTGTGCCCGTCTTACTAACGCAGGTTGCAAATCAGCGTGCGGTTGTTACTGAGGGAACAGTTCTGTGATTTATGTAATCTAAAAACGTGCACAGGGATTCCCCCTTTTTTTCCACCACCTTAGGTAAGGTAATTACTATGGAAATTATCTGCTAGTTTATTAATTAAACATCTATAGAGATGACACGCATGGTCTCGCTTTCTCAGTAAGTCTTGGCATAAGGCAGTACACAGAATTTTGGCAATCAGCTAACAGTAGAATAGGCTGGAGGACCTAGACGTACCCAAGCCTTCTTGACACAGGAACAGCTTCTCTTCCCTATGCCAGAGGTTCACTCAGTGCCAGCTCCAATGCACACCCCCTTCCAGGGATGGCTCTTGTCCATATTGGCAAACAAAATAATAGAGAAGAAAATATGAAATTACTCTTCAAAATACAAGTGGAGGGATGAGCACAGAGCCAAGCTAGAAGTATCCAAATGTGAGATCCCACACTGCTAAATGTCACTCTAAAATATGTCACTCTTACAACAAGTCAAACAAACAGGTTCATCCACAAAAGGATGAGAGCACGGTGGGAAGATAAGGGTAGACCATTTGCACTCCAGATAATAAATATGTAAAGCAGCATTACACAAATTACAAATAAAAACAGCAGCAGGGCCACCAAGATCATTAGCGCCCTAAATGGAAGCTGGCTGTCAAAATTCGTCACCAAATATACGGGATTGCAGGGAGGAGGAGGAAAAGTGAATACAGAACCCAACAGGCTAGCAGTTAATGCAAGCCAATCTGTTTATCCTATTCTAAATAAGGGATCCAGGACTTGCTTTGGAACAGCTACAGTGGAATAAACCAGGAGTTCAGGATGACAATAAGTCTATTTTATTTAACAACCTGTGGCTGATCACAAGGGGGCAGCAAGTTCTAGATGGCTGAGAATGGTAGCAGAAAAGGGTTTTCTGATACAAGATACAATCAACATTTTTAGCTTTGCCTACGTTTCCTGTGACACTGCCACTTGTCATCGCAGACATAGCAGAGATAAAAGTGTGAGCTGACTTTGCTACAAAACTTGGGGGCTAGACAGAACATAAACTTGAATTCAACACAGAGTACAAATGTCTATGTTAGATAATTTCTAAGAGTCTAGGTGTTTTATGGATTTCCTGGCTCCAAGTCTGACTTCTGACCAAGGTCTGCTCAGCATGCGATGCAAGGGGAGGCAGCAAAGGTTCCACCGTTGTGCTTCACAGGTCCCTGTGGGCATAAGTCAGAGACCTGTAGGTCTTTGGGATGCTCTTCTGGCTTGGTACAGCTCGCAAATGTCTGTCATATCACCAGAATGATTTGTTAAGCCCCTTCCTACCTCAGCACACATGCCATGTCAGGTAATGTAGAGTTGGCTACTCTAGCTATGTCTAGCTATGCTACTTTCGCCCAATATCCTTGTGCCAAGGGCCAACCAACCTGTGAATGAAAACAATTATTTCATATTCATCTGTGTTATTGGGAAAGCATTATCGGAATAGGCAAATTTGTTCTTATCCTCTGAACTAACCCAAACTATCTTAGAAGTTAGATGAAGTTTGGTCAATTTTTTATTCTTGTTTCTTTAAATTTTTTGTACGTCTGCAATTTTGCATTTCAGCCAGGACTGGGAACAGCAAAAAACTAATGGCAAAGCTTTTGTTGCAGTAATTTCCAGTCCAGCCAAAACAAGATTCCTATTTTGATCCTCAGACCTTAGAGGCATGAATGAGGATAGAGAGCCAGGTTCTCAGCTGGTACAAAATGTAATAGCTCCAGTGAAGTTGATGGAGCCATGTCAATTTTTATCAGCTGATTATCTGTCCTGGAGTGTTGGATGGTTACCCAAACTGAACCTTTTCATAGATTATAAGGCCAGAAGGGGACCTTATACTAATCTAGACAGAGCTCCTGTATAACACAGGCCATAGGAGTTCCCTGAATTAATTTCTATTTGAACTTGAGAATGACTTTAAAAAAAAAAATCCAATTTTGATTTAAAAGTTGCCAGTGATGGAGAATCTACCACAACCCTTGGTAAATTGTTCCAATGGTTAATTACCTTCACTGTTAAAAATTTCCACCTTATTTCCAGTTTGAATTTCTCTAGCTTCAACTTCCAGCCTCTAGATCTTGTTACATCTTTGCCTGCTAGACTGAAGAACCTGCTATCAAATTTTCGTTCCCCAGGTAGGTATTAATAGATTGTGATCAAGTCACCCCTTAACTTTCTCTTTGTTAAGCTAAAGAGATTGAGCTCCTGGAGTCTATCACGACAAAACATGTTTTCCAGTCTTTTAATGTAGCCTACAGGTATAGGTATTTGCTAGGCCAGGCATAGGCATAAGTTAAGGTAGTAAAGCAATGAGCTTACAGGCTTCAGGCTTCAGGCCTCTAAAACAATAGTTTAGCTAAACTAGGTATAAGGCCCAAAAAGTCTTAGCAGAAGCAGTTAACCAGGAATAACCATAGGGGGGAGGGATAGCTCAGTGGTTTGAGCATTGGCCTGCTAAACCCAGGGTTGTGAGTTCAATCCTTGAGGGGGCCACTTGGGGATCTGGGGCAAAATCAGTACTTGGTCCTGCTAGTGAAGGCAGGGGGCTGGACTTGATGACCTTTTAAGGTCCCTTCCAGTTCTAGGAGATGGGATATCTCCATTAATTAATTTATTTATTTATAGAACATAAAATATCTCAAGATAGAATGCTGTAGTGCAGGGGTCGGCAATGTTTGGCACGTGGCTCGCCAGGGTAAGCACCCTGGCAGGCCGGGCCAGTTTATTTACCTGCTGACGCGGCAGGTTCGGCCGATCGCAGCCCCTACTGGTTCACTGTCCTGGGCCAATGGGGGCGGCGGGAAGCGGCGTGGGCGAGGGATGTGCTGGCCGTGGCTTCCCGCCACCCCCATTGGCCTGGGACGGTGAACCACGGCCAGTGGGGGCCGCGATCGGCTGAACCTGCCGCGTCAGCAGGTAAATAAACAGGCCCGTCCCGTCAGGGTGCTTACCCTGGCAAGCTGTGTGCCAAATGTTGCCGACCCCTGCTGTAGTGACTAAACTGTTGACAGGTAACCACAAGGTGCTAGTCTAGACCAGCTTTAGATATTTTTAGGGCCCTTCATTTAAAATTTTTATTTTATTTAATTTTTCCCAGGACTTTATCGGTGTTTATTACTACAACAACAAAAACAGGTGAAAATTGGTGGAAAAAACGATTAATTTTTCTGGGTAAATATTGGGGTTTATTTTGGTGGACAGAAGGATGGGGGGAAAGCAGTCAGTAGATTAATGCTTTGATGAATGAAATTCAATGTGGTTTGCTGCAGAACTAAAATAGAACTCAAAACACAATGCCACCTTTGAGTTTAAGAAAACAATATCTCTCTAATCCCCAAATAAAACTTTTCATTTGAATAAACAGTTTACTGTTGTAGACTTAGAACTATTGGCTTATAAATATTTACATTTCATAATTGGGCCACACCATTGCAGCGCATACACTCAACTTCATTCTTTTCTCTTGATTTTTTTTAAAACTTTTTTTTAACTTTTTAACTTCTGAAATGTATTCGGTTACAAATTTTTGTTTTCTTCCCATTTTAGTGTGCTGGATGTTTAAACCGTTATCTTCTAACAGCTTGACATGTGTATGTGGTGGGCGTGAGATTCATCAGTATGTTCAGATGCGCACCACTTCAGAGCTTGTGTGCGTGTCTGTTTGTTTATTGTGTGCATCTTCTAGACTAATAGTCTTACTTCAATAGACAGCTTTGCATATATACAGACTAATGTGTTATCATAATATATTGCATTCTCCTAATAAAACAAGTTATTCTTTATATATTTGAATGATATAAAAGTAGGGTGAAAATAGGAAAAAATAAATAAAAATAAAAATAATACTTTTTGTAAAACCCTGATTTTTACTGAAAAAATCCTGTTTAAACTAAAAATGAAAGGGCTTAGATATTTTAAAGTTAGGAACATCAGCAGGTGTCCGACCACAACAATGCTGTGGTAATTAATGGACTTATATGCTAACGACCTTGAGGTAAACAGACTAGTAACCTACATGAGAAGGACACCCCAACATTAGTAAGGTGAGAAAATACAAATAAGGAAAAGGGAATGAACCCCCTATTGAATATACATTAGGAATAGCGGTGTCAATATAACACCTTATAAAAGTTGTATCCCAGCCTGCATGCCCTGGGTGATGTAACTCTTGGGAGATGCCAGAATGACGACCATTGGTGATAGTAATGAGGAAGATGAGGAGGAAGATAATGACCACACTTCAAGTTGTTCTGTAAGGGAGGGTGTGAGTCTATGGATGATCAGATACTCACTCTGTGTTCTCTCTCTACTTCTCTGCATTGTAGTGTTTGTAACTTTGCTAACTACGTGAATAAAATGATTGCAAATACAGAAGGTTTGTCCTAAGTGTGTATTGCAACCATCCATGTGGGGGTTCCCAAGTGAACAATAATTTTAATAATACTGGGCCTGATCTTGGGACAAGAATGTACCACACCTCAGAGCGTTAATTGGGAATTCTTAAGTACAGCATAATTAATATACAATCACTATATCAAGCAACATTAGTCATTCCTGTGGCTCTTCTCTGAATCCTTTCCAATGTATCAACATTCTTCTTGTACTGTGGTCACCAGAATTAAACCCCACTTAAAAACAAAACAAAACCCCTTTCAATGATGATTCCCTATTTACAATCTGAAGTTGATCCACAAATCTTTTTTAGATAGCAAAATGAGGTAGGGTTCTTCGGAGCTTGCTTACATCAGCAAAACTGCACTATCTGGAGATTGTGTTGTAACATAACAATTCTCCAACATATTATACCCCAGTTTAGTCTTGTCTATGTTTAAACTATCTTACTGATTTTTGTTAAAACAATGGTGCTTAATCCTACTCCCATTTATACCAGTTTTACAATGATTTTACACTAAGGTCAGGTCTACACTATAGACTTATATCAGTATAACTACACCGCTCAAGGGTATGAAAAATCCACACCCCTGAGCAACGCAGTGATGTTGACCTAACCCCCGGTGTGGACAGCACTGTGTCAGCAGGAGAGCTTCTCCCATCAATATAGCTAACACCTCTCATGGAGGTGGATTAACTATGCTGATGGGAGAAGCTCTCCTGTTGGCACAGGAGCGGCTTCTTGTAAGTGCTACAGCAGTGCAGCTGCGCCGCTGCAGAGTTTTAAGTGTAGACTTGCCCTGACTTCAGTCAAATTACTCCTGATTTACACTAGTGTAAGTGAGGTCAAAATCAGGCCTCTGGATTCTACAGATCTGAAATACCAAGATCTCCTCTTACCATGTTCTTGGTAAGGGCTTCACCCTGCAAAGAAGTGTTTCCAACATCTTGGCCGATTACTAGTGTCACTGTTACTGAAGTACCTAGAAGCCCAAAGAAGGCTGGGTTCCCATTGAACTAGGAAGTGTACAGATATGTAGAAGAAGACTCCCTGCCTTGAAGAGCTTAAAATCTTAGTTTAAAGTAAAATGCCTTCCAAACAGGCTCCATTTTTGACTATTGTGTTTAACCAAGTAAAATCATTATTCACTTTAGCAGGTTGGTTTGAGGCACCTTTAAAGCACACAAGTCACTTTGTGACGTCCCTTCCTTTTACCTGAACAAGCACCTCCCCACAGCTCTCGCTCTTCACTCATGAGAATCTTATCAACAGTGGAAACAGAATCATGCCAGCTAGTTAAAAAAAATTCCTCACGCTATTTAAACAAGTCTGGTGTCAGCAAGGTAATAAGTGTAGACAGGGCTTTCTCTCTGTGAACCACATGGCAAAGCTGTTGTATAGACATACAAGAATAATTTAATCTACAGTACAGTTTTGCTGGCAAGATTGTTCTCGCCCTTCACATTGGTCTGGAAAATGATGCAAGAAAGGTGTTAGGAACAGCGAAGTTTAAACATGATTGTAGCTAACATGATGCTGGTCCTGTGACGGCAATTAGGTCCTAGTAAGATGCATCAGAAGTGTCTATCTATTAATCCTATTTAAAGCCTTTGGGCAATATTTGTTTAAGTGTAAAGCAATGAAGAATTTTTAGTAGGTAGGTATTACATAAAACATATGTAGGCTGTAAGCCCCTTGGGACAGGGATCACATCATCTGCTGTGTTACGAACATGCTTATTACTGCAAGTTGAAGCTAGCAGTTTGTGTTTAAAAATTAAAAACTGAATTTTTTTTGCTTTTAACTCTACTTATCTGTGTTCTTTTGACTACCAGAATGCATTATTGCTATTGCACAAATACACATTCCCACAATTAGTGAAAATGTAGACCTTCTGTGAAAATGTATTCCTCTTTCTGTTAGATTTGGAAGTTCAAAATAATCTTCCTTTTGGCCTTCTAAACCCAGGGTTGTGAGTTCAATCCTTGAGGGGGCCACTTAGGGATCTGGGGCAAAATCAGTACTTGGTCCTGCTAGTGAAGGCAGAGGGCTGGACTCGATGACCTTTCAAGGTCCCTTCCAGTTCTAGGAGATAGGATATCTCCATTAATTAAATTAAATTAAATTCAGAAAAGGCTATATGCCATAACTTCGGGATTTCCACCAGTTATACCTCTCTCTCGCTCTCCTGCGCCTCCCTCCCCAATGTCATGGTACAATACCATTAAACAGACGGGCGGTGGCTGAGTGTAAAACCTGAAAGTTAGAAGCCTTAATTGGTCCACATTCTCTGCATTTTTTTTAACCAAGAAAAACACATTTTAAAAAAAGTCATGTGTTTTTCTTCTTGCTCAAGGCCTGCAGAGCTCTAGAGTAAACCCTGTTCAACAGAGTATGTGCAGGATGCTTGCCATCCCTTTGCAACTCAGTACAGCTAGGTAAGATAACACAATGCAGCTTTTACCCACAAGGATTCCCCCAGGCAACCTCTGTAAAAGGGTTAATGACAGATGTTTCCATTAAAACTGACCTACCCCTTAATGTTGCTGCAGCCTGATCAGGGCCGGCTCCAGGCACCAGCTTGCCAAGCAGGTGCTTGGGGCGGTCACTCCGGAGAGGGGCGGCAGGTCCAACTATTCGGCGGCAATTCAGTGGACGGTCCCTCACTCCCGCTCGGAGCGAAGGACCTCCTGCCGAATTGCCGCTGCAGATTGCGATCGCGGCTTTTTCTTTCTTTCTTTCTTTCTTTATTTGTGCCGCTTGGGGCGGCAAAAACCCTGGAGCCGGCCCTGAGCCTGGTAATATCCTTGCTTTGTTCTTATTTGTATGGGAAAATAACACTCCATAACAAGTATCACACAACCCCCACTCAAAAAAAAAAAAAAGGTCAATTCATTTTAAACAGATGCGCACAATATTATTTCTAGTTACATTTGAAAAAAAAGGCTTCTAGCACAATGCTACTATTTACAGATAATTAAAAGATCTGCGTTCTGGTGTTCTGAACCCCTGAACATGATGTACATCTGTAGGCAGCATGGAATACTACTAATAGAAATCAGTAATGTTTCCTTGCAGACAGCCAACCAGATTGACACATCAGCCTAGTTGAAGTCCCCTGATCCAAAATAATAAATACTAAACTCTCTAGGACAAGTGCAATGTTCTTTACTGGGAATTCACTAGCTGGAGAAAACAAACAACAAAACCCTAAAAGCTATACAGGAAGATATTCTTTTATTTACTTATTTTTAAACATTTATCTAGAATTTGTTTCCATCACTCCGAGATTGGGGGGCTGGATGTCTCCAAGGATTGATAATAGGATGTGAAGGACTTAATTTCGCCAGCATTTGAACACTTTGGGAGTCCATACTGATTAAAACCTCTTTCTCATGCCTTTCCCCGCCAATGGCTCTTTGGTGGTCTATGTGACATGGACTGGTGGTCTCAGTTCAGTTTCTACTGGTATTGTGTTAACACCACAAAAATCATCACCACAATCAATATTAATTGGCCCTAACTGTCTCAGCAGAGAGACAATAGACAACCAAGTCAGGGTTGTGACCCTGCTACTGAGATGGTACCTTAGAGAGCGCATAATTTGGATAAAGGTAATAAAGACAATTAAGCTGACACTGAGCAATGAATAGTCTGATCAGTCCATCATTTATTTTAGAAAATACATTTCACCAGGAGATTTTAAAATACACATTAACATCAATAAACACTCTTGTAAGTCTAAAAGATTACTTCTCCAGAGACAGGACTCATCAAGGGCTAAATAGTATAGCTGGTTGGGAATTTTCCACTGATTTTTTTTAAAATGGAAAATCAGTTTCCACAAAATTAAAATGTTCCACAGGAAAATTTGGATTTTGCCAAAATTTTTCTATTTGCCATTGGGAAAATCAAAACAAACCGGGTCAACCTGAATGGAAACATTTTAGTTTGTGAAGCCGAATCAAAATGTTTTGTGAAGCATTGTGGTACATCATGGGAATTCTATGACTGTGGTGCATCATGCGAGATATAGCCTAGCCAGGGAATTAAGCCTGTAGAGGAGGATTTGGTTGCAAGACATCTGATCTACAATTCCCATGTAGCTCCAAGTCAGTCTCATCAGTATAGGATTGACAATTAGGCCCACTGCATTTTTTGGGTAAGCCTCTGAAACAGTGTTCTGTCACCCTCCTCCACTGCAAAACATACATGACCACTGTTAGAGTTGTTCAGATTCCATTTTTTCTAATCACCGTCAACCACAATCACACAATTATGCACAAGGCCAGCCCAAGGACTATGGAGAGAGACAGAAATAAGTCTTTGTTACACACCCCAAATTTCACTGACTTACATGTATGTTCTGTTCCTGTTAAAATTTTGTTAAAGGTGCTTTCCTCCCTTTTATTATACATGTAAATAAAATAAAATGGAAAAAGAGAATGGTGGTGGTGGGTAATCTTTAGACCCACATCCATTACCCCATCCAATCCTCTAGCTGCTGAAGTGTAGCAACAGTGTTTGGTCTTTCTTTCAACCCTAGTGATGGGTTCACATTAATTTAACATTTTCAGAGCTGACATTAGAAGGAAAAGGCTAAAAACTGCAGTTCCCAAATTGGACTTTGCTGGGTCTAAAGGTCAGCTCTACACTGGGGCTAGCTCACAAACTTTTAAGTAACAGAGAGTCCTGGATTTAGAAGACCACTTAGGCATGTACTTAAGCTTTCGTGGGTGGCTTATGCTCCAATACATCTGTTAGTCTTAAAGGTGCCACAGGACTCTGTTGCTTTTTACAGATCCAGACTAACATGGCTACCCCTCTGAAACTTTCAAGTGTTTCCTTCTGGCAGAATAACATGCAATATGTGATTCCTGAACTACAAGGTGGTGACTTTTAGAACTCTATGATTAGCACATATGTTCTTTTCCAAAGAGTATCTTTCTTAAAAGTATACTATAGCTCAAAGAGAAGTCATGGGCTTGATGAATAAATTACAGCATGAAGTTTTATAGCCTGTGTTAGCAGGATCATCATGGTCCTTAAAAATCTATGAATCTATGATTCCACTGATCTCTAGAGATTCCAATATTACTTGACTCAAAATGCAAAATATGGGCCAAAATATGTTCAATAACTAAATAATTTTTTTAAATGATCACCATTTAAAATATTTAGAATATTGAGCTACAACAATCTCAATTTTTTATGTTATGTTATGGAAGAAGGCCATCTTAGGCCTGGATTTAGAAGACCACTTAGGCATGTACCTAAGTTGATCTTTATTCAGGAAAATTCTTGAGCACATGCATAAGATTTAGCATGCACTTAAGTCCCATTAATGAGACATAAGCACATACGTAAGTGCTGTCCTGGAAAGAGACGTTTCTCTACATTGGTGCTTTAACTCGTAGGATCTAATGCCATCATAGCCTGAAGCTCCAAACTGCAATGTTTCAATTACAAATGACATCAAGCGTATATGAAAGTTGATTCACTAATGCTAAAATGAACAGAATTGTCACCTTGCCAGTTTTAGAGCTTATATATTTATATACGTATACATAGAGAAGTATGTTGATGGGTGCACTGAAATTATAAATAATGAAAAAAGTAATAGGTAATATCTGTTAAAGCTACAGAGCCAGAATATTTTGTATCCTTATATGAAAAAGAATTTTATACAAAGAAGAATAGCATTCCTGGATACATTTAGATTGTCCACAAATCTGCACAGACTTAGCTAAATTAGTCTAGCTACCATTTTCTTGGAAAGTATTAGTGCCAACAATTTGCTCCACTTAATACATCGAATCATTATTGTTAAACCCTTCTTCTACTGTAAAACTCCAACACCTTTGTAAGAGAGGCTCACTTTAAGGGGAAAAAAAGTGGTATGCCAAGAAAGAGACTTTCTGGAAGTTACAGCACTTTGGCCCACTACCGGTGGTAGATGTGTAGCAGTGTTATGTGTGTACACTTCTCTGTAACTGAGAGAATGCTCCTACAGGACCCCCTGCTGGCTAGGAATGGATTTGTATAAATATCTCGAGAAGAAGTTGCACATATGCTCTCTTAGCCATAACTAAAGCACAGTTTAAAAGAAGATAACATATAATCCAGAATAAAGGGCCTAAGAAAACTCTCTTTTATCCTACAGGGGTACAAGAAGAAACTTTGCCCAATATCATGAACTACTTTTTGGAGTGGAAGCCCAAAATCACAATACCCTTGTCGTGAATCATGTGAAACAGACTAAAGAGTAGATGCAGAGGGTCCAATAAAGCAAAGAGGGATTGTGCTCCAGGTGTAGCACCACAGTTATTAAAGTCCTCTTTTTCAGATAGTTCAAATACACATACACAAATTATTGTTTACAGCTCTGTCAAAATACCTGAGGCTTAGGGATCCTTCAAAATAAGGAGAAAGAATGGGTTAGTGCCTGAACAAGTGGGGACATATTGGTGAATGTATTTGTTAGCACTTCCAATGAGACGGTGTGCCACTGAATGAAATGAAGAGCCCTTTTGGTAAAGAAAACTGCTTTCTGTCTTGGAATTTTGTAATAACTCTTTTGTTCTAGAGTTAAGATTCATTACATCTGGCAGGCTTCTTCTAACGTGAACTCCTTCACTCAGCTATAAACTGTATTCAGAGCATCACTGATAGCTAAAGGACCCGAGTTTCTCATTTTTTGCATATTTTGGGTTAAAATCCAATGGCTTTTGACTATTTTTGGTGCTCCCCCTCTTGGGGTACCTGGTCACTTGTTCTGGTTTACTGACCTTTTAATTTTTTTAAGTGGTGCTTTTTATCAAAGTGCAAATTATTGTACAAGCTATTTGTTAACATTACAAGCTGTGACTTGGCATTGAAAGGAACGTCACCAAGCTGAGATAGCAGCAAGTATTCTGCGGCAGGGTAGTGCTTCTGCAAAAGAAAAAAACCCTATTTAAATGGCACAGGGTCATGTCCATCATATTATATGTTAATGCAATGAATTGACGCTCTTGATGATTCCTTGGTAGTTAAGGAGACCAGCAAGTATCCTAAGAGGGCTAACTCTTTCTTTTTTCCCCCTCTCCCCAACAAGTCTCTAGACTTCATAACATGTAAAACACAGGAGCAAAAGTTGAAATGCTTTAATGGTCCCCAGAGGCTGCTTAAATAAATACGGTCATTACAATTTAGACAATCTGGAGTCCATTCAGTATTAAATCCCCATCCCAGGCAACAACCACCAAATAAATAAGGGATTCATGATGCACTCCACACAGCCATTTACTACCACAACCATTGTCACTTGACAACCAGGAGGAGGAGTCAGCAATACTTAATACTGCACCAGCCACATCTGTCAACAACTAGATAGAGAGCTCCACTGAGCAAACAGACTTGATCCCGGCTTCTTACAGAGTCTTCCTTTGTCCTGCTTCAACTGAATCTCTTCTAATCTTCCCAGACTATCTTCAGCAGCAGCAGGAGGAACTTCTACTGGAACCAGACATAACAAAAGATGCCTTTCTCTATTTCAACATACTGTAAATATGTTTATGTTGCTCCACTTCTGTCCCCTACCTCCACCCCATGTCTCCACCCACAGCACAGCATGACTGGTAAGAATCATAGCACAGTCACATTATATTCTTCATGCAAGCAAGCATAATGAAAGCTTTAATGGTGTCTAAGTCATTTCAGCCTGCGCAAATACTGGTGCCTGTTATCACAGAGGAAAAATCAAAATATATTCCCAAAACAAGACTAGGAATCCCAATGGTCCAGCTCTGAAATGCACTGCCCCCTTTGGCTTCTCTCAGCTACATTATTAATTATTATTATTAATAATATTATAATGATATATAATTAATAATAATAATCATCATTATTATTATTATTGTGTTTATTTGTACTGCAGTATTGCCTAGAGGCCTCAACCAGGGAGCAAGGCCATATTGTATTAGTACAATAGATACCAATGGCACAGAAAACTAGTTTGATAGTAAAGCCTTTATATGACTCCCAGATAAATCAGTTGGATTTACAGGTGCTCAGCACCTCCGAAAACCAAACTCGCAATAGACAGGTAAATAAAAGTAGCCTAGAAGCCTATAGGCATCCAGGTTTGAAAACACTGGCCTTAGACAACTTCTATACAACACCTTTTTCATACCTAAATAATTCTTAATTCTGCCATGAGTGCAGGGGAGTGGACTAGATGACCTCTCAAGGCCCCTTCCAGTCCTATGATTCTATGAACTAGACATCTTAAATAAACAGTACATAAGCAGTATCATCAGGTAAGCCCACAGGACACCCTTCATCTCAGGGAAAACAAACAAATGCAAGATTTCCAGCTGTTTCAGCATCAGGAAGAACTGCAATATTTATTCTGGAAGGAGCAAACAACAGATGCAGTTGGACGGCAAGAGTTCATCTGGTTCTCTTCAGCACACGAAATAAAATTAAATTTGCCATTATTATGTAAAAACAAAAAACATCTTACACATTTGAGGCATTCTGGATAATCCTAATATATAAATCTCGGTTTCCCATGGCCACTCCTTCCCCACCCATACTTAGAAAGTGCCTCAATAGGACAACTTCCCTTATCATCACCTGTGAAAGCAACTATTTTAAAAAAACCTGAGGTGGGGTAGGTTCTGTAGCATCTTGACATCAACTGCATTTGTGGCTTTTCCCTTTGATTTACAGTCATGTGGAATATTACGTTGCCTACCCCTGTCATGTGATTCTACCAAGGGCATAGCCATGGGTGGGCCAAATCTGAGCCTGTGTGAATGCAAAAGCCAATGCCCGGGTAGTTGTGGATCAGGAACTCCTGGCTGAAGAGCAGGTGGCTCTTGGCCCATCTGCAGAAAGCCACAGCTGCCAGGGAGCAGAGTGGAGCAGCCTGGCCACAGCACCTCAAACTTCTCCTGGTCCGGGACAACTCTGTCAAGAGCTGGGACCCACACAAGCATTGGCCATTCCCTCCCAACCCCGGGTTAACCTCTGAGTATCCCTGGGACTGCAGGGATTGCCCCTCTCCACTGGCCTTGGGCTCTCTGCACGCAAATCCCTTCTCCTCACCCTGCTACCCCTATCCTACAATCCTGCTCCCTGGCATTCAAATATAATATTCAATCATATAATGTAATAATATGCAACGTAAATGATTTGCAATGATATCAAACCTGAGGTCATTGCCCGTCCACCATAAGCTGAAGCCCACACCAATTTCCACTCTTAGCTATGTCACTGGATTCCACGAAAAAAACTCTGCCCCCTGCAGAGTTACACAGCTTCACAGAGGTCTGTTAAATGCCACTCTAGACCTCTTAATTGTGTTGAGCAGGCCCTTACTCCCTGAGGAGTCCCCTTGAAGTCAATGGCCTCATTGAAAATAATGGTAAAACTCCCATTGACTTACTTTGGAGTAAAGTTCTGTTCAATGTCAGATGGGTAGCAGAATCCGGCCTCCTGTTGGCATTGCTATGATGGGGATCACTTTACAGAATCAGGACAATAATGTTTCTGTAGCTAGAATATTTATATTACAAAAATGCCTGTAGCTATGCCACTTCCCGCTGCCAGTCTCTCCTATCCTATATGTCAAGCAGTGTCAGCCACAATGAATACTTGGACAAGACACATCCAGGACACATCCAAATGCTGCAGGAAGTGATGGCCATGATTCAGCAGGCAGAACTCTTCTTTCTTAGCCAGCACTGAGCCAAAGTTCTGGCAAAAGGAAACTGTCACTCAAGGTGCCATTTTTCAGATGAGAGGTAAAAGGAGAGTTATTAAAAAATTTTGTCTACTAAAGACCCTGTGATACTTTTTGCAAGAGAAGAGTATTAGTCCTGGTATCGAAGCCAAATTCCAACCTGGATAATTCCATTCCACCCCTCTAATGATCTCCCCTTATTTCAGCTGTTCAGTACTTAGTGTATTTCGCCACACACATGGCTGAATTTCATTGGCAGACAAAGTGGTGCAACAGATTGGACCTGGCTGACAGACAGAGTAGTAGGGATACATAGGTAAAAATATAGACTCTGTTGGTAAAATCTGAGGTAAATGGTCTCACACCAGGAATGAACTCAACTGGCTAAGAATATGTTGAAACTTGAACACTCCTGTTTCAGCCTCTCATTCACCCCTATACAAAAGGGAAGCAAAAAATCCCACTGCCTCAATGGTATTTTCTGTCAGCAGCTTCCTTCTCTATTGGCACTACCTTTGGGCACTACACCCATCCCCCTTACCTGTTACTCATTAGAAAGTATGCCAGTAATTTTAGATCCAATTAAATTTGGTTGCATTTTGGAGCAGGGACTGTTTATATGTTTTCTTTTCTAACCGTGGGCCAGTACGCGGCATAGCACAATGGGGCCCTGAGCCTTGATTAATGCCTCCAATTGCTACTGCTATACAAAAAAGGCCACATCACTAGTAATAACAATTATTTATCTCCATTTGTATAAACTCGATGTTCTGCCTTTTTATTCCTGTAAATTAATTACACCAGAAATAATTTCTCTTTAAATCCAAGTTGACAATTTATACATATTAAGGAACAAATCCTAAATTCATTCCAAGTTCCTTCCCCCCCTGGCTCTCTTTGGGGTCCTGTCCCTCATTTGCGGTATTTGTCCCACATTTTTCAAGGCCCATGTCACATATTTGGGTCTTGGCAGGTTATGAATTATAACCACTGGACTGCATGACCTGGGCAACCAACTTCTACACCTATCCGATTTCTTTTCTTGTTGCTCTCAGACTACCTTCTTGTCTGCCCCACTGAGATATCAAGAAATGTTCTTCATCAACATATAGTGTCATCTAACACATGAATCCTGGCAAGTTTTCATGTCGTTATATCAAGAAAATCTTCCTCTGGGGCAAGGGGAGAAGAAGAGGTCATTTTTCATCTACGGAAGAGTGAGCAACCTTTTTCTTTTGGGACCAAGAGGATCTTAATTTAACAAACCTTCTTGTTTCCTGTTACAGTGCTGCTGCTTACTTGCAGATCACAATAGGCCAGACAGCATAACAGACTGTTAAAAAGAGCAAAACGATGAGAAATATTTGCAGATAAGCAGCAACTGAAACTCTAAATAAATACTAAAAAGCAGAGAAACTAAAAATATAGCTGTTTTCCTTCTTACAGTGGGAAAACTTGTCTGGTTTCCTGGCGTGATGGGCAAACATCAAAAGGATTTGATCAATTCAGACAAGCAAGCCCAAAATGTAGATTCTTATGTGATCTTTATCCAAACCATTTAAACCTTTTGAATCTTCATGAAGGTGCTGGTAATCTCCCAGGAAGAGGTGTATTGTGAAATGTTTCCTGTTTCTGGACAAGTTGGCAGTACCATGGAAAAAGGCTTTTTCCATAATACTTTGTCCTTTATTCTTCTTGTATTAGCCAGAAGCAGGTACTTTGGATAAATGAATAATAAAGTTCAGTTTGAGTTTGGGTTGCCAGATTGGCACTGATACTTATTCTATCCTAATGCCTAATTTTGTCCATTCTTAGTTGGAAAACAAGATAACCAAAATGACAATCACAATGCAATTGAACTGTTGATCTTGAAAAATTTCTGCCATTTTGGGTTAAAATTTTGTTAGCAGCTTGTGAAATTTCTGTTCTGGCCAATTCAAACCCAAATTATAGACTTGATTAGACCTTGAAACCTCGTCTAAATCTAACCAGACTAAGACTCTAATATTGCCTCTTTGGTTCTTCTCTACTTTACATAGTTTTGTTTGATTACTCATTTGCCATTTGGAAGTGTTCTACACTAATGCTCTCCCTTACTTGTCACTGGAAACATGTCTGTATAAATAATAACAGAGAATATGTGGAACTATCTCCTATGCTTCCTTCCCTTCTTTCATCATGAGTAGGATAATAATTACTTAAGCAGGTTGAAAATTTAAATTTTTAAAAAATTTGCGACAATTATTAATTTTTTAAAAACTTTTTAATGAGCTTGTAGAGTGGTTGAAATGTTTCAAAAATTCTAAATTTGAATTAATATTTTCCACAAAACATTTTGAAAGTTTTTCATGAAATTTTTTCAACTAGCTCTATCCAAAAGATCTTTCAGATACAACCCTTAACACTAGAATGCCGTTGAATATTAAAATGTTTGATAATATATTGTGTTTGTATGTAATTAATATTATATACCTTTACATACACATATAAATATTTTACTTACACACACACAGGTCCAAACCACTATAGCTTATGATAATGGTACAATAGTGTTTTGGGGCTGTTAGACAGTGGAGTATTTTATAAAGATAAACTTTGATCAGTGTAGTTAAATCAAAAATTAGGAAAAAAAGTCTAGGATCCTTATTCTCCCATTCCCATAGAACGACTTCTGTACAACTCCATTGAAATGTATAGGGCTGAACTTGGCCAAGTGAGTTAAATAACTGAAGTATATCTCCCTCCTCACTCCCAATTTTTTCTTGCTGTGGCTCCTTATTTATCCACAATTGAAGACAAATTAAAAGACAAAACAAAACAAACCCCTCTTTGCAAATCATGATAGGCAATCTGAGGAATTCACAGCTATGGGAGGGCATCAAGTCAAATAGTGTGGCTGGATTTATAAAGGGCATGATAATTTTGTAAGAAATGCTACACATCTGTAGTTGTGAAGATTAAGATATCCAATGACATACTTCAAGGCATTGGATTATGGTTTACAGAGATTAAGAAGGATTTGCTTCTTGCCTCTTCTGCATGAACAGTGCTACACAACTGGTAGGTAAAGAACAGGTTAGTTTTCACTTTTCTATGGATTTGGATAGGAAGCGTGAATAGAGTTCATTTTCTTCTGCCTCTGGATTTGATAGACCAATGGTCTGATCCAGTATGATAAACCAGTGTGCAGAGGTACAGCTGTTGGCACAGTGGATATAACTGTTTGAAAACAGATTTTTCCCTCCATTTTTCTAAGACTTCGCTCTTATCCTGGCAACTTTTACAGATTAGGTCATTCAGGAGGGGAAAAAAAATAAAATGGCAAACAACACTACCACAATCAAGTTTTCTGGAGAGTCTAACTAACCCACAGCAAGCAGGCTTGAGCTTTGTAGTACCTGCAGGAGGTTTTTGTGTAAGACCAGGGTATTAAAAATCTTGGCATATCCCAAGTGCTCTCATTTTCACATTTAGCACTATCTGTTCCCTTAACAATTTCAGAAACGTCAATCAGATTATTGCCACAAAATCCAAACAGCTCAGGAATGGATAGAGTGATAATACCAGCTGCTTTCATTCACACTGTTTGCTTCTTGCAGAACAAACCAACATCCTGTTTTGCCTTCGTCACAGTAATCGCTGCATGGGGAATGATTTAAGGGGTAGTCTCTTGTATCTTCCATTCAGTTTCATTTCCCAACTCACGTAAAAGCTTCAAAAGGGCTTTCTCTATTTCCCTTCTCATCCCCACCCATCGCAAACTTCATTTTGAAGAGCATTTGTGTTTTTGGTTTTCTGACCATGACTATAATAATAGGTAACACCATAGTGCTTTATAAACATTAAAAAAATAACCCTCACAACACCAGGGCCGGCTCTAGGCACCAGCCCTCCAAGCACGTGTTTGGGGCGGCACTTTCTAAGAGGCGGCATTCCAGCCTCCCTTTTTTATTTTTATTTTTTTGCTTGGGGCAGCATTGCCGGGAGCCGGCCCTGGCCCAGCCACTCGCCCTGCCAGCGGGAGCTGGGATCCGCGCCCCCTGCCCAGCCCGGTGGCGCCCTGTACAGCGCTGCCCTGGGGAGACTCGGCGTGGCAGCAGGACCCCATCTCCCTCCCTGCATCCCGGGCGCCGCTTCCCTTCCCGCCCCCCCCCCTCCCCCACACACTCCGGGAGCCCCTCTCGCGGCCGCTGCAGCCCGGGCTGCGGCGGCGGCGAGAGGGGCTCCCGGAGTGTGTGAAGAGGTGAGCAGCCGGCTGGGCTCATCAGTGCTGAGCAGGTAGCCCCGCAGCCGGAGATCCTCGCCTTCCCGCCCGCCGGGGCTGGACCAGGGCGCGGTGAGGCTGAAGAGCAGCAGGTCCGGGGGGCTCTCCAGGTCCTCGGCTGCCAGCATGTCAGGGGTGAGGGCGGTGAGCACAAACTGATCCACCTTGGCCACCAGCAGCTCCGCGAAGCCCAGGGAGGGGCCGTGTTCTCCGCGCCGCCCCGCAGCCGCACTGCCACCTGGAAGTACTCCCACTCCGCGCCACCCAGCAGCTCCACCCGCATGGGGACAGAGTCACGGCTGGGCCAGGGCTTGGCCGCCGCGTGCTGGTAGCGGATCCCACATTTGGGGGGAGCCCAGTGCTGGGGTGGCAGTGGGTGCAGGGGGGGAAGAGAGAGCCCAGTGCTGGGGCAGCAGGGGGTGCGGGTGGGAGGGGGGCAGCCAAAAATTTTTTTGCTTGGGGCAGCAAAAAACCTAGAGCCGGCCCTGCACAACACCCACTGTGACATGGGTAAGGATTATCCCTATTTTACAGATGAGAAAAATGAAGCCGAGATAATAAGTAATTTGGCATAGCCCAGAGGGGCACAGAAGGAGTCACTAAATCAGCACTAGAATTACAACTCAGTTGTTCCTGGCTCTCTGTCCTGTGCTCACGTCATACCTTTCTTTGGTGGAAGTGGAAGTACCAAAAATAAAATAAAGGATTTTTTGTGGTATTTCCAGCCTAGGTATAATCAGCAAGTTACAGAAATCTTGGGAAAACTCCTATTCTGTGAGATTTCCAGCCACACTCCTGGACAAGAAGTTCAGTCACATCTAGATGTGATATGATAATCATCCAAACTTTTGGTTGTTCATCTGAAATGAGCCTTCAAACCTTTGAAGACTCATTCATTCTCACTGTAAATTCACATTTTCCGACAGAAATCCACATAATCTACATATTCCCCACTTTACGATGGAGTTTTCCCATTTTGAGTTTTTCACACAAGATTTCCTGATCCTTCATTTATCTGAAATTAACCCTTAAAAAAAAAAAGTTACTGTAAGTGAGATTTTAAAAAGAAAATCAAATCATTCCCAAATTGGATTGTATGGACGTTGGTGACAAGAAATAAACAATAATCCACGTGGTAAATAAAATCAATATGTATGCTTAGTTCTCAAGTCCCATCTTTTAAAAAAAAAATTTAATAAAACATCAAAGCCTCCCATTTTTTCAAAATTCCACATCAGATCCAAGCATCTGATGCAATTAAAACCAATAGCTAATTTCTACATGGAAGTGATATACTTTTAAAGACCTTTTCAAGTAACTGATATTACACTCCCTTTCCCCCCCATCCCTCACCCAATCAAACCTTAACTCTGTGTTAAGTGAAGAACAAAATCTCTAGCTTGGCTTCAAAATAGCAATTTTAAGTCTTAATGACCTTCACATAGGACTTTTGAACATTACATTAAAAAGATAAGCCTTTGAAAACTTTAAAATGTGGGTAAGTAGGAAATATTTGAATAAGTAATTATGAAAGCTAAAGAGAACAGTGATATGTATTATTGTCAGACCAAATTCATAGAAATATATTGGAACATGGAGATTCAGTCTAGCTTTTAAAAGACCTGCATTTGTTACCAAACATTTTCTCTCTCCCAACATCCTCCACAAAAAACCTTAGGATCTCTAATTGAAAAATATGAAACCTTTTTCATATGTGTATTTTTTGCCAAGAACCTTAGCAGGGTTAACTAAATAAGGTTTTAATCCTGACCTCCAGCAATGTCTGACCCATGTAACTTATTATAGTTTCCTCTATGTGTTGGTTTTTTCTAAAAACTTAATTATTCAGAAAATACTGAACAGATGAAAAGGAAGAAAGAAACTGCAGTTAAGTTTAGTAAACAAATCATTTCTATGGACGAGAGGAAACGAGTTATGCACTCTTCATGTTTAGACACTGGATATGCAAATAAAAACCTAAGACACTAGAAGGAGCACTGTGTATTGTCAGATAGCGCACCTATATATATCATGTCTCAAAACCCATCCAGATCCCAGCTTGAGGAATTTTTAAAAAAGCACAACGACAACAAACAGGATTTCTTTAGTAAATTGAACTGTCTTGAACTATTTGAATCTAGGCCTCATAGATATAATCCCCCGTAGATGAGGCCTGAGCTGTATTTAGGTTCATGTTTGTTTTTAAAAAGCACTTTTTATTTTTAAAACAAAATAGACCAAATTCTTCAATGATAAATCATCATTGACTTCCCTGGAGTTACAGCAGGGATGAATTTGGGCCATTGGCTTATTTTACTGTATTATTTTTAAAAGTTTATTACTATGGATGTAGTTCTATTTGAGTCAATTGAGCTACACCCATGTACGCCAGCTGAAAAAAAAATGGAGATATCCCATCTCCTAGAACTGGAAGGGACCTTGAAAGGTCATCAAGTCCAGCCCCCTGCCTTCACTAGCAGGACCAAGTACTGATTTTGCCCCAGATCCCTAAGTGGCCCACTCAAGGATTGAACTCACAACCCTGGGTTTAGCAGGCCGATCTTTTCAAATAATATTTTTTGAGACAAGTCTGAGTTGCACATGAAAAACGTGGATTAGTGGGTGTAAATTTTGCATGTATGGTTCTGGTTCTATGATTTGAAAGTGTAACCCTGAAACGTTACTCACAATGGTCATAATTAATCGTGACAATGAGGCCTAACTTTAAAACTATCAATCCAAACACCACTGAATTTGGGGGCTATTGAGAATCCAGGTCTGGATCTGAATTTTGCAACTCTGGAAATAATTAGCATATTAATTCATTTTAATGTTTGCAGCAAATACACTGGCACTGCTGAAAATCCTAATTATAGAATCAACAAAAATTACAGCATAATAGTTGTCTCCTTGTGGTCTCAGCCAAGTAATTAAGGGCTTCTTCCAAGTAATTTCATTGGCTTGCCCAGGCCTCTTTTAGCCTTTTCTGCTATATATCTGAGGATCGTAGAGGTGAGGTCATTTCATCACTCTTTGGGGAAAAAAATGCAAAGCTAAAATCTGACTTCATTTGATTTACTCTCCAAGGCTGTTTTTTATTAAATATGTTTGACTGCTATCTCTAATTAAATGTAGAATTAATTTTGGCAAACTAACCACAGATGCAGTTTATGTTCAATTTTATCAGACAGATTTATTTATAAGCTGTCAACTTCTTGAAAGACTTCATTTTGGAGCAGTTTTAAATTGCTAACAGTAGCTGTAAATGGGGCTACTGTTCTCCTGAAGACTAAAGAAGAAGTATGCTATAAATGTCCATTCCATCTGTGAGGAATCATAAAACAATCACATTCCTTTATTTTTTTTTTCCTCCTTAAGACTTTTATTAAATTAGTTCAACTCAATTAAAAATAACTTCAAAAACATTTCAGAGCCTTTTGTTTCATGGAATACTTGGAACTCTCTGCACGGAACGTCACCCTTTTAACTAATCCCTTTTGCTAAATGGAGGAGAATAGTGGTATTGTGACTTCAGACAGTGCTTTCAAGGGTCTCTACTGTACCGAATTGAGGTCACTGCAAGACAATGCCCAACACCCAATAGCCATTCAAAACATTCTTCACAACTCTATCAAACGTGTCTTTCTTTCTCTCTCTCGCTTTCTCTCGTGGCAAAGTCAGAGGACAATGGAAAAAGCCTCCAGGACCATTTATGGTCACCATATTTGCACATGACAAAGTCTATTCTTCCTGGTTTGCCAATTCCCTGTTAAAAAAAAGAATGAACTCTGGATAGATTTTCCCACCATTACAGTTGTTCAAACTTAGTTCGGATTTTAAAAAGAAGAAGAAAAAGCCTTATGAACGGTAAGTGCTGTTTAAGAGGGCAGCTCCTTGTGTCCTTGCAAGTTTGATATTAAATAAAAGTAGAGGTTAAATTGCAAGATTAAATATGCACAACTGAGTATATAATTTAGTGCAAAGTAGAAACAAATGATAAAATAGGAGCTATTATTCCTCATCTTATTGTCTGGCATTAACAATGTTATAAAATTAACCATTTGTCTGAAAAACAATGCATGAACCTCACATGCACAATTTAGTTTTGGCTGGAAGGGTTTAACAGTGTCAACCACGAACAAAACAAAACAAAAATCAAATACTGCACCTTTGTGTTAATGTTGCTCTTTCAGAAAAGACATACTCCGAAGTTTTTCGCCCTCAAACAAATGAGAGCAAGAGAGAGAGCGCATTTTGCAAACTATGGTGAGGCTGGTGCCAGAATGATTTTCATTTTAATTAAGATTGGGATTTTCAGGTCAATTATAGAGATGTAATATTCTTCACAATGAAAAGTGTTCTGAATGGAGATATGCTGCTGTCTGAAATGGTTTGTATATAACCAGTAAATGCACTGATATTTCCCCCCAACACACTCACACACATCTTTTTTTTTTCAGTTAATCAGAATTAGTGTACCCCAGGCTTAGTAAGGGGAGCAGGGAAACTTGACCTGCAGATAGTTAAAGTACTTTTTTTTTTTTACTCTTTATTAGCAAAACATTTCTGCTGCGAGTGGGATATCGGGTGTGAGACTCTAAGTTCCTTTCCCCTCTCCCTTTCAGAGTTTTTGGCCTCAGTATTTTCATGGCATTAAATTCCTGCAGACTTCCTACCTCCTCTCCCCATACATTAATGAAACTCAACCTCATGGCACAGATTTGGCAGTTGGTAGGAGGTGGTCTTACACAGGAACACACTTCACTTCCTCCTCTGCTGTTCACACCTCTAGAATGGACAATGAAATGCTGATTGGTGCTCACAGACTTAAGCAGTATGGAAAATAGATAACCTGATGTCACTTCCAGCCATGTCCAAAAGATGCTACGCAGTAGGCCACCACCCAAGCAACAATACATGGGTATTCCAGCCCAGTGAAGAATTAAAGAGCAAGGCCTTGGATTAGAAGCCAGTTTTGTCCAGGTACCTATATAGTAGGACTACACTAGAATTTAATATTGCAATAGGCCTCTTGAGATAACTTTACAAAAAACATCTGACTCTTGGGACTAAATTCTGCCTTCAGACATAGGCCTTGATTCAGGAAAACACTTAATCATTTACTTAAGTCCATCCTATTAAGGAAAGCTCTTAAGCATGTGTTTAACATTAAGTGCTTTCCTCAGTATGGATGTTCTTCTGAATCAGAGCCAAAGCTGAAATCAACAAGTTACTACTGTTTGCAAGACTCCCAAGATCTGTTTGGTGTGGAGCTGCTCACCCAGTTGGTAAACCACTTTGAGATCTATGGATGAAAAGTTCAATAGAAAGTAAAGTAGTATGATCATCACTACTTTATAGTAGTACATTCTATAAAAACAGTCGAGTCTTCGTTATATCAGACTTCACTACAGAGCTGTGCGGGTTTAGACAAGTGCGGGGGGAGAGCCAATTTTAACTTGAGTTATAAATTGTGAGAATTGGCTAAATTCTACCAAATTTGAAAGCCAGTAAATTATGTCTAAAGCTCTCTACAGTTTGCATGTACAAAAACAAGGAAATGAATGAGCAAACTAGTGCATTCCACTTGGGTAGCGGAACATTCAACTACCTGACTTGTATGTGCAAATATCATTTGAGGCTTTCTGTATACAACTGATAGCCCACCCCAAACTACAGATACAAATTCAAGGCAGGACTGCGAATCCCTTGAAACCATGTCTCTGTATGTTACTTTCGACTTTATTTCCTTAAAAAAAAAATAAAGAAATCATTAAAGAAAATCAAGTAAGCGATGAATAAAAGAATATGATATAGACTATCATGCAAATACATGTTTACACAATATTTAAAATGCATATTTACTTCATTGACCACAATGGCTCTTTTGGAACTGCTGCACTCTGCTGGGTAAATACATATTTAGACAATTTTAAAAACGTGTTTTACTTCAGAGAGGTCACTGTTTATTCATAATTAACAGTGAGTCAATGTTTTCCAAGAGACGGACTGTACACCTCTACCCTGATATAACGCAGTCCTCGGGAGCCAAAAACTTTTACCGCGTTATAGGTGAAACCGGGTTATATTGGGTTAGTGGTGGGGTAGCGGTGGCAGGGCTCCAACAGTCATTTAAAGGGCCTGGGGCTCCCCGCAGAGGCCAGAGCTCCGAGCCCTTTAAAGTGCTGCCTGAGCCTCACTGCCGGAGCCCTGGGCTAGCAGAAGCAGGGCTCCAGCGGTGATTTAAAGAGCCCTGGGCTCCAGCCGCTGCTGGGAGCCCCGGGCCCTTTAAACCTCCGCCCGAGCCCCGCTGCCAGATATAACGCGGTAAAGCAGCCCCCGCCCCCCCAGAGTGTTGCTTTACCGCGTTATATCCGAATTCGTGTTATATCAGGTCGCGTTATATCGGGGTAGAGGTATATTTGCTATGCTGTTTTGAGGTTCTACGTAGGGGACTCACAAATTGTGAGTAATCTTAAACCACATTAGGAAGCTTTTTGCCACACATACTGGTCAGGCCACGTAAATATATTTTTACATCTCCCGGGACTCCCAAAAAAAGCTCATTCACAAAACCACAACTGCTTGCACTAATAGACTTGCTTGCCACCATTTTTCATGATCTAGATCAAGGGTTCTCAAACTGGGGGTCGGGACCCCTCAGAGGGTCACAAGGTTATTCCAGGGTGGGTTGCGAGCTGTCATCCTCCACCCCAAACCCTACTTTGCCTCCAGCATTTATAATGGTGTTAAATATATAAAAAGTGTTTTTAATTTATAAGGGGGGTCTCACTCAGAGGCTTGCTATGTGAAAGGGGTTACCAGGACAAAAGTTTGAGAACCACTGACTAGATTGTTGTAATGAGGCAGTACGTGAATGGAAGACTCACTCACCTCACACTGACACATGCACTGGTGTCAGAGTTACTTAGGGTTACCATATTTAAAAAATAAAAAAGAGGACACTCCGCCGGAGCAGAGCAGCTGGAGCCCGGGAAGGGAAGTGCCCGGCCGGCGGCTCGGGGTCCGGAGGCAAGGGGGCTGCCCGAAGTCGGTAGCGCTGGCTCGGGCAGCGTGGCTCTTAAACAGAGCTGAAGAGTCAGGGGAGGATCAGAGCAGCTGGAGCCCGGGAGGGGAAGTGCCCGGCCGGGGGCACAGGGTCTGGAGGCTGCCCGGCAAACCATGAAGCCAGTAGCGCTCGGGCTTCGGGCAGCCCCTGTGCCTCCGGACCCTGCGCCCCCGGCCGGGCACTTCCCCTCCCAGGCTCCAGCTGCTGTGCTCCTCCCCTGACTCTTCGGCTCTGTTTAAGAGCCAAGCTGCCTGAGCCAGTGCTACGGGCTTCGGGCAGCCCCCTTGCCTCCGGATCCTGCACCGCCGGAGCAGAGCAGCTGGAGCCGGGGAGGAGAAGTGCCCGGCCGGCGGCTGGTGTCCGGAGGCAAGGGGCTGCCCGAAGCCGGTAGCACTGGCTCGGGCAGCTTGGCTCTTAAACAGAGCCGAAGTCTGAGTCAGGGGAGGAGCAGAGCAGCCGCGGGAGAGGAAGTGCCCAGCCGGTATTTTTCCCGGACATGTTTGGCTTTTTGGCAATTCCCCCCGGACGGGGGTTTGATTGCCGAAAAGCCGGACATGTCCGGGAAAAAACGGACATATGGTAATCCTAGAGTTACTGCATTTTGGATCTGACACTTGGGAGCAGCTCAAATGCTTTGAAGACTTGCCTCCACCCCCAAGCCCCAGTGCAAACAATGATAAGGGAAGTGCATGAATGGGTGAAGTGCTGGCTGGGCACCTGGGAGAAGTTCCTTTCAAAGGCTGAAGTAAATTCTTCTTTCTGGTCCCACAGAACAAGAAGGAAGTGCAAGAGGAATCTGAAAAAAAAAGTCTACCAGGGCTGCACAACCTACAACCCCTTACATAGGGTTAAGCCAGATGGCTCAATCTAGCACTATGTGTTAATGGAAATGGTCAGAGCCAGACAATCTGAGCTTCACAAACAAGAGCTGCTTTTTACTATCTGTATTTACTGTAATACATAATCTCAACCTTATATATTATTATTGACACCTACCAAGCCCTGGCCTCCCAGGTATGTTTTGACAGGCTGATAGGCATTCTATCCTAGCACAATTCAGTGCTGGAGTGAGAGAACAGCATTCTCAATGTATTCCTGCTGAATCTGATAATATTCAGATTACATTCACAGTCAAGAGTTAATGTGAACCAGATTTGTATTCAATTTCACACATATTCACAAAAAATGCCAAAAGTCAGAGCCAGTTACTTGGGGCCCAAAATGTGCAGCCCTAACCAAGACTACTGTTTTTACATACCCAAACTTTAATTTGGTTGAAACTAGTATTAACTCCTGTTACAGAAGGAAAGGTGATTTTCATTTTAATATGGTGTTAGGGAGTAGGAAGAGGCAGGTGAGAGAGGTTAAATATGGACTTCCTGTAAAGAATCTTTCCTCTGTCCTCAAATTCTTTGCCATCTATTGTACACATCATTAATGTAGCAACAAAAGCAGCTACTTGAACTTATGATGCAAATGTACAGTCAGTGGTGATCTCTGGGCCAAAATTTTAGATGGCCTTCTGTAGCTGCACATATGTTGGTTAATTAAGCTATTTCTGGACATGCCTCTCAGTCCTTTGCTAGGACTGCTATGCCTTTGAATCAAGTACAGATAGCAGGCATCCTCTCTGATTCTGCTACTTTGGGAGTGTGCACTATAGACCTGAGCTAGCACCTGCTGGAGTGCAAAAGAGTCTTTCCCATTGACTTCAATGGACTTTTGGTCAGGCCCTATGTAAAGCACTCTGGTACACAGCAGCAAATGCGCCACTTAAGGATTATTCCTGTGAATGCCAAACGTTGCAAATGTAGGTGATGCACGGAACTAAAATGAAGGCAAATTTTATTTTTGTTTATTTTTTTCTCTTTTTTCATGGGGCAGGGTTCCAGAAGCCCCAGTGGGAGAACAATCAGTAAATAAAGAATGTGGCAAGAGAAGTGGGATTTTAACTGACAAGTGCTGCCTAGTCCAGAGCAAGGAGAAAATATTGGAAGATGACAGTGACTGAACTGCATCTCCTTTAATTTGATCCTAAGAACAGTCACCAGAGAAGCCACTGAAATTTAGTCTAGAAGTTCATCACCCTTTCAAACTTGGTCTGAATTCAACACGGAGAATAGGGTGACCAGATGTCCCAATTTTATAGGGACAGTCCCAATTTTTGGGTCTTTTTCTTATATAGACTCTTATTACCCCTCCACCCCCGTCCCGATTTTTCACATTTGCTGTCTGGTCACCCTACTGGAGAATCTCCACTTGTCCATTGTTTTGGGACTCAGCTACCTGGCCCCTTGGGCCACAAATAAAATCTCAACACCCTATTTTGCTTAAAAAGCTGCTTCAGTGACTTCCCACATGACTAACTACAGTCAGAGAGGGACTAGGAAGATGCCAAGCTCAAACAAGGGAGGAAAAAAAATCAACAAGTTTGCATCCATGACAGTGTTACAGTTTCGCTGCAGTCACTGAGGTGCTTTCAAGTTACACAAACACAAAGCAGAGTGAAAGATAAAAAGAGGACTTTCTAAATTATTGAGTCTTTAAAATATTCTGAAATGAAAACATTATTTAGTTTAAAACAACCCTGAGGCACTACCCCACCCATCAGACCAAAGGACATGCAAACATTCTAACACCTTTGTCTACGCACCGAAGTAGCACATAGTAAAGTATGTTTTAGCTAAAACAGTACAACTAGTAGAGGCACAAACTAAACCAATATAAGCCAGCCCTAAATCAACACAAGAGTGTTCACACACAAAAGTTGCTCCGGTTTAACTAAATGAGTATAAACCACACTTTTCGTTATATTGGTACAGCTGTGTATGCAAACCAGGCCTTAGAACCTTTCCTTCTTTGTACCTCAGGTTATGGCATCTTCACATGCAAATTAGCAGCAAAAAATGGCACTGATAAGAGGTGCATGAGAGAGAGAACTTGGGATGCATCATTGTAATGCCGCCTATTGGAAGTAAGACACACCTTGAGGGAATATTTCTTGTTTTCTCGCCAATTTGCAAAAACCCTTTGACTTTCAAAAGACCTCTACATTTGTCTGTGTTTCAATACTGAAGGCCTGCTCCCAGAGGCTCATTGAAGTGGGGGACCACTGCACCTACATGAAGCTCGGCTGAAGTCAGTTGGGCTCCATGCAGGTGTAGGGGTCCTCCGACATGGATGCTTTTGCCTTAGTAAGATATTACTTACACGGACATATCTGTCAGTCTCTTGGAATCATGAAGGACTTTTATTTCCTGCCTGCTTGGGTAATACAGAATAGTGTTGCTATCTAGTTTGCAATAATCCAAATAACTTTTGGAATCACATCCATTCATGGGAGTCCTTATACATATAAATTAATGTGATCCCCTGCAGAGAAAACACGAGACCAGGAGTCCTTTTAATAACACAAAGGGGATACCTGAACATAAATATAAATATAAAGATACTATATTAATGCAATGCTTTATTTTTATGAGAACAGTTTAGTTTTTCACTGTCCTTTCAGCCACAAATGGCCATGTGATATTGCGAGAAAAGTGTCATATGCTTTCAGCAGGGCTGAGTGTGCTTTAGGCATCGTATTTGAAAGCAAATCATCGGAAGCAAGGAAATTGACATTTAGAGAGAGAAAAAATTACATGACATTGAAATATCTGAACTTGAGTTGTAAGAGCTGGCAAAAAAATAAAATCACTTGACAAATAAGATTGCTGAAGATTTGTTTTGTTTTATAAACTGTTAGCAAGTCTAAAAAGAGCTATTGGCATTTCATGAAAGAGCAAATATTACACCCACAAAAATATACTAAATGAACATTATTAAGGTTGCGAAGTCTAACACTCAAAAGTTAGGAAATGCCAGAATTAAGTTTGCCTTTGCAACCTTAATTCAGCCACCCTTTTGTCCCTGATGCCTTCAGCTCAGATGGTTTCCTCCTCCAAGCTTCCAGGGCAGCAGCAGAGAGGTGATTAAGAGCATAAGGAAAGAGAGGTTAGGCTCCCTGCAATTAGTTCTGATGCTCTGCTCCACCCTGGCCCATAACAGCTGGAGAAGTGGTTACAGGGAAAGTCTACTTCATCTCTGTAACCCTAGACTGGACCATGCTCAATTGCTTTGTGGGAATGGCACATGTGCAATCTGGTCAGATGTAAGAGTTGTGAAATGATGACGCATTAGACCCAGTAAGGAACTTTCTGACAGAAAATGCCCATTTATTGAAATTGAAACTTTTCAAAGAAATGCATGGGTTCCCAACAAAAGTCTTGTTGGGAAAGTTTTGTAAGTTTAGGATGGAATATTTGGTCAAAATGAGATACACCCCCACCCCATGGTTAAGGAACTCTGCTGGGATATGGGAGACCCAAGTTCAAGTCTCTGATCCACCTGGTTTAGAGCAGGAACTTGAATTCAGGTCTTCCACATTCCATGTGAGTGGCTGAACCACCAGGCTAAAGAGTCAGTCTTTCCGGCCCAAGGGATATTTAATTGCTTATGCAAAGTAGAACAGCTCCAACAGGAGAGATCTATAGCTCAGCTTCATGCCTCTGTTTCTAATCAGGCAGAATAGGGAACTGAACCTAAATCTACCACAACCCAACTGACTACCTTAACCACTGGGCTACTGACTATTCTGGTACAAATCTCTCTCTTTCCCCCACATAATTCTGAAAGGTCTCAAATTTTGCCCTTATGTGGAAAATAAAACGCATATTCTGAAACCTCAACTGCTTTTGCAGAACAGAATTCTTCTTTTCCCGTCAGCCCTATGAAGCATAATCAGCTACTCTGAGGGGATGGTCCAAGCATGGCCTGGTCAGCACCAGGAGCGATGAGAGGCTTGAGCATGCTCAGTGAGGGCAGAATCTTTAGAGATTTTAGCTGTTCAAAATCAACATCTCTATTGAGCATGTGAAAATGGAGATTTCTTCGAAGAATTATAACTTGGCAAAATTTGGGTGGATTTTCGGGGGGATAGCAAAAGGCACATCCCTGACACAAAGAACACAGGCCTGCCAAATTTGAAGTCCCTACTCCAAAGAAAAGGAATCTTTTTAACATAGGCAAAACAATTTACTTTTCTCTAGCCTTGTTCTTGGAAATGCCTGATCTGTTTTGGCTGAGATGGACACCTGGGATGGAAAATTCAGCCTGAACGGTTACAATTTTGGAAAGTTATAAATAATTAAGAAAAGGTCTTAAAATGGGAAGTGTAAGGCAACCTTCCTAATAGATGGCACCACCAGCCCCACCTATAAGTTTTAGTTACATCTATGGCACTCCACTGATGTTACAATAATTATATAGCCCTAGATAAAATAGGGGTTCATGGTTATAATTTAAGAAAAGCATTTGACTTATTCTATTTAACAACAATTCTATTGAAATATATCTTTGCAAATTGTCTTTCTATCCTTTACTTTGTACATATATTTGCATAAAAACATAATTATCAGCTGCTGTAATGGTTCGTTACTATCCTAGTTTATATTTCCCCATATCCCGTACACACACAACAGAAGTCATACAGAGGGCTGTGTCCAGAAGACGATGCTGGGAGCAATGTGGGTCCAGATGGTGGAGGAAGTGGAAGTAATGGCGAGTGAGACACTGCTAGTAAAAGGTGCCCTGGTGGTTCAAGAGAGCTAATTCCCAGCATGACCAGCAGGAGGTGCTGCGGCGGTGAGTTGGCACCGTTACATTTGCCTATACTGGAAATTATTACAATGTAAGACTTGAACTAAGTTTACCAAAAGGTTCACCAAGGCATATGACTTCCTAGTGAGCCTACATTGAGTTCTGATTAACCCCTAAGTAGGCAAAACTTGGCAACTTTGAGATTCAGGTATGTTCAAATAATCTTTTTCACACTTTCAAAATGGAAGAAAATGTGAAAAATAAACAAAAGCATAAAAGGCAAAAACAAAATTAGATTTTAAAAATTCTTAACTTAAAGTGCTATTAGTAACAGTTTTTTAAATAAGATTGTTAAAATACAGTTTGTCTTTAAGTAGCAAATAACCTATTTTAATTCAAATATTGCTAGAAAAAACGCAGGAAAGAGGAAAAGATAAATGATCGAGAAGAAAAAAACTGCTTCTCTAAATAGAATGTTTTACAACAAGCTTGGAAAGCTCTTTAATGTCAATAGAGAAATAAGAAGTAGGAAAAACAGGCCGATAGAGGAAAAACAGAGAGGAACAGTAAAGGAAATAAAATATGACCAGTCGGAAGTAAAATAAAAATACTGAGGATTCTTTCCCTAATGCATTTTCCCCTATAGCCATCTTCAGTTAAACACCTATCTTAAGTGACATATTTTGCAAATACAGCAGCAGCACACAAATGTTTGCTTCTGTCATGGCCATCAGCAGCCACACTGTTTTGCATGTTGAAAGGAAAAACGGGTTAGGAATATTTAGAGAGGGAGCTGCTGGGGGTAGAAGGGAGGTAGTGCACAGATAACAGACAAGGGAGTTCCTCAGCAGCAGTTCCACTGTAAGCTCAATCTGAGTGAGGTCAGAGTCCTCCATTTGTGATACCAGTTTGCTGCAGTGAAATTGAATGTAGTGTCCAAACAAGATGACTACAGGCAGTGGCAAGTTAAAGTCAGACCGTCTGTGTGTGAAAATCAAGGCTACACTTCTACAAGAAGTTTCTGAATTACTGTTCTTTATACATTACACACTGCTGGCCCATAGCTCAGAAAACCACTACTGTCACCTGCAGAACACTACCCACTTCCTTATAAAAATGTGTACCTAAATCCAACCTTCCCTATGAAGACCAGAAAAGATGTATGTTTTTAAAGTTTAATCCAGAAGAAGACCAAATAATAAGTTGTATTAAGCTCTATTTGCCTTAGAAAATGAAGGAGTGAGGGCATTTTACAATGATCTGAATCTATGGTTCCATGGACTATAAGTGTGTCAAAACTGATGCTTAGCAATATGGGACATTTTGTGGAAAATGAGGACAATATCTTTTTTATTTTTTATTTTTTATTAATATCATATGCACTGCAGTTCACCTGTTTGATATTATCCTGCCTGGACTACAAGGAATTAAATCAAAGGAGGCTGTTTGGGAGAAACAAAGGCAAACACAGGGTACTCTCAGAGAAAATATCAAGGATCCTTGAAGAAACAACAGGAACACTATTAATTGAGGAATGCCCACTTGGCTGGATCCAGCTAGCCTAGCAAGATTTATTCTTCCAAGGCCCAAACCTAGAATCAAAGGGAACTAAAACCTCAGAGTCCTTGGCCTAGGCAGGAAGTGGGGTTGAGCAGCAGCAGGTGGAAATGAATATCTGACAGACAGACAGATCGCCCCTGCAACAGTCTCTATGTATCTGTCACTCTCAGTCCAGGAGTTTGTCTCTTCTATGCCAAGAGCAAGGGTTCTGCGCTGAGTAGACCTTAATCAAAATTTGCAAGGGAAGAATAAAGTTAGGTAAGAATCAGGTTGATTGGCCTATTGTTATTTTATCTCTTTAGTCTGCTTGCTGTGTACCTCTGAGTGAATAACTAATGTGTTGTTTTGAAGAAGCTGCTTTTGAGTCACTTTAAATAGCTGCTGGTCACAGCCCCTTCAGGAAGAGTTTACAGGTGCTAAACACCTGTTGTGTTACCCTGGCCGGGAAACAGAGGGCTGCCACCCAGAGATCCAGTCCCAGAGTAGTTGGACCAAAGGGTTGCACTTGAGAGAGGTGAAGCAAGAAAAGCTTGTCACTTGAAGGATGCACTCGAGTGGAACTAAAAGGAGTCTACAGTGTATCTCATCCTTTAAATTGTAACTAAGCTAAAGTAAAGCATCAGTGAATTAGTCTAGATAAAAAAGGAATGAAACTCTTAAAGTCCAAAAATATGAGTTAGCTTTTTGTTTAGATAATGTTTATGCACCTCAGCACTTCCAAGTTTCAATGCAAGCAGAAAGTATTTGATTATGATGAAACAGACTTTTCCTGTATTTCAACCTCTCAAAAACCAGATAGCAATGGAAATTTTGTCAGACAACCTGCCTGTGCAAGATTTCCAAACCAAAAGCTTTGAAATACAAACTTTGGAGGAGTTTCAATCCAATATCTGACATTTACAGTAAACTACAAAACGGGAAAAACCCAAGCCTTAGTTCCAAACATTCCCAAATGCTGAACAAGTTCAAATCCAGGCCTGCATTTTGAAGGTTTGGCACATCTTTAAAATAACTCAGACCAATACATCAGACCTGAAGGGCTTCATACTCTGGTGGTGTTACGAACCAAACTTGAACTTTGTGGCTTGGGCCCATCACTTATAAGTTTGACCAGGCATTTGAACTGACTAAATGATCGTTTTGAAGTCAGTTCTCCTCTCTCTTTCACATGCCTTTCGTTGATGTTTCAGAACTAGCAGAGCCTGTAAGATATCCAGATAACAGTGCTCGTAGCCACTTTTTCTGTAATCTCCCCTTCTTTTATTATGTAAGAGTCTTAAATTAAGTTTGTTCCGGATTATTAACCTATGACAAAAGACTGCAGAGTTAAGATTTCGCTGATACAGAGAACAAAGGAAAAGAAAGGGTATGAAAATTGCAATGACAAGGTTGCCTTGGTAGTTTGCGATGTATGAAATGAAATAAAATATCTGAAAAATATGTCTGGATAACACAAATAGGGTGCTATGAGCAAGCCACTTTGGTCGAGCCCATCAAAACAGGATTTAAGAGATGCTCAAGAGGCCTTATTTAGGGCCCAACTGTCCAACAGTACCATCTACTATTTATACAGTAACACAGGTGCGCATGGTGCTTTGCAGACAGATAAACTATATCAGCTCTGCCACAAAGAGCTATATTCCTAGACTACTACTACTCTAAATCAGGCAAAATAAATATTAAGCCATAGTGACATTTGCTCAGATTTTATCTACAGTACAAATAACCAGAAGTAGTTATGTGACATTTAAATCACAATCTGATCTTGTATGTTAGACAAGATCAAACCATGTTTTAATGGTGTTCCACAATCATCCCACAGCTCAGGTAAAGTCCTAAAATCATTTTATAGTCCATAGTGAAAGCAGTTCAAATCTCATCACTCTACAACTTTAGCAAAATGAGGAGGAGGATTGAAATTAGATTTTGGGGATGGTTTTTGTACCTACTGTTGGTAGGGCTGGGACAACCTCAAAAGCAAAAATTCAGTGGAAGCTCAGGTTTGAACAGAAATATCATCTTCTGTGGGTAGAGTTTTATTGCAGGGGCTGTGGTTTACTCAAAGTTGACACTAACTTGGCAGAAGTGTCTAGCTGCATTTCCTTCTATGTAGTTTAACTTAAAAATCCTCACACAAAACCACACAGGGCAGTGCCCAGGTTCTCCTAAAAGCTCCCTGCCCTAGCTTCTGGTCAGCACAGCTCCATCTATCCATCCATCCATCTAATCTTCCTTCCTTATGCTGAGCCTACATAGGCTCAGATGTTTCTAATTACCAGTAGTGGTAGTGCCTCTGAACCTTGGCTGGGAATTAACCCCTGAAGCCCTAGGCCTTTGTCTACCTCAGTGGGACCTCCTGCTAGGGACGCCATGGGTGGTGGGAGGCATCACAGCTTTGGGATTCCCTCTAGGGGGCACCAAAACACCAGTACACCCTGTCACATCTACTGAGTTCCAATATATCACAGTTCAGAGTATATCATTGCATGTTACTATAGGATACATTTATGTAATGTTGTGGAATTACTGCACCATAGTGGGAACATGGTAGTAAGTGGAAAGACAAAACAAAACAAAAAAACCAACCAGCTGCAGTGCAAACAGAATATAATACTACATTGTTTGCTTTTGCAAGAGTCTGGAACAGAATCTTTTGTGTGGGTCAATCCAAATAAAAAAAAAAATCTTAAAAAGAAGAAAAATGTAAATGTGTGAGTCTGGGTTGTTTATTTTAAAGTTTTTTGTTTGGAAACATAATATTGCAATGCATTTACTAACTGCTGTGATTATCAAACAGACCCTGACAATTAACAAAGAGACTGTGAAAATGAAAGAAGTAAGAAAAATGGAAATGAATCATAGCTCTGCCATAGGAGAAGACAGATTTTTCTGAAGAAAGATGGACTAGAATGGATAGTATTTCAATACACTACATATTAATGAAATGTACTAGCAATGTTCCTACTATCCCACATGGCTAATCAGTAATCACATTTGACAAAAAACACCCCCAGACCACCCCCGTTACAGCTTTGAGACACTGTCTTGACATCACGCTTTTGTGCAGTATCCAGTACAATGGGATTCTGGTTCCTGATTGGGGTGCCTAGGCAGTACTGCAATACAAATGATGATAAAGCTAAAGCAAACAGGCCTTTTGCAGGAGATCTGCCCATAGTCACTCTTACGTTGCTATGTCCTTCCCCCAGGCCACCCCTACATTTTAGCCAGTGGATCTAAGTACAGCGCTGGAAAAGAATGACCACTCTGTAGTGCTCCATGATACACAAGATGTGCAGACTTTCCTATACTTCTCTGGGGTCTCCTCTTTGGGGCAGCAGAACTGCCCTGATTCCACACATTTGGACCTTGTGGCCAAGACTTTCAAAAATGGATGCCACAGCTCCATACTCCATAATTAAGCACAGTTTTCAAAAGTGCTGAGCACTCAGCAACTTCCACTGAAGTCAGGTTGCTTATTTAAACAGTTACATATGAACTTAGGAGACTGACTTTAGGAACCCCTGTTTTTAAAACCTCGGCCTGCATGCTCAGGGTTGTACATCGTTTTGGACATATGTGTATTTTATTCTGTTGTCAAAAATGATATTATATGTCCCATTAATAGACATTTCTCTGTAAAACCTAGCTTCAATTTTTCAGGTGTTTTAAACTCTGTAGACAGGCCACAAGATCTCTTTCCTCTTCTTGATCAGATAAATATACAGCAACATTTTCAGCGAACGATGAGCTGAAAATGATTTCTGAGGTTAACCAACACTCCCCCTTGTTTCATTCTTTCCAAGGATTAAAAGAAAGGAAAGTACTGCATTTTAGTACTAGGGAACGTGATTAGCCAATGGTGCTGAACAGACATTCTGTGATCTTGGAACGCCATAATATAGCTATGATTTTACCCTAAAGATACTGTCTTAAGGGACCTCTCAAGGTACTGCCAAAAACTGGGTACTTATGCAGGTACTCCACCAGTACAGTCAGTCTGATTCGTCACCATATCCTTCCAACAGACCCACCTCCACACATTGCCCAGTGGATCTATGTAGTGTCTGCATCCACACAGCGGTGGAAAAGAACGACCACTCTGTAATGCTTCATGATACACAAGACGTGCAGACTCCATCTGCTATACCTCTTTGAGATGATCTTCTTATAATAAAGGAAATGAAAGAGAGAAACTGGAACTCCAATAACCGAGTGTGCCACCATCTCCTATGCACTTATAGTTTCAAACCTAGAGAAAATATCAGTATAGGGTTTGGTAGGGCCAAATACTGCAGTTGCAACTCAAGTCACAATGTTAGGAAGTTTGACACTTACAGTTAACATATTTCTTACAAGTGGACATGACCATCTAATACAGAGGCAATAAATGGACAGTTTACTGATTTACTAGAATTACCCTCAGTGTATAGCCTCCCCGAAAAGATCCTTAAACCACAGTGCATAATGATGTAAACAACCAGCATCAAGTACCTTGCCAGCCAAAACCCATGAACAGCTGGGGGAGCCATTTCTGGCAGTGGTGCAAAGAGCCATGCCCTTGTAGATATGCACTCTCCAAAGAGGCTTAATGTGGATGAACTCAGATTAAGACAGAGCACACTGGCCTATCTTGAGTACGTCCCCACACAACAGTTGATTTTATGTTCTTCACCTCATTACAACACATAGCAGTTTTCGCTGTGGTCTTGTTCATGCAACAGATGAAGTCACAGACAGCTATTGTTTGATACATTTAATCTTATTAGACTTGACGGCATTCTAATTGTGTGGGTTTTTTTTTAAATAACCCACAATCATCTGTAATTCTCTAGCTTGTGTCAGATAAATTGGGAGTCCATATGATGGAGGAAAGCCCACACTGTTTGCATATGAGCTGAAGGCCAACAATTTTTTTCAGTTGTGCCAATCACTGCACTTCTCTCCTCCTTGAGGCTGAAAATTTCAAAACCCCAATGATTAATTACAATTAGAGAATCCAAACACCCTTTGGTGCATTGCTGAACATTGCAGTTTGCCCTTATCCTATAATACAGCAAACTATAACCATGGTTTCTAAGCACCCCAAACTTTGGAAAAGTTCACCAGGACTTATACTTTATACCTCAGGTCCACCTCTAGTATAAAAGAACACAGAGAAACCATGCATATCTTTCTCTCCCTCTGAAACATCTCTGCTGAGATGGAAAATCTTGCTTGAACTGATAAAGGAATTAAGATAATGATAAAGCTGATAATTAAATACCTCTTTACATAATATTATTCAGGATCTGGTTATGCTTAGGTGTGAAATATATATGCCTTGCCTTAATTTTTTTCTTAATAGTATCTAATTTTTCCATATTTCATACTGCAGGAAAACAAAGAGTGGCATTGAAACATTTAAATGTGTGTGTGCATTCATTTTTTTTAAAACACTCACCAAGTCCAGATTGTAACTGTATTTTATAAAGTGATACATCCGTTTATAAACAATAGCACTTGCAGATATGTGATTAGGATTATGAAACCTCATACATTTCAGTATAAATTGATCACTGCAATGGTAAAGATTTTCTCCTCCCCCTCCATGTCCAACACTGCAAAATTATCCAGTAACATTTTGAGGAATTTTTGGCTTCCTCTTAAGCATCAGGAATTGATCGCTCCCACAGACAGGATACTTACTTGAGGGGTCAAATCATCCAAACTTGATGGACCAAATGATCTGCTCTGGAATGGCAAATCTTATGTCTCTATATTTTATATTAATGTAGAAAAACAAATGTGCAATCTATACAAAACAGCTCAATGCCCCTAATTGCTAGTATCAGTTTAGAAGATAGTTTGGTACCTAGAGTCAAATAATGATTTTTTTGAGTATTGTGAATGTTAGCATGATGTATTTCATAGATATAAATTACTTCTTACCCCCCTCAAGCCTGCATGAAACAGATCTTGTACCACCTCAAGCAAACCTAGAGATAAAAGGAGAAAAGAAGAAGAAAACAAGAAAAGCAACCTCTTCCATCTCTTTGTACAAACAGCTCAGATAACTTACTGCTTTACAAAGGGTTTGGTCATTGATCATCTTTAGGATTTTGTAGCTGAATAATTGCTCTATGTTTCAGAAATGAGGCACTTCCAATGGCAAACACCAGTTCACTGATGTTGTGAAAGTGTCTGCATCAGCTACATATAGACTGTAATATCTGAAGCAATTTTTTTATTTGCACTTGTGTTGGATGAATAATCTCTGGTTTCTTGTTGAGGAGTGTTTTTCCTAACTAAATTGTACTGCTGACTATTCATTCTACCCTGAAGTTGGGCTAAAAAGGGTCTGTAAATGGAAGATAGTACAGGAGAAGCTATTAAAAAGTCTGGCATTTGCCAGCCATTAACATGGCTACCATAGATATCTTCTACTCGAAGTGTAAAGGAAAACCATGGCAGTCTCAGAATACCAACACATGGTAGTGCTGACAAATGTTGATCACTGTCATAATAGCTATTATTTACAGAATGTTTTACAGATTCAGAGACTAGTATAAACAGTATAAACATGTAATGCCATATTTCACCTTTCTCTGCACCCTGGTAGGGTAGGTAAGTATTCTAATCCCCATTTTAGAGATGGGGAAACTGAGGTTGAAAGTTAAAGTGACTTGCCCAAAGACAGACTGCAAATCAGTGGCGGAGCCGGGATTAGAACTCAGGAGGCGCTTTCCTGCCAAACTCATGTTCTGTCATCCACAGCTGCCTCTTTTGGTAAGCAGTTATTAAGTTTCTTAAATGTGAAGGGTCTGGTTGACATGCCACAAACAGGCATACTTCTTTTGAATATTGTTTGAACAAATCCACACAACATTCACACTATGGTACTTTTTAACATAAGCAAGGCAGGAGATTCTTATAACAGGCAGGAGCATTCACTGCTTTGTACAAGCAGGAGACAGAGCTCAGTCACTTCTCTGAAATAGCATCAGCTTGGAAGGAAGGCAGGCTCTGAAAGGAGTTACTGCTTCTTTAACTTCAGAGGAGCCAAGACCTTGATAGGAAGGAAGGACAAAGCTAAGACTGCTGAGGAAAGAAAAGAATTGAAAACAATTAGTGTGTTGATGTCAGCTTAAAGAGGGTCACTGCAAGATCAGCCTTCCCTGCATCTGTTCTTTAATTAAAAAGAGAAAGATGGCAGTGTCCACTACTCATCACTATGGTAACATTTAAATATCATACAACTTGGTCTGGCTATCCACTCACTGCTGAGTGAGATTAGCTGAGCTGCAGAACAGGTAAAAGTTCAAGAGAAGGTTGATGAAACTTGTCAAGAGTACAGTAATGTGTGACAAACATTCTCTATTGAATAAGTCACAAAGAGAGTTTTAAACCAAATCAAAATCGACAGAGAGAGAGAGAGAGAGAGTGTGTGTGTGTTGTGTACGGTGTACAAAGTAAACCAGAAATAATGACAGGAACATGCCAAGGATGAAAACAACAAATGTCATGTCAGGAAAAGGGTGAATCAAGAGGAGGAGAAGAGATTAAAAAAATGTTTTCAGATTTCCATTGTGCTCATATACCAGTTGTCCTCAGCTGTCTGTTGCCTTTGTTCATTAGTACTCTCTGAGCTGCACCTGCACTGATTGCTTACAATCTTTATCGCTGACTTAAATTGCTATGAAAAATATTTTTCAAAATCATTTTCCACTTGTTCTAATAATAGTTATTATATGATCCCCCTAGTTAATTATAGTTTTTCCCTCCCCTATCCTCTATGAGTTTTCTATTTCCTCTCGAAATACTTTTTTGCATTGTCAACACTGCCAAGAGAATGGTACGCAAAGAGCGATGTAGGTATTTTTTTCTTTTGCTTTAAATAAGTATTTATTAGATTGTATTTTTTTCCAATTACAGCAATAAAACTTTAAAATATGCACACAATAGCAGACCCAAATAATACAGGAACAGAGCAGTTAGAGATGGAAAAGTTCTATCTTTAAGTCCTCTCACATCATGCAAGGACAGGATATAGTCCTACAAATGAGCCCATGTCAGACATTATGCATTACTATTAAAAAGTTGTGGACACTTTATTCCCTGAAAACAACTTCTGAATGTTACAAGCTTTCCCCCTGCCCTCAATCTCAGATTTGTAGGTATTCAATCCAATCATGCAGTGTTTATGCACCCAAAACTCCCACTGTCTTCAATAATAGGAGTTTTGATAAACAAGGAATACAGAATCAGGCCCATTATATGCAAACCTAATACAGACCCTCATTTGTGCTTATATTTTCATACGTACAGTTTCAACGCTCTGTATTTGAAGTATGGCATTACATTAGTAATATTATCAGGGTGTACGTTACTCTATTCTATTGTATGAATACACAAAAATTATACCCCGCACTGAGAGCAACACTGTTCTCTTACAAATTACCTATAAGGCTCTATTACATCAGAGCAGAACCATGAACCATTGAGGTAATGACCGAGAAGTAAATTGAATGGGCAGAACATAAAATGTCCTATTAATATAAATGTTTTTAATGATCTGTTTTAACTTTGGATGTTTTTTCTAAGAGATCTGCTCTAGGAATTGTTTTGGGGGAAGTTCTATGTCCTGTGTTATACAGGAGGTCAGACTAGATCAGCGGTTCTCAACCAGGGGCACATGCACCTTGGGGCTACGCTGAGGTCTTCCAGGGGGTATCAACTCATCTAGATATTTGCCTATTTTTACAACAGGCTACATAAAATGCACTAGCAAAGTCAGTACAAACTAAAATTTCATACGGACAATGACTTGTTTATACTGTTTTATATACCATACACTGAAATGTAAGTACAATATTTATATTCCAATTAATTTATTTTATAATTATATGGTAAAAATGAGAAAGTCAGCAATTTTTCAGTAAGAGTGCACTGTGACACTTTTGTATTTTTATGTGTGATTTTTGTAAGCAAAAATTGTGGGTACACAAGACAAATCAGACTCCTGAAAGGGGTACAGTAGTCTGAAAAGGTTCAAAGCCGCTCGACTAGATGTTCACAATGGTCTTTTCTGGTCTTAGAATCTATGACTCTATGAACTTGTACCCGGCCTCTCTCATCTTAGATCTTTCTTAGCTCTCCTAGCCATTTATCTCTGCTCTTCTAGTGACCTCTCAGATCTAATCCCTGATTAATTCACCTTTCTTAGCTGTGGCTATTGTAACACATGCAATCATCAGAATAAATCTTTTATCTTTAAGGTTGCATGTGTCATATGGTGTGTCTGAGCAACCTGATCTTCAAAATAAAAGTCTGGTGCATTAGAACTGGAAACAACATCATTTAGTCTAACATACTCATTTTTGCACAAAAGGCTGCACTAACCATAAACCATTGCTTTCTGCGGTTTTGGTAATTCACATTCAGATACATCACCCAATGTTATTAATGCAATAACAATTGCCCCACATTGGCAGGGATTTGCCAAAAGAGCCTATGGGAGTTAGGTACCCAGTTCCCATTGAAATAGTTGGATCCTTTATTCCCCAAGGCTCTTTTGAAAATGCCAGCCCTTGTGTACAGAGATACCCAGTAGAAAACAATTTAAGTAAAAATCAAGTTGTGTATTAGGAGACACTTGGGCTACAAAACCAAGAGAAATTCTAGCCACACTGAAGTCAAAATGGCAAAACATACATTGACTTCAGTAGGGCCAGAATTTCACCCTAAGGGTCAGATCATCCCCTCTGTTTCTACAAGTGCAGCAGAAGGAAATCCAGTGAATCTCTTTAAGAGCTTCAGGTTGTGTGATGAAGATCTCTGTCGCATAGATCCTGCTCCCTAGCATTGTATTGGAATCCCTCTATTGAAGCTTCACAGGGAGCTGACTCTTGTGGAGTTTAAGGGGACAGGAAACAGCAAAAGGAAACCAGCTGCTCTGGGCAGCCTTGTCCCCCACATCACCTCAAGCATGTCCATCCCCGTAAACATGGCTTGAAGCTACTGTGCAGTCAATTACAGCACAACCTCTGGAAGAGTTCTGCTGTCAGGAGGGAGCAGGTATAGAAAAGCAACAAAAAAGAGCCTTCCCCTGCAGACTGCTCTATCTCTTCTGTTCTTGGACTTCCCTTCTTGTAGAGACCAGGAATCTGCATGGTTTAGAATACTTTGCTTTTTGTAATTCACGGGGCTAAAAGACTTTGACTACACATGGCCACTCAGGACTTCTAAAACATATGAATCCACAGAATATATTTTTCTTTTTTAAGCAGCAGGAGGTTTGTGTTTATATGGTTATCCTGCACAGCCTCATCTGGTACATTTGAGCAAGAGTTTGTGGTAGGGATGCACCTCAACCCCCTGCCCCTCATCCCCCAGATATGGGGTATTCAAAATCCAAACCTGGAGCTGGATCCAACTTTTGAAAATGGCTCATGTCTTTAAAATGGGACCAGGTGGAGATTTTGTAACCCACATCTCAGTTCTTCAGTTTGGACTGCCTCCAGTTCATGATGTTCCTCCATTAACTCGTGGGAAATAATATTGAGCAGACGACATATCGCATATTTTTAACTAATTTATTCTTCATTTCTCCTGTGTTGAATGACTACATTACAGCAGAGGCTCAGTAACCCCTTTTAGTTTAGCAGAGGGCAGCAGCTACTTTTGAACAGTATTTTAGCCCAATTAGTCCATTAGTCTCCAATGGAGACCGGTGGAGAATGGAGACCAATGGAACAACAGTTCCCCAGCATTCCTTTTAACTATCAGACCTCCGATTCAGCTGATATCATTTGGCAGCTTTCGTGATCGAATCCCTCACGGCCAATTTGTACTTTCCAGGACTCCCACACAGGCACTAAGTAGACATTTGCAAGGGAGAAGTTGGTACTAACTTGCACTGTTTCTGTCCAGCACAGAAAAGTGTTTCATGCTGTTATTTTGCTGTAGGAGCTTGAGAAGTGTCCAAGGAGTCTGACTTCCACCCTTTTCCAACCTCTAATAAATGGCTTAGTCTCTGAAAGCTATTAGTTGTTATCTCATAGGGCTGTTGTCTGAGCGGATTTATTGAGTGCCCTGACTAATCCACGTTTTCAGGTAATTTGGATGCAAAAGTTGCCAAAAGGGACTTTTTCTTTTTTAACTTTAAAATATGTTTTCTCTAAGATAGCCTGCAGTATAACAGAGACCAGGCGGAGAGTAAGAGCATTAGTATAATTATAATTCTTAGCTCTTTATTTAATCACTTTTCATCAGTAGATCTCAAAAAGCTTATCCAAGGAAGTAAGTATCATTATCCTCACTTTACAGGGGGAAACAGAGAAGTGAAGTGACTTGCTCATGACCACCCAGCAGCTGAGCAGTAGACCTGAGAAGAGAAACCAGGCCTCCTGCATCCCAGTCCCGTGTGCTATCCACGATGCCGCAGTAGTGCCGATGATGCAAGAAGTATTTTAAGAGGATGTAGGATACTCGCGGAGACTACGAAGAGGGAAAAACTGTAAATAAAGGAATAATATAATAATTATTTTGGGGATGAAGATGAAGAAAGTGAAGGAGCTATGCTTAGTAAATAACAAATGCCGAATCCAAATGAACACAACACTATTTAGTATTTTGGTAGTCCCTACCACCCAAGGTTCTCAAAAATACAGTAATAATAGTGTTGTCTGTTTATGTAGCGCACTATCCAAAGCCCACTGAAGTCAGTGGGCAGACTACCATCAACTTCAGTGGACTTTCAGGTCTCTAATGTCCTTCATCCAAATATCAGAGGGGTAGCCGTGTTAGTCTGAATCTGTAAAAAGCAACAGAGGGTCCTGTGGCACCTTTGAGACTAACAGGAGTACTGGGAGCATAAGCTTTCGTGGGTAAGAACCTCACTTCATAAGCTTACCCACGAAAGCTTATGCTCCCAGTACTCCTGTTAGTCTCAAAGGTGCCACAGGACCCTCTGTTGCTTCATCCAAATGGATCCCAGAGCACTTTACAGACAATGGACCCTGTCGCAGTACAGGGCAACTGCACCTACATTTCTCCTCTGTGGTCTATCAAGCACACCTATTCTAGGTTCCCAGCCCCCCGCTGTCAACTTTCTTGTCCAGATACCTGCCTCTCTCTCCCTCCTGACTGGGGTTTTTCCCGACTGCACAGTTCCCGGCATACACTGTGATATTCCCAGCACGCCAGACTGCCTAAACAGGACAACATCTGCACTTTGCTTTCTCTCCAAAGGCATAACTGCCAGCAGTTATAAGTTACCACACAGCTCTTTCCAAGCAAGCACATTCTCTCTCAAGGTGAAAGCATATTAAAAATAAAAGAAGAACCCACACATATGCTAATAAGCTTTACTAGAGATCACCCTCCCACCCCCAATTCCAACAATGGCTGTGGTAGGAGTCCTTCAGATCCCACAAAGGGTTTTCCCTATGGTAAGAGAGTTATGAACTTGTCAGTTCAGAACAAGTTCAATCTTTCCTTTATACAGCTTGGGCCTTTGATCTTCAGATGCTGGGAACAGGTAATCAACAGACTATGGTCCCCTCCTCAGAGACTAGCTTCTATGGAGTGGGTTTCTCCTTAACCGGAGGTGGAAATTTGCATTCACCTCCCCCTTAAGAGGTTACATATAATCCTGGCCCACAATAATACATAAACATTCTTTCAATACAATGGACCCCAAAGCTACTTAAACTTAATTCAATAAGGTCACCCAAGGCCATAGCAGGAAATTGCTCTGTCACAGACCCAATCCTGCAAACCAGTGCACACCATTCATTCCTATTTAACAAGATCCAGCCTTCTACGTCTATAGGAATATCTCCCCAATCACTGAAATGCCCAGCTGCAAGTTTGTTTAATACTCTGAAATTGCCCTAAATTCTTCCACTACTTCTTAGAGGGCTGTTATTGCTTTTTGTGGTTCTTTTATGGGAAGTTAGATGAACAGATTTTTAATGAGTGGTCATATATGAAAGAATAATTTTTTACCAGAATGATGAATTTGAAATTGATGATCATGCTTTATATATAAATACAGAACCTTCTCCATTTGAAATATTCCACTTTGCAAATATATAGAATAAATTTAGCACCAGTGAAATACAGAAACCAATCCTCATAAGGGAGAGGAAATTTTAGCCCAAGAAACCCTAAGGAAAGTAACTTCATGCAGCCTGATAGCCAGGCAGAAAAGGCAGGACCTTGGTTTATAAATCTGATCCAAAAGAGAGAGAACTCAGTAAACTGCATGGTATTCAATTCATCGGCCTCCGAAGGATAAAAGGTTGAGTCAACACTGCCAGGGTTTGAACATGTGATTTCAGGAAGTGGGTGGCTTTATAATTATGTTTTTATTAAGTTTTTATTGTACTGTTGTTCAGCACCCCAAGCACTTACATAAAGGGTCAGTTTATAAATAAAATTATTATTAATTATTCTGTATTTCCAAGTTGGATACACAAGACCTCCAAGGCCCTATTCAACATGTGAAATTCTTTCCACAGCTTCCTGACATTGTCTAACAGCACAAGAGGAGGAGGAAAGTATTCAGCCCTTGTCTTCCATTGGAATGAAAATGGTAGGCAATTTCTGAATGTCTGGTTTTAAAAAACAAAACAACAACAACATTTAAACAGCTTCTGATTATCAGCCATAAAATGCAAGTGCATAGGGTTTAAGTCTGAAGTTCTGCAACATTGAGTTCCCTTTGATTTCAATGACAGTTGCATGCATTGAAAAGACTACTTGAGAAGGAAATTTTTTAAAGAACTGACCCCAAAACTACTAAGTCAATGAAAAACTCCAGTAAGCATAATGGGCATTAAATTAGACCCTATATTATACATGCTATTTCTTTCTTAAAAGTAGCAATATTTTATACTTCTATATCATTAAAACCGAAGAATCCCAAAGCATTTTGTAGATTTTATATAATGGTGTACAAAGGTCATTTCAAATACACACTGAAATGAGACCGCTTTTTACCAGTGTGCCACTCCATGATGACAGGAAGAGAAGAACACTATCTCATTGTAGGTAGCAGAATGAAGGTATACAGAATATAAACTTAAAATATAGAATATAAATTTTAAAAAGAACCATCAAAATTAGCATCCTGCCTCTTGCTAAAAGTGCCACAAGATCTTTAATGACTATAAGTAGACAGGGACAGCTCATCTGCATATAGTTTAAACTACACCATATTTCTGTTGTTTAATCCTAAAATTTTCATTTGCTCTATTGGTAGCATCTGCCAGATATAGGAGTTATACAAGAGCTATTCTCGGTGTCCTCTGTGATCATGTGGAAAGTAATCGTTTTTTTTAAGTGCAAGTTATTTAATGCATTAAGCATATTTTAGATTTTTAATACCACAAAGGGTCCTTATCTTACACTCTTTGCACCACTCCAATATCTCCCACAGAGCAATATCTGCTTCTGTGTGTATCAGGCACACCTTTCCTGCTTATCCAGAGTGAAATCTCATGTCAATTCTGCTAAAGTCATTTGACCATTAGCTGGAGACAAAACAATCCAATCTAAATGCTTCAACGGGCATGGGCAACTAAGCCACAAGGTTCTACCAGCTCCTTCTGAGCACTTTGCCAGCCATGGCAGCACAGTAATATGTACGAACCTTACATTCTTCGGTGTTTAAAAATTTAAGTACGTAAAGAGAAGCAAGACCTACTGGTTGAAGACCACTACTTCTTATGGCCATACTGCCAGTCAGTAGCAGCCAGTGAATTTGATTGAAGTCTGTACACGCTGTGTAATATTTAAGATATATTTCTATATCTCCATCTAGATCGCAAATGGATTTAACATGAATGCTGAAATGAGATTTGACCCTGTAGAGACTATGTAGGTACTCATGATAAGCAGAGAGAGTGACCATATCCATACAATAGGTTGAATGAGGTGCAGACAAGTGTATTGGGTGTAGGCAGTGAACAAGCATATGCCTGTACACATGAAGGCACACGAACCAGTATATCAATAAGGTTTTTAAAATCAGATTAATTTCCACACAATTAACAAGGCTGTTGAAAGATCTGTTTTACAGCTGCTGCTGCTGCCAGGAGATGATGACAACTAAGGAAATGAAAATCAAAGGAGGAAACAATTACAACCATGCTCACTGAAACTATTTACTTCTTTTAATAAGACACAGCAACAAGTAATTGAAAGAATATATTTTATCGTTGATTAAGATAATATTTAATTTAGGTCTTGTTTTAAAGAGACTTCAAATGATCAGTTAAATGCTTTCATGTCAAAGTAAGCTGAGAGCTCCATGTGCTTCCACTCGTGATGTCACAGCACCAGGATTCTAAAGGAGAAGCTTTATTTTGGGGGGAGGGGGAAGGGGTGAAGTAGCGTAGGAGGCAGGGTACATTTAAAGAGTAGCTTGGTAGGGGAGCAGAGGGAAGAGTACATTCAAATTATTTATCTTTATACAATTAAAATGTTAATATATATGTCTAAAATATTAGCATCAGCAGGTTTGAGTTTTCTATAATGATGGTCCTGAAAATTCTCTTTAATGAGCCAACGCCAACTAGCTTTGCCAACCAAAATGTAAATTTATGGGAGCCAGGAAGGGCCTGATTTGTGTCCTTGAGTAGAAACATTTCCATTGTGGTCAATATAAAGTTACTTTTTACAAAATTTATAAATTCCCCACAAGTGTTGTGACCCCCGCCTACTAGGCAGGGCTAGACTCTATCAATGTAACAGCTGGAAACTGAAAATGAATAGAAATGAAGTAACTGACCAGTCTAATTTCATGGACCAAGATGAGTGAAATGAAATGGATAACCAAACAAGCTCATTGTCTTGTATGTACTATATGTGCCTTTGCATATCTTCAAAAATGTTCTTTGAAAGATCTCAGGAGAATTTTGTGACTAGATTCTGGCCTCAATATTTTTCATCCTTCTTCTGAAGAATGAAACAAAAGAAGTAGTAGTCAAATGTAAATAAGATATTACAAATCTTTCAGTTTTGATAACCCAAAAGTAATGTTTGTAACCAAGTAAGTTTGTTTTTTAAATTATGTATTTCAACATGACTGAGTATTTCTAAAAGGCAAAAATATAAAGTTTCATCACAAAACTAATGAGAAAGCTGAGCTTTGAAGAGGGGCAGGGAAATCTATAGAATACCAGAGGGAAGGGTAGAAAGCATTATTAAAGGGTTAACATAGCTAGGATTAAGGAAATTTATGACAACTGGTCTCAAAAGAACTGATCTGTAGTAACACAATCATATTCTATACTTTTGATGAGACACTCACAAATGATTTGCAAGAGGTGCTTTTGAATTATACCAGTGCTTTTTGGCAATAAAATGTCTTTTTAGGGCTTTCATTTATATGTGCCCTGAGCTGAAAACATCTTTGCTAGAAAATAAGCAAAACCAGGTGAAGGTATTTTAAAGGGGAATTTCTTAAAAGGGAATTAAGCAAAGATTGTTTTTAAAAAATTTAAAGTTCAGGAAATTTTAAAAAATAAAATGTTATATATGTCGTAACACAAAATGTGGGCCGGATCCTGAGCTTTTATAAATCAGCATAGCTACTCAGTGACTTCAGTGGAGCTATGCAACTTACACCAGCTCAGGATCTGACCTTATATTTTCCACACAAAAAACCCCCAAATAACAAAACCACAACAATCGCAATGAGTCATCCATATTTTGAACTCCAGTTTTTTTATTTTTTTAAAATCGGCTACTCAAAGTGTAAAGTTGTCTGATTTAAATTACAGATAAAAATTCACTCATTCTTCTAACCTTTTGACAAATAAATATTGTTTGATAGCTGATGAAATGGACAGAGATTTCTTCTCAATCAACAACTTATTCACTGGGTAATTATAAAACCATTAGATCCCATCACTCACCTTAACTGGGTAATTATAAAACCATTAGATCCCATCACTCACTATTACCATGGGCCAGATTCTCTGATTTGTGAAGGTTCCTTTGCACCACATAGAAAAGGTAAAACTGGTCCTAAGCTAGCTGCAGATACCAAGAAAAATCCCCCTTGCACACGGAAGTGCCAGCAAAAGGACATTTTCCACAAGCTTCCCCACCAATGCCAGAGTAAAGAGAAGGAAGTGGGGTGTTGGGGAAGAAGCCACGAGTAAGATGGGGAGGGGGCCTGGTGGAGTGGAGTTGTGCTGCACCAGATCCCCAATTTTCGTAAGTTAGGGCAACTGCGACTTGTACCAGTGTTGTATGCAGTGTTGTTGCGGCTGTGTCGGTCCCAGGATATCAGAGAGACAAGGTGGGTCAGGTAATATCTTCTATTGCACCAACTTCTGTTAGTCAGAGAGAGACAAGCTTTTGAGTTTACACAGAGCTCTTCTCCTACCAGTGTTGAGCAGCTATGAATCAGGCAGCCACAACCTGTGACTGCCTCTCTTCCATTACAGCTGAATGGAGCTTGGAGAGAATGTTGAATCAAGGCCAATATTGGATCCTTACAGAGTCCAATCCTACTCCCACTGAAATAATTTAGTGTCTCTCCTCACCACTGCCATATCTGTGGAGAACGGTGCATTTTCAGGGGCTTTTTTCTCCTCCATTTGACTGGCAAACACAGAGCACCTCACCCAAAGCCCACTGAAGTTAATAGAAACACTCCAATTGATTTCAGTGTATTTGGATCAGGCCCAAAGTTGTCATCCTGATAGCAGTCTTCTTCTTTGGACAACTGATCCCTTCTGAAAATCTTCTCCAGTTGATTAACATTCAGCTCATCTCTCTGAATCCAAACGCACAGTAACTCATAGTGCAGGGCTCCATGTCTCTTCACGGAGGTTGCGGATACCATGATTTCCTGTGACCTGGGTGACTCCTGCAGTGGCCAGTGTGGCTGATGCCCGGGCTGCCCAAGTAGCTGTCCCCAGGGCCAACTACTCAGGCAGCCCTGGGGATAGCCACACCAGCTGCTGCTGGAGCAGCTCTGCAGCCAGCGGCATTGGCCACTACTCTGGCGGCTCCTGGCAGTTGCCTCCGGGGACTGCCTGATCAGCGGTCCGGCGGAGGCCCGAGCAGTGGCTGGCCCCCCCAGGATTCCCTGGACAGCAGGCCCCTGGGCTCCTGCACCGAGCAGCCCCCCAAATCCCGCCCCAGGTTCAATCAGGGGTATTTATGGTATAAGTCATGGACAGATCACAGGCCCATGATTTTTTGTTTCCTGCCTGTGACCTGTCCATGACTTTTAGTAACAATACCTGATTAACTGGTAGCCTTAGTCATAGGCTCCACCCTGGATGGGGAAATCATCCCTACAAGAAGTATATATACACACGATTGCCTAATATTAACCTGGACGTACTGTCCATGCCTTCAAACTCTATGAAGGATACTTTCTGCTGAAGAAAGAACTCATACTGGTAACTCCCAACATCTTTCCTATCTACTTGATAACTTGGAAAACCATCAGGCTCAATGCAGTAAACAAATATGCTCAAGTACATGAGGCTTAATCCAACTTCAAATTAAACTGGTGGAAAGATTCAAGTGGGAATTGTATAAGGGCAATAATAATCCATTAACAATAAGGATTTAAGAATTCAAGTTAGCAAAGGGCAGGTCTACACCTAAAATGCTGTACTGGCACGACTGCACCAATGCAACTGCGCCACTGTAGTGCTTCAGTGAAGATACCTTCATGAGAGGCGGTAGCATGTGGACGGGAGAAGCTCTCTTGTCGACATAGTGCTAATCTATACCTGGTTTCGGTCGGTATAACTACGTCACTCCGGGGTGTGGATTTTTCACACCCTGGAGCAACATAGTTATACCAATGTAAATTTGTAGCTTAGACCTGGCCAAAGACACAAATACTTTCAGATATCTATTCGGTGAGAAAGGAGCAATTGGGTGATAAATACCAGAAATATTTTGGGATAAACGACTTATTTTGGGATAAACAAGAAAAGAGATGGGGTCAAAACAAGCCCCCAGATCCAAACATCTCCTAACTCTGGGAAACCCCAAGACCTCAATTTTGCAATTTAAGCCAATCTGTATATAGAAGTAGAATATTATATAACCACAGTGTAGTCAATTAGGACACAACCGAATATCAGAGTTTAACTGAACCTACTGTTGCTCCTCTCTGTCTGTGACAGCTCTGCTTTCTGGCATCATCAGGATGTATAAACCCAGTCAAGAATGTTTAATGTGTGAGCAAGAATATAGTGTGAACAGAGTATACAAAGACTAGAAGTCTGATTTCCAATGTGGCCCAGTGGATAGAACTCAGGAGAACTGGGTTCTATTTTTTGGCTCTGTCACTGGCCTGCTGGGTGACCACTGGGCAAGTCATTTCCTCTCTCTTTGCCACTGTTTCCCTATATTATAAAATGGGGCTAATGACATAAATCACTTGGAGATCTACTAATTAAAAGCGCTAGATAAGAGCTAAGTATTAATTATTATTATTTTCATTCCAAAGTGCAATTCTATCTTGTAATTTTCAGTGCGTGCACACTGGCCAACCAATTGTCTTCCTGCCCACCTTGTACCAATAGTCTCTCAGCCTAATAAGCCATCTTACACAAGTGGCTTGATCCAGCACTCCTTATGCACCTGAACTCCCACTGATGTTCTGTTTGATGATTAAGTCAATGGGAGTTCTGGGTATACACAGAGGAGCACTTGCTGAGTCAGAGGCCAAGATGCCATTCTACAAGCACAGACCTCAGCAGGAATGCTCGAGTTTAAACTCAGTAATGTGATTTTAAAGTCTGATATCTCATGAACAAACAAGCTAAAAGAAAATGGCTACGCGCCACTGAATAACTGGGATTCCCAGCTTTTTAGTGGTAAATCATGAGATATTTTAGTTCTAAATTTCAAAAGCTATCACCTGGTCACTGATCACTCAAAAAAGGCAAGGAACAGGACAACACGAGTCACTTATCCAACAGGCCAAAATCCCAAGTATACTTGGCTGGTCGACCCATGAGTACACACAGAATGCAGGTCCTATATGATCACTAAGGCCTTGTCTCCCTGAGAAACTTGCACTAAATTGTTTTATAAACTGATTTAGTTAAATCAGTGCACCCCCGCCCCTGTGAAAATGCTCTTTTATTTAAGAGTTCCCTCTTTCAATTTAGCTTACGTCTATTATCAACTTCAGATAAATCAATAGCGGGCACCTTTAAGTCAATTAAAAATGTCTGCAAAAGGAAACTGCATCAATTTTATTAAATCAACTTCTAAGCCAACTTAGCTCAGCCAGTACAATTTTTTCACGTGAACATAGTGAGTGCGTTAGATTTGTACCAGCCTGTTAGTATAAGACATAAATGAAGAAAAACGAAGCTTCCACTCATTGCACCGTAAGAAACATTGCCCCAGGAAAGAAACTGTGCACCATGGAACATGTCGGTATACACCAGTGCTTTTGTTGGGTCAAGACAATCAAGTGAAGTAATTAGTAGTTAGATACTGGGTCTTCTTCCTTTAAGAAAGTGGTTCATTCTGTAGGTTTCATTCCTGAGAGAGAATTTGTAACTATCAGAAACAAGTAAGGAAGAGTGAAGAAATGAATGTGAAGGATTTTTTAAAATTTTGTTTGAATACAGGATAATTGTTTTATTAATTGTGGAATGAAAGGATATATTAAGTGGTGTGTGGCCCAGAAGTGAGAAATTCAAGACTATCCCCCACATTTAGGAAGATAAAGAGGAGATGACTATGGTGTGAAATCAGGGGGAATGAGGAACTGGCTTCCCCTTTTAATAGCAGCATCAATTAAACCCAGGGGAGGCGGGTGCAGTTTACTAGTTAATTAGTCCAGGGATGTGGTCCTTTCATGTGTAATTCAGAACAGGAACACCTGGTGTGCAGCACTTCAAAGCACGGGGGAGGAAAAAAGCCAAACAATACAGGATAGGTCACAAAAGAAAGCAACAGCACAAGAACAAAAACTGTTTATATCTGACCTTCACCCTGCTGTAAATAAAGAGCGAAGATAGGCCCCCTCCTCCCAACCCCGGAGAACAAACAGCTCAGGGCTCACTGGGGGAGTTCGAAAAAAAAGGCATGGTGGTAACTAATTGTTTTACAACCTAATTAAAAGGAAAAGAGAAAGCAAGATACAGATAGGGATATAATGATTATAATCACGTTCTGATATGTAGCACCAAAAGACAGAAAAAGGAAATGCTATCTGAGCAATGCTTCAGGGCTCTCAAAAATGCTGCCCTTTGCTTAGAGATGGGTGGAATAGGTTTGGAGATAATCAAATTATAAATGGGACATTCCTTAAGGTTTATCAAGATCCAGTTTGAGCTAGAAAAGATCCAGGATTTTGGTTTGGTCCCCCTTTAAATAAGTACACACCAAAAGGATGCTTCCCCAAACCTGGACTGAATATTAATGGCAGATCCATGAAATTCTTGCTAGCTTTTAACAGTTGTCTTACAAAATTATGTCTCACTGCACTTCCTAACTCCCATTGGAACTGGAAGCAGCAGCACTGTAATAATAATTAACTAATTAAGACTCACTTACTGGTGTGTGAGGCAGGTATTATCACCTATTTTACAGAGAAGGGGAAACGGATATGGAGATAAAGTGATTTTCAAAAGTCACAACATGAAGCAGTGGTAGAAGCAGGTTTAGAAACCAGGAGTTCCTAGTTCCTGGTCCTGTGGTCAACTCTTTAAACCATACTGCCTCTCAAGTGACAAAATAGCACAAAGGAACTATAGAAATATATGCTTTGAAGTATAGAGAATATCTGAATGGCAGCCAGTAGTACTGCAAATCTCACATAAAGGAGATTGGCCTGAAATGTTGTGAGACCAATTTTGCTAACTCAAGAAGTTGGATAATTCAGATAACTTTCAAATAACAATCCAAATTTTTTGAGTGCTTATTTGAACCAAACCACTAAATATTTTATTCACCAATTACTAATTATGAGGTTCATCTACCACAGAGACGGAGGATGCTCTTGTTGTTAAACCTGGGATTGAAGTTAAGAGATCAAAGCTCTATTTCTAGCTCTGCTTCTAACTTTCTGTGTTACCTAGGGTAAATCACTTAACCACTAAGGGCTTCGAATTGCCATTTGTAAAATAGGACATGAATGTTGGGAGGCTTACTTCATTAATGTTTGGCGGACGCTTCGAGATCATCAGATGGAAGATGCTACTGAGGAAATCTCATTGTGAAATTTAAGTAGCAACCTCAATGGAGCTGTTATGAGGCCTCCATATTTAATTCAACACTGATTTGTTTCTGCTCCCCAAATAATTTAAATAAAAACAAAAATTCCAACCACCAGGATCCATTTGGCCAACTTGTATTTGTGAGCTAAGATTCTAAGCAAGAAAGTGATTAACATCTGAAAACATTTTTGACAAATTTGCTGTATAGCATCGTGTCTACATAGGAATGGCTCAAGAACTGTGGGATCAATGGATTAGCATGTGGGCTGGGAGGACATGGGAGAAGAAGGAAGGCACATATAAGAATCAGATGGAGAAGTCCACCCACACGCCCAAAAAGTTCATGGCTGTAAGGAAAGTTAGTTATCAAAATGAATACGTTGGCTGAAAGGTGTGCCAAAATGCCCTCCAAAATGGATTAGGTGCCTAAGGAGAATTAAAAGCAAGACAACAGCCATGGATTAGTTGATGTGTTCGGCAACTCAGCCCTTGTCTATTTCTTGCTCACACATATCCATGGCAGAAATGAACTCCTCTTAACTATGCTTGCTGTTAGGGATATGGTGGGATTTTCTAGGATTTACTTTGCAGAACGCTTGAAAACTTCTAGATTTCCCTCCTCCCTTCCCTAGTAGGAAAGGAAGATATGACATACCATGGTACAATCTAGACTAATGAACAGATGTATCGCTCTTGCCCTGTAACCTTGGGTGCCTTACGATGCCTTACTGAAGGACCCTGGGCCCCACCTGGGCCGCTTCCATCATGCAAGCATGTGAAACTTGGGTTACACTCTGGTTCTCACCAGCCTGGGTTATTCTGAAGGGTGACCCCACCACACTCCCAGCCTTAGATTTCCACCCCAGAAATTTATGTCTTGTAGTGCCCAGCCCTCTCCTGGACAATACAAATTTATATAAAGTCCATTATTTGTTTAATAGAAAAAATATGCACACAACTTACCACCCCAAATGGAGTTTCCCAAATACTTCCATTTAAATATACCAGATTAAATAAAATAATAAAACAAGTTTATTAATTACAAAGAGAAATTTTAAGTGAGTACAAACAATGAGGCAAAATATTCAGAAATGGTTACAAGAAAAATTAAGACAAAATGTAAATGCCTAATTTAAAGAACTATGTTAAATTCAAAGTAAAGTATTCTCACCACATATTTTCAGCAGTCTTACTGAAGAAACTCTTAGGTCAGGACCCCTTCTATGTCTGCTTACTTGTGGATTCATGTGCAGTGAATTGATGAGCAGAGAGAGAGTGTGTGTGTGTGGGGGGGGGGGAAGTGCCATGGCCTTCATTTTTATAGTTTCAGTCCCCCTCTTGAAAAAACATTCCAGCGGGGTACCAGGAGACAAAAAGTTTACAGGGAAGGATGTTCCCTGCTGCTTTTTTCTTATCTGTTTGATCTTCCTTTGTTTCCCTTCCTGCTTGATGACTCTGTTTACTGCATGAATGCAAATTAATCAGAGCACACATTCATTTGTTTGAGACAGACCTGTTTGCTAACCTCAGTTTCGAGCGTGTGTTAATAACACCATACATTTGAATCTTATAAGTTCACATACAATGTTGCTACACATATTTTATCAGGACGATAATGACCAGCAAATTATGAGTTTTCAGTTGATACCTTACAAGGCATACTTTGTAGAAAGATAATTACAATAGTGTGTAGGGTGTGAATACAGGGATGCATTTTGTCACAGAGGTATGGACAAGTTTTCTTTTTTCCAAAGGGTCAAATGGACTTCACTGCTAGTTATTATGGGATAGCCCTTTCAGGACAAATGTGACTAACAATAATCCTGCACTCTGCAAGCTGAGTGGAGGCACAACTAGCTGCACTGAATTTTTGCACACTACCTCGTATTATTAGTGTTTAAATAACACAAGGAAACCAACTGTTCACCACAAACAACATTCAGAGTAACAGCCGTGTTAGTCTGTATCCGCAAAAAGAAGAACAGGAGTACTTGTGGCACCTTAGAGACTAACAAATTTATTAGAGCATAAGCTTTCGTGGACTACAGCCCACTTCTTCGGATGCATATAGAATGGAACATATAATGAGGAGATATATATACACACATACAGAGAGCATAAACAGGTGGTTTATGCTCTCTGTATGTGTGTATATATATCTCCTCATTATATGTTCCATTCTATATGCATCCGAAGAAGTGGGCTGTAGTCCACGAAAGCTTATGCTCTAATAAATTTGTTAGTCTCTAAGGTGCCACAAGTACTCCTGTTCTTCTTTTCACAAACAACATTAAATCTCTGGAAGCGGTTGGGTATCACATATCTTGAGTGAGGGCAATTGAGGGGACAGTACCCCTAAAACCAGAGCCCTTGGAGCAACATCATAACAATGTCCAACGCAGGAACACCTCAGCAATTTCTGCTTGGCTTACTTAAACAAAGCCATCATTCAAACTGGAACAGCACAATAGGTCACAGGATCTCTGTGATGTGAGATTTCACTTTTACTGAAAGCTTTCAGCACACTGGGGGATAAGTTGTCCTGCAAAACCTGTGTTTTAGAGGCAATGAGATGCAATCTGAGCTGATGGTGATTTTAACAGGGACAGTTGTTTTACAAAATTTCTGAAGACCCCGTGATGAGGTACATTTCCCACCTTTGCTTCAAAGCACTTTCTACACTTGCTGCATAGGGCCAAAACTGGCACAGGATTTATCCCCCATTCTCGGAAGGGGTCTGTTCTTGAGGACTGTTCAGCCCATATAATTTCTTCCTTGAGAATCACCCTCACTTCCAATATATCTAGGGTGCAGTTAATAGGTCTCACCTGCTACAATGAGACAGTGGGAATCGATGAGCAATACACTGCTGGGTTCCAGCACCTGCAGAAAGGATGGGTCACAGCAGAAGCAGCCAACCTCCCTATTATATCTCCTTATAAAACATGCATCACAGAAATAGAGTAGACCAGATTTTATAGTTGGAGCAAAGTGCATTCACAAAGTTTGAACAGTGCATAGAGCCAGATTCTGGCTGGTTTTGTGTATTTGATAGGAGCCACAGAAGTGCAGAGCAAGAATTACACAACAGCTGGGTCTCCCATGTGAAGAACCATTCCCACATACAGGTGAAACATCAGAGGAAACTTAGTTAGGCAGGATGATAGAGACGGTTTCTCTCCTCATGTGATACCTCAGCAGTTGCAATCATCCAAGGCCCCAGAGCCAAGAGCTTAATTGCTTTAAATAAGAGGGAACATCTTCAGTGAGGAATCTTGGATTCAACCTCACTTCCCTTCTTTGGTCTCCCAGAGCTCGTCCTACACAGACACTGCGTTAACCTAATTACATCGACCGTGACTTTACGCTGCTTGGGGAGGTGGTGTTACTAAATCAGCCTAGAGAGGCATTTACATTGGTGTGAACCAAATTTAAGTGAAGACACTTCCACAGGGTAGTTTAAACTGCCTTACGTCAATTGACCTAACCCTGTAATGTAGACCAGGCCAAAGTTTTACATCATTTGTATAGCTTTAGAAACAACCCAAACTATAACAGGACACAGTGGCACATCTAGTGATTTTTTTTGGGGGGGGGGAGAAGGGGAGGGAAGCCCATGTCTTTAAAATACCAAATGCTGGCATTAGGAGAATGTCCCCTAATATCTAACACATTACTGTCTTATAAAAAGAGAGTGCCACCTTCTGAACCATCAAGACCACTTCCAGCTGCATCGCTACTATAAGTCACAGAGATATAAAAACAAGCACAAAATTGTCTTAATTGTGGAGCTTCCATTTCCTATAATGTGTATCTGCTAAAATGTTTTCCAAAGCATTGCCTTGTGTATCTGTTTATCCCAAAGGTAATATATCAGGAGAACAGAAAATGCAGTACCACCACCAGGTTTGCCTTCAGATCCATTAACACACACTTCACTCACTTGACTACATTTCCTTTTTATCTACTATATTCAGTGATGCTTGAGGCTTGTGCTTGATGAACATTGTGACGTTGCACCCCATAAGGCTTTATGGAAATATGCTTATGAATATGACATAACTGAAGTATGTTTTATGTTATGCATGCCATGTAACATCTCTGTAAAGGTTATGATCTACTGAATCTATTCCTCCTATTTTTATGCATGTATCATTTTTGTATTTGAAGTTATGAATATTGGCTGTGTACTTGCTTGATTTTAAGTAACTTTAGTAAAGCATTTGGTTAGCTTCTTGAGAAAGGAACGTGCAAGTTAAGTGCCCAATCAAAAACACAATGAACAATGGATCTTGGAAGGCTCCAATCCACATAAGAAATCTACTTGAGGACATTCAAGGTAGCATGTGAACCATGGCTGCTATCTGAGAGTTCTGAGTCATACATGGACATGTGACTTGCCCATGTGACTCCAAAACTCCATCTTGTAGCTGGGATTCTACAGAGGGGGAGGGAGGGGTGTCCACCCACAAGAGAAAATCTATTTAAACCCCTGGGAGACCCCTCCATTTTGTCTTCAGCTGGCTCAAGAGAGCCTCTCCACCCAAAAGGATACCTGAAAGAAACTGGAACAAAGGACAGTAACTACAGGGGGGTGAGTGATTGCTGAAGCCAGACTACAAGGAGTCTAGTCTGTAAAAGGAAGCTTACTGGAACACCTCTGAGGGTGAGGTTTTATCTGTATTCAATTTTCTTACTGTATTAGGCATAGACTTGCATGTTTTATTTTATTTTGCTTGGTAATTCACTTTGTTCTGTCTGTTACTCCTTGGAGCCATTTAAATCCTACTTTCTGTATTTAATAAAATCACTTTTTACTTATTAATTAACCCAGAGTATGTATTGATACCTGGGGAGGGGGGGCGCACAAACACCTGTGCATATCTTTCTCTCAGTGTTATAGAGGGCGAGGGTAAAACAGATTTATTTGGGGTTTGGACCCCATTGGGAGTTGGGCATCTGAGTGTTAAAGACAGGAACACTTCTTAAGCTGCTTCAGTTAAGCCTGAAGTTTGTGGGACGTGGTTCAGACCTGGGTCTGTGTTTGTGGCCAGCAAGCGTGTCTGGCACATCCAGGCAGGGTTCTGGAGTCCCAAGCTGGCAGGGAAAGCAGGGGCATAAGTAGTCTTGGCACATCAGTTGGCAGCCCCAAGGGGGTTTCCGTGATCCAACCCATCACAGACATGTCCTATCTTTTGGAAGAAACTCTGAAACAGCACTTAAGTTCTATTACAAAGTCATCCTCATGAAACTATTTGTTATCATGGCTCATGTTGAATAATGTGTGTTTTATTTTTTTAAGTCTCATTTTAAAAGAACAACAACATTTGGAGAGTCCACTTCTGCGAGAGGTGCTGAGCACCCTCAAATCTCCTTGACTTTGATGGGAGTTGAGAGCAATAAAACATCTTACAGGATCAGTTCCAGCATGGAAGATAAACGACAAGATTTGCCTAAGTCTCTATGTGCAATTTAAGGGGTTTCTAATAGGTTAAGGCCAAAGCCCATGAAAAGGTATCATGTTACTTTCAATTTATTAATTGCAAAGAGATCCACAGAATTCCTTCCCCAGCCTCAGATAGATGGAAATAATCCTCCTACCTTCTAATGCTCTGTCTACTGTAACAATGTGTGTGTTCCAGGCAGTGTAACAGATTATACCCCCACTCCTTTAAATGGCACCCTGATAATATACAGGGCTAATGTCAGAAGCTATTAGAAACTCTCAGACACACAATATATCTACATCTCCACGTTTTCCCCTTACGCTGCGCAACAACAGACAACAGGCATGCAAACTGCTCAGCTGCAACTGTTCCAAGTCGAATAATTACAACTTGTCAGAAAGAATTAATTTTCCCATTTCTCATAAAGATGTGTAAAAATTACCATGTTATTATACACTGACACTCTCTGGAGGCAGACACAAAATTTAATTTTGAATTCTTTCCGCATATTAAATTAAATCCATAAATAAGAGTTTAGGCATTCACTCGGAAGCATATGTTCATTGGGAGCGAAAGCCAACACGAGCCTGGCTGTAATGGTTGTTGTAATGTTTTAATAGCTCGCTTCTTCTAAGCACCAATAAATTTACATGATCATAACAGTCGTGGGCATACAAGAAGCCCATTACTGTCTGGGCACAGGCAGCAGCGTTAACAGGATGGAAAAATGGAAAAAAGAAAAAAACCCTCTTAAATAAAATTAGGCAACTGCACTTGTCAGCTGCTCCATGATTGAATTTTTAATATTGTGGTCAATTGGTCAAAACAAATAGTGGGATAAAATATTTTAATGTATTTAAAACCTGCTTCTATAGTTAAGAGAGTTTCTTTCTCTCTCTCTCCCTGTGTGTGTGTGTGTGTGTGTGTGTGTGTGTGTATCTATCTATCTATCTTTCAGATTAATTGCTCTGGGTTTTTGTTTTGTAAACACAGAAAGAAGAGAAAAGCTTGCCCTAGCACCTCCTCACCCCACATTTGCTGGCCCTCGTCACAATACCGCCACAGGCCGCGCTGTAACTCAGCCCAGTTGGCAATCTCTCTGCTTAAGGATGGAGACTCAGGATTGCTATAGCTGTGGGGGAGTTGCAAGTCAGAGTGAAGTGCACTGGCACAGCTGTGTGCTGGCCCCAGGGCTGGGAGAGCTGGGTGTGCGGCTGGTCAGCAATGAGGTAAATTATTGGCATAGCTGTGTTGATGGCAAGTCTACACACTGACTGCTATCACTAGGCTTGGCTGAAGCCAGCAATATGACTGCATTACAGAGTAATGGCCCAAGACATTGTCAGCTGCAGTCTTCTGGACCATTGTTAAAGAATAGTGTGGCGTTTTGTGGAGGTTGAATAGAGACTAAAGAATTGCTCCCTCATTTACTGACTTGCACATCATGGTCCAGCTTTTCCTCTCATCTACACCAGGTAATCTAGTGTAACTCCAGTGTAACTTTACTCTCAATCCATGCCACGGTGGTTATGATAAGAATTTGGTCCAATACATATTATATGCATGCATGCTTTCTTTTTGTTATTTTTGTATTACATATGTTATTGCCTCTCCTTGATATACCATCTTATTTGTATTTCTAATGATTTATCATTTAGATAAGACCACAAGTTAAGTTGTTCAGTATATGAAAGTGTTATGTAAACTGTGCTCATCCAACAGGATATACCTTTACTTATCCTGATCACTTCATCAACAGCTGCCTGGACCTCACGCTCTGCTCAAATTAAACTACCACACACAGTCTCTCTCTCGCTCTCCCTCTCTCTTTCATATGCTCACACACGCGCGCACACACAATGCAACCACACATCTAAAACTTCAGTTACTAAAAAATAAAGCTAGTTATCGCCAAACATTCAATTCACAACCAACAAACCTGAAGTGTACATATAATATATACACTCAGACACATCAAAGCACACCAAGAGATAGAAGGCAATCCTGACCCTGAAAAACTAAAATCCTTACATCTTGCAAATGCTAAAATTGCTTTGGGATAGATAATATACATAAAGAATCATTACTATAATTGAAATAATAATTTTGTATCAAAAAGAACAGGTAAACACTGTACAAGTTCTACTCCAAAGTTAAAGAGATTTACCCATGGATAGATATACAATGACAAACCTAAAACGATATAATATCTTACAAAAGCTCATTAAAACCCAGATCCAGCTCCCACTGAAGTCAATGGAAAGATTTTCAGACTTTAGTGGGAGCTGGATTGGGTTCTTGTGACCAAATGCACTCCTCTATTCACACCCTACATACCATTGTAATAATCATTGTACACAATATACCCTATGAGGTATTATTTGAAAACTAATAACTTGCTGGTCAATCATATCATGGTGAAATGTACATAGCAACATTACATGTAAAGTTATAAACATAAGCTGAAATCATGACTGAAGTGTGTTTACCAGACAAGTCTCGGGACTGGGTAAACCGGTTTCTCAAAGACAAAGGACTAGCCAGGTGTCAAAGTTGATGGGCAATCACCTATCAAGTGGCCATTGTTTTGGCAAGGAAGGGGGCAGGAACAAACAGAGCTACATGTTAGCAAACAACAGCATGGACCTTCTTTCACTACCAGACTCTTTCTCTCTTTCCTCACAGCCAGAATGAACTTTATGTAGAGGTAACCCTCAGGAAAATGCATTTCAACAGGTGACTGAACTATAAAACTGAGGGATAAAAACACCCCATGTTATCTCTCCCTACCCATCTCTCACTCTTTTACCTAAGAAGACAAAAGAAACAGCCTATGTACTTTGGGAGCAGATCATTACCTTGAAACTTTGTCAGCAATGATACTAAGAACCGGTCGTAAGAATTTCACCTTGAACCAAGTCTAGTTTAAGTTTACAAAGCATTTTGTCTTTATTTCTCTTGTAACCATTCCTGACCTTAATGCCTTACATTTGTACTCACTGAAAACCTATGCCCATGTAGTTAAAAAAAAAAAAACTTATTATTTAATTAAAACTAATCCAGTACTGTGAATTGTTTGGGTAACTCCATTTAGGGTAGCAGCCTGTTTTGATCCCCTTAAAGGGGTAATAGACCTAATATGGCTGGACAGTGCAGAACACATATTCTGGGGGGAAATTCGGGACAGCGTGTGTATTGTGGTCACTCTGCAAATAGTACCCTAGGCTGCTGGAAGCCAGAGTGTGTGTTGTTGACTGCTGTGGTCAGAGTTGCTGGACCAGCACTGTGGCTATACACAGACACTCAGGATGTGACCTGCATGCAGCGCTGGCAGGGTGTTTGTGAATGACCCAGGTTGCAGCTACAGCAACAAAGCTCTGTGAGGCATCCAAAGTTACAGGTCAGGGTTGACACTGCCCCTCATTGGTTTGGATTGCCCCCTGGCATGTCATAGCCTACATTTTCATGCATCAGTCCCATCGCTGTTGATTTCCAGGACATCAGTTCATAATTAGTAATTGTCCCTTAATGGCTCTGGTATGCTTCATTCAGTAATGAGCCAATCCAGAGTTCATGAAATCAAATTTCATCACCACTGCAACAACTGTGATGCCACTAGCTATGGACGGTGTGACACCAATGACTGAGTCAGGCACGAGAAGGCCGACAGCAGAGGAGATTAAGGTGTTGGCAGCTGACAGTATTGATACAGGGATACTAATCCTTTCACTTCTCAGTTTAGAGTTTGAATTCAGCTTAGATTGACAGTAGGCAAAACTGCTACCTCCTGAAGTTGGCTGGGGGACCTACAATATATGAAATAAATTGGTGTTCTCAATCTAGTTCCAAGTAGACATCACAATAATTAGCACCTGGGGTGGAAATCTCAGTCATGGGATGAAGAATTGTGGAAACTGAAATACCATCTCATCCTTGAAGTCAAGATTGGTATGCAGTGAGCTACAGTGGAGAAGCTTACATTGCCACTGTTCATGCTGTGCCTGTTTCGTGAGGAGAACTTTAGTCTCCAGGTTTGTCTAATCAGTATCTTTCACTAGCACTTAAATCAGTTTACAAAAGTAAGATACTGAGGGGAGAGAGTGCTGATTGTTTATATGCAACTACAGCATCTCAATATTCAGCAATGCTGGGAAAGGAAATACAATGGAAAGAACAGGAGAGTTAAAATAGCGTTTTGCTGAAGTTCGTAAAGTCTGACAGAGCATGGCAGTGGCTCTTTAAGCACTCATTTTCAGACAGACAATTAACAGACAGAATGAGAAGAAAAAAAACAGTTATTTGAAGTGTATTGACCTTTTCATGTTTGTTTTAGTGAGTTTTACAACAGACTCAAGTCCGAAACAAAAAGAAACAGTTACTTACTGTAACTGTCATTCTTCAAGTTGTGATGCAGATGTGTATTCCAGGTAGGTGTGTGCATGCCCTGCACACCGTAGCCAGAGACTTTTGCCTAGCAGTAGCAATAGAGGGGTGGTGCTTGTGCCTCTAGCCCTTCCCTGGGCTATATGAGGTGGCACCCCTCTCAGTTCCTTCACGCTGAATGACCTGGGGAAGGCTCCGTTGCAGAGGGGACAGAGGGTGGGTTGTGGAATACATGTCTGCATCACATATTGAAGAACCACAGTTACAGTAAGTAACCATTTCTTCTTCTTCGAGTAGATGCAGATATGTATTCCAGGTAGGTGACTCAGTAGTAGTGCCCCCTGTAGGAGGTGGGGCTCAGAGTCTATCTGAGCAGGGATCATAGGAGCACTCTTCCGATATTAGCGTCTGCTCTGGAAGATGCAGTGATAGCGTAATGGTCCATAAATGTATGTATGGAGGACCATGTGGCTGCCCTGCAAATGTTCAATATGGAAATGCCAATGAGGAATACTACTGATGTTGCCTGTGCTCTCATCGAATGAGCCCATAGGTGCTGAGGAGGCACAGCTGACATTATCTCATACGCAGTCTTGATATAAGATATTAGCCATCTAGAGATGGTCTGCACAGAGACTGCTTGTCCCTTCATGCAGTCTGCATATGATTCAAACAGTCCTGCTCAGATAAAAGGCTAGACAGTGTCTTAACGTATGGAGGCATTGCTCCTTCAGGGAGGAATGCATCTTAGGGGAAAATACACCACCTGGTTCAAATGAAACTGAGACACCACTTTGAATAAGAACTTTGGGTGTGCAGCATTGCATTGTCCTTGGATAACTGCTTCTAAGGAGGCCCTGCCATTGGGGCCTGCAACTCACCCACCTTCCTGGCTATCAAGAGCATAATTTTCTGAAACAGGAGGAGCAGTGCCGAATTGCCGCCGAAACCGCGGGACCGGGCCCCCTGACTGCCGCCCTCACAGCGACCAGCAGGCTGTCCCCTGCGGCTTGCCGCCTCAGGCAAGCGCTTGCTGCGCTGGTGCCTGGAGCCGCCCCTGACTAAACCATTTTTAAAAATAATTCCCCTTCTGTCCCCCAATTTTCCTACAATAAGGAATCCTGCAGTTCAATTTATATCTATATAGATGTATTTATGTCTTCTAATCTGTGTGGTTCTTGGGGGGGGGGGGGGAACATCCATGTTGTTATCTCATCTTGTTATTTTTTTTTTTTCAAAACAAAAGATATATTTGACTCATTTACATCTGTGGCTCTATCCTACTTTAGAGGAAACTTCTTAGGGTGAATAAAAAGTTGTCTCCATGTAAGATGTAGAAACTTCAGCTACCTGATGATGATGATATATAGATATAGATAGATATAGAGGGATGGGGAAAAACAGCCTTGATGTGACAGCAAAGTCCTGAGGCATCGTAGTAGTCGCTCTGTGTTTGAAAGACAGCTTCTTCTACCAAACCACTCATACAGCAAAATGAACACAATATACTCTCCATCTAGAAGTATGCCCTTAAGCTTGGGTTGGAAGAGGAAAAGAAAACTTCTCATTGAAGTCTATTTTAATTAGGGCTGCAGAGAATCAGTCTGAATGAGAACCAGTCTTTTTTTCCTTTTTGCTTTAAACCCAAACTAGAGTTTATAGAATTCTGGGGTGAGGGTTGAAACCAAGTGAAAAGCTGAAATAAACTTGCATTTTAAGGCATTTTAGCTCAAGAAACATTAAAATTCCATCCAAAAACGTGTACTAAAGGGTGACACAAAATGGATGGTTTTCTTACATCACATCAGTCTGTTTCACCCATATGATCTGCAGACTAGCTCTGTCATAAAAGCCAGATAACACTAAAGTTATACAGCATTTGCTTAGCTGACAAAATATTCACCAATTATTGCTGCCTTTAGCCTGTTCTCTCTGATCTTCCCATTTATTTGTTTCTCTCCATTTGGGTGTTTGCTGTCCTGGCAAGATGAGGCGCCAAATCTTTGTCAGATGCTGTTGTTCTACACTAAATACATACATAAGGATTATATATTTGAGGGAGGGGGCCTTACTTAAGAATAGACTTCCTGGAAGTTCATAGAATTTGTATCTGTCTAGGCATTTATATCCCAGTCATTGCTGAGATACCAGAGTGCCTGAACTTGTTCCAGGTCCAATAATCTTACAAATTGATTCGCAGAAGATAGAGCTAGAAAGGAGTCTCATACCTCAGTCCTACTCCACTTATCAAGTGCAGGAGTGCTCTGCCCCAGTAGCATTTTCTCTTGTGCGTAATCCACAATATTTGTTAACGTTTCAAGTGACAGGGCTTTTCCTACTTCCCCTGAAAAGATTACTGTATATCTGAGTAGTCAGGAGGTTTTTTTGCTTGTTTGTTTTTCATATATAGATATTTGACTGAGAATTTTTAGTTTGTTTCCAGACTAAGGTTGTGGGGTAAAAACTGTTCAAACAAAAAAGTAAATTCTTTGAAACAATTTTGCTACAGAATTCAGTATGGAAATCAAACAAGAGAACTCCTGTGCAAATTCAGCATAGGCGTAAGAAAAGGAAGCCGTAATCGTATCTAATTAGAGTTAAAATAATGTTTCCCTTTGAAATGTTTAATTAGGTCTGTTTTATTACATAAACATTCTTGATGCAGAGCACACTGAGCAAGAAGACTCCGATGAGTTAAACAGTGCAAAGTGCTCAGGCGCCCAGTGTGGGGCAAAACCTGACAAGGAGTGGCTGTTGTTACCAGATGTCTGGACCATCAGTGGAACCACGATGCTTGCTGCAAACAGCAGGCTATCATTTCAACCTTTGTTGCTTCTACTGAAGCCTCCCATCGTGCTTTCAATTTAACAGCATCACAAGGAGACAAAGAAATTTCTTACAATGTGCTTTCTGTTCAGAGACAAATCCCATTTAAACTTGATCAACCTCTCATACCCTATTAGTTATTGTTGCCAGTCTGCATGTCCTCTGGCAACACACATTACTTGTTCTGGAGGAGGGAAGCTTCTCTCCCTCCCTCCCTCCCCCCAGTGCCGCCCTTCAGTTTTATAAAGCAAGACTAGATTTACTGGCAAACTTACAGCCTGCTTGTCACAAGCTTGCAGCAAATTTAATTAACCTTATTACAAATATGGTTTTCTTGAAGATTACATCACAATCTGGTCACGTCGCCTGCTGCTGATTCAACATATTCTGTGCTTTGGAGACTATGTTCATTTTCTGAAAAAGGTCAGAGTGTCAGAATATCTAAAACTTCACTGAATTTTTCCAAGTTCCTGTTCAAACACTCTGATCTACCAATCCTGTGTCTCGTGCAGTATTGTTCTCTTACTTCATGCCAATTGTGGATCCCTTACTTCACAACATAATTTACAGCCCTGCAAGAGCAAGAATGCGGGACTATGGACAAAGTTGATGCTTGTTTAACCCCTGAAAACACAGCTGATCAAAATCACTGCTGATGTAAATGAGAGCAGCTCCAGTGACTAAAGTGGATTTTTGCCAAATACACTATCAATGAATGTGATCCAGTGACTTCCATGGGAGTTTTGCCTATGTAAGGACTACAAGATTGAGCTCTGAGTAAATTAAAATGCAATATATTGGTCAAGGTCCTCAGTAGTAAGGATAGGTAAACTAATTCAGATTACAATAAAATAAAACAAAATTAAGAAACGCTAAGTCATTACCATTTCAGAACCTTGCTGTGGTTCTAAAACTGTTGCAGTAGGATATTTTTCATTTACAGTTTTCAGCTGGAATCAAAAATTTCCTACCACCACCTTCTTTTGTGCAATTTCCACCACCATACTGCCAAGATCTGGATTAATCTGATCTCTTGGATACTTACTTGAACTGTACCAGAATTCTGAATTGTCAAATGCTCACTCAGCTCTATTCAGTTCCTTTAAATGTGTCCACTTTCAGCTACAATTCCGGGGGGAGGGGGGAGAGGAGAATGCTTGCTTACTCTATCTTAAGAGTAGCTCCATCTTTAAGAAGAAGATCCCTGTCCTTATTCACAGAGTAACAATGCCAAAACTTATATACTGAAATTTCACATCGTTCCATACTCAGTTATTGAGGTGGGGAAGATATTAACAAAAGAATATTAATATCTCATTGACTATATTAGAAATTCCTCTCACAATTCACAATAAAAGAGAAAATGTAACAAATAAGTCCTTCTGACTGATTTTTGCCTATGTAACTCTGTTAGCACACATATAGCATGTGGATGGGTGATGGAGGCAAGACAGATTAGGCAGAAGGACAAAACAGACAGTGGTACAATATCCTGTGATCTAAAACCTCACCACTTTCAACATATACCCTACACAGACACGGTGGCTGACCAACACAACATCTCCTATTGAACACATTCAAGAGATTAAGTAAAGCACAGAAAAGAATTTGCAACAATTCTATAGCTAATGGGAGTTTTAAAGATTTAGCTATTGAACAGCTTTTTGTTGCAAATCAAAATGATAAGGAGTCCTATGAGAATGGATGCATCTTCCACTTCCACCTACATGTGTATACACAACAAGCATGAATGTTTGACCTCCAAAATACAATATCTAGCACCTTTTTTTTTAAAAAAAAAAGACCAGTTGTTTGCTGCTATTAAACTCTTATTTTACCTTTATGCATAGTAATCTGGAGGTTTGAAAAGTCATTTCAGAGGGACAATCAAGGAAAGAAGTGAAGGCTGTTTCCACCAAGGTCAATTTCCCCCCATAAAAAAGCTTCACACCCAACAAAAAGCTCCCCAGAACATTTAGATAACCAAACCTTTCAAATGGTTTTGTTAAATTTAATTAATGTGTAGGTCATTCTAACATTGTCATGCGTGGAGGTTGTGCATCATTTTAGTGCTTCACTCTACAACAACTAATACAATCAATCAAAATATTAAATTATTTAAACAGAACAAAAGTCCTTGATCCTTCGGGAATCTGCACACCATTAGTGATGTGTTTTTTTTAAAAACTTTCTGAATATAATCCCAGGAGCTCGTTCAATGGTATGAATCAGGTTGGCCACTTATTGTTTGAGAGGTTGTAAGAGATACTTGCTTAATATTTGGATTGTTTTTTGCCGCCGCTAACAGTTCTGACTTTGAAATGATTCACTGAGCATGTATTTATAGTTCTGTTAAGGGCAAAATAATAATCTTCTGTTTATTTTTAAATGCAGCTTATTTTTCATATATTGTGGGCATTACATATGTTGTGGGTTTTCTTTATATACAGCATTGTTGTGCTTGTAATTTACTTTTTAAAATAATCATTTTAGAGTCTATTCCTAAACGGTGGCAGCTCCACAATGCTTTTTGAAAAATCTCACATTTTCTTTCCCGACATCACGGGAGTGAATGGTGCTTTTAGAAGCATTAACTCCTATTTGTAAATCTTTGGGTTTTGAGAAGAGCACTTGGCAGCTGTTTCCTGGCTCTTTCCCTGATGCCCCCTGTAATAGGGTCGGGACTCATCACCGCAGCGCCTCCTCCTGGTTACTCCGGGAATTAGCTCTGTCCAGAGGAGCGCCCCCTCCTGGTGGTGTCCCGTCTGTTATCTTGCCCTCGGTTGGCTTCTGAGCCCACATCTCCCACCAACTCGCAGCGTCCTCTTCAGGACCACTGCCCTCTGGCAGTGCCCCTTAGCCCTTCCGGGGGGGGATCAATCAGCAGTCTCTGTGTCCAGCCGCCGTGGTCAACCGCACACCCCAAAGTCTAATCCCTCCCATCAGGGATCTGGCGTGGTCTGTAATAGCCACTCCCTACGGCTAATGGCTGGTTGTACTGCATAGGGTGTAGGGGGGCACCCAGGCCCGCCCTCTACTCCGGGTCCCGACCCAGGGACCCTCTGGCGGCAGCCTCGCTGTCCTCCTTCTCTCCCCTCGTCTGTCCGCTTCCCCTACAGCCCCTTGCACCCGCTAGGCCCTTCCACTGAGGGCCTGCAGCCTGGCAGACACTGGGCTGGAGTTTCCCTTTACTTCTCCGGGCCGGGCCTGCCCAGCACTGCGCTGTCCGCGGTGCTAGCCTCCCAGCTTGGAGATAGACCTTCCCCTCTCGAAGGCCTGGGACAGACTGACTGCTCTCTCCCTGAGCAGCCTTTTATAGGGCTGAGCCTGGCCCCGATTGGCTGTCTCCAACCTGGGCCCTGATTGGCTCCCAGTAAGCCCTTCTCTCATTGGCTGTGCGTCTGTGCAGGCCTCCTGGCCTGCTGCAGCCCATAATCTCAGGGAGTGGGGCAGCCAACCCACTACACCCCTCAAAACCCACAAAGTCTTAAATGAATGGAGTGGGCACAGGAGGGTGTCTAGAAGCTTGAGAGGATGGGAGCATGCTGCATTAGCTCTGCTTCCTCCATGACACTCTTTGTGCCCTATTTCCCTCTCCTTTATTCCCTTCCAGGCAGCGTAGGGCCATCAGTCCACACTGAACTAATTCCTTAGCATGGTGTTCATGGGCAATGGATTGCTAAGGGTTCAGGGGCAATGGATTGCTAAGGTCTTTTCAAGAGGAGACGGAAAATTGAGGTCCCGCCTACCTGTATCAGTTACATTCCCTGGCATTTTTCACAAAGGGGAGGTAACCCTGGTATTCTGACCAAATGTTAGCTCCAGAAATGACATTCTATCAATGTAAATTCTTGTCCTGAACTGCAGTGTTGCTATATGCTATTGAAGGGTTTTCATGTTTCACCCTAGAGGTTGCTGCTTTTTTTCTGGAGGGCAAAAGAAGCCCTATGCGTAGTTTGTGTGCCTCTATGTTAAGTCTGTAAAGTGCTTTTGGATTCCGTACCATGAGTCAAGACTAAAGTCAAGACAGTGTTATAAACAGGCTAAGATCAGATCAAAAAGAAATATGTTAAGATGGATTTATAAAATTTCTGAACTTGTCTCACTTTGGGGGACAAGTGAAAACATGTTGATGACTCATCCACTACCACCTTTCCCTAAAATCGTAGGGGAAAGGAAATTCCTGTTACGGATTGCATATAAAATAGGAAAAATGGAAGACTTTGTAGCAGCCAGTTCTCTTCTTAGAGTCGTCCATGGACAGAATACCTGTTTATGCTGGCAAGGAATGAAGAATGCACTGGCCAACACCTCATTGTCTTGTGTGTGGTAGCTCTGCACAGTATTAAAGTACACAGGAGAAAGGGATACAGATTTTCTTAAAACTCTCAACCCCTGGGCTGAGAACACCATCGGGGCTGGTCGCCTATTGAGACAGAAGATAGAGAGGAAGTGAAATGTGCTGAATTCTATGATCTTGCACAGCCCACTGGCGACTGGCTGAAGCAGTGGTGGCGTGTCAGTTAGAATTCCCAGAGTACAGTACATGGTAGCTTCCAGCAGCCTCATTCCTATACCTGTTCATGCTGTCATGGGATGGCAGCAGGAGACCCAAGATGAAATGCCCTGGTCAGCTCATTTGGTGGGTAACATAACCACATGGGAGACTGGAGTTCAGAACCATTGTAAGGCATCACATGGCACAGGTCAGCTGGAGAAGCCTCTGCCCCAAGCCTAGTCCTCTAGTGGAAGCAGTGGAAAGTGTTGGCTGGTATTTATTTAATTTAGAGCTTATGTGCCTCATGCCAGCTCTTCCGAATACTTAGGAAACACCAGAAGACTCAGTCTAGAAGCCAGTTTGAATATATAAGAGCTAGGGTTATTAATTATTACATTCCTAGAGCAAAATAGCTTCTGAGACCTTTTGTCTTACTCATGCCCACTGTAATCACATGACATTCGCATCCTCTCTGAACAGAAGGAGTACAGTGGGGGTTTGGCTTTATTGCTAACCCCAACAACAACAAAAACATAAACCTCAGCCCATGCAACAATTTGGTTGTTCCTAGATTTCCCTGCAGTGGCCTCTGTGTAAGACCGCTGTTTCCTTCCAAGAGCCAATCCAATCTCCCTTATTACAGGGTGTAGTTAACAACCCCTCATTGCCATAATGCGTCTGCAGCAAAGTGGTCAGCATCTTTCCGTAGGGACCCAAATACCTGCTAACAATGTGAGTCTACAGAAGAATGCCACCACCCAAGTACACCCTACCAACACCTGTAATAACTACTTCCAGCTAATGAAAATGCAGCAGCAATCAAAGATGGCTGAGTAACTTTTTAAAGAAGCGATTAAATCTATTGCACACAAAAACCTACGTTAAAAGAACATTCACTTCAGGTTGCAAAGTCAAACACTCAAAAGCGAGGAAATGCCAGAATTAAGGTTGCCTGTGCAATGTTAATTCAGTGTGGTGAAAGAGGCAGGGAACTGTAAGAAAAGAAAAATCCACCTCCCTTCTCTCTCTCTCTCACGCACACACACACCCCACATTCCCCTTAAACACACACTGGTTCCTAGTCCCAGTCTCCTTGTCCAGCCAGTCCTAGTCTCTCCCTCTTCCCTCAGCTCTCTGATCTCAGTGTTCCCCCATCCCACCCGAATGGCTCCCAGTCCCCTCTCCCCCACTTCCTTCACTGGCTCCCAGACCCAGTCTCACCAGACTCCTTGTTCCAATCTACTCCTTTCCCTCCCCACCGTTCGGCTGTTGTCCCCTTTGCATTTGCATCACACCGCATCCTCTTTCATGATGCCTGGGTGCTAGCAGAGGCTCACTGAAAGCCAAGAAAGACAGACTCCCTGCTCATAGTTCTGGTGCATGGAGTAGCCACTACAGGAAAAACCTACTGAGCCCCAGTAGTCCTAGGCTGTAGAGAGCATGCTCAGTTGCTCTATGGGGATGGCGCATCTACCAGAGGTCAGCACTAGGAAGTGTGAGAAGCTTGAGCATGCTCACTGAGGCCAGAATCCTTAGAGATTTTAGCTGCTAATATCAAAGAAGTCTATTGAGCATGTATGAGCTGTGCTTTTTCAAAGGGAACAAACCACAGGAATTGGAATTGTTCATTGATGAGCTTTAATTCCATCTAGTTGGTACTGTTGAAACTTGATGGGATGATTCCCATGATTGGAATGTTAAAATCAATGACTATAAACTATTTAGGATGGAGTGGGCAAGGGAAGTAGCCCTCTATAGCAAAAATGGCATTATCTCTTTGCAAATCACTGATAACTCAAAATAAAATGATCTTGAATACTTATAGATTAATGTCCTAACATATAAAGCACAAGCGGGGGTATTAGCTGGTGTCTGGTACAGTCCACCAAATCACACTAGGGAACAAGATGACTAGATCCTTATGCACCTATCTATAATATGTAGGAGACAAAGCTGCGTGATCATGGAGGACTTCAATATGAGTAACATATGCTGGGGATTTCACGCTGCCAGTACTACAATGTCCTTGGAATTTCTAAATATTATGGATGACAATTTCCTAACACAAAAAGTGTTGCATCCAACATGGGGAAAATCTACATTAGACCTTGTCTTAACAGATAAAGAGGAACTGATCACAGAACTAAAAGTTAATGGTAGCTTAGATATAAGTGATTATGCCTTGATTACATTTACAATGTGGAAGCAGAAAAGTCCAGACCAGTAATATAAATACTTGGTCCTTAAAAAGTGCCAGTTTCACAAAGATGAAAAAAAATATATGAGCCAAATCAGCTGGGAGGAGAATTTAATCAAAAGCAAATTCACAATGATCTGGACGAAATGGTCTGAAGTAAACAGGATGAACTTCAATAAGGGCAAATGCCAAGTACTCCACTTAGGAAGGAAAAATCTGTTGCACACATACAAAATAGGAGATAACTGCCTAGGAAGGAGTACTGCAGAAAGGGATCTGGGGGGTCATAGTGGATCACAAGCTAAATATGAGTCAACAGTTTAACACTGTTGCAAAAAAAAAAAAAGGGAAATATCATTCTGGGATGTATTAGCAGGAGTGTTGTAAGCAAGACACAAGAAGTAATTCTTCTGCTCTATTCCATGCTGATTAGGTCTCAACTGGAATATTGTATCCAGTTCTGGGTGCCACATTTCAGGAAAGATGTGGACAAATTGGAGAGAGTCCAGAGAAGAGTGACAAAAATGATTAAAGGTCTAGAAAACATGACCTATGAGGGAAGATTGAAAAAATTGGGTTTGTTTAGTCTGGAGAAGAGAAGACTGAGAGGGGATATGATAATAGTTTTCAAGTACATAAAAGTTTTACAAGCAGGAGGGAGAAAAATTGTTCTTGTTAATCTCTGACGATAGGACAAGAAACAATGGGCGTAAATTGCAGCAAGGGTGGTTTAGGTTGGACATTAAGAAAAACTTCCTAACTTTCAGGGTGGTTAAGCACTGGAATAAATTGCCTAAAGTTTGTGGAATCTGCATCATTGGAGATTTTTAAGAGTAGGTTAGACAAACACCTGTCAGGGATGGTCTAGATAATACTTAGTCCTGCCATAAGTGCAGGGGACTGGACTAGAAGACCTCTTGAGGTCCCTTTCAGTGCTACAATTCTATGATTCTATCTGAGGATACAGCAGTTAGTAAAGTAGCATTTTTAAATCAGCAAGTCCAAATAACTTGCATCTACGAGTTTTAAAAGAGCTGGATGAGGACCTCGCTGGACTGTTAATGGTGATTTTCAATAAGTCTTGGACCACTGGGGAAGTTCCAGAAGACTGGAAAAAAGCTAATGTTTGTGCCAATTTTAAAAAAGGGTAAATGGGAGACCCAGGTAATTATAGACCTGTCAGTCTGACATTGATCCCAGGCAAAGTAATGGAGCAGCTCTTATAGGGCTTAATTGATAAAGAATTATAATTAATGCCAATCAACATACGTTTATGGAAAATAGATCCTTGTCTAACTAACTTGATTTTTTTTTATAAGATTACAAGTTTGGTTGATAAAGGTAATGTGTTGACATAATATACTTAGACTTCTGTAAGGCATTGATTTGGTACTGCATGACATTTTGATTAAAAACTAAAATAATATAAAATTAACATGGCACACATTGAATGGATTAAAAGCAGGCTCAAAACATAATTGTAAACAGGGAATCATCATTGGATGACTGTGTTTCTAGTAGGGTTCCATGTGTTGTTGGCCCTACACTATTTAACATTTTTATTAATGACCTGAAGGAAAACAAAATCATCAGTGATAATGTTTGCGGAGAACACAAAAACTGGAGGATGTGATAAATAATCAAGAGAACAGGTCACTGATACAGACTGATCTGGATCATGTTGTAAACTGAATGCAAGCAAACAATATGCTTTTCAATATAGCTAAATGGAAACGTATACATTTAGGAACAAAGAATGTAGGCCATACTTGCAGGATGGGGGACTCTAACCTGGGAAGCAGTGACTCTGAAAAAGATTTGAGGGTCACAGTGGATAATCAGTTTAATATGAGCTCCCATTGCAACACTGTGGCCAGAAGGGCTAAAGCAATACTTGGATGCATAAATAGGGGAATTTTGAGTAGAAGTAGAGTGGCTATTTTACCTCTGTATTAGACATTGATGCAACTGGTATTGGAATACTGTGTCCAATTCTGGAATCCACAATTCAAGAAGGATGTTGATAAATTGGAGAGAGTTCAGAGAAGAGCCCCGAGAATGATTAAAGGATTAGAAAATATGCCTTATAGTGGCATACTCAAGGAGCTCAGTCTGTTTAGTTTAATAAAGAGAAAGTTAAGGAGTGATTTTATTACATGGGGATCAAATATTTGATCATGGGCTCTTCAATCAAGCAGAAAAAGGTAGAATATGATCCAATGGCTGGCAGTTGAAGCAGACAAATTCAGACTGGAAACAAGGAATACATTTTTAATAGAGTAATAAATTACTGGATCAATTTACCAAAGGTGGCGGTAGAGTCTCAATCAATGACAATTTTAAAATCAAGATTGGATATTTTTTCTAAAAGATGTGCTCTGGGATTTATTCTGGGGAAGTTCTATCGCCTGTGTTATATAGGAGGTCAGACTAGATGACCATAATGGCCCCTTCTGGCCTTGGAATCTATGAATCTTGGCCAAATTTGGAAAGATTTTCACAGGGATGGCAAAAAGTACAGAAAGCTACTCTCCTGCCAAATGTCAAGTCTCTGCTCCAAAACATTGGGGAGCTAGAGATGTTCAAAGAAAAAGTCACCAGAATGTTCAAAACAAAATATTTTTCTCTAGCTTCATTCTTGGAAACTGCTGAACTGTTTTGGCTGAAATTTTCCAGGCACCCAGCACATAATATTTCAATCCAAAGGGTTAAAGTCTGCTAAAGGTATAAGTAACTGAAAGTAAGGGAAGTTATGCAAATAATGGATGTATAAGGCAGACTTAGTAATCAGCAATGCTAGAAGCCCCACCTATAAATCAAGAAAACCCAAAGCTGGTATGGTGCAATTAGGACAGGTGAGCTGAGTTAGAAAAATAAACATTGATCCAAACTTTCTCTCAAGACTTGAAATGATTCTGTTTGGAGGGTTTGTTTGTTTGTTTGTTTGTTTTTTTCAAAAAATCATTTTTAATGCTTGTGTACTTCTGCCTTCCTTCATTGAACCAAAAGCAGCAGTACTTAAATGTACTGAGAAAGGCTGTTTTCATGGTATATCTATTCAGACAAGAAGGAATAGGTGAATACTGAATCTCTGCACACGTCTCATGGGAAATGCTTTTCTTTCAAGATTTCCAGCCCAATTTTTCAGAATTATAGGGTCAGAGAGTTAGATGGGTTTGCCTGATCATCCAGATATTTGTGTTTTTATTTAAAGTGATCTGAACATTCGGGACTTTTTCTATTAACATAACATAGACATCTCCTTTGACGACATTATACAACTAATTACAATTGCTCTATTTCTCTCAATAAAAACTCTGGAATATCAGTATCAGTTTAGATTTCTACAGCACATTTAATCTCAAAGAATTCTAATGTGCTTTACAAATTATATTCATTATACAAAGCAATTAATTCAACACTGAACTGTAGCCACCTCTTTGGTACAGGATGGCAGCCAAGTGAACAACTAGTATACAACACAATCACAAGTGGGGAGGGTGGGGTAGTGGAAATTTTGGACGTCATCAGGGCACAACCATGTTTTTACAGAAAGATTCATGGACTAATGTCTACGCAAAGCAGAAGGGCTTTCATCAGTTTAGACAATCTCATCCTAGACTCCCACACAGTAAAACACATAGAACTCAAAGTATCTATGTCAGAGATGAATGGTTGATTCATCCCTGCTGGGATTTGTGCTTTGGTCCAGGGATTCTAGATATTTCAACAGGACCTGCCAGAAGAATTTGACTCAAATAAGAGAATATGCTATAATAAGCCACACCAGTAACCCAGAAAAGGTTGGAATGAGGATTACATTATTATTTTACACATCTTTGAACTGTAGGGTATTCAGTAGCATCACAGTGCACTCTTACTCCTTAATGGTTTCACTAGCCCCTAGCTTTAAAGCCACTCACTCAAAGTCATGGGATAGGCATACTCTCATGAAAACTGCAGTATTGAAGAGGCTTTTCAACAGGACGTGCTGAATTGCAAGGGGAACACTGGGCCTTGCCTTGTGGGTCACTAACTTCTGTGAGGACCACATGACCCAGATAACGGGCACTAATGCCTTCAACCTTCTATCACTCAAGAAGGATTTTTAAGCTTTTTGTTTCTAATGTAGGCAAATGAGCTCTGCAAATATTCACTGGTGTCAGGCATGCTGTGAGCATCCTCTTAATGAGACCATAAGGATGCAAGTGGGAAGAGCTATTTCAGCAGGTCTAAAAGGTAATACCCAACAGTCAGACTTTTTAATTTCACCTAAGTGTGAGATGGAGAAAGAACAGCGGAAAGCATTTAAAATAAGGCAAGGAGCAAAACCCCACCTGCCATTATCCATTTAAGAGAACAGTGCAGCTTTCAAAAATGGCCTAAATCAAGTGAAAAAGTATTCACCAAAATAATCACATGGTGTTAAGGGGCTTTGTCATTTTTGAGCACTTTGTCCTTAAAATATTTATCATTGTTTAAGAAACAAATGATCTTTCCCATCCCATCTGCCAGCCTCTACGTTTTATGCTTCTTGACAACAGATACATACATGTTGCCAGAGTCACAGAATTATATTTATTTAGTTATGGCTCCATATTTACAGCCAAGCACAACTGTCTTGATAAGTTTATCAAGAACTTGAAAAGTTCCCCAGAAATACTACAGTTGCAAGACAGCAACTAGATCAAGGATCTCTCTCTCTCACACACACACACACATCCACAAATAGCTTAGTTATTATTAACTAGAATTTACCAGCATTTTTTTTCCATTTAAAAAAAAATTACTTAACCCCCATGTGGGTTTTTGGTAAAATTGAAATTTTCATGAAGTTAATTCTGTTTTAATTGAAAAAAATCAGCTTTTTGTCCAAAAAACCCCAAGACTCCACAAACAAAAAAAGTACTTTTTTGACAAAAACCTGAAAAATGTTGATGAAAACAAAAAATATTTATGTTGTCAAAAGTTTTGATGCCACTGCACAAGTTTCTCCACCTGGAGATGGTGAGAGAACAAACAACACATGACAGATGTTAAATGCACTACTGGAAAGTGCTGAGATACTGCAGCGATAAGTGCTGTATAATAATGTATATAGAATAGAATTTACCTCAGATTTTGCAGCTGGGAAAATCGAAGTGAAATAAGAGTAAGTGACTTGGAAAAGATCACATGGAATAGCGGTCTCAAAGATGCGGCCCGTGGGCCATCTGTGGCCCGAGAACCTCCCCACTGAGGCCTGCGGAAACTTTTTAAAAAGTTCTTTCATCCGGCCCTCATGGCTGAGCGGGGGGTGGCAGGAGGTGAGAGGGCAGGAGAGATTCACATGCCACTCCCCCCAACGTTGCTTCATCCTGCTGCTCCTGGAATCCTCCCAGGGGTTGCACTCGGCAACGTGTCATTCACCTCATGCAGCTCAGCTCCCTGCAAGTGGTTTCCTATCCCTGCTGTTGCCGGCGAAGCCGCGGAGGAGAGACCCATGCTGCAGGATGGGTCTCTCCTCCGCCTCTGCAGCTTCCATTGGCTGGTGGAGAGGGACAGAGGTACCATCACTAATTGCTGGGCAAAGTCAGCCATGGAGGCAGCATCATTAGTGGCCAGGCAGAGTCAGCCATGGAGGTAGCGTCACTAGTCGCCGGGCAGAGTCAGCTGGGGCAGCATGAGGCCAAGAGAGCGAGGGAAAAGGGTGGGAAATGCGCTGGGAGGTGGTGTGAACACCATCTTCAGTGACATTATTGGCCCGCCTGGAGGATTTGAGGACTGGCACTGGCCCGAAGGTAAATTGAGTTTGAGACCCCTGACATAGCATGTCTGTGGCAGAACTACAAGACAGTTCCCCTTACTCTCTATCCTGTGCCTTGATCACAAGTTTATCCTTTTTCCTGAGATTATAGCAGAATATTAGGAAATATAATATGCAAATCTCTAATATATCCCAAATACCTATTTCATCTAATCTGTTTGAGGACATCAGATTCTCATGGATATCTGCCTGCAAACAGAAAAGAAGCCCCTTCTATGTGCTGTGTGAAATGATGCATTGCATTTGTACTGCTATGCGTCAGATTGTGCTAGGACTAAAAATGATTCATCTGCTATGAATTGATGCGGGTACATACAGTTGTGTCACAGATATAAAGAACAGGTGTTTTCTTGATGGTTGCCCAAAAGAATGGTAGATTAGTTTCCTTCTCTTTTTTATAACCACATAGGCTGAATTTCTGGGTTTGAAGGGAATGTTTCATAGATTAGACTTCTTTTCACACAGCCCTAGATGTAGCATGGATGAATTCTTGAGAGGCCATTTGACTAATGCAGTGGTTAATACAGTAAGTTATTCCTGCTGCCATGTTCAAAGCTAAGTAGAGTTAGTTCCCCCCCCTGCCCAAGTCTGACATTTTGACCACTTCACTGGACCTATGTTACTCCTTTTGAATGTGGAAATGGCAACTGCTTTTGAAGTCAGCAGCTGTACGGCACTAAACCACTTTTCAAACTTTGCTAGGGGAGGGAACGAGCTGATGGACAAATATTAACTTTCATTTTAGTTTTGTGGAACTACTGAAAACTTTGACATAAGTAACATTCAGCAACAATTAAAATATGGGGAAAACTAATAAACTAACTGACACTCATGTTTTAAGGTCCAGTACATGAAACCGAACAGAAAGACTTAGGCAGACCATTACAGGACCAGTAAACTTCTCTAAGCACTGCTCCTAGCCCACTGATCAGAAAGTGCATGTTTTTAACCCTGTCCTATTTTCCAGATCTTAATTAATTGGAGCAGATTGCACATAGGCTGCCTGCTGTAAGGGCCCATGGCCAAAATCCAGACCTGAAGAGCTACCAGAAAGCAGACATCTCCAGGCTGCCCCCCAGCAGCATCTGTAACCAGCTTGCACTCCACATCCCATGACCCGCAGTGAACGCAGACTCAGGAAGTTCCACCTCAAGGCTTTAACGGACAGCAGCCTCATGGCTCCTTGCCCTATATAAATCCAAGTGGCATTTCAGGAAGCATCCAGTCAACAGTATCGATCTCCTGTAGCTGCCATGACCATTCCCGCTCCTGAATTCCTAGCTTTGATTTTGGCTTGATCTGGACTTCACCATCTGACTTGGACTCTGACCCTTGGTATTGACCCTGGCCTGGAACCTGACTACGAATTCCTCTGCTACTCCCAGCCTCAGCTTTGCCCCTGCTCGGATCCTTGGCCCTGACTGCCCTAGTTGTGATCCTGATACCTGCACACGCACGTGCAGTAGTTGCAAACTGATAGCTATAGGATAGTGAAGTCTATTTATATTTCTAATGTGTAGCTAACTCATTAAAAATCAATCCTCTGTTTTTAACAGTCAAGTGGCAGAAGCCAGTGTTTCATTTGTTTTAGTATTTCATAAAAGCTATCCTATTTTTACCCCCATATTTTGGGGTTTGTTTTTTAATGTAAACCATTGGTTTTCAAGGGAAATTTAATATTTTTAATATTTTTTGTATTTCTAATTATATGGAAGTTGCACGATCCTTGTTTGAAAATAAATCTTGCCCTGTTTTTAAAATAGCCGGGGAAATTAATTATATAAACAAAACAGCAGCCCAAAATCATGGTATGCCAGGCTAACAGAACCCAAACTTAATTTTAATTTCTGCACAACATCTATAATTTGTTAAAAAAAATATTTCTCAATTAAGCAAAATAAAATCTCCTGTCCCTAATTAAAAGGAACTCAAAATCAGGTTAAATGCTCTTTTAGTCAACTATTTTTTGTTAGCTTTTTACCATAAAGTTTAAGTAAAGCATAGGTTATGTCTTTAAGCTATTTCTTAATGATACAATATTTCCATATTGAGTCCTAAGCTTTAAGAAACTGTTAGTCACAACAAATACCCAGTTAATGGCTTCAACAGTATCACAGTAAATAAAATAATTTGAAAGAATCTATGAAATTAAACCCAGGACCTTACAAGTAACCAAAGAAAAGGGCTTCCCCACCCTCATTAGGTGTTCAATAAGACTTCAATGATTCTGTTGCTGAGCTATTTCCATAAGAGTAACCTTTTACCACTTGTTGATTCACCTTCTGCTTGAGTCAGTCAGTGTGGGGGAAAAAATTAAAAAGAGGTTAACTAGGACTAGACAAAAGGTTGCAAAAGTTCAATTTAAATAGGCTTGGATCACTGTCTGCTCAATAACATCTCTCTCCCACCCCTCCCCCTACTGCCCATCACCACCACCACCAACACACACACACACACACACACACACACACACACACACGCATACGCTTGAGCTTCAAGCCATAAATCTTACAAAGTCAGTCAACTGACAGCCTCATAACATGAAAGAGGTATCTGCAAACAAGATGGTTTCAAACCACTACTGGTGACCCTGAACAAATCAGGGCCCAGTTTCTTTTGCAGCCTGCAATTCTCCCCTTCAATCACTTAACTGGGCAGATTGATGTGACACCGGAGAAATAAGATATGTGCACGCGCTCTCTCTCTTTCTAGCCTTCTCTAATAATTATATTGGTCTGCCCATATATGGAGAAAAGTCCAGTGTTTAGATTCACTTGGGGGTGTCAAAACTGCAACTTCCTAACAAAGAAAACTTCTAGCTGTCTCTAGTGTTTTTAGTTTGTCGTTTAAGAATTCTTTTCTTATTAAACAAAAACCACGACCACCAAAAAGCCAATACATTCTCCTTTGATAGTTCTACATTACGTTCTACATAAACAGTCCAAAACTTTGTGACAACACTACTGTAAATTGCAGAGCTTGAGAACTTTATTATAGAATACTGTAGTATTTTGCATAAGGGCAGGTGAGGGGGAAGGTGTGTTTTATTTCTTTGAAGCGCATTAGCCACATCCCCATGTGGTGCTTTTGCTCAGTCTATCTATTTTAGGTCTCTTATATGGCCACCATTACAACAGTGTGTGCCTCATAATCTTTAGCCTGTGAAATAGGGAAGTATTACACAATTTTTCAGATGGAAACCGAGGCACAGAGAGGCTAAATTATTTACCCTAGATCACAAAGGAAGCCTTTGGCAGAGCAGGGATTTGAAGCCTGATCTCTCAAATCCTAGACTAGTATCCTGCCACCAGACCAGACTTCCTCTGACCAGGTAGCAAAAATTCACTGAGTAGAACACAATGGAGGATATAAGGCCACCAAAGCAACTAATTGGAGATTCCCTGTTATCCATAAAACACAAGTGAAAATACATCTTAATCCAAATTTCTTCAGGGATCCAGCTGCAGATATGGGAAGAATGGTTGTGAATGGAGATACTTTCTCATTAAGCACATATTTTTATTTGATTTCCTCTACTAATAGAATAATTTATTATTAGTAGTATTACCCTTTATTGCTACCATCCAATCTTTTTCCTTAAAATGCTTTCAAGAGTGATACCAGCGGACATACCTCCCTCAAGCAAGACAAAACACCTAAGTGAAGCGAGGCCAGGGTTGGATCAGTATTCGGATGGGATGTGGTTTATATTCTGTAATTAATTTCACTTTGGTTCTCATTCACTAGTACAATGTTATTCCTTTGGGTAGCAGAGCAGCCTTATTTTAGGCCTTGGCTACACTCGCGGATTCGCAGCGCTGTGAAGCGCGAGTGTAGTCGCGCCACCAGCACTGCGAGAGCTCTCTCGCAGCGCTGCAAGTACTCCACCTCTCCAAGGGGAATAGCTTGCAGCACTGCGAGCAAGCATGCAGCGCTGCAGGGGCTGATTACACTGGCGCTTTACAGCACTGCACTCACTGCGCTCAGGGGGGGTGTTTTTTCACACCCCTGAACACAGCAAGTGCAGCGCTGTGAATTGCCAGTGTAGCCAAGGCCTTAGAAACAATGGCCTCAGGGCCAGTAGCAGCAGCATGGGTGGTAGGCTCACACCCACCTGAAAACTATCTGGGATCCTCCCCAAAACAGAGAAATCTATATAGGTCAGCCCCTGAATAAAACATGCTCTTTAGGAAAACTCTTTCCTAGCGATCACTTTACTTTTGTTATATTTTTTGTTACACGGATAAGGACTATCACCATTTTTAAAGAACAAAACTCTAGCTTTAAGTCCCCAAAATCCTGTGGGAAGGGAGAAGGCCTCACTGCTCATTTCATAGCTCACAAAGATGGCTAACGAGGTAACTAGCATTGGAATGTTTTGATTACAAATTTCTCCATTGAAACTTGACAAAAATATCAGACTTTACAGTTCATACTAGGTTTGGTAAATCCTAAATCTGGTGTCTAAACTATTTTCTCAATTTGCCCCTATTTATGGACCCTGAAACCCTTATTCATGCAAGGAGTCCCACTTGGGAGTACTTGTGCAAATAAAGACTACTTACATGAACCAGTTGTTATGTCCTGCTGAGAACACCCAGAACTGCGAGCCACTGTGTTACCCCTCTGCAAGTGTGAGTGGTTTGCTCCTCCTAAGCTGCGTCATCTCCTTGAAACATCAGCTTGTCTGCCTTCCCAGCAAGCTTTTCAGGACTCTGCCACTCTAAATCTTGCCTTGCAGGTAACAATCAGTGAAGCCCAGCTCCTTAGTTCCCCAGAGACGTCTCCCTGCAGTGTCCAGTCCCTCTCACCAGACACTCACAGAAATTATTAGGTTTGCTGCCTCCAAAGAGACAAATCACACAACTGCCTGAAAGGTTAGCTGAAGACTCTCACTTCACTTTAACACACAGCACTGAGATGGTTATTTAATAAAATAAGAATGTTTATTAACAAAGAACAGAGAGGTAAGCGATACTAAACAAGAGAGAAAGAGAGAGGTATGGTTACAAACAAAACAGAAACAAAACACACTTTCTAGTGACAAACAATTTTTGTAGGTTACAATCTATGCCTAAGCAGCATTCTTACTGACATCAAGTTACCAACATCTCCAGTCCTTCAGGTCAGGGGACCCAACATTCACAGAATCAAAAGGTGCTGATTCCTTTGTTCTCTAAGTGATGGATAATTAGAATGCCTGTTTGCTCCCCTTACCTTACCCTGTCCATTGTCTCTGCCTCAAGAGCCAGGATGGATTCCTGAAGTGCAGACTCTGTTCCCTGGTGTGCTCTCTAAGTTGCTAATTGTTTAGCTTGATGGCTTTGTTTACTGTATATGCAAAATGTTTTTTCATTGTCTTTTGCCAGTAATCAAGCCAGTCAGACAAGTAAATACACATTCCTTTGTCTGGGTGTAGGTTTTGCCTCCCAAACACATTTTAAAAACGTATTTCCAACACACACCCAAAACTCTTTGTACACCACCCATACATACATCACACAAGGATTCTTGGGACCAACATGTCACCAGTTTACATATGATACCTTACATGACACCTTTTAGATATATATTATGACAACGGTGATTAGGGTAATGAATGTGTCAAGCCTGATAGGAGTTAGTCTGGCGGCCCCCCCACCAGTTGGCATTGAGAGGCTCCCAGGGTCACACAAGTATTGTAGGACCAGACCCAGATTTCACCATATCTCTCCTCTCCTATAACAGAAATAAGTCAGAATATATTGATAGGTTTTCCTTAGGAAGTTGGCAGCCTCATCATGCTTTTAGGTTGCTTTTTATTTATTTATTTATTTAGCCACCCACTTGCTTCCTTTCCTGGAAATCCTTCTCCTACCACTAACTTGGGCTAAGACATAGTCATGCCACACAATTTATGCTCCATCTTTTTCCCTTTCACATTTTCAACTTTCTCCCATTTTGGCAGGCCACTTGATCTCTTTCCCATTTCCCCATTCAGCTCCAAAATCTTGGGGACTAAATATTCTTTTTGGCATAAAATCCTAACGCCCAGGAGAAGGCACATCAAGATGATGAGAAAGGCATTGTAAGAAAGGGAATGAGTGGAAGAAGGAAGTCTCAGAACCTGATTGTACAAGGCAAAGCAGCAAGAATGACTAAAGCATATCGACTGTAAAAATTGCTTGCTGAGAAGACCATTTTTCAAATGTCCTCAGCCCAGGATGGCCATGTGCTGCTTTGAACTTATTTAATAACATTAAGCAAGAACACTTAACTATCTAAAAGAAGGATCAGTGGCATAAATCAGACATCATTTCACATATTTCAGGATCAAAGCTGTAAAACAAAATGATTTGTGAAGATGTCTGAACAGCTTTAATATATCATAGTCCCTTTTGAAGGATACTTAGGCATATTAGTTGACCAAATGATGATTTCTTTGAGTAGTTGCAGCCAAAAAAGAAAAGAAAATTGAAACTTTTCATTCATGAACTGCCTTTGCCTATAACCTTGATTTATGTATAACACCAAACCAAATAGAACTGTGAAATCGAATTATGAAAATTAAAACCAGGAGAGTGAATGGATTTCTTTCAAATGACCACGGCTAGCTGAGTGGGTCAGCACAGCAATCGTATGGTCAGTGGTCGATGCAGGTTAATAGTAGACATGGGCTCAGCCTGCAAAGTTTGTGATGGGGGAATGATCTGTAGTTTTGCTTGGCTCATTAAAAAGATAAGGGCCAGTGGTAATGCTTGGCTATGGATCTGAATTTTCCTCAAAGCTCATTGTGGTTTGGATCTCGGATTTCGGTTCAGCCCCATCTGTAGCTGCTAAAATCTGTAGCTGCAAATAAGGCTGCAGTCATAGCATACCCTGAGTCCAGCTATGATCTGAGACTTTACTGGTCTGTAAAATCCAAGCCGTTCTCCTGCTCCTGCCCTAGAAATGTATAGTAGAATCTCAAATTACTTTTAAAAAATCCATTCCTTTTCATTCAGTGGATAGCCTTGAAAATGTAAACTAAATAAAATAATAAACCCTGGGACTGAAAGTTTGTTTTTAATTCTTCCTAGAGATCAATGGTTATCTAGACATCCAGAGAGGTCTAGAAAAAACAAACAAACCCATAGCCATAGGTTCTTTGATTTCTGGGGAGAACCCAGTTCACAGCTATAGGGGGCATTGCCCTCATGGTGATCACTAAGGACACTAGGACTGCTGCAAACTCCTTACTAGCTGGCTGTGTCACTCTGAGCTAACGCCTCTGGTGGGCAGTTAGTATTACCTATGGTCACACAGAGGGGCAACTCAATACTGTGGAAGGTGACATCGGTGTAGTTTCAGAACTTCCCAAACTATGGTCTGTGGGGAGATGGCTGATCACATGATGCAGTAAAAAAGGAATGGGAAGGAGGCAAGATAATTCAGTTTCTGTAAAATATGGGAACCATTATTCTCAAGGCTTAGTAGGAAGACTGGGCATGTTAACAATAGAAGTGGTCAGACTTATTGTGCCCAAGAAATGGTTAACACAAGCTTCTGATTTTAAATTGCAGATGCCAATTCCATGCCCCCTGCCTATCCACACCCACTACCCTACAAACATGAATGTTTAATGTTTTATAAAAAGCCTTTTTTTCTGACAGAGTGATTTAAATGAACTGGTTTAGAGTTGCTGCTCTAATTCCTAGTGTAAAATTGTCCACATCATACAGAAAATCACCACCACAATTGGCATTAGGTGGTCTCAGCAAAGAGGCTGAAGACTGAGTGGTCCCCAAAAAGGTCAGTACACTAGCATACACTAACATTAACTTAAACAACCAACCATGCCTGCAAAAGAAATGAATACCCTCAAGAAGAACATCATTAATTCTAAACTACAGCAAACTAAAGTTTGTTTTAAATTTTAATTACTGATATTAAACTTATTATTTTATCATTTGGATTAAGTGTTGTTTTCCCAGGTTCTTATAACAGCATCTATTACTAACATAATTGAGAGTTTTTAATATGTCTGGTTCAGTTAGGTGGATTTCACAAATTCCCAGGCTTCTGGGAACGGTGAGGGCAAACAAATTCTGAGCAGGGATTCCATGAAGTTAAAGACATATAGACTTTCACTGAATCTGGTTTATTATCTTCTATAATACTTAGCAGTGAGTATTGATGTAAAATCTTTTAGAAAAATCTTTACCAGCAAAAAAAGGAATATGTAACATTGGTTGTTTCTATGGATTTTAATTGATTTTTAATCTGCTGATGGTAGACTGTAAATATACGCTCAAAGCACACACAAATGCAAGTCAATAGGAAGTTTTATTACCTTGCTCTCAGAGAATTATAGCAATGATCGAAGGACTCTGAAGCACACACAGGCCCACAGTCTGAATGGTTTCTCTTCTCTCCACAGGTTGTTTGAACACTGCTTCTATAAGGGCCCAATTCAGACAGAATTTACATTTGACTTCCGCACCACGGAAGACTGGCATGGCTGCAAAAACAGTGTTAACATATTTTTTTGTCAAATAGGGCCCTAATTCACTGCAAAGGCGGCCAATAAAAGTTCTTGTGTACAGCACACCCATTCTATAAATCATTTCACAGAGTAACAGAAATGTTTTGAAACAGATTATCCTCCCCCCACACCCTCCTGAAGCAAGAGGGAAGGAAGGGGTTGTGCGAATAAAGTCTGACTGCCCACTTCTTTTCATTTCTTTAAATGAAGTAGTGTTTATAGTTTTACACACACACACTTCCCAAAATCCACATGCATGCATGTTTTTCTTTATATCCATTGTCTTTCTAGCCAACTGATCACACTATGTGTGTACAATGGAAAATTGAAACACCTGAGGTTCTCTTTGCAGCTGCTCCCCCATTTCTTTCACCTTTCTGTACACCCCTGGTTTCTGTCTGCCATTTGAAAAGAAATAGACAAATAAATCAATTACAAAAGAGAGAGAGAGAGAGAGAGACACACACACACACAGAGAGAGACTAGGAACATAATAAATGCCCTACTTTAATGTGAATCCAGGAAGCAAAATGCAGGGTGTCAGGAGGGGAAGTAGCGAGGAGGACTTCTTTGCAGTCCCCATCTCTATCTTTGCTATTCATGATGTGGTAATTGATGACGGGCTTGCAGCACCCAGGACCATTGCACCATCAAAAGCCCAGAGATTTTGGACAAATATTTGAAGTCCTCAGAACAATCCTCTCAAGCCTCATTCTCAGGCCAAACCCTTGAGATTAGATATTTATGCTGCTCACCCTGAAGAAGATAATTAATAAAAACTATGGGGCTGATCCTCTGCTGGTGTAGACTGCCATAGCTCCAATGACTGGAAGAAAATTGCCATTCTTTGGGCTGTCCTCGTCAAAATACTGCCCATTTTCTGCCATTTGATCACCTAGTTATAAACTGATTATCAGAAAAGGGTTTGCATATTTTCAAAAATAAAAATGAGCCTCATCTACAGTTTTCTTAGCAAAATTGCAAATAACTGTACTTTATTTCTAGGGGGTTGGGATAATCTTTTTCTGCCCATTTGTTTGCATAAAAAATGGGAACCCACGCACTGCAGTTCAAAACCAATACCAGCTCAACACAAGAGAAAGTGGAAATGGCAAAAAATGGTAATGAGATCTTACATTTATACAAGATATAGGAACTGTCATTTTGAGGGACTGTTGACAGTTTTACAATATACTATATACCCCCACACGCCTCCAAATCACTTCACTTTCCCCTGTTGAAATACAGCCCCTTCTGAGGTGAAGTACAGCATATAGTTAACAGAATACTGCACCAATATGATTTTATTTTTTTAGGGCAAGAAGTAAATAATACCATATCCAACTGAAACTACAGAAGAAACTGTAGCAGAATAAGAACTCAGGTTGGAATTTTACCAGGATACCTTTTCTGTCAAAAATGTTGAGGGTTATTTAGTGAAAGAAGCTCATTTTTATATATCATACAAAAGACCTTCACCATCAGAGTGCATCTTAGCACCATGTTAGGACATGTTAGAATTCGGGGAGGCACTTAAGTGCATTTCTAATGGTAAGTACAAAAGTAATCCACTGAAGTCAATGGGATTCTTCCTTATGTGCTTAAAGTTATGTGCTGAAGTATCTTGCTGAGTCAGGGCCAAAGAGCATGTATGATTCAATGTTCTTGAAGCTAATGAACTTCAACAATCATTGGTAAAAACCTTTAGTCAGTACTTTATGGAATCATCAACAACCCTTCCTACAGCAACGTCACTTGCAGTCCTCCCAAGCAGAAAAAGAAAACAAAGAATAAAACAAATCTACAGAACTCCTGGAATGAACCAGGAAAGACAGCTAATATTGGAGCTGACTGAAAACTGAATAATAATAATCAATTTGCACTACAGTAGCATCTAAAGGCCCCAACTGAGTTCAGGGCCTCATCACACTGTGCTCAGTCTCAGGGGCGGCTCTATGTTTTTTGCCGCCCCAAGCACGGCAGTCAGGCGGCCTTCGGCGGCACGCCTGCGGGCAGTCCATAGTCACGCGGATTCGTCGGCGTTTCTGTGGGTGATCTGCTGGTCCCACGGCTTTGGCGTACCCGCTGCCGAATTGCTGCCTAAACCGCGGGACCGGCGGACCTCCCACAGGCACGCCACTGAAGGCTGCCTGACTGCCGCCCTCGCAGGGACCGGCACGCTGCCCCCCGCGGCTTGCCGCTCCAGGCACACACTTGCTGCACTGGTGCCTGGAGCCGCCCCTGCTCAGTCTGCATGTAAAGTATGACTGCATGACAGTCTCCATCCTGTCCTAATTGCAAATAATATATGTTCAGAATTTAGCCTTTTCCCGAATAAGAATTTATTTTGATTTCTCTGAGTATTTTGTTATTGATGCTTATCTGATGAATAGTTCCCACAAACAAATTTCAGCATGTGTGCTGTTGGAAAACTGTTCACTCTGGCTTACTATTTGTGTGGTATGATTGGTCACCAAAGTCACATGATATTGTTTCTGATCCATGATTTTATAGAACACACATTCAAAAGGAAAATAGTAACGACAGTTGGACAGATTTTTCGGTAAATGAGAGAGTGCTAAAAGTCATTAAACTTTTAAGGTTCATGGTCTTTTTTATGAATACCTGGAAGCTCCCCAAATCCTCATAAATGATTAACTTGATGTCATAAATAACAGCAAACTAAACTCATGAACTTTAATTATAAAAATACTTGCTGATTACTTTCTGTGTTATTTGATCATCTCAAGTTGACATCCTGGTGTAGACTAAAAACCCAGGCTTTTATTACAACATAAAACGAGCGTGGCAAGGTCATCACTCTTCTTTTCTGTTTTGACTACAAAATAAATGCTTAAAACCACTAGTCACTGGCTCATAAACCAAACAGTTGAAATAATGAATTCAAATATGCTAATAGGATACACTGGCTCACTGTTAATTATTTAATCCATAGCTACATAATATTGTACTGAATTATTTTTTCCCCTTTTTACCTCTACTAGGAACTGACAAGTACAAATTTCAACACAGCCATTTGGAAAATTGCCAATATTTTAAAGAACTTTTTTTTTCTTTCTTCCCAAGATACTATTTAAGAGAGATCACTATTTTAATTATGACCTTTCATCTGTCCTTGATGGGAAGGATGAGGGGGGCAGAAATTAGCCACTTATAGAAATAATTCTACTGGGCCTTAGCTCTTACTGACCGATGGCCTCACGCAGTGAAACACATACACAATTATAAATAAAAACTATAACACCCTCCCAAAAAGACAGAGCTTATCCTCCATCAAACAAGACATGCTTGAAGCAAGTGTGGCTTGTAGTGGAGATGGAAAAAAAATGACTTTTGAAATGTATGATAAGCACCAACTCTTCCATATTGTCTGTTCCAAGCAAGACTTCTTTTCTCTGATTATGCCAAAGGCATTTGACAGAAAGATACTCCTGATTGCTCTTTATGTAATACCCACAATTGACTTGCATTAAGCTTGTCGTTTGTATGTCTATATTGTGTTGTTATGACGATGAAGCACTGTAATAAGAATTAAATTTAAATAGTAATAATGCATGTTGTAGGATTCATTATATATATATATATATATATATATATATATATATATATATATATATATATAGTAAAGTGTGTGTGTGTACATACACACACACACACACACACTTTACTATATATATTTTATATATAGGCAAAATTATCAAAACGGAGTTACATTATTAGTTGCAAAGAGACTACTTACACATAAACAGGATATGTATTTCAGATTATTCTATGCTGTATGATGAAGTTATAGAAAGGATGTTCCAAACTTTATTCAGTGTAAAAATGTCTTCTTATAAAATAAGGAAAAATTGTTTACATTAATACAAATAAGTTTCTTGTTGAGTGTTTTGGACAAGAAAGACCCAAGTACTTAAAAAATAGCAATTCGGGTAGAGTATAATTTTAAACTTGTTGTAGCGCTCTTGGTGGCTGTGAAATCTCAGGGATGTCATTCAAAGTACTTGAAAGCTCCACCCAAGCATGCACACGCACGCACGCACACACAAATAGATCAAGGAGTCCTGGCATGGTTCTCGTTGATGATGTGCAGGACTAAGAATCAGAAGTTCTGTTACTGGCTCTGTCAGTGACAACCTGTGCAGCCTTCAACAAGTGACTAACTCTCCTCTGTACCTCAGTTTCCCTATCTGTAAAAGGAATATTCTAGCAGTTACTCACCTTTGAGATCTATGGATGAAAGTCCTATATAAAGTACTAAGTAACCCCTACATAATTTTGGGCTTTATCCTTCAATGAGTGCCACACGGGTGGATCTTTCCAACCATGAGTTCAAAGGGCTCTACGTAGATGGAACACATTGAGGAATCCAGGCTTGTAAACCAGCATGCAGGTTTACCAGATGAAAAGTCACAATTACAGGTCTCTTTACATCCCTTTCCTCAGAGCTTGCTTTATTTCCAGAAACAACATTCAAACCAGAACAATTTGACTCAAACTGCTGGGTAATAATCAAGGGCTTTCCAGTTTCAGACAGCTGGGAGGAGAGAAGACACACAGGGGCGGCTCCAGGCACCAGCGCACCAAGTGCGTGCCTGGGGCGGCAAGCCGCGGGGGGCGGCCTGCCAGTCGCTGTGGGGGCGGCAGTCAGGCGGCCTTCGGCGGCATGCCTGCGGGAGGTCCGCGGGTCCCGCAGCTTCGGTGGTAATTCGGCGGTGGGTACGCCGAAGCCAAGGGACTGGCGGACCTCCCGCAGGCATGCCGCCAAATCCGCGTTACCAGTGGACCTCCCGCAGGTGTGCCGCCAAAAGCCACCTGACTGCCATGCTTGGGGTGGCAAAATACATAGAGCCACCCCTGAAGACACAGCCTTTCCATATGAAGGCCTCCTCTGTACCAGCTCCACCCCTGGCCTTTTAGAAACCTGCCCAGATCATACATGTGATAGGTAGGAACCCTTTTATGTGTTAGAGCTCATTTACTCCTTGTCACAGAGTCTTTGTTACAATCTACTCCAATGGACTTTCTAAATCAATCACTGTGTTCACCAGTAAAATCCCTACCAAACAAGTCTTTACATTTAGATGGTTACCGCAGCATTGTTTTGCCAATTAAAATATGCTTTGAAATTTTAGATTTTATCTTCTGAAATACATTAGGGGTCCACCCCTTCTGCCCTCACTCCCTCCAGACACACAATTTCCTGAAAGCAGGAGAGAAAGTGAGTTGAGTAACTTGGAACAGAAACTGTTGCAGCAGATTGTGCTGGGCAGAAACAACAATAGTCTGTCTAGGGAAGATTGGTGCCAAGGGTTCTACTAAAATTAGAAAATGGGAGACAGTATCTTGGCTCCTGTCTCTTGCTGGAGACAAAACTTTAGCTCTCACTGCAGTCAAGTGATAGCAGTTTGATTTCTGCCTGCCCGTTCCAAATCACTATGCTACCCTAGTTTCAACAAAGTGTGTTGGCTCATCAGGCAGTAAGGGTCACACCTTGTAGTAGTAACCTGATACAATAGCTTAAGTCAGGGGTTCTCAAACTTCTTTTGCTGGGTCCCCCTTTGAAAATACTTCAGGATGTGATGACCTCCCTTCCGAACTGTGACAACCAGCCCCCATATCCTGCCACCCTTACTTCTGTGCTGCTGCTTGCAGTGGCACTGCCTTCAGAGCTGGGCGCCCGGCCAGCAGCCACCACTCTCCGGCCACCCAGCTCTGAAGCCAGCGCAGAAGTAAGAGTGGCAAGACCACGACCCCCCTACAAAAGGCTTGCAACCACCTGGGATCCCCAGTTTGAGAAACATTAGCTTAAATGACAGCAGTTGAAATTCTTAGGGTATGGCTTTAGGGCAAAAGGATGACCTACTTGCAAAATGGAGAGAAAAACAAAAATAAATCTAGGACCAATATTTCTTGAAAATGGGACAAAACTTCAGAAGGCTCAAGAAAATTGAACCTTTCATAGTAAAATTCAGTGTGAAAGAAGACACATTAATAATGCACAAAATTACACCTATATCTACTCCTGGGGAAAATCTGCACCAAAAAATAAAAAAATCTGCAAAATTCTGCATATTTTATTTGTCAAATTAACATGATATAATCATGTCAGTTTCAATTATTTTGGTAATTTATTTCAAAATATCTGTCAGCAAGTATGTCTGTAACAATACAGACCATAAAAAAAAAACCCACACATTCTGGTAATTTTTTTTTTACAAATAGATTCCTTACTAGGCATATTAATACAGAACTTTTAGTAATTCATTTAAATTACAATATAGAAGTGTATTTCCTGCACCCATCAGAAGCAGTGCAAAGGCTTGGGAGTGTCACAGGTAATGGAAGAGGTGAGGTAGAGGGAAGGACCCTGGAGTGAACCTGGAGGGTTGTTGGGGGGAGAAGTACGGAACAGTTTTTTTGTGGGGGGAGGGACAGGATTGTTAGGGTGTTGAGGAGCCTCCCCCATGAAGACCCTGGCTGATCCTAAGCCTCTTCCATTCAGTCAGGCACATCTGCCCCTGTCCCTGCACCCCTCATCCTGATAAGTCCCTGCAGCCTCCTTCCCCATTCCCAGATGTCCTTGCAGTCCCCTACCCCCGTCCCCAGATGGCCATGCACCCCCACTTCCATTCAGTCCCTGGCTCAAGGCTGTCACCCCACTAGCTCCTGAGCCCACGCCCCAGTCTGTCCTCCCCCACTAGCCATTATGAACCCCACTCTGTGACACCCCCCCAACAGCCCCGCGTGCCCCAATCTGTCCTCACCCAGTTCCTCAGGCCAGGTGTTATGATGAACTTCTACTTCTGGGGGAATTCTGTGCCACTGCCCGTACACAGAATTTTTTCCCCCACAGAAAATACACTCTGCCCCAGAAGTACTGCAGTTCCATCTTTTGCCCACCAGAGGCTGCTGTGGCACAAGAACAGCCTGCTTCATTCATGCTGTTGCCTGTTCTGGCAGCACAGTGGCCTCTGGTGGGCGAAAGGTGGAACTGCAGCACATATGGGGTAGATGGTATTTTCTGCAGAACAAAATAAAATTCTGTGGGACACATGAATTCTGCGCATACGCAATGGCGCAGGATTCCCCCAGGAGTATCTATCACTCCTTCAAACAGAGGATCTCAAAGTAGTCTTATACATCTTATTTAAACCTCACAATACTCCTGAGAGATACGTATGAGTTATTATGCCCTTCTTTTGTAAAACCTATTTATTCTCATCTTCTATCGAAGGTACCTATATGGCCCCCATTACCATATTTAGTGCTTCATCATCTCTAATGTAGTTATCTTCACAACATGCCTGTGAAGTAGGTAAGTGCTATTATCCCTATTTTACAAATGGGGAACTGAGCCACAGAGAGACTAAGTGACTTGCCCAAGGTCACAAAGGAAGTTTGCGGTAGAGCAGGGAATTGTACTTGGGTCTTCCAAACCCCAGGCTAGCACCATAACCATTCAGCCACTCTTCCTTTTGATGCTTTCTTGCATTCCAGATATTATGCAGTGTCCTGTAGCTATCTGAAACAAATGCGGACCCTGCAACTGAATACATACAGGTGAATCCCTGAGCTGTTCTATGATCAGTGTAAGTGCTCAATGCAGGGATCTTGTTTTATATGTATTTCGTAAATCTCCATGTCCACTACTCACACCTCACTGCTATCACTAGTATAATGTTATTAATTATTATTATTAATACACATATTTTATAATGAATGAATGAAGGTGAGAAATTTCAAAGACGCGCAAGAAAATGAGGCATCCAACCCAGTGAAATTAAATGGCAGTTGGACACTTACTCCTCTTAGGGTCTTTTGAAATTCCCAGTTGAAGTGATTGTTGAAGTGATTTTACCATTGTCAGACAGTGAGAGTCTGTGGAAGAGGCAGTGACAGAACACAGGGACCACAGCTCTCAGTCCCGTGTTGTAACTGCTAGGCTTTACTTCCACTCCTTTTAAAGTTTCATAATAGATAATTATGCTCTTTGATACAACAGAGAAATCCAGAACTAAACATCTGGGGGACTTTGTGATCTTTCTTTGCTCAGGACATGAATACATGTAACAAAAGGCCCAAGTTCAAGGTCAGAGAATTTACTTTAGTTCAAGGTCGGAGAACTTACTTTCTGAAGAAAATAAAGCTTAACCTTTGCTTTCCTTTTCCTCTCTGGGATTGTTTAAATTCCTTAAAATAAACAATTATATGGTCATTTGGAAGTTTTGCACTGTATGAGCAGTGCTGAAACCACAAACGGGAAATAAAAGCTGACTTTTTATTTAGTTTTTTTGGGGGGGAATAAAAGCTTTTGATAAAATAAGACACCTCAGCTTTTTCTCAGTTACATCTTGGTGGAGACACGGACTGTTTGGCTCTATTTACACTTTCTCTTTAAAGTTCCCACATTGTTGTGGTTTACTACCAACAAACATTTTTAAAGAGCGGCTTTTTTATTAAAGCTGAAAGGTGGCGTGTTTACACAAAATGAAAAATAAAAAGATGCTCTTCACCCCACTGTTTTAAGCTGGGCTCATAAATCAAGCCTGCAGTTTATGAAACTATCTATTAGATTGTTATATTACCATAAAAATACCGGGAAATAAAACACTTGTTCACAAATATATGTAGCCTACAAACCATGTTTAAATGTTTATTTGGGTCCAATTTACCCTTATTTTTGACAGAAATGAAAATAAAACAGCATTTTAGGCTCCTGAAAATGACAATATCATGTTATCTAGGTAAGTAACCAAAACCATTATTGAAATTCTGATAGCATTTGTTTTACTGGTAAAGGAAAATTACCTGTAATGCATAGTTTAAATAATTACTTTTAAACAAAAGCTTCTTTTCCACATTGCTTATTTATCTTTCGAGACCAACTCAGCAGGGCTATGTATTTTATTAAAATTGCCTTCAGACTGCTAATGGTGGGGTGTCTGTTAGCACAGGAGAAGTGATGGCAGTTTGACTCCTATTCCTAATATTGGGAGTCAGTCCAGACTCTTAAGAGCCAGAACTCTGCTGTGCATTTGACTATGTTATCAACACTTTACTTGCTAATGATACTGGTGACAGCATTTCAGTATGATGGGTCAGATTTAAACTGGAAAGCTTATAATTGTACTTACAATAAAAAAATACTTGAAATCCCTTTTATTGGAGCTTCAGTTTGTGCTAAGCCTTATGACTAGGAATTATTTTGCAAGCCCTTGCACAATATTCTCCTTTTTCTCTCTCTCTCAACCCTGAATAAATGGGCCTATGGTAGCAGCTGATATTCCATATACCATATGAGGAAATGGAGCTAACTACTCTATAGTGAGTTTGTGTGGCAGATAACCAGCAGATAGCGGTCTTCAAATACTTGAAAGGTTGCCATAAAAAAGATGGAGAAAAGTTGTTCTCTCTTGTCACAGAGGACAGGACAAGAGGCAATAGGTTTAAACTACAGCATGGCAGATTTAGATTAAATCTTGGGAAAAACTTCCTGACTGTAAGAGCAGTAGGACAATGGAACAGACAGCCTAGGAAGGTTGTGGAAGCTCATTCACTGGAGGTTTTCAAAAAGAGTCTGGATAGCCATTTGTCTTGGATGGTTTAGATACAATATCTTGGCAGGGGGTTAGAATAGATGACACTGGCCTTCCCTTCTAACCCTATGAATCATCCAGAAAACTTTCTGGTGGATCTTGTTTCCCTCAGGGGAAACCACACTAAAAAGGCACTGTGAGCTAACAGTGCTAAGTAGTAAATGTCCTCCTTCAGGGGAAGTTGTACAGCAACTGTGCCAGACACCTGGATCCAAAATTCCCTCAGTATAATCCATATTCAGTATGCAGGAATAAGGGCATCAAATTATTTTTGGCCAGTAATGTGTATAACCATCCCATCATTAATGTCAAATATGTGTTCTCTCTTTCTCAAATATATGTTTAACATCTCATAAAAAAGCATTTACAATATTCAAGAATAAAAAAAGATTTTTCACATGAGCACCAATATGAGGCAAGCGCTATGAATGCTTTCTATGTTTCAGAACTGAAGAGAAGCTGTTTGATTTGGTCCATAAGGTGGTTCCTTCCCCACATTAAATAGCCAACTTATGCCCTTCAGAGAGGGAGATGCAATGATGAAGATGCCAGAGCAGTGCCACAGGTCATTGTATGAGGCCCAGGAGATTAAGTAGGAATGTGCGGTCCATCACATATACCCAATACCTAAGTGAAAATTAGCAGCTTCAGAGAGGTCACTGGAGATTTTTTAAAATTTGATTTATCTTTTTTTCATGAAAAAAGTTAAAATAAATATGAACCTTTTTTTTTTTTTACCATTTTTGACCAGTCTGATTTTCATAGGTGCTGGGGCACCCAAAACACCCCCTCAGCTTTCGTGGGAGTTTTGTGTGTGTTCACTACTTCTGAAAATCAGCCCAAAGGTGCATTGCTTAAAGGTGTGCATTTGCTCCTCGAGCCTTCTGATGACTATAAAGTGTAGGAATGGAACATTTTCAGATTTGGTATATAACCAGCATTTTAAAATGTGGGTAGTATTAGGAAGAAGACAAAATGTAGCTCTTGACTCATCTTTTTCTAAACATCAGGTTTTCCCCTTCCAGGAGAAGAATTCCTTTATTCTTTGACTGAAATAATGGGAAAAGACATACAAGAAGTCAACAAACATATTTAAGCTAGAAAGCCAAAAAAAAAAAAAAAGGCAAATCTTTTCAGAAATTCAGGTAAATTCTGCTCTGTTTTCCCAAAGGGCAAGACTACACAGAGTTCAGTTTGACCAGCTCTACAAAGGTTGGTTAGAATTCTTGATCCAACAGACAAGGACTGGAAGAAGTGACTAGAATTCCCACAGGGAGGTATGAATGAAATGCTTGAGCTACTGACTGCTGAATCAATTACCTCCATTATCTGGTTTTCAGACAGAAAATCATGCTCCTACCAAAGAGGATAGCTGTGTGCAAGAAGTAGATTAAGAAATACAAGAAGGTTTTTAGACATCACTTGTCTGTGGTGGGGGCAGCACAGGGATACACTGAGCTTCAGCATGGATTTGTCAGATGCTTTAAAAAAAAATCGGAAGGACTATTAACAAGTGTGAAGGATCATCCAGAAAGCAAGCAAAGATTTGCTAGTGGGGAAATGGTCAGGAACAGTCTGACCTTAACTTCAAAAGAAAAAAACAGCTATGCTTGTATACAATTAGCTCACTGACAATCCTGATGGGGAATGAGCTTGTCAGCAATTGAAATACAATTTCAAAAGATAAGGAATAGTTGTTCTGCATCATTTTTAATGTTATGCCATTTCTCTCCTATCACACAATACTGTCTCTGCCACCTTTACACCTCCTTCATCTCTCACCCTTCCCTACAATTTTTTCCCCCCAGGAACATTGAACATTTGATTGGTTGTCTATTCTACTCTTATACTTCATACAGCTAGCTGACCATCACAAACTTTACACTGATTGACAGTTTTTAAACAATAGGTTGCCTAACAAACAGGGGCATTCCCAAAAGCTAAGGCTTGTCTACACAGCAAACCTAAATGTGAATCTCACACCAGCTTGTCAAGCAGTAACATCCTGTGTGAACCCTGTACAGCACAGTGAAAGTCCCAGAGTATCGCTTTCCTGCACAGCAAATTGGTGTGCTATAGATTCACACCTACCTTGCCATGCAATAGCTTGCCTTGTAGACAAGCCCTATGTTTTCCAACACGGTAATGGACTGCACTGTTTTTGTTGTATTGAAATCTCAGGTTGAGAAACTAAGAATGAAAGCTGTGCTTCCCAGAACAAGAACGGTGAAATACTGCAGCATAATCAATGTGGGATCATTACGTTTGCCACAAATAAGGTCCATCTTTTCTATGTATCAAACACTCACAAAAGGTGCCCACTGCTATACTCCCTCCACCATTTGCTGCAGGCAGGTCTTGCTCAGTCATGGAATTTTACAGAGATTTACACAAGAGAAATTAAAGTCCTGTATGCAAATTAAAGACTCAATTCTAAATATTCAGGATGGCACAGAAAATAAATGATGTGCAAGAATGCGGGCTTCCTTTCTCTCACACCTGCACACCGAAATACATGAAAATGTTGCGAACTTGCAGATTACCAGTCTAGCAGTTGATTTCACTTTGAGAACTTGATGGAGGGGAAGTAATATTCCTCCCAACCACCTCCCACTACCATCATACACAATATAGACCCATATTTTCAGGATCACAGAAAATACATCTGTAATGGACAATGGGATCACACTGGCCTGAGAGGAGAATTTGTCTGAGTACGTTAGTATTTACCAAACTAAAAGTCAAACCTCGCCCAACACGCACTCTCGTTCTCGCATGCGTCTGACGAAGTGAACATTCACCCACGAAAGCTTATGCTCCAATACATCTGTTAGTCTTTAAGGTGCCACAAGACTCTTTGTTGCTTTTTACAGATCCAGACTAACATGGCTACCCTTCTGATACTTGACTCTCGTTCTATTTATCTTACGTTCACATCACAAAACCAACGCATGTGGTTCATCAGTCACTCAGCTCAAAAGAGAGCTGAGGCTGGAATAGCAATGTATTCTGCAGGCCAGGACTGAGGTGCCTCAACGCAGCTACATGAGGAAAGCTTGCGCAACCATGCCCAGCTAATGCTGATGCTATTCGTCCCTTGTTTTCGTCAGTTCAGTAACAAAATTATAAGGGGAAAAAAGCCATAAAAATGCATGTCTTATTTGGGAAAGTTTAGAAAACGCGTTTGTTTAATGACTTTAAGAGGAACCTCCCGACCTATGCAGAAAAAAACAAAAAACCTTTCAGTCTTTGTCTGGCTGATGAAAAAGAAATACAGCCAATTTCAGCCACAGGGTTCAAATTCCCTGTAGTGTCATCTCCTTTCTTCTCTCATTAAAAATAAAACCACCATCTCTTCTTAACACTACAAAGAAAAGAATGTGAAATTGAACTGCAGGTGTATAAATATAAACGGTATATATTTGACTGTAGCTCTTCTCCGCTCGTCAAACGTCACTTGTCTTGGCTTAGGCTGTAAGCATTTTGGAGCAGGGATTGTCTCTTCATACGTTTGTACAGTGCACGAGGCCCACTTCTGACTATGGCCCTTGAGCACTATGGTAATATAAATATTAAATGATAATTAAAATTCAAGATTGATAAAAAGAAATCCCTCATTGTAAAAACAATTGTATGGAGGAGCAAGTTTATGGTCACTTAAAGGAAAATCTGAAAAGCTATTTTATAAATATTTTTGAGTGTGGAAGGTAGTGTGATCAAAGGCTGTAGAAACAGGGAGCTCAAGATTTTTCCACAGCTTGACAGTTCTTAGCAGACGTCTAAACTGAAATTACACAGAAATTATGCACCAATACCAAATGTATGACCCAACATACGTTGTTAGATAATGTTGACCTGGTATGAGATGATGCCTGATGACAGTAGGTGATTTTGAAATTTCAAGCTTCCTAGGAATCATTTCCAAACTTAAATAAGTAAATACAAATGCATCGCCTACATATAGAACTTGTATAAGGGTATCCTTAAAGACAAACGAACAATCTTTAAACACGGAAATACAGAAGTTCCAGCACTGAACATTTTGCAGTTGGAAAACTATTTCTACAGTTCTGTAGCTACTTGACTTTAGACAGCTTAGTATTTTATTTTGTTTGTATTGTTGGGTTTTATTGTTATAGTTGTTGACCAAAACTATTTCTGATTAGGAAATTATTTATTCCTCTATCAACAAAGAACTTCCCTTGAACTTTGGGATGGAACCAAGTTGGCTTTATGTGCCTTTGAAATCTCAGTCATGGGAGTTATTTATTATTTGTATAATGGTAGTGCCTATGAACCCCAAAGAAGGATCAGACCACCATTGTGCTAGGCCCAGCATGGACAAGAAACAAAAATTCAGCCCCTGCACCAAAGAGCTTACAATCTATATTTCTGATAGGACACAACAGGTGGACACTACATGGACTTCCACATGTGATAACATTAAATTTTAGTGCTAGCCTGCATCTCATGGATGTCTGCACATCAAACATATTTTTACAAGTTTGTAGGTGAGAAAGCAATCAGGAATTCCTGTTGTCACAATATGCTATGAAGAAGGCATTTCAGCATCTTATTCTATATCCTATGATAGCCCATATCAGCTATTCCTAGATCAGAAACTTTGCACGCTGTTTATATATCAAGTACTGTCTTTTAAATCAGGGCCAAATCCTGCAGACCTTATGCAGACAAAACTTAAGCCTCCTTTGTCTGAGCAAGGACTGAGAAAAAAAACACAGGACATGTATAAGAGGCAGGAGTGTTAACACCACCTATTTATTAAGATTACCCAGCACAACCATTTATAAGACCCTACTTTCAGTTGCTTATAATTTTGTCAAACTTTAACCATGGGGGAAGAGGGAGATTTTCCATGATGAGTGTCTGCCTCTTCCTGAAATTATTTTGCAAAATTTCAGCCAAAAGTTCAGTCATTTTTGAGACCTAGACTGGTGGGAAAAAATGTTGTGTCTATGTTAAAAAATTCTTGAGACCTTTTCTTTGAGAAGCTCTAGAGCTCCCGTTCTTTGGAGCAGAAACTTGAAATTTGGTGATGGGAGTGGGCTTTTTTTTGAAAATCAGGAATGTTTCTTTTGTAATCTGTGAAAATCCACCCAAATCTAAGGAAGTTATAAGCCTCTGGAAAAAAAAAATCACAGTTCGTACCTGCACAGGCAACCCTAATTCTGGCATTTCCTAACTTCTGAGAGCTTGACTTTGCAATCTTATTAATGTTTTTTAACATAGTTTTGTGTGTGCAATATAAAGATAAGTGTATGGTTTGTCTCCTGCACATTAGTTAAAAAACGTGTAGAACAGGCTAAGAGACTATTGCAGCGAACTATAGAAATGATACAAGGAACTTGTTAAAACAAAATGTAAACAGCAAGCCAATTACCCACACAACATAGATAAGATATTTGAACTATGCTTCAGTCTAGGAATTACCATTCTATCTACCTTAGTTAACTTAAATGTCCCTTATTACCACAGAACTTGAGCACCTCACAATCTTTAATGTGTAATACAAACACACATACCCTGTGAGATAAGGAAATACTATTACCCCTTTTTTTACAGATGAGAAACTGAGCCACAGAGTAAGAGTATGTCTACACTACAAGCGCTGCAGCTACACTGTTGCAGCATAGACACTTGCTATAGTAACTGAAAGGATTTTTCTGACACTGTAGTAAATCCACCACTTGAAGATTGTTAGAATTCTTCCCTCAACCTAGCAGTTGCTACACCTGGGTGTAGGTTGGCTTAACCGTGTGTCTTGGGGGGGTAATTTTTCAAACCAGTGAGAGACATAGCTAGGTCAATCTAAGGGCTGGTCCACACTAACCCCCCAGTTCGAACTAAGATACGCAACTTCAGCTACTGATGTCGAAGTATCTTAGTTCGAACTAAAAGGTACTTACCACGGGTCCACACGCGGCAGGCAGGCTCCCCCATCGACTCCGCGTACTCCTCTCGCAGAGCAGGAGTACCGGTGTCGACGGCGAGCACTTCCGAGATCGATTTATCGCGTCTAGACAAGACGCGATAAATCGATCCCAGAAGATCGATTGCTTACCGCCGAACCCGGAGGTAAGTATAGACGTACCCTTAGTTTTAGGTTAAGATCAGGCCTAAGTAACTTGCCTAAGATCAAACAGAATTCTGGAACAGGGTGGAACAGGGAATTAAACTTCAATCTCAGGCCTTCCAGGCTAGTGCCCTAACTATTGGACCATCCTTCCTCTCGTTCAAGAGTCAGCATTCCAAAAATGGTTACTTGTTGTTGTTATACAAGTCTTACCTGCTGGGTCTCCCACGTTAAACGCCACCACTCCTTCTGTTCTTTATATTCTCGTCTGTTTGCAAAACTGGAAGGAAAAAAAAAAAGGAAAATGTATCGAATTACAATTGTGCCATGAAAACAAGGCAAAATTCCCTGCATGCTCGTAGTGCCCCATGTTTTAAAGAAACTACCTAAGGAGAGCAGGCCTATACAAAATAATATGAAAAAGCTCCTTGCCTACACAAGCGTGCCCACCATTACTACAAAGAGGAACTGTACTAGCAGTAACACCATAGAGAATTTATTTTTGCAAAAGCCACACGTAACAAGACGTCAGAGTGGGGTGGGGTGGGGGAGGTTCTGGAAGATGGGGAGAGAATGCCATGATCTAAGAGACAGGCAGAAACAGAGAAAAACACATACTGACCCTGGGTAACATCACACTTTTCATACCGCAAATCTCCCATCAATTGTGAGGATCTCTATGCATCTGGAGCCTGATCAAAATCCCAAGGAAATGAATGAAGTTCTTTCCACTCACTTCAGTAGAAATTGGATCAGGCCATTAACTAAGTTATATCTAAGGATGAAGCACACAATATGCAAGAGATCTTCAGTGCAAATGGGAGGGGAGAATATTGCACTAAGAAAAAACTGAAAAGATCTAGTTCTGAGTAGGAGGTACAAAGAAAATATAGCAAGTAGGACCTCAATTCATCAAGGTGCTTCAGCATGTGTGGAACTTAAAGCACATAGATAGTCTCCACTGGGGCGTAGTTACAGAGGTACACGGGAACCTTGCTGAATCAGGGTCTAAATGGAAAAAAATGATCTGATACAAAATCAACTGAAGTCAATTTAAAGCCTGAGTGTTTTAATGGACTTTGGATTCTACCCGAAGAGGTAGGGGAGAGAGGTAAAGCAGGACAGAGAGAAAGAGCAAAAAAATCCAAGTTCAAAAAGAAATGGGGGAAGTAGGAGCAAAGGGCTATTCTGCTCTTAGACTGATGTAAATCCAGAATTACTCTATTAAGTCAATGGAGTAACTCTGGATCTACATCAGTGCAACTCAGAATAGAATCAAAGAGCACAAACTAACTCCAGAGATAAACCAAGCAGTATTGAGTGTTCCAACACTGGGAGGCAGTCAGATACTACAATGCTGGGGGCTGTGTAAGTAGACTGATTGAATGATTGGTCAATTAGTAGGAGGTATATCCACTAGTTGGAGATAGCAGGGAGCTTTAAATCAAGACTATTAATTTACTATTGTTTGTATTTTCTGAACACAACCATTTATAAAATATATGTTTTACCGAATTATCAGTAATAAAAATTCCCTCTTAAGTATGCTCAAATTAATTTTAATAATATTTCTTGAAAGATCTAGAAGCACCACAGACTTCATGACTTTCATATTCTTTCACAGTCTTATTTTTTTCTCTGTTCCTGTTTGGGATTTACAGACGATATGAAACCATGAAAGGGTTAAACCCAGAGACATTTATACCAAAATCCATGTGCTGTTTTTCTTGGATGAACAATTGAGGCTTTCTTTACACTTCACTGGTAGACACATCATGAGTTTTGTATATGACAGTGTGAAAGTACCAGTTTCTTTTCAACAGAGTTTCACGCTTTCATAAACAGAGACTAAAGTTTTTTAGAAGTACTTTCACTAAGGCACGGTCACTATTAACATCACATTGCCCAAGTTTTAAATTAAAAATATGGAGTAAAAATTAAAGATCTGTATTTGGCTAATCTTTGTTACATTTGGGGTTTTTTTTTCTGCATCTTTCACACTGCACTAAAGTCCTAAACTCTAGAATTTTGGATTATTCATAAAGTATTTGTTTTTATTAAAGAATTGCTCCATCCTATCTCCCCCTTCACTGTATTTCCACCATAGAATTCCATCATTTCCAATCCTGCCCTCACCAGTGCCAATCATCTGGCCCTCTAGAACATACTGGCCATGTACGTATGCATATGCTGTGTCCTCCTATTGTAGATTGCCAATAGAGTGAAAGTATAAAGCAATTACTACTACCCACCTCAGTGGTGATCTACTTTAGCTCACATAATAGTGATCTGTGTTTATTTAAATGAAAGACTAGGGTTCTAGGCCCAGTTCCCAAGGATGTATGTGATTGATCTAATAATGGTGTTCTGAGGACAGCTCATAGGTTCCTTATCCCTTCTACTAAACTCATTAAAAGCACTGAATAAAAAAAAAAAAAAAAAAAAAGAGGAGGATTACAAAAATGGAATAGTTTTAACAAAGTCCCTTTAAAAGAAGATACTGGTTTTCTTTTAGAGAAGAAACAGGCCTTATTTAGATGTTTTGAAAGGCAATAGGTTCCACCCAACCCCTTTCAAATATAAGGAAAATTTAACGTGAATATCAGGGAACATTTCCCAACGCTATTAGACTCTGGAAGTCTGCAACAGGAAGTGGCACATTCCCACGTGGAAGGTACATGCATGTTTCATATTTCTATTTGATAGTTATAGAACTGTGTCAAATAGTATAAAACATTAAATACTATATTATAAATGTCTGTAATGTAACATTCATCTATTAGCTCATGTCGCTGAAATGTTACCATATCATTTTTAAAGTATATGAAAAAAATGCCACTTAAATAGCATTAGCATGTAAATTATGCAAATTTTCATTGCAAGAGGGGTGGATGCCAAAAGAGGGACAATGTGACCTAATGGGTTGAGTTCTATGATCCTGAGAATAGCAGTGGAAGATGGAACCTCAGAAGGTTCCATTTGGATGTTTATCAACATGTACCTCTACAATACTTGTTGAGATATCAGGCTGGAAAATCCTCTGAGAACAAGTGTATATCACCTGTCTCTACTGAAGGTTACAGATTCTGTATGTAGGATGTGCCATCCATGGATCTCAAAGTGTCTTACATACAGTAATGAATTAAGCCTCACTATGCCCTTGTAGAAGAGGTGATACCAAGGATCTTTTCTGAAGTTTTTTTAAAGCAATATGTCAGAAACTTCGATGAAGGAGCTACATTAAAGCACTGTTTCTCTTTTCTTTGCTCAAAAATCTGTGACTAGTTGATTTTAAATCACAATGCAAGACGACAAATGTCATGCAAACACTCAAAGAGACTAAAGCATTTAGGACCAAATTTCTCTAATACAACATCTGTCATGCCTAGTGATGCATCTCTCTCTCTCTCTCTCTCTCTCTCTCTCTCTCACACACACACACACACACACACACACACACACACACACACACACACACACACACACTCAAAAACACCCCAGTCTGCTATTTATAAAGGATATTAAGGTGTTCCCTACAAATGATCATTACTCCTCAATGCCCCAAGACACCTTGCCCCACGCCGGAAGTGCCTGTGAACAGAAAGTGCAGAATTTTGCCCCTATGTTGTAGTACACTTACTCTTGGATGCCTATGATTTTTTGCACATGAAAATGCTTAGATATTACTCCTGGGGACATTCTGCACCAAAAAATTAAAAATGATGCACCAAAAAATTCAAAATTCTGTGCCAAAAATTCTGCGCACAATATTTTAAAATTCTGCAAATTTTATTTGTCAAAATAACACTATATAATATTAGTTCCAATTATTTTGGTATTTTATTTCAAAATACTTATCAGCAAGTATGTCTGTAACAATACAGACACGCAAAAATTTCCCCAGGAGTAGAGAGTTAAAGAAACCTCTATAACAACCCAGGTACTGTTTCTCTGCCCCCTTCGCCCCTTGCAGAGCCCAGCCGGGGCGGTGCAGACACTCACAACCCCTCCCCCACAAGCCTAGCCGGGGGGCACCCCCAGCCAATATACCTGAAACCCCTCCCCCCAGAAACAAGTTGTGCCCCCCCTTGCCCAGATACCCACATCCCCGTCCCCCCAGAGCCCAGACACCTGTCGTCCCCCCACCCCGCCCGCCAGAGCCCAGGGATCCAGAGGGAGAAACAGCCTGATAATTGGTCCCAGAATTGCATGGAGTTTCCAGCTTGCTGAAAACTGAAGCAGCCAGAAACCCCTCTGGCTCCCTCTCCCCAGCAGGGTCTTCTATGTGCACACTGGGCTCTGCCAGGTCCAGTGGCCCCTAGTGTCAGCTAGCAGCACTGCAGCCCATATCTGTGGGGGAAAGGAAATTCTGCGTGTTCAATGTTAATTTCTGCAAAATTCTGCATTGCGCAGTGGTGCAGAATTCCCCCAGGAGTAAGATATGGATGCACAAACAGTACTTACATGAGCAAACTGCAGTACTTAAAGGCCCCTACAATTCATGAGATTGGCTTAAAAATCATGAGATTATATATATAAAAGTTGGGGGCTCTTTTTATTGACCGTCTGGTCTCTTTAGGGTTAGGGTTAGGGTTAGGGTTACCATACTTAACAAATAAAAAAAAGAGGACCCTCCACGGGGTCCTGGCCCCACCCATTTCCCACCCCCAGCCCCACCCCAACTCCGCCCCTTCTCCACCCCAACCCCGCCCCCTCCTCCCTCCCACTCCCAGCCACGCGGAAAGGGCTGCCCGAGAGCTACCGGCTTCACGGTTTGCCGGGCAGCCCCCAGACCCTGCGCCCCCGGCCAGTGCTTCCCCAGCGCAGCTGGAGCCCGGGAGGGGAAGCGCCCAGCCGGGGGCGCAAGGTCTGGAGGCTGCCCGGCAAACCGTGAAGCCGGTAGCGCTTGGGCTTCGGGCAGCCCCCTTGCCTCCGGACCCTGCGCCCCCAGCCGGGCACTTCCCCTCCCGGGCTCCGGCGGCGCAGGGTCCGGAGGCATGGGGGCTGCCCGAAGCCGGTAGCGCTCGGCTCTTAAACAGAGTCGAAGAGTCGGGGAGGAGCAGAGCCGCCGGGGCCGGAGGCTCTGCTCCTCTCCTGACTCTTCGGCTCTGTTTAAGAGCCGAGCTGCCCCAGCGCTACCGGCTTCAGGCAGCCCCCATGCCTCCGGACCTTGCGCCGCTGGAGCCCGGGAGGGGAAGTGCCCAGCTGGCGGCTGGGGTCCGGAGGCACAGGGACTGCCTGAAGCCCATAGCGCTCGGGCAGCTCGGCTCTTAAACAGAGCCGAAGAGTCAGGGGAGGAGCAGAGCAGCCGCGGGAGGGGAAGTGCCCGGCCGGCATTTTCCCAGACATGTTCGGCTTTTTGGCACTTCCCCCCCGGACGGGGGTTTGATTGCCGAAAAGCCGGACATGTCCAGGAAAAACCAGATGTATGGTAACCCTATTTAGGGTTCACATTTTCAAGATTTTCTCTACAACCACGAGAGCTAGACTTACTTTTTAATGTAAGTTGAGCTTGTCATATCACATGATTCCAATAGTCTGGGCCTTTAGGAAAAACACCAGATATTGCAAGACTCATGATAAAAGAGAGAGTTGTCAACATGGGCACATTTCCCCCACTCCCAGTTAACCGTTTCCATTGCTCATTACAATGAGAGGATTTGTAATGAGCAATGGAAGCATTCATTTAAGTGCCAATGTTGTTGGCAAGTCAGTGCTTTAACAACAATTAGAGCGCCTTTCTTAAAGTGAATGCTGAGATTCTCACATAGTCACACCACTCAAGGAGCTGGGGCTTTAAGAGGAACACCAACAATCACTAGTCTCAAAATGAAATCATGAGAGTTGACAACACTGAAAATGGGACGTTAAGGGCCTAGCTATCTGATTTCCTTGGTAAATCTAGTTTGCATCTCCACAACCAAATTTTCCCATGTGCAAAGCCAGACATCCAAAAGTAAGCTCAGCAAAACTTAGAAGCACAATATTAGACACTCATATTTAGAAGCCATGTGCAGTCACTTCTTAAAATCTGGCCTTTTTTTCCCTTACCTAAGAACCACTTCACATTTGAGGAAGACTTTGTTTATGCAGAAATATTTTTTTCCATCTGAGCCAGTCTTATATCAGTAATTTCATCAAATATTGAAATACCAGGGGATAAACATGACTTTTGGGTGTGGCTTACATTATCTTCTTAATAAGTCTTCTTTTTTTAATTTGAACCCTGTCTCACTGGTGCTGGAACTGGGGTGGCCCACTTTTTAACAAAAGAAACATAAGCGCATAATTCATGTCCCCTGCAGATTTTTGTCCCCTGCAGAATAGTAGATTCTGCCAGGGAGGCACTGCAATTACACCTTTTGCCCACCAGGGGCTGCTGTGGTGCCAGAAGAGAGGGCAGCTGGTTCACTGCAGGAGCAGCCAGCTACAGAGAGGGAGGGGGCACTTTGGCCTTGCCCCCCCTTCCACAAAGATTCCGCACTCTTCCTCTGTCTTGAAATAGGAGCGACACACACACACACACACTCTCTCTCTCTGGATCCAAGACACAGAAAATGTGTGAGAGCAGTAATAGTCTTTTAGGTGACCCTAACAAGTTTAGGAGCATAAACTCAGTTAAAATAATCCGTCCCCCATAAAAAAATGTTATCCTAGTTATGTGAACCCATGTCTGCCAAATTAAGGAAATTTCATAAGGACAGGCTCTTTTGTGGTATTTTGATACTTCTGCTTCTGATCCAGTCTGGAACCAAGAAGAGGAAAAATGAGAGAAGATGAAACAAATAGTTGAAAATGAAAATGATTTATATTTTAAACACTGAGAAAGATTCAGCTTAAATTTTGGATGGAGATTCAGTGAAGATGGAAGGGTGTTTAGTCTTTATTTTATCAGGACCAAATTGCCCATCCCTTGTTCTTCTGACTTTCTGTCCAAGTCTTTCAAATATCTAATTGTTTCCAGACCAAAGTCACCCATTGGATAATGACACATATGCTTGCAACTTATCAGCTGTTTCATGGAGGAAATGAAAAAGAAAACATGACATAAATATAATGCAACTAAGTCGTCTTTGAAAGCAAAAAGTTTCTCTCATGTGCATACCTCTGAACTGCCTGTCCTCTAGAGAGAGGCCTGAATCAAAACCCCAGATATGAATAGCTCCAAATTTGGAGGAAGTTCAGCTCCCCTTAATGGAACAAGTCAAAATATAAACCCACATCAAACAGTGTTGGAAATGCAACACAAATTCTTGATCTGAAATGCTCTGCTGGGTCTTAGCTCTGCAGTACACTGATACAAAACTCCAAATCTGAACATGCCTGAAATCTAGATCCAAATTTGCGGGCTTAGATCTAACTTTGATGTTATGCAGCTCAGCTTTTACTCTCTCATATTTTAGTTATCTTATTGTATGATTCAAAGAATAGGCATTTAAAAAAAACCTAAGCCACTGGTTACAGAGTTTAATCAACAACAAGAAAAATAACACTGCTGTCAGCTTTTAGAAGTGGCTACGGAAGAGCTGTATACATTTTGGGGGTTGGTGAGAGCACAAAATGTGATTATGAAAGTAGGACCTTGTCTATATAGGCAAGTTACACTGGCCTAAATAGGTTTAAAACCCAACTTCAGTTAACACCAATGCAAACACTCTTACTTCAGTTTAGCTTAAACCTGTTCACAACCAACTTAAGTTAACCTGGAAAAAAAATAAGCCACACAAACCAAAATATGACAGTGTCCACACAGGAGTTTGCAGCTGTTTAACTAAATTAGTTCAAATTCACCCCTTAGGTTAATCCAGGTATAGACCAGACATAGAAAACAGATAATGCTAAACTATGCAAGGTGAAAGTTTCTTCGCCCATCTTTGACTGAGAAGATGAACGCTCATACGTAGTAACATTAGTTAGAAATTGGATCCAAACACTGTGGATCAGACCTAAATCCCACAATGCTGAAGGGAATTATGGTACTGGCTTCTGGTTCACCACATTATAGAAGCAAGCAGCAACTATAACGTTCAGATTGTGAACAAGAGTTTCACCCAATGAGCTACAGCAGTGGGAAGATTAAGAGGGGATACAAAGCAAGCTTTGGAGGCCTGGGAGGAATTATGGTTTCAATAAGAAACCATTTGAAATGGGGTGTTTTCACATGGTTTTGGTTCAAAGCCAGGGAAAACTGAGTGGTTTCTGAGACTTAAAACAATCTCAGTAAGAAAGACCCGTTGCAAACCAGTTTAAAAAGTACAGTTTACTTACTTACTTACTTACACACACACACAGAATTGAAACTTATGTTTCACTGTGCTCTATTTACATCTTTGAATACAAAGGGCCTGATCTGGAGAGTTGCAGAGAACACACAACTCCTGTTGACCTCACTGAGTGCTCAGAATTTTTCAGGATTACACCAGAATTTATTACACAATAGTTACCTTAATTATTTTTAAAGAAAAAAATTGTATGTGACAGTCTTTTACTCACATAGGGCCAGATTTTTCTTCTCCTATTCATGCTCAATAGTATTTTACTCTGTAATATGTGATGCTCCCCAGAGTACCGAGGCTTGGGAGGCACCTCACTACCACCTGCCCTGAACATGAGGAAGTCTTGTCAGGGGTCAGCTCCCAACTCCACTGGCCAAGGACAACACTCCTCTCTAGGCCTTGCAAGCCCCACTGTCACTATATAGGTTAGCAATTGGCACGTCCCAATCCTCGAGCCCCCAAGCATCTCCCTGGAGTGTCCGGTCCCACTAGATGCTCACAGTATTCCCAGATTCGCTGCTTCCAAAGAAGCAGTCCATCCCAGCTTATCAGTTCCACCTCAGATCACTGCTCTGCTTAACACAGAGATATGTTTATAGTAGGCTGTCAATCACAGTTAACTCATGCAATTAACTCAAAAAAATTAATCACAATTAAAAAAATTAATCACAATTAATTGCATTTATAACAATAGAACACCAATTGAAATTTATTAAATATTTTTGATGTTTTTCTACATTTTCAATATTGATTTCAATTACAACACAGAATACAAAGTACACAGTGCTCACTTTATATTATTATTTTTGATTACAAATATTTCCACTGTAAAAATGATAAAATAAATAGTATTTTTCAATTCGTCTCATACAAGTACTGTAGTGCAATCTCCTTATCGTGAAAGTGTAACTTACAAATGCAGAATTTTTTGGTTATATAACTGCACTCAAAAACAAAACAGTGTAAAACTTTAGAGTCTACAAGTCCACTCAGTCCTACTTCTTATTCTGCCAATTGTTAAGACAAACAACTGTGTTTACATTTGCAGGAGATACTGCTGCCTGCTTCTTATTTACAGTGTCACCTGAAAGTGATTACAGGCATTCGCATGGCACTTTTGTCACCAGCATTGCAAGGTATTTACATGCTAGATATGCTAAACATTCGTATGCCCCCTTCATGCTTCGGCCACCATTCCAGAGGACATGCTTCCATGCTGATGATGCTTGTTAAAAAAATAATGCATCAATTAAATTTGTGACTGTACTCCTTGGGGGAAGAATTGTATGTCTTCTGCTCGGTTTTACCCACATTCTGCCATATATTTCATGCTAGAGCAGTCTCGGATGATGACCTAGCACATGTTTGTTTTAAGAACTCTTTCACAGCAGATTTGACAAAATGCAAAAAAGGTACCAATGTGAGATACCTAAAAATAGCTACAGCATTCGACCAAAAGTTTAAGAATCTGAAGTGCCTTCCAAAATCTGAGAGGGATGAGGTGCTTTTAGAAATCTTAAAAGAGCAACACTCTGATGCGGAAACTACAGAACCCAAACCACCAAAAAAGAAAATCAACCTTCTACTGGTGGCATCTGACTCAGATGATGAAAATGAACATGCATCAGGACGCACTGCTTTGGATCATTATCAAGCAGAACCTGTCATCAGCATGGACGCATGTCCTCTGGAATGGTGGTTGAAGCATGAAGGGACATATGAATCTTTAGTGCATCTGGCACGTAAATATCTTGCAGTGCCAGCTACAACAGTGCCATGCAAACGCCCGTTCCCACTTTCAGGTGACATTGTAAACAAGACGTGGGCAGCATTATCTCCTGCAAATTGTAACCAATTTGTCTGAGCGATTGGCTGAAGTAGGACTAAGTGGACTTGTAGGCTCTAAAGTTTTACATTGTTTTATTTTTGAATGCAGTTTTTTTTACATGATTCTACATTTGTAAGTTCAACTTTCATGATAAAGATTGCATTACAGTACTTGTATGAGGTGAATTGAAAAATATATTTTTTTGTTTTTTACAGTGCAAATATTTGTATTCAAAAATAAATATAAAGTGAGCACTGTACACTTTGTATTCTGTGCTGTAATTGAAATTAATATATTTGAAAATGTAGTAAACATCCAAAAATATTTAAAATAAATGGTATTCTATTGTTGTTTAACAGCGCAATTAATTGCGATTAATTTTTTAATCGTGTGATTAATCGCAATTAATTTTTTTAATCGCTTGACAGTAAAACCAAGCATTACATTTATTTAACAAAGCACAGAGATTCAAGCAATAGCAAGTAGAAGTACTGGCAACAAATGGTTACATGTAAAATTAAATCACAACACACATTCTAGAGCCTAGACTTAATTATCCAGATACTTTCATGTCTTGCAGGGTATTGTCATCCCCAAATCCTTGCAGCTCTTCACAGCCAGGTTGGCTATGACCCTCCTTCTATGAGACAAGCAGGCTCAAGTTGCCTCCTACGTGAAGGATTGAGGCTAGGTCTACACTATGGGGGGGTCGACCTAAGGTGCGTAACTTCAGCTACGTGAATAGTGTAGCTGAAGTTGTGTACTTTAGGTTGACTTACCTGGCTGTGAGGATGGTGGCGAGTCGACCGCAGCTGCGCCGCCGTCGACTCCGCTTCCGCCTCTTGCCGCGGTGGATTTCCGGAGTCGACGGCAGAGCGATCAGGGATCGATTTTATCGCGTCTTCACTAGACGCGATAAGTCGATCCCCAATAGATCGACTGCTACCCACCGATCTGGCGGGTAGTGAAGACATGCCCTGAGTGTGTAGCTTCACACTTCAAGCCATACCAAAACAATCCTTTGTCTATATTCATGAACAGGACACCTCCTGCTGTTTGAGTTTCCCTGTAGATTTCCTTTCTTGTAGATTTCACCATCTCTTAATTTTGCACCTGGCTAACTATGGAAATTGGCATGCAGTGCAAGAAATACAATACACAATAGATCAGACCTCCTGCTTGAAAGGAATATTTCTGAGGTATGTGACTTGCCAAGACTGTAAGAACATAATTTTCCATGTAGATACATAACTTTTAAAATATGAACTGTTCATACATACATACATGACTAATGGGCTACTAGCTCTCGGTAGAGGCATCACATGCCACCCTTTGATGAACTAGTTTGCAGATATCTGACCCAGGGGATCCCTGTACAACCTTATGCACCCCTGTGCCAAATGCCAGTTGGCAGCAAAGGGCCCCTGGGTCACACAGTCCCATTACTCACAGGCTTTCCCTTCGATGCCTTTCACATATTGCCTACGTCTTACATTGAGAGGTCTCTGGGGTATGGACTGTCTTCATGTTGTTTGTGCAGAGATGCTAATACCTGTTTGGAGTCTTTAGTCATTGCAATAGAAAAAGGGCATGGATTCGGTTGGTATGCAGCAGTAAAACATGCCAGCACCTCTTGTTCTCCAGAATTTCAGCTTTCATATTTGTGATGGAATCCCTGGGGTATAACATGGAACTGTGGGACCGGTGTGCCCACTTAACTCTCCACCCTGGGCTGCCTCACAATGCTTTGATAATAACAAACAGCAAACCCCTCCAGGTGCTGTTATCACTCAGCCACCACCATACAGAGACACACCCAGCTGAGTGGAATGAATACTCTGCAAGCCACATGGAAACATCAGCAAATCCCCCCATCCCTGCACCCCAGAAATATACCATCTTACATTGTGCAAGACCTTCTTTTGAACAATGCAAGCTCATTAAATAAGTTCACCACTTTGTCAAAGGATAGTGGACATGTACCAGCCTTTGTAATCTGAGCAGATTCCCCAAGCACTTTAGAGAAACTCACTGGTAAGGATAAAACATTATAAGAAGTTCATTAACTACAGAAAAATACATTTTAAGTGATTATAAGTGGTAGACAAAGGTCAGAGATAGTTACCTACGAAAATAAAAAATAAAATATGCATTTTAATCCTAAACTTTCAGAGTAAGCAAGAGTTGAATCAAACAACTTTTCTCACCCCCACTAGTGAGAAACCAGGTTATGGTTCTTAATACACAGGATGAATTTCCTTCTCAGCCTGGGACCAGTCTCCTCAGTTCAAAGTCTTTGTCTTCCTTGTGTTCTTGTTGCCTTCAGCGTAGGTGGGGGAGGACAGAGATGATCTCCTGGTGCCACTGCCTCTTATTTTATACTCTCAATTGATGTCCCAGGGAAAATACTGGCCCAGGCATGTCCTGGTGGGCCTTGCTGAGTCAGAGTTGAGCAATCCTCATTGTTTGGTGTCTGCACAACTGTCTCTTACACAAGTCTAAATCTCTTGTTTACAGTTCCGCTGTTGGTCAATAGCTCATGATGGTCGCTTAATGACCATTTGGGTGTGGGTCACCATTTTGTTGTCACTGAAGAGCTAGCAGTGGGCAGCTCCCAAACTCATGTGTTTCAATAATAATCCTATAGCAAAATCTCATAACTTCATAGACACTAACGATATATATATTTTGAGAGAAAAATGAGTTTCAGCAGATCACGAACTTTCATATGGTATCTTACATGGCATGCTTTGTATGAAATATCACAACCATACACAAATGATGAATATGGGGGTTACAGGGTGCTATTTTGAGGTCCAGTGCATCACAATATTATTATTACAAAGAAAACCAATGCAGAGATGTTCACTTGAGTTTGCAAAGAGCCTTAAACAATATCTGTAAGAGGTCTGTGAATTGCCTTATTCATCTCAGCATTAACTCATATGCCCAATGCTGACAGTGAATGCTGACATATAAAGTATTTCATTCTTCATGTACGAAAAGAGGTAGGATCACAGCTCTGTACAATGTAGCAAAATGAGGGCTCATACAGAAACACAGGTGGTTGACATTTGGAAGATACCACCATTTATTTCCCCCCCCCAATCAAGAAGGAACCAATCCCAAAGAGACTATCAGAGCCCAAAGAGCCCCACTGAGAAGCAGCTGAGCTCAGGAAGCCCAGCGGAACTCAGAGAGCACACGTGATTGTACTTGGACGTCTGCACAATCTGCGCAGCAGCATGTCAGTCTGGCAACTCATGTGAGCGAAGCTGATTTTGTGAAAGGAGCTTAAACAGCAGAGCAACCATTTCTCTCCCTTCCCCAATTGTGCCCCCATAATTCATCTCCTGCATAGAGATAATAAATAAATCAAGGGTGACAGAACTTGGGACGGGTTCACAATAAGTAAAGGTCCAATTGTGCTCCAACCAGAGCTTCGGTATTGAATTCAATTGAGAGCAGAAGCAAGCCCTAGATTACCAGAATCTTAATAGCCCCATATTTTATAATGTTGTATAATTGTAATTATTGTTTTACTTTCTATGTGTTTTATTTTTGAGTCAGTCAAGTGCTTTGGGATCCCTTTGGGCTGTAAGGCACTATACAAATGTAAGTTGTTATTATTAAATAACAATCATCCAGTGTTTAAATTATACAATAGCTACCTGATTATACTTAACCACTTTAGCTGTAATAAAAAAAATGATTATATGTAATATAAATTAAAGATATGTTTATCCCAGTTCATGAAACTTCAGGTACATTGGAGTGAATGGGGAGGTGCCCTAAAACAGCTGGAGTTTGATACTGTCGCATTGAAGCCAATGGAAGATTGCCATTTTCTCCCATCAGTGCAGGATCAGATCTGTGGTGAAGAGTGAGGTATCCTGACAATTCTCCCTATCCACAAATGGCAGCAGCAAGGTGTTTTTTGCAGCTTCACTGAACAAACCATTGCGCCTCCCGCACCATAGTGCTGCTTCTGAGGTTGCTTCATAACCATAGTGTCACTGGTCAAATTCCCCCTGCTGGACACTCAAAAGGCTGCTGTGTTCGGAGCCACACACTGGGCCCATGTGCTTTTAAGCATCTCTTCATTGCTGGATAGGCTCCATCATGATCCCTGGCTTAGGTCTCTCCGGAACACTTTCAGGGCACAGATTGTTTGATTCCTCTCCTGGAAGTGAGACCACAAAGCCCAGCTGCCACAGGCTCTCAGGACCAGTGCTGACTGTCCCCTTCCCCACCCCACCCCCGACACCCCAGTAGCCAGAGCTCCTTTCTTGTGAGCACTCTGGATTATAGTTTTCCCTCCAGGGACACACAATAGTTGAAGCAAATAAACCCAGACTTTGCAAAAGGATCTCTCCAACAATCATTCTTGATTTTAGACAATACAAGAGATCGACAGATCTGGGTAAAAAACCTGCATGCTATTCCCTGCCTCACTTTCCTCACTACTTGAGTATTCTTTGGGATTTGGGTCAGCATCCTTTCAGGGTTCCTGGCACCCAGCACCTTGCAGGACTGAGTCTTAAGAGGGCTGTTCCTCCCCCCAACCATACTTCTTAGGAAACGGTAGATTCTGGTACAGTCCTACCAACCTCATGCATTCAAAAATCATGAGTCAAGCCCTCAAAATCATGAGATTGGCTTAAAAAAGCACAAGATTTTGAAAAATAATAAATGCTGTTTTGTTTTGAATTTAGCTTCTGGTTTCTGAGTCTTTGCGATTCACATCTTTATGTTTTTCTCTGCAACCAGGAGGGCTAGAAACGTATTTGTTTTAATGAAAGCTTGTCATGTAATAACATGACTCCAGGAGCTGGGACCTTTAGGAAAATCCCACCAAATATCATAAGATTTATGATAACATTGTGACAGTTTCCAGATTGTGAAAGTTGCCCATTATATGCCCAGCTAATTAGTTTATTATCACTCCTCATTGCAATGAGCAATAGAAGCCTCCCTTTTTGTGCCAATGTTCTAATATTAGTCAGTGCTTCAGGAACAATTAGAGCTGGTCAAAATGTTTTCACTGAAAATTTGAATTTCTACACAAAAAATTTGAAGAAAATTCTCACTGAAGTTTTCAGTTAATCGACCCACAGTTGAAATTTTTCAGTTTTCAAAAATATTTTGAAAAACCAATAACAATTTTTTTAAAATTGTTTATGAAATTTTTAACTACTTGTTTTCTTTTCTTTACCAGCTATCGTAATGATACAACTGGCACTAGAGTTAGCTGCAATGTTTTGTGAAGAAAGTTTTTCCATAGAAAAATACCATTTAATCAAAACTAAAGATTTTCATGTCAAAATGTCAATTTGAAGAAAAACACTCATTTTTTCCCCCACAGGCTATATCAAAATTAAAACTTCTGTTTCAAGTTGACATTTCAGAAAAAAAGTTTCTACACAGCGGTAGCGTGCAAAGGCAGATTCACAACCCTGCTCTGACTCAGGCAAAGGAAGGACTTGAACTGGGGTCTCCCACACTCTAGGTGAGCACCATCGGGCTATCCAGTATAAAGAGGGTACCACCACCAACCATATCCTTCTCTTCCTCCTGCTTTGTGAATCACACCTAAGTCCCTTTGGGAATCTAGCCACATTTTTGAGGGGTGGGGGTTGGTTGAAACTATTTGGTGAATTCACAAATCATTTCAGGAGACCCAAAACTGCATTTTTTTCAGCAAATAAACTATTCATCTGAAACTTTTCACCCAGTCCTATTAATGACTCAAATGGAGCTCTGTCAACTCACACCAGCTGAAGATCCCAGAAACCCAACCTGAGATTAGGGCTTCATTGTACTAGCTGCTATACATACTCATAGTAAGGGAGTCTCTGCACTAAACAGCTTAAAATGTAAAAAGATAGCATAGACAAAAGAGGGGAGGTAGAGATTATTATTACTGTTGTTATTATTATTAAAAAGAGATTAAATGATTTGCTCATGTTCACTAAATAAGCCTGTGGCATAGCAGGAGACTGAACTCAGATACCTGGAGTCCCTTTCCATTGTTTTCACCACCAGATCATTTTTTCCTCTGGATATAAGTACAAAACATTTATTAATAAATTGTGTTCATTTGCAATATCTGTCCTATTACATCTCTACCCTGATATAACGCTGTCCTCGGGAGCCAAAAAATCTTACCGCGTTATAGGTGAAACCGCATTATATTGAACTTGCTTTGATCCACTGGAGCATGCAGCCCTGCCCCACTCCCGGAGCGCTGCTTTACCGCGTTATATCCAAATTCATGTTATATCAGGTCGCGTTATATTGGGGTAGAGGTGTATATCTGAATTCAAAACATATTTGTTCATCTCCATTTAAAATATTACCTACTGAACTTTTTTATTTCTGCAAACATACTGTAGGTGAGGTGCTTGGATTGTCACAGATGGGAGCTGAGTGTACACATGGGACACATATATAAAAACACATGCGACCCGTGTATATACACACATGCATAGCTGCCCTCTGAAGACCGCATACTCCATCAGGACTGAACCTGCATGAGCCACTAGAAAGCAATGGCCTATTGTCTGATACATCTTTTTATAATGTGTCAGTGGAAGGGCACTGGGTTCTATCCATCAGTCAAGCCACAATACACCTGACACACCAGTTAGTAGAGAGCAGTTAGAAGACTAAGTCAGGGGTGGTTTCTTGAACTGGGAATGAGATCCAGGCGTGAAGGGAGGAGGAGGAGGAAAGGGTAGGAGTGGGGAGTGGTACTAGCTCCATATTGTTGTTTCACTGGAAGGACACAGCGTGTCATAACGAATTACCGTTAATTTGCACCAGCAGTACAGTTAGATTGAGACCGGCAAGCAACGATGACAAACAGCACTTGCAAGATCGCATAATGAGGGGGCAAGGCTGCTTCACTGGAGCCGCTTCACTCAATTAGTGGACAAGGCTTTTAATGCTGCTATGCACAACCAAAGCAATTTTGATTACTTACAGCTAAGTCTCCATTTAGAATGATTCGGAAGCTGAAACAGTCCCCCCCCCAACCTTTAATATAATTTATCTGCAGAGTATTTGAATGGTAATAAGCTATTTGAAAGCCAGTCACATTAGCCTCTATTTCTGTCTAAGCCATGTTGAAATATTTTTTTTAAAAAATAAGTTCAAACGATAGTATTTATTCTACCAAATAAAATATAAATAAGACAGCAAGTCATCAAAAATATGCAGAATGTGGGGCGAAATTCTGATTCCCTTTACGCTGGTGTAAATCCAGAGCAATCCAGTTGATTTTGGGGAAATCACTATAGGTTTGTAGTCGTGTAAATGAGATTAGAGTTTGGCCCAGTGTGTTTTGCGTGAGGGATTTACAATTAGCGAATCATCTTACTGGCTGACAATGACCAGGGTTGAATTATCTACTGTCCAATATTTATACTTTCAACACTTTTATTTCTCAATTTCTCTTTATCATGCATAGACTAGAAATTTCTCTTTAACATGTTTTGAATAGAAACATACAGAGCCTGATCTGGTTTTGATGGAGCGGGCCCTGAGGATCTGATCCAAAGCCCATTGGTGTAAATTGACTGGACTATTGGAGTTAATGCAGGCCTTCAGTTTGCATGCTTGCAACAGATTCACTTTTTTTGCGGGGAGGGAGAGGGCAAAGGCAGGAGACGATTCTGATCATTTTGCTAGTTCAGAAACGTATTGTTTCCCACATAAACATGACTGCATAATCGGTCTAATGCAAGAAGGTTTTTTTTCCACCATCCTTTGAAGCATCCGGTACTAGCCATTACAGGGGCAGAGTACCAGATTCAACAGACCAATTGTATGATCTGCTTTGGCAAAGACAGTGTTTCTACTGGATGTCCATAAACACACAACAGGGAAACTTTAAACAGCTTCATCTCTCAGCTCCAATACAGCTCTGTATGTATAATTTATTTAAAATTTGCCTCAGCAGGGTAGCCGAATAAAATACACATCTTATTCTTGTGAAGGTCCGCACTACTGGCCTCATAGCCTGTTTAACTGTCACTATATTGGCCTTTTGAATTTTTGTTTTCATAATACCAAAAGCTATTTGAACAAACAGAATTATAGACTAATCATCCCTTGCCCAATTGTGCTGAGTTTTACAGGCGACAGCAGAGAACAAGAAATGCAATTTAGTTAGAACTTCAAAGCAAGGTTTCGTTATTACCCAAGCTGGGATTCTCTTTTGCCTCCCTCACTATTTGATTTTAAAAGTGAATGGAAACCAATTGTTTAAATTTTTTCTCCTGATTTTTTTCCATTCCCAGAGGGTTGCTTTCAGATAATAGATTAGACAATCTTGAGGTCAGTTGGTAATGTATACTTTTTAGTCTCTAGACAGCCACAGTTTAAAAATGGGCCCAATCCAAAACCAGGCATTTGTACACTTCCAAACTTTGGAAACATACACATTTCATAACTGGCTCCTATCTTTGCAACAGAATTCACAAAAGTACTGATCCAGCCACACCTTAACTTTAAGGCATTTGGATCTTTCACAATAGGATGTCTTTCTAAAAGATAAGTGCTGGGCTTGATGTAGGAATTATTGGGTGGAATTCTACGGACTGTGTTATGCAGGAGGTTAAGAATAGAAGAACGGCCATACTGGGTCAGACCAATGGTCCATCTAGCCCAGTATCCTATCTTCTGACAGCAGTTGGTGCCAGATGCTTCAGAGGGAGAGAACGGAAAAGGACAATTTATCTAGTGATCTACCCTGTCATCCAGTCTCAGCTTCTAGCAGTCAGAGGTTTAGGGACACCCAGAGCATGGGGTTGCCTCTACATTAAACCTAGATGATAACTGTCCCTTTAAGACTTAAAATTCTATGTATTTATAGCTGTCCCATATCCCTGTAATGGGACAAGCCAAAACCCCATATTTAAAAATCCTCAGACTTTAGGAAAGGCTGGATCTGCTTCTAAAATATGAGGCTGAAATCCAACTCTAACTAGGGCTGGCTGGAAAATAAGAAATCCATTTTGTGAACTTTGAGGTTTTGAGATTGGTTTTGTTCTGCAGTGGAACAAAATTGAGACCTATCAATTTTTTTTTGCCAAAATGTGAGAGCGCACGGGTCTGACCAACTCAGAATAGCCAATAATTTCTTGGTGAGGGCACTCACCTGGGACCTGGGAAATTGACTAGGGGAGAGCAGGAATCCGGACCTCCACATCCCTGGTGAGTGCCCTAACCACGGGGGTATTGACTATTCTGGGATGTGGATGGTTGTTTCTGCCTCTTTTTGAGCAGAAATTCCATCCCGGATCTGAAAGACTGTTCATTGAAACCCATATGTTTCCATGAAGAGTTTCAGTTTTGGCAAAAAAATATTTAGGCCAAAAATTGCCAAGCAGCTCGTTCTGTAACATCAACACAAGGAACATGGTATTTTCCACATACAATGGAAAAGATCAATGGGAACTTAGCTGGCATCAGACTAAAGAACCAGAGTCTGAACAGGTTAAGAAACATACCTTGTTTCTCTCTACGAAAATAGCAAGTGAAATTTATGCTCATGGGAATGATTATACATATGTTTTTAAACTAAAACTTTAACCGGGCATGATTAGTTTTGGCCTTATTTTTGTCACAACATCGTAGTCCATATGGCCTGAAGCAAATCGTTCCATATTTTTATTTTAAAACTGTGTTTTTCTTGTCTATTTCCTCCTCTCCCACCACACACACTGGCAGCCGCTACCAATGCGCCAAATGCCAAATATACTCTGCAAGCTGGTTAGCACAAGCGCCATACAATACTGGCATGCTCTTCTTGCAGGGGGATTCTCTCTAAAACCAGTGGCCCATCCAAGCAGCATCACTGTCTGGCATCTTAGGACATCCATACGCTATCAGTCTGTTCCCAGCAATGGGCTGCTTCAAATGTGGCTGCTCCACCCATTTCAAGGGAATTAAATAAGATAACCAATAAAACAACAGTACCTTGCATTTATACATCACTTTTTTCTCCCCTGCAGGCTTGACAAACTATTAACATTCAGCACCGTTGAAATGTTGCCATTGCTGGGGTAGAAGGTGGAAATCACCTCAAAACAAGTGACAGATAAGAGAAACGTTGGCCACAGACACCAGGGCGATCCTACACGTTTCCAAAAGGAGCTATGGAAGCTTTAATGTCTGTGCAGAGTAGACGGCAGCTCATCTCCTAAGATCTTGTCTGGAAGACCCACTCGCAATGAACTAAATGGAACGCAGAAAGGCTCTCCTGACCCAGCAAGAATTCAAACCACTAACTAAACCATTCCCTCCATTACCCAGATTGGAGGCTTTTCTCTCCTTCGTCCTCTCCCTTTCCCTCCCCCATACACCCATCTCCCTGTGGCACAATGACAATTAATGATTCAATTAAAGCCTGTTACAAAGTAATGGTCAATTGACCCCACTTAATTCAGTTACTGAAAACAAAGCTAAAAGTTTGCCACTGTAATAGCGACATGCAAGCCTGCTCAGAAAGGCAACCTCTATGTGGCCTGCATCTACACATCCTGCACGCTGCATTCACAATACGCAGGCTGTCTGCTGCTCTCCCACATTACCAAAAAGAAGAACAGGAGGACTTGTGGCACCTTAGAGACTAACAAATTTATTAGAGCATAAGCTTTCGTGGACTATAGCCCACTTCTTCGGATGCATACATAAATTTGTTAGTCTCTAAGGTGCCACAAGTCCTCCTGTTCTTCTTTTTGCGGATACAGACTAACACGGCTGCTACTCTGAAACCCCACATTACCAAGTTTCTGTAAGGGCAGCAACTCCACCTAACAAATGTAACTTTAACAACAGTAAAACAACCTAATAGCTTAGCATGCCAGGGGGCTAATGTGGTGGGCCATTTAACGCTGCACTAAATAGCCCCAGTTTGATTCTCATTGCCAAGTGCCGAACTGAGAATTGCAACTGCAGGAGCAGTTCCTAATTCATTAGTTAAAGGGGGTCATTGCTCATAGGGTGGGGAAGAGGAAAGAAAAATCAGACAACTCCAAACATTCAAAGTCAACAGAAGGTTGCACTCCTGCGAGATGTTGTATTTAGCCAAAAGCCTGACAAAGCTCCGCAGCTGGGAGGCCCGTGGTGGTTTTACTCAGCATTAAAAAGTTGCCTTAAGACACTTGTAACCTGTATAATAGGCTGGGTGGGAATGGGAAAGGCGGGAATGAAAGGAAGGTGAAAACATCTTGTTAACAGACTGCAGTTCCGTCTTAAGCAGCCCCCAAACTGCACTCCATGCAGGCTGCCGGCTTGACAAAGAGGCAGCTCAATAAAGAAAGAAATAAAATACACCCCAAAAAGCAAAATTAAAAAAGGGACCAGATTGAAAATACAATAAAATAAAAATAAAATAATACAATGAAATCAAAAATTGAAATGACACCACTGCAAAAGGACAGCTTTATTCCTGAACATTAGCCCCCTAAAACAACTGATTTCTCTAATTCCTGCCATCACTCAGATTGGCCTTGAATTACCTCCTGATAGGCCTCCCATGCGCTTGCAGATGAGAGAGTGTAATGGGGATCTGTTAATTAACTAGAAGCAAAGTTGCACGGTGGGGATCAAACACTGGATGCGTCCTAAAACTCCCACAGAGAAGATGAAATGCAGCGCAAACTTTAAAGACTTCCCGTCATTAGCCAAGACCTTGGCTGTTCCTGGCCCAGACCCCTCCTGTTTCAGAGAACAATGAGGACAATGATGGCAGAAATGAAATAGTGCAGTGAGGAACAAAGGAATTAGCTATTTACCCACAGAGAAAGAAAGGAAGAGAGGGGTGAGGGAAGGGGGGGGGGGGGGAAGAGAACTTGCTTTTTCTATGGTTCCTGTCTACTTTTAATTAATTTATGGCTGCCAGGGACTTGCACACAGAGCACGCCCAAAAGCATTGTGTTGGAGTGCAGTGTTAATACATGTAACTTTTACTGTTTACTCCCAGGCAGAATGGAAAAGTAGCTGGGGCAAAGAGGGCAGTGGGGAAGGAGGAGAAGAGATGTTTCCTCTTTAAAGTGATTTGAAAGAAATGGATGGAGGAGAACAAAAGGTTAGACTGATCTTTAACTTCTAAGAATCCAGCTCCATGCAGATGATTATTTTTTAAGACTCCCAGGTGTAACAAATCATCACAGATAAGGCTTCAGTCACCGCAGCTGCATTTTAAAACACAAAGGAATTGTGGGGTAACATAGAACAGGGATATCCAAATTAGGTGGCTGCAGGGACTACCACTGGCAACTTATCAGAAGCCACTTTTAATTGGCCTGACGCAAAGCTCAAAGAAGTCACTGGAAAGACTCCCACTGACTTCAACAGGCTCTGGTGTGAGCAATCACAGATGTTGAACCCAAGGTCCCCAGGCAGCGCTCAGACTGCAGTAGCTCACTGGAACCAGTGGAGAAGGGGACTAGCAGAGCTCAAGCTCATCAAGGGCTCCCCCCACAAAGCTCCTGATTGAGGGAGACATCCAGCCCCACCAATTGGCTCAGACACACTACACTTACGTCAGAAGGAGCCATAGGAAGTTGTCTGAGCTATTCTGCGGAATCCTGTCTGGCTGCCATTTTGGACCTTGATTGACTCCTGAAACCTGTCTCTGAATCATAGAATATCAGGGTTGGAAGGGACCTCAGGAGGTCATCTAGTCCAACCCCCTGCTCAAAGCAGGACCAATCCCCAACTAAATCCCTAAATGGCTCCCTCAAGGATTGAATTCGCAACCCTGGATTTAGCAGGCTAATGCTCAAACCACTGAGCTATCCCTCCCCCCGGTTCCTGCCCTTCTTAGCCCAGATCTTTCTCCACTCCCAGTTCCTGTTTTCCTGCCTTGCCTCAGGTCCCTGCTACTTTGCCCTACCCCTGACTCTGACTTCGACCCTTGGCTTCACTCCTAACTCTGTCTCTGTCTCCGACCCTGGTTCCTAATTCTGGCCAGTAGGCGGGACTTCCCACAATCAAGGCCCATGTGCATGTCACAGGAGTTTGCTCTTCTATTGCACCTTTCATCCAAGAATCTCAAATCGCTGTACACAGAAATACTGTTATCCCCATTGTATACCTGGAGGAGAACGAGGCACAGGAAGTTTAAGTGACTTGACTAAGGTCACACAGCAAGTCAGCAACACTAGCGCTAGCACTAGGCTACTAGTCCCTGGCTCTACCCACCAGACAACAGATACACAAACATAATGGTGATGGGACAAAGTACAAGAACCTGATGTGAACAGAATATTCCCTTTGGTAGGAACATATGTTACATCTTTCAACAAAAAGAGACACACAGTCAACTTTAGCTTGTACTTTGTCTCCCTTGAAAGATGAATAGAAATGGCTCCTTTTCTGCCTTTACCAGAAATGGACACCTGTAGTTGTATCAGTTTTATCCCCATTCCACAAAGATAAAGTATCCATAGGCTGCATTTAGTCCTTAGCCCATATTTTGGATACCCCTCTTTAGAGGAGAGTGATGCCGGACAGCAACCCTTGGGCTGGACACAGCCCCTTGGATTAGCATGATATATTTACATATAACCCAGGAGAACTGATGTCTGTTTTTTCTTTAAAATTTAAGGTAAAAAATGCTTATTTGTTTTAAAACTAAGAGACAAAGAATTCTTTTTCTGGGCCACCTGTTCAGAAGAATCAGCATGTGTTTCACAGCTCAGTGAAACAGACAAATCCTTCTAGGCTTATAGTTAACAAGTTCAAGTGGTATTCCCTCCCCATCCTCCCCCGCCCCCCCCAAAAAAATGCAACACTGAACTCAAATGTTTTAAAATCCATTCCAAATCATTTCCATTTTTGGGAGTGTGACATCCCAGGATACAATTCAGACCAGTGGGGGGCTGTCAACCCTGCCCTATAACCTCAGGTATCTTACAAAGCCGTACCAAAGCAGCTCCCACCTGGACCACTCACAAACAGCCTTTCAGCATGCAAGCCACACTTTGAGCATGTGTAACTGCACCCTGCCAGTTACACCCTGGTTCTCAACAGCCTTGGTTATACTCCAAGGTGACCCCAACACACCCCCAATCCTGGATTTCCACCAGAAATATATGCCATGTACTGCCCAGTCCTCGCCTGGACAGTACAAATATTTTAAGTCTATTATTTCTTTAGGGGAATAATATACCATGTTATTATTTTCAATACAGTTACCCTTCAATTTAACACTTTAATTTAAACATGCTGGATTAGATAAAATAGTAAAACAAGTTTATTAACTATAGAAATAGATTTTAAGTGAGTACAAGTGATGAGACATAAAAGTCAGAAATAGTTACAAGAAAAATAAAGACAATGCTTATTAAAACTATATTAAAGTCAAGCAAAATTTCTCCTGCTTCCAGCAAACCCCTCTCCCAAAGTCCAATGGCTATTTTCCTTTTGTCTTCTTGGGGGCAGAGAACGCAATGGGCAGGGAGAGGGAGAGAGGGGTGTCTTGGAGTGTTTGCCCTTCCTTTTTATAGTTTCAGTCCCCCTCTTGAAAAACATTTTCATCTGGGAAGTCGGAGAGAAAGAGTCTGCATGGAAGGACATTTCCTGCTGGCTTTTTTCACCTGTTTGAGCTTTCTTTATTTTCCCTTCCTGCTTGATTACTCTGTTTACTGCTTAAATGCAAATTAAGGCAAGCACACATTCCTTCCTTTGTTTGTGACTTCTGCTTGGGCAGGGCTGTGGGGTTTGTAGCATGTGTTAATAACATCATACAGGAGAATCTTATAACTTTATATACAATTTTGCCACGCTTATTTTATCAGGACAATACTAATGAGAAAATTATGTGTTTTAAAATGATACGAGGCATACCTTGTCCAAAGATTATTACAATAGTGTGTAGGGTGTGAATACAGGGGTGTATTCCGTCACAGGGAAGCAGGCAAAAAAAATCATTACTATCACCATACACTAAGCAACCCTCAATCACAGTGAAAGGGATGGCTTTTGATCACATCTCAGAAGTCCTGATTTAACAGCGGATTTGCCAGTTTTAGAGAAAACCAATATAATCATAAGAAGAATTTTTACCTGGTGTTTACTTTAAATCAAGCTCTGAATAGTTATGAAGTTGGATGTATGTTCAGAGGCCAATGTGGTGTCTAAAATTCCAGTAGTCTCTCATCTCAGTGCCTTGTACTATGTTGGTTAAATGTGTGGCTATGTCTTCCTTTATTGGCTGGTCCCAAGTATTTATCTATCACCCTAGTGACTACAACATGTATCTAAGTTAATCATATGGCCACAGCAACTCAGACCCTTTTAATTTATGGATCCTTGCAACACTCCTATGCGGGTATTATCCCTGTTTTACAGATGGGGAATAGAGACTGAGGTGCTAAGTGACTTGCCTAAGGTCACCGAGGAAGCGTGTGGTAGAGTAGGGAACTGAATCCAGATCAGCATCCTAACCACTGGACCACCCTTTCTCTTATGCACAAAGGGTAATCCTTTAGCTTAAGTTTTAGGAGCTTGTATTTTTGCTGCTAAAGGGCATGGGAACTATCCCTGCAGATGACTATGGAGTTTTTATGTACGTGGCCAGTTTTCTAGATTCACATAATAAAAACAGCCAAACAAGAGTGGCACCCTTGCGGATGATGTCAGCAAAGACGACAAGGGCTAAGTAAGTCTAGAGATGGAACTACTCTCTGAAGTAGAAAGGTGGTCACTTCAGGGCAGGGTTGAGGCAGGCGTATTAGCAGAGTGGTGGGTGCAGCTACTCTGTCCTGTGGCAAAACAGACAACATCTACTTCAAGATCTGGCCCCTCAAGAGTGCATTTGGACCAGCTTACTCACCCAAACAGTCCTATTTCCACCTTCATTTTTAACAAGCGGGGGGAAATCATTTGGAATTTTTTTTAAAGGTAGTAAAGTAATGAACTTAGCCCTTGAGATTCATTCTGGGCTAAAACAGACCATACAAGATCTCATCCTGGGAGAACATTTTGTTTTTTTAACATTGGGAGATAAATTAGCCTGACCTTTGTAAAACTGGGGAGGGAGAGGAAGATATTAAGGGTGCAAATAGTAGCTTCCAGCTTTTAAATTCTTTTGTGCCCCTCTGATTATACAATGGCTACATTAAGAAAATGTGGGGGAGGGGATTAAAATTAATCCATTTTATTAATTTAGCTGATGTCACAAACAGGAAATCATCCCATCAAAATCTGGCTAAAGGTTCAGTTATTAGCCTCCAAGATGTAGGCTAATTGCTTTCTGTGTTTTCCACCAAATCAGCTGAGAACCTGAGATGCACAAGAAGAATCTGGCATATGTTTAGAAATGTTCCTTTCCTGAAGGTTTTTAACCTCACATTTGACATTGATCCACAACATAAAATTGGTGTTATTTGTCAAGCCCAGATCTGGCAAAGGCTTAAGCAAGTGTATCACTTTATGCACATCAGTAATTCCACTGAAGTCAATGAGATTACGCACATGCATGTTATGCATGTGCTTAAGTCTTGGCAAGATCAGAGGCTTAGGTTGCACTCACAACATACACAATAAAGTAGAGCTGGTTAAAAATACTGAATTACATTTTTTCCATTCAAACGTGACATTTTTTCTAAAACAAATTTCATAAAAAAACAGAATGTGCCACTTTCTCAGGGCATCCAAACCTGTAGGTCACAATGCAATCCCTCTACCTCAGCAAGAGAGATTTGCTAGTGCTAAACTGGGTGATAGCTCCCTGTCGCCCCACTCTGTTAGTCACCCCAGACAAACTTCTCAGGACTCTGCCAGTCATTACTTTACCCTGCAGGTTTACAATTAGGCCTGGACTACCCTAGAAAATTAAGTCAGCTTAATTATGTCACTCAGGGGTGTGAAAATCCTCACCCCCTGAGTGGCGTAGTAAAGCCGACCTAACCCCCAGTGTAGACAGCACTAGGTCGACAGAAGCATTCTTCCCCCAACCTAGCTACCACTTCTCAGGAGGTGGATTACCTACGCGGATGGAAGAAATGCTCTTATTATTGTAGTCAGTGTCTACACTGAAGCACTACAGCAGCATTGCAACAACTTTTTAAGTGTAGATATACCCTCACAGTACTCCAGTTCCTGAACTTCCCAGAAGCACTGCCCTGTAAGGTCTAGCCCCTGTCACTGGATACTCACAGTAATTATCAAGTCTGCTGCCTGCAAAGAGACAGCTTACACACCAGCTTATCTGATTCCACTGAGAAGGTGCACACTTATTATTACAGCATGGAGATGACTTTATAGTAAAAAGAAAATAAGTCTATTAACAAAGAACAGAGAGTCACAGATTCAAGTGAGTATTGAGCAAAATTATGGAAACAGCGATGGTTACAAATAAAACAAAAAGCATAAGATGCCTCCAAGAAACTCATCACAACTTTTAACAGGCTAAAATCTTTGTTTAAGATATGTTTCTCACCTAAAGCAATGTCTCAGTGGCACTAGCCCCCAAAGCCAGGAACTAGCTTTCATGGATGCAAAAAGGCTGTCCATTTTTCTCCCTCAGTGATGGACAACAAAGGGGCTCTTTACCCTCTCTCTCTTCTAGTCCAGAAAACCTTTGAAATATACCCCCAGATAAGATCTTTCTCCCCCACTGCTTGTGTCCCAGAGTGCTGACGCCATGCTGCTTTCTCATCCTCCTGTTAACTTGTTCTCCCTGTTCACCTCAGATGCAAACAACTTCCGATCATATTTGGTTTATCCTGCTTAATTTACATCTGAGATAAATCAACATTCCTTTGTCTGGGAAGATACTAGTTTAGCAACCCTGCCTGGTTACATAGTTTAAATATTTTTTTGTACATTTATACCATTTCTTGAATAACACGCGTACACGCATCTTGCGGTGCTTCTGACAACCAGTATGATGTAAGCTTCCGTTCAATACCCCACATGACATGCTGCATAGCTAAATACCATGACCGCAATATTTTAGCAGTAGTGAATTGGTGAAGCCTGACAAGAGTTGCTGACACACAGTAGTGAACCACTAATGAGCCTGTCTCGCACAGAACCTTTTACATTTTAATTTTAATTTTTTTGCAGTTTGTCAAAAATATTATCTAAACTGTTACCAAAATATAGGGGGCTCCTTCAATGATGTAATGACTCCTTCCTTGCAGCTAGCACAGGGGCTGAGAAAATGGGGAGTGGCCAGGGCTTCACTACACCTCAGAAATGCAAGCAGTCATAATGGTCTATTGGAACCAATGGCAGGTGGTGTAAATTAGAGTGACCATCAATCTACTCTATTCGTACTGGGGGATGACGGTCCAGTGCACAGATAGCCTAGGATTGAGGAAGTGCAAAACTGGTTTAAAGCCACTTTTGCACTCTACTCCTGAGTTGCCCTGTCCACTGCTCAACCACCTCTGAAGACTGGCACCTCAGTTTCTACTTCCTCCCTGTGATCTGTAGCAAGGAGGGAGAATGATACAGAAGCAGGCTACTGCTTTTTCTGCTCTGCCCCATGGTACCCATTTATTAGCTCCAGTGCAGCTATTTTCTCCAGCAGCTTAAGTGTTAAGTGTTTTTTTTTATTTGAGCATTTATTGATAAAGTTCTCATTGATTTAAAATGTATTAATAAAAATAATAGGATAAATAATGTTGACAAATAAAGCCCTTGTTGAGACATACCCAGCAACCCTCTCTCTTCAGGGTAAGTCAGCCAGTACACACACTTCAGGTGTGTTGAGACATTGAGGTGCTTCTGATGCCTCAGAACACAGCTGTGCATACTCGCTTGTGCGTTACTGATTATCCTACACATAGAATATATGATGGCATGGTTAATTGGCATGAGCTTAGGATAGTGACAAAGCCATGAGTCGCATGTGCAGCTTATGATACATGGATGCCACTGAAACATCCACCCTTTTATAGCATCTCTTCTCTTTGCATTCCCCAGTCATATGATATCTCACCCCCAAACCGTCTCCCCCTGGGAGCCTAAGACTCTAAGTAGCTTCATAAACAGGCTCCAAGCCCTCCTTCAATGACCATCTCATTTGTCAGCTAGTGTTGAAGTAGACAACAAATCTTGCTTGGCTCCAACACTGCTGAACTCATATATCATGTGTTCTAGTGCAGATCACACTCTGTTGCTTCCCTGTTATAGGCATGTCAGGATGAGCACATTTTGCATTCATAAATTCTTCTGCCCAGACGACAGGCTATATGATCATACATATAAATAAATAACGTCCAACTTTTGTACAAAGATGAGGGTCAGTTCTTTTTAGATGCATGGCCAGACCAAAAGCAGGTCCAAACACCTCCAAACTTTGGAGCTATATCCAAATTCTGCAGGTTCTAGTTCTCATTTTATATTAAGCAGTTCACCAGTCCCTACTGTTGTGTGTTTGTATAAAAGAATAATAGTAATGTCAAAGTTTTTTGAATTTATGGAACACTTATTTCTTCAATGCACTGTATAAACATTAGCTAGTGAAACTTCACAATGCAATATGATTGTAGGTAAGCATTATTATTTCCCTATCTGGATGGAGTTAAGAGCACATGTGACTTACCAAAGACCACCCAACTAGAACAGGTTTCAGAGTGGTAGCCGTGTTAGTCTATCAGCAAAAAGAACAATAACTACAACTCAGATGCTCCTGCATTTCAATCTCATGATCATTTCACCAGATTGATGCTTTACACAGATTTTCTAATTTTCTCAAATAAGGGAAATACACACACTTACACTCACTCACTCACTCTTTAAGTTAGACAAATGTATGAGCTCACACTGGAGTTTGTTTTGCTGATACCTGGGAGATCCACAATGGCAAAAAACAGAGTTAAAAATAAAGTAACTTCTTTTCTTCTATCATTGCATCATATGACAAAGTCCAGAGGGATTGAGAGTCATATCGAAGCTAGTGCTCTGGCCTTTCATCTCTGGGATTCTGGTCAGAGTCGGATGCCACTAAGTAAAAGGAACAGTATACCACAAAATCACCAACACATTCTTCAATATCTATGTCAATTGTTGCTCAAAGAGGCCCAGAATAGAGTCAGCATAGAGTGAATTACCACTCTCTACTATAAAGGGTTGTTCTACCAAATAATGGTTATGGTAATTGACAAGTCTGTTTATAAAAGCTAGCAGCATGGCTGCTTTCACTACATCTGGCCTATAGCTAAATAAAGACTTCACTTTTCAGGCCTGTCAGTGCCTAGTACAAAGATTTTGTCTAGTGTTAAGAAGGAGAGAAAAGTACATATGCATGGCACCATGGTGAGACCATATATAATGTATGTGCCATATATTAGGGTCCCAATATTGCACAACTCTAGTGACTTGTTCCAGAGCTTAATCTTAGCCTTGTGTTTCATTTTTATAGGGTTGCTGAAACTAGAAAACACTTACCAGCATGGGGAGAGCTATTAAAGGCAGAGGTCTCTCATATAAGCACAACATGTGATCGGATAATATTGTCTGGATTAGCAGCTTTACAACCTAGCCAAGCCCCAGGGCTACAATTATCTGGTTGCATTAAACTGAAATCACCTGCAAAACCTCACAGTGAATGAGCCCTTGGAAGTCTCTAATCTGCCAGTTCACACTTGTAAGTGAAAGCAAAATTCAGTGATGAACAAACATTGCAGTGCAAGATTTCCCAACTAATGGGTTTAATTTTACTTCAGAAAGTGTCTCCCTTGTATCTGGCTCTCACCCCCATGTCTTCCCAATATATTACAATTAAAATTAATAATTATTTGTGTGACTACTATTATTTCTAATTAATAATTTGTACCTGTATAGTACTTTCGATCTCACTGGGTTTGGTGCAGGAATTTAGTAGGCGCAATACTAAGGCCTCCTTTTATGGAAAGGGGCAACCTACATGACTGCAGTGATCTCTTCTGGCCTTAAAGTCTCTGAATGAATCTAGGATTTTGAGGTTCTCAAAACATTACAAGTATTAAAGAGTTACCACTTGCACTTGCATACTTTCCATCATTTTCTCCCAATCCTTCACTGTGCTGAAGGGATGTTACAAACAGTTCCATCTAGAGAGTATGGCTATTATACTCAATTCCATAAATGTTCAGCTAGCCTCTAAGCATTTAGATCTTCAGATCACATTGGCTTTCATAGCCTTGCTTGGTGGGTTAAACATAAAGCCAAGGTACTGCATGATCATTTAAGATTCTCTGACCAAATTCCAGTTTGTAAAATTGCATCCTGTGTTTCCACAACTCCGCTTGAAGCTTCAGTTAGCCACGGTGGGCCAAGTCCTCAGCTGGTAAAAATCACATGGCTCCATTGAAGTTTTGCTACAGAAAACTCCAAGTCTATGGAGTTCTACCAGTTTACACCCGCCCTATATTCTCACTAACATCCAGTCTTAACTTGTGCAGTGGTTACTGCCAGGGCTGGCTCCAGGCACCAGCTTGCCAAGCAGGTGCTTGGGGCGGCCACTCCGGAGAGAGGCAGCACGTCCAGCTATTCGGCGGCAATTTGGCAGACGGTCCCTCACTCCCACTTGGAGCGAAGGACCTCCCGCCGAATTGCCACCGCAGATCGCAATCGCGGCTTCTTTTTTTTTCCCACAGAAACTCTCTACATTTTTGAAAGGTCTCCATTTTGTTCTGAAGCACAATGGGAAAAATTTTGGAACTTTTGAAAATTTTCACAGAACAGGAATAGCCATTTCCGGTCTATAGTTAGTTATGTAGTAAATAGTTTATAAATCTTTTCCAAAAGGCCTTCCTTGGAAAAGAGTATTATATAGATGTAAGGTCATCAATAAATCCATGTGCATTGAAAACTGACCCTAAGTCAAGCACTATAAGGTTCCATGTAAAGTTCTTGTTCCCTCTACCAAAATACACAAGCATAATGTCAATATTTACTAATAGTTACAGTGGCATGCCATGACATTTTAAATCAGGCATGCAATTGTACACTTGCATGCAAAGTGGGATCCTCTATGTGGCATGACCTTACCATACATAGGGTGTGTGCAAGGTCATGCTGTGTGGAGGACACAATTTTGTCCTAGGGTTGCCAACCCTCCAGGATTGGCCTGGAGTCTCCAGGAATCAAAGATTAATCTTTAATTAATGATTATGTCATGTGATGAAATCTCCAGGAATACATCTTACCAAAATTGACAATCCTATTTTGTCCCCATGTTCTCGCCAAACTGTCTTGTGGCCACAGATGAACCTGGGGCATGCAATGCATGCCTTGTATACGCTGAGAGCATGCCACTGTTTACAAACCCAGTGATATCTGGGAAACTGCAGTATTTCCCATTCAAAACATAGATAGAAACCTGCATCACCTCAGACACTACTGTGTGGAGATCACTGGTACCATTTTTAATGGTGATGACTATTGCTCTTCAGCTCCTTTGTCATTCTGCTCTGGGCTAGAAAACGTGAGTGGGAAAACTCTAATGCAAGTTCTAACTAGACAAATTTTCATACAAATTTTTCAGACAGATAACCTGAAAGATTTACTTTAAAAAAAACCCTACAACAATGACATTTGAAAATCTTAAACTGAACTAATTGATTCTGGATATTAAACATTTTGGAAGCTATTTTCTGATACACCAGTGGGGAGAAATGATTACTTGGATACGGTTGTAAATGCTACTACACTTTTAAACTAAAATCAATTTTCTTGATTAAAAGTAATTTCTTGCCTAAGCAGGATTAAAATAATTTCATTTTAAGTAAGGTTTTGCTAGAGTGTTGCTCTAGTCACATTATACCATCCACTTGTGTGTTTGTGTCATGAGACTTGCAAAAGTTTTTCATGACACTACCAAATGTGCGTAGTGCACTGGTTTTACATACATTTCTCTATATCTAACTAGTCTTCGAACGTATGGTACTGCAGCATTTTTTTGCATGACTGCACCTTTTAAACATAGTTTTTCTTACATGTAGGTGGAGTCTACACACTCCACTCCAAGTAGAACTGCTCACACCTAGAGACTAAAAAGCATCACCCTTCCTACAGCATACTTTATTAACAAAAATGGTAACCCCCAAACATTATTACAGAAAAACCCAGCATAAGCCTTCACTTCATGCCTGGCTGCCCATAACATTATTTTAGCCCAACCTGAGCCTCCCCATAGACTTAGTTGCTCTAGGAGTTCCTTCCCTCAGGGTCTGTTATTTCAAAAAAATTCTATTCCCCTCACCCTGAGACCTAATCCTGCTCCTCCTACCCCCAACATTCATCTACACCTATGAATCAGAAAAAAACACTTCATGGCAGAATTAATACCTACCCAGAGGGTGGGGTATTTCAGGCAAACGATGCCAGCCTGTCACAGAGAGTAACAGCAATGCTCTTTTTCCTGCACTTTGTTACATTATATGTAGTAGTATGTAAGTTGCCTATCTATGTTAATTAAGCAGTACTGTTACCTCCTTCTTCTCCAAGCTATCCAACCAGAATCCCCACACATTCTGTCCCATTTAATTTCCAGTGTTAAGAATTGCTCTCTCTCTTGTGCTGTCTGTCTTCCTGACCAGGACTTTAGAACAACGAATAAGATTTGTCTAGATTAGAAAAAGTGGTCAAGCTTAACTAACTTAACTAACGTGACCTAGCCTACCACAGTTGTAACTTGACTCTAGCCTGGACTATCCCTCACCTAGCTAAAAATGAACTAAGGTGTTACCTTGCATCTACACAGAAAAGTCCTCAAGTCAGGTTGGTCTTAGCTAGATTGTGTTAGCTGAGTCCAACCTAAACATGGCTTTTTATAATCAAGACAAAACATACAGGACATTCCTCACAGACCATCACTGGTTTTATATGGATCTCAGTGCATGCTGGGACAGAAGGTGGGGGACCAAATTTTCAGCCCTGTTATAACTAGACTTCTGTTTTTTTTAAAACCACAATTGTACAGGCACAAATAATTGTGAAGGTTTGGCACCCACAACAATTTGCAGGTTCATTTAAAGTAATTTAGACATCTTAGTACCTACTACCCTCTCTGTGCCTCAGTTTCCCCATCTGTAATATCAGAATAATGAGCTTGACCTTCTTTGTAAAATACTTTGAGATCTACAGACGAAATGTACTATAAAAGAGCTAGGTATTATTATTCTGTCATGCCCACTACTCACTACATGTACAAAATTGCACTTACAATTATTTACATCTGCATGTTTTTTCCACAAAAAGAGAGGTGAGTGTTTGAAAATCTGACCTTGGGAATTTAGTCAGTACTTTGTGGATGTTCACACAGTGGAGACATTGGGTATGATTTTTAAAAGTACCTAAATCAATCAGATACCTAACTCCCACTGGAAGGTAGTTGCCCAACTCATTTGGGCACTTTTGAAAATCCTGCCGATGAACAATTGAGGTCACAGTTATGTACTTCACTACCGAGTATGAATGCCTCAATGTAAGGAGCTCCTATTAATTAAGGATGCAACATGTACCTAAAACTCCCTCTTCCCACTCCAAGTCACAAGAGTCAGTCTTTAAATCTTGTTTTAAATTTTCCTTTTCTCATTAGAGCACATATTTGATTATCTCTGTTAAGAGATCTGCCACTGCGTGTCTTGTTTTCTTCTTATTTTCTACTGAGAGGAGTGTAATGCAGTAGTTAGAGCACAGGACTGGAAGCAAGGATTTAGAGCTTCTATCCTCAGCTCTGCCACAGATGCACGATGTAACCTTGAACAAGTCAGAGTAAATACCTTGGCAAATATTTTGTTTGCATATTACAGAAAATAAAACAAAACACAAAACCCACCCTAGATTAAAAGAACATTAACTCAAAATCAAACACTCGAAAATTAGGAAATATCAGAATTAAAGTTGCTTGTACAAACTTAATTCACCCCCCCTTATGAGTATGCATTATCATATATTATTTAATTACATGATCACATACTATTTTTTCCACAGGACCTCTGCCTCCTTCAGAACACAGACAAGACGGGGTTCACTTAATAAACAGGTATTCAATATCTTGCATGGTCCTCAGCATTTACTGTATGACCCTAGGTCTTATTGACTGCACACTAGTTACACCATACTATGAAGACAGAATTCTTAAATTTCCTCATGGTTTTTCCATGGTGTTCATCACTAAGGGAGTGCATCAAACAATAACAAACTTATCTTCACAACATGACTGTGAGGTAAAGTAAAAATTATTCCCATATTACACATGGGGAACTGAGGCACAAGGCCATTAGTGTCCAAAATGTACACTAATTTTGGGTGATCCGGTCGAAAACCAGATGCCTGGCAACCCTAAGTCTTCCTGTAATCCCATGCAGAATGGATTCATATCAAGCTATGATTGGGTAGACAAAGAGATCATTGGATTCATTTCCTAAACAAGTCCTTTTTTCAGCAATATATGAATGGAATTCATTGCCATGCACTGAAGCCAATAATTTAGCCAGAGCCAAAAAGAGATTAGATATTTATACAGATGTAAGAATGAATATAAGCATAGGAAGAATACCCAGAGTTATAACAATAAATACTAAAAAAAAGTTTTAAAAAGGATATAAAGCCTCATGATGGGGGCTTAAGCCAATCTCGAACTACTAGATGTTAGAAGACTCCCCTGGGCAGATCAATGTCCCACATATGCCTACTGTAGGATTTCTTGCACAGTCATATGAAACATCTGTTAGAGGCAGGATACTGAATTAGATGGACTTCAGATCTGAGCAGTGTGGCAATTCCTATGTTCCTCAGCACCAGGCATTTATGAACAGCAGCCAATCATGGACTCCATGCCTGATATTCAGTCTGCAGAGTCACATTTTTAATTGCAACACGTATAAAACTATTACAGTTTTTGGGTAAAGCATACGTTTCATTTTACAGGTAATTGTTAGCCTTGAGCAAATGTAAGGCACAATCACTAGAAGAGAAGATTTGCTTTGGTGAATTAAAATCAAGGAGTTATTTCACTAGAAATGCAAGCTAGCACAAAGAAGCTAAAAAGATTAATAAGTGAGTATTTTATCTTTAAAAAAAAAAAGTTGATGACATGAGAACTCAAGCCCTCTTATAAAAGCCGAATGGGATTTCATAGGCTTATTGGGTTTTGCTTTCGATACACAAATATTTTGGGGGTGGTGAGCTGAATATTGTGTCTATGTAAAAAAAGGAATAGTAAAAAAAAAAAAAAAAGTTGACCATAACCTGAGGCCTTGGCTCCAGCCGAGTGCCTGTTGTTATGAAAGCAAGGTGCTCCACACGATCTAATCATAGCACTAAACCTTGTTACAAGCCCTTTTACAGCTCCAATATCTGGGTTACACGGAAACACGCTGGAGAGCCTCCTTGTACTATGAAATAAATGTCATTCTGACTGGCATCCTCTCTTCCAGCGAGTAATTTCCCTCCGCTGATAAATCGATACAGCAAAAACAAATGAAAGCGCACAATGGGTGCACTGAGGATTACATTTTTATTCATTTCAGAGCCCCTGCAGCAGAGTTTTTTTTAAACACAATAGCAGAAAATGATGCACTTGAGCTGTGGGGGGGCAGAAGGGGAAGAGATTTAGAGAGAGAGAGAGAAAGACAGAGGGAGGGAAAGCAAGAAGAAAGAAAGAAAAGGGAAGGAGAAGGCAATTTCAGAATTTAGATCTGAATCCAGATTTGAAATCCCTTGAATTTCAGAGTGTTTTGGGGGTTCAGTGTTTTAGTTCAGTGTCATCTCTCCTTAAGTTCTTGAAATGTGTTATAGCAGAAACAAAATACACCCAGAAAAAAATAATTTCATTTGCCTGCCATCCCGCCCCCCACACACTTCTTAAATTTTTTTTGATCCTGCTGTGGTTATTTCTCATTTCATTTGAAGGGACAGGACTCTTACAGTAGTGCTACACTCTCCCCTCATGAAAGCTGTGCCAATACAAACAGGAATGTAACCAGCAACTCAGGCCCACATCAATAATGTGGACTCTCAAAGCGGCCTGAATGGTTATGTCGGGGGCATATGTTTGCTATATTAAAGAAACAGCTCAACACTCATTACTGAACCAGCAGGAAAATGTGTTAGAACTTCTGGTCTGCAGAGTTAGAGCCCAGGGGCTTGATCCAATACCCACTGAAGTCAATGGAAACCTTCCTATTGGTTTTTAATGGGCTGTGAAGCAACCCCAAGATCTGAGGTAGCTGAGAAAGGCACATCCTGATGCCCTTAACTAGAAATGTGCATTTGTGGAAAGTTGTGGCTTAAAATGACCTCAGCCCCTGGAAAACAAGGGCCTTTCCCCTCTCCCTTGCATACCTACATGGGCCCGATCCCTGAATGTAAGAAATTCAGCGGGGTCATCCCACTCCCATGGCTAGCCTCTCTAGTGTGGACAGGAAGGGCTGGACCCTGGCTTTGCATGGGTGGGAATTCACAGTAGAGGTTCTGTGCTGCCTCAGGAAAGTGTGTGACAGTTACAGACAAAAGGACAAACCAAAGTGTAAATGAGGACACTGGTAACAGAAGTGAAACTATTTGGCTTTGTGTGCGATTTTATTGCTTGTGAAAGGCCAGACTGTGGCTCTGGAAACCGAACCCTTTATTTATCCATAGTCAGCCATAGAAGCCTCTACTTATTCAGAGCGTGGAGCTGCACAAGCCTGGATAAGAGCAGCACAGGCTTCCCCACACTTCACTGTACCTCAGCTGTCACCTGGAGGGGAACGGCACTAGAGATGAGTGGGTAGTTCAGAATCCACAACCATTCAATCCTCCGTCTTTGTACTGAGATGGCCAACAAGTGCTTTATGGGGTGTGGATACATGTCCACTGGGAACTAGACCGAAATGACAAAACATTTCACATAGGCCATCAAACACCTATCACATGGCAACAACTTTCAATCACCACCTGGGCTAGGTTTGAGCCAGTGAACTAGCGGTGAAAGCCTGTTGAATTTCATTAGCTAAGTTCCATAAGACTCATTAAAATTGCACTTATTTAGTTCTTAGAGTTTGTACTTCCTGTGATGGTCAGCTGGAAATGACAGAGACTTTTTATTAATCATTATAATTATTAATCAAAAGGCCATAACACAACAGCAAGGTAATGCCAAGTGAAGTCTTTCTACAACGCTGAGAAGGCCAAGCTGGGTGCCCAGTAAGTGTAAGCAGACATGATCTCCTTTGTAATCACAGTGAGATGAAGATGTGAACTGAATAAATGCTTTAAAAACATCATAGATTCTATTAGATGCAAAAGATTGAAGCGTTAGGCACCTTTTAGCTCAACTTTCATTTAATTTACTACTTGCTGTACTGTAGTCTAAAGGGAGTGAAAAAAAATCTTCTAATTTTTTTTTTTTTTTCCTTTTCATGAGCTGACCAAGGAGATGAAATCTGGGTACTTTAATTACCATTCAGAGCCAAAGGCCTGGCCTTTGATATGGAAATCCCACTTCAACGCCAGCTTGCTGCTGCCTTTCCCTGTCCCCCTCTCCTTCCAATCCACCAACATGAATTTTAAGTAGCCTTGTCAACACCTGATAGTGAAAGCCAACAGAAGCTTGTGTGATTAAGTTTGTGCTGTTGTGATGTTTTTTTCCTTAGGAGGGAAGTGGGGGTGAGGAGAGGATGGGAAGGTTAGAAATAGCCTAAACTTAGTGACCAATTGCAGTTTCTTCTCTTTTCTCCTCAATGTGTCGTGCGAGCCCCGCTGCATACAGCAGCTCACATTAGGTGGGGGGCGGGGGGGAAGAAAGGGAACGGATGAAAGCTGTCATGTACAGTTACCCTGTTATTGTCATCTGCCTGCTGCATGACTCCCGGCTTTGCTATAATTATTAATTGCACTTGTCAACTGTCATTAATTCCTCTTTAGCTTCCCTGTCTTGGAGTAATTAGACAGAACAGCCTCACTGCACTCATTGTTTTGAGAGGCCCCTGAAAGAGCCCAATGGGCTTTGAGAAGAGACAACCATCATTAATACAATAGAGTACCTCAGAATTAACCCTTTCCATGGTGTGAAAAGAAGCAGAAATCCGGATAGAAGTTTGGGTTGACAGACTTCGGTTTTCAGTTGATTTTTCAGCTTTCTGCCCCAATATTTTCTAAAGTGGCTAGTGAAGTTGGGTGCCTCAGCTTTGGGGGTGGGCATCAGTAACTGGGACATGGGCAGTGATGGTTAGTGGCTGGAGCAGGCATCAGGCCTAGTGGTGGGAGCAGGTGTCAGGAAACCGGGAGTTGGAACCCAGGGTCACAACTAGGTTACCCGGAGTGAGGCAAAGCAGGAGCAAGGCTGGGGACAAGCAAGAGCAGGAGCTATCACAGCCATGAGCAAATGCTTTGAACAGCCACTGAACTTCTGCTGCTGATTGGCTTAAGAGTCAGTCTGCTGACGCTCCTAACCAATCAGGCAGCATAGCCAACCAGGCAACCTACTACAGGCCAACTGCTCTCGCTAGGCAGCCCAGACTAGTTCTGCTGCAGGCCTGTTTCCTGACAATGGCTGCTCAGCTCTTTCTGAAACTCAGGACCATTTAAGGTGTCTCGGGTTGGGTCCCAAAAATTAAGGCATTTAAAAAAAAATCACCTAGATACTTTTTAAAATATTGGCTTAAACATTTTCTCTTCTACTTGAGCAAAGGGACCTTACAGAGTGCTGTTGTGGGAAAGCTACTGTATAAACGGCATCATGGGCTGGCAACCTTCATTATTTCTCTCTGATTCCCAGATCAAATGTGCTCAGTTTGCAGATTTGGCGGGGGGACTGGAGAAGAGCCTTTTCTAACTACCAGCATTGAAAATTCAACCTGGGATCTGAAAGCCAAACTTTGCTCTCACTGGTTCATGCACAGTCACCAATAATGAAGATTCTGAGGGCCATATGCTTTCCTCACTTACACTCATTCCCCGTTGTCTTCAATTTCTTCCATCCAGAGCCAATTGTTTTCAGTGGGATTACACATATATATAACAGAGGACAAAATCTGGCTTGCAGCTGGCATTTAGTTAAAAATTTTGTTGATAGTGCATGAGTGAGAACAGAATATGGTTTACTCTTCTAGAGTTGTACTGGCTTCGTAGGGCTAAAAGGAGCAAAACCTTATATATGAGAATAAGGTACAGTGAAAAACATGAGTCTGAATATATATACAGGGAGCATATTTCTTGAGTAATATTTGTTAAGTAAGCATATTGTCATTGTTCAGAGCAGAACCGCCCTTTAAGTTGGAAATATCCAGTTGCTGCTGGAAAGAAGGAGCATTCCCTTTTTCTGTCCCTTCTCTTCCAGTCTAGAGCCTCCTTGCTACTATGAAGGTGGTTGGGGGATGCAGAAGGGGTTGGAAATAGAAAATACCCTTCCCCTTGCATCCTGGTTGCTGCAACAAGGTATGGCTCTATGATTCTATTCTGTTTTTTCCTTAGTTTTCTGGCTTCCATTTCTTCCCAGTGAAGAACTCCAGTGTGTGTTCTAGTATTTTGTTTCTTCTTCTGATGAATTATTTGTATTCCAGTAGCACCTAGGAACCCTAGTCGTTGACTAGGACCCCACTATGCTAGGCACCATATAAACAGAGAACAAAAACAATACCCTTGCCTCGAAAAGCTTACAGTCTAAGTATAAGACAAGAGACAACAGATGGAGGTGTACAAGGAAACAGTGAGACAATACCGGTCAGTATGATAGGCAGTGGCCTCTGCACACTAACAGCCTAACTGTTGTCACATTTTCTGTAGGCGCCATGGCAAAGGAGAGTTTTGGGGAGGATTTTGAAGGAGGACAATAAGGTAGCTTTGCAGATGTATATGGGGAACATTTCCCAAGCACAAGGTGCAGCTTGGGAGAAAGCACAAAAGTGCTTGTTAGAAAATTTAATAAGTTGGCAATGGAAGCTGGCATCATGGTCCAATCAGAAGCAACCATCAAGAGCTCAATAGTGAACGAGAGATGAAAAGTAGGGTGGAGATTGATTGTGAAGCACCTTAAAAGTGAATACAAGCAGCTTATGTTTGATAAACCAGAGAAGGGGGAGCCACACAGGGTTTTGAACAGCAGGAAGGAAAATGTACTAGACTCTTATCAATTTTCACACTACTGCAGCTTGGCAAAGCCCTGAGTAATAGGAGAATCATAGAATCATAGAATATCAGGGTTGGAAGGGACCTCAGGAGATCATCTAGTCCAACCCCCTGCTCAAAGCAGGACCAATCCCCAACTAAATCATCCCAGCCAGGGCTTCATCAAGCCTGACCTTAAAAACCTCAAAGGAAGGAGATTCCACCACCTCCCTAGGTAACCCATTCCAGTGCTTGACCACTCTCCTAGTGAAAAGTTTTTTCCTAATATCCAACCTAAATCTCCCCCACTGCAACTTGAGACAATTACTCCTTGTTCTGTCATCTGGTACCACTGAGAACAGTCTAGATTCATCCTCTTTGGAACCCCCCTTTCAGGTAGTTGAAAGCAGCTATCAAATCCCCCCTCATTCTTTTCTTCCGCAGACTAAGCAATCTCAGTTCCCTCAGCCTCTCCTCACAAGTCATGAGCTCCAGCCCCCAATCATTTTTGTTGCCCTCCGCTGGACTCTTTCCAATTTTTCCACATCCTTCTTGTAGTGTGGGGCCCAAAACTAGACACAGTACTCCAGATGAGGGCCTGCCAATGCCGAATAGAGGGGAATGATCACATCCCTCCATCTGCTGGCAATGCCCCTACTTATACAGCCCAAAATGCCATTAGCCTTCTTGGCAACAAGGGCACACTGTTGACTCATATCTAGTTTCTCATCCACTGTAACCCCTAGGTCCTTTTCTGCAGAACTGCTGCCTAGCCACTCGGTCCCTAGTCTGTAGCAGTGCATGGGATTCTTCTGTCCTAAGTGCAGAATTTTGCACTTGTCCTTGTTGAATCTCATCAGATTTCTTTTGCCCCTATCCTCTAATTTGTCTAGGTCCCTCTGTATCCTATCCCTACCCTCCAGTGTATCTACCACTCCTCCCAGTTTAGTGCCATCTGCAAACTTGCTGAGGGTGCAACCACGCCATCCTCCAGATCATTAATGAAGATATTGAACCGGCCCCAGAACCGACCCTTGGGGCACTCCACTTGATATCGGCTGACAACTAGATATGAAGCCATTGATCACTACCCGTTGAGCCCGACGATCTAGCCAGCTTTCTATCCACCTTATAGTCCATTCATCCAGCCCATACTTCTTTACCTTGCCAGCAAGGATACTGTGGGAGCCCGTATCAAAAGCTTTGCTAAAGTCAAGGAATAACACGTCCACTGCTTTCCCTTTATCCACAGAGCCAGTTATCTCATCATAGAAGGCAATTAGGTTAGTCAGGCATGACTTGCCCTTGGTGAATCCATGCTGACTGTTCCTGATCACTTTCCTCTCCTCGAAGTACTTCAAAATTGATTCCTTGAGGACCTGCTCCATGATTTTTCCAGGGACTGAGGTGAGGCTGACTGGCCTCTAGTTTCCTGGATCCTCCTCCTTCCCTTTTTTAAAGATAGGCACTACATTAGCCTTTTTTCCAGTCACCCAGGACCTCCCCCGATTGCCATGAGTTTTCAAAGATAATGGCCAATGGCTCTGCAATCACACCCGCTAACTCCTTTAGTACCCTCAGATGAAACGCATCCAGCCTCATGGACTTGTACTCGTTCAGGTTTTCTAAATAGTCCTGAACCACTTCTTTCTCCACAGAGGGCTGCTCACCTCCTCCCCATGCTGTGCTGCCCAGTGCAGCAGTCTGGGAGCTGACCTTGTTCGTGAAGACAAAGGCAAAAAAAGGCATTGAGTACACTAACTTTTTCCACATCCTCTGTTACTAGGTTGCCTCCCTCATTCAGTAAGGGGCCCACACTTTCCTTGACTTTCTTCTTTTTGCTGTCATAGCTGAAGAAACCCTTCTTGTTACTCTGGGGGGAAGGGATAGCTCAGTGGTTTAAGCACTGGCCTGCTAAACCCAGGGTTGTGAGTTCAAATTCTTAAGGGGGCCACTTAGGGATCTGGGGCAAAAATCAGTACTTGGTCCTGCTAGTGAAGGATGACCTTTCAAGGTCCCTTCCAACTCTATGAGATAGGTGTATATATATATATATATATATATATTGCTAGCTGCAACTCCAAGTGTGATTTGGCCTTTCTGATTTCACTCCTGCATGCCGGAGCAATATTTTTATACTCCTCCCTGGTCATTTGTCCAATCTTCCACTTTTTGTAAGCTTCTTTTTTGTGTTTGTGTTCAAGGATTTCACTGTTAAGCCAAGCTGGTGGTCTGCCATATTTACTATTCTTTCTACACATCGGGTATGCATCAGTCACACTCAGTTTGCATTTGAAAGGTTACGTTTGGAACCAAAAGGACTAGAAACTTTTTATTTTTTAAATAAAAAAAAAACACCTCCATTTCTGTAGAAATTGATAGCATGTGCCCAAGAAAGATTTGTATTCACCCTGGGTGAATGATTATTTCCAGTATGGAAGCGGATCAGATACAATTCACATTTAAAATTTACATTAAAAAGATCCTCAAACCACTTTTTAAAAAAAATCAATTTTCCTGGTTTCAGCTGGATTCTAAAGTACTGAAATATCAAAAGAAAACCAGTTCTCCCGTTATGACCACCCTGCCTGGAACAAAGAGTGAAGGGAATGTTGTGAAGAAGCTTTTTTCCATGAAAATTTTTTAATTATCCAAATCAAGCCATCAAAGCTACTAACTAGGGAAGAAGATAAACTCTGAAAAATTCCTTCAGAGTCAGGAAATTTAAGAGTTTAATTCACAGCTTTACCTTCTTTGGACATGGCTTAGTAGCTTGTGAGTCAGTGAAGTAACAGGGAGCTTTTCAGGGAGCCATGTGAAATATATTTAAAATACACATAGCAGCAGCAAACCTCACATGTGGATCTGCATCAGATTTGGGGTTCTGTATCATCAGAATAAGAATTTGGCCCTAGATCTGATCACCGAACACCACTTGACTTTCAGCTATTGTTGATATAGTCAACTGATGCGTCAACACAAGTGATTTTCCCATGACTGGGCCTGTTCTGCAACAAGCTAAGTGTCTTTCACTCATTAATTCCCACTAGCATCTTTCAGGATAGATCTCGCACTATACAGAATTGGACCTATACTTAACAATGAATTGTTTGCAGCCACTTACTTCAGCAGTCAGAAAGCATTGGCAAGCTACCTAAAATTGCACAAGATGCCGGACTAACCTAAAAGACAGGAAAATTATTACAACCTCCAGTGTTTTGCTGATGTTTGTTCCGCAGGTATATTATTTTTATTAACTATTTATTGCTTTTTCTGGAGGTAGGTTCTGAATCGCACCTCCTAGAATGAATATGATCTTAAGACAGACTTGGAAGATTCTAGTGCACATTAGATGCCCAGTTGACCAATGGAGTAGAAAACTAATGTACCTCCCCTGTCAATCAGGCCTTTTGTGAGATCTGCTGAGACATTCTTGGAACATCCGGCAGCAGCCAATGAGTTAAATGTGTTTGCCACATCTAGATCAAAAACAATTGGTGTTTGATAGACATTTCAACATGCATACGCATGATTTTCCAATGAGCTTTCAGAATTAATATTTTGATGCATAGATTGATAGGTTTTGCCAATTTAACAGTAATTCGCTGAACAGGTTGTTATCAAATAGCTTCAATGGTATATCTGTGTATTCTCCTTCTAACTATCGATGCCTAGCCCCTTTATATCAGGCATTCCTCAGTTACTTTGAGCCTGCATCTTTCATTCCCTTCCATTTAAAACAACTCATGCCAACTAAAGAAGGAAATTAACGAGTAGCAAAGCACATAAAACCTATGCATGCTTTAGAAACACACCAATACCATCATTAAAGATAATAAATTCTCTATTCCATAGCCTCTCCAATGAAGACCATTCAAGTGATGGTTAACCAACAAGCTAAGTATTCAGCTGTGATTTAGCCCATTTTGAATGGCTTTTGCCCAAGGCAAGTTGAAGCAGAAGATTAAGAAAAACAACAAACAGAAAACCCCTCCCAAATGGATTAAAAATCTAGTTAATGACCATCTTGGAGATCATTATAACAATAAGCAATATATATATTTAACTCTCTCTCTCTCTCTCTCTCTCATATAACTTAGACAGTCCTTCTCTAGAGGATTACTCCAATACTTTTTGACTTCAGAGAGATTTAAAATTATTCCACTAAATAAGAAGCTATAACCTAAATTAAAACTCACCTCTCAGCCAATCAGAAATTAACTTTTTTAAAAAGTTGTAGTTTCTAATAGTTACGTGGGCCCTAATCCTCTTGGAAACAGTTTTAGGTCATTATTCTGGGAGTTATTAGGTTGGAAAACAGCTTCTAGGCAAATCATGCTATTCACAAACCTTTTACACCAGAAATAATGGCTGGATTATTTCTGCCTCACAAGTAGTCTTGAGGTCTGATTTCTGATTTCTTTTATTTCTGGAGTTCCTACACAAAGGCAATGTTCCTTGCTGTTAAATAATAATACTGAACAGTTTAAAAACATAAAAATGGAATTGTTATAAGGATTATGATGGCAGTAATGAGAGCAGGCTGTTTGAACTATTTTTCGACCTCCACTTATCTTCTGACTTGCACTGCTCTTGTGTGTTTCCAAGGGCACCTGAATGCTTTGGTGTCTCCCCAAACTACCAGTTTCAGGGGCTTTCAAACATCTTGAATTTTTCACATGCCTTCTAGAGCGTTATCCTTTTTTAAAATTGACTGGCATTTCAGAGCAATAGAGAAAAATAATAAAGAATACATTTGCTCCTGTTGTAGATAGTAAAAGGATGACCTGATGGCTGTGAAAATTGAGAATATTCTTATTTTCAGGGCCTGTTCTAATGCTCCCTGTTGTTTTTCCAAACAAGTGCTTTTCCCTGGCATTTTGTAACTCTCTGTAGACTGTCCAGCTGAAGTAACTATTGGGTACCTGAACATGTGAAATTGGCAGTAGGCTAGCAAAAGTCCTCCTGCATCTCAAGATCCATGGTTGCTTGTTTAGAATGCACATTTTTCTCATCTGGAGCACACATATATTAGATCTGACATGAGACAGTTCAACTTTTGTTCCTAGTCAGTTTCTTTGTTTTTATTCTAGATTCATTAACAAAATGTTGTTGTATTTGAATTTCCAATATTGGAAGAGAAAGTTTAAATAAAAAAGTAATAAAAAAAAATCACAATAAGCACAATTTCATTCACAATGAAAAAATAATTTACATTTTTTTTCATACTAAGGTTTACTTGGCCCTTCCCATCCTCCTCTCTATCTTACACATACGTTAAAAACTCATTATGGATGTAGCAATAACGCTACTACTCAACATACCTGTTTATTTCTAGATCATCGAAGATATATGACTAGAAGTGACTTTGCGCATGAAAACCACCTGATGCTGCAAGATGCTATGGGCTACCACAAGGTACTAGACACCATTCACTGAATCTCAGCACCTCTTGGGTATGCACAGCATCTTCAGGATCTATCCCAAGATGTGTAATACGCACAAGTCAGGTTAACACATGTATAAAAACTATAAAATGTACCCACAAGTATCTATTCCATTAAAAACTGGAGAATGAGTTGAGAGACCCTTCTGAAAATCAGGACCACCTATAATTTTATAAAACTAGGCTTATAGGTAGGAATAGATAAAGATCCGCCACTCAGAATCCGCTCATACCTTAATGGATCCTAATCAAGGAAGCAATCCTAACCCTATTTGCTCACATAAGGCCAAATCCTGAAGTCCCAATGGGAATTTTGCCTGAGTATTGGCTTAAGAATTTAGCCCACAATCATTTTTATATAACTCAATAAACATATCCACTTTCTAATCTTTTTCTTTTTCAAATAAAATAATTAAATTTTAACCACAGAAGCCTTCATGTTGTATAACTAGTTATTAGCAAAACCGTGCCCATTAATTCTTACCCTGAAGGTGGCAATTCTAATCTTTGCAGAACAAGATAGTCATAGCTTGAAGTAAAACTTCAGCATCACAAAAGTGCAGCAGGATTAAAGAGCAGCAGAATCTCCTAACATATGCTTTGTAGAGGAAGTGATACCATGGAATGCGGTGGCCAGAGGATTTTGTGGTATCACTTCCTAAAGTATATTAAGAACTGTGTTAATTTGCCCAGAAAGGAACTCTGCCATCGTTACCCAGGAAAATGGCAATAAACATACACAAAAAAGGCCTTCCTAGGTAATTAAAAGTTCAGAGATGTAAACATAATTAAAAAAAGAAGAGAAGAAATGTTGCACTTAGTTCCCTGAGTTATATTAGGAATTAAAAAACAAAACAAATGCAATAACTTATCCCAGCAGTTCAAATGTTCTAATTTATGTAGAATGGATTATTACTTAGACAATCTGACCCTGGGCAAAACTTCCTCAGCTGAGAAGATTTACAATCTAATTATACAGGAAGTTCTGCTGAGACAGTTTGGGTGCAATGGTCTTCTATTACATTAGCTTAGCTAAAATAGCTGCTTCTTTGCTTGCTTGGTGTTCCAAACACTCGTACGAAAACAAAAAGTCTTTTGTTCACATCCTTTATTTCCCTTCAGTCTTTCTCCCCAATACTGTAAGCAAAAGCTACAAACAGCAACCTTGGGCTTAGATTGTTCATGGGGGGAACTGTGAGTTGCCTTTCAGGCTTTTGCTGTGACCAATGTTTGGTGAACTGACTTTAAAAGGACCATCAAAGCATTTTTCATAATTTTTACAATGATAGGTTTGTTTGTTTTTCTCCCTGCTTGTAAATAACCTTGTGGAAAGCCTGAAGCTGAAATATGTGTGCATACACAACATTCATACTCCTCTTCATACCCCCACACTGGTTTATTATTGTAGGGTGTCTCATAACAGTTGTGCTACTGAATATTTTTTAATAATGCACTTGTTTAGTTTAAAAAAATAAATCCCTACACATTAAAACATGTGAACTTTCCATGCAGGGAAAAAATGGAGGCCAAACTTAGGCCTACAAAGCATTTTGAAGTGTCTCTTTAACTAGATATAGAATGTAGTGTTGATATAGTTGAGTAGCTACGAGAGTCTTATATTTGCATAGCTGGAGAAATCAGTGCCTCCTTTCTTTACAGTGAGTGTTTTGATTTCAAAAGGTCAGGGGTTCATGCCATGGCCTTTCAGGCTTGATAATTATGTATGCGTAGTAATGCACATTTTTATCTACAGGTGGCAGACCTTTTAAAATCATCTTCAATGAAATTCATTATACATTTTTGTTGATACCACCACCACATTAAAAAGTAAAAATCTGCAGCACAAAGTTCTAATTAATGTTGTTCAATTTAGATGACAGATTTGTCAACAAAGTGGCTCATTCTCAAAGGCTGGTGACCGCTGTTTAAATGAAGGACTTAAAAAAAAAAAAACTGTCACCCATTATAGAGTGACCTTTTATTATTCAGAAATTATTCAACAACTTATAGAAGAATTTATTTTTTCTATAAAGAACAAATTTTGCTGCCTAGATTAATGGTCACTAGTTGGTAAAACAGTGATTTCTTGTTTGATAAGATCACTAAGAAGAGGAAGCAATACAAAAAAGGTCACAACTCATTATCTGCAATTAAAAGAGAAAAGTGAGTCACAAAGCTTTTGTAAATAAATTCAACCATTTAAGACACCATTGGCCAGATCATCATCTGGTATCAAATGGCAAAGCTCCATTGACTTCAATGGAATAATGTTGATTTACACCACATGAAGAGCTGTCCAGAATGTGGGCTCAATCCTAGAATCTTCCATTCACTGATTTCTATAGAATTTGTCCAAGACAGTGACTGAAGACTAGGCCCCAATTCCCCCATGTGGACTAAAAGCACAAACACACACATCCACATTCTAAAGGCGTGTGTGTCAACATCAAAGCTATACATTTAAAAAATTCTTTATCTGTGTTCCCAGTAACACCTTCAGTCACGGACATGGAGAGACATTTCATCAGCTAATTTACTTTACACCATTTATGTTATTGTTTATGTATTCCCCCAATTCACTCAACTAGTCTGTTTAGCCAGTTTCTCTCTCTTTAATACACCAACCAAATGCTGCAATTTGAGTTACAAACACTGCAGGGGAACATTCTAAACATGCCCCCAGATCTGCATGTCAGATCCTCAACTCATTTCAGTCAATGGAGCTATGCCGATTTCACCAGCTGAGGATCTAGACCAAAATCCTCAGTTACAGTGGGCCTGATTCTTCTCTGCCTTGCATCTTGTGTGCTCATTTATACCTGAGAAAAAACACATGAAAAGCCAGTACAAAATATGCCTACCATTGTGGGTCAGTAAAGAAATCTGATTTGGTAGCATTTCACACTTACCTTGCAAAGGCGTAAATGACATTACAAGGTGCAAAGCAGAAGGGAAACAGGTCAAGTTACTTGGAGCCCAATCCTTAGAGGAATTCAGTACTCTATGAGGTATACAGCATTTTTAACTCATCCTCAAGTCAAAGGGAGATGAAGACACTCATCCATCTCTAAAAGGTGCTCAGCACTTCTTAGGATCAGGCTGTGAGGCCACAATCCCGCACACACTTTCCATTCAAGGTGGTAAAGTTAACGATAACTTAAGTTCTTAACACGTTAATTTTGGGAACACCTGTACTAGCGTAACTTGCCAGGCTAACACCACAGAAACTGAATTGCACGGACCAAAAATAATTGTTTTTTTCCTCAATTTCTAATTATTTGTCAATATTGAGGCTTTAATAAAACCCTCATAACCTTTTAAACTAAAACATACATTTACAAATCAGTTCTTACTAAAATTACCAGACATGCCCAGAATTTCCTAGCAGTACTGTACTAGGAAAAACCTATGTTAATGAAAACTTTACAAAGTTTAACACAAAATCTTTTAAAATGATCTTTCTATTTTATTTTATAAATTGAAACAAAATAAGTAAAATTACAAAGCTGTTCAACACGCCAAATAAATAACAGAGCAGGTGGATAGACTTAAAATAATTGTATTTTAGAAATGTTTCCCAATATATTGCTCTATCTACTTGCTGAGACCTGAGATTTTAAATATTCTCTTTCCGCTCCGCCCCACCCCACTATAAAAGCAATGACAACTGGATCATGAGATCCTAAAGCAGTGTAGGGAGTTCTGGAAAATGCTCTGCATTGAAGCTCTAATTCAGCAAAGCACATCAGCACATGCATAACTTTAAGGATGTGAGCAAACCCACTGACTGAAGTGACAACTGGGCTGGGTCAGGGGATTGGGGTCCGGGAGGGGGTGCAGCTCCAGCTCGGGGGGTGGGGCCAGGGCTGGGACAGGGGGTTGGGGTGCAGGTGCGAGTGCGGGGTCTGCGAAGGAGTTTGGGTGCAGGAGGGGATTCGGGGTGCAGGCTCCGGCTGGGAGGTGCTTACCATGGGCAGTTCCTGGTTAGTGGTGCAGCAGGGCTAAGGCAGGATCCCTGCCTGCCCTGGCTCCGCGCTGCTCTGCTCCCTGAGGCGGCCGGCATGTCCAGCCTCTAGGCAGAGGGGCCAGGCTGCTCTGCGCGGTGCACGCTGCCCGTGCCCGCAGGTGCCACACCCACAGCTCCCATTGGCCATTGGACACAGCCAATGGGAGCTTCAGAGCCAGCCCTGGTGGCAGGTGCAATGCACAGAGATTTCCTAAATGCCTCTCGCCTAGAGGCCGCAGGGGCACATCAGCGAGCCGGCTCTCATGGCTTCAGCCCTGGGGCGGGTGGGGCGCTGAGGCTCAGGAACCAGCGTCTGGCCTACGGCCTGTAGACTTGCCATGGATCGGATTAAAAGAAGCAGCGGGTTGCATCCGGCCTGGGGGTCTGCAGGCCTCCCCTTAGCCCAAGGTCCTGGGTTGCAGCCCCTAAAGCCCCTACATTAATCTGGCCCTGCCTCTCCCATACTATAAATGCTTTGCTGAATCAGGGTCATATATGGGTAAAACAGATTCCTGAAAATCAGTTTTCAGCTATCTTAGCACACCTGATCCTGCAGAATTGATAATAACTGTTTCAAATTCAACAAATGCAATGGTAGTCCACTACCCATGCTAGTAAGTGTTGGTAGGAGAGGCCATAATTTTAATGGAAAGGATAAGAACATAAGAATGGCCGTACCGGGTCAGACCAAAGGTCCATCTAACCCACTCACACCGAAACATGGTCAGTTCAAGGGAAAGCTGAGGCACATTGCCCAGGCAGCACAAAAAAGCCTGGACTATAGCTGCCGTGTTTTATAGTTAGGATAAATAATGAAGGCCGTAGCCTCTAGGACTACCAGTTGAACACTCTTCACCGGCACTTTTAAGTTATTTTGAAAAGTTTGTCCCAAGAGAGAATTCTAGAATGAATATCAAAACCCTAATTAATAAAATATGTACTGTACATATATCTAAGTGAGAAAAAACGTCTGTACTGATTTGTATTGTGGCAACCTTATAACTGACTCTATTTCCTCCATGTTTTCCCTCGCATCACACACTTCCATATTGCTAACCCTCCCGAGTAATTGCATTGTCTTTATATGGTTTTGTTTTCCTACCCAATGCTGAGGAGCTGGGGTTATTTTCAACCTTTGGAATCTTGTAAACAGGATCAAGCAGGAACACGGTCATCAGCAAGAGGAAGGCTAGAAAATAAAACCAAATGCATATCAACAGTAAGATTTAAAAAGGAAAATGTACCCAAAACATAAAATAAAAGCTTGGGTTCCTCTAACACCATGCTCTTCCTTTCTATTTGGCTCAAGAACTCTTTCTTGCAAAACAGAGACTGGTGTAAATTGATGTGACACCCAAAATATTTCACGTGTAAAAGCTGAGAGAGAGAGAGAGAGAGAGAGAGAGAGAGAGAGAGTTAGACACTATTAGAACTAAAGAGACTCCCTCTTATCATCATAACCAATACAGCTCTAATTTTGTCCTGTTTCTCTTGACCCTTTGAACAGCTAACCCAAGCTCAGTGGTTCCATTTTTATGCCTGTAACATTCGTATATGAGTAGACTGTTCAGGATGGTCCAGGGGTGAGAGTAAAAGACTGACAGTCAAGAAGTCCTCTGTTCTGTTTCAAGCTCCACCACTCACTGATGTCCTGTATCTATGTAACCATAAGCAATTCAATTAACTTCTCTGTGCCCCAGTTTGTCTGTCTGTAAAATGGGGACACTAAATTTCCACCTCATTAGTTTATAGTGGAAAAGAGATTGGATAATATAAAGAGTTCAATATTATTTTCTAAATTGGCTTCATGTTTTGCATCAGGTTTTTGTGGTTTAGAAAAGTGCTAGGAGAGGTTAACAATCATACTGATGGAGAAAAATCAATGGGGATATTAAATTGAAAAAATAAACCCTGCTAGGATCTGAAAAACCTTTAAAATGCAAGGCAGACACTTTCTCCACTAAATTAACATTGTGGGATTATTTTGGCAACTGTATGGTTCCCATAATACTCCATGAATATAGCAGACACATAGTAAAGATGGAACATAAATATAAAGGGTATAAAGTTCAAAAAATGGGAGCTATCCATAGTTCATACCAAGATATGCATGTACACACAAGTGCTTGAAAAAATCAACCTTGATTTTCTGTAATATTCAGCAATGTAAGCAAAACAGGAATAAACTCCCTATACTTTGTTTGTAAATTTCACCAGAAAAAGGGACTCCTATTAAGATGATTATCTGTGTGGATTTTCCAAATGAAAATATGATCCATACTGAAAGGAGAAATAAACAAACAGAAACAAATAAATGGCGATACCCTCAGTAGATGGAGAGCAGTATAGGTTCATTGAAATCAAGCTCTGCTTCCTATGGTGAAGACAATCTCTCATCAAGTTCAGGGTTGTATACTAATTAATTGTAATATATCTTAAAGAATTTAGAAAACAAATTGCTTAGCTCACGTAGTGGACTGTTAGTCACATTCAGTAATACTAGCCAAGCTGCAGATTTTTTTTTTCGTGTATAACCCATATGAAACATCCACCAGCTAGCCAGTCCAGCCCAGAGTTTGTCACATTATCTTCCTTTATCCTCAATGGACCTTAACTTCTCTGAGCCGAATCCCCAATGTTTTCCTGCTACAACAGGAATGTAACAAGAGCTGAGAATGGGTTGCAGACGGGATCAGACCCTTGCATTCATTCTAACATAGAATGCTCCAAGTGGTGGAAACTGAAGTCAACAGACCTATGCCACTATATACCAGCTGAGGATCTGGCCTGTAATACCATTGCACGGTAATCAAATACACCAACAGATTTACCTAATGTTTCCTAAAACCCAAAGCAAAGGTACACTATTATCTCCTGCCCATTCCTTAAAAACAGAATTAAAAGGAATAAGATATTCATTTAATTCATCAATTAATTTCTATCATAAACTGCCAATCATCATAATAGCAAGGTTAATCAGGACTTTTCTTCATAAGAAAGTTGCAAAAGTTTAATCTTGGGTGTAATTTTAAACACCTCAGTTAATGCAAAAGGCCATGAGTATGCTCTTATTTCATTTTAAAGCAGGCTTATTTCACAAGTCAATTAGGAACCAGTTTAGCTAAACCAAAAATCCCACTTCCAAACCAAATTAAGCGTGTCCACAAAAGGGTCTGAATCATTGTAGCTATATCAATTTAAAAACCAATTAAGTTAAACAAGTGCAACTTGTGTGTAGTCAAGGCCCCAGTCATTCTGCTGACACACTTCAGAATGCACTCTAACCCTGAAGGTCTGAGGCAAGACTGATAGCTCTGCTCAACATGAAGGCCTGTTGAAGCCAGTGGGACTATTTGAAGGACAAGGTTTTACCAAGGCTAAGTAAGGGCATTACAGTTTGACCATTAGAAGAGCATTCCAGAAGGGTGTGGATTCTCTGTAACTTGAAGTCTTTACATCATGATTTGAGGACTTTAGTAACAAGCAAGAGGTTCTGGGTCTATTACGGGAGTGGGTGGGTGAGGTTTGTGGCCTGCAATGTGCAGGTGGTTAGATTAGATGATCACGATGGTCCCTTCTGGCTTTTATTCTTGCCTCAGGATACAAGAAAGACTGTGGCAAGTAGGTCCAAATTACCCAATTAGACTGGAGGCCACCCATGAAAACTTTGATCACCAAGACTACTAGTTATGCAAACAACTGCATCTTTTCTGTAACTTATCCCCCAGTCTTACCCAATCTCCATTTGTCTGTTTGTCCACCTACCGAGGTCCATCAAAAGTCTAGACTGTGGGCTCTCTGGCACTATCTTTGTTCTATTTGTTTGAAAGGTGCCTACCACAAAGGGGCCCTGATTTCTGACTGGAACCTCTATGCACTACCACAATAATAATTACAATACTACTACTAATAAACAAATAAATCCTGGATCAGATCCTCAGATGGAGCTATGCTGGTTTACATTAATTGTAAACCCTCAATTTCTATTTCTGCTTGATACGTTTAATAGTTTCTATTCATTTTTATCTAAATAAATCTTAGTAGTAGGTCACCTCCCAGTCTCGGCTGCCTGGACTTACTCAGCATACCTCAAAAGAGTTGTTTTATAATTGGGGGGGGGAAGGGACAAAAGAATGAGTGAATGTGAGCCTTCAGGTATAGAGTGGGAGCCTTTCTGGGATCAACATTTGCATTGGAAAGAAGCTTTTGGAAAAAGCAGATCTGTTTGGACCAGGCAAAAACATAACTAAGTTTGTTTCAAGCAGAAAGGAAAATCTGTAAAAGGAAAACCAGATAGCATCTGTTTATTAACCAGAAGATGAGGCAATCCCCAGATGCCAATGGAGACTGCAGATATTTGGACTTCTGGTTACAGTTATGAGACAGACGTGTGACCGACATACACACAGAACTGTGAGACAAAGAGAGCTTTAAGCTGGGTGAGGGGGAAAAAGGATGTTTCTGCCATGTGAGGTAACCCAGGCACTACTTTGTAATTAACTTTAGTTCCACTCTAGTATGGCTTCCATAGCATTTGTCTAAGTAAGCTTATGTTTGTTGCTCTTTATTTTAGTATTTTTTCCTCTATTTCTATAATGTTGCCTGCAAATATTTTTGCATTTGAGACAAAATGAACTCAGTTTGGAGTAACTGCATGGGGCAGGTGCAAGATAGCGTACTAAGAGGGCAACAGCTCAGTGAAAACAGTAGTTAACTTCCTACAAACAAGGTTATGGGCAGGAGTGCCAGAGGCTCCCTAGAAGTGTGTGTGTGTGGGGGCCCATATGTGTCGAACCATGGCTCCGCCTCTTCCCCCGAGGCCCCACCCTCGTTCACTCCTCTGCCCCACCCTTGTTCACTCCTCTCTGCCCCCTCCTCCCATCACTTGCTCTTAGGCAGGTAAGAAGTGGGAGGGCATAGCCCTCCTACCTCTAAAAGTGATGGGGCCATGACCCCTAGCCCCATCTCTTCCGGCACCCCGGGTCATGGGTACAGACAAGACTGGAGGCTTCCTTCCCAAACAGTGCCATAATAAGGTGAGGGCTGTTGTGGGCATGAAGAAAGCTAATTACCTTAAACAGTACCAGGCATTTCTCCAAAGACTTCTATTGTGGCTTAAAAAACACTTTAAAAAATGAGATTTTACATGAATGTAGTACAGTTGGTGAAAAAGCCAAGCTGACAGCCCTAGTCTCCCCATTGAATAGGCACAGGAAATGAAAGGACAAACTTCCCCACACTGCCCTACCCTGAAGGGACCCCGCTAGAGGTGTGAAATGCTGATTTAGACTATCGTTTGGTTCACTCTTTTGCCTCTCTATTGAGACCACTAACAAGGTGTCAGTACAGAATGTGAAGGTGGCTGTTTTGTGATGTTCTGATTGATGTTTAGAAAGCAAACAGATCATGGTTCCCAAGTGACTCAGCCCTTCCCCACCACAAAACAGCAACCCTTTGCAAGTACTGAAGAGGAAAAATCCATCCCCCTGAGCGGCGTAGTTAAACTACCCTAAGCCCCGTGTAGACAGCATTAGGTAGATGGAAGAATTCTTCCGTGGACCTAGCTACCACCTCTTGGGGAGGTGGATTACCTACACCAATAGGAGAAACCCCTCTCATCGTCATAGGTGGGGTCTACACTGAAGCACTACAGCTGTGCCACTGTAGCATCTCAAGTGTAAACAAGCCCACAATATACTACATGGAGCAAAACAAGAGAGATGTAAAAAACTCTGGTATTCTTCCACTTGCACATTTTTACAGGTACTTGGGGAATTATCGTTGTTCACTCTTGCCTCCTTGGGTCTTAAGGCTGCCTATCAGGGTTGAGGCACATTAGTGGGGCTGCATGAAGAAGCATTCATTGCCACTTCCCATGTGTACCTGCAGATAAAGGAATTCACTCACTAGATCTGCAATCTGGCAAACCTTTACCAGCACTACATTCACATGAAAAAATGAAGGTGGGTGAGGTAGGAGGGGGAGGAAATGGAGAAACTTGTCACAGCTACTTCCTAAAACTCACTGTTGTCTTCAGGAGGGACCTCATTCCCTTCCCCCTTGAATGTCCCAGTTTCATGACCACAAAATACGATTGCAATGGAACCTTGTAGAATGCTGCTTTCTGGACAGATGAACTATTAGTTACCGCAGCAGATGCGCTCTCCAACCCAACACAAAGCCCTACAAAATACAGAAGATTCAGGTCTGTCACTGTGAAAAGAATAATCACAGTTGGTGTTTTTTTTAATCCAAATCCATTTTATCAAAATGGTCAAGGACTAGCAATAGAGATACTGCTTTAAAAGTGAGTCACTCTAGAATGAGAGTAACAGGTTTGTCTAAGATTACCTCCTCAGTGGCTATCTGCTCATAATCTATGTGGGTGAGGTATAAGAGAGAGGTCTGGAGGGTTTTTTTAATCTATTTGCCAACCAGAGTCATTTATCCCCTATTAGATAAAGTATAATAGACTATACCGAAAGGGTCATTGGCCTTCCATTTAATGATATTGCCAGCACCAATCTACATTTTCCCGGCAGTGTCCCTCAACACAGAATAAATGGCTGATCTCTTCACAACAACAGCTGATTTCTATTTATTAAGCTAAAAAGGTCACCATTTTCTACGGCTGGGCCGCCCTGCACTATTGATAATTTTATGCATAAACAAATGGCAAATTTGTGCCACATAAATATGCATTAGCAATTACTTTTTCCTCGGGCAACGCTCGCCGCATGCAAATGTGTCCCTCACAGGGCCTGGTGGCTTTTGTTTTAGCTCTTGAACAGCTAAACAAAAGAGCACAATAAACAGTTTAAAAATTGCCAATCAACAGGAAATGCAAATGCAAAGGTACATGGCAAGAAACTTGCCCAAACAAAACAACAATAAAAAATCATCACAAAAAATCACATTAGGAAAAATCTATGGACGTGTTCCCCCTCTCCCCCTCCTTTTCGCATTTTTAATCTATATTTTATTTTCTCTTCCTTTTGATAGTGAAAAAGCTAAAGTACTCTTGACTCTGGAACAGCCAGGCTGGTGCTGGAGCAGACACCAGATGGGGGACAAATAGGGTAGGTAAACACTGAGCAGGACACATACATACACACACAAAAGAAAAGTGGGAAGAGGGGAATGCTCAGTCTTTGAGGTTATTCATAGTGAATTTCATAATCAATCACCTGCTCTTGGCTTTCTGTAATTTCACATTTCCACTGAAGGTTTTCTTTTAATTCTTAGTTTGAAGAGAAGCTAAACATGTCAAAACAAGGCAAGGACAAAATACGTTCAAATAAACATTAGGTTAGGAAGTTTTTTAAATGGAAGTGTAAAGAAATTAACAACTGATTTTTGTCCATGTGAAATTATCTATATTCACAGCCTATTAATTGTGGAGATGTTAGTGAAATAGGCCCTACATATGATTTTTGTTAGTCGAAGGATACAGGACCCAACTCCCTGCTACCTTGCTCCTTGTGTAGTCATTCAAACCAGTGCAACATTGGTGTATAATGCTCTTGTGTTTGAATAGTAGCATTTGCAGGGGTATAAAGGATTATACAGGGTAATGGTAAAGCAGGTCCAGAGTCTTCTGGTGGTCTTCAGTCCGGGAATATGATGTTACAGGGAAAAAGGACACCAAAAGACTTTGGAAAACTGATTGTAGCCTAGAATGCTCCCCACCAGTACAGAAAGTCTAGATGGAAAGCTTAAGTCCCTATGAAAGATGAGTATAGCACTCACAGTAAGAATAGACATATTGTGGATGGACAATGAATGAAGACACTGCTCAGTTCTAATGAGTGATGTGGACAAACCTGCACGGAAGGCCAGTTTTGTTTTGTTGTTTTAATCCATCAGGACTCCCAGCTTTCCAGTATAAAGCTTTTAATTTAGTACCTCTGTTTTTTATTGGACAGTGCAGGGAAGGGAAAAGAGGCCTGAAACTTTTTCAACACAAACATTTGGGTCTCAATCTTCAAGTGTTTGTGAACATGTGAAACAAACAAACACATAAATAATTCAAGTGAAGTCAATGGGACCAATCCCATGCTTCAAGTGTATGCAGGATAGGAGCCTTAGTGAACCAAGTAAGTTATGTAGGCAAATAAGAATAAGTTTTTTTTCTGTGCCATCAATGGCCTAATGTTTTCTCTTTTCACTGGATGGGGATATTGTAATTTCATTGTAGAAATTCAACAGTCCTATAAAGACTTTCCACAGTCAAGTTATTATCATCATCATCCTGGGAAATTCCGAACTCCTTGCAGATCAAGTACCCGAATCAATCTCTGGCTAGTTACAGAAGATGGTCTAGCTAGATATTCAGTTTAGGTCCCTTGCTGGCAATTTTGTCATGCCACTAAAGCTTTTGGATCACCAGTCGTGGAGTGGCATTCCTTGGGGGGGACACTTTAGAATTCATTGGTCTTCCCTTCTAGTAATATGTGCATGCCAAGAAATTCACCAACATCAAACCAGTGCTGATGGAGTCAGTGGCTCAGGTTGGCCTAGAATATCCTCATTTCTGATTTTCTCCTTCCTCTTAATATGGCTCAACTGAGGAACACAATGAGAATCGAAAACATCAGTCTGGTGTTCTTCAGCCTTCCTCAGCACCCATGTTTCACTTCCATACAAAAGTGTTTGCATAACTGTGGTTCTATAGCTCTGCACTTTTGTGGTAAGTCTGCTGTCACTGCATCCCCACAGAAGCCACTGAAGGGCCCGAAACATGCAATAGCTGCTATACGAGTGTCCACATCTTTCAAGTATCAGAGGGGTAGCCGTGTTAGTCTGGATCTGTAAAAAGCGACAAAGAGACCTGTCGCACCTTATACACTAACAGATGTATTGGAGCATAGGCTTTTGTGGGTGAATACCCAGTTCGTCAGATGCATGCGTCAGTCACATCTATCAAGCATCCTCCAACACCATCTATGATGCTACCCAAGTATTTACCAGTTGCTATCTGCTCAGTGTCCCATCCGAACAGGTTAATACTGAGCTGGCTGTAATCTGGAGCTGTAGACTTTTTGGAGGGAATGGTCAGGTCTTGGGTCTTGTCTACGGACTGCAGACTACGGGAGTGTGAATTGCAGAGCGCACCAAAATGTTGCACTCTAACTGCCCCATGTGGACACTGCCGTTGCAAACTAAAAGGTACCTAGTTTTGTATCAATATAGTCCTCTTCAAACAGGACCATGTAGTAGATGCAAATATTTCTCAGCCAACTCAATTTATTTCTTGCTCTTTCCTTATCTATTTTTATTTTAACCTTTCTGCAGCTCAGATGGTTTTACAGCAACACCATTAAAGGTATGACTGTTCTGTGCAAAAGGGCCTTACTTCCCCAGGACAATATGATTAGTCATTATCTGTGCCCTTCCAAAAATATTGGTGGAGTTTATTCCCAACCTTCTCCATCACTCCCATGCAAAAGAAAAAATGTTTTGAAAACCAATAGCCCTGTTGGTCTATCTCAAGTTTTCACATGTTTAGACAATTGGAACAGGATATAAATAGATGTATTTTAACTCAGACAAATGATTACCATGGTTTCATTTCATGCCCAACCAGGGCCCAATGACTGATACATATGAGCTGAGAAGGAATACTGAAAGATTATGAATAAAATCTAACATTGAGGCTAGTCATTCTCTTTCCTTCTCTAAAAACATGCCAAGGACAGATTAAGCTTTCTCCCCAGTTTTCAGTTAATGACAACAGGAAAGACCCCATCAACAAGCATTTCTCATGAATTAATGGCCAGCTGACATTAAGGGCTGCACCTGAAGTCACTGCCCTCTCCCAGTACTGATCCCCAGGAACTACCTTGCACCTTAATAATTACTGCTTAACTCTTAGAACGCATTGCCCGAGGAAGTAAACCAGAGTAAATAGTCATTCGTGGCCATTAAAATCATTACTAAGTGGTGTGCATATGAAATAAGTGAAATTTAGGGCTTCAATTAAAAAAAAAGAAATATCTACACAGGAATTACACTTTTGTATGAGAAATCCAAAAGAGCAAGGTTTTCTTTAGGTAAGTGAGAAAGAGCTGGCAATAATTCTGGTCATGCTATAACAAACCAGGTATATAACAAAGTTTACCTCACTCACAATACCACTTGAGACTTTGATTTGTAATGCTGACTTTGCTGTCTATTTGATTAAATTGAGTAGAAGGGTCACTGTTACAAAGAGTCAGCTGTGATCAGCCTATTATTAGCTCCTTCCTGCTGGCCAGTCTTGATTATTGACAAATGGCTTGGTATGGAGATTAGTGACCATGGCTACCAGTGTTAAATTTTAAAAAAAATCATCCTTAGCCATACAACTCTGCAAACGAGTAACAGTACTCCTAACCATGATCAACAATGGAAGAAGCTTTGTCAACCATAGTAAAAATATACTATTTTTAACCCAAAGACCATAATTCTAGCTTTTTAGACAAGGGCACTCCCTCTCCAACACAACTATTTCATCACATTTTGACTGTAATACAGTAGCCACACATCTGGTGTCTTCAATGTGTCCAAAAAAATGTCCTTGGATGACTGCTAGAGTTCACTGGAACACAACCCACACTGCTGTCCCATCATCCCCTTCAACTTCTTCCTCCTTCACTGCACCTATAGACCAACACTGAAGGTTGAGAGCATCCGCTGTGTAATGCTCTCTGTTTCGCTCTACTCAAGAGAGTGAGTGATCAAAGTTTATCTCCAACGGTGATGTCCTTTAGGGACACCTCTGAGTTAATCACAAAGCCAACATTTTGTCCTCCTTAACATTCCACACACACACACCCCTTTTTAAGACTGAGCCATGAGATGCTGAACAGCAGTACCCAAGCATACACATAGAAACATCTGTTTGTTAGCATATGCTGGGCAAAAGTGTTCAAAAGGGTTAATACATCACTCAGATATTAATAGTATTTTGTTAAGTTGCATTTGACTGAAAGACTTGTGATTATATACCAAGTTCTCCTAAGGTTAACACCAGAGCAAAAAAGGCATGAGCAGGTAAGCTAAAGTGAGATCAAATAAATTGATTAAATGTCACTGCATAGGTAGTTCTCACGAATGTCTCTGTGGCCAGTCTAACTTCCATTAACATAGTTAGAAAGTCTGTACTAACAGGAAAATTATTACATCAAATATTATTGCAATGAGACATTGCTGCAGAATTGAAATGAAGACATGTAGACCATTTGGCTAATGTTCATATTAGAGAGACAAGGTGGGTGAGATAATATCTTTTATTGGACCAACTTCTGTTGGTCAGACAGAGATGCTTTTGAGCTTCTCTGTGTAAGCTTGTCTCTCAACCACCTGGTCTCTCTGATATCCTGGGACCAATATGACTACAACAACTCTGCATGGAATGTTCATCTTACAAACACAACATGGTATGGATGGTGGAAGAAGAAAGGAGTGTTAAAAATATATTAGCAAGTAGATTCTAACCAGCATACAGCAAGATATTCACTATTTTACTTCCATAGTTTAACTGACTGAGGTTGTGTCACTGGTGTGTTAGACTGCCCCATAAGTACCCACAAATCAAAATCTCAAGAAAAAGTGAAAAAAGGAATTATTTTTTGTAAATCTACATGAAAGCTTTTTTGGGGGCAAGGGAGTAAAGTGTAAATGTAAACCAAGAGGATGTGCTGGGAACACAAAAGTTAACATAGTCACAGTTAGGTCTTCCTTCTCTCCCCCACCCATCTGAACTTCAGTCCTGCTCTTCTAACACTCACCCTCAATGCAGTAACATTTCTGCAGTTAATGGTTCAAATAAATGTATTTTTAGAAAGTATCATTCACACAACTGCAAACTTCACAGCCTCACGCATTTAATATCAGGTTTTTTGTTTTGTTTTGTTGTTTTTACAACTCCCCTGAAATGCATAAAAGCTAAAAATTTCTGATAAAAGTATCTTTTTTCCTGCATGGTTCCAACCTCTGGAGGTATTATCTTTGTAACAGTAATATTATGCAACAATGACAAGGGTGTCATTGATACATTATGACAGGTTTCAGAGTAGCAGCCGTGTTAGTCTGTATCCGCAAAAAGAAGAACAGGAGTACTTGTGGCACCTTAGAGACTAACAAATTTATTAGAGCATAAGCTTTCGTGGACTACAGCCCACTTCTTTGGATGCATATATCTATATGCATATATATATATGCATCCGAAGAAGTGGGTTGTAGTCCACGAAAGCTTATGCTCTAATAAATTTGTTAGTCTCTAAGGTGCCACAAGTACTCCTGTTCTTCTTTTTATTGATACATTAGATATTTTTATATACAATACATAATAATGACAACTGGTTTATAATGCAGATGCTGGCACATCTGCACAATGGACGCTAGGATGATTTAGTCTCACCTGGATTTTTTCCATGACATGACAGATGAGCTATATTATTAGAACTATGTTACACACAATACCCTGTGAGTATTCCCAAAACACACAAACTTTTCTAATATTACTGATGGAAGCAGCCCAACATTTTCTCAAAGTTGTTCATACGCCAGAAAATGGCTTTAGCTGTGTCCTTCTGATGCAACTGCAACCTCACTTTTTAAATCTCTGTTGCTTCCCTTTCATCTCTGATATGATTAATGTGAATTAAATGTTAGAAATGTGTCTCAAAAATGACATCATGGGGAATCCAGATTAACTCCTCCTCAATTTCTTCTATGTAAATTTATTCACTTTTACAATGAAATAATTGGACTCCCCCCCCCCCCTCCTAACCAGCCAACTCTGTGATCAGTCTAGGAAAGTCAAGCTGGGTTCTTTCTGCCTCCTACAATTCTGCTATCAGAACTTAGTTGACAATTCTGTTGATATCATGAGGGCAGAATAAAATCCAGCTCACTCATCAGTAGCTGTATTGGCTCTGTGGTACTGTTTTCATCAGTAAAGAAAGCAGGTATGATTTGAAGACACCCAGGGTAATGTTCCCTTCTCAAAGGTGCAAAAGTATCCATCATGTACAACTACATGTAGATTTAAGCATCCCACTCAAAATAGTAAGGAAAACTCTGAAGGTCACATAGGAACCCGACAGAATTTGACCAAATATATCCATCTGTTTGCTTTCATATAAACAATTGCATGCTGCCAGTATTGAACCTCTTCTAGGGCAGGGCCCAGGGACTTCAATTACATCTGCCACTTCCCCGGTTTACAGCACGCTCATCAGCAAAGCATGATTTTTTTAAAGACTCAAAATAGCATCCTGAGGAAACAACACAAGAAAATGACTATTTCCACATTTCCTCCCTTCTCCACCTGATGACTTTTGCCTCAGTACCTAATATTAATATCAAATGTGATGTTCTGAGCTGGGAAACATGGAAGCACTTCAAGAAAGCCTTTTAGTGTTTCATTTCCATCTCCTTAGATCAAGAGGGGCTATTTCATAAGCAAATGTGAACACCTCCAAGCAACTTGTGATGAAAGTGCCTGGCATCGAATTTTGCTACCCCACCTCTATTAAAACCGGCAAAGAAGCAAATCCCCTTCCCATATTCAGTATATAATCACCAATACAACCGGCTTATCAGAACCTCTAAATATGGCTGTATCTTACATATCCGAAACGTGACTGATTTTTTTTTATATGGGCTTGCTAATTTGAATTCCTTTTGAACGACAATGGCGTGAACATTATTGCCATAGTTTAGCCTCTACTGCTTGTTCAGTTGTGACTATTGTATCATATGCAACCATAAAAATCTGCTTCCTTGAATGTAAAGTAGCATTTCTTTCTCTAGCAAACTGTGGATGACCATTTGGCACAGTAGTTAGCTCCATGGCAAAAGGCAGAGTTAAATTCAGGGAAATTCACAACAGCCCTCTATTAAGGGCAGAATTTTCTCCAATCCATACAGTGGATCTCTATTAAATAGCCTGCATTCTTTCCCCACATAGCTCCCTTCTAGGACAATAGGAGTTTCACAATATGGATCAACACTATTGGCCAAACCTTAGAAATACCCCTCCCCAATATGGGCATATTCATATTCTCTCGAGGGGGAGGGGAGTAGAGCAGGTAGCAATTCCTATAGTTAAGGTTATCTGTGGGATTGTTTACATACAGCAGCAACACGCATTAGAGGAATGTGATATCTAAAGCACACCAACATACTGCACATTAACTGGCTTGTTTATACCCTGCTGGCATGAACCAAAAGTTCCCTCATGCACATTAACATAGTTCGCGCCGGCAGGGTCTACACAGGCAAATTTACACCAATGTGTGGCACACTTTAGAAATCACACCCCACTAGTGCGCACTGCTGATCCATGTGGACAAGCCCTGACACTTTCCATTATAAGACTCCATTTACAGTAGTTTATAACTTTGCCAAACTTTAACCATCCAGGCTGAAATTTTTCAGAGGGGTGTCTGCCTCAGGCTGAATTAAATTGGAATGTTTAAGTTAAAATGGTGAGGCCATTTCTTGCAACAAATTTAGAGGAAAACATGTTTTGCCTGTGTTCAAAAATTCTTGGAACTGTTTCATTGAGGAGCTCTAGTGCTGCCATACTTTGGAAAGGGGGACTTGAAATTTAGCAGGGGGACACCCTTGTGTCAGGGACATGCCTTTTGCCACCCCATTGAAAATCAGTCCCAATCTGGCCAAGTTATAAATCTCTGGAAAATCTCTACTCAAACATACTCAGTAGAGGTTTGTGGCAGGTAAATTCCATCTGCATCGTCCAAGCTCCATTCCCATATGGCTCCTACATGCCAACCGTACAGCCCATGTGCATCCACACAAAGTGACTGAGATTTCTCCATCCCAGGAATGCAGGGGATGAGCAGGACTTTCCTTGTAATTGCTCTTCTCGGCTGCCAACGGCCACTGTGGCACCAGGTACTAGAACTGAGACATAGGAGACTTTTTCCTCCTGTGCTCTCAATGCCCCTCATACTCCCAGACAGCACAGAGCAGGAGGAGGCATACTGACTCGAATGCATCAAGATAATGGAGCAAATAATTAAGCAATCAATTTGCAAACATCTAGAAGATAATAAGGAGCTAAGTAACAGTCAGAATGGATTTGTCAAAAACAAATCATGTCAAACCAACCTGATAGCTTTCTTTGAGAGGGTAACAAGCCTTGTGGATAGGGGGGAAGCGGTAGACGTGGTATATCTTGATTGTAGTAAAGCTTTTGATACTGTCCCGCATGCCCTTCTCATAAATAACTAGGGAAATGCAACTTAGATGGAGCTACTATAAGGTGGATGCAAAACTGGTTGGAAAACCATTCCCAGAGAGTAGTTATCAGAGTTTCACAATCATCAAGTGGGGTCCCGCAGGGATCAGTTCTGGGTACGGTTCTGTTCAATACCTTCATCAATGATTTAGCTAATGGCATACAGAATACACTTACAAAGTTTGCGGACGATACCAAGCTGGAAGGGGTTGCAAGTGCTTTGGAGGATAGGATTAACATTCAAAATGATATGGACAAACTGGAGAAATGGTCTGAAGTAAATAGGATGAAATTCAATAAGGACAAATGCAAAGTACTCCCTTTAGGAAGGAACAATCAGTTGCACACATACAAAATGGGAAATGACTGCCTAGAATTAGCAGGAGTGTTGTAAGCAAGACACGAGAGGTAATTCTTCTGCTCTATTCCTCTCTGATTAGGCCTCAATTGGAGTATTGTATCCAGTTCTGGGTGCCACATTTCAGGAACAATGTGGACAAATTGGAGAGAGTCCAGAGAAGAGCAACAAAAATGATTAAAGGTCTAGAAAACATGACCTATGAGGGAAGATTGAAAAAACTGGGTTTGTTTAATCTGGAAAAGAGAAGACTGAGAGGGGACATGATAACAGTTTTCAAGTATGTTAAAGGTTGTTACAAGGAGGAGGAAGAAAAATGTTTTTTTTTAACCTCTGAGGATAGGACAAGAAGAAATGGGTTTAAATTGCAGGAAGAGAGGTTTAGCATGGACATTAGGAAAAACTTTCTAACTGTCAGGGTGGTTAAGCACTGGAATAAATTGCCTAGGGAGATTGTGGAATCTCCATCATTGGAGATTTTTAAAAGCAGGTTAGACAAACACCTGTCAGGGATGGTCTAGATAATTAGTCCTGCCATGAGTGCAGGGGACTGGACTAGATGACCTCTTGAGGTCCCTTCCAGTTCTAGGATTAGTACTGTACATGACAGCCATAACACAAGGGGCAAGGTGGGGTGGGAGGGGAGAGGAGCACCGCAGCGGATAGGAGCCAGGGTGATGGCTGGAACAAAGGGAGACAGGCTGGGGGGTACAGAGACAAAGATTTATAACTGCTAGAGCACACTACCCTCCAGAATCTGGAATTGAATCCGAATTCCCACGCCACATTCTTCTACTCTCAGGAAATAGCTGTGAAACCCACCAGCAAAATGTGTGTGTCTCACCCCCTCTAGTGGCTGGTCCATGTAGAGGATAACAGCCTATTACTACCAGTTTGTCTATTAGCACAAGTAGGAGGAGTGTGTGCTGTGGATTTACCGGCCTCAACCCAATGGATGATGCAGGTTGGGTGTCAATATGGTTCCACATGACAATTTCTGTTTCTCAGTTTGCTTTCTTTAAAAAATTAGGACGTTACATACAAAAAGCTATGTTTAAAAAACTGTTAGAGTAGAAGTGCAGTGGAGCTAGTAGGCAATGGAGCAGCTCTGTAATCATTGAAGTGTATGGATATGTAATAATTTTATGACTACTGTGGGAGCGGCTGTGTAACAATTTAAGAATACTATGAACATTGTGACCTGGTCAGCGGAGGGAAGTTATTGTATATTAGGATATAAGATTTTCCTATATGAATGCATTGATCTAGCTTACTAGGAAGACTGGGGGAAGAACAAACAGGAAAAATACCTGGTCACGGTCATTGCTCTTGGAGGATACAGAATTGCCAGGTCTGGACACGAGTCAGACCTGCTGAAGTAAATTATGGTTGATTACAAGGTACTGCTGCCAGTGCCCAGTCTGAGAGTGGGAGAATCCTCTGACTCTACCTCAAGAAGTGACAGCTCAAGGCCTGAGACCTTAAAGGGTCAAGTTAGCCTGGTAACTGTGATACTCTGCAATGCCACTCTTGCACCTATGGACCACAAAGTACTCTACAGAGATGTGTAAATATTATTGTGCTTGTTATATAGAAGGGGGAAACTGAGGCTGAGAACTGTTAAATTGGCCGAAGTCACACAGTGGTCAGCTCTCCTGACTGCCAGTCCCACACTTTAACCACTATGTATGCTGCCTCCCAGCACTGAGAGTTCAACTCAGTCTGCAAGAGACAAACTGGCCCTTTTGAGACAGAGAACATTGTCTTCTGCTCTTTCTGAAAAGGGGAATCAACTTTCATCTGAAAAACGGTCTCTAATGAGGTGCACTCACCTCCCGTCAGCGCCCCCTGGCCGAGTGCATGTGCCTGCGCTCTCTCTCAGTTTGTTGTGAGTCGTCGGTGACTCAGCCCTCTGGCCAAGTCTCAGTCTGTATGTGATATATCTCAAAAGGGGGTTGTTTTAGAAGTCCAACAGCAGGTCTACCACAGCACCCTCTGAAAGTTCCCTTTATCTCTTATCTCTGGGCTCACTCATCAATCAGTCCAGCACAGCCTATCACAGTACCCTGGTTTGAATGGTCTCTCAGCCCCTTCTGGGCTCTCTCAAAAATTGTCCCTGCTCTTCAAGCAGTCCTGGCTGTGGTGGGGGGCCACATCCCGCAGGGCTCCCTCCCTGGAGACTTCACCTCTCTTGGCCTTTCTGGCCCAAGCTCTTTAGCTGGGCCACTAAAAGAGGTAAGTTCCCCTTCTGGGGTGTATCAAAGTCCAGGCCACTTTCCCAGAGGGCCCACCCTCTACTCCAGGTCCCAGCCCAGAAACCCTATAGATAGCAGCCATCTGCCATGTCCCTTTAAATAAACTGTGTTGCTGCTACAATTCCCTGGGCCACTTCCCCATGGCTCCAGCACATTCTTCACTCTTACTTCAGGGCCTTGTGCTGGTTGAATCCCAGCAGCCAGCCTGGAACTCCTTCACATCCCCGCCAGCACTGCTTTGTCTGGGGTCCTGTAGCTCCCTCAGCCAACCAGGTACACTATCTACACTCCTCCAGCTCCAGCAAGGAACTGATCTCACTCTGGTCTTGCAGCTCTTCTTATACTAGCCTGCTGGGCCTCGATTGGCAGCTTCCGACTCAGCCACTCTAGGCAGCTTGGAGGATTTCTCTGCTGTCCTTTTCTGGGGCGGGGTGTGGTAAGGCTGCAAGGCCTCCACCTGGGGGCGTCCGGACCTAGTCCACCCCAACACACCGTCCCAGGCTGATGGAAAAGAAGATGTTTGCTTCTATCTAAGAATGTCCAAGTCCCGCTTTTCATCCAATCTCCCTCCTTGCTACAATGTAGCTCAGCAGTAGGTTCAAGCTCTAGTCTTTGGGCCTGTTTTTCACAAGTGCTGCATACCCACATCCCCATCTGAAGGCAACAGCAGCTGTGGGTGCCTCTGAAAATCAGGGGGCTTGTATTTGAGAACTGAATCCACAATTCAGTTCTAGAGCTCAGAGTGCTGCCAATTGAACCATACCAGGACTGTTAAAATAGACATTTGTTTAGCAACATAAAACCTTGATATTGATTTAATGCCTTCAGAATGTCTTTGTACGTTTAATGGAGCGGGGATTTAACCTTTGTTCACATAAATAAAGAAGATGAACATAACACAGCCATACATGAGGCAAAGAACACTAAATCATATTTGCTACCTGATTTCTCATTTACAATCTAGGATGCCTATTTACAATCCAGGATGTTCACCAACATCAACTGTAATCCAAGAGGCATATTAGCCAGCTAAGCTGATACATAAGAGCAATAATAACACAAGCAAATAAGCAAACACATTGAAACGAGAATATCAAATCCTTATGCCATCCAAAATGTTTCAAGTAACAGACTTCAAACATGGTTCCCTCCTCTTGCCCAGGGTTAGGGCTGGTCTACACTACCGTGGTAAATTGATCTAATTTACGCCACTTCAGTAACATGAATAAGGTCACTGAAGTTGATGTAGTTAGACCCACTTACTGTGGTGGCTACACTATGCTGTGTCAATGGGACAGCATCTCCCGTCAACTTCCCTTATGCTTCTCCGGGAGGTGGCGTACACAAAACGATGGGAGAGTGCTCCCCCATTGATTTAGCGTGTCTTCACCAGACCTGCTAAATTGACACTCGCTGCATCGATTGCAGCAGTGTTGATCTCCAATCGATTTGTGTTCTCCACCTCCCTGAGAAACATAAGGGAAGTCAATGGAAGACACTGTCACATCGATACAGCACATTGTAGCCACCGCAGTAAGTGGGTCTAACTACATCAACTTCTTTACATTATTCACGTAACTGAAGTTGCATAAGTTAGATCGCTTTACTGCGGTAGTGTAGACCAGCCCTAAGTAAGTCGAAGGTACATCTCAGGGGCTTTGGTTCTTGAGGTGATTTATGTATGGAGTACTTATGATGGGGTGGGAAAAGCCACATAGAGATCTCACAGCTGCAATCCAAGGCTACTGTGTTGTACTGTGTTTACTGAATGATAATGCAAACCAGAGAAAAACATGCAGCTAAAGTTGTAGGTCTACATGCCTGCTCCTGGATGTACATGGGAGTAAGACACACACACATGCAAACTTGCACTCCTGCATGGACTCCCCAGACCTGCGTGTCCACTACCCCTAATCAGGTGGGAAGGGACTGTGCAGAGACTTGCAGTATTGCCAACTCTAGCATTAAAAAAAAATCATGAGTCAACCCCCAAAATCATGAGACTGGCTTAAAATCATGGGATCTAAAAAAAATGGATTCTCATTCTTCTTCTTCAGATTTTTCAGCCTTTAGGGTTCAGTGTTTCAAACTTTTCTTCACAACCGTGAGAGCGAGACAATTTTTTTAAATGAAAGCTAAGATTCGCATGTATTCACAGGACTCCAGGAGCAGAGGCTTTAAGAAAAGCACAAAATATCCAGAGACTCTTCATTTGGCAACACTGACTTTGGCTTTACTGCCTTCCTCCTCTACCTCAACGTACTGGTCATCTGAGCGGTGCTCGCATGCATGCAAGCTGGAGGAGGGGCAGAACAGCAATTAGCTGTGGGTATGGAGCAGTCACAGCTTATTCCCCTTTTGGAATAAGGGAGCAGCAGAGGAGTCATTCCTCACTACAGCACAATTCTTTCACACAGAGGCAATGCATTGGGGTGGGGGGAAACACAGGGTCACATGCCCTCCCAGAGTTGCTGCTTGGCTTGTACTGAGCACTCTCTCATGGACTGAGCATGCTCAGTAACGTCTGCTGAATCCACTGCCCCTATCAGCAGGTACGGGCCATCTCTGTGGTGCTCCAACATGCTTCATGTGCACAAGGCTCGGGATAAAGCCATATAGGGTAGTCCACAAAAACGAAGGGAATTCGTGTTTGCTGGCTGGGAAGCTATTGAATGTCTAGCACTATGGAACAGATAATAAGAGGAACTAAGAGGTGGAAATTTTCTTTGACAATCTTCCCCACCACCTCATACAAATAAATCACTGTACTTCTGCTGTCAAGGTTGGACTTAAGGTACAAGGAAGCAGTGAAAATTAGTGTCTTTGCAACCCTAAGGATGTACGGGGTAATGTTCTGGAATGTGGACCGTGGGCATCAGAAAACACATGGCTGGGCTGCACCTGCTGAGAAACCATAAAAGCCAAGTCTCCTTGCTGGGAGGCAAGCCAAGGAAATAAGCAGAAGCCTTTTCCAGAAGTAAGCTGTGAATCATGTTAGGCACACATTTTCTCTACCCTTCTCCCAACAATGGTTGTCTTCCTAAGGTAACTCTGTATGCTTGAGTTTGTGGGTCTATTATAATATTATTTTCATCAAGACAGCTGTGATGAGCGTAGAGCAGGGGCGGGCAAACTATGGCCTGTGGGCCACATCCGGCCAATTTAATGCAGCCCTCAAGCTCCTGCTGGGGAACAGGGTCTGGGGCTAGCCCGGTTCCCGCACTGCAGCCAGGGAGTGGGGTCGGGGGCCACTCCGTGCAGCTCCCGGAAGCAGCGGCATGTCCCCCCTCCAGCTCCTACGTTTAGGGGCAGCCAGGGGCCTCCGCGCACTACCCTGCCCCAAGTGCCACCCCTGCAGTTCCCATTGGCCAAAACTGCGGCCAATGGGAGCTGCAGGGCGGTGCCTGCAGACGGGGCAGTGCGCAGAGCTGCCTGGCTGCGCCTTTGCATAGGAGTTGGAGGGGGGACATGCTGCTGCTTCCAGGAGCTGCTTGAGGTAAGCGCTGCCCCTTCCACGCCCCAATCCCCTGCCACATCCCTGATCTCACCCTCCCTCCCTCCGAACCCCTCGATCCCTACCCGGAGCACCCTCCTGCACCCCAAACCCCTCATCCCCAGCTCCCCCAGAGTCTGCACCCAGAGCCCTCACCCCCCCACACACACACCCCAACCCCCTGCCCCAGCCTGTGTGTGCATGTCAACAAAATTGGAGATTGTTTTAGACGGGAACATAGGGCTTATCATACAGACACATTGTCCATCTAGTGCAGCAGCCTGTCTCTGACAGTGACAAGCACTAGCTACTTCAGAAGAAGGTTCGAAATAAACTCCCTTGTCTCATGAAACCTATGCTCAGAATCAGTTCCACCCTTATAATTTTTTGCCAGGCCTGAAAATCTGGACAGTGATGCTATTGTGAAATGCAAGGAAGCTGTGGGGAGAAGGGACTCATTCAGTCATTACAAATATTGATAGCCGAGTATGCAGTGACTCTGAGAACAATTCTCTGTAATGTATGTTGGAAGGAATTATTTGAACTACATGTTCCCCATTGCTAGATTCCAAATTCACCCACTTGGAATGCGATGTGCAGTATTGGTCACCCTGTCTCAAAAAAAAGATACTGGCGAAATAGACGTGGGTCAGAGACAGGAAACAAAAGTGATTGGTGGCATGTAGAGACTTCCATATGACGAAAGCTCAAAAAGACTGGGGCTTTGTCTACACTGCAGACTTATGCTGGTATAACTACATCGCTCAGGGGTATGGAACATCCACACCCCTGAGTGACACAGTTATATTGACTGAATCCCCAGTGTAGACAGTGCTATGTCGAGGGGAAGACTTCTCCCATTAACATAGCTACCACCTCTCGGGATGATGGAGTACCTATGCCAATGGGAGAAGCTCTCCCTTCAGCGTAAGTAGCATCTTCACTAAGCGCTACAGCGACGTAGCTGCCTCAGTGCAGTTGTGCCAATGCAGCGCTGTACGAGTAGATAAGCCCTGGGACTGTTTAATTCAGAGAGGAAGTGGAAAAATAGGACATAAAAGAGTAGAGAGACTCTGAAGACGGCTGCCTGGCGTAACAGACCACCGCAAATAATGTGGCTTCTTTATTATATTATATTATTATTATTTCAGAAGCCCCATCTAAAATCAGGTGCCCTTTGTGCTAGCAGGGCACAAACACATAGTAAGAGGCACAGAAAAATGAAGTGACTTGCCCAAGGACCCAGCAGGACAGTGATAGAGCCATAAATAGAACACAGGTTTCCTATCTCCTAGTCCAGTGCCTTTTTGCTGGATCAAACTGTCTCCTAATCAAAATCTTCCACCACAACTAAAAAGACTCCCGGAGGGATAAGAGCCTACTAAGAATGTCTAGATCTGGTGCGTGCATCACACCTGAATATAGAGCCTTTAAGTGAACTGTATTTAAGGAACCCAGTAAATGGTTATTTTGCAAACCAACTGTTTGTGTTTGTTTGGGGAGTATGTGCAATATGTGCACATAGTTGTCACAGATACATTCCCAGCTGAGAGTGAAGGACTTTTCCCTTTGGCTTACCTGGTAGAGCAACTGCCTACAGACCAACAGGATCCTGATTAGAATCAATACTGTGATAACGCGCAGAATGCATACATAGCAAAGGTCAACTGAAGGATGGGGAAATCCCACAATTGGTTAAGTATGCTTTAGTGTCTGACCATCAGCTGGCAGACAAAACAGCTGGTGCAGAAGCAAGAAAGTACACTGAAGAGTCTTATTAAATTTAGCTCTGCTAGAAACTGGGATGAAAACTCTGTTCAGCAAACAGATAACAGTAAAGACGGAGAGATTTATATTTTCATGTTACAAAGATAACAAATGGTAGTGAATTAAAAACAACTTAAATTATGTATGAAAAAAGAAGAATCTGGTTCTACGCTAGTGAAATCAATGGGTGTTTGGCTATTGACTTTAATGGAAGCAAGATCAGGCCTTCCATATATCTCTAAAAATAAAACACTTTTGGGGGAAAAAATAGTTGGTGCCAGTGGAAAGTCTTATACAGCATATGGGCAATATTTTTCTCTCTAGTCCATAGGGCCAAACTCTTGTCATGCATACGCACCTAGGAGAAAACCCTACATGACTAACAGTGACAACCTTCCACTCCAACGGTAGCTTTGTGAAAACCTGCAGAGAAGCCACCTCAGTAGTGTCTCTTTCACAGGAGTCCTGGAAAGATAATGCAGGTGAGGCCTTAAGGGGAGTAGTCCATATATTTTTGCACATAAGCTTCTTGATCCAGCAATGGCTCTTCTATAAAAAGGATGCAGCTTAAAATACTTTTACCAGTATGTAAGAAATTACAGGTGTCAACAAATGTTTCCTGTATTTAGCGGTAAAAGGTAAAAGAACCTTTTAATTGCTGATTCTCCTTCTCATTTGGAGATTATTTTTGTGCTGGGAAATGTGCTATAACGTGGGAGAAGAGTTGGTGGTGTCCAGAATATGTAGACATGTTAATTTTGCTTTTGCGACACACACACAAACACACATTCTTAAATGAACATAATTGCAAAGTCAAGCACTCAGTAGGTAGGAAATGCTTATTTAAGGTCATCTAGACTAGAGTACAACCTTAACAGCCCTCTTGCATGATGACACATGCTTCAGTTGCATGTTCACACACACAATTTTTTTCCACTGCCATATTAGCATCGACCTGTTACTTTGTAAGGCACTGTGCAAAGAGGGATTTGGAAGAGGAGTTAAGCAGGCAGAAAAGTGAAGGAAGGGAAAACACTATTCTGTCACCGAAAGAGAAGGGGAGAAGAATCAAAGATTTAGTTGAGAGCAAGATTACTTAGGGCTTTGGAGTTCATGAAGCATAAATCCGAAGTTGTAACAGGCAGAAAGCCAACGAAGGACAATTAGAAGATTTCGAACCATGCCTGGATGCCTCAGTGTCCCTGTGATGCTGGAGATATGATTAATATCTAATGTACAAAAGAATAAGGAGGTGGATTCCAAGGGATACTTAACTCAGGTCCCTGGGGGAAGGAATTAGTTCAAGCCTGGAACCAATCTCCGGAAATTAATGACAAACCAGATACAGGGGTCAATGTGCTATGATGGAACATATCTAAAGCCATTATATAAATGACAGTTGATAGCAATAGTTGCTTGAGGGGGTGGGGAATAAAAATGCTGATTTTACAGATATTCAGATGGGGGGAGGAGGGGAATTAACACCCTAGGGAGAAAGAGCAGAAAAGAAGTCTGAATATGAAGGTGCTCTGAGATTTATTGAAAACCAGAGGGAAAATGTGAGCTACTGGAATGAACATTCACAGCACACAAGACAGGTTTTGCAAAGCAATGTAATTAGACACAGAAAATGTCAAAGTAACCTCTTAAAATAAAAGTCACCAACAAAATCAAAAAACATCACAAAGGTAAAGGTGCAGAGAGCAAAAAGCATTCTGGTCCCAATCACATTTCAGACATATTGACTATTTTTTTTGCCCCCTTTTTCTTTTTTAACCACCAGAGGCTATGTAAAAGCAAGCTTAACACATCCAGATCTATGATTAAAGAGTACTTAGAAAAGATTGATTTGCCCTGCCCGACAGCAAATATGAATAGACTGGAAAAAGAAATAAATGATTAGAAATTATACAGGCTACATGATACCTGAAAAGGAATAAAGCTGTTGGCCCTGGTAAGTTAACAGTAGGACACTATCAAATAAAAATCAAACTGCCTCCCTCTTCCTCAAAAATGTACATCTCCCTCTGCAACGGGGACAGGAGAATAAGATGCATAAAGTCACATCAACATACATCTTTCCATAAGATACACTTACAAACTATTATTCCATATATGTTTTAAATACATGTCAAACTTCTTGAGAAGTTAAAACATATTCTTCACATAGAACCAGATGCCAATACTTACTCTTAATTTTACCCTACTTCTCATATGGTCTCATTGACTTCTAGCAGACAGCTCATGGAATAAAGTACAATTGAACGTGAGTAAGCATATCAGGATCTGGCCCATAATAAATGGAGCCCAAACAGGTTTTCAGAAAAGGCTACCACTCCACCAAGAACAGTGTTCTCCATGCAACCCTGTTATTTAAAATACATAAGAGGAGTTACATCTTGACATCCAGAAGAGGTGCTAGTGTATCACAGAGTAAAGGCTCAAGACAGCACAAGCTGTTCTTTCATTGACAGTTACAGAATCCAAGCTCCACACCTCTCTTATGTCAGAGAATCACACTCAGTCTAGCAGATTTCTCAGGGCTAAAGACCATACATCAGTTACTCTTGCCACTGCCATCTTCGCCTCACCTAAGCTATTTTTGTGATTATTTTATATCTGCATTTCACTGCAATGAAAAACTTAAATATTGGGGGTTTTTTTCAAATGACCACATGAAGACATTAGATGGCTTGTGTTATTGTGATGGCATACAAAGCCTTTCATCTCTAAATCTTCATCTCAGTTCCCACAGGCACTTATGGCAGTACTTAGCTTTGTTCATGTGAATAGTTACATTGGGTATGTCTACACTGCAATTAGATGCCCGCGACTGGTCTGTGCCGGCTGACTCGAGCTAAGGGGATGTTTAACTGCAGTGTAGATGTCTGGGCTCAGGCTGCAGCCCAAGATCTGGGACCCGAACACCTTGCAGGGCCCTAAAGCTCAGGCAGCAACCCGAGCCTGAAGGTCTACACCACAGTTAAACAGCCTCTTAGCCTGAGCCCATTAGCTAGAGTCAGCTGGCATGGTGTCTAACTGCAGCATAGACATACACACTGAAGTCAATGAGACTACTTATGTCGGTAACGTTAAGCAGGGACGTAACAGCATAAGTGTCTGAGGACTGGAGCCAAGGTGATTACAGGCTGTCCTTGACTTTACAATGTTTGAGTTACAATGAACAACACTTAGGACACTTCTACATTGACACCCTGATTTGACTTACAACTATAGGTTTCGGGTTTATGACGCTTGTTCCCCCAATGGAGTAGATTGCTGTTCCGAGTTCTGACGTTTTGTCTTACGACACAATTGTAAGGAACCAATTGTGTCGTAAGTCCAAGGACTGACTGTATTCTAAATACAATACAGACAGGAAGTCATTACCATGGAGGATTGCATGGTTAAGTGTGTTGGTGAAACAAATGGTGGCATCAGGACAATTTTAAGTGACAATCACCGAGATCACAAAAATCAACACGTCCATTCTCAGCCTCATCAGAGACGGCAAGGACTGAATGGACTATAGAGAGTAAACCAGTTTCATGCTCACAGAGAGATCTCCAGTTTGGTGCCACAGCAGAGTAGTAGGAAACAAGCTTAAACTGCTGCTGCCTCTATATGGTACCCACTCTCACAGTATGACTATACAGGATTTCATTTTCAATAGCTGTCAATTAAATGCTTTTCAAGAGATAAATTCATTAAAATCAGGCAATTATGGTTGAGATTTTCAAAGCCGACTCGGACATTTAGTTACACAACACCCATTCAAATTAATGAAGTCATGTGACTAAATCCTCTAATTGGCCTTGAAAATCTCAGCCTACATATTTTTATATATATTCTTCATATGCTACATATTATATAGAATAACTATGGATTTACATTTATAATTTTAAACATTTTTGTTTCTCTCTTCACCTTTAAAATTCAGCTCCCATAGTAACAAGAGTCCAATTTTACAAACCTCAGAAAAAGAGGAAAAATTAAGATAAATACATTTTAGAAAACATTAAAAAACCCTAAAAGAGCTTTCCTATGCATAATGATGTAAGCTCCGAATCAAGAAAGCATCCCTATTCAGGAAGCATGTGCTTAGGACCCTTGGAAATCAATGCAGCTTACGCACATGCTTTACTGAATCAGAACTGTAGTAATTTTAAATTCTGACTCTCTCAATGCTGGAAGTAAGTGCTAGGAAAGTCCCTTTTCCGGAGGCAGAGACTGCTCAAGACAATCTTCTATCCTAAGCAGAACTTCAGTGCGACTCCTCCATGGATGAAGCCATATATAGTGGATAGGACTGTCTCGTATAGTGGGTGGGGCTCTATGGTCTAGTGTGCGTGGCTGCACAGTCCAGTGGGTGCAGAGTGCACGGGGACTGTGTGGTAAAGTGGGAAATGTTTTGTGCAAGGGGCAGGGCTACATGGTATAGTGGTGGGTGGAGCTCTGTTAGAGGGATTAGGTGCTGGCTATGCAGCAGTGGAAGGAAGCCTGTGACAGGGATTGCTCCGGGAGGGCAGCATTGGGGGCAGCAGGAGAAGGCGGAACATTCCAACAACAAAAAAATCTGCCAGCCTAGGCAGCTGCCTAGTTTACCTGCAGCAAGAGCTGTCCAGAGGTATAATGTTCCAGTTTGTAGCCCTGATGTGTCAAGAAACACTGGACCTTAAAAATGTAAGTGGCCCACTGTAGTTTTGTAGGAAACATTTATCTGTCAATTGTTTGGGATTTTAGAAGAACCAATCATGGCAACTGCTTAAAGCTACTCAGAGGTAAAAGTAGTAGCATCCCAGAGCGCCATAGGCTGTAGAGTGGAGTTCATCAGATATGGTCACAGGTGCAATATAAATACAATTTATTAAGTCTGGTGGGACAACAGAACAGCATTTTTAGGAACTTTTCTTCTGATTTTTCATTGAAGTATTATTTGAATGAAAGTTTTCCAGGCAGCTCTCCATTTCATCACATGGCTCTATAACTTATCACCAGGCCCTCCGATGGTATAAGGCTTCCATTTGTAGCCTTAGAGAGCCGCAAGATAGGGAGCTGATGCCAAAATCCCAACAGTTTTATGCCTAGAAAACCTGTTAGTGTCCCTCAAACTTGCTCAATTGTAGGCTTTAGGCAGGAATAGTTTGAAGGGAAATTCCACATTTGGAAAGAAGGCTAAATGTTTGTGTGACAGAAAGATTTAAAATAAAATGGCTGTCTGAAGCTACTCGGGGGATTGTGGAATGTTAGAATAAGTATCACAGATGTGGATTAGTGGGCAGAGTACAGGAGCGACAGTCAAAGTTGCAGGAAAAATTATCATGCAGCTTTGCAATTTATCACATCAGCATCACCTCAATGCATGTCGGGTGTATGGAAAAAAGCTGGTGCCATTAAATTTTGCTCTCCACAAATCAGTGCAGTTATTTTACCCCACTTTTCTTGTGATTAATCCCACACAAATTATACAGAATGCTAAACTGGTTTCCACTGTATAGTAAGGCTGGTTCCCTCCCCCCCCCTTTTTTTTTGCAGTGCAAAACTGGTCACATTAATCTCCTCCCCCCCACCCCCTTCCTTTGGGAGCCTTCATCTGAAACTAAATTTTAAATAGAAGCTTTTCATTGCAGTCTGATTATCAATTTGCACCTCGGCAAAGGAAGGCGTAGAACTCTATTGTTTTGTTAATTGTCAATTTGCATCTTTGAAAGGTGTTATATTTTTAATCCTCCTTGGCAGGTTAGGACTAATTCTGTACATTAACATATATAAAACACACTTTCCTCTGAAATGCAGTTTGTTAAAAGTGTGTTATTGTAGTTCTTTGAAAAAATCTAATATACTTTGTCAAAACTAGTAGGAATTGTTCTCATTAAGGAGAGGTTTTCCAGACAAAATAGCTACTTTTCCAATAAATATTTAAACAAACTGCTGAAATTACCTGCAATCTATAATAACAAAAAGGAGAAATTGTACAAACTCAGTTTTAGTTTCTAATTCCAGATTGTCTAATTTGGCAAAAATCTTTCTTTCCAGGATGAGCGGATAACTGTAATGAATACTTTTCCATTTTCACTTGAATAAAGTGTGGTCCTATTTTGAAAAGTGAGTGTGTAAACGTGGTACCCCTTACGAAATAAACCTGTGTAACCTGAGATTATTTAGAATTGTAGTTGCTGAAGGCCATGGTCTTGTCTTTTAATCCAGCCAGATAGACCTTTGAGCCCATGCAGCCCATTGACTTTAGTGATATTACACACAAATGTAAGGATCCACCCACCCCAATCAGACTGCAGGATTGGGGCATAAGACATCACTTCTGCAAACAGTGCACTGGTGCAGAACCTTATATCTATGTAGAGCTGGGTCGACTGTGGATGTAATGTTTCATGTCTGTCCATCTGCTTACAGAATCAGCACCTACATAAGATTTTCTGCTTTTTATTCCTGTTACCACTGAAAAGTCAATTAATCCATGGATGTGTTCCGGGTTTATGTATCAGGACTGCTATTAATTAATTTCTGAGTGCAGTATGGTTGGTGATGTGAGAGACTTTTAGATTCCATGTTGTGTTTGAAAAACTGGCAGTTAGATAATATATCTTCTAGCCAATACTGAGTCAATCTGATCTGGTAGTCAGTGAGAACCAATAAATATGGAACCACAAGATGACATTTTTATAAAGTCATCTTTCAAGGAAGAACTTCACTTTAAGAATATTTTTTTTAAATGGAACACCATTAATCAAAAATACAGAACCACAAAAGTAAATCTGGAATAACATTTGTTAAAAAACCCCAAAGAATATTTATGGAAGAATGGCCCCCAATAGTGTCATATGATCATTATCATATCAGATTTCCTCTATACTTCAAGAATATGCACTAAATTCTGAGGTAATCAAATCAAGCAAAACTCTCACTAACTTTAATAGGAGCTTGGTTTGATTACGGACTGCGGAATTTAGCCCTCTCTATATTCATTTTGGCTCTCACAATTTAATGTTTGAATTTCAGAGAGCTCTGGAAAGCAACAACTGGAATACTGAACGGTTATTAAAAGTATATAAAGGAGCAGGAAAGCATTTTATTTTCACACGGGAGAGTAGTTTTAGTTTTACAGACTTCTTTCAGCAGGCTAGGAGTTGTTATAAAACCCACCCGCTAGATGTCTCAGAAGAACCAGATCATACTAAAATGATATGTTTCTGTTTTGGGGCAGACTATGTAATTGCTTCTGGCTTTGTGGAAAACTCTCTAAGCAGGCCACGTAATTTACATATAAATTAATGTCAAAAGTTTTAAAACTGTGTAGTCTGAAAGTAGGAGAGTTGGTTATATTAAAGATGTGTGAACCTCAAAATTTGGTTTGGTTAAGCACCTAAAAAGGTTCCGATCCTTGTCTTAACCTTAAGCAAATTATCCAAAACTCAGTAGGCTCAATATCTCACAAAAACTGGTTCTTTTATGAGATTCCCAGAACTTCCTGTTTTCATTTGGGCATGAAATAGCCATTTTCTGTAATATTTTAGCCAGAAGTGGGCTGGAGCCACAAAGTTTGGATTTGGATCCAGACTTCACTGAAACCAGGAGTTTGACTCTGGGCCCATCTTAGCACTTCTGTTTCAGGTCTCAGACAGAGCCCAGAACTGTAACAATGGAAACATGAAAAACACTGAAAAAAATTGAGACCTTTTCTGAATCTCAAAACAAAACAAAGTAGACCCTGATCCGATCATCAGATCCACACAGGCAGACCCAAGGACTCCATATAGGCACAATGGCCCATCACAGACTCAGGGTCTGGGTTTGGTACAGACTTGGGGCAAAGACTTGGGTGGGACTGCTAAGAGTATTATTTTATTCAAACTGACCCAGCCATCCCACCTATTGTGTGCAGATCTATATTAATAGGTAGGGCCCTACCAAATTCAGAGTCCATTTTGGTCAATTTCACAGTCATAAGATTTTAAAAATCATAAATTTCATTATTTCAGCTATTTAAATCTGAAATTTCAGGGTGTTCTGACCCAAAAAGGAGTTGTGGGGAGGTCGCAAGGTTATTATAGGGGAAGTTGTGGTACTGCTACCCTTACTTTTGTGTTGCGGCTGGTGGCAATGCTGCCTTCAGAGCTGAGCAGCTGGAGAGTGACGGCTGCTGGCCGGGAGCCAAGCTCTGAAGGCAGAGCCGCTGGCAGCAGCAGAGCAGAAGTAAGAATGGCCTGGTATGGTACTGCCACTCTTACTTCTGCGCTGCTGCTGGCGGGGCGCTGCCTTCAGAGCTGGGAGCTGAGCTAACAGCCTCCACTTTCCAGCCACACAGCTCTGAAGGCAGCACTGAAGTAAAGGTGGCAATGCTGTGACCCCCTTCAAATAACCTTGTGACCCCCCTGCAATTCCCTTTTGGGTCAGGACCCCCAATTTGAGAAACGCTGGTCTCACCCATGAAATCTGTATAGTATAGGGTAAAAGCACAAAAAGACCAGATTTCATGGTTCGTGATGCTAGGGTTACCATTCGTCCGGATTTACCCGGACATGTCCTCCTTTTGTGGGCTAAAAATAGCGTCCGGGGGGAATTTGTAAAGCACTCACAATGTCCGGGATTTCCCCCCTCCTCCGGCAGAGCAGAGCGAGCGGCTGGGAGGGCTGCAGGAAAGTCCCGGGCTGGACTCCGGAGCAGCTTCCTCCTCCCACCACCCCCCCCCCCCTGCATTCTGAGCCGGCCGGCAGCTCCTCCTCCTGCAGCCCGCTCCGGCAGCCCTGTGCAGGGCCAGGGACCGGGTTTTGTTGTGCTGGGGAGCTCAGCCATGTGTCCGGCTCGCACAGAGCCCAACACCCTGTTCTGAGCAGCAGGGTAAGGAGGCCAGGGAGGTTCTGGAGGGGGCAGTCAAGAAACGGGGGGGGGGGCTTTTGGAGGAGAGTGGAGAAAGTTTTGGGCAGTCAGGGTACAGGTAGGGAGTAGGGTCCTGGGGGGCAGTTGGGGGGGGTCTTAGGAGGGGGCAGTTAGGGGACAAGGAACAGGGAGTCTTAGGTAGGGGGTGGGGTTCTGGAGGGCAGTTAGGAGCAGGGGTCCCAGGAGGGGGCAGTCAGGGGACAAGGAGCGGGGGGTAGGGGGCTGGGAGTTCTGGGGGGGAGCTGTCAGGGGGCAGGAGTGGGGAGAGGGATCGGAGCAGTCAGGGGACAGGGAGCAGAGGGGTTTAGATGGGTTGGGAGTTCTGGGGGGGGCTGTCAGGGGGTGGGGAGTGGTTGGATGGGGCGTGGGAGTCCCAGGGGTCTGTCTGGGGGTGGGGGTGTGGATAAGGGTTGGGGCAGTCAGGGGACAAGAGGCAAGGAGGCTTAGATAGGGAGTGGAGTCCCGGGGGGCAGTTAGGGGCAGGGGTCCCAGGAGGGGGCAGTCAGGGGACAAGGAACGGGGGGAGGGTTGGGGGTTCTGGGGGGGCGGGAAGTGGGAGGGGCAGGGGCGGGGCTAGGGCGGGGCTCCTCCCGTCCTCTTTTTTGCTTGTTGAAATATGGTAACCCTAGTGATGCACTTTTCATGGCCGTGAATTTGGTAGGGCCCTATTAATAGGATAACATACCAAGTGCAAATTCAAATTTATGGGTGAACTCGCTTTTATCAAATAAGGTAGAATTGGGATTTGTTCAGTTTCAAGACAGCGGACAGGAGTTAGGAGGCCCAAGGGCTATTTCATCAAATGTCCCTCTTGGGGAAAAAAAGAAACCTTTTCCTGTAACTCATTGAGCACGGATGATCAGGAACAGGTTTTTCTGTGTGTCTGACCTAAATTTCTCATACTCTTAGTAAAGTCTAAAACTGTTAAGTTGGTGTTTCAGTGAGGTGACATTTCTCACAGTGTGCATACCGAATTGTCTCACATACCCTTTCTGTGTTATACCTTGGTAACAAGAGGAAAAAAAAGAGAAACCTTGACTGCAAGCACAAAAGCTCCTTTAGTGTCATTCTGTACCTCATGCTTGATCTTATGTGTATCAAGAGAATCATGCCTGCTATCAGTACTGTGGTTGTAAGAACACTGCCGTCAACTTTTTATATCCAATGATACTTCCCAAAGAATTTCTTAAGAAGAGTAACCTATGCTGTCAGGACAAAAAATGAAATAGCTCTGAGAAAACCCGATGTGTCATTATTAAAATCTTCATTTGCCTTTTGCCTAGTTTACTTAACTACAATAATTGTATTATTCTGAAAGGACTCTACAGACTCTGGGTCAAATTTACCACTGGTGTAAACAGACACACACTATCAAATTCCTGAGTGGTGCATGCTCACAGCAATAGGGAGTATAGACAAACACATAGACTATTAGATAAATGTATATCAGTACAGTATATGTGTATTAGCCACACAGTCTTGGCTGCCAAACTTTGTAAAAATTCTACCATGAAATATTCCAAATAAACCATAGGTCTGAGGATCGCTAGGTCCACCACCATTGAAAGGCCATATGCACGTCCTGTTGAATTTTAGGCTATTTCTTCTTAGAAAAGTGAAAGAAAAAGGCACAGAAAAATAGTCTAAAATTAATCCTTTCAGCAGCTCCTCATCCCCCCCCCCCAACCAGCTTATTTGAAAAATTGCCCCTTCAGCAATTGTTGCTTCTTATGAGGACCCCAGTATTGAACCCAGGCGCTCAGATCCCTAAACAGCATCCCTAGATTCCACATCATGCTGGTAACACTGAACTACTGCCCCTGACCAGCAGTCTTAATGCTAAATGTCTACAGCTCCACAGCACCCCTAACTTCTGATGGCTGAACAGATAGCATTCCCATTGGATACCTGGACTACATAAAGACCCCAACAGGAAGAGGAAGCTGTCTGAGTAACAGGGCATCACCTGCTGGTTGCTGCCTAGACTGGTTTGCCTTGCTATCCGGTTTAGTCTACATTAGCCTTGTTGCCCTGATGCCTTGCCTGATCCTGCCTTGCCACCTTGCCCAACCTCGCCTGCCTAGATTCCCAGAAACGAAGGGGGAAGATGTGGTACCTGGTTGATTGAGAAGGGTACAGGTTGAAGGAGCAGTCCTGGGAACCAGCCTATCACACACACGCTCCTGAAAAGGTCAGAGCCTTCCACAGAACCCACCCAGATAAACCATGTCCCATGGTGCGGCGAGGTTGTCCCAAGGGAGTGAGGTGGTGTCAGGAGCCCACTGTTGAACCCAGGCCTGCTGGATCCCTAGATGACATCCCTAGCCTCTGAACCATGGTGGTAACACTGGACCACCGCCTCTGACCAGCAGCCTTAATACTAAACATCTACAGCTCCACACCAGGCACATCAAAAGTCCCTGAATGGCTGAAAAGGCAGCATTCCCACTGAATACCTATATGAAGTCCCCAACGGGGAGAGGAAGCTGCCTAAGTAACAGGCCATTGCCAGCTGGTTCCTACCTAGACTGCTTGCCTTGCTGCCTCACCTGACCTCACCTCCCTATATCGCCAACTCACCCCCCTTGGACTGGATCTCCCAGCTACCAACCCCTGCAAGAGCTCTAACCTTTGCCCCAGACTACATCTAATACTGACTGACCTCCCGGCCATCAGACCATGCATGCACCACTTGACCATGGCTTTGAACTGCCCATAGCCCACTTTGTCCACAGGGCTTTACACTTTTCCCCACTTATGTCTCCCCATCTCCTCTTTGCCCGTAAGGTTTCTTTCACATAACTTCCCGCCATTCTGGCCCCAGCCCCCACAGCCACTTTACCGTTTCTGGCCAACATGACAATGAACAATCAGCAATTTCCCCTTTCTGCTCCTTACCAAATGCCATCCCTTTCTGGAGTCTTTGGGGAAGGACAATAGGCCTGTTTCAACCTCTGGCATCTTCAGGGGGTCATCGTCCACATTTTCTCTCCATTATGGGATGGAGCATTTATGTCCCCGCCTCTTCACTGAGAGGGAAGGGAAGGTTTCTTCCCAGTTGGAGCTGGAGTAGTATGAGGTTTTCTCCTATCCCTTCAAGCTCCTTGCCCATGAGAATTCCTGTGCTCACCAAGCCCCTACTGCATCACCCCTCTGCTGTCTACTCTGTGTATTCCAGTGTGTGCCCCCTCTGTGCATTTCCCAACTCCTGCAATGTATTCCCTAACCCCCAGTGGATCTATTGCCCCACAATGCGTCAATTCTTATCCTCTTCTCTGTCTCCCAGTTAATTCTGTGCCAAACCATGCATTCCCTATCCCCCCGCCCTCCCCTAGTGCCCTCATTTCTTCCATCCTCAGTCCTGAAGTAGCGGAGAATTGGGCTACTGGCTCTTCACCCACAATCACTGATTGCATGGACTTGGCAAGTGGCTTTTGCTTCTATGGGTACAGGAATAAAAGACCCATGGCATGGGGGTACAATGCCTAGTACAGAGTTCTGATCTCTCATGGGGGCCTCCAGGCTCCACTGTGATACAATTCATAAATAATAATAATAGTTTCTGAGTAAGAGCTACAGGTTCGTTAGGGGGAAATACATCTTAAATGCCGAGACCCACCATCTGTGGGAGGGCATTATTGCCATTGGTCACTCAGAGTTCAAGTACATGTATATGGAAGCAACATGGTGTTTCGTGACAATGTCTTTCTAAGGCTGGACTGAGCCTTGCACTTGAACGTTTGTGAATCTAGTGAGAGGGATAGATAGATAAAGGAGAGAGAAAAGTCAAAGATTCATAGGAGTTACAAACAGAAGTTACCTATTAGTGTATCTAGGCCCTGAATGTCCACTCTCTTTCACTGGTTTTAGACAATGTAACTCCATTCGTATCAATGAAATCGTGCCAACTTAAAACTGGTATAGCAGAGAATCAGGCCCTTATTCTAATGGTTCCTGATACATGGAACACCTAAGGCCAAAGAATCCTTCATGATGGTCTCGCAATCTGAAACATTTTGAAAACTAAGCAGTGTAGGATGACTACTTTGATAGGACACAGAGGTCCACAGGAGGATCTCGCTCTGTTTTATTGAGTTCACAGAATTTAAAAATTAAATCTGGTACTTTCCTAGTACTTTGTCCAGACTAGTTTTAAAGGTCTCAAGCAACTGAGCTTCCACAATTCCTTTGGGAGACAATTCCACAGTTCTTTTCTTTTCTATTCAAGTTCTTATGCGACACTCATCACCATGGTATCAGGCAGTCTCAAACAGATCTTGCCATTAAGAAGTTTTCCCTGATATTCTGCCTATATTATCCTTTCCCTAACTTCATCCTCATTGTTCCTAAATTATACCAAAGGAACACAGGAATTGCCATACTGGATCAGATCCATGGCTGATCTACTCTCCGGGTTTCTGACAGTCCAGATGCTTCAGAGGAAGATACAAGAAGCCGCACAGTAAGCACATGTGGGATAGTCTGTCTCCCCAGGAAGGCCCCATCCTAGTCCTTAACAGATAGGTTTAAGCTATGAGGTTTGATATACCTTCTAGAATTTTTTGGTATTAACTATTATAACTCTGGATAATCTTGTTATCCACATTAAAGTTCTATCCCTCTTGAAATTTTATTAAATTATTGGCCTCAATGAAAAAAGTATTTCTTTTTATAAATTTTGATTTTGCTGCTTTTTAGTTTCATTGACTGGCCCCTTGTCCTTTTGTTATGAAGCTAAGGCAGTGGTTTTCAACCACAGACTAAGTCTAAGATTTCCATACCTTCATTTGAAATTGTATAGTGGTCTGCAAATGAAAAAAGGTTGAAAACCACTAAGCTAGGGGAACAGAAGCTCCCAGTCTACCAACTCTCTACCATCCTTTATTTTATATATTTTTATCATGTCCCTTCTTATTCATCTAAAATTTAAAATAAACAATACCATTTTTTTCAATCTTCGTTTATATGAGGTTTTCCATGCCCCTTATCATTCTCATTGCCTTTCTCTGAACCCCTCTAATCCTGTACTATCCTTTTTGAGATGCAGTGACCATAGACTATAGAATGGCATTTTAATATTGTTTGTATTATTCTCTTTCATTTTCTTTGTGGCCCTAATAGCTTGTTTACGTCTTTGACCACACCAGCACATTAAGCAATAATCTTCATTGAGCTGTCCACAGTGACACCCAGGAATGATACAGTTTGCAACTATGCTCTTTCCTGACTTGACACTGTTAACATAGAAACCTATAAGATGTACCAGCAGTTCAGATTTTTCTCTCTCCAATGAGCGTGCGCCTTTCCTTGGTGCTGACTCCCTTCAAATACTTGACAGACTATCACATCCCTCTTGTCATTTAGCTACATGGTTCGTAATTTAGAAAGAGGGAAAGGTGAGGTAAGGATCTAGGTAAAAAGGAAAAGACCATTCCTCAGATAAATCTCTCTCTCTGTTCTGAGCATTTCTTTTTACAACAAGCAGCTCCATTTTCTCCACCTGGAGTTCTCCTAAGGACTTGATGGTGTACGTCTATTGCAGTTCAACTAAGGAACAATCAGCTTAAGAGTTTTATTCAAATAGTATTAATGTTTTCAAATTGACTTCCTATTTTCCTCCTAGAAATTCTGCCAACACACTCTTCAACAGACACTAAAATAATTTGGATAGTTGATATGCAATCCAAATTTTCAGTGGAAAACTGCCAGATTCAACATCTGTGAGAAAGTGGGTAATTTTTATTATCCACAGAGAGCGTGCACTCGGTCTGATATTTTCTACCTCCACACATCTCCTTCTACTGGAACTGCTTTATGGTTTTACACGACTAACGGGCTGCCAAAAATTGCTTAACCCTTTTATCGCTGCCAGAATCAACTGAGTCTCTGCAGCTGTTTTAAAAGAACATCTAGGTAGTGGGACGTTGTCAAGATAAATATTTAACAAGATGCACTTACCTCTCTTTTGGCTAGCACCTCAGATTATTGCAAAGAATTTTTAATAATTTACTTTTGACCATTTAAGCTGCTAACAGGGAGGAGGGCAATATCAGGCCCCCTGTAAGCAAAGGGTTAACTCTGTTTTCCCTTGCCCCTTTCCTTGCTCAGGAGAGGGCCTGTAACAACAGCTGCTTGGGAGACAGGGATGGGAAAATAGAAAGCAGGTCTTTCTACTGAGAACCGAGCTGACCCCGAGGCTGGTGAGGTATTTTTTGTGCGTTAGTTTTTCCTTATGATAATGTGGGGTTTTTAAATTTATGGTTATTAATATTTACACCTGGTGACAGGACCTTGTTGGTGTTACTGCTGTCTCTTATTTCTGCTGATTTACTATATCTCCTTACAGGCCAGATCCTCAGCTCATTGATATCTATGGAGCTATGCTGATCAGGTCCAGCTGAATACCTGGTCCTATGTTGGCTTCTTGTTTTTTCACTCAACTTGCACCATGAAACCAGACCAGTCATTTTCACTTCTGGCTTATATTTAACTATCTCCCTTTCAAGCAGTAGGGTTTCCATTACAAAAAGATGAAACAAACCAGCAAAAAAACCCACAAAAACAAAACCCTCACCATGACAAAGCAAAGAACACATTACCGAAATACTTCTATTCATATTTTGTTTTTTAAAAAACAAAATACACATTTGCAGGCCTGAACTATTTGTTTTGGCCCCTTTAAATGAATGGAATCAAATATCCAACTGGCTGTCTTGGCTGTACTCAAGAAGCTCATTTCCTGGATGACCTGAAGCACTAAAAAGGTTCATCTCATTTGCTGAAAAAGCTATCACAGTTTATTTGACAAGTGTCCAAATATATTTCATTACAAAAAAAAAAAACACCAAAAATAAACACCACAGACCAGGTTTTCCCCTCTCCCCCCGCCCTGACATACACAATGACATTTTAGGAATAGGTGGTGGAGATCATGGCATCAGAAGGGTCTCAGTGCATCTACCAAATGAGGGGATAAGTTTAGGCATTTTTTTAAATTCCAGGAGCTTGAATTATTATTTTTTTTATTTTCTAATTTACACCAAATCTTTCAATCAAATTCACATACTGGACCTTGGTTATCTTATCTTTGCTATGGGATTCTTTCAAATGCTGCTTGTCTGCTAAACAAACTAGCAGCACAGATTTGATCCATTGTGGGATTGGTAGCACTAGGTCTAACACTTAAGTTAGATCATCAGATATTTTGTCTCCCAATTTTAGAACATTGCAAAGGATAAGTGAGGATAGGACTTAGGGCCTGAGAAGAGACCCCTAATGCTTTAATTACAGTAGGCATATAAAACATTATGTCTATTTGATGGCTCTTGTAACCTTTGTCCTCCCATATTCGTTCTCATCTTTTTGTTTAGTTGTTGTTACTTTTTTTTCCTTGCTGTTTTATGTTTCTCTTAAGAGCATGTCTACACTCACCTCCGGAACGATTGATCCAGCGGGGGTCGATTTATCGTGTCTAGTGAAGACACGAGAAATCGACCACTGAGCACTCTCCCGTTGACTCCGGTACTCCACTGGAGCAAGAAGCGTAGGTGGAGTCGACGGGGCAGCGTCAGCAGTCGACTTACCGCAGCGAAGACACTGCGGTAAGTAGATCTGAGGACATTGCGTAACTTAGATCGATCCCTCCCTTCCCCTCCCCCCCCCCCCCCACACACACTAGTGTAGACCAGGCCTTAGACTGCTAACTCTTCTAATCAGGGACCTGTCATTTGGACTTATTAAATACCATTCATACCTATAGCTCTGTATAAGTAATAATATTTTGTAGTATATAGTACCTTTCATCTAGGGATCTCAAAGTGCTCCACAAATATTATGAATTATGGGCCTAACCCAAAGCCTATAGAAGTCAATGAAAAGACTCCCACTGACTTAAAGGGCCTTACATCAGTCCTGCCCTGCGTGTCCAGCTACCTTGTTAGGTAATTGTTAACATCACCATTTTAGACGGGTTAAACTTACGCCTGGTCTACACTGGGTGGGGTCGGGAGGGGGGATCGATCTAAGATACGCAACTTCAGCTACGTGAAGGCAATGTACTTAGATCTACTCACCGCGGTGTCTTCACTGCGATGAGTCGACTGCTGATGCTCCCTCTTTGACTCCGCCTGCGCCTCTCACCGAGGTGGAGTACAGGAGTCGACGGGAGAGCGCTCAGGGGTCAATTTATCACGTCTAGACTAGACATGATAAATCAACCCCCGCTGGATTGCTCACTGTCCGCCGATCCGGCGGGTAGTATAGACATACCCTGAGAAACAAAGACATTAAGTAACACAGTGTTGCAGCAGTAAAGCTGAAAATAGAACTCAGGAGTCCTGACTGCCTCTCTTCTGATGTACTTTACCAATAATTGCCAACCAATCAAAAAAACCAAAAGTCCCAATATGCCCTGAAGAAACTAAATTTGTGTGAGGTTACACTGGAGAGAAAAGGGAGAGGTTGAAATAGGTAAAAAAATGGTGGGCATTACTGACACCTTATCTGGGATCTGAAGCTAGTACTTGCACCACAATTACAAGCACAAATTGTTCCCTAAGATAGAGCTTTAAATAGCATATCAAAAAGTCTGACCAGTAAATAAAATGATCTGGTGAATCTCAAAACTGTGAGCGGATTAAGAAGTACAAAGATGTTATAATGGCATCTCAGGCAGTGTCATATGTCCAATCTGAAAAAAACAACCACCCCAAACCTGAAGAGCAAAGAGCATATGGAACACAAAGGACTCCAAGAAACAAGATATGTTTTAGTGAGTATAAAAATAAAAGAGGGTGTTAATCTTCCTATACAGTGACACACTCTCTCTTTTTGGGTGTGAAATGCTGTGGCTGAAGTACAACTGCCAAAATTAGCTGCTTAGAAAAGAAAAGAAAAGAAAAGAAAAGTTAAAACTTATTTGAAAGTGTTTAAACCTTCATGTTGACAGCATTCTGCATCATTAGCATATTTTACAGGTGACCATTTCCCACCCTAAGGCACAGTAATGTCATCCAGCAGCCTGATTCTTGGCTAATTTCAGTGGTGTGTAGTAGCAATACAACGTTAGGGCCATATCTTCCTTCCACTAAGTCCAGGCTTTCATTTTGTATAATGTATGGCATCTTTCACACGAGATCCCACAGAATAGTTAGTCCACACCTAATTCATCATATGGTGAGACCCCTTACTCCCTTCCATTCAGTTAAAACTACATTTGGAAAAGTGGGGCAGGGCACTTCCAAATTACTATGAAATAGCCCTGGTGTTTTCGCATTATCCTGCAGTACGTTTTCTGCTCTAATACCAGATTCTTCCTCCTCCGATATACTACTGTTACAATTAAAGAACAGGAATGGTCAAACCGATTCACTTGAAGTACTAACTTGACCCAAATCTTTCAGCAAAACTCAGACCAACCCTTTTTGGGGACTAATAACATAAGGAGGACCTATTATCATTTTCAAAATTCTGTTTGTCTCTGTACTGGGTTCCTGTTGAGACCAGGTCCAGGAGTTCTGAAATGCTGCAAGAAACCCTGTTTTATTTCTAGCCTGATTAGAAGCTTTCCAGAATCCAGTGCTTCTCAGAGTGCCAGGCTTATTTTGGAGCTGCAAGAAGTTCAGGGAGTTTTGGTAAAGCTTAGGATTCAATTTTGGGGGCATCAGAGAACATGGGGTATATGGGACAGTCATTCTGGCACCATTGTGGGCAGCAGCAATGTGAAGAAGACCGTCAGGCCCTAGTGCTGGCAGCGGTGAGAGTTCATACCAGCCTTCCAGGTGGAATATGGGACCATACAAATCAGGACTGGAGTATGTTGGCAAAGCTGCCCTAGCCTAATCATCGGTACTTCTGCTTGGAATCCCAGCAATAAGTAGTACCATCAAAGGTACTTCTAAATTATCATCAGGCAAACATATCAAGTCTTCAACACCAAAATTAAATCACAGAGTATACAGCATAGGGAATTTGCATCCTAACTTAGATATATGATTTTTCCCAAAGAGATTGATACTTTAATAATACTTTCCTATTGTGAAAGATTAATCTTGGGTTTATCCACTTCAGCAATCAAAATATATTCTGCTTCAACATCAACCTTTTTCTTAAATCCTTAAGAGAATACATCCTTATGATAAGAGTTGCCTCTTTGATAAACCTGTATATCCTATACGTAAACAACTTTGGGATGTGGGCATAGTATTAAAGTATTTGTCACGAATTGACATTGTTAAGTGCCATATAAGACAGCTGTCAGAGTTATAGCCAGGGCCTCAAGAGTCTCTGAATTCAGAAAGAAGGATTGATGAACTGTCTTGGATCCAAAAAACGTACACAGAGGCTTTGAAGCCCTTTCTAGGTGTAGAATTATTACAGCTTAATTGCTTCATAGTTTTCAGTTCATTAAGAGAAGAATGTGAGCAGTTCAGATGCGTCAGTAATGGACACACTATAAAAACCTAGGTAAAGTGGTGCTTTCATGTTTCTACTGTTTTGAGATCCTACCATTTAATATTGCTGGATAGGGACCATCTATTGAATTCTGTAGAAACTGTAGTCTTTCAAAATGGCAGAAATTTTTAAGGGTGCTCACAGTAGTTAGATTTGATGGCGATTCATACACACATCTTATGTTTACATCCTTCTAGGGAAGGGAAGGCCACTCTTTCATGGAAGGTTTCATTACTTCTTGCCTACCCAGATGTGTTTCTATCCGTACAAGCTGTGCATAGGTTAATTCTGTTTAATACGAAGCCAAAGTTCATCCTGTTTTTCCATACTGGGTCAGACCAAAGTTCCATCTAGCCCAGTGTCCTGTCTTCTGACAGTGGCCAGTGCCAGGTGCCCCAGAGGGAATGAACAGAACAGGTAATCAAGTGATCCATCCCCAGTTGCCCATCCCCAGCTTCTGGCAAACAGAGGGTAGGGCAGGGCCGGCTCCAGCTTTTTTGCTGCCCCAAGGGGGGGGGGAAGCCGCGATCGTCAGCACTTCAGCAGCAGCCCTACTGCACTGCTTCATTCTTTGGCAGCAATTCGGCAGCGGGTCCTTTGCTCCGAGAGGGACTGAGAGACCCGCCGCTGAATTGCCGCCGAAGACCCGGACGTGCCACCCCTTTCCATTGGCCACCCCAAACACCTGCTTCCTTTGGCTGGTGCCTGAAGCCGGCCCTGGGCTAGGGACACCATCCCTGTCCATCCTGGCTAATAGCCATTGATGGGCCTATCCTCCATGAACTTATCTAGTTCTTTTTTGAACCCTGTTATAGTCTTGGCCTTCACAACATGGAGAGATGTGCTCACAGTTCTTATCAGTAAAATAAAAGATGCTAATTTCATTGCCTCATAAAGATGTTGTGAGGCTATATTCACTAATGTTAGTGAATCCATTTAAAAAGCAGTGTTGTTCCTATTTTATCACAAGTCTTGAAATATTTGGTGTTTTTTGGAGTCAGATAATTACTTAATAATCTCATCTTTTGTTTTTAAAAAGTAAGATTCCAGCCTTCATGGTTGTGCATAAAAGCTTAAGTGTGACTAGAAAGGCTCAAGACCCAGAAGGCAAATAAAAAGAACCCCATATTTATTAATTTTAAAATCTGATGATTTTAAGCCAACATCATGAAGTTATGGGGCTGACTTGGTTTTATAATCCTTGGGGTTGGCAATACAGTACTGCCGTGAGGAATTCCATAAGAAATCCTTTAAAAAAAAAAAAAAACACAATTAAAATAAGTGATGAGATGGCTGTATCTGAGTCTTACATTGACAACAACCATTTGCTTTTAATGAGGAGAACTAGATTATCAGGGTACAAAATATGAAAGTGCCAAATATATAAAGAAATTGGAATTTATTAAAATATCATTAAAATTGTCTTTTACTAAAAGTTTGTTCTGTAATCCATATAAGAAAATAAGGTAATGGAACATTAGCGTTGCATGGTTAGGCACTTGAAAATCAAGAATTGCCAACATCAAGTATTTATATACACCCTTAACTCTGCCCAATTCTGAAGAAGTATTACAACTTAATCTTTAAATATATGATCACACTCCACTTCTAAAATAATACAATATCATCCATTTCCCCCATTAACTTCTGTATGTGTAGCATCTTGTAATGCTTTTATACTTGCATTAATTTCATTGTCATAATAATCAGCCGTGTACACATAGTTTTAGTGACACAAGCCCAAATTGCACAAGCTGACCTGCATGAATGGACCCCTATTTCCACGCCATTATCTTCAGTGGTGCTTTCCATGAGCTACATTTTTATTTATATATTTATATTTAGATATAGATCTGTGTATGTGTGCATGTGCCCGTATATCATCATCGTGTCATATATATAAAAATAGTGTTTGTGTATCAGTGTCATATATATAAAATTATTACCCCAAACACAATGATATACAGATTACATGAAATATGGAAAATAATAGCAACCATTGTATACTTCAGATAGGGTGTTGCAGACTGTACAGATTCATAGAAGTGTCATGATATGCACTAAAACCATCATCTTCACTTATGAATAATATGAAAAATGTAAGGAATAGTGAGTCATAAACATAAAAAGTTTTGCAAGTGGAGTCACCTGAGCTCAGCTAGCCGAGCTTTCACATGAGAATGTTGGGGACCACTTATTCCCTACCAATTAGTGTTTTTATTGGCGGGTCTGTCTTCTGAGAACTGTGAAGTAGCCTCCATTGTTGCACATAAACTATTGTATTTCCCCTCTAAAAACACCGAACAAAACAACATATAACCTTAATGTCACTTCCATTTTCTAATTCTAGGTCACCTCTGTATTCCTTCTCGCAACATAAATCCTATATCACAGATATTTTATAGTTCTACAGCAACTTTCACCCAAACAGTTGGAGACACCACTTACACACTCCGGTCATTTAGTCCATCCCAGAAAGGGATTTCATCTGTGGGGTGAAACACTATTTAACATTGCACAGCACAGCTATGACAGTTCAACACAGAGAGAATACAAATCCTTATTAAAACCACAGATGCTGGTTGGCTTAATTATATTCAGAATATAATTAAGCCAACCTGGACCTTAGCTAGGCAGCAGGGGTAATGCACCTACTTTTTTGAAATGTGGCATGAGCTCTTTGAATGACCAGTTTTTGGGACCTTGATTTTATATCTCATCTGAAAAATAGACTCTCTGGGAGTTCAGTGCCCTCTAACACTGTACTGGGTGATTCATTTAGTTCACAAACTACTGAATTATGAATTCCATTGTGAGTTCTTGGAAATCTCTCATTGAAGTAACTTAGCCTGAAATATCTGATTAGATCAAAGTGTTAGGTGATAGGACTGTATATACCTCTCAATAGGGTTGCCAGGTGTCCAGTTTTCGACTGAAACGCCCCATCAAAAAGGGACCCTAGTGGCTCTGGTCAGCACTGCTGACCAGGCAGTTCAAAGTCCAGTTAGCAGCACAGTGGGGCTAAGGCAGGCTCCCTGCCTCCCCTGGTTCCGTGCGGGTCCCGGAAGTGGCTGGCATCTCCCTGCAGCCCCTAGGCGCAGGGGCGATCAGGGCAGCTCCATGCGCTGCCCCTGCTTCAAGTGCCGGCTCCGCAGCTCCCATTGGCCCATGAGAACTGCGGGGGTGGCGCCTACGGGCATGGGCAGCATGCACCAAGCAGAGCTGCCTGGTCGTCCCTCCGCCTACGAGCCAGACATGCCAGCCACTTCCAGGAGCCATGTGGAACCAGGGCAGGCAGGGAGCCTGCCTTAGCCCCACTGCACTGTGGACTGGGAGCCACCTGAGGTAAGCACCACCTGGCTGAAGCCTGCACCCCAAAACCCCTCCTGCACCCCAACCCCAGGTCGGAACCCACTCCTGGAGCCTGCACCCCACATCCCCTCCTACACCCCAACCACCTGCCCAAGCTCTGAGCCTCCTCTCGCACCCAAACTTCCTCCCAGAGCCTGCACCCCATCCTGCACCCCAACCCCAGAGCTCAGCACCCTCAGGTCTGCACCCAAACTCTCTCCTGGAGCACGCACCCAACCCCCTGCCCCAGCCCTCAGCCTTCTCCCAAAGCTTGCACCTCACACCCTCTCCGGCACCCCAACCCCAGCCTCAAGCCCCCTCTTGCATCCAAACTCCCTCCCAGAGCCCGCACCCCAAACCCCTGTCCCAGCCCTGAGCCCACTCCTGAGCTGGCTCCTGCACTCTGAACCCCTCGGCTGGAGCCCTCGCCCCCTCCTGCACCCCAACCCTGGCCCCAGCTCAGAGTCCCCTCCCACACCCATAACCCCTCATTTCTGGCCCCACCCTGGAGCCTGAACCCCCAGCTAGATCCCTTACCCCTTTCTGCACCCCACGCCCCTACCCCAGCCCAGCCCCCCAGCCCAGAGTCCCCTCCCGCACCCTGAACCCCTCATTTCTGGCTCCACCCCAGAGCCTGCACCCCCTCCTGCACCCCAACCCCCTGCCCCAGCCCAGTGAAAATGAGTGCGGGTGGGGGAGAGTGAGCGAATGAGGGAGGGGGGATGGAATGAGTGGGGGGTGGAATCTCGGGGAAGAGGGGGCCAAGGAGCAGGGCAAGGGTGTTCAGTTTTGTGTGATTAGAAAGTTCTCAAGTAGAGTCTATGTGCTGGATTCTGATCTCTTACTACTTTTACACTAGTGTATTCCACTGACTTGAGTGGATTTACTTCTGATTTACAGAAAGCAGAATCATGCCTTATGTCTGTTATTTAGCTGTACAGTAACATGCATCCCTATAAATAAATAATACCCTATTCTAATAGTATTAAACCAGAGTTTCTCAAATGCCAGACAGTCCTGTTATGTAACCAGTGAAAATTTGTACTAGAAACACTCAGGGAAAGATATACAACTACTCTGGCTTTGACAAATACAATCTTGCCCCACTCATATCCATTCAAAATGCTACTGCAAAGATTATTCTCCTCGCTTGTCACTTTGACCAAGTCACCCCTCTCTTTGCATTCCTCCACTGGCTCTCCCTTCTCTATCACTTCAAACATAAGCTGCTTATCTTCACTCTCAAGGCCCTTCACAGCCTATCCCCAATACTGCACATATCATCTCTCATTCACAATCAAGATGTCGACTCCTGATTCCAATTGTCCATCGATGCCAGCCTCCATTACCCTCTTATTACATTGCCAAATAAATATTTTTGTGCTTTCTCCCATACTGCCCTTCTCACTGAAGAGGTGTACCTTATAAACAACCGCAAAGCTACCTGATTATCCCCCTTCAAAACCCTCCTTAATGCTACATCCACACCAGTGGCTCTCAACCTTTCCAGACTACCGTACCCCTTTCAGGAGTCTGATTTGTCTTGTGTACCCCTAAATTACACCTCACTTAAACTACTTGCTTACAAATTCAGACATAAAAATACAGAAGTTTCACAGCATACCATTACTGAAAAATTGCTGACTTTCTCATTTTTACCATATAATTATAAATCAATTGGAATATAAATATTGTACTTACATTTCAGTGTATAGTATATAGAACAGTATAAACAAGTCATTGTCTGTATGAAATTGTGGTTTATACTGACTTGGTTAGTGCTTTTTATGTAGCCTGTTGTAAAACTTGGCAAATATCTAGGTGAGTTGATGTACCCCCAGAAGACCTCTGCATACCCCCAGAGGTACACATACACTGGCCTACACTATGAGCTAGAGGGTGTGATTCCCCGTTCATGTACAATGAGAACTAGTGTGAGTATAAATAGCAGTGTAGCCACAGTAGTGACAGTGGAGGCATGGCTTAGCTATGCCAAGTACATACGTGCATGAAACCAGTGAGTACATACTTGGCACTGAAGCTCATCTCTTACAAAACTGGGCAATATTACAATAGCTTCAGTTGAAAAGCGTGGTGGACACAAAGCACAATCTGTGGAATCAGGAAGTGCCTAATACTTTGCCTTTAAACAGATACTATGCAATATAATATTTAGTGCAAACAGCCCCTCCCCCTTGCAGTAAGAGTTCTGTCCTCTGTCTTGACATGTCAGCTTTTAAATAAAAGCAGAGGTTTTTCTTCACTAAGGATAAGGATAGAGTAATTGACACTCACGTTTCCCTACGGAGTTTGGAATGCTTTGGCTCAGTCAGGTGTGTCTCCTGGATAAATGCTATCTGCGCTTCAGATCTTTGAAGCATTGTTTGAAAAGTATTTCATATGAGTGTGTGCAAGTAAATTTCACATTCCACGACAGAATCTTAAGTCTATTTACTGCCAACATGGATGATTAATAAGGTAGCGAAAACAAAACGTCATCTCTCAGCCAAGTACAAGAATAGTACATATTATCCCCTCTCTGTGGTTATTGAGCCATACGTCCTTTGTTGTGTTGGGGAAAAAATTACTTTTGTTTTAAGCTGGGGCAATGAAAATAAAACTGATTACAAATTAATAATATTTCCCTCACAGATAAGTGCGCAACTCTTACTAACTTTAATGGAAGTTGCACGGGTGTGTCAAAGAAGAATTCGGCCCTGAGACTTTTATCCCGCTGTATATTTAAAGGAGGACTTGATTAAATCATTCATACGTTTGTTTAAAAAACAAAACAAAAGGAAGCCCATGAGCAGGTAGTTTGTCAACCAAATTTTCGGCCACTAACAAAAAGCCAAGAGTTTAAACCTTTGTAAAGCGCTTTAAGATCTCTGGAGGAAAAGCACTGTATAAGAACCAGGTATTAAACCCTAGAAAAGTCAACTCAAACTTAGTCTGCTTAGAGCCCAATTCAGCAAAGTACTTGACTTCAGTGGAAGTGAAGCATATGCTTCAGTGCTTTGTTGAGTCGGGGCCTTACGACTGCCATAATACAATAAAAGAAGAAGATAAAGTTAGTATTTTTCATGCACTAAGATATTCATTATCTATGAATTTTACTGGAGACTGGAAGGAAGGAAGGAAGTCACAATAGATGGGTGAATTTGGACATTTGTGTACAAGTGACCATTATGTCTCAGCATCCTGCAAATGCTTTCCCAGTTTTTCTTTCTTTCAGACTCCACAGCACCTTTGTTTCTCTCTGTTTCTCCTCCTCCCTCCCCCCCTCCTTTTCCCTCACTCTCTCTTGGTGGCCATTAACTACGCTGACAGTTTGACAGGCTGAAATAAGGAAATAAAACACTTAAACATTGTTTCCTGATGTATGCATTCATCTCTTCTGCCAAACACAGATATTGAGGAGATACTTCACTCCTCCTGTCAGCTCACTAAATTATACCCCAGCTCACATAGCAACAACTCTCAGGTCTTTCACATTCTCTTGATCTGTCTTCCTATTAGAAGACCATACAAGTGCCATTTCCTTGTCTTCACTGGAAGCCTCCTATATTTATACTTTTAATACCACATTTTCATATGCCTAGGAATGGGCTTTTGTTAAAAACAGGCGCTCACACTTCTATTTAATACACTCAGAAGTCTCATCAACGTGACAACTCTATTTCTTGCTTGAATTAAAAAAAAAAAAAACCTCAGAATTAAAATAACGAAACTGATTGAATTAAACCTTTGTGGTTCTGATAACCGACTGCGTTATCTGGCTAAACTAGAAAACAACTAGCTTTGACCAGGTTTATTAAAATTTAACATTTGAAATCATCAGTTTTTATTAAAAACTGCTGGTTGATAGAAAACGTGCTGTTGAAGGCTAGAGGCATCCTGTGCGCGCGCTCTCTCTCTCTCTCTCTCATATACATAACAGTGCTTACAGCATTAGCTGATAGCAGTCAATGTTTTTGGGCTCTACTATGAGGAAATCTGCAATGCTGCTGCCACTGCTCATTACCTCCAGTGGGTGCTGCTGTGAACAAACCTATGGGAGCCAGGGTGAGGAAAGATACTGGAGAACTTGTAATAAGTTTCATGTCCTGAAAGTTTGCTTTGTAGATGTAATTAGGATGAAACCATAGTCTGGTTGGAAAACAAATCATTCTATTTTATCATGTCACTCTGTTTCCCCATTTATCCTGTTCTAAATTAATATGACAAACACATGTGTTTTGTTCTCTCTCCATTGTCCCACAACAAGACTGGATGCAGAACAAAATTGATCACTAATTAACTTTGACGGATCCCACTGAGTAATACTGATGCAGAAGTGGCACCAACTTGGAAATCTCAAGGAAATGCCCACACACACTCCAATCAACCAATTACCATCACATGGCAGCAACATACCACACAGAGATTTCTTTTCTGTCCCCATTTTCTTATTTCCAAAAGGATTGAATTGTAGAAAGTAGGCTACACAATCTTCAAGCCGGTGACACTCTCTCCCTATTGACAAGTGACATCTGAATCAAACACTGATGTTTCCATGAGCCGGAACTGGCGAAGCCCTTTTTTGCCACTCACTTGTTTGCCCAATTCAGAAGGTTGGATCAGATTCCTACCCACCACCTTGAGATACTACAGTAGTGGATGGTAACTTTAGAACTTTGACTCATGAAATGTACCAATAATTCACCCATTCCAACACCTGATATTTTCATTCCAAGATTACTTTGATTTCTTTCAATTTTTTCTTTATTTCAGAAATCGCTAATCATGACCCAAAGACACTCTCCTGGATGTATCTTGATAATTCCACTGATCTGTAGATTTAATTGGCGGTATCATGGAAAAAATAAAATAAAACCTGGATACCAGGAAAAGGCTGCATTTGTGATGCTGTTGAGATTTTGTTCTTACTAACAGAAACAAATGTTTGAGAGGGAGAGAGAGAGAGAGAGAGGGAGAGGGAGAGACTGTTAGTTTGCACTAAGGAACATAGAGAATTCAGATTCAATCACTCTGAAGAGCCAGTAGAGACTGAATGAGTGGAAAAGTAATCCACTGAATCATCCAGGGATGGTAAGAGCTCTGCTAACCTCTCTACCACCTAATATTGATGGTCTATGGAGTAGCACTGCTATTGGTTGCACATATTACTTTAGCCATTCCAAGAAAGGTATTCATAATAGTTGCAGTGTAATATATGCCAGGGCCACTATCTAACTAGAAGGGTTTGAATTCATGAATGAAAGTGAAAGAAAACATCAATAAAGAAAGAGGAAACATAAGTTCCTTACTACTTCCTTCATACAAATATATCACGGGATAGTCAAACAGAAATAGTTAATTCTAGGGTACGTGCACCACTTCCTAAAAATGCTGAATTTTAACCTTATTTCTTTTGCTGTGGAAAAATATAAAAGGCTCCTGGTATGCTGCTATCAGGGGACTACATGCTATTGAAGGTGACATTTTTCATATGAGATGTGGAAACAATCTCCTGCCCAATTGTGATAATTAATAATTCCATATTTTTCACAAGTGTCAGGATCTTGGTTCTGGTGCACGGGCCAAATTTTAATTCAGGTACCTGCATTCTGCCTACCTAAAATTTCCCCCTGCGGTTCCAGTTGAATCATAGAATATCAAGGTTGGAAGGGACCTCAGGAGGTCATCTAGTCCAACCCCCTGCTCAAAGCAGGACCAATCCCCAGACAGATTCTGGCCCCAGATCCCTATGTCCCCTCAAGGATTGAGCTCACAACCCTGGGTTTAGCAAGCCAATGCTCAAACCACTGAGCTGATTTGTTATCCTTCCTCACTTCTTGTCCTATGCCACTGACCAGAGATCATGCACACCATAAAATAGCGGCTGCACTTCACCCAAGAGGTGACTGCATTTTTGTAGTGTGTCGAGTAATTTATGTAGTGTATGCACAAAATTTGTAGAGTACTCTGGGATCTGTGAGGATGAAATCTTATAAATTAAGATTTAGTACTTCTCACATTACTCACTTCCACCTCTGCTGAGTTGTGTGTGGTGTCAATTATGACATAACTGTTGATGATAAAAAAACAATTAAAACCAAAAGTTTCTCATTTTCTTTCAAAGTAAATTGAATGAAAACAAAAACAACCCTCCCCAAAAAATCAATCCATGAAAAGAAGAAAAATTCCATGACAAAATTTAAAATGAAAAAAAAAAATAAGTTATTTTTCAACCCACTCAGTCCTATTTCTTTCTTATCTTTTTGGTGGACTTTTTTCTTCTTATTTTACTATATCGTCCTCTCTTTATTTGCTCCCTGCTCTATACTCATCAAAAGGCTACGTTCTGCTGTGGATGGGAATCCATTGGTGACTCAGCCACAATTACTCCTACTTCTAAGTTGTGTACTGTGGGGATAAGATAAGCTTGGAATGGTGGACTGTTGCCAGCACCTGAAGCACTGTACATGTGAGCAGCTACACAGTCAGCTGCATTAGTGCCTCCCACAGAAGCAGAAAAGGAAGAAAGGTGATTTTCAAGGAGCTACTCTCTGCTTTACCCACAACTTCAGGAACATTTGTATGGTGGATGGTGTGGGTCTAGAGCCATGCAGCTTTCTTCACCCAGACCACCACTCCTCTTCTCTTCCCCATGGCCCTCTCCACCTGGACTAGTCTGATGTCACCTCCTCCTCCGAAGGTGGGCTTCTCAATCAAGCGAAGAAACACTGGACTAAAGCTTAACATCCACCAACAACAAGTAGTGACCATTACTTACTTTCATGGTACTGGAAAACAAATGGACTCTTTATGGCTGTGACAAATATCTGCTGGCTACTGCTGGGCATCAAGTTGCAAATACCATTCCATGAAAGGCCATTTATATTCCTGGGAACACCAACCAACCACTCAGACTCCCTGGAACCACAGCATAGCATTCTGTCAACACAGATCAACTGAGTTCTATGAAGCTTACTGCATGAGAAGGGAGAAGGTGGGGTGGGGATCTTTCCCAAGACACAAGACTTGACTGCTTTCTATGGACATTAAACCTCTCACTGCACCTGATAGAACAGTAGGGAATTTTCCTCCACCCTTATGTTTTTGAGCAAAATCTTCCCCTCTCTTTACTGTTGTGCTGTATTCAGATTCTCCACCTGATTGCTACTCCATCTCCATCCATTCACCTGTGCTTGGATTGAATTGATTGGTAAAGTGCTACGAAACTGCAGATTATTACTAATGTTATATGCATTGTGTTCCAGTTAATGTTACAAAGATTCCTTCCCTCCTAATGTTGGAAGAAACTTCCAGAGCCATTAAAAATTCCTACACCCCCTACCTGCCAAGTTCACGAGCATTCCTGCCTAACCTCAGGATTTCAGCTTGCGGATGTATGTCTATATTGCAGAGAAAATCCTGCAGTGCTGAGTCTCAGAGCCTGGGTCAATTGATTCAGGCTGCAGGGCTAAAAATAGCAGTGTAGACAGACATTCAGGTTCAGTCTGGAGCCCAGGGAGGATCTCAGACCCGAGCCTGAATGTTTACACTGCTATTTTTAGCCCTGCAGCCTGAGTCAATTGACCTGGGCTCTGAGACTTGGCGTGGCAAGTTTTTCTTTGAAGTGTAGACATAACGTGATATTCAGCTTTGCAATGATTTCTAGGTACCATGTTGAGAGGTGTCAAAAATTTGAAAGTGACTTTGAATAAGGTGTCCAGTCACCAATAGTTTATCTGTAGTGACTTAGCCTCCGGCCAACGCTCAGAAAATAAAAAGGATTACAAAACAACTTAAAAACGAAATCCAAAATTATAAAATATTAAAATACTTATAAATACAGATGAAAAGACATGCACCATTAATAGGTATATGATCACTGTGCCACTTGTTTTTTCCTTATTTTAGCATCTGACTGTGCAAATAGGGCAATCGCTTGGATCACAGATACATTGAAATAAGGTGTCTCTGCAGGTTGCAAAGATGACATTTCTTGAGTGCATCAGGGTCTGGATTCACTTTACATACTAGATATATTATTTCCTATTATTTTTATATTCAAATTTATTTAAAGTAAATTTCCAAATGATAGAAAGAAATTGGAGGTTGGGAAAAACAATAAGTCACTAGGAAATCACAAAGGAAAAACAGAGTTTTCAAATTCCCATTTTATGCAGGTGCATTCAGAGGTAAACAAATCAGAGCAAATCTTCAACCATCAGTAAGTTAATTAACCTGACCTCAATAATGAACAATTGCTATTATGGTGTTCCAAAGGCAATGGAAGAGCATAAAACATGGGTGACAGTTTGAAGGTACAGAGCCTCAAAGAACTATTTGCCATCTATATAATATGCTCTGCCACTCAGTACAGAGCATGATTTGTGAGAAGAAGATTACAGTTGACCATAATAGGTGACCTTTCACAAAGTCACCTATTGCCATGATTCAGGCTCAACTAGGAAGGTGAATAAAGCTTTGCACTTAGAAAGCTACTGGGCACTTATTCCCTTGAGTACAATGCATTGCGACTCGTACACACAAAGAGCCAAAAAAGCCTTCAGAACCCTTTGACTATCCGAGATAAGAAAATATTTCCACATTACATTAGAATTAGTAAACATAAAACATCAAATAAGGAAATTTAGAATAATTAGGACATATCTACATTTTTTTAGCTTGATCACTGATTGTTTCAATCTGACCATACTCACTGGAAAATGACTTCAATATCCATTTAAAAGATAACCACAGTCTGTAAAAATGATATGTTATCCAATGGGGCATGGCATTTTCTTTTATTTTTTCCCCCTAAAAACAGGCTCAAAGTCAGCCTGATATTAGGTCCCCAGTTTTAACCTTAATGACAAAGAGGTTACCACAGATCATAGCCCATTCAGGTAGGTATAGAAAATTGGTTCTATAAGCTCCATAAGCCCCTAGCACTTGAGCTGAAGGAAGTTTCTGTTTATAGCAAGTATCCTTACGTCTAGAGCTGGTCAGAAATTGTTTCTCCTCCGCACTCCATCCCATAGAAAATGTTGACAAACCAAATCAAATAAATTTGGCAAAAAAATTGAAAACCAAAAATTGTTGGTCAAAAACCAAATAACGTAAGCAGCAAGCTGAAAATTTCAATTAGTAAATGCTGCTGCAGCACCTCAGTGAATTGTTGTTTGGTTTCCTTACGCCCCCATTCTCCTCTATGGGCTGGGCTCCCAGACTGGAATTAGTCTCCCAAGATGCACCATGGTCTGCCCTCTTTCTGAGTCATGGTGCATCATGAGAGTCCCTTGCCCTAATCCAGCCTGGGAGTTGTAGTTTAGCTGGGGAACACCAGCTGTGAAGGAAAATGGGGGCAAGAGGCACCTGAACTACTACTATAGCATCTCTAATTCTAAAGTTTTCTATTTTCAGATAAAAAATGAAAACTTTGTTCTGCTTTTGAGTGTCGTTTCTCAGCTGCAACAGCCAACAGAGGGCAACATGATGTTGCCAGCTCATGATATTATTACAAGTTTTGTGCTGTGTCGTGTTTTTCTTAAAGCTCCAGCTGGGTTTCTGTGACTGATTGAGAAACACAGCTTTCATTTTTTTTTTAAAGTAAATTTCTAGCCCTCACGCTCTAAGAGAAAAGTTTATAAACTTGAAAGAAGTGCTCCCTAAAGGCTCAAATGCCAGAAGGCAAATAGAACGAACACACACACACACACACACACACACACACACAGTATTCTCATTTTAAAAACTCGTGATTTTTAAGCCAATTTCAGAAGTTTTTAAGGCCTGACTCCTGAATGCTTGAGCCTGGCAATATTGCATACAATGCCTGATTTCACTCCTACTGAAGTCATTATCAAAACTCTACTGATATCGGATACTGACTCAAACTGAACCAGAACACAGCTGTATGGCATACTGGCATCTTTCCAAGCTATTCTTCCATGCTCCAAAACCTCAGCTTTCAGACAAAAATAAGTCTATAGGCTCGTAATGTTGCAAAGATAACTTTGAGAATGTGAACCAAGTGTAATTGATGGTGATATGCCTACCCGAGTTTACAGGAAATTGAAACAATAGCTCTGAGAGATGTGAATCCCCACATTCATTACAATGAGAATTGACTCATATACCAACGACAATAGTTAACCGTGCTGAAATGTAAAGTATTTCACTGCTCATCAAAGCATGTAAGACCTTGTTCACATGAGAAAATAGTACTGATTTAACTGAATCGCTTTTTAGAAAAAGATTTACTTAAATCAGTGTAAGTCACTGAGTTGGACTCTTCTATTTCATTCTAAATTGACATAAAGTCTTTATAAACCAAAATAAAAAATGTCCACACATGGGGACTGCATCAATTTAAATAAATTAAATTCTAAACACATTTAGAGCTTGACTACACACAGTTTTGCACCAATTAGATCAGGGTAACCCTCTAATATGGATGAAGTTATATCACTATAAAGTGTTTAGATCAGTAGAGTTTGTTCCTGTAAATGTATAGATGCTCACTAAACTGATATAGGCCAGGTTTACTGCACATGAAGTCGCACTGGTTTAACTAAATTGGTATAAATATCACACTTTGAGGTGCTGTCTACACTACGAAGTCAGGTCAATGGAAGCTGCCTTGTACTGACCTAGATGTGCATGTCGACACTTAAATTTGTCTCTCACTGATGTAAGCAGCCTAGTTATGCCGACATAGTAACGCTATTCCCAAGCGGCGCTGAATCACGATTAAGGCTATATGTTAGTCATGGGTATTTTTAGTAATGTCATGGACAGGTCACAGGCAGTAAACAAATTCACAGCCCATGACCTGTCCATGACTTTTACTAAAAATACCAGTGAATAAAACTTGGGGGGGGGGGCACTGCCCGGGAGCGCCACGGGTGCCTGGGGTAGGGTGGGGTTGGTGTGGCTGGCAGGCTCCCTACCTGGCTCCGTGCCTCCCCCCCGCCCAGCAGCAGCAGAGTTTGGGTGTGAGAGGGGGCAGGGGTTTGGGGCACGGGATGGGGTGAGGTGGTCTCTGGGCGGTGCTTACCTGGGGGCTCCCCGGAAGCGGCGACATCCCCCTCGCTCAGCTGCTAGGTGGAGGCATGGCCAGGCAGTTCCCATTGGCTGTGGTTCCCATCAGGCACTGTGCGTGAATGCCTGATGTATGCCCAACTCACCAAAGAAGAAAGGAAACGGGGAGGCCAAAAGAAATGCTTTAAAAAGATACCCTCAAGATAAACATCAGGTGATGTGGCATCAACAGCACACACTAGGAGACAGCAGCCCAGGACAGGGATAACTGGCAAAGACTTGCAGGGCCAGCTTTAGCAAGGGTGGGGCCCGATTCCTGGGGCGGCACTTCGGATTGCTGGCTGGGGGAGGAGGGGTGCGGGGCTTGCCGCGCTCCAGCCAGCGCTCCGGCCAGAGCTCCAGCCAGGAGAGCGGGGCTGCCGCGCTCCGGACAGGGTTGCGGGGCCGTGGGGCAGCGGTGCTCCAGCTGGAGCTTCAGCCGGGAGAGCGGGGCCGCGGGGCTTGCCGCGCTCCGGCCGGCGCTCTGGCCAGGGGAGCGGGGCCCCCGAAGACGACTGCCGCCGGGGTGAGTGCGCAGGGCCCTCTTAGGCACGGGGCCCGATTCCTGGGAATCAGGCGAATCGGCCTAAAGCCGGCCCTGAAGACTTGTCAGAGAGGGAACGTCCACTTTTGAGGAAAATCACCTTGCCCTGGTCGCAGAAAAATGCAAGAAAAAAAGAAAAGAAAAGAAAAAGACAACTGTCACGCAGCAATCGCAGCCCAACCCTGTCTTCCAGCACCACCTGCAATGTCTGCCAATGAACCTGTGGCTCCAGGATTGGACTCCTCAGTCACCAAAGGACCCATGAAAAATAAAACCTGTGAAAGAGATTATCCTTGACCTCGAGGGATCGCCGCCACCTGAGGTCAATGCAGCCCAAGTGTAGATGCTGCATTACTGACGTCAGATAGCAGCAGCTACCCCACAATGCTTGACACTGACTGCTCTGGTCACGATTGTGAACTCCACTGCTCAGGAATCAGAGACCAGAAGCCCCTACTCTCAAAAACCCCCACGAATTTTTGAAATGCCTTTTCCTGATTGTTCAGCTTGAGGAGCAGCTCCCCATTGTTTTATGCAACTGCCTGGTTGGCCATGCCCACTACAATCTCCAAATTCACTCTGGCCTGGAGTAGACAGGAGGTATAGGATCTCCTGCACTTGTGAAGAAAAGAGGCCATCCAGGCACAGCTTTGGACCAACTGTAGACATGTGGACATCTACGAGCAGATTGCATGGAGGATGCAGGAGACATGGTATAACGCAGATCAGCAGCAGTGCTGCGTGAAAGCAAAGGAATTGTGACAAGCATATGGGAAGGCCAGAGAGGCCAATCATCTGGTGCCAAGTCACAGACCTGCCACTTTTTCAAAGAGCTGCATGCTATACTTGGTGGAGACCCCTCCACTACCTGCACACCACCGTGGATGCCTCTGAGGAGCCCAATCACAGGCCCCAGTCAAGAACAGTAAGTACAAGGAGGAAAAGAAAGAGGAGGATGGGGTCATATGAGGGGGGGGGGGGAGGGGGAATTGAGCTACGCAATGAGTCAGGACTTGTTTAAGACTCTACCACAGTCAGTCCCAAAAGTCAAGCATGGGTGAGCACAATGCAGGTGAAGGAACCATAGGTAAGTGTGTAAATTATTTCCCATTACAGTGATGGCAATCCCAATTTAGCAGGACAGAGCTATTGACTTTTTATTAATTTACTCACACTAGAAGAGGTAGCGGTGCAACAATGAGAGGTCGAGTCAGTATCTGCTTTTCATTCCCCTGTCAAGTTAGGCAGAGGGGCATGCAGAGCTGTTCATTTATGTACAAAGGGATGTCCCTTGAATTCTCCTGAGAGATGTTGATGAATTTTTCATGGAGGTATCTGCAATCCACACGAAAGTTTCTAGGGAGGGCAGTGGTACTTCTTCCTCTGTGGTAGGACACTTTCCCATGCCAGTTGGCATACCTTTGGCAGGCAGCATTGCAGTAAACAGGCTAGCAGCATATGGACCTAGGTGGCTTTGGGACGCCAGCAGCAGATGTGCTCTCTGTGTTCCGAGTCTTAACTATTGCTTTCCATTGTGACTATATTGACAATGGTACCTATAGGTGTTCTATCTATAGCTGCTTCCGCTGCAGCCTTCAGGGGTTCTCCCTCCACTCCCGTAGAACGCCAGAGCCAGATACAGAGGAGAAAGAAGAGCACTCAGGATGACACATGTAGTAAGATCCTGCAAGTCAGTGCTGCATCAGGCCATGAGCAGAGGGAGGGTCTGAAGGGTGAATACTGCAGTCTGTATGGAGAAGGAAGGAGCAGACAGGAGAAAGGCTCAGGAGTCCCGGCAGGAAAAGGAGAGGAGGATGTAATTTTTAGTGCATTTGCTTTTAACTTGCACAGAATTTTTAAGTGTTTTCGTTACTCAATAAAATTCTATTGTTTGGAAAATAATTCATCTTTCTTAGTTCCCAACATGTGCTGCAGTGTCTAGCAGTAGTGAAAATACTCACTTACTTGTTATTGTACAGTGTGACACAACTCACAGGATCAGTGAAACACAGTGTAATAATCATAATTGTATGGCAAGCACCACGACATTAAAGAGGTGTATTGAAACTGTTATTGTCATAAACGTACACCGAGCACCACACAATTCCTAACATGCTCCCAAACTGCAGGGCCAGGTAGAGCACAGTAAACCACAATGCATTACTGTGGTTCACTTTAAAAGTTCTCTTCTAAAGCCACCCTGAGCTTTGTAGTTCTGCACTGAGCTATTCTAATATCCCTTGTGTCTGGGTGTTCAAACTCAGTAGACGGCCACTCCACCTCCACCCTTTCCCTCCCTCCCTCCCTCCCACCCCACCCCCTTTGCTTCACAGGTATTGCACAAGACACAGCATGCAGCTACAACCAGTGGAATATTTTGCTCACTGAGATCCAGTCTTATGAGTAAACAATGCCAGCATCCCTTCAATCTACCAAAAGCACAATCTTTTGTACCTGCTGAGCTGGTAGTTGAATCTTTCCTTAGTGCTATTGAGATGGCTGGTGTGCAGCTTCATGAGCCGAGGGAGCAAGAGGTAGGCTGGATCCCCCGGGATCATTATTGGCATTTCAATATAGCCAATGGTACCCTGTTGGTTGGGAAAGAAAGTCCCTGCTTGTAGCTTTCTGACCAGTCCTTTGTTTTTGAAGATATGCACATCATGCACTTTCCCTGACCAGCCAATTCTGATGTCAGTGAAGCATCCCCAGTGATCCACCAGTGTTTGCACAACCATAGAAAAGTAGCCCTTTCTGTTGACTTACTTTGTGGCAAGGCAGTCTGATGCCAAAATAGGTATATGCATGATGTCTATTGCTCCACTGCAGTTTGGGAACCCCATTGCTGCAAATCCATCCACTATGTCCTGCACATTGCCCAGAGTCACAGTCCTGAAGAACAGGAGATGATTAATGGCCCTCTACATCTACAGCCCCCACCATGGATTTTCCAATTCCAAAATGGTTTGCTACTTACCGGTAGCAATCTGGGGTTGCAAGTTTCCACACTGAGATCATCACTCATTTCTCCACTGTCAGTGGAGCTCTCATTTTGGGGTCCCTGTACTGGAGGGCCAGGGGCAAGCTTGGCACACATATCCAGGACTGTGGCCTTGTGCATCTGAAATTTCTGCAGCCACTGCTCATCATCTCAAACACATATTAAGATGCAATCTCCTGGTGAGTGCTTGTTTCTTGGGTCCAGAAGTGACGCTCTACCACCTGCAACTGCTCTATGAATGCCACCAACAACCTAGATTTGGTTCGCACTGTGTCCCACAGCAATCTGACCTCCACAAAATTGTGATATTCCCTGCAACTCTTCTTGAGGCTCAGCAAATACCAGAGGATCATGCATCCTTTGCTTGTAACAGTCATGACAATAGCGCAGAACTATGCAGGCTCCATGCTTCTGTCAGAGATGGCAGACTGTGACAAATCCCACAGAGGTTCGAGGGATTTTAAAAGTAAGTACAAAAATTATGGGATAGGAATGGTATTATGAGATGGAGAAAGATGAATGATGGGAACTTGACCCCATAGTCCCAGTCACCCCTCCGTGATTTGTTTCTGCGCTCCCAGGCATCGCCAATACTTCCCCAAAAACAATGTGCTGGACAATGGCAAGTTGAATACTGGGATACCTACCCATAGTGCACTGCACTGCACTGTGCAGTGACATAAGCACTTCTGGGGAGTATATGCAGCACTGATGCAAGAAGCCAAGAACGCACATGCACAAGGGATATACTAACTCCGGCGGCTTTATGCTGACGAAACTTGTGGCAGCAAAAGTTTGTAGTGTTGACATGGCCTGAGTTATATCAATACAACTTTGTGTGCAGACCAGGCCTTAGTTAAATCGGTATAATTTTCTCCCATAGATAAGGCCTAAGGAAAGGAGAGGAAGTATCACATTTATGAAGATCTGTGCAATCTACTCTGAGTGGCAGCTTACTTTGGTGCCATAACTGGGCAGTTTGGGGAAAGTAACACCACTTATTTCTTCCCCCAGTCAAAGAAGAAGCACCAGGAGCATAGCAAAGCTTCTGAGCAACCACTGAGGAGAAGCCAAGCCAATGGAGCCCAGTCAATGAGCAAGATTATATTTTTAACTTCTGCACAGTCTATTGAGAGCAACTTCTTATTTTAGTGTTTGAATCAGTACAGCTTATTTTGTGGCTGGACAATGAAAGAGTACCCCTACCTTTCTCCCTGCCACCACCACCACCACCACCTCCAGTTTGAACCCTGGATATCAGCAGGAGCAAAATCAATAATGTTGCTTTTGTTTACAAAGCATTTTCTTTAGGATTTCAAGTAGATCTAACTATAATGGATAGTTTGAAGGATGACAGGTCATTCCTGAGGAAAGAAAGAAACGTAAAAATTTGGGACAGGATCATTTTTATCAACCTGTAACTTAAAAAAGGACTCAACCAATTTTTTCAGCCTCTACAGAGATATTCTCCTCTGTTTTCTGAGGAAATGTGGTAATTTGGCCAAATGAATTTTCCAAATCAGAATGTTAAGGATACCAAAATAGGGATTTATAATAGAAGCTGATTGCAACATTAATTAGGGAGACGCTACTACCAATTCATAGTACAAATACTAAAAGGGCTTTGGAGGGCAGACGCAATACAGTTTGGGACATTATTGCCTAAGGATAAAATGATCCTCAGATTGTGAAATCTTCAAATTTGTGTAACTTCAGGAACGTTTTTTCCTCAAAGGCATAATTTTCTACCACTCCTCCTCCCACAGCCTGCCTATATTTGTTTTATTACCTTCTGTGATTTCTTTCAACAGCTCTTTCTCCCCCTGCCTATCACCCACTCCAGCCACCTCAATACCCCCTTTTCCTCCATCTGATTTCTTTATATCCCAAGGTTCCCCAGATTGCTTACTTCTCCAATCCTGATCAGCAGGGACCAGTCCCTTGGGCCCCATTCCCTTGGTGAGATGAACCTTGTGGAAGTGAGAGGTGAAACAAGCAGCCTTCTCTCTGCTGGTGCCACCTCACTCTCCCTGCCAGAACTCTGTAATCAGAGCACCAGCAGGCTGGAGTTTATATGCAACCTGGCTGTCTCTTGATATCGGTGACCTGGAGTTGGGTCCCATAAGCCTAGAGGTGTTAAAAGCAGCCTTATCCATGCACTAGACCTCTTGTGCAGACTATCATCCTATATGCTCTGCTGCTGAAGGCACCAGCACAAAATCAGTCTGTCACATGATTTTTTTTTTTTAAGCCAAACAGGAGGCAGACAAAAATCCAGGCGGTTAATAAAAGTGTCTAGCTTTTCACCCAGTAGCCTATTTTATATAGTTATAAAGTCTTTAAATTAAGGCAGCTGTTGAAATAATGAGAACATGGCACTTCCCTCTGATGCTACAGTAATTAAAAGGGCAAGGTATTAAATAGCTTTGAAAAAATTAAACTGGTCATTCTGGGAATTATGTGCCTGTCTTGATCCCCACCTTCACTAAGCTTTATGTTTGGTTATTAGATGCTATTGCCCATTTCCTGAAATCTGTGTCTGCTGATTACAGTTTACTGACCTGTTCTTTAGTCAGGGTTCAAAACACACATGTAGTGCTAAAACAACCTTTGGAAAGAGCAGATAATGCCATGCCTGGTTTGTACTAAAGGAAAGAGATATATCTTACAAGGCTTTGGAGCGGAGCCCGGAGCTGGAGCACGGAGCAGCTCCGGAGCAGTGGAGCTGCAGGTTTTTTGCCTGGAGCTGGAACGGAGCCAGAGCACAGCTCCAAAGCCCTGGATACATGCATGCATACTGGTATCAGCTGTGTCTTCATCATCGCTTTAGTAAAGTGAGCCTCATGGACAACAGAATGCTGCAGATCAGCTTCTCCTTATTCAGACAAATATGCATTTGCTCCCTTATTTCCTAAAATGCCTGAAAAAAGATCACAACAACAAAGAGAACTCGGAAGCACTCACCATTAAATATTGACCACAAACGTGGGTACATTAAAAGTCACCCCACAAGTCACATAATGATTATAGATCAAGAATGAGCTAATACTAGCATCTATTTCACATATATAACTCTACTTACTATTAGCATACATTTAGCAGTGATAAAAAAAAATATTGCATTTTATGCAAATCAAGTGCAGACCTCAGGGTCCCGGCAAGCTACCATTACAGCATTAGGTGCTCCAGTACATGGCCACCATTTACTGGTACATTTCCAAATTTAATCCATTGAAATAAATGGAATTACACTAAATGTAGCCTACTGTATACAACAAAGCAGGATAGTTTGAGAGACCTTATGTTCCTACTGGCTATGTGGTATAAAATATATGCCCAAGTGCAGAATTTATAGCAATAACATTTACGTATCACGTTACTTCACGCACAATCTAATTTATAAAATGCCTATTGTGTATACACAAGGAACGACCATAAATCTTTAACATTAAACAGTGTCAACAGGCGAAACAACTTTCCCACTGGACTTGGCATACTGAGATTAATGAGCTTTTAAAGGGATGGCAGGCGCAGAAGAATAGGCTCCTCCAAATTCAGCTATTTGCCTAGGTAAAAAGCATACCCTTAAATGGGTACAGGTGTCTGTAGCAAGATTCTGGAAAATATAACCTTTCCTCAAAGTTAAAGGGTGGCCTTGAAATGACCTGCAAGTATGGCAACAACCCCAAAACATCACCGTTTTTGATATTACGTTTATTTACTCTTTACTGAAGATTTGATTTAGGAAAAAATATGACAGAATCCTACTGTACATCATTTCTTGCCATCGCTATGTTTTTCTCTATTGACAGTAGAGCCCTGTCAGTAGAAAAGAATACACACCATTCCATCCTATCTGTCACCTTGGATTAACAGTTTAGTATAAAATTCCAAGCAATGAAAACGGCCAGTCAAAGCACATCTGGCTGCACCCAAACATGCAGGTTCTTTCTTGGCCTCATGTACAGTAACTGGAAGCTGTCAACAGAATTGACTCCTGCTGTCATGGTAGTCCCACAAATTAGCTGGCTCCTATACCACAATTACTGTTATTGCTATCATGACCAGCCAGCACAACCCTGACATCCACCCAGGCACACACACAAGCTTACCCCCTGGTTCCAGTCTAATATCCACTCACCTCAATTGTCCCCAGCCACTGGCCAAGACAATGTCTCCACCCATCTCTAGCCATAGCAGTGGGACGGAGCACATCTACCAACATATTCTAACATTAACAAATCTATCCAAAATAAAATAATTTTTCAAAACATGAAATTTGGCACAAACACTAATTCTTGGAATTTAACTCATAATAGCAGAGACTAGCAGGAACCTAACCCCCAGCACCATAACACCGTTTGGAAAACCTGGCCCATCCACGGGATCATGCATGAAGGCACAAAGTCCTGGTTTTTGCCCTAAGTTGTTTGGCCTCTTGATACCAACATAGTGCTCATGTCATGGTTGCCTGTGACAGCACACTCAGAAGAATCCTGGTAACAGCAGGCAGAGCTTCTTTAGGGTTACTTGATCAGTTCCAGTCATCAAATATCCCTTATATAACTTTTTTTAAAAAGGTCTGGTTCTGTTCTTCAGAGATACCCAAGCTGTGTGTGAGCATCATCTCGCTTAAACGTGTTTTAAAGTAATAACTGAGGAAGATCACAAAGCTTCTGAGGCATTGCTCAGAACATCATCCAGACGCTTTGATGCACACCCAAATGATCAGCTCCTCTTCTTAACAGGGGCGGAAAGCTTGTGAGAAGAGGCTCTGTCATGAGACTTTCATCACTTTCTGCTTCTGGTCACACAGAAACACTGCAAGATTGGCTGTTCTTGCTTTGTGTTGGCACTCTTTCTTCTGCTCCTGAACAGAACCAGAAAGTGCAGAGTGTACTTAAATGAAAAGAAAGGAGGACTTTTTGTTTTAAACATGCTTCTTCCATCCTTATATAAAAGTTTTAGCACTGGGTAAAGGTTTGAGTTGTTTTATCCAATTGTTATCCAAGTTCACCCATTGTTAGATATGTGCTTTACACAGTATTATAATGCGACAAGTTAAAGCATTAAAGAGAGTTCTGAATTGTGGGCACACCGTCTACTAAGATGAACCCTATGTGAGCTACTATGTTGCTGTTTGTAATGTGAAGTGGGGAACTGGAGAAAGAGGGTCAAGTAGGACCTAGGCTGGTGTGACACTAGCGGCTCAGGAAATGAATGCAGGCTGGGGTCAAGCTGCTACCACTCCAGTTGTAGAGCCTTAGTACAGAACACTGGCCTCTCAGCATGTTTATTAAAGATCTCTTTCCTACAACTCTGCCTGCCGACCCCACATCACTATTGTTAATGAAATACTATTGTCTGGAAGCATCCAGGGGACAGCTAAACAAGTATCTAGCTTGTACCTGTGTACAGCTAACATTTTACTTAATCTAGAGATGGCTATGCTGAGAACTGCTTGGGACTGATATTTTCAAAGGAGCCTAAGGAAGTTAGGTGCCCAGTTCCCATTTACTTTCAATAACATGTGGGTACCTAAATCCCTTAGGCTTATTTGAAAAATCACTGCAGTTATTTGTTCAGGAAAAACAGGAATTTATTCAGGGATTCTTTAATACACAATACTCATCCCTCCTTAAAAGTCAAATAATTACAAACAGAACACTGAAACAATATTTCACGCCATCCCAGGATTAGTTTCCTCAGATGCCACCTGCTAATACAAGCAAAGATAACACAGGCACTATTGCTTGTGACACATTATTTTTGTAGATATTTTAACATGAGAGTGATGACAAGTGGGAGCAGAGCAACACCCCCCCCCCCAAACAAGCCATAAAAGAGGGGCACTGAGACGGTAACACTGCCTGGACCCTCATATTTGCATGTGATCTCCTGAAACAGTATTATGAATAAGCTTACACTTAAAAAAAAATAAATAGAGAGAAAGAGAAAATGGTAAACAATTGCCATGTTGGATCAAACCAATTGGTTGTCTAATCCAGTATCCTGTCAGTAGCCAGAACCAGATGCTTCAGAAGAAAGTATAAAACATCTGGGAATCAACATTTAAGGAATAACCTGACATATGGGAAATTTCTTCTGGACCCCAGGCAGTTAGCCATTAGCATGCCTTGAAACATGAGGATTTGTACCCCTTATACATTCGTATCCTGTCTTATGTAACTGTGAATATTCTCATGATATACGTATGTGCTTAACTTTTTTTTATTCCTACCTGCTGCTAACACAGTATTCAGCTGAATGAAACTTGTTTTATTAAAATGTGTTATATCCACACATATGTCAAAAAAGCATGGGAAGGAGGTTTTTTTATTTATGATTATAAAATAAGAAACGTGCCAAATGCTCAAATATAGTTTAGATAATGTAGTAACATCTTAAATTTGGTACAGCCTTGGGGCACATAGTATAACAGTGATATAAAACTGGTGCCAGGCACACTGATTTCTTCATTTATAATGAATACACGTATTTATCTTTGACAGGAAAGGTGACAGCTGTATTTTACCCTCCAGTGATGGAGCCTTCATTTGTAGTTAAAAATGTATTCATTTAGGAGATACAGCATTATTTTCAGCATGTTTTTTTCCTTTAAGTATATTCATGCAAAGCACATTAATTCATTCAGTGGCTTTATTCTTTCAGTCTGTCTGATAAATAGAGAGAGTGCCTTTCCACTTAGTAACATCTTTAGATGGAGCCTTTAGGATCATCCCTCAGTCTGGGGTGCCACATACCATCCCGTCCCAGGAAAAAAACCAGAAGGAACGCTGACTCAGATATTTTCAGTTCTTCCCCTGCTCCCCACTCATTCGGGAGGAAGTAAGGTACTGCAGCCCTGAAAAGAGTGCAATTTACTTTCCTTTTCATGCCCAACTAGCTCAGCTGGTCAGTACATTGGGAAAACGGAGCACTGGCTCCACCCACTTCCTCATGGAGTGAGCAGGGGCTGCATTTTGGAGAAGACCTAGAACCGTGATACTGGTACCTCGAGCACAGCTGTGTAGCGAGGATGCACAGCCAAGCCAGAAGTAGTGGGATTTTTAAAATTATTTTTAAAGTAACAAGTAAAGTAACATGAGCAACTTGAGCATTTGTAGAAAAAGCAGCACTACTGAGTTTAAATATGCTGCAAAATATAGGCCAAATCCTGAAGTTCTTTCTCAGCTGGCTGAAAAAATGAGAAAACACATTTGCAAAACGTTCATCATTTTCCCCACCGCTTTTTGAATTTTTAATAATTCCCCAGCTCCGCTCAACCCTTATTCTGGAAAGGCCTGAACCAGGAGGTGTCACATTTACTACTAAATACAGTCCTAATGAAGGATTAAATGGTTAATGTTTGCAGGATCACACTTATGTTTAAACTTGCTCACGCAGCCTGTGCTTATACTTGCACTGAAATCAGTGGCAGTCTTGACTAGTGAGGACTTCAGAACATGACCCCACATTTGAAAATGAAGTTTCATTACAGGTGACAATGATTAGCACATACTTGTGGTTGCTACTTGGGTGAGGAGTGGCATCATTGACAGCATGCTAGTTCCATGCTCTGATAGGGCCTAATCCAAACCCCACTGAAGTTAATGGAAAGACTCCTATTGACTTCAGTGGTTCTTGGATCAGGGCCATAGTGTTCACCTAACATTAAATGACTGGGGCTCCTAAGCATTACTGCAATACAAATAATAAATAAGAGTAATTAAAATGACTTTAGTCGTTACTCTTTAAAGAAAACAATTAAAAATAAAGTAACATTGAATAATCCCCCTCCCAAAAGATATTAAACCAACATATTAACCTCATAACTTGAAATCAAGTCAATGCACTTTTATCAAAGGAAAGCTGTTCCTACTATTTACATATAGACTCAGAGTATTAGGGTTGGAAGGGACCTCAGGAGGTCATCTAGTCCCGCCCCCTGCTCAAAGCAGGACCAATCCCCATAAAGCAGAAGAATTGTAGTCAAGACTAAGTCAGGAAAATACTTAATGTTTAAACACCGACTTCCTTTGTTTGACGACTGCTGAACTAGAACAGAGGCTGTATTTTTATTTATTTGTTTATTTTTACAATGTGACATTAGACTCCCATGCTGCTAGTGAAAACTTCTCCAGCTATATCAGTCCAGTTGAGATTTACTCTCACTCCCTTAATTCCCCCTCCTAGAGCTATGGTGCTCGCTGGCCAAAGAAAAATCCAAAGGAAAAACTCTCAGTTCATGTCTATCCTGTTTTAGTTAATGAGAATGTGTAACTGTGACTCTCTGCCTATCTTTCTGTCTCAATAAACTGTTGCACATGGTAGGACGAATAGTGCACTGTCTCACAGTCCTCATTTGGTTAGCTAGTAAGTAGTACATTATCCTTTATTTTCTTTCTTTCTGCAGGGCACAGCCATGTAGCTACTGCTTCTCATTATCCTTAGAAGCTGTAAATTTAAGTGTAAACTCATTGTCTCTGCAGGGGTTGTAGGTGAGTAGTGGGTAACCTCATTTACTCCATTTTCTCCACTGAATTTTTGTAGGACTGTGTATGAAAAAAAATTTGAATTAATCTAATATATTTAACTGTATAAATCATTAACACTAAGTGCTATGTTCTTGAACCTAGTTTGTAACTCCTCTGGCTCGGTTGCAGAGATCACGCCAGCACATTCAATGGAACCACGTCTGTATGGTCCAAAAAAAATGACGTGTGGTCACACTACAGACTCTCCTAATTTAAACTTAGGTGCTCCTGGGTAATAGTGGAGCAGCAGTCGATAAGCTTCAGGCAGGAGTGGAATCTAGTGCATCTGTTTTATAGCTGGCTGCTCCACCACTGCCTGCAGTACATTAATCATGGCAAGCAAGCCTACCCCCAAAAACTTAAGAGGGGCGTTCTCCTCTTGATCGTGGGAGTTGCAAACATATCAAAATGGAAAACTGACCCTCTTATGGACTCAGATGCTAAACTCCACCTTAAGATCATAGTTTCCAGCTCAGCTTCTAGCTCTGCTCGTATTTTTCTCTTAACTACTTTTGTGGGGTAGCAAACAGAGACAAAATAGATAAAAATATGAAAGTAATTAGGGAGTTAAAAAAACAAGACACAAATACAAAGGGCTACATTGTGTCTAGCTCTTATATGGTAATGTAAGGGACCAAGCAGAAGAATAAGAGCCCCACAGACTCACTCCCCTGGCTTGGCCTCCCCACATCTCACCTGCAGGCAAAGGAGTTTGGAGGAGTGCATTTGGTACCTCCCCGTTCCTATGCAAGTCAGTAGAATGAGGCTGGCAATGGACAGGCCTTTGGCTCCACCTCCAACATGCTGCCTAGTACAGCCGAGCTGATGTAGGAGGGAAGTAACCTACTAACTGGCATGTGGCAGTAGCTGATTACTTACTGCCAGAATCAAAGATGGAGCTGTGAAGCAATTGTGACACCCTCAGGATTAATTCCTTGCCTAGTCCCCTTCTGAAGTGGTATAGCTACATGGAGCCCTCTGTGCAGAGCTGTGCCTTAAAGGCACAATCTAGCCCAAAGGAAGCCGTGTATGTTAGCTATCCACGTAGAGGCAGAACCAGAAGTGGTAACAAAATGCCACTAGTTCTTAGGGTTACAAGGACAACAGACTTTTTGCTTTAGTGGCATATACACTAGACTCCACTCCAATAATAAAACACTGTGCAGATAGCAAGTTAATATGGGTATTTTAATTCTTTAGGGCAATGAGTTTCTCCATTGTAAGAACAGCCCTTACTTTATGCAACTGGATTCATAAAAGAAACCATGGGCCACAACAGAAAATCATGCCACTTTCAAAAGAAAAAAAACACAAAATGGAGGGAATCCATTTTTCTAGTGGGAAATTTGCTATCAACTCCCAGCAGGCCTATGGGTACAGTGGGTGGAGTTTGCACTTTGAATCCCAAATACAAGATTTGACCTCTTTGAGTCACAGTGAAGCTGTCAACCTAAAACAATCTAGATCATCATTTGGTTTGCGACCATATCACATTAATAGTAGTTGGTGTTGGTGAATGTGAGGGGAAAAAAACATGGTTATCTTTCAAAAACCTATCTAAAGTATTGGAATACCATTTCAAATCAGAGAAATTCATTACATGCATAAGTAACCAACACAAGGCAACATTTCATCCATTTCTCAGTGCAAGTAACAAAACATAATGGGGGGAAATACCTAGAAAACAAAACTCTCATTGACTTAAATGAAGCCAGGATTTCTCCTAATATTCATTGGGGGGGGGGGGGGGAAGGTAATTTGTCTCCAGCAAATATAGAAATCATAATCGGAAACATCCATCTCACTTGGTTTTATTTCCATAGAGGAAAGGAAAATGTTTTAACTTGAATCCAAATATATATTATATTTAAAAAAAACCCACATTTGCTCAATTTTAAAGTTAAAAGGTACTTACATATCAGATAATGTGAAAGTTAAGGTTAAACACACTGTGACAGATGTGACAGTTTCCTGCAGTATCCTTGGAAAACCTTATTGCAGTACCTTTGGAGTTTATTGTATTAAATGCAAAGGTTATGTACAATTGTGGGCCTGGAAGATCAAAGGACTATTTTGAACCATGTGGCAGACCAGAATGGTCTATTGGGACAATATGTCTGAAGTGGATTTCCTGGAAAATATGTAGGAGGAGGTGAATTCCTTCACCCAGCTATTCAAAACCCTGGGCTTTTGAAGCTATGTCCTGAGGAGAAAACCACTGTCTGCTGATTACATGTTCATGAAGGTTAGAGATGGAAGGCCCAAGCTGTATAAAGAAACAGACTGATCTGTGCAGTCAGCATGCTTGTTCTGAGATAAGCCTGTTACAAATTTGTAACCACAGAAAAATCCCATGCAGGAGTGACTCCCACTGCTGGCCGTCTGGCTTGCTGGGAATAACACAGTATAGGCAGGAAACTATGCATTCTGGAAAAAACCGTGGTTGGGAGGGAGAGAGATTCAGGTCTCCTCCCAAGAGAGGTGATGATTGAGGAGCTGGGATCCTAAGAGTGAGTGCCCGTGCTGGACCATGATGGGGAAATACAGGTGCATTTGCCTGGGACACACACAACCTTAACTCTGCCCCCCTGGAGGGATGCATTACAGTAGCACAGAAGCATTATATTAAAGAAACACCTAGAGGTCCAAGTCAAGGTTCAGGGCCTCACGACATTAGACACTGTAAAAAAAAAAAATTTAGTCAAGAAACCATCCCTGCCCTAAAGAGTTTGCAGTCGTTACTAAAATGATCACATACTATTTCGCAAATAAGGTTTTTCTACAGTGTTATATACAATTGTGTTTGTAAGAAAACCCACAATCACATAATCTCTGCAATGAAAAGACTGTTTTAAGAAAATTAGTTCTGTATTTTTCAACTTATGATCCTTTTATATCAGCGGACCCATTTTGAAAATCATCCACTTACAGTAGTATCTCAGAGTTACAAACACCCTGGAAATGGAGGTTGTTCGTAACGCTGAACAAAGCATGATGGTGGTTATTTCAAAAGTTTACAACTGATCATTGAAACTTTACAACTGAAAGCTTTGAAAACTTTTCTATGCAGAAGAAAAATGCTGCTCTCTCTATTTTTTTAGTAGTTTACATTTAACACAATTTTGTACTGCATTTGCTCTTTTATTTTTACCTCTCTGCTGCTGTCTCATTGAGTACTTCCAGTTCCAAACGAGGTGTGTGGTTGACTTAGTTTGTAACGCTGGTGTTCGTAACTTTGAGGCTCCTCTGTAATTAGTGCTTAACTAGTTAATTCCTTTAAGAAAATAAATTGCTAAAGTGAGTGAAAAACCAAAAAACAGATATTTTCCTGTGGACTTCCACATGATTGACATTGTTATATGAAAATAATGCGTTCTTTAAAAAATTAAAAATTGATTGCAAATATAAACAAAAAAGGATATTTTTTTCTTGTTTGCCCTTTTTAAAAATTGATCAGGGCAGCATTAGTAGCACTTTTGATGTTCAGTCTAGACAGCATTAAGGCTGTTACTAAATATATCTGAATAAATGCTATTAGGGCTGTGAAGCATCAATGTCAACCAATTGGCATTAGGAAACCCTCCCATTAAAATGTAACTGATAGCAAACGACTGGCTCTGTTCTATTGTCTAGTCTTAATAATCCTCCATATTTAGCCAAATAGATACACTGGGCCTGGGAGAGCCTTATTTTTTGTAAATAGTAATCCTTTAGTGGATTTACTGGATTACCTGTATTTCATTATTCAGTGTAGCCCATCCATACAATATTTGGCTTAAAATTATGATGTGTAGAAAAAAAGACATGTAGCAATACTGCCTTCTTACCCAACACTTTCCTGTCTGGGTTCAAACAAATAAAACTACAGAACCTACTGTGTGTCATATTGACTGGGATGATCAATATTGGCAGTAAGGAACTGAATTAAGATGATAAACACAGTCAATCTAAATTTGTTCTGAAATTAGCTTCTCAGAATCAACTAGGTTTATAATGTTAACATGTTTGTTAGAAATCTTTGATTATTAAATTAACTTTTTGCCAGGGCTAAGATTTTCAAATTTAGGAGCTAATTTCAAATTACAATTCCACTATCTCTCATAGAAGCTATCACAGTTGTACTGCTAAAGCCTGCATAATACTTTGGAGATTTACCTCTTAACATCAAAACAATGAGAAAAGGGCCAGTATATAAAATTAGATCTAAAGAATCAGAGACGCAGCTGCAGGTAATATCTAAAATGTGCCAATGACAACTGAAATCTGTTAAGATTAAGAGACTCAGAGTTTTGTAATAAAATGTTACTTATATTAATGTAAAACAGCATCTTCTGCCTACATTTTTTTGTCAAACACATTAAAATATTAAGTGTATTAATCAAGAAAATAAAAATACAGGTTTCTTCTACGGCAACATTAAATTTGGTTTCCTGCAAATAGAATATATGCAGACAGACATTTAGCTTTATAAATACAATAACCAAGATTTTAAAAAGGGACTAGTGATTTTGGATGCTCAACTCAAGAAAATGTAAAGGATCCTGATTTTCAGAAACTGCTAAGCATCTACCCTCTGAAAACCAGGCCAGTGTCCCAAGTTGGACACTAAAAAAGTTGAGGCATTCAGAATCACTGGTCACTTTTTAAGGTATTAGCCAATATATGCAATGGGTCAGTCAAACCGTTAATTTTTTGAATTTCCTGATATTTGTGTTTTAAATTCTAAACCTTAACAGATGTTTGTGTTTTATTTCTTAGGGTTTTCTTTTTTCCTAAGTACAAGGAAAGAAGTTTGGATGTTTTTCTCAATCTATTTGAATTTTGAAATTTAAAATGACCTTGCAGGTTTCAGCCAGTTTGGAAACAAGTATTACCAAATGAAACAAGTATTCTTCCTGAAAAGACACTATTATTATTACTTGTGTGATAAAGAGAGTACCATAGCTGCACATGGTACTTTACAGAAATAAAGATAGCGGGTACACTTTTCAAAATACTTAAGTGCCTTAGGAGCTAGGGCTTGTCTACACTGCCTAAATCCCATTTTCAAAAGGGATGTTGGCAGTTAAGAGTCTCAGTGGAAGACTCACTTTGGACTCCTAAATCGCTTTTGAAAATGGGACTTAAGCTACAGTTTGTACTACGGCATCTGAATAGCAGAGCGCCCCAATGTGCTGCACTGTAACTCCCCCATGTGGACTCTGCGGGCACAAATTAAAACGTTCTTAGTTCTCGTTAATGTTGTCCTCTTCAAATAGGACTAGATTAATGCAAACTAGAAATATTTTCGTTTGCACCCAGAATCCCCCAAAAGCCCCTGTGCATCCAGATCCCCCCCCACACACACACGGATCCCTCACTGAGCTGCCCGAACCCACACAGAACCCTTTCAACCCACACCTGGATCCCGCCACACAAAGACCCTCCACACTTGGATCCTCCCTTGCTGAGCCTGCCTGTTCATACCTGGTGCACCTGCAACAGAGGGACAGGCCCAGTCCTTGCTCTGTGTCAGGGTTGGGTGCAGCCTCACCACTGAGTCCGTGTCCAAGGTGGGAGCTGCAGAATGACCTCCAACCTCTTTGCAGCCAGTGTCCTGTGCTCCCCTATGCCAGGGGTGGGCAAACATTTTGGGCCAAGGGCCACATCTGGGTGGGGAAATTGTATGCAGGGCTGGGGCAGGGGGTTGGGGTGCAGGAGGGAGTTTAGGGTGTGGGAGGGGGTGCGGTGTGCAGGAAGGGGATCAGGGCAAGGTATTGGGACAGAGGAGCGGTGCAGACTGTGGGAAGGGGCTCAGGGCAGGGAGTTGGGGTGCAGGAGGGTTGCAGGGTGTACAAGGGGGCTCAGGGCAGGGAGTTGGGGTGCAGGAAGGGTGTGCAGTGCAGGCAGTGGGCTTAGGGCAGGGAGTTGGGGGGCAGGATACGGAGGGGTTCGGGCTCAGGGGTGGCAGCACCGCGCACCGGGGCCAGGGCAGGCTCCCTGCCTGCCTGCCCTGGCCCCAGTCCCACGCCGCTCCAGGAAGCGCTGCAGCCCCTGGGGTGGGGTGGGGGAGGGCAGAGGGCTGTGTGCTGCCCTTGCTGCGTCTCCAGACACCTCCCCCGAAGCTCCCATTGGCCGCAGTTCCCTGTTCCCGGCCAATGAGAGCTGAGGGGGGCCAGTGCCTGGAGGCAAGAGCAATGCATGGAGCCCTCTGCCCCCCCCTGCCCGGCGGCCGCAGGGGGGGTTGGGCTGGCCACTTCTGGAGAGCGGTGCGGGGCCCACCGTGCCACAGGGGGCAGTCCCGTGGGCCAGATCCAAAGCCCTGAGGTGCCAGATCTGGCCCGCGGGCTGTAGTTTGCCCACCCCTGCCCTATGCCATCACATTTATTTGACAAATAAAATTTGCAGAATTTTGAAATATTGTGTGCAGAATTTTTATTTTTTTGGTGCAGAATGCCCTTGGGAATAATGAGGTGGTTCCCTCTGAGCCAGGAGTGAGGCATTTTGACTACTTTTGGGGAAAGCTTTCTCTATTCCTGCTCATGCTGTATTGGTCTTCTATTTACCCACAGGGAATCAGCCTCCAAGATTACAAATCTTTTACCTTTCACCATAACTAAGCTAACTAAAACAATTTTATTAAAAAAAAAAGAGAGAGAGAGAGAGAGAGAGAAAATCAGTAACAAAAAGGTGGAGATGGGAGAGGAAGAAAAGGAATTGAACATTTCTCCATCACTTTTGGTAATAAAGGTATAAAAGAATATCCATCCCTTACTCTGGGTGAAATTCACACTGGTGCAAAGCTTTCCACACTGCTTAATCCCTGAATAGAGACTGAAAGAAGATCTGGCTAGTTGAATGGCCATAGAGGAGGTCTCTTTAGGATGAGCTATAGCTGGGAGGCAGACCAGGTGAGGAGCCACAATGTTTATGCAGACCTGTGACAGATTACTCCGTGTCCATATCCTACACACTATTGTAATAATCTTTATACAAAGTATGCCTTGTGAGGTATCATTTGAAAACTCTTAATTTGTTAGTCATCATTGTCCTGGTAAAATATGTGCGGCAACATTGTATGTGAAGTTATTAGAGTTCACTGTATGGTTTTATTACCACATGTTCCAAACTGAGGTTGGCAAACAAGTCTGTCTTAAACAGAAGAATCTGTGCTCTGATTAATTTGCATGTAAGCAGTAAATAGAGTCATCAAGCAAGAAGGGAAATAAAGGAAGCTCAAACAGGTGAGAAAAAAGCAGCAGGGAACATCCTTCGGCACAAACTTTTTGTCTCCTGGTATCCAGCTGGAAATGTTTTTCAAGAGGGGGACTGAAACTATGAAAAGGAGGGACAAACACCCCATCGCACCCCCTCCCCCCCCGCCCACCACATTGATGGTACCTGAAGTGAAAAAGGAAGCATTCCTTGGGCTCTGGGAGAAGGGGTCCTGACCTAAGTGTAGTCAGTAAGACTACTGAAAGCACGTGGTGAGAAAACTCTGCTTTGAATTTAGCATATAGTTTATTAAATTATGCACCAGTAATATTTTATCTATTTTTCTTGTAACCATTTTGACTTTTATGGCTCATTACTTGTACTCACATAAAAATCTCTCTCTTTGTAGTTAATAAACTCGCATTATTGTTTTAGCTAATCCAGTGTGTTTAAACAGAAGTGTCTGGGAAACCCCATTTGGGGTGGCAAGTTGTGTGCATATTATTTCTATTAAAGAAATAATGGACCTTATATCATTTGTATTGTCCAAGAGAGGGATGGGCAGTACAGAACATACCTTTCTGGGGGAAAATCTAAGACTGGAGGTGTGTTGGGGTCACCCTGCAGTATAACCAAGGCTGGTGAGAGCCAGAGTGTAACCCAACTGTGGCTGGAAGCCTGTTTGTGAGCTGCCCAGGTGGCAGCTGCTTCTACCAAAGCATTGTAAGGCACCCAGAGTTGCTGGGCAGGGGGTGACACAGCTACTCATTAATCTGGATTGTACCCTAGTATGTCACAAGATGAGTGGCTCTCATGCCTTGTACAATCACAGGAGGTGAAGTTGCTACAGCAGCCCTACACCCTGGCTCTGATTTGGATATGATCTCCCTACGCTCCACCCATACGAAGCTCAAATGCAGCTTTATGGAGCTGGGACACACTTCACCCTCTGCTTTTGTCCCAAACTGGGTTCGGTAAATAAACAGTTCCAGGGTTTTAACACGAGGCTAAAGATACACAAATCCGTGAGTTTCAAGTACCTGCCGCCACCTGCCAGTGAACTAAAACAGAGGAGGGGAAAGCAACTTAAGCAACTGATGTAACCACTCTGGCTGGGATTTTCAGAGTAGCCCAAGGAATTAGGCAACCAAAACACAATGGATTAAATAGGAAATAGGTACCTAACTTTCTTAGATTGCATGCAGCATAATTGTAGCTGTGTCAGTGCCAGGGTATTAGAGAAACAAGATTGGTTAGGTAATATCTATTATTGGACCAACTTCTCTTTGTGAAAGAGACAAGCCCCTGAGCTACATAGAGCTCCCCCTCAGGTCCGGGAAAGGTAATCCCACCGCCACAGCAAAATTCAGGGCGTAACAGGCTGCTAACCACAAGTAGTTAGCACATACCATGAGGAGACAGGGAAGGCTGGGAACACTTCTGGGAGATGAGCTTGGGTTCAATGCTCTGCTAAACACTGGGAATCGTACACTGAACAGAGACGCTGGATTTATGGCTTATTGCAGCAGTCTGTATCCCACTAACCCCCTCTCTTTGTCCTGCGACTGCAGAGGTGTTAATGGGCCACTCTATGTTGAATGGGCCCTTACAACACTTGCTACCTACTTGTGCTGAACAATCTGTTCCACCTGGCATTTCCCTGTGGCACTGGGAATGCCTTTCCCGGCACTGAGGGGCAGCTCTGTGTTGCTCAGGCATTTGTCTCCCTCACCAACAGAAGTTGGTCCAATAACAGCTGTTACCTCACCCCTTTTGCCTCTCCAAGTTCCTTAAGCTATTTTTGAAAATCCCAGCCTTGGTGACTCAGTAAAATGGGTAGGAGGATACCCAAGCCCCTGAGGGCATTGGGAAGTTTGAAGTGATGCTTTCAAAGTGCCTCAAGATCCTCAGGTAAAAAGTGCCACACAAGGGTAAAGCTTAGTTACTGTAACAAGTTTATCAGCATACCGCTCATCCAGCCCCCTTTAGTAGAGAATCATATTTCTTTCCATTATTAGTTTAGGCAATGGTGAGAAAGGAATACCCCTCCTTTTTTTTTAATACATAGAGCAAAGGTATAATTTGTAATTCAAATTGATATTTTTAATCTTAAAAGTATTTTGGTGGGATGGGGGAAAAAGTAGAACGAGTCCCATAAATCTGTTATTTGCATCGAGCATCATTCACTCCAGAGATCTCTTGCCACTCTCCCCAGCCCACCGAGGAGGAGAGCCCTACAGCTTTAAAATGACTTCATTCCCATATTTACATATTTTTTAATAGGGCTATGATGAATCTCCTTCCGCTTGACTCCTATTTTGAGCTGTGATATTTTAATCTCCAGTCTTGCTGCAACTTAGCAGATGAATGTGCAGTGTGACAGAGCTCAGAGGAAATAGTATAAATAAAGCAAAGTGGAGCTATGACATCTCACATTTTATAGCTTTTTTATTGTAGCCTAAGCATAAACAGAGCACAGCTGTGTTATACTTACTGCTGTGAGCATTCCCTCAACTCCAACCCCCTACTGCTTTTAAAGAGACACTGCTCTCATTTAGGGTACATTGCTGCCAACTGCATAGCTAATAGAAGCAGCTTTCCTCCACCCATTGTGTGTGTGTGTGTGTGTGTGTGTGTGTGTGTATTTACTTATGCTCCTTTCACTGATTTATCCGTTTGCCTCCCTTTCCACTCCTACCCCCAAATCCAACAGGATTTGACCCTGCAGCCTTCAATGTATATCTACAAAGCACTGCACTTTTACCTACTGAAAGATGCCTCTCTGGCTCAGGTACTGTAATTTGCTCTCCGTTAAATGGAAACGCACACAGAGCACAGAAATAATTTACAAACACCACTTTGCTAAGAGACATAACTGGCAGGAAGTACTCAAAATATTGCCATATCTTAACTATGGCATTTATAGACAGGGCTCTGGCATCTCTCCCCAGTTTTTGATAATTCTGCACAGAACTCAGTTGAAAAGGAGGAAAAAATATGATCAGGTTCTAGAACATTACCTCTTCCTACTTTAGGAACACACGAGGCATGACACAGGATAAGATCAATGATTTGAAAAGGCTAGTAATCTACCTCCAGGAATGGCTGGTACTTAAGACTTTAGGCAAGACAATGGTCAATTGATTGATGTACACAGGGGGCAGGAGCACCATTTCCTTGGATCATTTTATGCCCTGGAATATGAGAATTTTGTTTATCCTTATGGTATGTTCAAGAGAGCTCAGAGATGCATTCTGTGATGACCAGCAGTCCACATGGGTAACTGGGATCGACAAGACGGCCTAATATCAGGGTGGCCAAACTGCAGCTCACGAGCCACATCTGGCTCTTTTAAAATTAAAGTGTGGCTCACGGAGCACACCCCCCCCCCCCCCCAAGATCACCCATTCTCCACCTAACAGACTGGGAGGGGAAAGCTCGGGGCTTCTGCCCTGCAGTGGGGTGAGGGGCTTCTGTCCAGCAGGGAGTGGGTCTAGAGGCTTCAGCCCTGCTCTTGCTGAAGCCCCAAGCACCAACAGGCGCCTTGCGAGGGGCTGAAGCTCCTAGCCTCACCGCTGTGCCGCAGGGCAGAAGCCCGAGCCCTGGCAGGTACGCCCAGCTCTCGAACTTCTGAAGATCATATGCCGCTTGGAAGATCAGTACATTTGGCCACCCCTGGCCTAACAGGATTTTCCCCATCTCTAATCTCAGTACTGTAAGCATTAACATGAGTAACTATAAAGGTCATAAAATAATCCTATCATCCCATTTTAAAAACAGACAGTATTTGAGTCCAGTTACATTCAGCCTGCAAATTGCAGCTCTCTTTGAGAACTACAAAGCCTGGATACTAGGGGAGGGCTTAACCTTGAAGGAAGCCAGGTTGCATTTCCATCCCTTCTCTAACCTCATACTGGTGTTTGTCATACTGCCCCAGGGGTGGGCATTTAGTCTCTAAGGTGCCACAAGTACTCCTGTTCTTTTTTTAAAAAACAAAGTCACCCAGATTGCGAGTTAAACAGAGCGCTGGTTGAGCTACCGGAGTTTCAAAGTTGGTATCGCAGGATTTCCAGCTCTGTCTGACTGGTCCCCTTTGCCAAACTCACTATTTACCAAGACACCAGCCTAACACCAGGGTCTGATTAGCAAATTGCACTTTTGTGAGAGGATTAGCAGATTTCCTTTGTTTTGATGTCAGTTTATCAAACTGCATCTTTAAAGAGGTGTGACCTCATCCAGATTCATGCTCCCTGGTGACTGACTTGAATTTTACTCCACTTGTACAACCTATAATTTCATAAAGGAGTTGCTGTCACAACATAATACTCAGCCCTTGATGGATGTGAAGGATCACATTTGTAATGTAAATAACCTCTGAAGTTGCGGTTGTTGGGGTATTTTAACCAACCCATTCAGAGGCAGAAGAATTTTTTCCCCCAGTTCAGTTGCTCTGTTCGGTATTTTAATGCTTTGCATTGAAGTCCAGGGAACCTAAAATTCTGCACAACAGCTACATGCCATTCAGAGAGACCCAAAATAAGGCCCACACCTCTTCCTTTCCTTTCAAGTGCATGGTAAGGACAAAGCCAAACACCTGTGGTTTTCACTGCCAGTGGAGTTAAGCAATTGTGTTAGGACAGTACAAATATAAATCAAATGCTATTTGAGTGTAATTTTAAAATTATGCTTATTTATAAGCAAGTTAAACACATCTCTTGGGCTCTTGGCAATTTTCATTGTAGTCCTCAATGTCACAAAATCTGGGCTAGCCCAAATCTATGGGCAAGATGCTTTAGTCCATCCTGAAGTTTATGGGAATTTTGAAAGAGAAGGACACAGTAAAAATGGAGTAAGGACTGCAGAATTTGGATAATAAGTTATAGTTACCTGGAAAAAAAAAATCAATGTAGCAGCAGAACATTTGGTCTTCCCACATCCACACTCCCCGCTAGTAAATTCTGTTGAACCAGTCCCTTACACATTCACGTTTTCCAAAGTGTCTCAGAGATCTGGTTACTCAACTTAATGGATACCTTGGACCTGATTTACAGAGGTGCTGCGCATCCGCAGCTCCCACTGCCTTTAACTGGGGCTGTGGTCAATGCCTCTAAAACTCAGGTGTCTGCAGCTGAGCACCCAAAACTTGAGGTGCTCCAAACGAGTAGACACTTTTGAAAATACAGGCCTGCCTTACTGCTATTGGCACATCAGACCTCCTCCTTAAAGAGCCTGAATGCATCCATAAAACTCCACACCAAAGGGCATGCCAGGGAGAGGGAACCAGGAAAATATCACATCACAGAGTTTGTGAGAATCCTGGGAACTGACACAACTGCTGCAATGTAAAACACCATTTATGACAAGGTTGCCATGATTTGGAATTCTTAATACAAGGTCAATAACCCACAGATACGAACATACATGGCTCCTCAGGTTTGGGCTACTGGGAATTTAGAACTCAGGTTTGAGCCTTTAATCCATGAAATCCCTGCTGATGGGCTTCAAATAAGCTCCCAGCTCCTACACCCATCCCTATAACTCTGTTTACCCCCAAACCTCCATGCAAATTCCTTCCCATCTTTCCAAAACTGGAAGATGCAGAAGTGCAGTTTAGGATGCCTAACAAATTCAAATGCAGCAGTAGTGGCAAAAACGACAATGATATTTGCAGTGACATGATGTCTCAATACAAACATCACAACTATGTCAAGGCATCACTGATTTTTTGGTGGGTCTGTGTAATGCTGTTCAATGACACATTCTTACCTTAAGGACTAAATATCATGGGAGCAAAGATTTCCAGAGAAAAATTATGTCTGTGCCTTAAGAGGTCTTCCCACCTCACCTCCTCCCCCACCCCAACCTTTAAGTCCTCTTATCAATCAAACAACACAGCAGGCTATTGGCTGGAGCTGTGAAGTACCTGCTCCCAAAATCAAAAATGATTTTATTTGGTAGGGAGGATGCTTTTTAAAATGTCTTGTTTAGTTTACATTCACAACAAATGAAGTGAATCAAAGAAAAGAACTAAGCAGTGGAAAACCAAAGTAAAATTAGTAACAAGCATATATACCCACTGCCTCGGGCAACACACGGGTTGATGGCTGACAGCCAACAGATGAATCCTCATTCTCCATTCTTAATTGTGTCTACTAAACAAATTAGCAATCTCATCAATATCATCACTACATACACCTTCTACAGCAGCAGCAGCAGCTGCTGCAACATAACTGCTGTTAAGCTTTGGGGGCAGGCTGCTCTGCCCTGAGGCTTGCCAATTCCTGCGGGCAGTCAGCATTGCCATCTTTTGGAAATGAGCAATACGGGACATTAATCTGCTATAAATCAAGTTTTTAAAAAGACTGCAAGGATGTATGTAGAGGTGATGGTCACCCACATGCCACAAGATACCGCAGACCCAGCACTTTGGGGGACATCCCAGCTGTCAGGGTCTCTTCACTTAAAAGTACGGGTTTAGTGTTCGTGAACTTGTGAGCCTCTGCAAGGGCCTCTGCCTGCTCACAGGGAGCACTATATGACTTTAGGCTGGCTTTGCCCTTTTCCCCTGTATAATCTCCAGCCAGATCTGCCCCGCCATCCATGTTCCCACATACTCTTTTATGTGTTTTGAGAAACAATCACAGACCAAGATTTTCAAAAGTGATGAGTGATTTTGTGTGCCTCCGTTTTTGGGTATTCAACTTGATACATCTTAAAGGGGGCTGGTTTTCATTGCTTTAGTTGCTCAGCATCTAATGGCATTAGCACTGACACGGGGGCTAGCACCAAGAAGGGGAAAATTCTTGCTTTCCCACCTCCAAAGCCACCAGAAAGGGAAACAATGACACAAACACATCCAAAACCCAGAAGATCAACTCTTAATAACACTTAAATAAAAGTCTTGGCAAATTATCTATAATAACCAGTCTGCATTTCAAAGCACTTCAGCAACTAACCAGAAAGTATTTTTCGATCACCTTTTTAATTGATAAGTATAACAAGAAGCAAACCTTCCAGGAACTAAATATGAGCTGCTCTTGAACTAGAAAGATGCAATATACCACTCACAGTTCTTATACAGAGATCACATGAAAAAAAATACCTCATATTTTTAATACTTCTGTAGGGGGATAAAAAATGTTCCTCAAATTCAGATGGTAAAACTTAAAAGACCTTAAACAATATAAAATGGTATAAAGGTTGATAAAAACCAAAATGGTATTTGTGCTTTTTCAGTATCTTACATTGTTAGAATAAAGCTGTTGAAATTTTTTTGCTAATTACTCAATTATTTTAAATTTAAAAATATATATTGCATAATGGATACCTTTCTTTTTAAAGGGACCAAGTGCTTTAATGTCATGCATACACAGAGAGAGAGAGAGAGAGAGAGAGAGAATTCTTGTATAAAGGCTTTGGTGTTAAATTACATCAGAATTTGCTCATCCATGTAATATTTCAAGGAGAAGAGCAGAGTCACAGACAACAGGTTAATCCCACTCTGACTCAGTCTTTCCAGTTGTTAGCAGTTGGAATCGAGACTGGAATGTTGGGACTGCTGTCTTCTACGGGGACCAATGCAGCTAATACAGTATTTGTCTTTTCTTGTTTGTCTCCGTATTTGTCTTTATGAAAAATTCACAGCAATTCCTTGAGCTTAATTAAAACTCGTAACTCCCGGGTACTGCAATACCTGATGCACAGACATGTTCCTGAAATTCATACACCATTTATTTTACATTAAAACTTCCCAAATACTTGTTTCATTTACATTTCTTAGGTTACTTTTTATGCCACAGGATAAGGATTTCAGTCAACTGTAGCCCAGAATATTCAGACAGATTGCCTTTTTAGGCTACATTGAAATATTTGTTGATGCTGTGTCCTATCAGGTCTCTTTCCCCACATGGGCCACACCCCTTTAACCCTTATTCATTATTTAAGCTCCCTGCAACTATTCAGGTAATTCCCACCCTGAAAATGACACCAAAGCAACAGAACCGAATTTGCAAACTCTCACCAGGTAAAGATTAGAGAGTGAATTCCACTTCTCCTAAAGTTAATGGGAATTTTGCTACTGACTTCAGTAGCAGCTGCATCCCAATTTATATTTGTTCTTTTTCCCCCTGCATCTTCTTTTATTTCATCATATCATAGGAGTATTCCCTTTGGCATTTAATCATCCACCAAAACCCTTTATTGCTTCATATACTCCACCACAATGAACATAATCCCTTAGTTAAGTGCCAATTAATTATTAAAAACATTCATTGAGGATTAACAATCATGAAATAGATACAGTTCTATTATGTAGTTGTTAATCCTCAATAAATCTACTTGTAATAGACAGTATTTAAGAATGAGCGCTAGCCTACTTAATCTAATTCTTTATATTTAATACAACAATTATTGCATGTTAAATAAATATATTCATCAAGGTTTAATAAGTATGTAATAAATGCACATCTAATGGTAATCCTTGGAAAAGGAGCTTTTTAAACAGTTACTTATTTTATTAACATAAAAAGAGCCACTCCCTTACAAACAGATCTATGCTCTACTCTGCTTTTGCAAGTGAAGGACACCAAACCCTATGTATCTGGGCTAGGGAAGCATAGTAGAGCCAGCTCCACAATACATTTCCTCCTTCAACCCTATAGTAACTCCCTCTATGAAGCCTCTGCCGGAATCCAGATCTGGGGGTGGAGAGAGTGTGGGGCATGTTCTGCTCAATGGACTCTCTCTTCCTTCAAGCCCACAGAACAAAACCGGCTCAAGTTATTGCAGTCAATTACATAAACTCCTCCTCCCTCAGTGTACTTGTTGTCCCTGAAAGCTCTGGACAAGTGACAGGTGAGGAAGTTCCTGGAGGTATGATCTTGTTTATCAAGGTGCCACTAGGAGAAGTGGAGCAGGCAAGATGTATGGAGGGCAAGAGGCCTCTAAACAGATGACCCATGCTGCCTGTAAATCCCCTAATACCTATGCAGATCATGGGGAAGATTTAGGAGGAGGAATCTCTGTAAGAATGAGGAACTCTGCTTATCGAAACTCACAGTTTCTATGCAAATTATGCTAAACGTGTACCCAACTTTAGACATACATGGTTCATGTTGCTACCAGTATATTACTCAAGTGTTCTGTCACCTTGTACCAAAGTATTCCAAAGAAAATCTGAGCTATGGGAGGTATTCCATATCCCACTGCTCAGCTAGCATACTTCCCACCACCCAGCCACAAGAGACACTTGGGGTCCATAGGCACCAGCAAGGTGAAGTTTGCTCCTAGCCAGATCAGTAGAGCTAAGCTTTCCTTTAGTACATATAACATCAGATCAGGTGTGGACTAGCCTGTCTAGTAAATGGGCTAGTGCCTCGTCTGAGGGACAAGTGATCATTTTAAGGACTAATACATGAAACAATAGGGAAAGAAACTTATGTTCTGCACCACTGGAAATCTGTTGATTCCTTCTGATGGATAGCATTGTTTGCTAGCCCTGGTGATGTGAGAGACTTTTTTTAAAATCAAAGTATCCTAATTACTCTCTTGCCTTTTTTCCTTGCACTTGAGTTATGACCCGATTTTAGTGACTGCTCTCTGAAGAGCTGTTACTGCTTGAACCAACGTTACACAGCATCTGACAGATGATTTCAAATGGTATAAAAGAATACACCTCTAACTGTAGGAGTTCAGGAGAATATCGGCTGCTAAAACTCGTGCTGGAACTGAAGTTGAAAGGAAAAGCGAGACAGTAATCAGAATAGCCTACATTTTCATAGTGGGTCATCTTATTAGGTTTAAGTCTCATGCTGACATCAGAAGAGATTCCCGTTTGCTCATTACAGTCGAGCTACGACAACCCAATGAAATTAATAGGAAAAAATATTTGACTTAATCAAGCCATTGTAGCTCCTCTTTACTTCTGTCTTCAGCAAGAGTAGGATTGAACTCAAAAGATCTCTGCGAAAAATATAACTTTTCCTACAAGTTTTCCAAAATTACTGAAGTATTAATAATTCCAGAATTACTGGAGCCTTAAAAATTATCATTCAATAACAAAAAAGCCAGAAATACATGCTCTAATAAATAAAGCAATGCTTCAAGTTCTAACACATCACAATTTGTCAGAACAGAAAAACACTCTGGCAAGATAATAACAAGTACTTTCAGGACCAGTACATTTAACTTAGCACTGCTCCTAGACCAATGATTAGCAAGAAGATATTTTGTATCTAAGTCCCCGTGGCTCCACCTAGCAGAACTACTTGATTGCACTCACCACCCACAACCCTCCCATGCACCCATACCCAGCAACACCCAGGACTGTCTGCCTAGAGGAGGAAGATTTTTCTTCCCTCACCAGGATGGAAGGAAGGAAGATGTCTACCCACACAAGGAGAATGAATATGAACTGTAGACTGGGCTTATAGCATAGCATCCTGGCCCGTTATCCAGACTGTTTAGCTCAGGACCAGACTAAGGCACAGGTACGCTAGGCCCATGCCTAGGGCCCCAGCTTACTGAGTCATGTAATTACATCAGAATCACAGATTTTTTTTAAGTTACAGTTCTAGCTCTCACGGTTGCAAAAAAAACCTTGAAAACATGAAGTGAGTGTATCCAGTGCAGCAATGTCTGCCTGAGTATGCAGACAACCTGAAACAATAGCTCTGAGAGGCGTGAACTGCCCGTGCAGCTAAATGGGGTGCTACCACCTCATCCCATTGCTCCAAGGGGCCCTGCCAACACAATCCCAAACAGAGAATTGTGTGTGTGGTCGGAGAGGAGTGCAGCAGAAACCGCCCCTACTATCCATGCAGATACGCTCTATTGGAGTAAGCACCAGGGGGATCGCCTACTGCTCTCCATGCTGCTCCCAAGGACAAGCAAGTCCCATGATGCTACCTCAGCATCCATGGGAATGGAAAGGGGCTGCCTGCCATCAACCTCCCATGTGGGGGAGGGTCCCCACAGCATGTCATACTCTGATTGCCTTAATCTATCCCTGGATTTCCCTGTCAGGATCATAGGACATCCAGCTCCCTACTCTTTTGCTTTCTCCTCCTGTAGGTTAGCTACAACCTGTTTAGTAAAGCAGAACCTCTGTCTTTCAATGCGTGACTTTCTATCCCTCAGCACACAAAGGACTATATATGTACAAGTCCTCCAGTGTATAGCACAGCAAACCTGGCCAAGTCTGGCCTAGGAAAGAGATCCTAGTTCTGGGATATTACTGGCCAAACAACACAGCCTAAAAGTTGCAGGAGGAAGAGAGGAGAATCAGGCAGAGATTTGTTCTTTGCATGCTTTTTCCTGAGAAGGATAGCCAATGAAAAGAGAGAGAGAGAGAGAGAGAGAGAGAGAGAGAATGGGCGTTTACACTTATGTAGCTTTAGCTCCACTGGCACCTATATTAGGGAGCCAGATTATATCTGCCATGACATAACTTCTGAACCAGAGATAAACCCTTGCTCGTATCTTGGAAATGCTCTTGCTGGAGCACTCTCTCTTGCTCTCTCCACATGGAACACACCAACTAAAAGGGATTCAATAAATCTGCTTCTTCAGGCACTTGTACAGAGGCTCATAGTGCAAAGGGGAAGGGGAAATCCCCCATCTACAGCCTCATCTTGGAGGCCACCTCTGCCTTTCCTATAGGTCCTCATCTGGGCTAAACGTCCAGTATCTGAATCTGGCACTGGTGAGTCTAGGTGTACACCTTTCACCGGAAGCAGGGTGAATGGTTAGGGCTCAAATGTGCAGAAGACTCCTAATATGGATCGACGGCCATCAAGCCCCAGGTGCCTGGCAGAGGATTCTCCTCGGACAATAGCAGGAGCCACATAGCCAAGTTAGCAGGCACTGCAGGGCAGATGCATCACCTCCAGCTGTCGAGCCTTGGCTCTCCTTTGTGTAAAGGTTGCGGCATCCCAGACTGTGCATCCTGTGACTATGCACCACAGGTTGCATATTAAACTATTCTGCATGGACTGGGACTAACAGTTTCCACCCTCCCAGTACCTCACCACCATCATCATCCACCAACCCTTTGGGACAGTGCAAAAGCCAGATTCAGCTAGGATTATTCCCTCCTCTGAATGGAATCTCCTCCATAATGCCAAAAAGGGGCATTGCTCTGAGAAGGGAGTGAGGAGGAGGGGGAGGGGGTTATCGGTTACAGTTGCTTAAAAGACTCTGGTAATTGTAGCTGGGGGTCCTTCCTATTATGTCATATAGAGTAAGAAAATAGGTCAGATGTAATACATTTGGTTAAGTATCTAAACTGAAAAGGTACTATTTTATTTTAAATTACATAGTCTTTACTGGAAGAGAGGTGACCAGTGCAAGGCTTTCCAGCTTTAAAATGTATCAGGGACATGCCCTCTGAGGGTCAGGCTTTCATTTTCTGATGTTAATTCTCAGATGCCTATTACTCGTCCTTCATTGTAGCCTGTGTCTTAGCTGGGCACGCTCCTGATTCCCTGCTATATCCAGACGGTCCATGTAAATACTGTTTATGTTAAGGAAGTCATGTTCTGTGTGACTGGAGCACATAGAAACTGATGTTGTTGTCACTTTAGATTAAGCTCTCGTTTTAGCAAAGAAGGCAATTGGAGCAGGCAGCTGAGTGGCCGAATGAAATATTCAGCTCGTTTCATTTAAAGCTGCCCCGGCTCCATTGTTCATGCTGGCATGGCTGCTTAACCCTTGCTGGTGCCTGCACTGTAATTGGTCTCTCTCTCTCTCCCCCCATCCTGCATTTTCAGACAAAACCTAGTCAATCAAGTGGTCACCAAACAGCCAGATATTTTTCACGGAGAAGCAAGATCTAGCAACCCCAGGTAAGAAGTCCAAGAAAAATGACTATATGGAAAGCGGAGGCTTAACCCTTTGGACTCCTATCACTCTCCTAATGTAAAGAAGAGTGGAAAACACCCCTACCCCTACCCCTACCCCCACCCCTTAGCAGTCATCTAGGTTGAGATTTTCAAAGGCATCTAAACGAGTTAGGAACACAACTCCCATTGACACTGGCGTCTAATTTCCTTAGGCTCTTTTGAAAACCCCACTGTCAACTCTTTAGATCTTCAAGGGTATATACAAATATGAACCAGTTAATTTTGAGCATCACAGTAACTTATACTAGTGAAAGATTATGTACATTTTCCTTTTGTAAACTGCTGATACTACTACATGAAAACGAATGTAAAATGTATGGAAGATCAAACAACTAACGTTGTTTTAAGCTTTGGGCTGCTATTGATGCACACAGGCAGTGTGTAACCATCTTACAGAACAGTAGCCCAAGGCTTCAAACATTTTGCTGCAGTGGGGCAGCATAGATACTGCTCTTTAGGGCTCTCTATTTTGCTAATGTTTTGGCTGCAGTATTACAAGTGTGCTTGGCCAAGCAGCACTGGTTTTCCTCCCAGGGAACAATCTTAAATAGTTTCCTTAGGGAAACACTTGTTTCAGGAGACGCGGTGAATACTTGAGCTTGTAACACATGATGTCACAGAGCTGAAGGAGGATAGCAATTAACAGGTTTGCCCTCTGTAGTTGACTTATTGCAAAAGGTCTTATTTATAGAAAGACATGATACAGTTCCATGGCATGCACTTTCAAATCCAACTCCACTTTTGCCATCACCAAGTGCTGCGGCATCCACTAATTGTTTCCCAGACACTTCAGGGCTCGACTGATAGTGCTTAGCACCTTGCACAACTTCCAATGGGAACTTAGGGCATTCCGCCTGTTGTAGGATTGGCCCCGTTTATGCATAAAGGACAACACTTCTGTTAAACGTATTTGTATCAGCTTAAAATGCTATAGTAAAGTACAGGGCCGGCTCCAGGGTTTTTGCCGCCCCAAGCGGCGCAAAAAAAAAAAAAAAAAAAAAAAGCCGCGATTGCAATCTGCAGCGGCAATTCGTCAGGAGCTCCTTCGCTCCGAGCGGGAGCGGGGGACCATCCGCCGAATTGCCGCCGAATAGTTGGACCTGCCGCCCCTCTCCAGAGTGGCCGCCCCAAGCACCTGCTTGGCAAGCTGGTGCCTGGAGCCGGCCCTGGTAAAGTAACACTATTATAAAAGTGCAGCATTTGCACTCATAGGATTAGTAGTATTTTATTTTTACGACGGTCAGACCCTGTGTTACTCTGAGATGGATGAGCAAATACAGATGACCACTTTTCATAGTCTAATAAATTGTTCACCATAATGACAAGTATTTCACAAGTTTATTCCTTGGGACTGCATTTAGAACTAAACTGCTTAAAGGAAAACTACATCCATTCTAAATAACCATAATTATACTACTAAAGATATTCCAATATTGACTGAAGATGACAAACCAAAGAATCTCACTCCGGACGGCAGTTAAAAGGATTCTGAAGTGGTGATTCTAGGTCCTAGTTCCCGAATGACTTCATTATAACAGATTCATTTATCTCTGTATTCATAGATGTATGCAAGCCCTTACTACAGTACTTATAGTTCTCTTCTAAAGTACCCAAATACGTACTACAGAAAAGGGTGCTTTAGAAGTGAAGGTACAGATACTACAATAATGGCCTAACCCCTATACATAGTACAGCAGCCAATAATTTAAATCACTACTTTCCAATAGCCTTACTGAAATATTTTGTATCATTACTGTAGAATTTTGTGTATCTTTTATATGAGAAGATTCTGTTATAATATTTATACTAACTTTAACTCACTCACATTGCCTCTGAAATCCTGGCCCCCCGATGTCACATTCCCATTGATTACAGGGGGGGGCCAGGATTTCACCCATAATGTATATGGGTTTACAAGTAATCTAGCTAAATACATAGCTTCCCAGAACTGGGTGTCTCATGAATGCAGGTAAAAATAAAGCTAATATTACAATGAAAACTTTTGCATTGTAACTTTAATTTCATTATTTTTGCACTTAGTACATTAATGATCACATACACCTCTACCCCGATATAACGCTGTTCTCGGGAGCCAAAAAATCTTATCGCGTTATAGGTGAAACCACGTTATATCGAACTTGCTTTGATCCGCCGGAGTGCGCATCCCCGCCCCCCGGAGCACTGCTTTACCGCATTATATCTGAATTTGTGTTACATCGGGTCACATTATATCGGGGTAGAGGTGTATTTATTTAAGCTCTGCTTGACAAGCTATGAGTCTATGTGTTACTTTAAGCATGTGAATAATTCCACTGAAATCAAATGAGTTTATTCACGTGCTTAAAGTTAAGTATTGATTAAGAACCTTACTGAATTGGGTTTCAGTTATCAAAGAGCCCAGTTTTGCCTTCATTTATTACCCATTCATCATACTGATACAAATGGGACTAATCATCATAGTAAGAACTACACTTTATTTCTGCAAGACTGCACTCCAAAATATTAGAAGAAATCACTGCACTATTTCCTTAAACTGCATCTTCTTGAATACATCCCACCACAGGTAGTGGTATAAGAGATACCCACGCAGGTGCAGCTCAGCTCCTGTAATCAGTCTAATTGTGAGTGGTTGTAAAACCAGATTAATGTTATGCACAGACATATATTTCAGACTCTTGCAATGAGAACAATGCAGTGCTTGGCATCTGGAGTCAGGCAGCGGTAAATTGTGGAATACACATATTATGCTCAGCTGCATAAATATCTGCTTCAGAATCACCATGACTCATGAATGGTTCCATTTTTACTCTTAATTTAAATCACCTCTCTTATGTGCTATTACTATAAAGACAAACTATTGGGCACCTCGGTCCAAAATGTAATTTCCTTAAAAGAGATTAAATTTCCTCCACCCCTAGCCTTTAAAAATGACCAGCTACGAATATGCCTGTAGTTGTACCACCTTGGATTATAAGCCTATCAGATCTCACAAGCAAAATAGTGTCAGGATGGGACACTATTTGGATGGATTATCTTTAAGGAAGGAGTGTGGCTGGCAACTCAGTAAAGTGGCACTCTTCCCACTGACTTCAGTGGAACTACTCAGGTGCTAATGTGAAGCACAGGCATAAAGTTTTTGCAATATCAGGGCCTAAAACATGGTGGTGACAGAGGTGCTATGTTTAGGACAAGATCCCAAAGAGAAGTCCTGAGTCAAATTCAAACTTGACTAATTGCAGAGTCAGGGCACATATTTGTAAAGCAGCTGGGTATTTTCTCTGAGGAAAGATGCTATATAAACATGAGTTATCATTAATAAAATAATAATGACAGATGGGTTCAAGAGGCATTGTTCAGAAGCAGTCCATGGCCAACTCATGCTTAGGATTGGGATGTAGAAATGTTGTGAGCTGTTCATATCGGATTTGTACCATTTTAGGCCACAAGCCCAATCTGAACCAGAAATTAGGCTTCTCTGGTTTTGCATCAACCCTGAAGAAAACCCTTCAGATTCACATCAAAGAACTCAAATCCCCTGAATTTGGACTAATATTATTATCTGCTGAGTTACTGTCAAAGAAAACTTCAGTATGCCCCTAACATACATTGCAGTCCTGGAGGAGACTGACCCAGACTGCTTGAAACAAAGAGAAAGCACACCTGGGAATGCATGGAGCACAGGTACTCCCACTGCTTAGAGAGATTTATATGTAGGAAACAAATTATACTAACATTTTCAAAATTGGGTAGAGACAGGTATAATGAAAGACTTTAAATATGCTTTAGGTCTTGTTATAACCCTTTAGAAATTGTTTGCTTAGCAGCTTCCAAGTTTTCCTGCAGGTGTGCATATAGGCAGACCTTGCACACAGGAAATGCAAAAGCAGAAGGACCTCATCTCCCAAATCCACCGATCCTTAACCAAGATCATATCTGTTCCAGTATGGCAATTCCTCAGAGCAAAAGTTTCTCTCCGAATTTTGCTTGGTTAGATCCAATAAGTATATTATACACACACACGACTATATACTTCATTTCATTCTGCAGCACCCACCAACAGGTTACATCTGTGCACATACAGCACATCCCCCATTCCTCAAATGCAGCCATCTCTAAGGTGAACCACAACATCTAATAAATGGGATTAAAAAAACTAGAGTTTAGAACAAGAAATGGAAGTGGTATAACTTCCTCATTCGCAACTAAAGGAGAAATTAACGTAAGCAGTACGTAAATACCAAAATTGGAATTTACCAATACACCATGGCTAATATCCTCAACTTGAAAATGGTGCTGCAAGATCTTTAATGGCTACAAATGTTTAGGGAATGAGTTTTACATCACTTCTGAAAGACAGCATCTCTATCAGCACCACTGCTGACACATGCACGCACACACACAGGCTATCAATGTTTATTTCAAGTTCTTTAGGGAATGGCTACACTTTGAACTAGAGATGTAATTTCCAGCTTGACTCTGATCAAGCTAGTGCATTAGAAATAGAGCATAACCACAGCAGCACAAGTGGCAGGAGGAGCACGCCATCCTGAGTAAGTACCTGGCCAAGGTGGTAGACATGTATGTGGGGCAGCTAGCCCCTCCCACTTCTCACACTGCCGCAGCTAAGTTCTATTCTGAGCACATTAGCTCAATGACAACTAGAGCAGATATGTCTCCTTGAACTGGGAATCACGCCCCAGCTCCGAACGTAAACATACCCTTGGAGTGGCTATCCCAAACTCTCAGCGTTCTTACAACGATTAAAAAGGAGAATGCTAACATCAAATGCATACAATACACCAATGGTCTTCCCATATCAAACTGCAATAACTGATGCCCAAGAGGATTATGGCAACATTAAGGACAGTAACCCCATTGGTAATCACTTTCTCCCAAGTAAACAGACAACCTTTGCAACGTGTTCTAAAGGGTAACAAAGCTAGACTCCATCAGACAAAGGAGGGAGGTTCCAGAGTCAAGAACGTCACTAGAAACAGCCTGAACCCAGTCTCTTCCACCTTGTACTCTATGTGTTTGTGTGTGTGTTTTAGTTCAAGCTCCACTGCTTATCCCAATGGTGGCAGTATCACACAGAGATAGAAGCGGTGTCTCAGATAAACGTTTTGAGAGCAAGTTAGCATTTTGTAGGTCAAAACCAACACCTTAAACTCCATGCAGAAGATACTGAAGGCTTTGGTGAACACTACCAGCAGTTTCTGTACCATGCTCAGGCCTGAAATCAGAATGCCTAGGAATAAGGAAATCTGAGAAATCCACAGCCAAGTTTACAGAAAATTTCACTAAGGCTTTGCTAACATTTTGGTGTATTTAGGCCAAATTTAGAGCAAACCCTGTGCTGAGATATGGTTTTTGGTGGAAACTATGCAAAATGTGGTGGTTTCAGCAGAGTTTCGCTTTGTGTTTTGAGGCCTGTTCAAACCCTGAACTCAAAAGAAAACTCAAGGGATTTGAATCCACACAACATGAAACTGAAGTAAAGGTCTGCATGACCCCTGTAAGTGAAATGCCAAATTTTGTGAAGTGGGGGAGTTGAGGGCCCACAGCAGCTTGTTGAAGGCCCCCACCAATGTGAAGGATTTGGCCCCAAAACTACAATGTCACACAACTCTAGCTCCAACTTCTTCTCCCTATGTCCTTGGAGACAAAGTCCTTACCAGGTCATTTCCCAGAATGTAATGACGTGAAACTGAGAGAGGTGCACTTTCACTTTTATGAAATCTCCCACATCCGAAGCTGGAAGGACATTGTTCCATGCTACCCATTTATATTCAGACACTATAATTAAATAACAGAGTTTCATTTATTCAGGCTTAAATCCACCAATATTTGTTCCTTTACACATCTCTTTTATTTGAAATATATCCCTTTATTATTATCCTTGAATAGACACAAAATCACAGCACCACAAATCTATAATAAGACCTTTATTTGTTTTTGTAGCATAGATTTGTGTTTGATTAAATGTCTAAATTACTTCCACTTAAATGTTATCCGCATATGAACAGAGATCTGAACCCACTTAAAAATTAGCTTTTAACAGCTGACCTGGTGGCTCAGCAAGCCTGTTGCACTATTCCCTGGGAAAACCAGGTTCATAAGCCAACCCAGATTCCTGAGCCCCATGCCAGTAGAGGCCAAATATGTTAATGTTTTGCATGCAGTGAGTTCAACTGCCCTTCTGTTACAACACTGCTTAGTGGCCAAGTGACAGAACAGCACTGAACATTATTTGTAGAGAGAGCCATCTGCCTGCCACCAGACGGAAGGGCACAAACAGCCACCAGTGAGTGAGAGCGAGGGAGGGAGATGGCAAAGTTTGAAAAGGAATTCAAAGAAAAACAAAATTAACCAAGATAAAAATCAACTATTCTTTAGTACTGCATCTCATCTTGGTATTGAATTGTTTATAAATGTATCCCAATAATTAGAGAGTCCCCCAACACCACCACCACAGATGTTACTGTGCTCTTACCGCTTGCTGGGTTATTTAAAACACTTTATATATATTTAATGTCCCCATCCCCATGGTATCTGAGCAATTATGCCCACTTTAAACTTTCTGTATTTTCACATCATTGTGGAATGATGGCTTCAATTTGCCACCTCTGTGCTGATGACTCCTGAGTCTCACTCCCAATCCATTTCCGAGCCAAAAATCACATCTCAGACTGTCTCGCATAATCTAAAATTGTTTAAACCTTTTCTTTTCTGACTTTGGACATGCTGCCCTATAAAAGTTCTAGCTGGTGGGGCAGTGTCCTTTCTTTTTGTTTTTCCCTCTTTAAAAACCATAATATAGTTATTTTTTAAAAGAGCTTCAGCTAAACCCAGAGGCATTAGAAAAGATCACAAAGTGCTTTTGTGGGCTCAGTGTGTAAACTCCTCTACAGCTGTTTTAGAAAAGCTTTCACGGCTTTTAACATTAAAAATAAAATGTGTCCCCTCCCATCCAGATGTTAGGATTTCTGACAAAGTTCATTCGTTACAGTAATGGATCAAAACCAAAAGTTAAAACTCACAGCCAGCAGTGGTTAGCACATGGTAACTAATAAGTTTAAGAGGCCAACAGTAAATTCTATTTTCAGTAAGCAGAAGCAGTGAAGCATACTCCTATGCAACCTAGATGGCCATGTAGGGCCCCTCACCTCCCTTTTTCTCTCTCACACACCCCACCTCCCTCCCTGCTAGCCAGAGTACGGATTCTCCATCTCTGGACTCATCACTCTGGTGCCAGCAGTCAGTAGCAGCAACAATTACATTCCCTAACTGCTCTTGCTTTCCTCTCTGCCTTGAAAAAATTCATTTTGATGATTTCCTGAAGTATGTAGATCAGTTCACCAGGGCCCACGAAGAGGAGAGGGGAATATTTGGGCAGCTGGGCAGCTTTGGAGTCACAAGTAAAGAGGATACCACAGGAGGCTGAGATACAGGAAATTGAGAGTAACTCAGTCATAGGTAGGACAGGAGTTGAATGATGTTCCTCTTCCCTCACATTTCTTATTTTGTAGAGGGCTCTGAGAAACTTAGGCCCAGGTCAGAGTAATGATGGCCATTTGATAATGAAGGGAAATTATCTTTGTTTTATATTTTGTAAACCCATCAATCAATGCTGCAGTGGGATGCCTTGGAGTTCCTTTTGAAGTGCCAACACTCCAAAGATGTGACAACATGATGTAGCTGCTTTTGGTACATGCTGTGGCACATGCACACATTTTATGTCTGAGCTGTTTCTGTCTAACAAACTGTAACCATGTCTTCCCCTATGTTTAGCACAGCATTGAGTGTACTGGCAGCACTTATAAAAATGCAGTAGGCAGTTGCTGGAATTTCAGGTTAAAATAATTCCTTTTTAAGGGAAATTTTGCTCAAAGATCAAAGATATTAGATTTCATAGCTTTCTTAAGAGCCTATTCTCCTCTCAGCCTGCACTCATTACTAGGGAAGGACAAACTCAAAAAGGTTCAGAGGATTTGTTCAGATGGGCACACAAAAAATTAAGATGCTTATGTGAAGCTTATCTAAATGGTCTAAAACTTTTCATTCTGGAAAAAGTGGGCTGGAATCTCAAAAGAACAGACTTTCTCATGAGATTTCCAGTCCTCCTTACCTCCAGTCAGGTTAGAAATCTTGCAAATTTCTTGCCGAAGTTCCTGGCACTATCACTTGAGTTTTGTCCCATCAACACACATGTGAACAAAATTGAAACAGTGAAAAAATAATTTAACTTGTTTGAGCTTCAGACATTTTCAGTGTGAATTCTGGGAAAAGGTGTAACTTAGATTTTATTTTACTGGAACCAGATCACCCATCCCTACTCATGCCCCTCATTAAGGGAAACAAGACAGTTCAGGCTTCTTTACCCATTTTATATTACTCCTGCTAGGAAGAGATCTTCCCTCAGGACATCCTGTTGATCTCCATTGTGGTGAGTATGTTACACAGGGTGCTTTCGTGGTTTGGAAATGAGCCAAGACCACAACTATTTAGTTCAGGTGCACCCAGCTATACAGATAGATTCTTCTTGATTGCTATAGTCAAGGTTGAATATGAACTGTGAGGTCAGAGGCTCAGTTAGTTACAGAGCACTTAAGGAAGAATCAGTACACCAAGAACAACAGAAACTGTTAATAAGAGCCAATGGCTTTTGTAACAAGTGGGAGTATTCTGGCACAATTAATATGGAAGATTGACATTTTAGCAGCTAACTGTTAGCACAGATTTCACTCTCACGCACCTTCAAAAGTGCGCAGCTTTCATTTTTGAGAGGAAGGATGGTGCAGTGGTTAGGGGACTAGCCTGGGACTCTGGAGACCCAAGATTCAATTCTCTGCTCCACCACAGACTTCCTGTCTGGGCAAGTCACTTAGTCTCTCAGTTCCCCATCTGTAAAATGAGGATAACAGTAATTTCCTATCTCACAGGGGTGTTCTGAGAATGAATACAATAAGCACAAAATCACATTTCTAGTACTATAGGATATGAATATTTTAATTCATTAATCTTAACATCTACAGTTTGTACTTAAAAGCTGGTGATATTTGTGGTTAATTGTTTTTATGTTTAGAGACACCATGGCAGTTCAAAGCCTTCACCTGGCTTTCCTCTTTGAGAGCACTATTGAAAGCACTGTGTCCCAGGGAGCTCCAGTGACACAGAGGAATGGGTTGGCAGTACCTTTCTTCACACAAATAAGGGGCTTCTTTCCCTCTCCTCACAGACAATTCACAATTGCTGTTTTTATTTCTGCATAGCAGCTTTCGTAGGACAAGTGTCACACAAAATGCTTCATGGTCTGTTGCAAAATACAAAGGGTTACAAAAGTACCTTAACAAGGTAATTACTCAGTATTATTAATAAAGATAGTGTTTTAATAATAAAAACAAAGCACTTAAACTTTAATGTACTTTATCTGACCAGTTAATTCAACTTTATTACACCCCGTAAGGTAGCTATGTAAATATTACCTCTGAGATAGGGGCAGTGAGAGATCTGAGGTAGGTATGTACTGTACATATTAATATTCCAGTTGTATTCCAGGAGGGAAATGAGAAGGCGAGATTAAGTCACTTGCCCAAAGCCAGAGGAAGTCAGTGTCAGGAATGAGAGAACTCCTGTGCTCATTCCCAAAAACCACCCCTCTCTCTAGGCACTTACGTGGTGCATTTTTAGAAAGAATTTGAAAAGGTTACAACCAACAGCAAAATGAGGTTACAGGAACAGGGATAAGAGTCAGACTGGAGACAGCCCCTGCCACAGCACTGGAGAGGCAAACCAAGGATGAAGGAACCAAGATTCAGAGCCAGCTGATGGGAGGACTGTCAAATGGCACATCTTCCCTGTAGACCTCACCACCCTGCTGACCAGAGTGGCTATGCTGAGGCCTGCCTCTGTTTCTCTTTGACTCAGGGCCCCTTAAAAAGTCTACACAGGCCAGATATTCAAAACATTCCCCTTCTGCAGGCCAAGTTATTAAATCCTGCACAAAACCTTGTAAAGCAGAACTCAAACCTACGAAGTCTTCATCCCAGTTTGAGCTGGGCCCAGCCTCTACTCCCTTTGGGTCTGTCTTCCTGTCTCCCAGCACCTTTTACCTGGAGTTTGGCCTTCTCCAGAGGGGGAAACCTGTGGAGTCTTCCCCGTGCTGACTCAGGGCCCTGCAGGAGCTTTTTTACTACCTGCAGTGTTTGCCAACAACTCCCTTTATAAGGCCAAGGTGCCATCTCTGAAGCCCTATTGGGCATCAAGGAATAAGTCCAGGTGCACTGAATTCTGCCAGTGGGCCAGTTACCCTGTGACAAGGGATTATGTGGTGATAAGAGAGGCATAGGATGGAATAAGGTTGTATAATTACATAAAAGTCCAGAAGGCAGATCTTGCCTTCTGTTCCACAGGGAATGGCGTGACAGTGGCGATCAGTTAACTCTATGTTCTATAGGAGTTGTAAGCACTCAGCACCTCTCAGACTTTAGTTTTACAAGGTCTAGAGCTTGAAGAGGGGAACATTTGGGAAACCAGCACATGGGGTGGATTGAAGTAATGGAGACAGTAAGTAAGGAGGGTCTAGGCATATCTGTACAAGACCTCTCTGTGAATATTCATGCAAACTGAGTTCACCTATGGCTGTGTTTGTGCCCTTCTTTTTGCTTCCCATACATATTTTAACATGATAGTACTAGGGAATAGTCACATCAAGTTTTAAGCAAATATTAGACATTATAGAGAAAGCACATTTTTAACTCAAACATGAATATTTACACTGGAAATCTGATCCTAAGTATTATCCTTAACAGGGATACAAAAACAATGCTATGTAACCTGTGTGCCCAATCAAAACTAACCAAACAGAACTCAAACTTCAAATTTTGCAAACTGAACACTCACAACAGACTCCTCACAAATGATCAACAAGGCCAATAATTAATCAGCAAATACTTTCTAAGAACTAATAAAAATCAAGAAATCTATAAGCAGCTGTTGGACAATTCAAGAACAAAAAACAGGGTTAAATTCATTGATTTATCTAATTCTCCCCTCCCTCCCTCCCCAGTCCTCCAATACAAATCTCTAGCAGGGTACACAAACCATTATTTTATTTAAAGGAATGAGAGAAAAAAAGATAATAATCATAGTTATTTGGTCTAATTATTCCTAAAGGATTCCGCAAGAGACTAAAAATGTACAAACTCAGCCACTACTGATTTTCAACCTGGGAAAACTAAAATATATTCTGATGGGAAAGTGGGTGAAAAAATAATGAAATTAGCATCTCCAAATTGTTTAAAAGAGATCTTCAGCCTAAAGAGAATTGACAGCGTAGCTTTAAGGATAGATAAATGGCTGCCTCAAGGATCTGTCTTACCTCCTTATTTTTTTTTTTAAGTAATACCTTAATTTGCATAGTAATAACCCAATTATTGTAAGATTAGGTGACAGGAATCTCATTATTACTATTCCTACAAAACAGCCAATATTCCATTCAGTACCTTTTAATGTTACATACCTTAAAACATAATTATTCCAATATACACTCATTCATCTTTAATGCAATTTCTTTATTATTATTATTATTAATGATACTAAACCCCCTTTTCCTGTAATTGTTAGGTTTTTGTTTTGTTTTAATATATTAGTGTTTAAACATGATTTTTCTCCTTCAGGCTGCTATAGAAACAAGCAAAGCCAACCAACTGCTTGGGGGCATGCTCCCTCCCCTCTTCCCAAGAGGGAGTGTGCCAAGAGGCCTAAAGCACATATGTTAAAATCCATTGCAACAACCTCCATGCTGAGTGTTGGTCATAAGCAATGTTTTCTAGCATGTTAGTTTTTGTTTGGGGTTGTTGTTGTTCCTGGGGTTGGGGGAGGGTTTTGCTTTATGGGTTGAGGCATAGAGCATCAGAGACAGCACTACAGAGACCATCTGCCTGCTACCTGCCACAGGCTTTCACAGTTTCAATTACGAAGATAATAAGTACGATAAGTGGTCAGTTACCAGATTAGAAAGGAAATAGAAGAAGAGGCAGGACTGGCTCCACAGGGCTACACGTGTTACGCTTCAAAAGGATATCATAAATAGTTGAGAGAGAGAGAGAGAGAGAGAGAGAAGCAGCTGTTATTTTGCAATGATTTTCAATCTCAGTGTATGCAAGGTGAAGACAACAGTGCTTTTCACCTGTATCTTCTATGCTTCGCTGTTTCAAATCCAAGCCAGGCTGAAAATGACTGAAAGATGTTACCATCTGATAGTTGTTTGGCAGCCAATGCGACACAAGTGGATGGTCTAAACCCACTTCTGAATGTCCAGATCACAAATTCCATTAGTCTGTTTCACAGTCTCAGTAGAGGGTCTAGGGACTAAAGTGGTAGGTTGAGCGAACTCACTTCTAGAAGTGGTGTCATACGGACTGGGTTGAGGTTCTGATGATGCTCTAGCTACTCTGCGTATCAAGCTAGGAATTCAGTCTGCTGGCTGTCATTTTAGCACTTACCTCACTAAATGAAGAAACGGTTTTGACCAGATGGAAATTCACATCAGTTGCTATTGTTTAAATTTTTGTGAAAGCCTCCTGTTTATTTATATCAATGTACTTAAATGTTAGAAATGAAGCTGATAAGGTGCCACCAGCCAGACCAACTGTCACACCAGTAATATTCAAATGCCAATTAACCACTACTGTGCTCCACCCAGAAATGCTGTCATCACAGTGCCAGCCAATCAGGTTTTCTGGTGCTGCAATATCACTGCAGGAAGAATAACCTTGGGGTACTATACTTCCCTGCATAACAGAGAACTCATCATAGTTAGCAAGTAGGAGGAGATATGGAGTAGCCACACATCCATCTCGATTGGGAACCTCCAAATTCTACATCCAATCTCAGATAAACACTACACCTCGGTCCTTCATTTGGGCGACACTGTCCTTTCTTTGCATGTATGTTGTTTATCCCACCTTCACTATTACCCAAACTTGTTCCCTTTTTAACCCTGCAGCAGTGCACTGCCAAGGAAATTTCTTTCACCTGGCCACGTTCGCCTCCAAATCACTCAGTAGCAGAGACATTAATTACTGCATGACAAGGTGCAGCTGAACACCCAGTTCACAATGGAATAGTGAACCTTCCCCACTTATCCTCAGGGCAGCATATCCCAAAGCATGTTGTATGCGCTGAAGATACCAGCTACAGGTGTAGAAGATATATAAAAATAAGGTGTGTAGCCCTTTGAACAATACATGGTAGGTGTGTCTGGGTTCATATTCTTGAAGGGGGTTGTGACGGGGCAGCCCCACCCCGCACTAGCCCCAGCGGCGTCAGACCAGTAGCTCCGATGGAGGAAATCCCGCCCCGTTCATACTGGGCATGCTCCAGATGCTCACTGAGTATAAAAGGAGGGAACTCAGCTCAGTTGGGGCTGGTGGCTGCAGGGGAAGGACCTAACTGGAAGCTCCTGCAGAGGACCAGCCGACGCTCTTGAAGCTGCCAGGAACAGAGGCTTCTACAGGCTGGCTTGAACCCCTACTGCAGGAGGAACCAGGAGGCGGCGACGGATCCGGAGACTCGCGGAGGACCCTGGGATCCGTGGGAGACCCCAACTCCCAAGCCGGTAGGAAGCGAACCGGGGAAGGTGACGAACTGGTACCTTGACCCCAGTAAGCCTCAGCGTGTTTCGGTGGGACCCCGCCCGCTGAGCCGGTAGTAAGGTCCTACGGCCCTGTAACGAGGGCTCATTCCATGGACTTTGGCCACTAGGCTGTGCTGCCCTGCAACCAGGGCAGGGCCGGCTCCTGGCACCAGCCCACCAAGCTTGTGCTTGGGGCGGCACCTGGAGGGGGGCGGCGCGGCGCTCCGGCCCCCGGGGAGAGCGGGGCCATGGCCGGGCTCGCCGCCCTCCCCCCAGCGCTCTGGCCACCCTACCCCCGGCGCCCTCCCCCCGGCTGCCGGGGGGAGAGCGGCGAGCCCTGGCTGGGGCTCGCCGCCCTCTCGCCGCCCTGCCCCCTACGCTCTGGCCGCCGGGGGGGGGGGAGAGCCGAGCCCCCGCCGGGGCTTGCCACCCTCCTCCCAGAGCTCTGGCCGCCCTCCCCATGGCCGCCAGGGGGAGAGCGGAGCCCCCGCCGGGGCTCGCCTCCCTCCCGCCGGGGCAGCCGGCGGCTTTTTTGCCTGGGGCGGCAAAAAAGCCAGAGCCGGCCCTGAACCAGGGGCGGTTATATGGACCCTGGCCACTAGGCTGTGCTGCCCTGTAATGAGGGGTGTAAACCCTCACAGGGGTACTTAGCTTTCAAGTTTGGGAAGTCCTGTGTTCAGGTTCTAACCTCAATCGAATGGTTAATGGAAACAAATACAGGTCAGAGTTGTATAACAGTAATTGAGGTTTTCATGATGAGCAGGGGATGACTAAGGCCTAATAGGACATGAATCTCTCTCTCTCACACACACACATACACCCCCTAGAGATGAACAAGAATTCTCACCAGAGGGATGCTTTGGAGTGCAGGTGATGATGGTCAGACCTGGAGAGTATGAACATTAGTATGGCCAGGCTGATCAACTGCACTTAATCACCCACAGATGGTGAAAAAAAGTTTCGGTGGATCTGGTGCTCCTCTGAATACATAGCTACACCAAGCCTTTGTGATTAGCTGCCATTCTACTTAAGCATCTACTAAAAAATATAATCACAATACTAACGCCATCCTCAAGCCCCAATTGTGGACTGCTTCAGAGCTGTATTTTCTACAGTTTAGCAGGGTGGCTTTATACCATATCGTTAATGCTCCCCCAATCTCAAGCCCATCCCTGTCCCAGGTACAAACTACCTTGGCTGCTGTACGTATGGCCCCCAAGAGGCTGTTTCAGCAGCCAGAGACCATGTGTGCACAGGAACACCTTGGCCTTGCTCCCTTTCCCTCAATCACACCCCTAGGTAGGACGTTTAAAAAGGGATACCTGTTTGGCTAAATATTCTGATAACAGTGTGTTGGCTGTGGCCTTTGCCAGCTGCCACAAAGGGGCTCTTAGGGTCACACTGTAGCAGGCACTACAGTATCTTTAGATCACCAAGAATTCCTCCATGATGGGGACATTCTGCACCATATGGTTGACATAGCATTACAGCTGCTTTGTGTCACTAGAGTGGTACAAAGGACTTATAGCAGGCCCAGTCTCTGGCCCTTAGTCTCTTTGGGTATATCTACACTGCAGCGTAAGCCCACTGTTAGTAGAACTCATTTTAGCAGACCTTGAGTTTGCTAACCTTGGCTTGAGCATCTACACTCATTTGTAACCCCAGGTTAGGAATTGTTGAACCCTGGGTCCCAACTGAGCACTCTTCCAAAACGTGGCTGCTCTACCCTTTCATCATGGTGCAGTGTGGGAAGCTTCACTGTCCACCAAACTTGACTGTCCAGAGGACAAAGAAAGTTAGACTGTGGGATTGTGGAATACTTTTGGCAGACTCCCAGAACATGAGTCCAGTGGGGCTGTGTCTACACTGGAAAGCAATAGGACTTGAATCCTGTGTCCCAGCTTGACTCAGGCTCAGACCCTCCACTTCCTGTGGGGTCCTGGAACTCTGGGTCTGAGCCCTGATTTAATGCAATTTGTGTATAGATGGAAGGTAGGTTAGGCTTAAGTTTGAGTTTGAACCCTGGGCTTACATTGCGGTGTAGACATAGCATTTGTCTCTCTAATACCCTTTATAGTCGCTTCTAGCCATTGGGTTATACCGGATTCAAGTAACAAAACACAAAGTAGAGTATGCTAAATGGGAAAGAAACAATATGCAGAAATCCTCTAGAACTACAGCAGGGCATAGAAATGCTAAACAGCAGGGCCTGCTGTTCTTTGGGGCTGGACACTGCAGCTTTTGATTTCAGCGAGACTAAACACAAATGAAGGTTGCAGGATTGCCTTTAGATTACCCGAGAAATCATGGGACAGCAAAATATCACATGCCAACAGACAAATCCAAAGGGGAGAATTGTCTTCTGGCCATGCATACATGCCTGCAGGGAAAACAAGCTCCATTGTGGATTGTGCAGACCGTATTCTGAAGATCAATGATTTGAATTATTTGCCTAATAGTTGCGTGCTTGAAAAAATTCAAATTATACCACATTCCACAGAAAGCAGATTATCTACTTTAAAAAACATAAAGCAGTGAATATGCTAATAATTTTTTCTTATATTTTTATCATCTCATTTCATGCTTTCTAAAAGAAAACCTTGTGGCTTTCACTATGAAAATTATCAACAGAAAAGAAACAAAGTCTTCCTTCTTACACCAAAACTCAGTGGGTCAAGTTTATACCACCCTGACCCAATCTGACAGAACATGAAAAGTTCACTCTTCCATTAATAGCTTTTCCAATTCAGCAGTTCAAAGATGCAATCCCTCAGTCTATACAAGAATTTGGGATCATTTTATAAATTTGGGTGGCAAACGAACATGAAAGAGAATGTCCTTTGGGGGAGGGGAGGAATGTTATTAGCTTTTTAGAAAGCATTTGCAAGTGTAATTTGCACTACAGCCTCCCCTTTTTGTTGGCCTTGCAAGCAAGTGTTGAAACAATTTGTCCAGTCATACATCTCCATTTAGAAGAGGAACCTCATGTGAACTGGTCCCCCCCCTAGAATAGAGAACAATGGATTAGCAAAAACCAAAAAAAATAAAGTTGTTGATGTGTTGAAACATCTTATTTCAAGTGGTTCAAAAATAAAATAAAATACAAATGTGAAAGGTGACTGATTCCTTGCAAAAGTTGAGACTGGGAGGAATTGCTCTATGAAGTCAATGGAGTTATGCTGATTTACACCAGCTAAAGATCTGGCCCAACAGAAAGAGAAATAATATACCTTTTATTTTAATTTCCTTTCAGGCATGAGAAACTGACTAGAAAAAGAGTGCAATTCCTTCTCCGAGCTGAGGAAAATGCGAAGAGTAAGAAAACAGCAAAAAATTTAAAATTTGTAAAATAGATTTTTTTTTTTTTTAATTTTGTCTTTGCAGAGCCACTGACCCTTTTTTTAAATAAGAAAAGGGGTTTACCCCCAAATTCCTTGGGCAAAAGAGAGTGTTCCCTAATTTGCAAATGGTTTCCCAAATCCTGCTCTTACTCATATGAGAAGTACCATCAACTTCAGTGGTCAACTCATTTGAATAAAGTAAGCCTATTTGGCCAATAGCCTGAAATATAGTTTGTGAAGAAATGCATTGTATAATAAAAATATATTCTTGCCAACATTATCTTCATAGGTTACACTTGTATTTTAGACTGACCTGTGTAGAATAATCCTTAAAATTAATGCTAAAACTTGCACAGATATCAGTCCAAGTAAAAAGAGTAAAATTAGTCAGTCAAAAAAAAAAAAGGCCTAAAAACTCCTATATTATACAAAATTCTCATTGATGCTTTGGTCAGCACTTTGTACCATCATGAAATGGACAAATCAATTTCTGGCAGCTTTGAACAGCAATTTAAGTCCATAGCTTAAAAGCTTACTTATAACTTGTATTAAAAGTTAAAGGTCAGAGTCAAAGTATATGACTTTTTTTTTTTTTTTAAACCAAACCTGAGATGCTCTGTTCTGAGACTAGGAAAGTATTTCCTCCTGCTAATCATGGGCATACCCAAGCTTTTCTGCTTTGCACTGTTTCCTTGTACCATTTCCAAATGAAGATTCAAATTACAATGTACAAATGGGTACATCCATAAGTCCATCTGTTTGTTGCAATACAATATACTGTAACTGTTGCATTAGAGGTTTAACTGGGTATACAAGTCCCGGGTTCAGCAAGATTCTTAAGAATGTGCATAACTTGCAGCATGCGACTACTGACACTGACTTCTATTACTCATGCGCTTAAAGTCAGGCATGCACTGAAGTACTTTGATGAATCTGAGTCAAAGAGAGAATACATGATGATGTGGGATAATACAGAGGATTACTCTCACACATTTGGGACAGCCATATCACTCATGAGTGATGATGCCAAAACCAAAGTCCGATCTAGTGAATTTTACTGTCACTATGTTGAAAACACTCAAAGCTTATGAAGAACTCAGGTATAATTAAACTATATTTAAAGCTAAGTAGAATGAAAATTCCCAGTTCATTAAATGTGAAAACAGCATTACTAGTCACTGAATAGTCAGCTTCCACCAAGCATGAAGCTGATTTGGTTATGATCAAAATTTGTCTGCATGCATAACAAAGGGAGTTGAAACTGAAAAACTGAACGCAAGGTTTAAAATATGGAGGAACTATTTTGAGCTTCATAACAAGGGTAGAAAATTTCATAAACACCCGTTTAACAGTTTTTTAATTGCAAAAGACTTGATAATATTCCTGATTATCTTCCACTATATCCTTACTAATTTGACATGATTTTTAAAAATAGAAGAGAACAAAAAAATCCTGTGCATTAAAGGTTTCAGGAAAACTAAATAGTTAATAGAGGAACATTAGCACAGACTAGACTGAATGTACAGGGTATTTCTAAGATGCGTTTTAATATTTAACACTCTTTAGTTTTAACCTAGTGGCACGTGGTTGAAAGATTAAAAGCATATGTCTGAACCACACAAAGACAAGTTTGAGGCAATATATATTTTTACCAGTGTGTGGCTTCCAGTAAAATCTGGGGAGTTCACCATCATGTAACGTGTCACTTTATGTAAAATAAAATCTGGGGATTACTAAAGTCACTGTCATTTCAGATGACAAAAATATCAACGTTAAATGTGCCTTTAAAACATTTATCAGTCACGTGTGTCAAGAAGCAAGAGATAAGGAATATTTCATGTGAGTAAAACTTGGGTAAATTAACTTGACAAGAACATGCATCCACTTAAGGATGGGGATGTGGCCCTCTTGGCTTGGGCATCATATTGTGCAGGCACTTCAAGCATTTAATTAGAGCTTGTAATATAGTAATTAACTACAGTATATTGAAATCATTTGTGATTTTTTTTTGAGTGGTGGGTGGGAAGAGGGAAATGATCATGTTGGAAAAATGTATGGCACCAGAAATCAAAATTTACAGGCAGGAGAAACGTGAATGCCAGTTTTTGTTCTACCAACGACCTCATCTCAGCCCTGATCATCAAGACACCTTCTCTCTGAATTGCATAAATGATGCATTAAAACCCTATTTTTTTTATGATAATTTTCTGAAAGTTACTCTCCTGCATTCAGAGAGAGCCTTGCTCCCACTGACCTTGATGGGTGCAGAATGGGGCTTGATATCAGAAGTGTTACAATTAAGGAGGCATGAACCAGTTCTGATAAAGGAAGAACCATCCCAAACCTTTGTCCAAAACTCAGACATTTGGAAATATTGTAAACTGTTTCCTTTTCATCATTTGCATGCCCCTCAGAGCTTTTTGCCTTTCACAAACACTGATGGGAGGAAAGGAAGCCAGATCTCATTTCATTTTTTATAAACCGGACCAAACCAGGAATTATAAATAGGCCCAAACTGGAGTCCTTCCACCCATCATCCCTCCACAAGCAAACACTGAATCTTGGGAACATTCAGGTTCACACTTGAACCCAGTTCCAAGCTTCACAGCCTGAACTCAATCTCTACTAGGAGCTCTCAGAAATTTCACATGAAAATACACTGTCTCACAGAGGGAGCATGATCCAGCGAACAGGGCAGTAGACTGGGACTTGGGAGAAATGGGTTCATTTCCCACATCTGCCACTGTCCTGCAGTATGACCTTGTGTGAATCACATAGATTCCAAGGCCAGGAAGGACCAATGTGATCATCTAGTCTGATCTCCTGTACAGCACACACCATACAACTTTCCCAAAATTCTTAGAGCAGATCTTTTAGAAACACATCCAGTCTTGATTTAAAAAACGGGTCAGTGATGGAAAATCCACCACTGCCTTTGTTAAGTTGTTCCAATGGTTAATTGCTCTCATTGCTAAAAATGTCTGCCTTATTTCCAGTCTGAATTGTGTTATATTTTCACTACTGTACTGAAGAGCCCACGATTAAATATGTGTTCCCCATGTAGGTAATTATAGACTGTAATTAAGCCATCCCTTAACCTTGTCTTTGTTAAGCTAAATAGATTGAGTTCCTTGAATCTATCATTATAAGGCATATTTTCTAATCTCTCTCATTAGGGCTCTTCTCTGAACCCTGTCCAATTTATCAACATCCTTATTGAACTGTGGGCACTAGAACTGGACACAGGATTCCAGCAGTGGTCACACCAGTGCCAAATACAGAGGTAAAATAACCTCTCTACTCCTAGTTGAGATTCCCTTGTTTCAGTATTCAAGGATTGAATTAGCCCTTTTGACTACAGCATTGCACTGGGAGCTCATGTTCAGCTGGTTATCCACCAGGACTCCCAAATATTTTTTCAGAGTTGTTGCTTTCCAGGATAGAATCCCCCATCCCGTAAGTATGGCCTATATTCTTTGTCCCTAAATGTATATACAGGGGAACCCTGCTATAATACGCCCTGCGATACCACGAATTCGGTTATAACCCGGTGGCTGCAGCAGGCGCGGGGCGTTTGGGATCCATGCCCCAGCGGCTGCAGCAGGAGCGACTCTCCCTGCAGCCCCGGCAGGCCTCTGGGGTTCTCACCTCTGTCCCCAGCAGGGCCGGCTCCAGCCTGCCCCGGCAGCTGCGGTGGGCCGGCCAGCTGGCCTGCAGAGCGGGGCTGCTGCACTCCGGCCAGCGTCGCGGGGCTGCGGGGCTGCCGCGCTCTGGCTGGCGCTTGTTTCCTTGTACCATTTCCAAATGAAGATTCAAATTACAATGTACAAATGGGTATATCCATAAGTCCATCTGTTTGTTGCAATACAATATACTGTAACTGTTGCATTAGAGGTTTAACTGGGTATACAAGTCCTGGGTTCAGCAAGATTCTTAAGAATGTGCTTAACTTGCATTTTAGGTGACTCACAAGCAGTATCCTCAGAGATGAGCTTAGAGTTCTCACACTAGCAGCTTGCAGTACTGCTCTACCGAAGGCAGCATCATCCCCGGGCCTGCTGGGTAAGTGCGTAATAGGGCGTGAACTGTAGCCCATGTTTGACTCAGACAAGGATGTGTATAAGCAATTGGCTGCAGTTCAGTCCATAGGTCACCTTGAAAATGGCATCTATAAGGAATGTGTCAACGTTCCTGCCTTGGTAGTCTATCACAAACTGATCCAAACCTGGAAAGTTCCGCAGATGGCCTGATGCTCTGTAAAGGGGTCTCAGTATATCTGTAGATGCAATGTGTCTGAGGCAGATACTGTTTTGTGTGAACTGCATGGAGAGCTCCAGAATCAATCATCAGCGTGCACAGACCGACTGATTAGATAGAAAACTCCTATGGAGAGGGTGATCTATGTGGGAAATGGCCGATTTTTGCATAGTAACTAACCAGGAAAGAGTAGTTTCTTTACTATATGGTTCCTTGGAGTGTCAGGTCACCGGTCCGAATTTCTGTTTTACTCCAAAGTAGTTTACTTCATTTGGAAACCAAGTGATTTCCCCTATTCCCGCCTTTGAAAATACTACCATTATTTTTTCTGATCCCTTTTATCAGGACTTGACTGTCCAAAACACTCCAACATTTTTGGTATATATTCCCCCTCTGGGTCTACGATTAAAACAATTATTAATTTGAAAGGAAACCCACCTCATTCAAATTACAAATGACACGAATGAGGCTAAACAAGTTATTGTCCAATTATTAGATTATTTATTAGCCGAACCACTGCTGGTGTGGCCAAGCTGGCGCTATGAGGATTGTCTTCACCCCGTTCTGCTCGATTTTCATGAAGACTCTGAAGTAGTGGCACTGGAGGAAAGGCATAGTATAGAACCCCTGACCAAGGGAGCAGAAAAGCGTCCGACAGGGAGCTTCTATTGATCCCCGAATCGAGCAGAAAACAGGCAGTTGAGAAAAGAGCAGGGGGGATGGATCCTGGGAAGTGACTGGGGTGCCGTCTTCAGGCACATCCTCAAAATGCCTGCTCCTGGCTTCCTTGGCCTCTGGAAGAACCAGATTTGGCGGAGGAACGGGAAGACGAAGGGTGACACCATTTAAATCCTTTGTCACTGTCCTTTCTGTAGGAGCTGGACTGGGGGACACCTCAGGACCTCAACGGAGGCCGAGGCGGCAGGGGACAGAAAGGCTTTCTAGCCTGCTGAGGGGTGTGAAGACCCAAGGAACAGAGGGTGGCATGGGAGTCTTTAAGGCCATTGACCCATGCATCGGTCAGCTCTGAAAAGAGCCCTGCTCCCTCAAACGGAAGGTCCTGCAGGGTAGTCTGCAGGCTAGCTGTCGAATAAAATTTCCTGCCAAACAAGTCCAGCCTCTTGGCATCTTTATTTTTCGGCGTGCCGCTCACCTGTCCCTGCCTGTCCCTTCCGTTGACGGCGGACATGACCATGGATCCTGCTGGAGGGTGGGTGACAGGTACTCAAATCCCTTTGCGTGGACATAGTATGTCTTTTCTGCCTTCTTGGAGCTAGGCAAGGGGGTTCTGCCAAACAGACTTGGCAATTTTAAGGACCCCTGGGTGACGGGCAATGCGACCCAGGCCAGGGTGGAGGAGAGTATAACATTAAAGAGGTTTGCCTGACTTCTCCATTAACTCCTCGACCTCCAAGTTCAGGTTGGCAGCTACCCTTTTGAACAGGGCCTGGTGCTCCTTGAAGTCGTCGGGGGAGCTGCTCTTTTGCAATGGACCCGTGCCACTGCTTCGTCTGGAGATAACAAAGATGACTGCATAGCAGGGGGAAGAGGCGACTTCCCCTTGCTCATCCAGGGATGGCTCCTTGGGCATCAGAGCCCACAGTGTCACCCGCACTTCAGATTCGGCACTGTGCACCGACTTGGGTGCCAGCTGTGCCGGGGCAGTTTGTCCAATGAGACCTGGGAGGAACGGTGGGAGTACAGGACCAGCATAACAGGTACACTCCATGGCTTCCTGTACTGCCACTGTCCCTGCCTCCACGCTGCTGCAGGAGCCGCACTGGTCTCACGGGCTGGTGGCAATTCGCCTTTTATAAGCAAGAGGCTAAACTCCCCTTCAGGCTTGAACCATTGCCCTTCCGGTGACCAGAGCGGAGCCGTAGATGCCCGAGTCTGGCGACTGACCCTTGTCAGCGACTGGTAAGGAGAGGGCTAGGACTGGCGCCTGCCCGAAGAGTGGTACCAGGGAGCCAGAGTACCACTGGTACAACCGGGAATGATCCTGCACCGGGGGGAAATAGACGCCTGGGAGACTGCCAAGGCAATGGCGATCTGCACTGTGGCGAACTCTGGCAGGAGGCTGAACAGTACCATAGGTACAGGGATCGGCATTGTGACTCAGGTGTCCTGGGCCTTGCAGGTGGAGACTTTGGTATTAGGGACCTGTGTCTTCTAACCGGGGACTGAGGCCACAGTGATGAGGACCTGTGGTCTGCTCCTTTAGGGGACAGTCCCATAACCAGCTTGCCCATAGATGCCGGGGCCTTGGCTGGATCCGTCGCCTGGCTTGGCATCTGTGATGTTGGTCGGCCTGCCTGCTCTTTGGCCATCAGACCTGCTTTGGGCACAGATGACCCTACTAGGGGCTGGAACCCCCTGCCGCTCCCAGGAGTCAGAGGCGAGTCCCTGGCTGGACTAGGGGGTCTGACTGCAGTGGTACCCCCAAGCAGCTCCAAGGCGGGCACGTGGCCTGACACAGGGCCTTTGCCTGAAGCCCCCTTTTTCTGTGGTACTGGCAGGCCCAGCGACTTCAACCGCTTCTTAGGCACCAGGGAGGACAACCGGTGGCGGGAGGGTTCTAGTACCGGTGGTGCACTGTGTGCCAACACCGAGGTGCTGGGCATGGAGTCCCATCAAGAGGACTCCAAGGTAGGACAAAGCGCAGCCTCCATGAGGTGAGCCCTCAAGCGGATATCCCACTCCTTCTGAGTTCGAGGGCGAAAGTTTTTGCAGATCATGCAGTTATTCTTTCTGTGGGACTTCCACAAACACTTCAAACAGCTATTGTGGGGGGTCACTAACAGGCATCAGCCAGCTGCACAATGAACATGGATTAAAACCTGGGGAACGAGGCATGCCCCACTCCAAGGCGAAGTCTCAGCTGGGACTCTAACTCCTAAACAACTACTCTAACACTTAACTGAAATGTCTAACTAAGAACCTATCAACTAACAACAAAGGAGACAGAACAATAAACTGTAAAAACCATGAACGCTCTTGCGATGCAAGATAAGGTGCTCCGACCAACCGTCATAGGCGGTAAGAAGGAACTGAGAGGATATAGGGTCAACAGTGCCTAATATACCAAAACACGAGTGCGGCACTCAAGAGGGTGCTACAGTCGACCCTCTTCGATACCACGAAGGCGAAAGTCTCTGACAACTGTGCACGTGGGTGCGCACACACCTAGAATGGAATTGACATGAGCAAGCACTCGAAGAATTAAAAAAAGTGTTAAATAACGGAGGCCCAAGAACAGATCCCTGCAGGACCCCACTGGAAACACACCCACTCACTGATGATTCCCTGTTTATTATTACATTTTGAGTAATATCAGTTAGCCAACCTTTAAACTACCTCATGTCTATTTCCCCCTCAAACACTGTGACTGACTTGTCTATTCAGACTGCAAATTCTTTGGCAAGAACAATCTTGTATTATGCTACTTGTATGGAACCTAACATGGAGATGTCTTGCGCTGAGCTTGGACCTCTATGCTGCAAAATGGACAGAGCACTGGATTAGGACTCAGGAGACCTAGGTTCAATTCCCAGTTCTATCACTGGCCTGCTGTGTAATCGTGGGCATATCACTTCCCTTCCTGTGTTTCAATTTCCCCATCTATAAAATACAGAGAATGAGCTCCTTCATAAAGCACTTTGAGATCGATGGATGAAAAGTGCTATCCAAGAGGTGGGTATTATTATTATTATCAGGAGTTATTATAAATATAAACAACACATTGCAAGATTTCCATATTAAAGAGGACCTAAGCATCTGAGGGCCGATTCATCACTGTCTGACTTCACATGGCTGTATCTCCATTGCAGGAGGCCTAAAGGAGACTTGGAGCCACCCTGGCTTTCCCCACTCAGCGGCATCAAGTGGAAGCTCAGTGCAGCGGAGTTTGAGCCTGTTGCATTCATGGAAACCTCAGAGCTGTCATTTTAATTTATTTTAGAATCACACCATTTCTATTAGGGGCAGATGGACTTAAACTTTTACCTACTCCTCCAAGTGAGCTTCTTTTTGGGGGGAGGGGACAGGTATCCGGACACGGTTGAGGTTCCAAAAAGTTTAGTTATTTCCACATGCTTTCTTCTCCCCGTGTTTTTGATTTTCACATGAACTCTGTGCTGTCATAAGCCATCCAGAACCAGACATAACCATTACCATAAGGAGGGCCTATGGTGCGGTGGATTATGGGCCAGTTCAAGCACTATTGGATACTACTAGGAATCTATTTAATACTACCCCCATTTCCCAAATAAATCTTTTAGTTAAATTTGTTAGCGAATATAAAGGTGAGGACAAGACAGAAAAAGCAAAGGCCAGATGCCGGGGCAGGCTCTCTGGGGATGGTGGGAGAAGAGGCTCAGAGAGATGGACAGGCTGGCTAGCAGAGCCATTGTAAGACTAAAGCAGGCTGCTGCAGCAGTTAGCATTACCTGGAAAGGACCCAGCCAAAGACAGTGGTACCAGTAATATGGAATGCGTGCAGAAACTGAAAAAGGCCTGTTTGAGTCTGTAATTTCTTTTCTGTGAGGGCCCTCCTCAAGCCAGGGCTCTGCCACCACCTACAAGATGTGGCCTTGAATGCATTAGGCACAGGCCTACTAGACAGACTTGGGTTCCAAACCTGATTCAGATAATGTCTTTTTGGACCTTGGCCAAAAACACATCCCCTCTCCGTGCTCAGCTTCCCATCTGTTATATAGGGGTAATAATACACGTCCTATGCTGCTGCAAGCCCCATGCCAGAGCCTGGCAGCTATGCCACAACGCCGTCCAGGACCGTCTAGTGAAGGCCATCGACCCGCGTCTGGGAGAGATCACTGTCAACCGCGCCGTCCCCGGCACCCCGCTGTGTCCAGACATCGTTGTCACGGACGAGGTTGGAAAAAAGATCATCCTGGTCGACGTAACGATTCCATTCGAGAACAGGACCCCGGCTTTCCGTGAAGCCCGAGCCCGCAAGCTCGAAAAATACGCCCCCCTGGCTGACACCCTGCAGACTAAGGGCTACGAGGTGCACGTCAATGCTCTGCTCGTTGGGGCCCTGGGTGCCTGGGACCCGTGTAACGAACGCGTGCTGAGGACCTGTGGGGTGGGCCGTCATTACGCACGGCTCATGAGACGCCTAATGGTCTCGGACACTATCCGTTGGTCCCGGGACATCTACATCGAGCACATCACCGGCCACCGCCAATACCGAGAGTGAGCCGGGGAGACCTTGTGCACCCACAGACCCCCCTGCTGGACTCTATCCCCTGAGCCCTGAACCCACCAAACCTAACTGAATCCCACCACGTGAGGGTCACCCCATTCCCATTACCCAGCCCACTTACTTATACCCATGACTGTCTCTACTTCCTGTATGGGTGATAGACCCTCACCGCTTATCGACTGTTTCCTGATCCCGCCCACTGGTTACCCACCCCTCATTGGGGACATTACAGTCTGTATATACTATGTGTGCTGCCCAACCCCAAAACACCAACATACCCCTATACTCTGTATGTTACCCCCAATGACCAATAACTGATGCTTCAAATTTTCTGTATCGTTTATTTTTTAAATATTCACTCAACTCTGTAAAGTATCTGTGGTCTACATATGAAAAAAAAATGCTAAGTGCTATGTCTAGTCTGACAGAGGGCAGGAAGCACTCAAAGTCTCTCAAGAAAGCTGCCTCTTATCAGATTTCCAGCTGAGCCTTCCTGATCAAAAAGCCCCAGATAAAGAATCCACCCATCTCATTTCCATTACAGGGACCCTGCAAGGACACCTTCTTATTCTTACAGACTATCTGCACAGGAACATTAGTTAGCCACACCCTCATTCTGATCTTCTTCCACTTCTCTTATTGGAATCCTTCTGCTAATATAAATGCAGACTGCAATCAATCAAACCCACCCCCAACTACTTTGTTTCTTCTTCACCTGCTCAATAATCCATGTCCTCCTTCCATCCAGAGCAAACTCCTCCTGTAGCACATAAAATATGACAAATATTGGGGCAATATATGTCTGACTATCAAAATCATTATAATTCTTCCTCTTCTACATTAAAAAAAGTAATCCTCCCACCTCCTCCTTGTTTGCATGCATCTAATTCTTCATCCTCTCACTCATTACATTAGATACATGCATAATCCTTCTCCTCCCACAGAACATCTCAAGAAATACAATCCCTCTCTTCCTCCTCCTCCCCCATCACACAAAGTTTAATCCCAATACTTGATATTACCAGCAAAATAGCCATCAGTAAAGCATGAACACAGAACAAAGTGTGCTATCCGTGCATTATTTAAAAACTATGTCATTGTGGTTTATGACACTAGCTCTCTACTTAATCAGGTCTCATGTTCCAGTCTATACCTGCAACTAGAAGTTATTTCTCTATATGATATCACCATTTTTATTTTTAGTGGGAGAGAGGTGGAGGAGTGGGTGCTGCATAATTTCACAGCATTTAATTTTTCGTTCCTTTAAAAGTACATAGTTGTTTGTAGGGTGTGTGTGTTTTGTTCCTGGTTTTGGTTTTTTGTTGTTTTTGTTTTTTTTGGGGGGGACGGGACGCATTTTATGGCTCTGTGTTACAGACAAGTTCATAGTAAGTTCAGAGGAAAGGAATTTTCAAAGAAAGTCCAGCACAAAGCATTGTGGGGAATGATATGGAAGGTTGACAAAATGATGATAAACAATGAAAAAAAAAAATAATTAAGTGAGTTGGAACATTGCATTAGCATTTAGCACATTGTTAACTTTTCTTAGAGAAAATGTTTTATTGTGTGCAGTTTCAGAGAGATCTTAACCCAGGGTATGGAAGCAGAATGTGCATGTATAATGGTTCTGAAACAATTTTTTATAGAGAGAGAGAGAAAAAAAGAAAATGAGCAAATATGTCTGTATTAGATAAGGCTTTTAGAACAAAATATAATACATGGAAATCCTTTCTTGAAGTGCTTTGTGTCTTAAGGAGGTAGGAAACTTAAAACAGTAGAGTTCCAGTAAAACACACACATCCAAACAAGGTGTGAAAAATTGGGCTATAGGGAGAAACAAGCTAGACAAAAAGTCAATATAAAGTAGCCAAAAGAAGAGGGTAAAGTGACGTCTTAAGGTATGTGGCTAATCTTTGTACAGCTATTTCAAAAACCGTTTGAGTACTAAATCACAAATAAAAACAGAAAGGCTGTGCCCAGCAGTTTGGAAGAGTCAATGAGAGAAAGAAATGAGCACAGACTTGGACACCCAGTCTGCTATGATGCCTTAGTCAAGTTGTGTCTTAGTCTCAGCTTCACCTTCCAGTAAAATGAGGGAGATAACACTGAACTCACAAGGGGGCTGTCAGGATTAATTAGCTACATTAAATTATTTTACATGTCACCTAATTGTCCTCCTTCAAATCTTCTCTCAAAACTCTCCTTTGCCATGATGCCTACCAGAAACCTGACAACTGTTAGGCAGCTAGGGCGCTATGACTACTACCTACATGCTGACCAATATTGTCTCACTGTTTCCTTGTACTCCCGCGTCAATCTGACCGTACCAATCTGTTGTCCCATGGCTTTGGGGCAGGTACCATTTGTTTGTTCTGTGTTTATGCAGCACCTACCCCAATAGGGTCCTGGTCCATGCTTAGGGCCCCAAGATGCTACCAAAATGCAAACAAGTAAACAGGGCCAGCTCCAGGCACCAGCCCAGCAAGCAGGTGCTTGGGGCGGCCAAGGGGAAGGGGCGGCACGTCGGGCTGTTCGATGGCAATTCAGCGGCAGGTCCCTCTCGGAGGAAAACATCTGCCACCGAATTCCCACCAAAGAAGAAAGCAGCGTGGTGGAGCTGCCACCGGAGTGCCGCCAATCGCAATTGCGATCGCGGCTTTTTTTTCCCCCCCGCCGCTTGGGGCGGCAAAAACCCTGGAGCCGGTCCTGCAAGTAAATAAATGCTAATTAAGTTACACCAGGCATTGATTTGGCCAAATGTCCATACAGCACTTTTTAACAGGTAAAAGCACTGTTAGCAATATAAACATGAATGTTAATAATGTCACTTTTTTTGCTGCACATTTTCCCTATCAATTTATTATCCTCCTGAAAGGAACTTTTACTTATTGACATAAACCATGTTAATGCGAAAGAATAAATGATACATGTTTACAATTGTCTAGAGTTAGTTTAGTTATGTTCAGTGTTGTATCTGAAACCGCTACCCAAAATGGTCACTTTATTGCAGACACTTGATACGGCAGTGTTGAGAGTGGTTGGCAGATGCAGAAAAAGGGTAATATCTTGGAACAGGTCAGATAATATTACAATTAAGACGAATTCACATGAGCACTTACTGTGTATTTGAAATGTAACAGGTGAAGTCTTGTATTGTTCTTGGTGGAAAATCAGGTTTGGACCAGCAAAGAGGAGTGTCTGCAAATTGCAGCTCCATATGTACTGTGCGCATGACTACAGAGTCAAAACAACATTGTTTTACAACATTGACAGAACCAGCTTGTGCTAACTTATTTCCAGTAGACTCTTACAGAGTTCTAACATTTCATTTGGGCGACTGAATGCTCTTAAAAAAATGCTATAGTAACCACTGAAAATGGCAATTTTTCTACTTTAGGATACCGTAGTCTGGATTCTTGATTATTGTTGTAGTGGACTTTGTTTTATATGGAGGCTTGGTGCATTGATGTTCAATAAAGAGCCACTTTGTGCCCATCCACATTTGAGCACGTCTAGAAGTGACTAAAACCTGTTTTCAGTGCCACTTGTGTGGAATTATTTGATAGTCTGTCCTATCCACATAACTAAAATCACTGGGTGAAAGAAGCCAAGGATTCAATGAGCATGAAGAGTGAGCTCTCTCTTCAGCTCTGATCAGGGCTGATCTTCCAGGTCAGGGATGAAGCACATTCTTCCATGGATAAATAGAGGAAAGTAATCTCCAGAGACATCCATCTGTCATATTTCAAGACAAGTAAATGACAGACACATGGCTTTGGCAAAGGTAAGGATTTCTTCACTGAACAATCCAAACCATGGTGATATCTAAACAACAATACCACAGCTTTAACTCTTGGAAATACTTAGATTTTTGTTGTTTTGTTTGCTTGTTTTTAATCTGCTCTTTTATAAAGAGCAACAAGGCACAGGAGAGTAGGACGATACTAGTCTATCAAACACTGCCCACGGTTCAACAAGAGTCATAGGCCTTTAGATTCAGACTCCGATCTCAAGGTTATCACCTGTCCTGATGTTTCTGTGATCATTCCAGTTTCACTCATTTCACAAGCACCTGATTACGGGTTATTCCCGGATCCCAAAATCTATGATGTGGCCCAGGAATGTCACTGCCTCGCCACATTATCATGACACACAAACCTTTTGGTGAAACCTGGTGATTATGCTTTGAAGTATTTTTTATTAAATTGCATGAAAATGTCCTATTACATTGTGACAGTATCACTGGATCATGGTTGCCAGAAGAGATTCTGTAATGGCAATCTCAAGTGGTGAAAATGTACATAGCTTCCTCCCGTCATGTTTTTTTATTTATCCTTATGTAAACTTGTTCAATTGCTATTGCTACTTAAGGGCCAAATTCTACAAGCTTTACCACACGGAGCAATACTTATTCACATGGGCAGTCCTGTTGACTTCAATGATACACTGGATTCCATGTCCTCCAGGGCCCTACTTGCATGAGTAAGTCATATTCAGTGTGAGTAAGGGCTATCGAATCTGGGATAAGTGTTTAGCTTACTTCCCCCACAATGTACAAAACTTTCTCTCCTTTGAATTAGTGTCAGAGTTGCACTTTTAATACATGGCCTTGGTTTGATTTATGAGTACACTTGTGGAATGTGAGGTCACTCAAGTTAGAAAACCAGCTGGCTTCTATGCAACCTAACAAAACAGAAAAGGCTTAAAACTTAAAATCTGATTGTAGTTGTTTCAAATAATGTATAAAAATTCTGTTTTTTGTTTTATTTTAAATATAGAGATCCATATTTTTACTTCTAAAATATTTAACCCTTTGTACACAAGAGTCCTTTTAAGCTCAGTGTGGACCTCAGCACCCTGGTGGCAGGCACAGATGTACTGGAGTTGAAGCATCCTTTGAAATCTCTACCTATGTTAGCGGAACAGCATCTGTACATGGGTGGCTAGCTCATTCTCCTAGTTAGCAGTCAAGCTTCAAGAAGGGAACATCTATTCCAACCCTAATATTCAATGATTCTATGATTCTAATGCCACATATTCAATTCCCTCAAAATAAAAATGAATGAATAAAATCACAACTGTTATGAGATGTCATATGCAATTTGCAAAAAAAAAGCTTTTTGCACAATTTATGCAATTTCTATTTGGCTGGCAGCTTGGAAATGCAGGTGCTGTAAAGGTTAGTACTATATACATTAAATTAATGTTAGAGTCGGAGTTAGCCAGTTTCTGATAAATCAGACATATTCAATCCTCCACTCTTGAGGTGCATTCTCATAGCCCCACACTCAGTTATCTTGTAAGTCAATGAGGCAGCGTGTGGAACCTAGACAAGAATGGGGTGCTTGTCTCAATATGGCACTTTAAACAAAGACAGAAACAAAGACTTATACAGATGGATGCATACTTGCACAGGCTTAGTATTGCCAACTCTCATGATTTTAACATGAGTATCATATTTGGTGTACTACTTAAAGCCCCAGCTCCTGGAATTATGTTAGTATTTGAGAATCTGAGCTTTATTTAAAAAAGAAAGAGAAAGTTTCTAGCCCTGGTGATTACAGAGAAAAGCCTGAAAACATGAAGCCTAACGGCTCAAAAACCAGAAGACAAATAACCTCCCCCCCGCCTCTTTTTTATTTATTTATTTTAAGATCTCATGATTTTCAAGTCAATCTCATGTTCTTTTGTGGTGTGATTCCTGATCTCTGAATAATTGAAGATGGCACTACTGCAGTTTCAACCAGACACAACTGGTGACACATCATAGATGGTTAAATCTGGTTTGGTTCTGCTAGTCAAAGTCCTGCTCCTAAAGCCTTTTTACTCATCTGAGTAGTCCCAGTGTTTTAAATGGGCCTATACAGATGACTAAAGAGACCCATTCATGCATAGAACTGAGAACTCCCATTTCCTACTGAAAGGAGTAGGCGCCAAGGTAAGGAAAAACTTCTGCTCACATTGGCTCTGATCCTGCTTCTATTTAATTTAGTACCAAAACTTCCACTCACTTCTATAGTCAGCATCAGGCCCACTGCATTAACTAGGGGAGATACAAACTCTCATTAGAAAACCTAAACCGCGTAACACTCACCTGGCTTCAGAACTCGGAATGAATTCAAAAGACTTGACCTAGACTCGTCTATCTGTGAACATGGGTCACTATGTCTACACTGTGTTTTAAAACCTGCAGCAGCAAGTCTGAAGCCCAGGGCTACAGACTCAGACTCATGTTACAGTGCTAAAAGTAGTTATGTAGATGTTCAGAGCCCAGGTTGGGCTCTGAAGCCCAGGGAGAGGGGTAGGTTTCAGAGGCTGAGCTCCAGCCTGAACTGCAGTGTCTACACTGCTGTTTTTAGTGCCATAGCATGAGCCCTGCAAGCTCAAGTCTGTAGACCTAGGCTCTGAGACTAGCTGCCGCATGTTTCAAAATACAGTGTAGACATACCCTATGTGGATGAAGTGGAAACGATGGGGAACTTGTGGTTTTTAGGCAAAAGCAGATAAAACTTGGAGCTTTCATTCAAAGCTCAACCTTCATTGAATCCAATAGATATGCACCCATTTACACAAGGTCTGAATTTGGTCCAAGTGGTGCACACCCAAGTGAGTCACAACCAAAGGAAAGGTTTGTCTGAACCCTGGTAAATTGAAACTACTCTGCTTGGCACAGCTCTGGCTACTGCTTTGCAGCCAACCTGCTCAGTGAAGTTTTTAAATTCTAAATAATTTTTACTCCTTTGGCGTCTCTCTATAACTGTTTGAAGCAAGACTACATTAATGTGCATTAGGGAACTTTTTGCTCATGACAGCAGGTCCACACAGGCTGGTTTTTGTGCCACATGTGAGTGCGGGCTAAAATTTACACCCCTCTGGTGTGGACTAAAGCACGATATAGACAAGCCCTTAGTTTCCTCACAGAGCAGTTCTTTGGCAGCAAAAAGAGCTAGTGCTAATGTGGGCTCTGTTATTCTACAGAAATCCAGTTTTGCCACATCATGCTTTTCCTAGTAAAGCTTCAAAGGGGAGCAGATATATTCCTCTTAAGTTACCCTTTTAGTCAATCCCCTTTCCCCCTTGGAAGGTGGTTAGATCAGGATAACTAAAATCTGAAAATAACCTCCTTACCTGATCAATTAAACCTGAAAAATCCACTTATCAGCACAGTACTAATTCTCACTCTGCTCTGACAGCACAGAGGCTGAATCTGAATGTCTGTTACCAGAGCTATAGGCGCTCTCTCTCTCTCCTTTTTTTTTTTTGGCAGACTAACATCAGAAAAGGGTTTTTTATAGTATGTATAATGAATAAAATTATATGCTTGGAATGCAACCCTCAGCATAACAGTATTAAAAACTAAATTTTTATTTAGATTATATTTATGGTAATAACAACTAATGTTTTTTCCGTGACATAGGTTAAAAAGTCTGTAACCTCTAATTTGACAGGAACTCTATTATCACTCTCTGGAAAATTAGACAAGATGGAATATTAAGACTTCCAAAAACTGACACAAATAGAAAACTAGGTCTCTCACTTGCTCTTTTTCTCTAAACAAGGAAGATGATTATATGCTGTTTGACATTCCATTTTCAGGGCAACTAAAGAGATGCCGAGAGTCACACTTCATTTATTCTTCCAAATGCCACCAAAGAAAAAAAACTCGTTGGTATTTGATGGCACCATGCTCCCACAAATAGAGGCCAGAATTAACCTTGTCTTCCCGATGGTCTCATTTGTGAATTTGCTTAGTTGAGTTTCTCGAGACAAAAAATACAAACAGCCTTTCTTTTCAGTGTGAACCTATGATGCATATATACTACTCGCTGGGTCAAAATCACCTTTGATGTAATTCCATTGAAGTCAATGTATTAGACAAGTTATGGGAAAGTCTGTTCCTTGGGAGATTTTTAGCCTAAAGATTTTTGGAATTGCTTACAATTAACATCTGAAGTTTTAGAAAATTAGAAATTTAGAAAATTCTGCAGGCTGAATCTCTAACATTTTCAAGATATCACAATATCTGCAAGATACCTCACAGCAGGACTTCTGATAGAGTACAAACAAAAATTAATGCTATTTCACTTTCCATCATAATGCATAGGAGCAGAAGACATTTCAAACCATTTTGTCGATATTTATCTCCTTATATTTATGTCAAAATTTTGACAGCAAAAATCATCAACATTTTGAAATACAAAAAATTTCAAGCAACTCTGGATTAAATACTGAAGTCCTTAATCAGTTTTACTCTGCCCTTAGTCACATGAAACTTCCATTGCATGAAATCAACGCTCAGTAAAGGATGTCAGGATTTGAACATGGCTTTTCATTCAACTTCCAGGTGGTTTACATTAACACACAGCTGAAACCCTTAGTCACATATTCTCCCTCTCAGTGTTTGTCATGGGTATGATCTCATTAACACTGATGCACCTAGGCATTTCACTGAAGTATAATCTCTCTACGCCTTACCTATCTTTGAGGTATAGCCAATGAAATACATATAAAAAAATCAACATTACTGTATGCGAATAAAATTTGATGTTTATTGTACCAAAAAACATCTTTGACAACCTAGAAAAGCTCAAATATACATTGTATGCAAGTTCAAATCCTAAGGTATTTTAAAGACACAATTAACATTTATGATGACATGTCCTAAAAGGAACATCTGAAACCAGATGAAGGTGGAGAAAGGGAAAATAAAACTTTAAGTATCTCACCCTAACATGAGGCTTCTCAACGTTCTCTACTACACCATGATTAAAAACCCACTAAAGATATAATATTTAGCTATTAATAAGAATGTCTGCAAAGTGCTTTCCATATGAAAAGTATTATGGACATGCAAAATATTATTATAACCACATTCAATAATAAAACAAATTATCTCTGAGACCTCTCAACCCTCCAATACCCAAATGTTTGACGCTGGTCTTGTTAATGTGTGATAAAAAAAAAAAAAAACCTCAAAAATGAAGGACACAATGAAAAAAATAATAGAAGAAAAAAGATGAAATAAAGAAATTCTAGTGGTTAAGGGATAGGATTGAGTAGCAGAATATCTGGGTTGTATTCCTAGCTCTGCCACTGACTTGTTTGTTTTTGTCATCGACCAAGCCAAGTTTGAAATCAATCAAGCCAAGGATGTATGTACTGTACTGCAACTGTTAAAGGTTGTGTAAGAAATTCCAGCTTGTATTAGATCAAGGATCGGCAAAGTTTGGCACGCGGCCCACCAGGGTAAGCCCCCTGGCGGGCGGGCCGGTTTGTTTGCCTGCCGTGTCCACAGGTTCGGCCGATCGCGGCTCCCACTGGCCGCAGTTCACGCTCCAGGCCAGTGGGTGCTGTGGGAAGCGGCAAGGGCCGAGGGATGTGCTGGCCACGGTTTCTCACAGCCCCCATTGGCCTGGAGTGGGAGCCGCGATCGGCCAAACCTGTGGACACGGCAGGTAAAACAAACCGCCGCGTGCCAAAGATTGCCAATCCCTATATTATATACTATATTAGCTAACAAATAATTTAAATGATATATGGAGAATATTTGAAGCCATTAGGCCAAAAGCTAAGCCTGAGGAACTTCGACTCAGTATTCCGACTCTTATGATGTTATCACAAGTCTTGGACTATTTGGCATTTTTCCTAAAGCCCCAATCCTAGTGTCGTGATGACAAGTATTTCTGCAGCCAAATTTTTTTAAAGTAAGATTATTTAGTCCTCATGGTTGGGAGGAAAAGCTTAAAAATGAGAACCTTACCAGCTCAAAACCCAAAGACAAATAAAAAGAACCCCAAATGTATTTGGCTTAAAAACAATAAATATTCAATGTCATGGTACTTTGGGGGCCCGACTCTCAATTTTTGAATGCTTGGGGTTGACAGTACTGTTAACTGTGCATGTCCTTAATTCTGAAGGCTTCATTTTACAACTTTAATATTGACTTAGCACTAAATGACTTAGCACCAAACGAGTTTTTTGGTTTGTTTTTGTTGCATAGAACACAATTTAAAACAGTTCAATGTTTCCAACATTGGCTTACAGGCAAAGTGAACAATTACGGTGTTTTAGTTCAGCATGATGTGAACATATAGTACTCAGTGACATTTCTTGGGATTCTGGGAATTGTAGTTTGTCAGTTTAATCTGCTCTTGAACTGTAATAATTTAAGGGAATCCATACAGAGATTTCTACAGGTAAGAATGATTCAAGATATTGCAACGTGCGAATATCTCCACAACTGAAGGGGAGAAAACAAGTGAGCCTATTCCTCTAGTGTAAACAGATAATCCCTCTGCTTAAAGTGATGAAGCGGTCTCTCCCTGTTGCACAAATATATAAAACAATATATCTTATCTATTTACCATGGTACTGGGTAACGTCTCCAGGGCTGACTATCAGCTGCTTTAATTGTAAGACAGTTTTATATTACGCATAGAAGATGGGAATTTGGTATGCACTGTGGAGGAGGCAGGAAAAGAAATAGGTCAAATAGCATGCCAGAAACACAGACTAATAGTTTTCGTTTTTATTCTATAATAAAATTAATGTTGCCCCAACAGCATGCTATCTGATACATCCATCTAATTTATTAAACAAACCAACCAAAAGACAAAACATTTGCTGAGGATTGTACTGCTATTATGTGTTTGTGAACTAGTTTCTTGCAGTTCATGAAATTATTGTTAAATTTAATTTTGTTTACATTTTCTTTGTTTTCTTATATAGACCAGCAAGAATAAAACTTGATGAACTAATTACAAAGCTACTACTCCACTATTCATCTTTATGGTTATTAACAGTGTTTTCCCTTCCTTGGTTCATTCACTTGTTAAAAAAGAAAAAGAAAAAAAGACCAAAATAGGACATGCAGAATGTCATAGACTCAGACTATAAGGCCGGAAGGGACCATCAAGATCATCTAGTTTGATTTCCTGAACATTGCAGGCCATAGAACCGCACTCATTCACTCCTGTAACCCATCTCTGGTGGAGTTAACAAAGTCCTCAAATCATTATTTAAAGCCTTCAAGTTACAGAGAATCAACCATTTGCTCTAGTTTAAACAACTAAGTGACCTGCCCCATGCTGAAGATGAAGGCAAAAAACAGGGTCTCTGGCAATTTGACCTGGGGGGAAATTCCTTTCCAATCCCAAATATGGTGACCAGTTAGATCCTAAGTATGTCAATGAGATCCACCAGCCAGACACCTGGGAAAGAATTATCTGTAGTAGTAACTCAGAGCTCTTCCCATCTAGTGTCCCATCTCCAGTCATTGTAGATATTTGCTATAGCAATCGCTGATAGGCCACATGCATTGCAGGCAGTCTCATCATACCATCCCCTCCATAAATTTATCAAGCTCAGTCTTTAAAGCAATTAGGTTTTTTGCTCCCCCACTGCTCCTCCTGGGAGGCTGTTCCAGAACTGCACTTCTCTGATGGCTAGAAACCTTTGTCTAATTTCAAGCCTAAACTTGTTGATGGGCAGATTTATATCCATTTGTTCTTGTGTCCACATTGGCACTTAACTTAAATAACTCTTCTCCCTCCCTGGTGTTTATCTCTCTGATGTATTTATAGACAGCAATCATATCTCCCCTCAGCTTTTGTTTAGTTAGGCTAAACAAGCCAAGCGCCTTAAGCCTCCTCTCATAGGATAGGTTCTCCATTCTTCAGATCATCCTAGTAGACCTTCTCTGCACTTATTCCAGTTTGAATTCATCTTTCTTAAACATAGGAGACCAGAATTGCACATAATATTCCAGATGATTCATGCAAATAGATTTTATATATCAGATTTGTATATTAAATCCTACTATGCACATGCCACATGTAGTGTATGTTCATGAACAGCTAAGCAAATGTAGTATAGAAAAAGAAGCACTGGATAACAGTGGACAAAAATTATCATGAGTACTGTAAATTACAAAGGTGGGAGAGAAGCGCTATAAACTGGAGGGTAGGGGTTATTTCTAACCATATAAATATAAATACCAAAGAAGCCCATCATAGTAGCATTTAACTACAAGAAGGGTAACTACACAAAAATGAGGAAGCTAGTTAAATTAGATTAAAAGGAGCAGTCGCAAAAGTGAAATGCCTGCAAGCTGCATAGAAACTTTTAAAAAACACCATAATAGAGGCTCAAATTAAATGTATATCCCAAATTAAAAAGAAAATTGTAAAAGGAAGAAAAAAATGTCACCGTGGCTAAACAGAATAAAAGAGGCAGTTAGAGGCAAAAAGCTTCCTTCAAAAATTGGAAGTCAGATCCTACCGAGGAATATAGAAGGTAGCATAACTCTGGCAAGTCAAGTGTAAAGGTATAATTAGGCAGGCCAAAAAAGAATTTGAAGAACAACTAGAAAAAGACACAAGAATGAACAGTAAAAAACTTTTAAATACATCAGAAGCAGGAAGCCTGCCAAACAAGTCCGTGGGGCCACTGGACGATTAAGGTGCTAATGGAGCACTCAAGGAAGATAAAGCCATTGCAGGGAAGCTAGATGAATTCTTTAAATCAGTCTTCACCACAGAGGATGTGACAGAGATTCCCACATCTGAGCCATTCTTTTTAGATGACAAACATGAGAAACTGTCCCAGACTGAGGTGTCAATAAAGAAGATTTTGGAACAAACTGATAAATTAAACAGTAATAAGTAACCATGACTACATGGTATTCACCCAAGAGTTCCGAAGGAATTCTAATATGAATTTCCAGAACTACTAAATGAGGTATGTAACCTATTGCTTAAATCAGCTTCTGTACCAGATGACTGGAAGATAGCTAATGTGACACCATTTTTTAAAAAAGGCTCCAGAGGCAATCCTGGCAATTACAAGCTCGTCAGCCTAACTTCAGTACCAGGCAAATTGTTTGAAACTGTAGTGAAGAACAGAAATATCAGAAACAGATGAACACGACTTGTTGGGGAAAGAGTCAACATGGCTTCTGTAAAGGGAAATCATGCCTCACCAATCTAGTTCAATTTTTTGAGGGGGTCAGGAAGCATGTGCACAAAGGTGATCCAGTGAATATAGTGTACTTGAACTTTCAGAAATCCTTTGATAGATTCCTCACTAAAGGCTCTTAAGCGAAGTAAGCAGTCATGGGATAAGAGGGAAGGACTTGTCATGGATCAGTATCTGGTTAAAAGACAGGAAACAAAGGGTAGTTTTCAGAATGTAGAGAGGTAAATGGTGGGGTCCTTAAGGGATCTATATGGGGACCAGTGCTGTTCAATATAGTCATAAATGATCTGGAAGAAGAGGTAAACAGTGGGGTGGCAAAGTTTGCAGACAATAAAAAATTACTCAAGATAGTTAAGTCCAAAGCAGACTGCAAAGAGTTAAAAATGGACCTCACAAAACTGGGTGACTCAGCAACAAAATGACAGATGAAATTCAGTGTTGATATATGCAAAGTAATGCACACTAGAAAACAAACCCATTTATAAAAGGGATAGATAATAAGATGCAAATATCAATGCCACTATATAAATCCATGGTACCCCCACACCTCGAGTACTGCATGCAGTTTTGGTGGCCCCATCTCAAAAAAGATATATCAGAATTAGAAAAGGTATAAAGAAAGGCAATAAAAAATGATTGGGGTATGGTACAGCTTCCATACGAGGAGAGATTTAAAAGACTGGGACTGTTCAGCTTGGAAAAGAGACAACTAGGAGGAGGTATGATAGAGATCTATAAAATCATGAATGGTGCAGAGAAAATGAATAGGAAAGTGTTGTTTACCCCTTCACATAACACAGGAATCAGGGGGTCATCCGATAAAATTAATAGGTAGCAGGTTTAAAACAAACAAAAGAAAGTACTTCTTCACACAACACACAGTCAACATGTGGAACTCTTTGTCAAAGGATGTTGTGAAGGCCAAAAGTATAACTGGGTTCAAAAAAGAATTAGGTAAGTTCATGGAAGATAGGTCCATCAGTGGCTGTTAGGCAAGGTGGTCAAGGATGCAATCCCATGCTCTTGGTGTCCTTCAGCTTCTGACTGCCAGATGCTGTGACTGGAGGACGGGGCATGGATGAATTGTGAAATAGTTGTCCTGTTCTGTTTACTCTCTCTGAAGCACCTGGGATTGGCCACTGTCAGAAGACAGGATTCTGGGCTAGATGGACCAATCAGTCTGACCCAGTATGGCCATTCTTATGTTATCGGTCACTCACAAATCAGTCCTATTACTGTGCATGATTTTACAGTCTTTACTGCCACTAAGATAGTACTACAGGATGGCATTGTTCACATTGCATTTACTATAAAAGATAGAGGTTTAGACCTGCTGTAGCAGTAAAGTTTTACCATGATGAAACCTAATGGAAAACCCATCATGAGTTTTAATAATATGAAAACAGTTGTATGATTTCATCTTATTGTTACTATACACACACACACACACACACACACACACACACTAAAGTAGTGCTCAAAGGCCTCGTTTGTGTTTGAAAGAGCTCACAATCTGAATTAAAGTTTGCATTCTAACGTAAGAGTTTACAGTCCAAATTTCCTTCTCTAAAAGTAGGGTCACCACCCATACCTACATTCAGAGAATACACGTGATTTTCATTGCTCTGTTCCACAGGTCCAGTGGTCAGGCCAATTCAGTTAAAGACTCCCAGATCCATGGTATGTGTCGCAATGGCAATACGCTGATATGATGAGTATAGCCATGACATAAACCCATGATAAATGTCTGTGAAGCTATTTCAGTTCATAAGGGTTCACTGTAACCTCTTCACTTTGGGTTACAACTCCCTGTGGTTCAATACGTTTTAGGTTTCACGAAACCGAAAGAGTCCAAAACAAAGTCCCAACCAAGCTTTGTCTGTTTTTGGACTGAACTGGTGCAAAAGACTCTGACCTCTGTAGCTTTCCACCCCAAAAAAAAAAAAGTGTGTGTGTGTGTGTGTGTGTGTGTGTATATATATATATATATATATTCAGCTTTACTCAAAATTCAGCCCCAGTTTAGTGCTGTCAGTGAACCTGGCCAAGTTTTGTGTTTGTAATAAAATCTAAAAACGGGTGACAAAATCATCTAAGGGTTTTGTTTGTTTGTTTGTTTGGGGGGGGGGGGTCCCTAAAAAAGTTTTGTGCAGCTCTAATCACTAAACAGAACAGCAGATATTAATGCAATATCACAATATGAATACATGGATGTCATGATTATTCAGGTCTCACAAGGAAAGAGAAAGAGGTGGAATCCCACTATAAATGGTTTTCTTTTAAAAGCAAACAGCACTTAGAAGTGTATGCAAGAGGGGGGCAGCATATAAAAGGTTCTGAAGAATGCAGCATGGTCTGAGGGTGTGCGTGACAGAGAGGGTGGGAGTAGTTTCAAACAGGTCCTGTCAGACCCCAGAATTAGCCATCCTCCTCCAAATCTCCCTACTTCTTCCTTTTATTCTTTGCCTCATTTTTTTTGTTCTTGTTTGAAAGAAAACAGCAAGAAATGATTCTGGGGGAGAAGTGCCAGGACTCAACTCCTGCTGGGAAGAGAGAAAAAAAAAATTCTGGAGCTGCCTCCAAGTCCTGCTCACTTTGTGTAATGAAATCACACTGCATCTCTTTCAGAGATTGAAATAGGACAAATAATGTTTACCCGGGTAAGATCACATCTTTTGTTAATGAAGCAAAACTAAAGCCTCAAAAAACAATGAGGCACTTCTGAGGTATAAAAATATCTGCTAATTTGATCTGAGGGCCCAAACACTTTGAAGTGCGGAGAGCCCCAAGCAAGTTGCCTCATGGCTTACTGAAGTCTACAGGAACTGAAGCTCAATATCTCCTGGGAGGAACTCAGTACCTTGCAGGATCAGGCAGAGTGACAATACAGGCAGTCCTTGACTTTACAACGTTCGATTTATGACAAACGGCACTTACGATGCTTCTGAATCGACACCCTGATTTGACTTATGACAACTGGTTTCGACTTTACGACACTCCGTCCCGCAATGGAGTGGATTGAGGTTCCGAGTTACAATGTTTCGACTTACAACAATTTTCAGGAACCAATTGTGTCATAAGTTGGAGGACTGCCTGTAGTACCTTTTGGTAACAGGGTGGACACTGTGGAGTGGGAGTGGTTGGCAGGAACGTCAGGGAGTTGAGAATCATGGCTTTATAACAACAAATTCCCCTGTTGTTCAAGAGAAAATGCACTGAAAATGTCTGTCCTTTGTCAGCAATGATTCAAGCTAGAGTGCAGTGGGAGATTCTAGGATTTCTGTCATCCTATTCACTTTTCCTAGCCACCCTGTTTTTACACACAAGGATTATAATAAAAAATGTGACATACACTTTATATCCTGGCTTCTGTCGTATGACATGGCTTGGTGTTCCAAAACTTTATACCCCTGCCATGTGGCACCACGGCTGGGATCAGCACACACTGATTCTAGTCGTTACTGTTATGCCCCTATTTTTTGTTCAAAAATAGCCCATAAGAATGAAAATTAACACTGCTTAGTACTTAAATCTGAGAATCAGAAAGTGCTTTTATGAAGGGGACCAAATATTGTTATCCCTATTTTACAGAATGGAAAATTGAAGCACAAAGAGCGGGAAGAACTCAGAGCATGTTAACAACTCGCTCAATAGGAAAATGGATCAGTTTTCTCCAACCTTTCCTAACAATGAATCAGACAGGAGGTGGCAAGGGGTTGCTACAGGAGCCTTGTCATACAGACACTCACTAGACTGAGCCAGACATGAGTCTTTCCACTCATAAACCTAGGTCCTAGGCTATGGCAATGTACCACTCGTTTCTTCATGCTTGTTTTTTGACAAGTTTGGTGGCTTCCTCTTCCCTCTCCTTTTCCCCCTCCACTTTTCATTGGTTTATTTTTCTTTCAATGTTTTTGGAGGGACTGGGGAGAAGTAATGGCAGTAACTCATGCTAGGGAAGAGCGTGCAATTTAACACACTGAGTGGATTGTGTCCCCCTCTGGTGGCCAGTCTATATATAAAATATAATAACTAACAGTCACTACCACTACCAACTCAGTAAGCTACCCATTCAGCTCTACTGATAGAGGCCTGTGTGCTGAAAGTCTCAAGTTCAATCCTCACCAACAACTCATGATGGGAGTTGATACAAGGTTATTTAAATAGTAATGTTATTTCCTCCCCAAACCTCCCACTCATCTGCCCCTTCCACATTTTCTCCTATGATCCCTGCTTAGGAGTCATTAACAAGTCAACTTTTATAAGCGTTTACAAATTATTTTAAACTTTGTCTCTATTCCAGAGAGACAAAGATACCTCAGAGAGTCTGGCCCAGGCTATTGCCACAAGTCACAAAAAAAGGAAAGAGAAAAAAAAGGAAAAACCCCCAAAACACTGCATCCTGCCCCTCAGACGCGCTCACCTACAGAGTTGTGTACAGAGCATTTCTCCACTCCAGCCAACAGTATAGCAAGAAAGAGCTGGGGGATGGGGGGTCCCTTCAAGTTGGTCCAAATCTCCTACCAGAAAGCAACAGGATTTCATATTTAGCTTAGTTCAGCCAGCGGAAGAAAAATAGTCCTAAAATTACAAAGTCCTTTAAGCTGTACTCTGTCCTTCCATTTCCCAGTTTTTCCTTGTGTCCCTACCCGGTGGCTGGGTGAATATTTCCTCTTCCTTGACCCCTTCAGGACTTCTCTCTCAGCATCCTATTTATATCTCTGATTTAACGAGTTTTAGTTAAACCTTCTCTGCCTACTAAGCTGTTTTAATATTTTGATTTTATTTATTTTTCATTTCCACACAAGGCTCGTCTACACATTGCTTTAGTCCACACCAGAGGGGGTGTCAATTTTTAGTCCACACTAGAATAGCCTCAGGGGCACCCAGAGGATTCAGGGAACCTGGGGCAAAGCAATTTCCTTTAAAAAAGTTGCAATACTATAGAATACTATATTCTCGTGGGGGCCCCTGTGGGGCCCGGGGCAAATTGCCCCACATGAGCCCCCCCAACTGGGCGGCCCTGAATAGCCTGTACTGACTGACCCACATGTGGACTCTGCCGGTTTGCACTACAACTTCCCTAATGCGCAGTAACGTAGTCCCATTTCAAACACTACAACATAAGGAACTTTTAGCATGTGCCTACAGGGTCCACCCAGGCCAATTAGTGTGCAACATGCAAGTGCACCCTAGAATTTATACACACCTAATGCACACTAACGCACCATGTAGACAAGCTCACAAACTGGAAAAATTAAGAATTTCTTGGCAAAGCCATTTTAGAGAGCTTTTGAGACCATAAAAAAAGTTTCTAAATAATGTTTTAAATATTTCTGTAACAAACACCTGGTAAATTTGAAAAACAACATAACATTAAAATGTCTTTCCCTCAGTTTTTACCGAACTACTCTGGAAAAATTTCACCCTGGCATGAAATGCAACATGCAAAATTTCAAGAAGTTTCTTTTACTTGAAGTGGAGCTAGAAGGTTGAAAACCTGGCTTGTAACAGGAAGCTAGATATGATCTTCACTATGTACAGTAATTTATGTTTCTGATTATATGAGTTTTCATTTCTAGAGATGAGCACAGATGGAGGTTATTTGGATTTTGTAAAACCACACTGCTCAAATTCTATTTTATCCAATCCCTCCCATCCCCTCTCTCTCTCTCTCTCTCTCTCACACACACACAATTTTGGAGTGAAGATCTGGGTGGAGATGAGAAACCATTATAAATTAAGGTACAAATATTGTACCTTTATGGTCCAAAGCAGAGCAGTGTGTGTCACCCTTGTAAGTTACAGTGTTTTGACCATTATGGTAGAATAAGGAAGTATTAGAAAGGTTGGTTGGTTTTGTTTGTTTTTAATAAGGGATGGCTTGTTTATATAGTCCCTGTTTTGGCCACTCTCTAATTTTGATCCTCTTCTACCAATGCTCTAAAATATCTGTTTGATGCCTATTACATAATCAGCAAATGCCAAAACAACTAGAAACAATCTGTCCAAAAGAGAGTTCTTTGCACTGAGCTTCCACTAATTACTAGTGTTAACAAAGCCAGCAGGCAGTCATTATACACCCTATGGATAAAGCAGACTTTGATAAAGAGATGACGTCCTCTTTCAAATATCGTTTCTGGGTATGAAAAGTGTTGGAGCATAAATTCATTTTTATTTTACTTTTCAGGGTGATACAGTGGAAAGACAGAAATCAAGTCATAAATCAAGAAATCCATTAATGCAACAACCCCTTATTTTTCAAAAAATACCACAGTCATCTATGGAAATGCTGCACAAATCTGCATCTTGCCATACTGCTGTTGTATCGTTTTTGGCTATTACTCAAGAACATTGTAGGAATTAAAAGAGAGATAAAGAAAGGAGTTTTCATTTTTCATCTGAAAAGCCCATCTGTATTGATATCAGAAAAGGGTGGGGGGAGCAAAATGACAGCCACTGGCCTGTCCTTTAACCTTTCTAACAGGGCTGGTGGCAGCAATGAAGCTTAATCAATGCAATGGAAGTGACATTTTGCAGTCAAATCAAATTAAATGGAAAGGAAAGGAAAATCTGAGGTCCAACCTAAAGGCTGTTCCCTCTTGCCACCGAGGTCATTGCCATGGCAACTAAACACTACAAATGTGTAGAGTAAATCCTTAACAAATCTGTAGAAAGCATGTCCAATTCAATATGATGGTTTCTGTCACTGTACTTTTCAGCTTTCAAAAGAAAAGAAAAACCCCACACACATCTTACACTGAAATTAACAAAAAAGAAGTTCAGTCAGAAACTAAGCAGAACAACAACATGGTTAATCTGTCCCCTATTCCAGGGGATAGAAATATTTGCACTGATAGGGCCAGCTATATAAGAATGAGCAGATAGTTAAGATGGAGACCACGTTAAGTGGATTAGAGCATGGAAAGTTATGTTTACCTGTCTTGTTTCAACTTGAGAACTGGTCACTTCTGAAGCTTCTTTGGATCACTGTAAAAGCATTTAATACAGTTCAGAGCAATTCCTACTGCAGATTGCTCATGGCTGTCATTCCTCTCAGCTTCAAAGTTATTTCTCCTCACCTCTCTGCCTTGGGGTGTTTTTTTGGTTTTTTTTTTTTTTTTGGATGGTGGAAAGAAGAATGTATTTTAGGGCTCATGACAACTCCGGACTGATAGCCCTGGCTAAAATTCAGCCATGGTGCAGACAGAGACTGAGCGAGTTTCCCACCTACCTGCACACAGCTTCGCCAATGCAACCTCAGACTTTCCCTGGAATGCTCTCCCCCCACCACCCTGCTATGTTGGCACTGAGCAACCTCTTCTGCACAGACTGTCAAACAAGTTAAAATGTGTAGCTCATGGAATGGAGGTGAAATGGTTATAGGAGAGAGGCAAAAATACTCACAGAGAACTAGACGGAAATTGCTAAATTCATTTCTAACCAAAGTGCAATTGGAAAGCAGATCTCTGAAGGGGAAAGAAAAATACATTTTAACCCATTTTGCCATCTCTCCAAATCATGTGCACCCTTTTCCCTTTTACAATCACCACTCACACTTTGAGCTCTTTCTGACACCCATGCAAATGCCCCTTTTTCCCCCAACCCACCGCCTGTGCACACACCTGTACAGAATTAAAGATCATTACGAATTCCTACCAACACTCAGAGCATATTTCACCCTCCGACTTAAAAACATTTAACAATGAAAGACCATTTAAGAACCACATCATAAAGATAACACCACTATGCTCACACTCATTCCTCTGGGTACCTGTTCAGTCCTAAATTCCTATCTGCACATCCAATGGCAAAGAAGAGAGTCCAACCAGAGCGTCGGGAAAATATTTTTCTGTACAATGAGGTAGTCTTAACATAGCGAGCTTTGACCTTTCCCAAATTTGTCATCTATCTAAGGTGGCAACCATTATCCTCTCCTTGGACACATTGGAATTTTGAGTCTGCTGTGGTGATGCAGTCACTGTGCATTATGGAAGAATTCAAGAGATTATATGCCCTGGGCCAGTAGAGGTTGGGAGTATTACAAATCTGATGTGAGGTGACATTTTCTACTCAAATACATACAGCCATGGGTCATCACACACCTTCCTGCATGAACAGCAATACACACTAATGAACTAATTTCTGGGGGGAAATTGTTACTTCCCAAGTGTGGGAACAAAAGACCACTCTGCTACCTCAAACCACAATAGATTCTGTTTTTCCTACAAGCTTTTGCTGCAGTTTCATCTTTTCCAGACAGTGCTTGTACACAGCCTTAAACAGAGCATCTTCAGACAAGGCCATTTAGTTGGGAGCTGCGTGTGACATTTTCTACACTCATGTGGACATTAATACACAGAGAAGCACACAGTATTGTACACTGATCTGCAAACCAACACTTCTAATTACGCATATGTAAAGATGAGTAAACAGCAGAACCCCAATTATCTGAAAGTAATGAATTTACATGGAATTTCTTTGGCTAAGCAAGCTGCTCTCAGATAAAAGAGAAGTCTTCATTGTAACAAATTAATACTGGTAGACATAACCTAACTTTCAATCATAGCTAGGGTGCAAGGTGTTGGCTTGTCCCCAACCCATAAAGGGCCAACAGCCATACAGTACTCTGAGTCTCTTCCTAGGCACTGTTTCCCAAACATAGACACACACAAAACAGTTCTTTAGCCTACCCTGGGCTTCTCTCGGTCCCTCCTGCCTGTTGCAGGACTCTTCTGTGCTTTTAATTGAGCATCACCTTTCATGGCTTTCTCCTTGGAGGGCCTCTGCCCCACCCCCACCAGCCAGCCAGCCAGCCAGCCGCCCGCCCCTGGGCAGGTTCCCACCCCTCCCAGGGAACAGGAACCTGCACCTGCACCTTCTCTACTGACAGCCTCTTTATAATCCCAGGGGCTGCTCTGCCCTCTTAATTGGCCAAACTAGCAGCACCCGTTCCAGCACAAGGGAGCTGGACCTCAGCACCCGTTCCAGCACAAGGGAGCTGGACCTACTTCGTTTAAAGGGGCCACCCTGTGACTGAGGGTATTCATATTAGGGACTTTTATTGCAAAAAACCTTGTATAGTAATATTTACACCCTGTGGGCCATTTCACATGTCCTTTCTTTAACCCTCTAAATGCTGCAATATGCTATCTCTATTGCTCACTAAACATTAATTTGGCTGGCAGGCTGGAAAAGATGTCAGTGCTGCAAGAGTTAAGGGGCCAATTTATTATAAAATATGCCTGAGCTTTGACTCAAGGCCACAAAAGACCATGGAAAATTGATTTTTCATGACTTCTGTCATGGCCTCTTACAAGCTTCCACGGTGCTAAAGCCAAACATATATTTTATTGAATCAGGTCCTACTTGAGCAGCCATCAGTAAATTAATTTATGGAGAATGGAGCTGCATAGCTCCTAGGATGAGGCCCCGGGGCTACTGCTGCATTTTAGGAGATGGAGATGTTACTCTTCTACCCAAGCAAGCAAGTTGTCTCCTGATCTTTTCAATGGCAACCTCATGTGCTAATTCTTAAGTGAACACTTAATTTCAGACCATCATAAACTAAAATTCTGAGCAGTCAAATAGGAAGTGCCAGTGAAATGCAACTGGGATGAGAATAAGTGAGCATAGGTCACCTGCTTCCCAAGCACAGACTATCAGAAGATAATCCAACATTTAACCTATAGGTCTTTTATGTTTGTTTTGGTTAAAGGAGATAAGCCATGGTTTTATCTTGTAGGATCTGCTATATAATGGATCCATGAGTAGCTAAGATGAGGAAATACAAAATACATTAGCTAAACACAGAAATAAAAGGCAGTAGGGTTACTTACTCTTTATTTTCCAGTGGAAAATAAAGATTAACCACTAGCAACTCTAACATATGATAGTCACAAATCCCAATAAATTAAGAATCTACTCTTATTTTCTTATTTTTATTGGTAGCTGCTTATTCAAAATCCTATAGAATGTAACAGACAATGACAGCCCTTCTATAGTGCTTTTTATTATTATTAAAACCATCCTACAGATGTTTATTTTATATACCTTTACCATGTCTCCTCTTATTCATCTCTTCTCTCAACTCAATAACAGAGATGATCAAAAAAATTCAGACAGAATATTTTTCCATCAGAAATTACCTTTCCATCAAAACCAGAACTTCCCATGGGAACATGTAAATTCTGATGATGATATTTTGTTTTAAAAATGTGGGGGTGGGGGGGGGGGAAGTGTTTTGCTACGGTCAAAACATTCAATTTCTACATTTTTGGAACACATGAATATTGATTAATTGTTTTGAAACAACTTTTTATTTTGAAATTTCGTTTATTGTATTTTTAAAAGGTCAAAATTAAAAACAAAACATTTTGATTTTATCTAACTGGAATGTTTTGATTGACCCATTCAAAGGAAATTTTGAAATTCTTTGTTTTCATTCAAATTTGGAAATTCCAGTTCATATACAGCTCTACTAAACAATGTTAACATTTTCAATCTCTCTTCATATTGAAGTCTTTCTAAAACTCATTTTTGTTATCCATGTCTAGGTCCCCTCTGTACCACATAGAATAATAATAAATCTAAGTGAGAGCAAAGCTTTAATTTATGTAATGGTATCAGAAAATTTTCAATATTCTTTTACATTAATGCAGACATGTTTTAATATATAAGTACTGTACGATCATGTTATCAGGCAATAATTTTCTTATTTCATCAAAATCAAATGTGTACTTGGGGAATCATTACCAAAGAATATAAAAATGTGAAGTGAAAACAAAACCAGCAAATGGTCTGAGTAAGTAACCCTACTGCCTTTGTTACTCATATTAGTTCTGCATTTATCACTTGATTTGTATTTGATTTTCTCCAAGCAACATAACCATTTCATCCTGCAGCCTTGAATGAAGGCCAGTTAACAAAAAAAGGTAGATAGTTAAAGACAACCCAGTATAATAAATTATAATTAGAAGTAATAGGTTAAAAGGTCAATTTAGGCTGATCAACAGAAAACAGTGAAAGTTAACAATGAAATCTATTAGATTCTGGAATAGTCTCTCTAGGAAAGTGGTGAAAACTTAATTGGCAGGGATATTTAAGTTTAGACTGAATACAAGGTCTATATATATATATATATATATACACACACACACACACACACATACTGCAGTTCATAATTCTGCACTGAGAAGAGAATGAAGCAGATGACCTACTAAATCATTTTCATCTCTAATTTCTATTGTCCAGAGTCACAATTTCTCCAAAAGCGATTAGAAATTTATTTTTTGTGCCCAACTTGAAACACCTTAAAGGGACTAGATTTTCAGAAAGTGCTAAGCACCAGCCCTCTGAAAATTAGGCTCCTTTAAGGTATCTCAAGTTGGGCACCCAGAATTAAAGGCACTCAAAGTTACCACTGACTCTTGAAAATCACGATCCCTTGCCTCACACGAGTGAACAGTCATGTGCATGAAGACAGGGTTTACACAAGAGTAATGGCTAGGCTAGCTAACATGTGTAAGGAAATCACAATCTGGGCCCATTATTCTATGCCTTTCCTATCCTAAAACACAGCCACAATGCATTGAAGCATGTCTATGGGAACCTCTCTCCTACTACTGTAATTGAATACCAAGAAGTAGTTGAAATTTTAAAATAAAAAGCTCGGAGGACGTCACTCTCACAAAGTCAGTGATGAGGCATCTAAATGAGACTACCCAGAACTGTATCTTAGCTGTTAAACACTACACATACGGGTTTAATTAAGTCATCAAAAAAAATGAAGGAAAAAGAAAAAATAGGACACAAAAGGCAAGGGAAACTTCTTCAGTAAGTTAAAGCACTCTTAATAAGTAACAACATGACATTAGTCATTAAGAAACAAGAACTCTAAATAATGCATTCAGAACCTATAGATCTAAACCAGAAGATAACAAAGCCTCATAAATCTGTTTGTTCATTAAGTTAAAAAAAAACCTAGACTTTGTGTTGCTATCATGTCAGCTGGCACCAAACTGTATGCAATTTAGTGCAACTACAAAGTGAAACCCATAGTCTACAATGGCAGGGTTTTTGATCACGCTAATTAACAGCCATTTTGTTTAAAATAAACAGATACGACTCTAATTGCCTTTTTTACATAAGAAAGGGAAGATCTTAAAAGTGAAAGCATGCAAAAGGAAAGATCAGACAGACGCCTTTCAGACTGATAAGCAAACTCTGTGTGAAATGCGCACAAATGAAGTTTGAGACACTCTCTGGATTGACAGCAGGGAGAGTGCAAAGCAAGGGAATGAATGGCTTTCTAGAGGTGAATAGGCATGGCCAAATTTTCCTTCCAGTGGGACAATTAGACACGGTTGAACATTCTGTCTTCTTTATTTTCTTCCATCTGTTTTATGAGGATCCAGTCCTAAGTAGTTAAACCTTTTCTAGGACCTAACTTACAACAATACCACCTAATTCTATGAACTCAACAGATCTCATAAGGGATCTGGTTCGTATTTGGGTGGGAGACCTCCAAAGAAAATCCAGATTTTGCAAGAAGTGAAGTGATTTAGAAGAAGGCATTCTAACCTCTGTGTTTACTTAACCAATGTTCATGCCAACTTCAACATGGCCAACTTCAAAATGGGCAATTACATTTAGTCTAAAATGAAACCTGGAGTTGCTGTTGAAGAAAGTGTTCTTTCTTCTCTGCACCCAGATTGTGCAGTGTTACCACTGGTCCCTTTCCCCACAGATAAAGCTGCCTTTCAGTAATGGGCAATGCAATCCCTGCATACACCCTGATCCTTCAATGAGCTCCACACAGACAGAATCCTGCCCCCACACAAAGCGCATTGCAGAATGGGAGCTACAGTCTGTAGTGTACTTTTCTGTATCACTGTCCAAACAAAGATCCCAGGGTGCGTCATAGGAGCATTCTGAGACTTAATTAACATCTCAGAGGAGCTCTCTCTCGCTTTTTTTTTTTTTTTTTGTATTATTAAAGAGAGAGAGAGAATGATTACAACTGGTTGGAAAATGGTTGCTTATTTTCCCCACTGAAAATTTTGCCTTTTCCATGAAAAATTGGCATCAAAATTTTTAGCTGGAAATCAAAAAAAATTTTTTTGGAAATGTCACTGTGGTGTCACATAGGAACTGTAGTTCAGGTACCTCACACCCTCATCCTCCTCTAAAGACTGGGCTCCTGCAGAAAATACTGCAACACATCTCCTTAGCAATATGGGCTATGGAGAGCATATCAAGACTGCCCTTCCCTAGCTACACTGTGTTTCATAGAACATTGAGTGACAGTTCAAGGTCTGTCTTAATCTTCAAGGCGCTCAATGGCCTGGACCGAGGGTATCCGAAAGATCCCTTGAAGTTCTGAGATGAAGACCAGGGTCAACAGCTCCATTCCTGGAGGTGGAACAAACTCCTCCAGGAACTAAGGACCATCACAAACCACACCACCTTCCACACAAACTCTACTCCCCCCGCCAAAAAAAACAACAACAGAACTTGCAGGAGGTATGATGGCAACATTCCTGAATTTAATTTTTTTTATTTTCAGCAGAAAAGTTTCCGTTCTGGGGGCATTCTGTTTCTGAATGAAAAGTTGAAGTTTTCCAAAGAAAGCAAAAAATCCATTTCTCCGAAACCCAATTTTTTTCAAAAACAGGTTCAACAGAAAAATTTCCACAAGTTCTAATGAAGATTAAGTTAGAGAATAACTTCATCACAAGAGCAGTTTCCATGGCCTTTAAATATTTTGTTAATGTAACTATGAACATCAAGCTCATTTCCCTTTTGTAAATGAGCAACAATATATAATTTAGTGCAATTTTATTACTAGTCAAACAGTACAAGGTATTGAGCTATTGGTTGGGGACCCCAGACCGAATGACTTGAGTTTTCAGTTCACCAGCCCTTATAGACTAACGCTTGGCTAATTTCATTTAGAAAGGGCCATGTTATTTTTCCAATGCTAAAAACCGGCAGAATCATAATACAGCAACAGTGTCGTTGCCTGAATGTGAGAGACAAAGATTCAGTAGTTTTCCAAGAAACACAAGCCAGGTTGCCAGAAATGTGCCTGAAAGAATTACACTGTAAAATTAAGTCATAAAAAGGAAAACAGGATAGACAACAAATTGCATATCAGCATTACCTTAATACCAGCATACCATCAATAGCAATACAACAGAGGACAATGAATGTTATGCATTCAGGTGGTAAATCCTCACACTATGGCCACAGCTACACCTTTAAATACAGACTCTTAACATATTATATTCATTTTTTGCTGAAGCTTAATTGTAGTGAATGCTTTTAGTAATCCTGGTGGCAAAATCTGCCCTTGAATTCTGGACCAAAAAAAAGTGCCAACAGAAATCATTGGCAATTTAGGGTTTGGTTCTGTTTTACATGAAAATAGTTTCTCACAGAGTAGCAGAGCTAAAATTACAACCATGATCACTAGGTTTTCCCTGGATCTCACACACACAAATCAACCTCTTTCTATCCACCAGATGAGAATTCATTTTTTGTGGAAAAAGGTCAGAGAGAGTTTGGCCTCTGCACTTGACAGTCATCCTTGATTTAGATTCCGAGTAAAATCTTCAAAAGCACCAAATAATTTCAGAGCCTACATTCCAGTGACTTTTCAATTACACTTTGGCTTCTAGTGACTACGTCATTTTTGAAAATAGAACTTTAGAGCTTTAGAAAATTTTACCCACTGTTTTGTCTTAACTGGGCACAAAAGGACATGGTTTTGACAAACATAACCCGATTCCACAAAAGAAGTGTCAAATGAACATTCAAGTCTCACTTGCCCATTTCTGCGCCCCTTCCATCCCCATTGTCCCATAATATATTATAAAGGGCAAGTCCACATTACACTAATAGTTGGGATATATGAATCTAGATTTTACCATCAGATTTTACTGTGCAGCAATGGTGCCGTGGCTTCAAGCAACATTTTTTGCATGGCACAATAGGTGAAATGACACATTTGCCTACAAAGACTCAACTACTTATATTAATTGTCATCAAGCTTCTAAAGGAGACAATTTAAAAAAAAAATCAACTTAAGTTGATTCCTGAAGACTATGTTGGAAAAAAAAAATCAATTGCAAATGGTAATTAAATCCAATTGCAAAATACCTGTGGTTTTTAGGACATTTATAAAAGATAGCTAGAAGGTAAGTCCTAGAAAGTACTTTTAAATGCAATTCAGTGTTAACTGTACGTAGTGCACATGCTGATTTCAATGGGACAATCTCCTTTACTACGAAGTGTGGAGACAATTAGGCGCTTAAGCAGAACTGGGACAAGAATGAGAAAACTGAAGGCGATTAACAATAATAAACATGATAATATCTTGCATTTACATAGATACTCTCATCCCAAAGGATCTCCAAATGTTACAACAGACACCTCTGCAGTGGAACAGAGCAGCTGTTGAATAGCACAGTAGAAAGATTACATGGCAGTTTATGGCTAGAAGTGGAGTATAACTTAGCCAACATGCAAGGGGACTTTTAGGTGGGCAAAATATGAGCTGGAATTTAGCCAGGACACAGAGGCTAACACCCCAGTCTACAAAATATGCCATGGGCTCTTTAACGATAACTGGAACATGTCTTGGTTTTATTTCTCTCCCTAAAGATAGATTGAAACCCAAGAAGTAGTTTAAATTTGTTTTCATTCCAGTACTTTAAAAACTATCATATACAGTACAGTAAAATATGCTCTTCTGATGTTGTATTGCATCATAGTGATATCTTTGTCAAGTTTAACATGGTGACTTTTACTGTAAAAAACAAACAAACTATGTCTATTTTTGTACTGACCATTTTCATATTGTGCTTGAATAAATCCAACAGGATGAGACACCCATCATAGTATATTTTCAAATACTGGAATAAAACTAAATTATCACGTTGCCTTGTGCCATAAAAAAACCCTATTTTCATATCAAAAGTATAGATGAATATTTATTCAGTCATGATGACCGACAATATGTAAATTATTAGTATAGAGAAGAGGCATACGTAGGGAGAAACTAACCCATCTATTTTGCTGTATTATATATTCATTATAAGAAAATACCCAAGTAAGAATATCACACAAAGCCAAGAGAAGCAGAGTTAACAGTGATATCTGTTACCAAGATATAAAGGTAACAGATAAAATCCTGAATATCAGATTGAGAGAGTTCCTACTCCAGGACACTAGACACTGTACTGAATAAGAAGGAGCCTTCTAGTCTCTCCTTACTTCTTACAGCACCCTCTACAGGAATTACATTCCAGGCTCACGACTACATTGTAGCCAACTTGACCTTATAGGAAGGAACCACACAGACGATTCACAGCAGAAGAGAGACTCCAATCACTCTACTCAGACGTTTTGTGGGTGCAGATATACTACTAGATGGGGTACTTTCCTATCAGAATTTTATTGACAGCTGTATGCAGAGGGAAAAAGTATACCCAGCTCCTATTTGGATTCACAAAATATGTTGAATCAGACTCAGGTTGTCCCTTGAACTCTATACCTCACTACTACCTTAACTAAAGCTGATTCTTCTCTTCCTGTAGTGGTTAGAGAACCTTCAATAAGTATAAACAGTACAATCCTGTTCTATCGTTCTTCTGCACAGTACTTAGCTACTGAGTATTACCACCAACAAGGCCTTAGCAAAATGCTTCATCCTGGCCAATTCTGCTTGCTAGTCTGCTGTTCACTTCAGGGTTCTGTTCAGGAGTCTGAGCTACTCCCATTCACACATACAAAGTGACCAGTCATGTGATCCTAGTTTTGGTTTTGTTTTAGAGTCAAGGATTCCATTTAGTTACATCAAGTCAAAATCTGCCTGAGATCTATAAAGCCAGCATTCAATCAAGTCAAAAGAGATCTGAGAACAGAATTTGGCCATTTGAGTCAAGGGCATTTGTACTCTCTCTTACGTTGGACACTGGATAAAAAAATAAATTTAAGGGCACAAGTCAGACCAATAATTTTGTGAGAGTTTTAGATACAGTATTTAGGGCTTGCACTAGTTGGTTGGGTTAGTCTGACACAAGGCTTTAAAAGATCAGTTTTTCTTAAACTAAAAATAATGTCTGTACCGTTGCTTTTAAGTCATTACAATTATGTAATCTTTTCCTCTAATGTAGAATATTACTTACCACGCTTAGCACTGTGTCATTTAAATTAGAATACTCTAAATATTTTGGCTTTTCAAATGTTCTTCATTTAGAATAAAAAAGCAGGAATATGTACTGTTTGAAACCACCTGTGTCATTAGATCACATCATCACATCATGATGCAATGTGATGAGGTTTCATAGGCGCCAAGTGAGCTGCAAGCAAGTGTATTACACAAAATAACCAGGGTAAAAATCACAAGTACCAAGTTCAGCAGCAAATGTCACAGGCCTTCATATGCATTACTTGCATGTTCCAGTATAGAAAAATCAAATCGACATTGACAGGTTTCAGAAGCGGATTTGCACCTTTACGTTTAAGATTTATAAAAATAGCTCTAATCACACTGTTCTCAAGCACATCTGTACAACACATAAATTAACAGATCAACCCAATAGCTGTTAATGGACTCCAACACAATCTCAAAGGACTCAGAAAAGCTCTTCCCCAAAAAAGGCCACAGTCAAAATCACCCCCTTCAAGGAAAAACCTGATCAGAAATCACAGAAGGACCTTGTAGCATGCTCTTGTGTAACTCAACAATTTGTGCCTTAACATTTAATTTCAGTTTTTTCACGGTTTACCAAAATGAAAAGGAAGGAGATATTCTGGCATAAGCTACTAAGTGTAAACACAATTTCCAGTTTAGTAAATGTGGCAAGTTCACTAAACACAAAATAGTACACACCTGCTTTCATTACCTTTTCTTCTCTTGCATTCCACTTGCTGAAGGACTTGCACTCTGAAAGGTGACTAAATCTGTTTACACTCAATAAAATTATTAGTTATATTTACATAAGACTTTTCATACTAAAAAGGATCCCATCAGACAGGCATGACTTCCTCACTACTGAAATTCAACCACCTCTGGAGTGGAATCCAGCAGCTGATTAACAGTGCACAGCAACACTACAGAACACCACAGTTTAGGGCGGGAAATAAAGTAAAATACTGACCCAACTGCAACTGAATTAACCAATTGACGTAAGTGACTCTAAAATAGACATTCTGGTCTCTCAGGTACACAAATACGTTTTAAAAGTAAGCATCCTGAAGGAGATGACTATACAATCTGCCCTATCCCATATGGCCTGATGCCAGGAGTTCTGCACGACCGTTGATGAGCTTCCAACAACATTTACATGCACCTAAAAATGATGGTTCTGCCCTTCAACACGCACATGCAGCTCCCATGGAAGTCAATGACAGCTGTGCCTGTGAAGCTGAGGGCAGAATTTGGCCTTATGTACTTCATTATCAAAGAGACCAAATGAGCTCTTTCAAGAACTCAGTGAGTTTAAAAACCATCTAAGAAAATGTGCCACCACTACAAAAGGAATTAGAATGCTTCAGCAAAAACAAGTGCACAAAAGTCAAGTTTTAGTAGTTGCAGTGAAGTGACTTAAAACAAATATATAACAGAGAAATCAAAAGGAAGGTTTTTTTCACTAATAAAAATAATCTTTAATTCATCCTATGTCAACATTTATTATTATTATTTTTAGGGAAGATGGGTTGCGCTAGATATGGTGTGTAAATCTTAACTTTGATATTCCTGACTCTCATCACTTTATTTTGGACCTTTAACACTATTTAAAAACAGTTTATTGTATAGGATATTAAAATCCCTGCTTTGCAAAAAGAACAGCTTTTCCTCTTTACATTAAAAAAAATAAATGAAGAGCTAGAGATCTTCCTGGCATCTTCACTTCCTCACTGTATTCAATTTTATTTATTTTTATGGCAAAGTGAAAAGGGAAAACAACTGCCCAAGATCAAACAAGAAGTCTGTGACAGAACCAGGTATAGAACCCAGATGTGCTGCTTCCCTGCCCTAAGTTTTAGCTCACAAGAACATCCTTACCCTATAAATAGTAGTGATGCTGCAGTGTGGGATATTTTGCAATTCCAGACTAATACTGGTAAATTGATACATTTGAAGAGTGCAACACTAGAAAATTAAAAGCATCGCTGATTATTCATGTGGCTTATGGAAATGTAGCACAAGAGTACCTTATTTCAGGTGACACTGCTTAGCTTCCCAAGGTGCTTGTGATGGGACTTCAAAAAGGTACTTAAATGATTTGGGGGGAAGTAAATATTGATCAGTCCTAGTCAGAAAATACCTTCAAAACCCTTGTGATACTGTACCAGTGTGTGTAATTTGGGGTTTTCATGGCCAGATTCTGAAGGGGAAAAGTGTGGGATGCCATATCCCTGGTATTTTTTGAACACTAATCACTGAACACTGTAGACCAAATCCCCAGTTATTATAAATCAGCGTGGCTTCAGTGAAGTCACACTGATTAACATCAGCAGAGGATCTGGTCTTGTTTCTTTAAACAATTGGGAAATGACATTTCAGTCCTCACCATGATGATGAGAACAAACTATAATTTGGCCTGTAAATTCACATCAGGAAATAGAAATAACATTCTTCTAAGTTAGCTTGCAATTTTTGAAAGTTTTTAACATTTACTGACTGTTCTTATTTCGTTTCTTTTACTGTCAATGAATTTGCTAACATGCAAACTACATTTTAGCTTCTGTATTGACCTCTCTAGAAGAGCGGTGTACTCAGAAAGAAAGCTAATATGCATACAAGGGAAAGCCTGTGTGCAGGACCAGATTTTCAAGAGCTCAGCAGCCATAAGGGAAGGGGAATAAACTATACAAGTATAAGGCACTTTTATACTGGTATAATTGCATTCACTCTAGAGGTGGTACAGGTATAACTATATCAGTAAGAAATCACACCCCTAACCAAAATAATTATTATAATAGTACAAAAAAAACTGTACAAAGACCAGACCTTAATATTTTTTACATTCCATGGTGCCAGGTTCCCAGCTAAAGTGACACATACTCCAGTAGACCCCGTGCTGACTCATGCAAGAGCCATTCCAGTGCCTTTCCTCCCTTCTCCTTTGAAAAGAAACAGCTTTCATGTCTGTTCTTTAAACACCACCTTGTTTGGATTTAAACCCCCAGCTCTCCTCCAAGTTATTTCTTGGACTCAAAGGCGCAAGCTTCCAGTAAAGCCAAAGCAACAAAGAGGCATCTGTGAGCATAGCTAGTTCTCTTTAAACTTCCTGTTTCGGTGCAAATTCTATATATTCTGGGACTGCCATTGCAGCACAAAAGAAAAATCACCAAACATTCTGGGTAATCCCCTTCTGTCACTTTTATTCTTCTGATGAATAAATTAGTGATGACGTGTCTACTTAGGCATGGTATTGGGCAGCAGGGTTTTCTTTATTTGCAGCTAAGTCAGGAAATGAGTAATAGATTTCCTCTGCAGTCACACGGGTGTTTTAGACTGATTGAAAAGAGCCTTGCCCTGTCAATGCTTCAGCCTTGTTCCGAAAGGGACTATGAAAGTGTGACGTGTTTTTAGTCTTCACATGCTTAAAGTGTTGAATACTTATTAACTAACTAAACCTCATAACAGCTCTGAAAGATAAGTATTATCCCCATTTTATAGATTCGGAAACTTAAGACAGGAACAGGTGAAGTGACTTGCCTAAAGCCACACAGGCAAGTCAGTGGCGGAGCCAAAAGAAGAAGTCAGGACTTCCTGATGGTCTATCTTAGCTTATTTTCCCTCAAAATTTCCGACCATTATTAACACAAATTCAGTTCCTCCACTGGTAGCAGTGGTGGATTGTTAGTGTAGACATTCAACCTGCAGGTGGCTTAATTATTCTATCATCTAATCTTGCTTACAGCAGGTCTAGATGACACGGTGAGAAAAAACACAAGCAGCCACCTATGCTCCTTCTACACTAGACTTCCTACCAATAGTCCCACTGATGAAGATGCAATGGTGGGAAATTTTAGGAGGGAAAATATTAGTGTAGACCACAGGTTCTCAAATTGTGGTCCATGGATCACCAGCGGTCTGTGAGCTCCATTCAGGTGGTCCGCAGATAGTTCCCTCTAAGGTATGTGCCTGGGCAGCCACACACAGGAGAATGAAGGGCCACCCACCTAATTAGTGGAGCTGCGCAGGCGTGGCTCCACTAATTAGTTGGCTGGATCCTGGAGAAGATGCACATGTAAGGTGAGGTGGTGGCCTTGGGGTGAATAGGGTGTAGATGGGAGGGGGTACTGGGGTGAGAAGAGGGGGTGGGGGGGAATTTGGGATGTGCAGGGCTGCTGCGGCCAGAGAAAGAGGCGACTTTCCCCAGCTCCAGGGCTGCAGCTGCCAGGGAGAGATGGCCCTCCTTCCCAGCCCCAGCTCGGGGGCTGCCATGGCGGGGGAGAGGCCCCCCTCCTTCCCAGGTCCAGCTCAGGGGCTGCTGCGGTGGTGGAAAGAGGGCACATCCATTACATTAGAAAGGTAAGACTACTGATATTAAAATATGAGTTGTGTGCTTTTATTTGTAGAACAAAAATTTGTTAATTATTATTAAGGGTTTTTTTATATAGCGCTTTCATCCAAAGCACTTCATAATAGTTAGCTAACCGTACAAATGACATTTGGAAAGATCATTAAGTGGTCCACTGAGAGCCTCAACAATTTTCAAGTGGTCCGCAAAAAGAAAAGTTTGAGCACCACTGGTGGAGACAAAGACCCTAACTGCGAATCTTGTGGCTCATGTCTCTAGCCCATGCTGTCTTTCCAGGACTAACCTTACATTTGAGAGAACAGCTCAGTCCCTGTATCCCTTCTTCAACAAAGCTGAGATTGCTAGCCTGTCTGACAATTAGGACCAAAGGTTCATGCCAGTAAATTTCCCTCTGTAGAAAAACAAATGCATGGAAAGGGCTAAGGCCCAAAGAAGTCTGGGACAAAAATGAGTTATACAAGTTAATACACAGTGGGAAGAGTGGAAAAGAGAAAAACAATTTTGAAAAAAAAAAAAAAAATCAACGGGTTTAAAATGGATCGCTTTTTTCAAAGATTTTGATTAAATTTTTAATCAAAAAATCACCGTAAAAGGGAAAAATTTCAATAACCATTTCTATTCCCAATTTGATAATATCTCTGATTTAAAAAAAAAAAATCAATGCTACTGGTCAGAAATTTTTCACAGACTTTTTTTTTTAAATACAATTTTCTGACAAAAACAATGTTAGCAGTAAAATTTTTGAGTTGCTTCTAATAGTGAGCTATCCTCTTCTGGGGGAAAAAAAATATTTGTAGTAACTGACAATGGGTGTATATACCTTGAACCGCACTACTACACATATAACAGCATCTGTAGTAGTGGATCTGGGAACTCATAATTATGGAGCAGCCTTAAATGAAGCCCCTTGCAGTCTGAGACAAAGCCCATTCACCACCCTCATTTGCAGATGGCCCTGTAAATGCCTCAAAACCCAATGGAACATTTACATCGTTCCACACCCAACTGCAGATGTTTTCTGATAATAAATTAGTACAGCCTAGAACAATAATAAATCACCCTAGGCCAGATCTGCAATGGCAGAAATTGGCACAGCCCCACTTAAGTCAATAGATCTATGTTGATTTACACCAGCTGAGGATCTGGCCCTCTGTCTTAAGCGGATTCCCTCCCCGCCCAATATTGTATGTAGCAGTTTGGCTACTCATTTACTACCTCTAATCCAAACCCCCCATCTGTGCTTTATGAACATCTTTTGAGGCTTTTTTGTACAGGGCCTTTTTTTTTTTGGTCCTCATCATGTCATCTAGATGGTCTTATTTGTGTTTAAGATTTATGTTTGTGTTTAGGATTTCAATGCAGCTTTTGAAGTTAGGAACTATACTTTTTCAGTGTCCAGGCAAGCAGACTGACTGCAATGCTGCTGCTTCAGTTTCCATTTAGGAACATCTTTTGCAATTTCACTTTTTTTTAAAGTTACGTCAAATGTAGGACTCGTGACATGTGTCAGACTGATAAACTTTGTGATTAATTGTTTCTCAAAAGAGCAGGTACAGCTTCCCAATGCTGCTCTGCAAATGTGCCTCACGCAATCCTAGAGAATCTCTACAGATGAGAAGTTCATTCCATTTTCCACACTCATTCTGTCCTAGTAGCCTTCACGGCTGACACAGCCAACTTGGCCCCTCCTGGGTCTGAATTACTACTTGTTTTCCTGGCAGAGAGGAACAGCTGTCCCCACAGCAGTCCTCAGAGCCCTGGCCAATACTAACATGTTAATTGGAGTTGGGGGGGGGGGGGGGGAACATGTTCTGAACACAAGGCCTTCATGGGTCTAACTAGCCTCACTAATGTCCTTGAAGTCATTTCATTTCCTCCCCTTGTCCATGGACCTGAGAAGATTGTGACCCTCTTTAATTAATTAATCAAAAGAAAAATCACATGTTAAGGTTTGCATTTTAAAAGTACTTTTTCCTGTCTTAAACAGCTCAGCTTCTGGAATATGAAATAATTTTCACAACTAGTGAACTTGCTTTATGTCGTGTGGCTTCCTCTCCCCTATCATCTTTCTGGATTTCACTCAGATTGAAGGCCTGATTCTCCACTACTCTGCACCTTGTGCACTCATTCACATCAGTGCAAAGTGGGAGTAAAAAAACCCTACCAAATAGAACGATAGCATTTTATGCCTATTTTGCACAGTTTGTAAATGAATACACAAGGTGCAAGGACTATGGAGAATCAAGTCTTGAACTAGACTAGTCTACCATAGTGAGTTTCACACTGATTCTCATTCACTACCACAATAGGACCAAGTGTTTCTAACAGCACAGAGGAATCTTCACTCAACCCCCACTTCTCCCTCTATCACTAATCTCCCTTCTTCCCTTTATTTCGCAGCTCCTCACATGCTCGGTTTATTCCCAGTGCCTAGACTTCCTCTCTCCCTACTCCACCTTTGATCCTCTCCAGTCAGGTTTCTGCCCAGTCTACTAAAGCTGCATTCATTCTCATCCTCTTCCTTACCAACTCATTCTCCTTGATCTCCCTGCCCCTCGTTACATTGTTAACCACTTCTTTATCTTCAAGAATAAGGGCCGAGAGCGGGTTCGGGCCCCGGTGAAAAAAAATTTTCAGGCCCCCCCAGCAAGGGCAGGCCGGCTAAACAGGGCCGACGAGAGGGGGGTTAAGCCAGGGAAGCCGGGCCCTGGGCCCAATTCCAGACTGCCGGGCCCCAGTGAGGCGACGACGGGGGAGGAGGGGAAATGGGCCCCCTTCTGGACCGCCGGGCCCCAGTAATTTGTACCGGCTTCCCCCCCCACCAACTTTCTCTGACACTGCTCATGCCTACTTCTCCTTCAACCATGCCAGGTTCAGGTACCAAGGCGATGGGCACAGTATAAAAATTAGAAGAATGGAAAACAATATAAAATACCTCATGTACCTCTTGATTCCATTGAAGTCAATGGCAAAACTCCTACTGAGTAACACAAGATCAAGAGCACACACCCAAACTGTGTGCATGAGGGGTTGGGGGCAAAGGGGTAGAGAACTGGCTCTAGGACTCCATTTGTCTGCCTGTTTTGTGTGTGTGTGGGGTGGGGGAGAGTTCTGATTACTATTTCCCTAGACTTTTTTCTTGTAAAAAATTTGCATACCCTTGTTTCCACTTCAAAACGCTATTCTGAAAATCCACATAGAAAATCTATTTAAAAAGAAACTCTCAAAATTACCAGCGAAGCAGAAATTCTCATTCTCGATGACTCGCTTGTGTTATTTCCCTGTATGTGCTGCTGACCTGTGTTTCTTTTTTCTCCCTTCCCCCAGAATGAAGGCTTGACTCTGGACTCTAGTCAAAGGTATCCTCAAGGTTTCCCATGCTGTTGTACAAAGGGATGAGCAATCAAGAGGATGATGACCAGCAGTCTTAGGAGTTTGGGGAGAACCAGAAAGATGGGAGATATTTAGGGACTCTCAAACTTAATTTAATTAATTAATTAAAAAAAAAAATAAGGGCTGGAGGTCTCCAGAGGGAATTTTCAGATTTCTATCTTTTCTGCTGGAGAAATGGAATCCAGGCTGCCTGATCTGAGGACAGGCCACGCATAGCTGTGATACATGTATATAGTTTTACTGGAAAATTATGGAAGGGTTAAATTCACCCCTGAACTAAGGGGCCTGACTCTTGTGATATTACCATGAGTCTTGCAATATTTGGTGTCTTTCTTAAAGCCTAAACTCCTGGAGTCATGCAATTTCGTAAGAATCTCCACTTTCATTTTTAATAAAGGCAGTACACGTCTAGGCATCAAAGTTATGGATAAAAGCTTGAAAATGTGAAATCTAAAGACTTAAAACCCAGTAGGTTAAGTATAAAGGACCCCAAATGTATTATTTTTAAAAAAATATTGATTTTTTTTGGCCAATCTCATAATTCTGACCTGGCATCTGGCCTATATGCCACTTAAGTCCCACTTGGTCTCTTGGGCTCCAATTTGGCACTTACGCATATGAGGATAAATTCATGCCCCTCAATAGTCCCCACTGAGCTCAATGGGACACTTCTGATAGGTGTAAAGTTGCTCACATGTGTAAGGATATGTCTACACTACGAAATTAGGTCGAATTTATAGAAACCGGTTTTATAGAAATCGTTTTTATACAGTCGATTGTGTATGTCCCCACATAAAATGCTCTAAGTGCATTAAGTCGGCAGACCGTGTCCACAGTACCAAGGCTACTGTCGACTTCCAGAGCGTTGCACTGTGGGTAGCTATCCCACAGTTCCCACAGCCTCCGCCACACATTGGAATTCTGGGTTGAGATCCCAATGCCTGATGAGGCAATAACTGTGTCGCGGGAGATTCTGGGTACATGTCGTCAGCCCCCGCCCCCGTGACAGCAACAGCAGACAATCATTTCGCGCCTTTTTTCCTGGGTTACCTGTGCAGACGACATACACGGCAACCATGGAGCCCGCTCAGCTCAGCTCACCGTCACTATGTCATCTGGGTGCCAGCAGACATGGTACTGCATTGCTACACAGCAGCAGCTCCTTGCCTTTTGGCAATAGATGGTGTATTACGATTGGTATCCATCATCGTCGTACTCCTCAGTGAGTTCGATCAGAGGCACCTGGGCAGCCATGTTTTGTCTCCTGGAGACTCAGTCCTGCTGGCAGTCCTATGGCACTGTCTTGACGATGATGGCTAGCAATCGTAATGCAGCATCTTCTGCCAAGCACCCAGAAGATGCCAATGGCTATCAGTCATGCTGCACCGTCTGCTGCCAGCCTAAGATGCAAAAGATAGATGGACCAGATTTGTTCTGTATTCATTTGCTTCTCCCTCCCTCCGTGAAATCAACGGCCTGCTAAACCCAGGGTTTTGAGTTCAATCTTTGGGGGGGCCATTCTGTGTGACAGTTGTTTGTGTTTCTCCCTGATGCACAGCCACCTTTGTTGATTTTAATTCCCTGTAAGCCATGTCGTCACTCGCCCCTCCCTCCCTCCCTCTGTCAGACAATAGTTTCGCGCCTTTTTTCAGCCCAGATGCCATAGCACTGGGATCATGGAGCCCGCTCAGATCACCGTGGCAATTATAAGCACTATGAACACCACGCACATTGTCTTGGAGTATATGCAGAGCCAGAACATGCCAAAGCAAAACCAGGCGAGGAGGTGATTGCAGCGGGCGACGAGAATGATGAAGAAATTGACATGGACAGACCTCTCACAAAGTACAGGCCCCAGCAATGTGCAAATCATGGTGTTACTGGGGCAGGTTCATGCTGTGGAACGCCGATTCTGGGCCCGGGAAACAAGCACAGACTGGTGGGACCGCATCGTGTTGCAGGTGTGGGACGATTCCCAGTGGCTGCGAAACTTTCGCATGCGTAAGGGCACTTTCATGGAACTTTGTGACTTGCTTTCCCCTGCCCTGAAGCTCCAGAATACCAGGATGAGAGCAGCCCTCACAGTTGAGAAGCAAGTGGCGATAGTCCTGTGGAAGCTTGCAATGCCAGACAGCTACCGGTCAGTCGGGAATCAATTTGGAGTGGGCAAATCTACTGTGGGGGCTGCTGTGATCCAAGTAGCCAGCGCAATCAAAGACCTGCTGATATCAAGGGTAGTGACTCTGGGAAACGTGCAAGTCATAGTGGATGGCTTTGCTGCAATGGGATTCCCAAACTGTGGTGGGGCAATAGACGGAACCCATATCCCTATCTTGTCACCAGAGCACCAAGCCACCGAGTACATAATCCGAAAAGGGTACTTTTCAATGCTGCTGCAAGCCCTGGTGGATCACAAGGGACGTTTCACTAACATCAGCGTGGGATGGCTGGGAAAGGTACATGATGCTCGCGTCTTCAGGAACTCTGGTCTGTTTCAAAAGCTGGAGGAAGGGACTTTCTTCCCGGATCAGAAAATAACCATTGGGGATGTTGAAATGCCTATAGTTATCCTTGGGGACCCAGCCTACCCCTTTATGCCATGGCTCATGAAGCCGTACACAGACAGCCTGGACAGTAGTCAGGAACTGTTCAACTATAGGCCGAGCAAGTGCAGAATGGTGGTAGAATGTGCATTTGGACATTTAAAAGCGCGCTGGTGCAGTTTACTGACTCGGATAGACCTCAGCGAAACCAATATTCCAATTGTTATTGCTGCTTGCTGTGCGCTCCACAATATCTGTGAGACTAAGGGGGAGACATTATGGCGGGGTGGGAGGTTGAGGCAAATCGCCTGGCCGCTGATTACGCACAGACAGACACCAGCGTGGTTAGAAGAGTACAGCAGGGTGTGTGGTGCGCATCAGAGAACCTTTGAAAACCAGTTTTGTGACTGGCCAGGCTACAGTGTGAAACTTCTGTTTGTTTCTCCTTGATGAACTCCCCCCTCCTGGTTCACTCTACTTCCCTGTAAGTTAACCACCCTCCCCTCCCCCCTTCGAGCACCACTTGCAGAGGCAATAAAGTCATTGTTACTTCACATTCATGCATTCTTTATTAATTCATCACACAACTAGGGGGATAACTGCCAAGATAGCCTGTGAGGGGTGGGGGAGGAGTGAAGGACAAGGACACACTGCAGTTTAAAACTTTAAAACTAACTCTTATTGAAGGCCAGCCTTCTGATGCTTAGGCAATCATCAGGGGTGGAGTGGCTGTGTGGCCGGAGGCCCCCCCACCGCATTCTTGGGCATCTGGGTGAGGAGGCTATGGAACTTGGGGAGGAGGGCTGTTGGTTACACAGGGGCTGTAGCGGTGGTCTCTGCTCCTGCTGCCTTTCCTGCAGCTCAACCATAAGCTGGAGCCTATCAGTTTGGCCTAACCAGCAGCCGGAGCATCGATTCTTGCCTTCTGTCAGCAAGCTGATGCCACCTATCCTCTTCAGCCCGCTACTTGCTCTCTTCAGCCCGCGATTCAGCCTGCCACCTCTCCTCTCATTCAAATTGTGCTTTTCTGCACTCTGACATTGACTGCCTCCACGCATTCTGCTGTGCTCTGTCAGCGTGGGAGGACATCTGGAGCTCCGAGAACATATCATCCCAAGTCCGCCGTTTTCTCCTTCTAATCTTCACTAGCCTCTGCAAAGGAGAAACATTTGCAGCTGGTGGAGGAGAAGGGAGAGGTGGTTAAAAAAAGACACGTTTTAGAGAACAATGGGTACACTCTTTCACGTTAAATTTTGCTGTTCACATTACACAGCACATGTGCTTTCATTACAAGGTCGCATTTTTCCTCTTATATTGAGGGCCTGCCGGTTTGGTGTGAGAGATCACTCACGCAGAATTCGGCTTGCAGCCAGCCAGGGTAAGCCACAGTCTTTTGGCTTTTTTAACCTTCATAACATGTGGGAATGGTTTCAAACAGCAGCGCCCTTATTTCCCACACCAAGTACCCGTTGGATTGGCCATTTAAAATGGGTTTGCAATGTAAAAGGAGGGGCTGCCGTTTCCGGGTTAACATGCAGCAGAAACCCAACCAACTTCCCTCCCCCCCACACACCCAATTCTCTGGGATGATCACTTCACCCCTCCCCCCCACTGCGTGGCTAACAGTGGGGAATATTTCTGTTCAGCCGAGCAGGAACGGGCACCTCTGAATGTCCCCTTAATAAAATCACCCCATTTCAACCAGGTGACCGTGAATGATATCACTCTCCTGAGGATAACAAAGAGAGATAAGGAATAGATGTTGTCTGCATGCCAGCAAACACCGGGACCATATGCTGCCATGCTTTGTTATGCAATGATTCCAGACTACGTGCTACTGGCCTGGCGTGGTAAAGTGTCCTACCATGGCGGACGGGATAAGGCAGCCCTCCCCAGAAACCTTTTGCAAAGGCGTTGGGAGTACATGAAGGAGAGCTTTCTGGAGATGTCCCTGGAGGATTTCCGCTCCATCCCCATACACATAACAGACATTCCAGTAGCTGTACTGACCGCGATTGCCAGGGCAAATTAATCATTAATCATTAAACACACTTGCTTTTAAACCATGTGTAATATTTACAAAGGTACACTCACCAGAGGTCCCTTGTGCGCTCTCAGTGTCTGGGAGCACGCCTTGGGTGAGTTCGGGGGTTACTGTTTCCAGGTCCAGGGTGATAAACATATCCTGGCTGTTGGGGAAACCGGTTTCTCCACTTCCTTGCTGTGAGCTATCTTCCTTGTACCCGCTTCCCTGTTGCGTGCTTCTCCATTGATGGAGTCAAAGCACACAGTTGGGTAGTGGTGGCTGCACCCCCTAGCATGGCATGCAGCTCCGTGTAGAAGCGGCATGTCTGCGGCTCTGCCCCGGACCTTCCGTTTGCCTCTCTGGCTTTGTGGTAGGCTTCCCTTAGCTCCTTAATTTTCACACGGCACTGCTGTGCGTCCCTCTTATGGCCTCTGTCCTTCATGGCCTTTGAGACTTTTTCTAATATTTTGCCATTTCGTTTACTGCTATGGAGTTCAGCTAGCACTGATTCATCTCCCCATATGGCGAGCAGATCCCGTACTTCCCGTTCGGTCCATGCTGGAGCTCTTTTGCGATCCTGGGACTCCATCATGGTTACCTGTGCTGATGAGATCTGCGTGGTCACGTGTGCTCTCCACGCTGGGCAAACAGGAAATGAAATTCAAAAGTTCACGGGGCTTTTCCTGTCTACCTGGTCAGTGCATCTGAGTTGAGAGTGCTGTCCAGAGCAGTCACAATGAAGCACTCTGGGATAGCTCCCAGAGGCCAATACCATCGAATTCCATCCACACTACCCCAAATCTGACCCGGAAAGGCCGATTTCAGCGCTAATCCCCTCGGAGGTGGAGTAAAGTAACCGGTTTAAAGGGCCCTTTAAGTCGCAAAAAAGGGCTTTGTTGTGTGGACGTGTCCAGGCTTAATTCGATTTAACGCTAAATTCGACCTAAACTCGTAGTGTAGACCAAGCCTAAGTGTTTGCAAGTTTGGGCCCATAGGGCTTAAATGAGATGTAAGTGATATAGGCCTTGCGGTCCCTCTGGCCCCAAAATAAACTGAGAGTTTAAGGACTGCTAAATTCCACATTTTGTTGCAGCATTTTCAGCACATTCTGATAATTTCTCAGTTGGTTTTGCTGTGTCTTTTTCTCCATTTAGCTACAGAATCTAAAGTAGCCAGCAGTAATAGTGAGTGCTACAAAAATAGCCATCCCATCCCCCTTTCTAAAGTTAGAGGCAGAAGACATCTGTCAGAGAAGTGCAGGAAAATGGAGAATTCAACGACTTACTAACCTAACAGTGGGGTGTCTTGCTTTTTTACCTCTCCTTTCATCAAATTTGTTCACTCCATCTCCATATTATTCTCTCGCGCTCTCTCCAGTTCTTACTGTGAAAAATACCATCACATTTTAGGGTCTCAGTCCCCACCTCAGTTCTCTCTCAAGGAAATTACCTCCTGCACATAGGGTGAGCATAAATTCTGTGCTCCAGTTATGCCCTCTAACTAGGGCTTGCATGGGACTGTAGTAATCCCTAGGTCTATGTTGACTCTCTGCACAGGGCAGAATTATATACTCTAAGCCTAAATATGCTCCTATTAATGGCAAGGAAATTTTATCACTGACTTCAATGGAGGCAGGATCAAGCCCTCTCCCGCTTTTTCTCTCCCCTACTAATAGTCTTCCCCATGCTCTCCTCCAACCCTTGCCTCCCCACTAATGACAACCTCTCTAAGTATCCCCTTCTCACATGATACCTTCTTTTCCCCATACTTCTTCACTGGAGCTCACTCTACTCTCCATGATTATAACGTAGGAGCATAAGAATGGCCACACTGGGTCAAACCAATGAAAGACAGGATACTGAGCTAGAGGGACCAACAGTGGCTGGTGCCAGATGCTTCAGAGGGAATGCACAGAACAAGGCAATTATCGAATGACCCATCCCCCCTGCCATCCAGCCCCAGCTTCTGGCAGTATGAGGCTGAAGGACACACAGAGCATGGAGTTACATCCCTAACCATTTGGCTAACAGCCATTGATGGACCTATTCTCCATTGTCTCATCTAATTCTTTTGCTTTTACAACATCCCCCGGCAATGAGTTCCACAGGCTGACGGTGCGTTACGTGAAGTACTTCCTTATGTTTGTTTTAAATGTCCTGCTAATGAATTTAAATTGGGGGACCTCTGGTTCTTGTGTTATGTAAAGGGGTAGATAACACTTCCTTTTTCACTTTCTCCACGCTACTCATGGTTTTATAGACCTCTATGCATCCCTCCCCCCTTTTCTTTTCTGAGCTGAACAATCCCAGTCTTTTTAATATCTCCGTATATGGAAGCTGTTTCATACCTCTAATAATTTTTGTTGCCCTTCTCTGTATCTTTTCTAAATCTAATATATATTTTTTGAGATAGGGTGACCAGAACTGCAGGCAGGCAGCATGCAGGGTGTGGGCATACCACAGATTTATACAGTGACATTATGATATTTTCTGTTATCTATCCCTTTCCTAATTGTTCCTAACATTCTGTTAGCTTTTTGACCACCACTGCACAGTCCCTCCTTCCACAGACTCTACTACTGTTCGCGGCTAAGGAGGGAGAGGATAAAGGGTATTCATCTTCTCCCCTCATATACTAGCCACATGGAAGCTTAGCCTCTTCCTCCAGTGAACTACCCAATCCCTGCCCAGGCAGCCCAGAGGGAGCAAGCAGCCACCTAGCCTGTGACTGACAGGACGCTCACAACCGCCTCAACAGCAGCAGTGGAAACTCAGGTGCTGCCACACTGACAACTCATGATACATTTTCAGGCCTAATGATCAGTTTGCATTTTGGTGGCTAGCTTCACAATAACATGGTCTGGATGTCTAACTTTAAAAATAAATGAAAGCAGAGATTAACAGCGGCACTTCATAGTCCCATAAACCAAAGTTTGAGTCCCAAAACCTGCATCTCATCCCTCCCTGATGTAAATGGAGAGAATTTCAGCTTTGATATCCAATCTCATTTCTATTTAATCCTTTTCTCTCACACTATCAAAGTTCAGTTAAACAAAAGCTATGTGTACCAGCACCAATGCTTTAATAGCTCCATCCCTTAACTCCCTGTATTCTGCTCTCAGAGGAGATCTATACTGTGGTGTCTGACAGCCACCCACTCACCCATAGACACATTTTATCCAGCCCACTTTGAGAAGAATACAAGACACACTGTCCCTTAACACAAGGAAATGTACTATACGGTCAGTAATTGTCAGTGAATATTACCCATCCAAGAGAGGGCAAGGAAATCTCTGTCACAGAGTCAAAGCAAGAAAATGCACTTTTTTAGTCCTTTGCAAGGAAGAAAGAAAGATAGATAACAATTCTAATTGAAAATTAAACCAAGAGGCATGATACTAGCGAAGTATATTTATTGTGTTAACATACCATTTGTCTTCTGGGCAAGTTACTAAAAGGTCATTTGTTCTTCATGGCAAGTGTTGAAAATAGTTTATGTTGAGGGTCTAACTTAAAGGAACAATGTCAAAACCCTCAGGCCCAAAATGACCTTTTTACATCAACACAGAGATCTAAATCTTGTACTGAGGATAGTGGTGATGTTTACATTCAGCTTCTCCCCCCTCCTTTCAACTCCCCCTTTCAACATAAAATACCTCACAAAAGAGAAAATGGACTGCAAAGTTAATGCACTTACTGTATGCCTCTAAATCCTCATGCCCAACTCCACCATTGCTGCCTGGTATCAAAGGCAAGAGACTCACTGATGTGGCAAGTTCCCAAATCTCTCTCTCTTGCCAAGTAAAAGGGTGGAGGAGTGAGAGGGGAAGAATAGAAAACGCTAGTAGTATAGCCTCTCGGAGGAGAAGGAAGATATGATACCATATGTTTTGGGAGGTAGAAGGGGACAGGGCTTGACTGGTTCTTGCTTTGAAAAGTTAAGGAGACTCCATTCTGCTAACTGAGTAGAGCAATTTTTGGAGGCAACTGGCCAAGCTGTCTCTCAGAGGGGCCTGGCTGTTCATAAGGGGAAGGACCACAAAATTGGGAAGGTGATACTAATGAAATAAAAAAGAGGCTGATACATATGAAAGAGTAAATTCAAGGAAATGCAATAGCTCAAGGGAGTGGCAATGCATTTGGAGTCTAAAATCCAGCCCACCCTCAACAGATTATCACTATCCCATGAACATTCATGCAAAATGAGCTTAGTGGTCAAATCCTGATCCTGGCAAGATGCTGAGTAACCTCAACTCCCATTAGACCAAGAGCCTTGTGTGATCAAGCCCCAGGACACAAGAAATAATACACACAAATGGCACTAAGTGGCATCTCAGGAAAAAAAGCCAAGGTCTGTACAAGGTGGGTGAGGCAGTATCTTTTACTGGACCAACTTCTGTTGGTAAGAGAGACAAGCTTTGAACTTACATAGAGCTCTTCCTCAGGTCACCTGTAGCTCAAAAGCTTGTCTCTCTCACCAACAGAAGTTGGTCCAAGATATTACTCCACCCACCAGGTCTCTCTAATAACCTGGGACCAACACTGCTACAATAACACTGCGTACACCAATGGAAGTCTGTTTGCAATGTTGTTGTAGACGTGTAGGTCCCAGCAGTGGTGAGCTGGAGCCAGTTCGCACCAGTTCACACGAACCAGTTGTTAAATTTAGAAGCCGGTTTAGAACTGGTTGTTAAAGGGCTGGACAAAGTCCGGGCCGCGGGCCACATCCGGTCTGCGGGACCTTCCTGTCCGGCCCGCCTGAGCTCCCGGCTGGGGAGGCTCCCCCGGCCCCTCCCCTGCCTACCCCCCTCTCGCAGAGCCTGGTGCCAGTGCTCTGGACAGCTCCTGGGCAGCTCAGCAGCTCCTGCCGCTTTGAGCGGTATGGTAAGGGGGTGGGATTGCGAGCGCCAGTGGGCCGCGCAGCATCCATACACACTGCCCTGAGCAGCATGGTAAGGGGGCTGGGCCGGGGCTGGGAGGTGGGGTAGCGGCAGCGGGGCTCCGAGGGCTATTTAAAGGGCCCGGGGCTCCCCCTGCCTCTACGGCCCTGGCCCTTTAAATAGCCACTGGAGCCCTGGAGTAGCAGCGGCAGCTGGGGGCTCCGGCAGCAGTTTAAAGGGCCCAGGGCAGTAGCAGCAGCCGAGCCCTGGGCCCTTTAAACTGCTGCCGGAGCCCCCGACTGCCGCTGCTACCCCGGTGGGGGAGAGGGAGGGGGAGGGCACTTACCGGTAGAGGGCGGGCCACGCTGGCTCTGACCCCCCAATCCCTGCCCCTCCTGCCCGAGGCCCCGCCCCTTCCAGGGGCCAGAGCTGGCCCCAACCCAGCCCCGTACTGGTAAGTCCCTATTTCTACTTTCACCCCTGGGGTTGGGGCAGTCAGGGGACAGGGAGCGGGGCACGTTGGGTAGGGGGTGGGGCCTTGGGGGGCAGTTAGGGTGGGGGGGTCTCGGGCTTGTACTCACCGAGCGGCGCTTAATAACCGGTTCCCTACCGGGTCGGCGACGGCACTTCGGCGGCGGGTCGTTCACTCGCTCCGGGTCTTCGGCGGCACTGAAGGACCACCGCTGAAGTTCCACCAAAAACCCGGTAGGGAACCGGTTGTTAACATTCTGGCAGCGTATCCTGGGTCCCAGAATACCAGAGAGACAGGGTGAGCGAGGTAACATCTTGTGGAGTGAAAGCTTGTCTCTTTCACAGAAGTTAGTCCAATAAAAGCTATTATGTAACAGAAGGTCTGTACACACGTGGAGCCTTAATTACCCATTCACTCCCAGAGATGGTCCCTCTAGGTCAGGCCTGAGTGGTGTGGCAAAGTAGGGGAGGTTGTACCACTGCTGTCTATACTATACCTGCTTCACTCTATGGGTAAAGAGAGGCATTCTGCATCCAGAGCTGTCAATCCAATACTTTTCACAAACACTAAATTCACTTAACAGCATATGTTAAAATTTGAGATTCCGGGGAGCATGCTGAGTCCTCCTGTCACAGACTTCACAAAGAGGGAGTTCCAGGCAGAAGGCACACATTATAGGCAGAATCCTGCAAGGTGAAAGTCTCTTGTAAAGTAGTATTGGGGGAGGGAGGGAGGTTGCACCACCTTTCAGGAGGCAGTCCGCAATTTGCAAAATTTAAGTGCAAAAGAAGTCTTAAAAAGACAAAATTTTATTTTCCTGAATACCCACTTATGGCTGCCATTTGTGACAAAGTTCACACATTTTACATGCTGCCTGGTCATATCTGGGTAGCAAAAAAAAATGGCAAAATAGAGATGCCATGACAAGTAGATGAGATGTTTTTTCTCTTTAATGTTCTTAGGTTCAGATTGCCCTTCAATATGTAGAGGGGAAAAGAAACCCTCGGGGCAAACAAAGCAGCTTTAGGTTAGTTACTTGGTAATTTTTCTAAAAATTAAAAATTATTAAAATTAAAACCATGAAAAATAAGCTGTGCCTTACGGTTCTTGAAATTCTGGGAATTATAGTAAATGGTTGTTATAATAAACATGCACACTATATTCATATTACACACACACGGCATGAGGTCCATTGCAGATCTCTGGATTACACCATTAAGCAATTTTCTAGGTGCCCTTTTCTTTCTCTGTCTTTCTGCCTGTTACACAGACCACTGTTTTAAAGAAAGATATATGAACAAGACAAGTAAGGCAGATACATTTTAAAATATGGGATGGAGGTGGTGCCCCCAATTATAGCTCAAATCAGTTCAGCTATTTCTTTTCCATTTTTGTAAGGAAATACAAGAACAAACTGGTTACAAGGGCATCTAACAGTTTCTCTTGGAAAGCATTTATGGAAATCTGGCTGTATTTAATACTAGTTGTATACATTTTCAAAAAATAGTATTGTGTAGGTGGGGGTCTGGAGAAGTAAGGACAGTAAGTTCATACTAGATCTGGACGTGAATTCCATTTGGATTTCACATTTGGTGGTGGCTCTGGAAGGCCGGGGGATGTTACCCAGCCCACAGATGGAAACTCTCCTAACAGAAGTCTACAAAAGCACAGTCAGTCATCAAGGGTTTTTGGTTCTCTCACAACTGCATGAAATGGTGTCACTGAAACAAAACAAAAAATTAAAAAGGTTAGACCATAAGCCCTATTTCCCCCTTCCTTTCTCCCAGTGAAACCTGTACGGTGTGTGTATGCCAGTATTCATCAAAACCAAAATCCTACGTGGTAAGAATTAAAAAGTCAGAACATGCTGCATGGGTGGTATCCCCTCCCTTTAGCTCATACATGCCTTCTGAGTCAGGGGCTTTTATTAAATGAACAAATTAACACTTGCCTTTTTGGTAGATTCTATCCTTTTACATCTGTGGCAAACCCCATCCAACTGATGGGTAATTGTGAATTGAACTGGGCCCAACATGGAAATTTTCCCACACCCTCGTCACCTGTGTCTGCATCCAAAACAGCATATCTGGGTTGAATCCAGCAGCCATAGCCAGATTATTTTAAATTGCAAATAATATATTCCCATTACTTCAGTGGGGCCAGGATTTCCACCCATTGAGAACAACAAGGAATTCATTTTGCAACGTTGAAGCTAAAAGGGCTTGATCCAATTCCTACTGAAGTCAACGGAAAGGCTCCCATTCACCTCAATGGAGTGGATCAGACCCTAAGCTACTCTTGGCAGAGCTAGGAGCCATATCCTTCACAGATAGTGAAAGAATTGTTGTAAATGCCAGTCAGAATTAAGCAGTAGGAGAACAATCGGTACTTACAGTGTTTTACAAGTTCAAAGCACTTGGCAGGCAATAAAATAAAAGAAATTACAATCATCATCTCAGACTTTTCAATATATAAAAAAAACTTGGGACTTTTTTATTTCAATGGTTTAACTAAGGAAAGAAGGCATAGATGCATAAACAAACTATGTCAATATAAAAGTTACCTGCTTGAGGAAGGAGGGGGATGGGAAGAAGAGAAGCGAAAGAAAAACAATTGTCCCAGCAACATTTCTCATGGTTAAAACAAACAGTAAACTTTAGAAGTAATAGTGACCCCTTAACCAGGAGTGATGCTCCCTAGATACCTTTTTTAATCAATGTTCTTGCTTTCATGCAATCTTCTATACGATGGCCATTCATACAGACATATCAAAAATGGTCAGATTAGAAACTGTGATAGGCAGTAGATGTTGCCATCAAAAATGTTACTAGGATGGAATAAGGTTTCTAGCTCAGGCTTATTAGTATCAGTTAACACATAGAAAATGACAGAAATCAAGAACATTCCCTGAGATCAGTTTTCATTGCAAGGGTTTCCCTGTGGCAGGAGTAGATGTTATGACTGTGTTAATAGTTGTGAGGACTTGCTGTTTCATGATACCGGCACAACTCTGTTCAAAAGAAAACCATGACACAGCAAGTGGCCATAGACTTGCAATTTGTTTACTGCTTTTTTTAATTCTTCTGTCCTCACCAAGTTTAATTGCTTTGAGGCAATGAGCTATAAACAGCAATGGTTACAGTATGCAGTTGACACACAATTCCTTCCTCTTGGCTTAGTGAAGTCTTCGAATTCAGAGAGCTCATCCAATAAACCACATGACAATTGTAATGGAGGGAAAGGCACCTTTGTTCATACCATTAACTTACTTTATTCCATGTTTGGAAGCTAGAAAGTCCACCAAACTGGAAAGTACCACTGAAGTGCAATAAACAACAAAACGTCAGTTGCTGTATCAGTAGCATTTCATATCTGAAGGCAATGGGTTTATTAACTTCCATGAACTTACAATAAAATATGCACAATGTGTTATTTGTCTCAGCTATTTGAACTCCAGTAGAATAACATGGACGCTCGCCTTTTTCAGCATGGAACAAAGGAAGCCAGTTCTTCCAAAAAGAAATGTTTCATTTCATGCAAAGAGTATTTATTCCCAAAGGTATTTCTGCTTTCAACAGTTTGGACTGGACAAAAGGCACCTAAATACCCAAGAGAGATTTTTTTTGTCTCTGTTAATAAGCAATAGAACCTAACAGCACATCAGAATTGTTCAAGAACTTAGAAAATACTCTTTAAAGCTTCTAAGACACCAAAACACACAAGAAGGTAATCAAGAAACCCTCCTTACATCAAAGATAAAGGTTCTCTGCTTTTTCTTTTAATTGGTCCCACTCCATCTCACTCTAATGTGACGGAGCTAGTGATGAGCAAACCTCCAAGGGTTCAGATATAGTTAGGTATAGACAAACCAAAGAAATATGAACACTTATACATGAATCATACAAACTTTGAGATCTTATCCCTCCCCCTTCCTGTTCTTTGCATTTCATCTGTCTCTCTACATACACCTCTACCCAGATATAACGCGACCTGATACAACACGAATTCGGATATAACGCGGTAAAGCAGTGCTCCGGGGGGCGGGGCTGTGCACTCCGGCGGATCAAAGCAAGTTCAATACAAGTTTCACCTATAATGCGGTAAGATTTTTTGGCTCCCGAGGACAGCGTTATATCGGGGTAGAGGTGTATCTCTTACTACTCAGATCATCTTCTCTGCCCCTTTCTCACTTCTCCACCAAAATTTTGCTCCTTGATATCACTCCCTGCAAATCAAATTAAATCTTGGAGATTGCCCCGCATGAACTCGGGGATTTTTACCTCCCCCCAAATCTTTCTCCTCTTAAGAACGGCCAAACTGCCCAGTATCCTGTCTTCCAACAGTGGCCAATGTCAGGTGCCCCAGAGAGAATGAACAGAACAGGTAATCATCAAGTGATCCACCACTGTCACCCATTCCCAGCTTCTGGCAAACAGAGGCTAGGGACACCATCCCTGCCCATCCTGGCTAATAGCCATTGATGGACCTTTCCTCCATGAATTTATCTACTTCTTTTTTGAACCCTGTTATAGTCTTGACCTTCACAACATCCTCTGGCAAGGAGTTCCACAGGTTGACTGTGCGTTGTCTGAAAAAATACTTCCTTTTGTTTGTTTTAAACCTGCTCCCTATTAATTTCATTTGGTGGCCCCTCGTTCTTGTGTTATGAGACAGGGTAAATAACACTTCCTTATTTACTTTCTTCACACCAGTCATGATTTTATAGACCTCTATCATATCCCCCTTAGTCACCTCTTTTCCATGCTGAAAGGTCGCAGTCTTATTAATCTCTCCTCATACCCCTAATCATTTTTGTTGCCCTTTCCTGAACCTTTTCCAAGTCCAATACATCTTTTTGAGATGGGGAAACCACATCTGCATGCAGTATTCAAGATGTAGGCATACAATAGATATTTATAGAGGCAACATGATATTTTCTGTCTTCTTATCTATTCCTTTCTTAATGATTCCCAACATTCTGTTCGCTTTTTTGACTGCCGCTGCACATTGAGTGGATGATTTCAGAGAACTATCCACAATGACACCAAGATCTCTTTCTTGAGTGGTAACAGCTAATCCCCATAATTTTATATGTATAGTTGGGATTATGTTTTCTAATGTGAATTACTCTTCCCCTTCATTGCACCAAGCCTACTCTTTGCAACAGTCTGTCCATCAGTTCTCAGAAACAAGATAAGACAAGACAAATACCAGTATGACTAAAAAGCAAGGTTCTAAACTAGCCAACCCAGTATCCTCCATAAAATGGAGATCCAACATTAGTGAAACCAATAGAAAGGAGTATAAATAGTACCAGGTAAAATATATGATGGACATTAGGAATGCTAAGAGGGAAATGAAGATTAGATAGAGAGAATGCTGGTGAAAGAATGGATCAATTTGAGCAAAAAACAAAAATCAAAATTTTAAAATAATTTTCTTTCCAAATGGAACAAAGAGGGTTGAGAGTTCAACATTTTCCATGAAACAAAACTGATCATTTTGAATCAAAAATTGTCATAGGGGAAAATGTCAACATATTTGTATTAAAAAGAAATGAAATTTCAATTGGAATCCATAGAAATTTCAACGTGAAGAGGAAATCCAAGAGAGGCCATTCTGAATTTATTTCTCAGTGTGTCATGCAAGAAAAAGTGCACTGTCCTCTGCCAGGCTCACTTAAAACAGCAAATACCAAACCAAACCATCCAAAGCAAACATACTATGCCAGTGCATTGTTGAAGGAGGAGGTGATGAAACTGGATAAGGATGAGATGGAGGAAACGGTGATGGGTGAGAAAGTAGCTGCACAAGGGCAGAAGTGGGAGAGGGCTTCCATATACCATCTGGGAGCATATGTCACAGGCTGAAGGGAAGCCAGATTTTGCTTCCTGCAATCTCTGCAAGGGGGCTCACATGTTAGCAGGGGGCAGGAGTCAAGGTCCAGTACCCTGTGGCACCATCTCTAGAGGAAGCACACAGTTGTCGTCAGGTACTGCAAGGATCTCAAGGAACTATTGGCCCCATTTCCCTCCCTCCCCTCCCCACACATGTATCAAAAATTCCAGTCAAGAAACTGCAGTCTTCAGTGACAGAAACTTCAGTCCCAAATCCCTGTTGCCTATTCCAAAGATTCAGAGTAGAGACAGGCAGCCCTACAGGGAACCGCACTAGCAGATGATTGGACTCACTACATACAAGGCCTGTCCAGAATCCCCATGTCATAAAAATCCTAGTTAAGGAGCTACAGATTATAATGGTCAGTGAGATAAACATCAGCCCCAAATGAAAAATGTCAGACATCAATGGATTTTCATGATACATTTGCTTTCTTTGAAACGCAATTTTTGACTTCTTTAAATCTGAAAAATTTTGACCAGCATTAGTCATAGACAAAGAAATAAACAAAAATAAATTAAGCCCATCAGAAGCAGGAAACATGCAAAATAATCTCTCAATCCATTGATGACCAGGGAGTAAAGTGAACCATTAGGAAAGATAATTATACCTTCTGTACAGACTAATTATACAGACATCTATTAAAACAAAATATTAATTTAAAAGTTAATTTCCTTTTCACTGTTTATGCTCTTTGTTCACTTTTTGCATTGCTTTCTGCTTTGATGACAAACAGATGACATTTTCACTTTTGTTTCTAGAAAGTTTCACTTTCAAACTCTAATACACAAGGGCAGGGGACGGTAACCTTTCAGAAGTGGTGTGCCGAGTCTTCATTTATTCACTCTAATTTAAGGTTTTGCATGCCAGTAAAACACGTTAACGTTTTTAGAAGGTCTCTTTCTATAAATCTATAATATATAACTAAACTATTGTTGTATGCAAAGTAAATAAGATTTTTAAAATGTTTAAGAAGCTTCATTTAAAATTAAATTAAAATGCAGAGCCCCCGGGACCGGTGACCAGGACCCGGGCAGTGAGTGTGCCGCTGAAAATCAGCTCGCGTGTCGCCTTTGGCACGCATGCCATAGGTTGCCCACCCCTGCACAAGTGCAATGCTGTGAAATTTAGGTTACAAAATTGCTGAGGAAAGTTTGTTTAAAAATAAAGGTTTCAGAGTAGCAGCCGTGTTAGTATTAACATTAGCATAAGCTTATGCTCTAATAAATTTGTTAGTCTCTAAGGTGCCACAAGTACTCCTGTTGTTTTTTTTTTAAATAAAGTTTCCATAAAAAGAATTAAGTCATGAAAACGTTTGAAAAAGTTTAGATTTTAGATTCTATAAAAATAGGAAGAAAGGGGGGGGTCGTTTTGTTAACTTTAAACAGAATCTAAACTTTGGGTCAAATTTCACCTGACAGTGTCCTTTTAGCTGGAAAGGAGAAAGAAAAACCCCAAATGGAAAAATATCAACCTGACTGCTTTGGGCTACTATCAGAGGGGTAGCCATGTTAGTCTGTATCCACAAAAACAAAAAGGAGTCCAGTGGCACCTTAAAGACTAATAGATTTATCTGGGCATAAGCTTTTGTGGGTTAAAAAACCCACATGTGAAGAAGTGGGTTTTTTACCCACGAAAGCTTATGCCCAAATAAATCTATTAGTCTTTAAGGTGCCACCGGACTCCTCGTTGTTTTGGGGCTACTATATATACACACAGTGTAGACAAGACCCTAAGTATACTAACCAGGATGAAGAGGAGAGGTCCCTATGATCCATAACCTCCTCCTGATTTGCTCTCTCCAGGGCCGGCACAACCCATAGGTCGCCTAGGGCGCTACAATTTGGGGGGTGGCGACCGCAGTGGTATTTCGGCGGCGGGACCTTCCGCCGCCTCTGTGGGGGGCAGCATTTCAGGGCGGGACCTTCCGCCGCCTCTGTGGGGGGCAGAAAAGCTGGCGGCGCTCCTGGCTCCCTCCGTTTCCTTGCATGATCTTAGCAGAGTTACCCTTCTCCTCCTGCCCCTTCTCTCCTCCTGTGTACTACACTCACTCATTGCTCCTTGTTTCAAATCAAGTCGTCAGCTCATCTACAGATGCATACAGAGCCTAGAATGAGGCGGCCCTGAACCACATTAGGGCCATTGATCACTATTACAATACAAATAATGCTAATTTCTTTAAGAATAACTTCTCTAAGTGGCTAAATTTGACCAAAATAGAGCAAACCTTCAAATAAGGCGTCAGCCTGGAGTAGTTTGAATTTATCTCCCTGATGAAGGATACCACTGTTTTCTTGGAGACCAAGCTCCACTGAAGTTTCCCATAAGAATCGTAACTCTTCAAATGTGTTATTAAAAAAAAAAAAGTTTTGAAAATTACATAGGCAACGTCAGACTTATAATCCTGAAAGGCCTTAAAGTAGTGTGTGGCGGGGGGGAAGCAGGTGATAGGGGGTTTGAGTGAACTCCCCTCCCAATTGTGGTATTGAATGATAAGATTGGACCAACCCATGTGCTACAAGTCCTGTGCAAGCCTCCCAAAAGATGCATGATCCCAAGCAATAGTTTGCATTATTATACCAAGGTTGATCTCAAATGTGGCAATGATGGAACACACAGAGTTCACCAGCAAAACTCTAACATGGAATTTTCAAAAGCATTCAATACTGGTATAAAGTCTGCTTTCACTGAAAGCAGATGTTTCACCATTTAATTCCATAGCAGTAGAGTTAGACCAATGATTAGCACTTCTGAAAATACCATACTCTACAACAAAAGCAGAAAACCAGCATCTAGGTCTCAGAAATCTGCTTTAAAACATTCACAGAATAAAGCCAGACTGAACCGTAAAAAATCACCCAACAGGACTAGTTTCAACTCTAGAATATTTCTTTGTCATGATGACTAGCTTCAATTAGCGATAACATTTCTGGTACTTCACTCCCCAGCTTTCCTTCCAAAAACCCCTTTAAAAATAAGTTAATAGAGTAGTACTGTATTATTATACATCATTGGGAGAAAAACAGGGGTGGGGAAAAATGTGATAAAGAGAAATAAATTGGGATTAAAAGAAAAAGAAACCCAAACACTATTACCCTGGTCTGAAATAGGTTAATTCTGTTTGACTCCTGGATATATTGGCTGAATGGCCACTGGATAAGACCTGAGGCAGTGGAGGGAGGGATTTCAGTCTGGAGGGAATGTGGGTTTGAAGTTGTACTGCCCCGCTGAATGGCAATCAGATGATACGTGATAGGGAGGAGAAAGGGGAAGTGCTGCTGCTGAGTACAGTTTTTGCAATAACTCATCTAGCACCGTGTTTTTAAATATATAATGAGCGTGCCCAGAACTTTCCATGAGCCCCCTTTGGTGCAGAGTTGTTTTTTAGAACAAAATAAAAATAAATACAGACAAGTTACTGCCATCAGTACTCCTGTTGAGCAGCTCCTTACTTGGTAAATGGTACCATTGGTTTCATTGGTGCTACTCTCAGAGCAAGGTATTTTCAACATGTGTAATGCGGGCAGAATCTGACCCTAACTAACTGTGGATGAAAGTGTGAACCTCTGCTGACACTGAAGTCAGTAGTTTTATCATGGACTTCCATGGCAACAGACCATTAATTGTGATTGCTTTTAAATAGTGCATGAATTACAGTGAATAGCACCTTATACCACAACAGTCCTACTAAAGGCAGTGGGGCTATGTATGGAGTATGTTGCTACTCAATATGAGAGAAAGTTCTCTCAGTCTGGCTCCGAGTAAATAATACAAGACTAATTCTTTGTAAGAGTTCACTAGACAAAAGGGTCTAAAAACACAAAGTATTCCCCAAACACGGACACGTGAAAGGGTGCGAGTTTAAAATTACATTTAGTACAAGCTGCATGGGTTAAAGCAAATAATAATTAGAATTATTAGTTAAACCAAATAAAATGTTTGTCAGAATGGAAAGAAAACAAATCCCGAATCTTGACAGCAACATAAAAGCACAATTCTGCCTGTTCCTTTCATAATGGCTTTTCTATTGAGTTTCATTCTGACCTTTCATTACTTTCCCAACATTGAAGAATATTGCCTTTCAAAATTCTTCATGTCTCTGCTCCCTGGGCCATTATTCCTGTTCCCATTGTTAAGAGTTGTTAGCTACCATTATTTCAACATGCACTGCAGTCTTCCATCTCCAAAAGAGAGGCAGGAACTTAAATACTTTGAGAAATATCGAATGTTTCTCTCTTCTTTCTAGATCCTACATCCAACTTTAGAAATAAAATGAAATAATAAGTTATATAACTAAATAAATAAATAATAGCTTATTAAATACACCAAGAGATTGAACAGCATGAAATCAATTTCTTGTTGGGGGGGAGGTGGGGAGAGGAAGACATTTTTATGCAATTTGACTGAACTTAAATAGACATTGTCCTGATGCTGTAATTGTTCCATGCTCGGAACATCTATGGAGTTAAACGGGAATCCAGACCAACTATAGGATCAGATTTGTTTGGGAAAAAGCCTGCCCATCATTTTGCGAACACAAACCAGACAGACTAGGGTTACCATACATCCGGATTTTCCCGGACATGTCTGGCTTTTTGAGCCTCAAATCCCCGTCCGGGAGGAAATCCCAAAAAGCCGGACATGTCCGGGAAAATAGGTAGGGAGGTGTCGTGGTGCTCGGCCGGGGGCCGGGGCCACTGGGGCCGGCGGTGCTTGGCCGGGGCCGCTCGGCCGGAACCGGGGCCCGAACCGAGCTGGGCCGGCCAGCCGCCGGGGGGAGCCGCTCAGCTGGGGGGGCTGGACTGGGCCGCACCGCGCCCCGCCCCAGCCCCAGCTTACCTGCTGCCTCCCTGTTTCAGGCTTCCCGCGAACATTTGATTCGCGGGAAGCAGGGGAGGGGGAGCAGCAGGGGGGCAGAGCGTTCATGGGAGGGGGCAGAGTTGGGGCAGGGACTTTGGGGAAGGGGCGGAGTTGGGGCGGGGCAGGGCCGGGCCCCTGTGGAGTGTCCTTTTTTTAAATTAAAATATGGTAACCCTAAGACAGACATTGGAAACAAATTTAAAACTTCATAACTAGCCTACAAGAGTAAACAAACAAGGCTATGCAAATCCTTCTGCATACAAGGAAACACACAGGCACACAATTGCGCCACATAAGAACCAATTCCTGTTCCCACTGAAGTCAATAGGAGCCAACACAATCAGGCCCTGAGAGTAACAGTCACAGCATTAGCAACAGTTAGGGATCTTAAAGAATCTGTGCCACATCTCTAATGCAGGCTGGATCAGTATTCAGCCATAACCAGGCTTTGCACAAGGGGGAGGCCTATTGCACCAGTGCAATCCTGCCCCTAAGAAGAGGTGAAACTTTGGGTCCAGTCCATAGCATCTAAGATCCACACATCCAAAACCAAACTCCGGTTCCAATCCTACAACTAGACCCAAGTGGGCAGACTCTTGGGGGGCCCTACTGATTTCAGTGGGGCTCCATGCAGGCACACAGATCCCATTACAGGATCAGGGCCTTAATTTCTAAAAATACTGAAAGATGGAGCTGCCATTTTAAAATGAGGGTAATAGATAAAAGGAAGCATAAAAAAAAATCTCAGAATAATTTTTTCTCTCTCATTGATTTCCTTATCAATACTATTTTTTCCTTGCACTGCAGTCACTATTTTTATGTACAAATTTTGTGCTCCCGGAGAGCGTGTGAAATCACATCTCATTTTTGTTCGGCTCCCAGGCAGACAGTCACATACAGTGTCACTTGAGTACACCTCAATACAAAGTCAAACAATCCATCACAAGACAGAGTCTAAAAGAGACAACTAAACTAAGCAGTAAAAATATTCAGTTTACTTTACACTAAAAATGTTTTTTTGCAAACAAGAGATGAATAATCACAATACCTACCACACATGTGGCTTTACACTTCCTAAATGCTGTACAGTCATTAACTAATTCAAAGTTAGATTCAAAGAGACTAAATTCCACCACTGGCTTTAGGTGTCTGTCCACCAGGGACATGCTCCTTCTGCCTTCATCCCCCCTCGGCTAAGTGGTGGGGAAGGGAAGAGGGATAGCCATAAAGCCTCAAGTCTGCATACTTATTCCAGCAGGGAGTTCTCCTCTGATAAGCAAATTCTCTGCTGGCCATTTGTGGTCAAAATCAGATCCCTTTCAGCCACCTGAGTGGCACAAAGGGACCAGATCGCAACAGAACAGTGTTTACCAAACTTCTTACTAAGGTGACGCAACTTTGTCTTTTTTTGTGCACACCCAAGATCCAAATTCATTGGGGCGAGGGGAGGATGGTGGCAAAAATCATAGGCCAGCATTCTTCTCCTTCGCCACCGTCTCCTCCTCGTCTCAGCAAGGGGGCGCCAACCACTGACAGCAGAACCCTCTGCCCAAGCACTGCAACCTTAATCTAGCCCAAGTGAGGAGGAGAGGCCTCAGGGATATCCACCATTTGGGAAATACTGCAATAGAGCAGTGATTTCAACCAGGGGTACGTGTACCCCTGGGAGTATGCAGAGGTCCTCCAGGGGATACGTCAACTCACCTAGATATTTGCTTAATTTTACAACAGGCTACATAAAAAGCACTAGTGAAGTCAGTGCAAACTAAAATTTCATACAATGACTTGTTTATACTGGTCTATATACTACACACTGAAATGTAAGCACAATATTTATATTCCAATTGATTGATTTTATATGGATATGGTAAAAATGAGAAAGTCAGCAGCTGAACAAGTGGGGACATGACAGAGGTGTGTAAAATAATGAACGGTACAGAGAAGATTACTTGCTCCTACTTACACTTTCTCATAACACAAGAACAAGGAGGCAGCCAATGACATTCAAAGGCAACACATTTAAAATTAAACACCCTTTAAAGAAAGATAAAAAAAACATTCTTTATAACACACAATTCACCTGGAGAACTCATTGCCACAAGATACTGGGACCAAGATTTTAGCAGGATTCAAAAGCAGAATTAGAGATTGATATGGAGGAGAACATCCACATTTGCATTAAATCTGATGGAAAATGAATAAAGAGATATAAATCTTCATGCTTAAGGGCATGAGCCAGATCTCAGGGTTAATAGAAAACCTCCCCTATGGACAGGTTATTCCACAGTTGGGTGGTTTCTTATACCTCATTGAAAAATCTGGTACTGATCGCTGTCAGAGACAGGATACCAGAGAGAACAGTACAGCAATTCTTATGTTCCTACGCATGACATTGAACCCTAGTTGGCAGTCTCAGCAGAGAGGGTAAGCAGCGAGTAGATCTGGAGATTGAATTAGCCCCTCATTCGTAGTGATGGTCGTACATTTCAGTGAAGCACACTGCCAGGGTGGTGAGGGGTAAAGCTTGCATTGCCACTTTTAATCTGTGCTGAGGCTAACCAGAGGACCATCCATCTGGCATGTTTCACAAGTCTTATGAAAAATTCTTAAAGAAAAATATTAAAACACCCCAAATAATGGGAGTGCCAGTTTTACCGTCCACTAGAGGAGGAGCAATAATTGGGGTGTTGTGTGTTCTGGTACTTAAAAAAACACCACCACTGAATTATTCATTTCAAAAAGAGTAAAACACAAGGTAAAGAATCACATACACTTTATATTCAGATATGAGAGGGGAGAAAAGGTAGGTCACATTTTAAGCAAGCCAGTTTTGTATCTCTTCAAGACAAAACTATATGCATTGAAAGAAATTAAGAAAAAACCCTCAATAAATAACCCCACTACGTAGCCACTCTTATTAACACTGTTCAACACCAAGCACTGGAAGAATAAAAATTCATCGAGAAATGTGGACACAGATTCAAACAAGACTTTTTTCTCTTCCCAGGCATCACAGTTTAAAGGTGTGAACCTGATCTCTAGTTTAAAAAAAAAAAAAGAAATAACCACAACGACAACTGGATTTCACTTATCTGATTCATACCCACCTTGATGAGCGGATTAAAAAGCTAAGCAAACTGAGCCTAAGGCTAATCAAATCACAGTGCAATTACTATATTTCCAGCTATCACTGCTGCTTCTCTCACTTCCCCCTCCCCACCCCCCCATGCTGAACAGAAGATGGTTTGAAGTGCAGGTGAGAAAGAAGAAAACCCTCATAACTATTTTAAGTATTAACTTCCAGCGTTGGGGTTTGCAGAGAAGATGTGCTCTTGAGAATGATTTATGTAACCAACAGTGGTGGCAGAGGGAAGAAGAACGGAAGTGGAATCTCTGGAGTTTAAATTTGCTCATTAATTTGAGTCATCTGAAGATGGGTTATTAAATATTTTATCATGCATATTGCTGAAAAAAACCTGAAAATCCATTTATAAAAATAAACAGAAAAATAATTTTTCAGACCAATAGGTCAGGTCAATAGTTGTATAATATCTGTATTAGGCTACACTGAACCTTAACTGAAAGATCAGAAAGTGAAAAGCCTGAGTTCTTTGTGGCACAAACCATGGAAGCCATGGAAACAGAAGAGACAGCGAAGTGGAAGCTGGTTAGAAGAAAGAGATCAACACATAAGAACTGATGTGATGGAAACTCAACAAGTTGCAAGTGGAAGTTTGTTTCATAAGGAGCAATGGCTCACATAACAGACAGAGGTTGTGCATTCAGGTTCACAGGAACACAGAGAGCTTGCGATTGGTGTTTGCTTTTTTCCCTTGGGATGCTTTTGATCCCATTTATGGGGACAAAAATAACAGTGTCTGGTCTACTTGTGGCATTTCCACTATCCAGGAACTGAAATACCACAAGAAGACCAGATATCACATCATTTTAATCCCATAAACGCCCACCTGAGGTATTAAAAAAAGCCAGCCTAAACCACAAAGATACATTTAAACACAAATATTAGTTCGAACATGTCCGTTACAGTACTGATACAAAGTAAATTCTGAGTGCTCTTTTTCACTATGTGTGGGTTGGTATGTGCTTTTGCATTTAGACGATCAGTTAACAGCATATTGCTGTTCATGGATATATTCTAAGACTTAGACCTATGTAAGAATATAATGGAATATTTCTCTCTCCCTCTTACACACACACACATACACACACACACCCCTACCTACTAACAGAGTACCCAAAAGCTTCTCTTATGGGTAGCAGCCAAATATCTGCACAAATCAAAAAGGGATGGAAGAAGTCAGAAGTTAAAACAGATTGGATTCACTATTCATTAGTCCAGTTCTACACTGATGTAACATTACTGAAAATACATGGAGTTACACCCACGTTAAACTGGGCTAACACAGTGGTGAATCGGGTCCAGTTACAACACAATGTGCCAGATTCTCCTCCCACTTACCCTGGTGTATATCAGGAGTAACACCATTGGTTTTATTGGCATTATAATAGCGTAAAACCACTGTAAGGGAAAGGGAATGGAAAATGAGGCCGAATGTCTTTAGACTGACATACCTATCACGTGACATTGGCCTGGGTTGCACATCTCTCTCTGTCATTTTACATGAGGCAACAGGCTATGACAGGATAGGCACCACCTGAAATAATCTGCATAATAATTTGCCAGATATATCCACGTAAGCATTCAAAATGGGGGGAGGGATAGCTCAGTGGTTTGAGCATTGGCCTGTTAAACCCAGGGTTGTGAGTTCAATCCTTGAGGGGGCCACTTAGAGGGATCTGGGGCAAAATCAGTACTTGGTCCTGCTAGTGAAGGCAGGGGGCTGGACTCAATGACCTTTCAGGGTCCCTTCCAGTTCTATAAGTTGGCATATCTCCATATATTTATTTATAAAGTGCCTAATCACTGTGGTATCTTTTGATGGCATTCCCTACTCCTCCAATGACACAGAGCACCAAAACCCAGCAGCATTTTCACAACAGAAAAGAGGACCTGTCATCAACAATTTTTTCCCCTCTCAGAAAGACAATACTGTTAAAAATAAGAGCAAGCATAGGTGAATTGTCAAAGGAAGATGTGGAAAGCTGGATATCAGGATGCTAGCAGCAGTATTACTTATCTTTAAATTCTAATTTAGAGATAGTTAACCACTGTAAACACCTCTAATGTTTTTATTGAATTTTATTAGCAGAAGTTTTTAGAGGCTTAATTTTAATCTGGTTTTTGCCCTAACATAAACTGATACAAAATCTCAATGCATAACAAGAGGTGAATAACAAAAGTAAAAGTAGTAAACAACAAAGTAAAAGAAGTAGTGCGAGGCAAAAAGGCATCCTTTAAAAAGTGGAAGATACATCCTGTTGAGGATGTGAGGGAGATTCCCAAACCTTAGCCATTCTTTTTGGGTGACAGATCTGAGGAACTGTCCCAAATTGAGGTGTCAGAGGAGGTTTTGGAACAAATTGATAAACTAAACAGTAATAAGTCTCCAGGACCTGATGGTATCTCACCCAAGAGTTCTGAAGCAACTCAAATGTGAAATTGTAGGACTACTAACTGTCATCTGTAAATCAGCTTCTGTACCAAATGACTGGAGGATAGCTAATGTGACACCAATTTTTAAAAAGGGCTCCAGAGGTGATCCTGGCAACTACAGGCCAGGAAGCCTCACTTCAGTACTGGGCAAACTGGTTGAAACTATCGTAAAGAACAAAATTGTCAGACACATAGATGAACATAATTTGTTGGGAAATATCAACATGGTTTTTGTAAAGGGAAATCATACCTCACCAATCTACTAGGATTCTTGGAGGGGGTCAACAAGCATGGGGACAAAGGAGATCCAGTGGATATAGTGTATTTTGATTTTCAGGATGCCTTTGACAAGGTCCCTCACCAAAAGCCCTTAAGCAAAATAAGAAGTCATGGGATAAGAGGGAAGGTTCTCTCATGGATTGGTAACTGGTTAAAAGATAGGAAACAAAGGGTAGGGATAAATGGTCAGTTTTCAGAATGGAGAGAGGTAAATAGTGATGTCCCCCAGGGGTCTGTACTGGGCCCAGTCCAATTTAACATTCATAAACGATCTGGAAAAAGGGGTCAACAGTGAGGTGGCAAAATTTGCAGATGATACAAAACTACTCAAGATGGTTAAGTCCCAGACAGATTGCGAAGAGCTACAAAAGGATCTCACAAAACTGGGTGACTGGGCAACAAAATGGCAGATGAAATTTAATGTTGATAAATGCAAATGATGGGGTCTAAATTAGCTGTTACCATTCAAGAAATAGATCTTGGAGTCATTGTGGAGAGTTCTCTGAAATCATCCACTCAATGTGCAGTGGCAGTCAAAAAAGCGAACAGAATGTTGGGAATCATCAAGAAAGGGATAGATAATGAGACAGAAAATATCATATTGCCTCTATATAAATCCATGGTACGCCCTCACCTTGAATACTGTGTGCAGATGTGGTCACCCCATCTCAAGAAATATATATTGGAATTGGAAAAGGTTCAGAAAAGGGCAACAAAAATGATTAGGGGTATAGAACAGCTTCTGTATGAGGAGAGATTAATAAAACTGGGACTTTTCAGCTTGGAAAAGAGGCGACTAAGGGGGGATATGATAGAGGTCTATAAAATCATGAGTGGTATAGAGAAAGTAAATAAGGAAGTGTTATTTACTCCTTCTCATAATACAAGAACAAGGAGCCACCAAAAGAAATTAAATAGGTAGCATTTTTAAAACAAAACACAAGAAATTATTTTTTCACGCAACACACTGTCAACCTCAGGAACTCCTTGCCAGAGGGTGTTGTGAAGGCCAATACTATAACAGGGTTCAAAAGGGAACTAGATAGATTCATGGAAGATAGGTCCATCAATGGCTATTAGCCAGGATGGGCAGGAATGGTGTCCTTAGCCTCTGTTTGCCAGAAGCTGGGATTGGGTGATAGGGAATGGATCACTTGATGATAACCTGTCTGTTCATTCCCTTTGGGGCACCTGCCATTGGCCCCTGTCAGAGGACAGAATACTGGGCTTGATGGACCTTTGGTCTGACCCAGTATGGCTGTTCTTATGTTATGTTCTTATGTTAATACATCAGAATCTTTTTAATTCACAGCCATGACTGAGAGATCCCATGTGAACTATTGAACATGGCAAATTAGCAAGTGAATAAATAATAAAACATAAAAGAATAATAGCTCACCAAATGCACTTTGTGCTTTTATTTGGGGAACTGTAGTTGAATTTTACTTACTTGTGATAGCAAATAAACTGCATGATATTTTGTAAAATTAATGCAGTCTTAGACCGGATTCTGATCGCTCGTAACACTACTTTTACACATGACACTTACACCAGTAAAGCTGACATTAGAATTAGGCCCTTAGTCTGAGATCTCATTAAAGCATGTACTATGGACCAAATTAGTTTCCCCAACAGAGATACACAGGGGCAGGACCCATGGAACATTTTCTTCTAAACTTTTTATTATTATGGGACAGATGCTGATACCATTACTTATGTTGAATAGGACCTTACTACCTGTGTGGTTCCAATTATGTTAAGGGGACCACTCACAGAGTAAGGTATTATCCAGCATGAGTAAGGGTATCAGAATCTGACCTTATTTGCTGAGGTCCAGTAATGTCTGGCTTCTTTCACTCATGCTTTACAAAAATGTAATTTAGCAATCAGTTATTGCATCATTGAAATAGTCTGATTTATTTATTTGATGAGGGACGATAAAAGCAGAGATCAACAATGATGCTGTTTGTCCTTCTCCTTTCTTGATACTTTGAAACCACTACTGAATGGTTTTGAAGCTACCATGTTGGCAACCTGAGATGGGAACTCACTGAGGAACACCTGGTCCCTACATGACTGAAGCTTTGTTGCATCACAGAATTGGGTAATGTAGCGGGGTTCTAAGGGAAGAGCATGAGTGCTCCTATTTTAGTGCTCCACCACTGGCCAAGGCCTTGCACCTTTTGTAGTCATGCACATCAGCGCAAAGTGAGCATCAAATGTGTCTACTTATAGACGCAGAGACTTTAAGGTCAGAAGGGACCATCATGACAATCTGCTGCCCTAAGCAACACTTCAGTGTGTCCCCCACCTCCCTCATAAACCTAACTAAGCAGCAGATTTAGTCCAGCTGCCCCCTCCATCAAATATGAGTGGCATTGACCCCTTGCACAGGGACTTGCAGTGCCACTCAAATTTGGCCTGGCTGCCCCTCCATCATGATGAAGTGGCGGCCGGACCAAATCTTCCACCCTAAGCAGCTGTCCAGAAATCTGCCGCGCTAAGCAGCTGCACAATTTGCTTGTGGCTAGAGCAGCCACGGGTCCTACCAATTCAGAATAGTAGTATTTTACACCCATTTTACACCAATATAAATTGCAGAGTCAATGGTGAATCAGGCCTCAGGATAGCAAGAATACAGGTGAGCAAGATGGCCCTGATTCAGAAAGGTACTTAAGCACATGTCTAACTTTAAGCATGAGTTGTTCCATTGACTTCAATGTGACCATTTACATGTTTAAAGTTGGACATGTGCTTTTGTTTTTACTAAATCAGGGCCTATAAAGGGGGAAATGGTGATACACAGCATAGGGGAAAATCCATTATTTGAGGTGTTTGAGGAATATGTGGCCAGGAGATCCAATGAGCCCTTACCATGGAAAACATATCCATGGAAAATGTGCACATGTGTATTTCATTCCTCTTTAAAATTTAAAACCAATTCTTATTAGTCAACTCTACATCATTTTGTAGTAGGAGATTTATGTCAAGTATAAAAGAGACTAGAGATAAGACTTGTCTTAATCAATTTTGACTTGCCACGGTGAATTCACCAATCTGAAAAATGAAGAAAAATCCTTGAGTTGGGGTGATTTGCATGTTTTTTAAAGTGATACAACTTTTTTAAATTTGAACTGAAAGCTCAAAGTTATTAGGAAACACAATTACGTGGTACTGAAAAGCTCCTAACCCAACCTAAGGTATCCACAGTGGTGCTAAATATTTTAGCCTATTGTCAACGTGCTATAAAAAGGGTTTGACCTTTAGCTGATCCATCCTTAGGTATGATTGTTATCCACTGTGGTGCAATATGCAACTGAAAAAGAAAGCATGTTTCCTCTTGTGTATTGCTTATCTTTGATTTTCAACTAAAGCACCCGAGACTCTATCTTGACTCCCTTTGCAGTTTTAAGTGCAATGAATGTGAGGAACTATTCTACTGTCCCCAGAAGCCAGCAGTCAACAAGGACAAATACAAGCCTCAGCACTTTAGGGTTACTACTTTAGGGTTACTGCTGTAGATTTTTCAGTGTGATTTTTGTTCTTAATTGTGTATTTTGATTTTAAACCCTAATTTCTGACTGGTGAATTTTTCTGTTAATGAGGTTCTTTTTCAGTTTCATTTGAAGAGAACTAAGCAAAATACCAAAGTAATTATGGGAAAAAATTAACTGCTCCAATAATTTTAAACCTCTCTGAACTCTGCAAGTTGATGCGATACCACTGGCGTACTTCATTTTTTTTTGTTCCATAAAAAAGGTGCAGCTCTTCAGAAGTACTTACTGTTGAAGCACGTGCAGTGTGTTGACTAATTAAATATTATTGGATTATTTCAAATCTTCATAAGAGCTTCAGCTTTCCAAAACCCTAAAAGCTGGAAGAGTTGTGGTAAATGTAAGTGACCTGAAACTGAGCATGCTCCATACAAACTAAAAAGCTCAGATTTTTTTTAAATCAAGAAGCAGAAAAACCTTGTCTCCTCTGATTGTAGGGATGAACTCTTGGTTCTCAAACCACGAAATGTAACATTTAGGTCCAATCCTGCAAGCTATATGCACAGATGCTTGTGGAAAGCCATACAGACAAACACAGCTATGAACAGATTTATGGGTCTATCTCTTGCAAATCAACTTGCAAGTGGGGCCTTACTAAACAGTTTTTTCGTTTTGAAAAACCACAGACAGGTAAAAACTCTCATTACAAAGGTCCAAAATGTATATTCGCTTTGCAATGCAGTGGCCAGACTTTTGCAGCCCTCTGTCATGCCAGGAGTTCACAGAATTAAATGAGCTCTGGGGTAGGAAGTTGTCCCATTCCACAGACTTAAATTGAGTTCGAAGTAGGCCACTTTTACAGACCTTGCTGCACTTAAACATAATTTATAGTGCTATTTTCATCTACGGATTTCAAAGTAAATAATGTATTAAGACTCAGCACCCCTTTGTAGTAAACTTTATTATCCCCACATTAGAAAAGAGGAAATGGGGGCATATGGAGGTTTTTTTGCCTTAGACAAGTGACACAGGAAATCAACATCAAAGGAGGGTATAGAATCTGTATCAACTGGTTCCTAGTTCTGTGCTTTAACCACAAAGCTGAGTTTCCCCAAATATGTAACACTACATATATAATTGCATGTAATAAATATGGGTTTACATATACTGGTACACTATGGAACAAAAATTCTTAACCTTTTATTAGAAAATAGATTCACTACATATTCTAAATTATTTTGCACCAAGCGTATGCCTGGCATTTCCTCAGCAAGTATTTTTAAACCATTCAGATAAAAAAAATTATCTTCAATATGACCAACTTTCATCACAGGGTTTTAAATTACTGTTATTATTGGGAATTTATTATTCTCTACCTTAAAAAAAGGCTGCGCCATTTCTTTTTTTGCCATTCAATAACACAAGAATCGCTTGTACACTCAAGGGTGGGATTTTAATTGCTCAACAAATGCATACATGGTATACAGATTTCTCTTGATTGACCTGAAAAAAAGCTCTTGGAGATTGTGCAGAATCTAATGGGCCTAATCAGTTTTTGTCCCACACACCTTTAGGAAAATTGTTCTATTTCACCGTGTCAGGAAACAACCAAGCCAACTTCAGTCATCTGGTTGCACACAAGAGCTTCAGATTTAAATCTATTACAAGTCTTTTCCTATCTCCAAAACACAATTTCTGCCAGCATATCAATATTATATACATATATTAATATATATATACACACACACCCCACCCCTACCTTTCTATGGTACATACAATACTTGAAAAATGAATGGACAGCTGGGAGAGATTTCAAATCAGCATTTACAGGGATATAGTTTGTGTGTCCTCTATGTCCATTTTCAACTCTATTTCCTCTTTCTTTGCTTTTCAGTGTCATCTTTCAGCCTCTTCACTCTTAGCAGAGTGAAGGAGATCAGCTTCAGTGCCTTAAGCCCTAGGTCTAAATAACTCTTCTACACATGCATGTGATTCCCATTCATGTCAATGAAGGTTAGACACATGGATCAATGAAGAATAGAGATCACAGTACAAGGCTTCACTATGGATCAGTCTGTCAAAATGCTGTAAGAGGGATAGTGGCTTCCACCTGCATCCCCGCCCTACTGAGATTTAGGGCTGGTTTCAGCTCCCCTCCCTGACAAAATTTACAGCATGGATTGCAACACAGGTCATCAATTTACACTGTGTAAATTGAGAGTAACTTCACTGACTCCAATGGAGTTAGTCCAGATTTGTTCAGATGTCAGGGAGAGCAGAATTTTTCCCATGGTGTCTGGGAATTTCTTGAGAATTCATTCAAGAGGTACACTTAAAGGCACAAGGTCTAACAGAAACCTATAACATTTTTTAATTAGTTAAAAGTAGCCCCAAGTTCTACAGCTGCTTCCAAGCCCATCTGCCATTTTTGTGGTTTTATAGTTCCCCCCCCCCCCACCCACCCACCCACCCACACACTACTTTTTTTAAATGTTATTTTCTCCCCTGTTGCTGTGTGAAAAAACCCACCCAAACATCAAGGGAAAGGGACTGGCTACCCAACGGAAACCATGAAACTGACTACACACATGGGCTAGGATTTTTTAAAAAGCACTCTAGCAATTGCTCTAATTGTGCTCCCATTTCAGGCATTTATAAAACTTCCATTGATTTCACTGGAAGCAGAGCTAGGCCGTTGCTGAGCACTTGTGAAAAATCACACACGCCCAAGTGCCGTCAAAGGGACAAAGATAGCAAACTAGTGGGGGGAGGGGGGGGAAGAGAAGAAGAGAGAGAGAAGAATGTTCTTCCCCTCTTATCACTTTCAATTATAGTAATCCTGGGTGTTATTTGTAATAGTAGGTCCCAATCCTGCCTGAGTGGAGCAATTTCCAGGATTGAGGCCACAGTAGCTAAAAGATATTTCAGACAAAAGTGTGATGTTGAAATTGGCTGTGCCCCTTTAAACCAGCTCTCTCACTTGAAATCCAGTCTGGCCAAATTCTGCCAGTGGGTGTGGAAGGGATGGCAGGATGTGGTGGATGGGGTCCATGCAGTGAGCACAGATGAGGGTATGCGGGGGCAGCTAGGTGAAAACAGAAAAAACAAAACTCCCATTTAGCTGTACAAAATAAGAGGTCGAAATGGCTAATGTCCACATTTAATTTACATTTTAGCTCTAAGCCTAAAACTTGCCATGAATTCCTTTCCCCCCCCCCACACTTCCCTCCTCTGACCTTAAATTCAGACAGCTTTAAAAGTTAATCCATTTTCCAGTATTTTTTGTCAATCCCTACATCACCTGCCTGAGTCCCTGGAATATCTTAATCAAATCTCATTGGGGCGAGAGAGGCTTGCCCAGTTAACACGATGAATACATGATGAGATGAGTACATTCATTTTAAAATTGGGTTCATTTAAAAAAAAAAAAAGATTTTTAACAGTTTAAACTACCTTGCTCAGGACTTGACTGATGGGGATTAAAACATGATTTAAAGGTAACTAAGGAACATATTCAGACTTCAAAACAGCATGGATTAAGCTAAGTGTAGTCTGTATCCACCAGAACCACAGAGCTCTGTGCTCAAGACCAGCCAGGGCTAAAGGAGCGTGTTTATGCTTTATCATGTTTGTGCTCCACAACATACTCTACACTAATCTACAAAACACAGACAGGTGCCTATAGACTGTTGTTGGAATAAAGAACCCAGATCCAAAGCCTCAAGGAATCCATTGATAACATTCCCACGAAATCATGTACCCTCTTTATTACACACAAACATTTTAAATCTGATTTTACAAGAATGAGACCCTTCCCCCTCCAGAGAAATCAGTTTCTTTGGGACAAAGAGGCTGGGTGCATTCATGATTTTGGAAGCTCTTTTTAGTGTAATTAACACTGAACATATACAAATCTGCTCTGTATGGGGTTTCTTTTACTGTAGCAAAGATTTCTTAGATGAGACAGACCCGTGTTCCTCATTTCATATAAATGTACTAGTGGAAAATATAAAACCCAGGGACCAATCTCAAAAAAAAACCCTCATTCGTGAGCATAATCCTTACAGATGTAAATAGTTCCACTGAAGTTAATGGTATTATTCACATGAGTAAGGTTTTGTGGGGTTGTACCCACTGTGGTTATTTTCTGTAATTAGAATATCTTTTACTTTGCCCTGCAGTTTTCCTTTAAACTCCAGTGTTCTGGGCTCTGGCTTCTTAAATCCATTCCCTCACAATGGAGAGAGATGCTTAAAATAAAAATGGAAGAATAGAAACTCAAAAGAAAAAATTTTTTTTTAAATCTGTGGAGAACACAGAGAATTACCTTTTATCTAAGCCAATTTTTTTTTTTTTTTGCTATATTGGCAGTTGATGCAAACTTGATTGACACAACACTCATGACACCCTACACAAACCCAGGGCTAAGAAAATCGCTTTAAGTAGTTTTGCTATCTAATTTTTTCTCCCCTTCTTTAAAACAGGTAAAAGAATGCTCTAAGACATCACACATAATTTACATGCGGTATCATTTTATGGAATTTTGCAGGGTGTTAATTAAAAGTTTTAGTAAATGCTAATCATCTGTCATTTTCACTGGTAATCTCTGCTCTGCCATATGCTTCCCTTTTACACCTGTAAAGTATTTCCAGCCAGTTCCTTTAAATTGTTTTACTTTCTTAGTGTAGTATTAGTATTAATATTTAGGAAACAAGGCTGCTGCAACCTAGACTGTAATTTCCTGAAGTTTATTTACTATATGTATTCTCCAGCCTCTGTGAACCTAGTATGCATGAACTAGAGTGATGCACCAGTGCTGTACTTGATAGCCACCTGTGATGCTTCATGGATGCTTTTAAAATGTTTGCATTAATTCAGTGTGTATGGGAGGTGCTGGACTGACAACCCCGGAGACAGGGCAGGTACAGCACTAACAGCATCACTTTAAGATTCCCAAAACATTGTACAAAGTGTCTTATGCTTTCAGCCCTGGGCCTCCTTCTTGACACTCAATCAGTGTCAACTGACAATCAGTGTCAACTGCAATGGTGGTGTGGTGAATAATGTGCACACTTGTCTCAGGAAGCACAAGAGCATGAGTTCAGAGTTCTATTTTTGACCAGAACATGTACTTTATGTATGAATTTGACCAAGTCATTCCCAGTAAATATGGTGGATGTTCAAAATGGGTACACTGCTAGGTTCCTCAGCCTGGGCTCCCCCTCACTGGGGCTCAGGTACCCTACTGAGGTCTGTCAGGATGCCACTCACAGTAGACTGTGCTGATCTTCATAACAGAACTGTCCCTCTCCTTTCTCGCATGCTTTGACCAGCAATAAACCAATGCTGACAATTAAATGATCATCATTAGGATTTAGTGTTAAACCCCATTGAGATGAAAGGCAGCAGCACTAACCTCCAGATAAGTAACATATGGCCCAATTCAGTTCCTGTCTTTGGTCTTTTCTCCACCATTGTCAAGTATAAATAGCCTGAACGTCAAGACAAATCAATTGGCTGAATGCAGTAACACGGGCATAAAAAAAGGAGAATCAAGACTCCAGCCCAATGCTTTTTAACTCAGTAACTAATACAAAGGCTGGCTACTGTACATCTTGTTAATTAAGCTCAGGGTCACAAGTATTAGAGGTGAAGGAATATCCTAGTGATTGCAACAAGTTTCAACATGACTCCAAGCTTTGCTAATAATCACCTGAGTAAGAGAAAGAAATACCTTGGGAGGACCCAGAGCAGGGGAGGAGGGATCAGTGATGTTGATACAGCTCCTGAAACGCTGTAATTCTAAGCCGTGGAGAAATGCTGGTCCTGAGACTTGAAGGAGCAAGTTCCCTGGAATTCCATTCTTGGCTTTGCCACTATTAACTGTGTGACACTGGGCAAATCACTTAGGCCAATTTTTTTCAAGTGCAGACACTAATTTTGAAGGCCCAACTTGAGACACCTTAATGTCCCTAACTTTAAGGGGTTTCAAGTTGGGCAGACAAAAACAGAGCCATCCAGGAATCAATGGCTGCTTTTGAAGACATGGGACTTAATGCTCTAACATGCCTGATAAACACTCATGTACATAAGGAGTGACACAAAGCTGCTTCATCCCATTGGGAATTCTGGGAAGAATTCTGCTGCTGAAGAATCTACCCAGAGCTCATTAATACAGATGAAACAATCCTTTTGCTACACCCCTTCAATGAGAGCAGTGTACTGCCTCCGTATTCCCAACTCTACTGCGGGGGGATGGGGATGCGCGAGGCACAGCCCTGCCTTCCCCAAAGGAGTAACTTGGGCACAATGAGGGGCACATGCTTGCACTTGAGGGAACCCAAGGTCTGAGATTTCACTTGGGCATTTGCTGCTGCAGGTGTCCACAAGGCAAAATCTGGACTTTAAACTTTATGTCCCACTTTCATCATGCATAAAATAAATAATACACAGCTGCCAGCTTCTGTGAGTTTACAGTATTTAGGTGTTTATCTTAAAGCCCAAGCTTCTGAAGCCATGTGATTATGTGAGAATCTCAGCTTTAAAAAAAACAGCATCTAGTCCTCACGGTTGTGGAGAAAAGCTTGATGACATGAAGCCACGAAAACCACATGGCAGGCAAAGAGAAACACCTCCCCCACCATTTTTTTTTTAATTTCATGATTTGTAAGGGCCTGACTCAAGATTTCTGAAAAGTCGAGGTTGGCAATAGAAGGTGTAACACTGACCTACGTGACAGAAATGTGTGCATTAACATATACAAAGGGCTGACAGCACCGTCCAGTAGATAGATCACACGATTGGAAATCAGAGAACCAGGAATGTTGGGCTCTGCCACTGGGTGATAAAAGACAAATCATAACCTCTAAAAGCCACAGTTTTGCCACCTGTGACACGAGGCTAATAATATGGTACTCATCCCAGCAAAAGCACTTTAAGATCTACCAAGGCATAGTACCACATACATTATTATTATTATTAATAAAAATAATAATAATAATAATAATAATATAACCATAAAGTGCTTGAAGATCTTGAAAGTTAATGTGTAACTGTAAGGTATCAGTGGGGGAGAGATGATGTGAAGATTAGTACACGGGGAGAAAAAAAACTATTTCTTTTGCTATCCCTTGTGCATCCAGCTAATGTACAGTGCTCATTTTCCAAGTACCCTCATTCCTATTTAAACAGCTGTTCTTTGGAGAAAATTGGTTTAAAATCTTTTAGAAAACTAGAGCTACCTATTGCAAATATTAAATAAAACTGCTGGGAGTTTCCTAGAAATTTCACAAAACAGTAGGAAGTAAGTTCTTTGTTTTCCACATCATAAGCCTAATAACACTAACAAAACATACTCATTGCACTGTTGCACATTTTACCATTTGAATTTAGATTCCTCAAGAGAAAAATACAAGGAGCAGAATCACAGGCTGCTCTGGAGGTGGTACTGTCACACACTGCACTGTAGGCTGAACTAAAACATGCTAAAGGAAAAGCTGCACCCAAATTATGGAAACAGCTCCCAAAGTTCTGGGAGTTTTTCAGAGACACATTATGAAGGGCACAAGAGCAAACTATCCCACTACGTAGGAAAGATAAGAAGTGTGGCAAGAGTTCACCTTGGCCTCACCAGGAGGAGATCTTCAATGATCTAAAAATCAAAAAAGAGTCCTACAAAAAGTAGAAACTAGGTCAAATTACAAAAGATGAATATAAACAAACACCACAAGTATGTAGGGACAAAATTAGAAAGGCCAAGGCAAAAAACGAGATCAGACTTTCTAGGACATAAAGGGTAACAAGAAAACAGTCTACAAATACGTTAGAAGCAAGAGGAAGACCAAAGACAGGGTAGGTCCATTACTCAGTGGTGGTGGGGGGGAGAGAAACAACAGAAAATGTGGAAATGGCAGAGGTGCTTACTGACTTCTTTGTTTCGGTTTTCACCAAGAAGGTTGGTGATGATTGGACGTCTAATATAGTGAATGCCAGTGAAAATGAGGTAGGATCAGAAGAGGCTAAAATAGGGAAAGAACAAGTTAAAAATTACTTGGACAAATTAGATGTCTTCAAGTCACCAAGGCCTGAGGAAATGCATCCTAGAGTACTCAAGGAGCTGACTGAGGAGATATTTGAGCCATTAACAATTATCTTTGAGAAGTCATAGAAGACAGGAGAGATTCCAGAAGACTGGAAAAGAGAAAATATAGTGCCAATCTATAAAAAGAGAAATAAGGACAACCCAGGGAATTACAGACCAGTCAGCTTAACTTCTGTACCCGGAAAGATAATGGAGCAATCAATTTGCCAACATCTAGAAGATAATAAAGTGATAAGTAATAGTCAGAATGGATTTGTCAAAAACAAATCTTGTCAAACCAACCTGACAGCTTTCTTTGACAGGGTAACAAGCCTTGTGGAGAGGGGGGGAAATGGTAGACGTGGTATATCTTGACTTTTGATACTGTCTCACATGACCTTCTCATAAACAAACTAGGGAAATGCAACTTGAATGGAGCTACTATAAGGTGGGTGCAAAACTGGTTGGAAAACTGTTATCAGTGGTTCACAGTCATGCTGGAAGGGCATAACGGGAGGGGTCCCACAGGGATCAGTTCTGGGTCCGGTTCTGTTCAATATCTTCATCAGTTATTTAGATAATGGCATACAGAGTACACTTACAAAGTTTTGCAAGCTGGGAGGGGTTATAAGTGCTTTTGAATTTTAATCCTATCCTCCAAATGATCTGGACAAACTGGAAAAATGGTCTGAAGTAAATAGGATGAAATTCAATAAGGACAAATACAAAGTACTCCGTTTAGGATGGAACCATCAGTTGCAAACATACAAAATGGGAAATGACTGCCTAGGAAGGAGTACTGCGGAAAGGGATCTGGGGGTCATAGTGGACCATAAGCTAAATAGGAGTACAGTGTAACGCTGTTGCAAACAAAGTGAACATCATTCTGGTATGTATTAGCAGGAGTGTTGTAAGCAAGACACGGAAAGTAATTCTTCTGCTCTACTACGCTCTGATTAGGCCTAAACTGGAGTATTGTGTCCAGTTCTGCGTGCCAAATTTCAGGAAGGATGTGAACAAATTGAAGAGAGTCCAGAGAAGAGCGGCAAAAATGATTAAAGGTCCAGAAAACATGACCTATGAGGGAAGATTTAAAAAATTGGGTTTGTTTAATCTGGAAAAGAGAAGACAGAGGGGACATAAGAGTTTTCAAGGACGTAAAAGGTTGTTACAAGGATGAGGAAGAAACATTGTTTTTCTTAACCTCTGAGGATAGGACAAGAAGCAGTGGGCTTAAATTGCAGCAAGGGAGGTTTAGGTTGGACATTAGGAAAAACTTCCTATCAAGGTGGTTAAGCACTGGAATAAATTGCCTAGGGAGGTTGTGGAATCTCCATCACTGGATTTTTAAGAGCAGGTTAGACAAACACTTGTCAGGAATGGTCTAGATAATACTTAGTCCTGCCATGAGTGCAGGAGACTGGACTAGATGACCTCTCGAGGTCCCTTCCAGTTCTTTGATTCTATGAATATGAACCATTATGCTGAGCTTGCATTTGCTTAATATAAATAATATTCATATAAACACTGAAAGAAAAGCTTAGAGGCACCAACTCCAAATAACATGTTTGTTGACCTTCAGGGGCATGCTGTGAACCCGAACTTCCTTGGTACTTAGGTTCTTTTGTTGTCGGCTTGATAGTGAGAGAAAGAGAGTTCACACTAGTTTAATGACATAATTTATGTTGTTTTAGGGTAAACTTACCTAGGGTTTGTGGTATTTTTTAAATAGGTTTTTCCACGGTGCTTGTCATAAATCTCCTGATACTGCGCCTGTGACGCATTTTACAGATAGGAAACTAAGGCACAAAGAGAAATCCCTTGCTAAGCCAAGTCCAAACCCAAAGCTCCTAAATTTCAATCTAGTGCCTTGGCCACAAAGCTGTTCTCTCTCTCTTATTGACTAGCATCTTCTATATGAAAATAAAATACATAAAAAGTGACTTGTGATGGCTTTGCCTCTATGTGCTTGAGCTCATGCTGCACAAGGATACAATTAAGTACATCATCATCATGGCCAACATTGACAACAAACTGACACTATTTATTTTTATGTGTATTACCACCATAGCGCTGAAGAGCCCTCGTAATGGACTGAGACCCCATTGTGCTAGGACTGTAGAAACACAAAACAGGAATACACCTTCACCCAGCTGTCTGGAACTGAAGCTTTCCGAACTCTCAGTTGCTACGTGAGCAAGAGAGACAAATGAAAAATAGTGAAGATAATTTAAAAAAATAATTTATGAAAAAAACATTCCATCAAAATTTTGAAAATTCTAAAAATGTCAGCCAGCCCTATTGAGCAAAACAACACAACAAAGTGTGCGTTATGAGGCATCGTCTGTCCAAAGAAGGATTGCAGCTAATTCTGGGCTACGAGCACCAAATGTTGCCATCTTTTAGAGGACACAGCAAGATCCTTACTGAGTCTGACCCAGGTTGCATCTCTTCAAGGCAAGGACCACATACGTGTGGACACTGCCTAATGCACTGTAGGAACGTCTGGAAATAAATAAATAAATAAATTCCACATAGGGCCCTTCCTGAGGATTTTCATTCCCATGTTATAATAAATTATGAACTTTCGGAATCACCTTTTTTTAAAAATCACTGAAGCCTGGCCCCTTAGGTGACATAATGATTAATTAGAGAAACTCATAGGAAGTGGTTGGGAGAAGTCGGGTGTACAGTTTCTCTGAAGTTAACCTATAAGAAGCCAGGGTTTATACCTATCACTCCTGTTGAAGAAGCCTGGGGGCTGCTCCTTAAGACAAATGGATTTCAGGGATCTGCTAGAAGCACAAGGCCATGCACACAGAGCACCTGTGATTCCACACTGTCCCCAGGCCCTCCTGCAGCTTTCCTCCACTATCTGGCAGCATAGTTTCAATGAAACTTTGCTCCCAGGTATTTTCTCTGCTCTTGACAGTTACTAGAAATCCCCATTTAAGGTCCCAAAAGCAGAAGGGGCTCTGCAAGCAAGTAACTTTCCCACAGACTCTGTACAAGGGAGATAATTCCCATCCATCGCTACCTCCATCCCACACCCACCCATTTTGTCTCCTCCCACTCCAGTTAGGATCCACAGGGAGTCCTGCTTGCGTGAAGGGATAGTCCTGCAGAGGTGGCTGACCCTGTCTGGGCCAAACATTTACAGAAAAGCACTAGCAAGGACACATCAGGTTTAAATATCCATATAGGAACATTAGCCAGTTTCTCCTCACAAATCCACTCTGGTGCTATCTCCATTTTGCAGAGAGGAAAACCAATGCAGAGTTATGTTAAGTAGCTTGCCCTAGGCCACTCAGTGGTTTAGTGCCAGTCCAAACATCATTTCTGACATCAATGGAGGCTCAGAAAAGAGCAGTGAAGAGCTTCCCCACGTCAGCTGACAAGAGCAGCATTAATTTTTTGATGAGGTGTTTTGTTGACTCTTTTGTCTTGTCATGTACAGCAGAATTAGTGTTCATGGGATTAGAGCAAACTTGCAGCAAACGGCTCTTGTGATTATCAGACATCTCAGCTTCACTTTGGTGTTTCATCACCTGCCAACCCTCTGCTTCAAAAGTGAAATATTTTTATATTTGAAACAAAAGTTTGTAAAATAGGAGCCCCTAATTAAAAATCCACTAAAATCTGTGGGAAAAGTAAAAGTAAAATGATATCAAAGCTTAAAAAAAAATAAGAAAAACCTGTCTATTGCACATATGCAATAATTAATTTTCATAAAGAGTTTTAATATGCATTTGTTTTATGGAATCATAATACACAAGTGCATGCTATTGCTTAAACACATTTGTTGCATTACCCAGAACAGTATATGTGGATACTACACAAAAAAAGTAGCTAAATGTACTTCATATTATGGATCCATATACAGAATGCAAATGATTCTGACTAAGCATTCACAGGAGACAGTCGTTAGGGTGCATGCTGTGAATGTATATTATGAATAATGCATAAAACTTGGCTAAATCTTAATGAGTCCATTGACATCCTATGGGGTCCAGAGGAGTCTCAGATCCCAAAGCATGTCACTGGCATATTATTATTCTTCCCCCCACCTCCTTTAAAAAAAAAACAAAAAAACAAAGGAAATTAAACCACCAAAAAACTCTTTTCTGACTTAAACCCAAAATTGAAATCAAATTCAGGGTTAAGACTGGAGCTCTCTGACTTTCCTTACTCTCTTGTGCCTGGATGCTTCACATTAAACCAACATGCTTCATGTGACTGTTCTGCAGTGATGAATTGTGGATGGGTCATTATCCCTCTACTCAGAATCTGAACACTACAAACAGAGGGTTCCCTCTGCACATTGAAGCAAAGAGGGCAAGCAACTATTCTGCACTGTCCCCTCAAGCCCTGGACACTGAGTGTATAGAGAGACTGAGGCACACTGGAAAGCAACAGCTTGTTAACCATAAATATCCCCATATCAGTACATATTCCACTGAGAATGTCAGCGATGCACAAAGAAACTGATCAAACTGAGCCATCCTGATCAATACAGCTTGCCACATAAAAACAGATAAAACTGGTAAGGAAAGATATGTCAGAATTCTGAGTGAAATGAAAAGGATGGACCATTCTATTTGAACACACAAATATACTATATTCACTCCAAAAATACAGAGCTGGCATTAAGCTCCTGTTCTACTTAGAAGTGAGAAGATAACAAAAACTGTCTTACATTAGGGAATGAATCAATTCATATCTTTCTCCAGAGTATAGTATAAATATGAAGAAAAAATTAAGTTGTCACTTATTTAGGACTGTGCATCTTCAAAACTGTTCAAACAGTAATTAATTATGCCTCACAACATCTATGTGAGGTGGTAACTCTGTATTACCATCTTTAACACATGGAAAGCTGAGAAACAGAAAGGTTAAGTAACTTCTCCAAGATCTCAGAGCACATTAGTGGTAGATAGGGTGATCAGATAGCAAGTGTAAAAAAATCGGGACAGGGGGTGGTGGGGTAATAGGAGCCTATATAAGAAAAAGCCCCCAAAAATCAGGACTGTCCCTATAAAATCAGGACATCTGGTCACCCTAGTGATAAATCAGGACTAGAACTCATAAGGTACTTGTTCCCAGCAGACACAGTCACTCTACTAGATCATGTTACCATATAGAAACAGATTTACACAGCCCAAATACACCAGATTATATTATGTAGGCTAGGTAACGGGTTTTGACTCAAGTCTGGATGAACCACATATTTTTACACTTAAGTCTGTCAAACAAAAACAACCATATGATCCTATACTCCATGATCCCTTTTTCCAGAGCACAGATGAGGGAAGAAAAGGATAAGTGTCCTGGAGATAGTCTGAATCAGCCTTGCACTTCTGCCCAGAGCAAGAGGGCACAGAGAAAGGAGGGAGGAAGGAACCGCATGGGTAATAAGCTGCCAAATAAGAACTCCAAGTTCCAAGGAGTCCTCCCCTGGAACCTGGGCAGAAGCAGGAGGCCAGGTTTGAGGTGGGATTCTGCAGTTTACCCTAACTTGTTGGCTAACTGCAGAATAGAGCAGAAAACATGAATTTTTTTTTTGATCACAGGAAACAATCTTTTTTTCCCCAAACTTTCCGACAAGAAAAATGTATTTTCATTGAAAAATAAAAACTGAAAAGCAAATGTATTTGTTTTTTAAAAGTATTTTGGCTAAAATGTTTCCATACCACTAAATCTGGTGGTTTCCAAAAAACTCATTTTCAGCAAAAGATTTTGGGTTTTGGATTCCAGGGTTTAAAAAAAAGTAATCAAAAGTTAAGATCTTTCTGTGAAAATTTTCATTTTCAACAAAAAGCTTGATGAAAAAATTTCACCAGTTCTACAGCAGAACCTGACATTGAACTTCTTTGCATTTGTGCACCTTCAGCATAGACTTGGCAGTGTATTTGGCAGTGTTTGTTTATGCATAAACACATAATCTCTCTGTACTATCTCACAGCGTTCACCATTTTCATATGGCATGTGAAATTTCTGGGTGGTTAAAAATGAATTCACTGTAACCAATTCATTTTTTTTCTTTGCTAGATGTCTATAAAGTTTATCACAAATACAGTATATAAAAGAACAAAGGTCAGGCCTCGATATAACAATCCCGTCAACCTATTTTACCTTTGTAGCCCACTCTGCACCACTATTTGTACTTACTACTAGTGATATCGGCAATTGCTTCCTTATTTCCTCACTCCTCCCAGATACCACCATCAGAATAACAGAGAGTGAAGTCTCTTGGTAGCACTTTCCTTCTCAGTGGGAAGCCAGAGTGTTTGATACAAAACCTAAATTAGGCCTCTGGAAATAGGTAATGCATAAAAAGAAGCATTTTTGTGTCACAGAATTATTATTATAGGTTACTGTTAACCCTTGGAAGATGGAGGTGAGTTCTGCAGCTCCCCACTGGGTTGTACATTTGCTCACAAATCATTGGCACTGCTACCTTAGCGGATATTTCAGGTGAGCGCCATGATAAAGAGAACGATCCCGTTGACCTATCATGTTCCGATAACTAATTTAGATGTAAAAGCTAGTAGCACTTCTAGTTAAATAAAAAGGATCAGCACAGCATGCACATGCTGAAACCTTCCTGCATCAGGACAACATTTGACAGGGTCTAGATGCAAGAGGAACAGTGCAATGAAGAGGGGTGGGGCAGAAAAGACAAAAATCGGGCCTTATTGCAGGGCTTGTCTTTTTGTTCTTTGTCTGTACAGCACCTAGCACAATAGGATCCTGGGCTCCTGACTGGGGCTCCTAGGTACAACAATAATACAAATATTGAATAATAACAGCATGTTACTTGAGTCACTTTGCTGCAAAACATACCTGGGGCTGATTTTTAGCAATGTTGAAGTCAGGGTTGTGGGTGTTCAGTAATTTTTTTTTTTTTTAAATAAAATCAGACCAAATATTTCTCAGAAGATAAATGAATACAACATACCCTGTGCTTGAAACCCAAAAACCATCCGAAGAAGTAGGCTGTTGCCCACGAAAGCTTATGCTCAAATAAATTTGTTAGTCTCTAAGGTGCCACAAGTACTCCTGTTCTTTTTGCGGATACAGACTAACACGGCTGCCACTCTGAAGACCTTAGTGTGTTTTACAAACACTAGGGTCCAATCCTGCTGTCCTTACTGATGTGAGTAGTCCCAGAACTAATCATGTGAATAAGGGCTGCTGGATCACGATAATTCATTCTCACATCACCTGGTGGGGGGAGGGAGCGAGGTATTTTTTGTATCCACTATACCCATGGGCAAACTGAGGTACAGAGGAGTTAACTGATTTGTCCAGAATCACAAAGAAAATGGGTAGTACAGCTGGGAATAAAGCCATGACATTCTAACTCTCAGTCCCCTGGAATCCCCCACTATGCAACACTAACTCCATTGAGTCCCACATTAGTAAAAGTAGAATTAATTTTTTCAAAAAGAGGTAAAACTGCAAAAATCTATAAATAAACAGTAATTTGCAAGTTATGAATCAGCACCGCTGAAAATACCAGTGCGAGCACCCACTTTATCACAACTTCATCACTGGGAATTACAAAGTTATCCACGTTGCCAACGAACTTTGTGGTCAGAACCTTGATCCCTGAAGTTGAAAGAACTGGTCCCTAATTAAGATGCAAAGAGACTGAAGCCACACCACCTCCTGGGGCATGATGTGAGTTGCCCCAGCATGACTCACTCATCACTCGACATGGATCCCAAAGAAGAACACACAACACTGGAAATTCATATCTGTTATCTGCCTACATGGTTTCATTCAAGTTCTGCTTATCCTAAGCTCTTCTTTTTCCTTCACACATGAAGACTTCAAAGGGCTGTAAACTGCTCTCTGAAACGCAAAGGCAGCTGCATGTGAGTAATTTCCCCTAAATTTAAATTAAAATACATTATTAAAAAGATTAAGTAATGACAGCTACTTGGAAAGCTCAAGAAGAACGGAGCTGCAATAAATTGGAAGGTGGAGTCAATTTCTAAGTATACCCACCTCATATAAGGTACTGGGGAGTGAGTAAGGATAGGTGTATCTCATGCCTTCATGAACAATCAAGGGTAGAGAGCTGTCTGCTAATAATCTGCACTTCTATAGCACCTTTCATCCAAAGACTTGAGTGTTTTGCAAACATTAAACCTCACTACAGCAGTGCTGTTAGGTAGGTATTATTTAACAGACTAGAAAACTAAGGCACAGAGGGTCAGATCATGAACCCCTTCCATCTGCATGAGCTATTACTCACAGAGATAACCTCATTCACTTGGTACTATTTACACAAGCAACTACTCACCATGAAGAACAAGGGGCTCCCAATATGGCCCACAGAGATTAAGCAATTTGTCGAAGATAATACAGTGCCAGAGAGAGAACTTCTGGGGTTTCTCCTTCACTCCTAGTCCTCTGCTCTAACCATTAAGCACAAAACCGCCTCTCCTGGTGTAACCTTCCATGGTCTTGGCTGTTTCAACATTATCTGTTTGTCACAGTGGCTGTGGGGAGAGAGCTCACTGCCTCCTAAAAAATGAACAGAGTTCACAAACCTCACCACACTTGCGACACAAATGGAGTGCAGATTCAAACTTCCTGAGGTGAGTTAGCCCCTGCTCTTTCCATTTGTAAATTTAAAAAGAGTCCAATCTGTAACATGGGGAAAAGAATTAATCAAATCCCATAACAGGAGGGAAAAAAACCTGTTCATCCTTCCTCACTTTCCCCCTCCCCCATGTTTTTTTTTTAATAGTAACTTCAGTAATTCACATTTATAAACAGCACTTGTGTTTCAGCAATAGAAAATGAATACCATCTTTTCTCAAATGCATAAAAATTATTTGCATACAGTGTTGTGGCTGTGTTGGTCTCAGGATATTAGCGAGACAAGGTCAGCAAGGTAATGTCTTTTATTGGACCAACTTCTGTTGGTGAGAGAAAGAAACTTTCGAGCTTATGCAGAGCTCATCTTCAGGTCTTGGAAAGGTACTCTGAGGCCATGACTACATTACAAAATGATGTCCACCTAAGTTATGTCAACATACAGCTACCACAGTTATTACATCACTTGTGCATGTCCACACTACGCTCTGTGTCGGTGGTGTGCGTCCTCACAGGAGCAATTGTATTGATTCAGAGTGTAGCATACCGTGGGAAGCTATCCCACTGTGCAACTCACCACCATCCAGCACAGGGTATTTTGGGAAGTTTTTACAATGCCTCACGAGGCCAAAATGAGTCACACAAGGGTAACTGAGCATGGGCTCAACTTCCCATTATACAGTCTTCTCCATCCCATAATTTCATCTGCATCCCATAATATTTCATGCCTCTTGGATTGGACCTCAGTGAAAAAAATTATCCCAAATGGTTATAACTGCCTGCTGTGTCCTGCACAATATCTGTGACGCAAAGGGAGACATTCCCATCAGGATGGAGGTCGGGCTATTAGAAGAGCTCAACATGGAGCTATACGACTCAGGGAGGCTTTGAAAGACCAAAGTAGTGTGCTCTAACTGGCCTTGCTCTTTTGCAGCCCAGTTTGAATCTTGTACTGAGTGAGGTGTGTATAGGAATAGAACACCGTCAATGCACCTATTAACATGGTCTGTAAATGACGTTAGGGGATCTGACAAAATGAAATAACAGGAAATTGGTGGGTGTAAGGCTGCTCAGCACCAGCCAGCATATGTTGTAAAGAAAGATAAATTATGTTCCCAAAACAGAATTTTATTCTGTAACCAGGCAAATTAAAAAAAATAGAATTTAATAAAACTTAATAAATTAAAAAGGAAAATAAACGTATGAAGCGGAAAGAATAGTCATTTCCATTTCATGTTCACCTACACCAAACCGTGTCTTTTACAGGTCAGTGGATGTGAAGCTGTTATTTTCTTTAACGTCCCTCCAGATGGAGTGTTAAGGGTAGAGCACCGACCTCTAATGCCATGGGGAATGCTAAGTTCTCCATGGGCTGCAGAGGGAGGTGAGCATGGGCTTGTAGAACCTGCAGGTTTCACCAGAGTCTACAGCATCTCTGTTTGCCGTCTGAGAAGCACAAGCATCTCCTGCTGCACGTCTCCTTCCCCTTTTTTTGTGCCTTTCTCCTCTCTCCACTCTATCCTTGTCCATGCTGTCTGCAAGGGTTACCCTCCAAGCCCTGTGCTCATTCTCTGATGCAGCACTGGCTTGCAGGATCTCCTGGAACATGTCATCCCGAATCCCATGGGCGGTGCGTGAACTGCCAGATGGGGGAGGCTAGCCCCCAGCTCCACCACTTCTGCCTGAGGCCCCACCCCTTCCACCCCCCACCAGAGCCTGGAGCACCCCTCCCAGCCCCCCACCCCCAGCACCACGGGAGGGTGGTCCACACAGCCCCAGCCAGGTCCACCGCATGGGGAGCCACAGAGGGAGATGTGGGGGCGGATTGTGGGTGGGGCCACACCTGGCTGTTTGGGGTGGCACAGCCTCCCCCAGCCTATGACACCTGCCACACATGCTGAGTCCTCTCCTTTCTCCTTCTTATCTGGCTCAGGCATTCCCCATGTGCAGAGGGGGATGCTCTCAAGGCCAAAATACTAGCAACTGAAGATACAACACACAGAGGTACCATTGTCAGTGTATCCACGACAGATATCAAAACTTAAGATACTGATCACTCCCCTTGATCTCCACAAGTTGTAAGCACTACATTTTCACTTCTCCTTGGGACTGCTACAGCATGGTGAGAGTCACAGCACCAGCCATGGTGAGTATGGCCTGGGGGTGTGGGTGGGGTTGGGGAAATGAGGGATAGTTGGGGATAACTCACAGGCGTGAATGTATGTGTGCAGAGCAATGGAAGTGAATACTGGCACTATTATCCACAGGCTGCGGTGATTTTAGCTGATCTCTCACTCCTGAGGGTAACAGAGGCAGAGAGAGCAAAGCCGCTGCTGGCATCCCGATGCCACCTCAGTCCATATGCTGCTAACCTGTGTACTGCAATGGTGCCTGCTGCAGTAATCACTGAGTGGCATGGGAAAATGTCCTACTGCAGCAGGAAGAAAAAAAAAAAAAGGCAGCTGTCCACAGAAACCTTCAGCAGAGGATTGCAGAATACCTCCAGGAAAGTTGCATCAAGTTCTCTACACAGGATTCATAGGACATCCTGGTGCACATAAACAAACTGCTCTGAATAGCCCCCTCTGCCTAACCCAAGAGGGGAATTAAAAGCTGATAGCAACTCTACCTCTCGTTTGTTTCACTACCTCTTCTGGCACAAGTAAAAAAAAAAAAAGAGTGTAAATCAACATGTGTCCTGCTGCTTTAGGGGTTCCGTCCCTGTAATTTCAAAGCCAAGTGCCTATTTATCAGAGGTTCTTTCTCCTACATCAGGCTCTCCCGTGCTCACTGTCGGGACTGGATGGACTGCAGTGGAGTGAAAAACATGTACTGGCTCGCTGGATCCCACAGCCATCTGTCTCCCATACTCCTCCTCCTCCTCGCCGTTCATGGTGAGAGCCTGTGACTGGCCTCCTCTGAAGTATCCAGGGGGCTCTTGGGGATAGAGGTGGGGTCTCCGCTGAGGGTGGCATCCAGCTCTGTGGCTCCACACCAGATCTACTGTTCACCTCCCTTGCCTTCTGGTACACCTGCCGCAGCTCCTTGGCTTTCACATAGCACTGGTCCTGCTCGTAGCCTCTCCCCTCCATCTCCCAACATCAACTTTTCCACGGCTGGATTGGTGCTGTGCCTGCACAGCATTTTCTCCAAGTAAACCCCACAGATCCAACACCTCCTGTGTACTCCAGGCAGGAGCACGTCCGCAGCACAGAGCCGTCATGTTCAGCTGGGCAGTTGCACACAATAATGGAGAGTTGCTAGGTGTGCTCTCTGAGCTGAGCAACCAGGAAAAGGAATTTCAAAAATTTGCAGGGCTTTAAGGTGGAGGGGTCACTTCCTGTCCACCTGGCCCCTAGGCAGCGGAATTCACAACAGTGACCAGAATGGTCAGGGTGGGGCATTGTCGGTCAGCTCCTGGAGGCCAGTAACAGTCAATGTAAGTAAGGCCTGGTCCCCACTTAGTCCGGACTTCGGACTAAGGTACGCAAATTCAGCTACGTTAATAACGTAGCTGAATTCGAAGTACCTTAGTCCGGACTTACCGCGGTCCAGACGCGGCCGGAAGTCTCCCCCCGTCGACGCCGCGTACTCCTCTCGGCGAGCTGGAGTACCGGCGCCGACTGTGAGCACTTCCGGGATCGATCCGGGATCGATTTATCGCGTCTTAACCAGACGCGATAAATCGATCCCAGAACATCGATGGCGTGCCGCCGGACCAGCCGGTAAGTGAAGACTAGGCCTTACACAACCTACTACATGGATCTTGACTCTACGCTACTTGGGGAAGTGGTGTTATTAAGTTGGGGACATGGGGGAGGAAAAGTGTGTGTGGGGGGAGGAATTAATGGGTTTGTTGTAATAAGCCATAAATCCAGTGTCTTTATTCAGTCCATGATTTTTAGTGTCTAGCAGAGTTATGAATTTAAGCTTCAGCAATCACTTCACTCCTGAATGAACTCTCGCAGAAAAATTATAAAAGATAAAAATACTGCATCACCTGCAGGTGAATACTTTTCACAAAGCGATCGCTTTCCATATCTGACCTCTCAGTCCTCATCCTCAAAGGAAGCCCGCACAACACCTTCAAAAGACAAGCCTGGGAACTTAAATTCATAACTTTGCTAGACAGTAAAAATCATTAACTGAATAGAGACGCTGGATTTATGGCTTATTACAACAACCTGTAACTCACTAGCCCCTGCCCCTCCGACACACACACCTTTCCTCCCCCTCATCTGCCCATGACTGGAGAGGTGTTAACAGGCTACTTCATCTTGAATGATCCCTTGAAATGTGTGTTAACTACTTATGCTAAACACTATGTTCCACCAGGTATATAGCTGTGACACTCTGAATACACTTACACAGAGCTCTTCTTCAGGTCTGGGAAGCCTGAAAGCTTCTCTCTTTCACCAACAGAAATCAGTCCAATAAAAGCTGTTATCTCACCCACACTGTCTCAAAAATTATTTTGCAGTTTAATGCTGAGTGGGATTCCATCTGATTGCAGGTAGCATCTAACTCCTGAATGGGCACTTAGATGAAAGCTTGCCTACTTGATTTGTCAGTACATAACTGATTTCTCCTGTCTCTCCTAAATTTCTTTTGCAATTGCTTCCCCACAAAAATGTTCCTGTACCCGTATCGTATCTATAGGCTGTTCCGAATTGGATTCATTGGTAGTTTTCTGCAGTTACATTTCTTTTTCAATTGATGTTTGTTTTTATTTCTTCTGAAGTTTTCAGTGTAAAACAAAACAGGAAGAACACCTTTCTAAAATTACTACTATCCCACCATCTTCCGATGTGACATTAACAGGAGACAATATTCTCCAAAGCTATGAAGCATACACTGCCCTAAATTACATTGCAGTTGCTGCCCTGAGCTTTGAATGGGAAGGCTCCCAAGGATCTCACTCTTTCGGTATTGACTGCATTTACTGTTTTAAAATATTTTTAACCCAGACATTGAAGTTCCAGCCTAGCAGTCCTTCATGCTAATCCTAGCCTGGGTGACTGTTCTTAAGGGAAAGCATTCAAAATATTGTAACAGTGCATCAACTTTGACCTTTTTCACTTCAAACATAAGACTTCACTTAAAGGGGAAAAAAAATTAGATTCCAGAGGGAATCACTGAACTACGACCTGCTTAAAATTAGTTTTGTTTTAGTGCCCGCGTGGTGACTCAACAGGCCAATTTTCCAAACACAAGACATTTCTGCTCCTGAAGATTCCAGTTGAAGTCCGGGACTCTACTTACTGGGGTCAGACCAGAACACTTTGTTCCATGGCTTCACGCAATGAATTCCCAGATATCCATAGCCTTGCCAGATGTTGGCGTACATGGTCATAAGTAGAGCTGTCACCAGGCTAATTTTTTTTTTTTAAAAACAGGGGCCAGTCAAATCCATAAAGAGTTTTGCTTCGCAATACGTATGTTAAACTGCAAGCATTTCCCATCAAAATTCAGCGATTTAGAAACATTTATATGGCTTTGATAAACATTTCATGATAATCTGGATTCTTTTGGGGGGGAGGGAAGGGAGGGAAATATACACTGTTAACAGTGCCACAAATCATTCTTAAATAGGGTCTGCCGGAGTGTACCCATCTCACTGGGAGTAACTGATTTGATATTTTTTTTAAATCTGCCACAGACATTAGGAACACTAAATGAGTCACCATTAGCTTCTCTGCTGCAAAAAGTTCCATCAAAACACTTCATTTGCTCTTCAACAGGACTTCAAGAGTGGTGCCTGATATCAAAAAACCCTGTCAATTAACAAATAAAAAAAAAAATCCTAGGAAATCAAAAGTCCCACATAGTTTCGGGCCAATTTATTTCCTGTAGAAAAATATAATTCCCCAGCAAAACTCAACCAAGAAAAATAAATGTCATTATTCTGAACACAATTATTATTACTAGAACTATTACTAATTATGTTACATTTACACAGCACCTTTCATCAGAGCATCTCTGAGCACTTTGCAAACAATAAATTTCACAACACGCCTCTAGAGTAGGAAATCTCACAACAGCCCTACTATTATCCCCATTTTACCTACAGTGGAACTGAGGCAGAGAGAGATTAAGGAACTTTTTCAAGACAAAGAGAGTAAGAGGTAAGAGCCAGGAGTTCTGACTCCTACTCTCATGCTCTAACTGCTAGACAAACTCCTTCCTTTCAAATTCTTCCACAAAAACTGGAAACAGAGAAAAAAAAATTCCTGAATTAGAGCCTTTGTTTTGTTTCTATTTAAAAAGGGAGAGTAGGGGGGGGAGAGAGAAACCAGAAAAGATTCAGCCCTTAGCGAGAACTAAGTTCCTTTAAGAGCTGATCCATTTTAAGTGGCATCTATGACATTTCCATTCTTGTTTCATGGTCATGACGATAAAAAGAAAGTCATTTGCTAGTCTCCATCACCACCTACTTGAAAGTCATTAACCAGTGAACACAAAAGCATTTTTGCACAATGCTCTAACTTCTCTAAACTTGATCTGAGAACTAAACAGTCAACACCAAAGTGTATTCCATGTGTTCGGGGTTTTGTTGTTGTTGTTGTTTTTAAAATGAACATGAACATTTTTGAATCAAACAAATTTATTAGAGCATAAGCTTTCGTGGAAAGCTTATGCTCTAATAAATGTGTTAGTCTCTAAGGTGCCACAAGTACTCCTGTTCTTTTTGCGGATACAGACTAACACGGCTGCTACTCTGAAACCTACCATTTTTGAATCAGGCCACTAGAACTTAGATATTTAGACCTTTAGCATACTCAATCAATATTCTCTTTAATTGTTTTACATTTTGTACCTGTACAACCAACCACATACTGGTTCTGTGACAACAAATGACTGATTCTCTCTGCCTTTTACTCTCCCTCCCCCGCTACTAATTCTACTTCAACGTGGGCTGTACCAGCTCACCAGAACCCTGGGCACATACTCACATTCCTTCCTAGCCCGCCCCCCTGGGTCAGTGCCATCGCATCTCCACTGCTATTTTTGGCCATATTAGCTAAATTAAAGCTAGCACAGGATGCCTACCTAAGCTGCAAATCATACAGTACCTCCAATTGTAACGTAGACATATCCTAAGACCCCACTCAACAAACCCCTCCCCCACAAAAAGCCAAAAACCTGGCAATACAGATAGGCCTTGCATCACACCTTGAACATTATCAGTCTGACAGACAAAAGGGGAAGTAAATTCCCAAAGGGAATAGCAATATCCAGTCAGTAATCCCCTCTTGTTTAAGACAGAGTCCTGTTATCTTGAGTACCTCAGCTGATCATAACTGCCACAGAATCAAGGATAGAACTGGTAGGCTGGACCCCAATCACTTAGGACTTTCTATGTTAGAACTAGAGCTGGAAAAGCAGCAAGCAATTGTATTTGTCACCTCCAGATTAAAAACCCTATTTAGAAGTAGCTGAAATTTTGCCCCCCAAAGGGCTCAACCTTGCCTTCACTACTATAGATACATAGCAACCGTTGTATTTATTTAAAAAAAAAAAAAGACACCCCTACTAAAACAAGCCACTCCATTGTACATTCTTCTCCCTCCAGGGAGAGGATAAGAGAACGCACAACCTGTGGCAGATGTGCAGTCACGTTGCTTAATGCACTACTGGAAAGCATTCAGATACTACGCTGGTGAGCCTGGAATAAAATTCTATACAGAATAGAACAGAATCTTCTAGCCAAGTGCGTGGGTTTGAAAGCACATTTGGAAGCCGCTGATTCCTGAACATCCACCAAAAGCTGGGATACAACAAGAAGCCCTCTCCCAAAGGTCGTGAGCCTGCTTCACCAACAGCAGACCACCCACTCAGTCAGAGAAACTGATAGAACATCTTCCTTGATTCCCCATTTTCCTCCCCCCACCACCCATAGAGATCAGTTCTGCCTTTTTTGATCTCAGCCACAATTAAAAGAAGAACAGGAGGACTTGTGGCACCTTAGAGACTAACAAATTTTGTTAGTCCTCCTGTTCTTCTTTTTGCGGATACAGACTAACACGGCTGCTACTCTGAAGCCACAATTAAGTAGCCCTCATCTGATCCCCAAACTCTGTTGAATCCTATCAAATCTCTCAGGAAACAAGAGCTAGATTCATTAACCTGGGTGTCACTGGCACACTGGAGACACTGCAGCCCATATTGCAAGTGACATGGGGCCACTGTGGACAGAAAAAGACATCTGTACTTCTGGCCAACTGGTCACAACTTTATTTAACAATACACTTAGAGCAGAGGTGGGCAAACTACAGCCCGCAGGCCACATCCGGCCCAGCCCCTGAACTCCCAGCTGGGGAGGCTAGCCCCCGGCCCTCCCCCGCTGTCCCCTCTCCCCTGCAGCCATGCCCTTGCGCTCGCCCACCCACCTCCCAGTCTTTCCAATAAGCCTGTCCTGCCGCTCTGAGCGGCATGGTAAGGGAGCGGGGATTGGGTAAGGGGCAGGAGGTCCCGGATGCAGTCAGGGGACAGGGAGCGGTTGGATGGGGTGGAGGTTCGGGGGGTGAGGAGGCGGAGTCAGGAGACAGTGAGCGGGTGGGTTGGATGGGGGTGGATCCTGGGGAGGGTCCCGAGAGGGGGCAGTCAGGAGATAAGGAGCAGGGAGGTTGGATAGGGGGTGGAGTCTCAGGGGGGTGGTTAAGGGACAAGGAGCAGGGGGCGTTGGATAGGGAGTAGGGTCCCAGGGGGTGCGAAGTGGGAGGGGGTGGATAGGGGGCACGCTGCTTGGGGAGGCACAGCCTTCCCTACCTGGCCCTCTATACAGTTTTGCAACCCCAATGTGGCCCTCAGGCCAAAAAAGTTTGCCCACCCCTGTGTAGCGAGGTGGATACCCTCTCCTGTCCTGAGGGGTTTAAAAAGTGGCCTGGGAGAGCTTGAAAGCTGTAGCTCTAAAAGCTGGGCTAATTGGGGAAACGGCTGCAGCTGGGCCATGCCTCAATCAGAGCCCAGCTGGCCTGTATAAAGAGGCTGGGAGCCAGGAGCTTAGTAGTCTCTCTCTGCACTCAGGGAGCTTGAGATAGGTACCTGAGTGGAGCAGGGCTGGGGCAAGGCAAAGGAGCTAGGGAGCTCCAGCCTGGAAAGCCCCAGGCTGCAGCCTAGCATTGGGCCAAAGGTACTGGGGGTTGCAGAGGGCAGCCCAGAGGTAGGCCAAGGCAGCAGGTCCAAACACAACCTTGTCTGTGATGAGTGGCATATACTACTATCTAGCCCCACTGCCTGGGGCAGACTGTGACTGGCAGTAGCCTTACACTGAGGCGAGGTGGGGTTAGTGGGTGGGGGGTTCCCCTGGGAGGGGAGAGCCAGTGTGTGTGTGGGTACTGCCAGGGGGCAGCACCCAGAGCAAGGGGCACTGGGGTCCTGGGAGGACATGGGAGCCAGTAGTGACAAGGTGGATCACCGGCCTGCAGAGGGCGCTCTGGGCTGGATTGAGCTGATTCCCCGGAGTAACCAGCAGGAGGTGCCGCAGGAGTGAGTCCAACCTCTTACACCCTGACTTTGAGTAACCCCCCCTCCCCCCCGACAGAATAACTTCTGTGATGCAATCACTCCTGGCAACAGCAAAGAAAGGGGAGTTCCCCAGTCTTCCATCATTCTCCCTGCTAGAGACTCTGGTTAAGAGAGTATGGCCAATCCACTGGGCCTATATGAGTGCTTTCATTACAAGGCCTGTCGGAGCGGAGATGCAGAGAACAGTATTATGAATTACCAGCAAGCTTCATAAAACCTGAGCTGTCACTGGATTTAAACAACCTGAACTAACCAGGTTAATTGTCCCCTGGAACAATTCTGCTGCTTGGGCCTTTCAGATGTGATGGTGCAGGTGAAAAAGCCTTTCTTCACCTCCTACGCACCCAGGCATAAATCTGCAAACATTATTTATGCTGCAGTCAGACTCAGTTTGAGCCTTTTGCTGATTTCCTTCTTGTTTCCTCAATCTCAGGTCACCTGAACACCTTGACAACTTGCAAGGATGAATCGAGCACAAAAAATTGTTTAGGAACAAATGAATCAATGACCAGGCTGGTCTGGTGTTTGTATGAAAACTTAAAGGAAAGTTAAACAAATGTATTTTAGTGTCCCAAAACGCATGCCAACATGCACCACATTGGCTTGGAAAAGGGGGTCAATGATTCAAAATATGGCCAAAAAGGGACTTGCTGCTCTCCCATCCCCACCCCTTTAAAAAAAAAAAAACCACACACACACCACAGTAAATGGAGCACATGGACTTTTTTCATATGCATCCTCCAAAATGTGGATCAGTTACCTGAAACTTCTACTCATTCAGGTTTAGCTGTATGCTTGCCTAATTCTTTAGTTGCCTCAGTTTTAAAACATCCGAACACAACATATTTGGAGACCAATATGTAAGACTAATAGATTTTTATAGCCAGAAAGGACCATTCTGATCCTTCAGTCAGATCTCCTCCACAAAACAAGCCACAGAAGCTTGCCCAGTAATTTCTGTATCAAGTCCATAACTTTTGTTTGACCTAGGGTGACCAGATGTCTCAATATTATTGGGATCATCCTGATATTAGGGGTTTTGTCTTAGATACACAATTATACTCTGCCCTTCCCTTCTCCCCCCACTCCCCAAAAAAGTGTCCCAATTTTTCACACTTGCTATCTGGTCACCCTAGTTTGACCCTATAGCGTAAATCAATAAATACTTAGGGATCTCTATATGCTTAATTGCATGCTTGAATAAGCACTGAGAGAGCTGCACTTTTGAATAATGAAAATTTTTTTTTTTTTTGGTCCAATCCTCCAGCTCTCTCTCAGACAAATTCCCATTGCAATCAATTGAGCGCTGGAGCAGGCGATGTGGTATTAAATATAAAGTGTTGTTAGGGATTAAATTTTGGTTTTTTTGTTATTTTTGTAATTTTATTATCTATTTACTTTATTATTTTACAAATTATGCATTTTGATTATATAATTCAAAAAAAATAAATTAAATGCTCATCTTCCATAACATTTTAAAAAGGCTCCACTTCACCAAAGTACTTCACCAACTTTAAACACTGACTTCATCTGGACTGAAGTGCTTAAAGTTAGGCATATTCACAAGTACATTGGGGCCAAAATCCCTGAACAGACATAAAAATACATCCAAACCCTGTGCTCTGCTTCTGGAAACTTTATTCCCTCTTTACACACAGTCAAAACCTGACAAGAGCTCACTGTCAGATTATGCAGGAAATCTGCAAGTTTCACCAAGGTGTGATCTTATACTTTTTCACACATTATTGTATCATGCCGTGCCAGAACACTAATGTATGCACAGTTCTAAAATAACTCATTTTATTACAGCACAACACTGAAAACCGTACTAAAAACCCAATCAGCAGAGCTCTAGAGATTTGCTCCTCCGTCACTTGAAAATAGATAAAAGGTCACAATTGCCTTTCTTACCAAGAAGGGGGGCGGAGGGGAAACCAGTTGCCACAGACTCTCATCATTCCAAATCTTTTTAATGGAACTCTGTTGGTGTCAAATTGGTCTTTGGTTACAGTGTGATGGGACAATGGGATTTAGTACAATTTAATCAATTTGCAAACTAGAAATATATTTTTTCTTCTCTCAAATTTGAAACCAACACTTTTTTTTTTTTTTTGCTGGCCTACTTTCTTTTAAGTTGCTTTTTAATTATTTATGAAAATGCAATAATGCATTACTTTGCTGTGCAAATGTTGAGAAGGAGATAGTATCTCTTTCAAGCGAAGATAACATATGTGGTTACACAGGGGTTTATTTAAAGGCATTTTGCAGGTAATACTTTCATTTCTCCACTCCTCTTTTTGTGTGTGTGTGTGTGTGTGTGTGCGCTTGATTGAATAAAAGAAAACAAATGCATGTATAGCTCTATAGAAGAGCCACACATGGTCAGCTGGACCAAAACATTAGCTCTTTAAGTCTCTCACTCTCTCTATACATATAAAGTATAACAATAAAACTAATCACGAAACAGTATAAGGGGATGAACTAAAACCCACTGAAGTCAATAAAAAGGATACCCTGGGTCTTGAATGTAACCAGAGGGTGGAATCCTGGTTCCACGGTAATCAAAGAAGCCAATAGCAAAACTCCCATTGATTTCACCCAGAGGCTGGGATTTTCAAAGAGGCTATGAGAGTTATTCCCTCAAATCCCACTGAATTCCAACAGTCATTGGGTGTCTAAATCCCCCAGGTGCCTTTGAAAATCTCAGGCAGAGGTGAGCTCTGATCCATATCATAGACAAATTGGGGGTTCAACTTTTACAGGCTCTGATCATGCAATCACTGAAATTAAAAGCAAAGCTCCTGTTGACTTTAGTGGGTTCAAAACTAGGCCCCTAATGCCAGTCTTGCAGCCAATGGACATTTTGGGTGTTTCATGACTGTGTGCTCATAATATAGACAAAGTATTGGCCTAAGGGAAAAATGACCAGCAAGTACTATTAAATGAACACTGACATTTAAACATTATATAAAGCAAATTATTTTTTTAAATTTACGTGTGGTGGGGGAGGGGGCGTTTCACTTTGTTTTCTTGGTTATATTGCAATCTCTTCTAATGCCAACTATGTAATATGGCCCCAATGTTATTCCTCTGAGCCCAATTCAACACAAATTCCACATGGCTTCTGCAACCACTGCAGCCTCCCACTCACGCCATCTTTCAGAGCTCATGCATCATGAATTATCACATCAGAAAGTTTCACTGAATCTACCGCTCTTATTATTTCACCACAGCTTAAAAAACTTGGAAGTCAAATGTTCAAAAATGCAAAAGTGACTTAGGAGCCTGAGTCTCCTTTTTCAAAAGTGTATCAGCACGAAGCACTTGGGGCCCTGAAAGTCAACATGACTAAGTGCTTAAATCCCTTTTGAAAATTTTACCTCTAGGCCTTAATTCAGCAAAGTGCTTAAGCAAATAGCTTAACTTTTAGCATGTGCTTAAATGTTTTGCTGAACTGAGACAGACTTAAGCATATTCTTAAAGTTAAGCACACACTAAGTGCTTCACCTAATTAGAGCCTTAGACCAGTTTTTGCACAGCTCATGTGCTGTATTCTGGATCAATTTATGGTGGGAGCAAAAGTTCAGAAGTGTTTCAAGTCACCTTTGTTTGGAGTGAGCAAAACGTATAAAATATTCTGATCTAAATAAGTGTATTAGGGTCCATGATTTTAAGAGTAAACATTTTTCCTCCTATGACTGGTAATAGAATAGGATTTTGAAATTAAACACAGCCAGAAGAAAAATATTACATGGATTTTAAGACTTTTCAGCCCCCTGTGCAAAGGAGACTTTAAAACAAAGCCTTATTGCTGATTTTATATATAGATCATATGCAGAATATTCTGCATATAACTCCTGTTGAGATTAATGACATTTTATCCAAATTTGAGCCATTTTCCCAAATACAACTTTTTAAAATTTAGAATTTCTCTCAACTTTTCCTTTATTTTATTTTTTTAAACACTTTTTCCACTTTAATACTTCCAGCTAGGAGTTGCTGTGAAAAGCTGAACTTTTGTGCTGATAGAGGATGATCAATAGGGAGCGTTTTTGCATCAGAAGGAGCAAGATTTTTTTCCTCCTCCTCCTCTGCCTCATTTAAAGCATATCATCCATCTCTATCATCTGAGGGCTTCTCTATGACCTATGTGAAAGTGAGGTGATGGCCTCATTACAGTTCCTGGTGGAAAAATAGTTCAGACCAAAAAAACCACCAAACTGGTTGCCTTGTTAGCAATATCATCAGATAATTCAAGGAAGACGTTTCCGACACAGCAAATCACTTAAGCATATGCTTAATTTTAAAGCATGTAAGCAAACCTACTACTATGTGCTTAAACAGAAGCACACACTCAAGTGTTTTGCTAGATCAGGGCCCACATGGGTAGGGACGGATGAACTCCCTTATCACTTGAGTTGCTCCCTGCAGATTGAATTTGAGATGAAGCAGTGCACATCACACACTATTGTTTCAGGCTGATTGAGACCTTCAGTTTCCAGAATTGTTTATCCACTGCTTTTCACAAGCACTAAATTCACATGTGTATGTGTGTATATATATACACGTCCAACAAAATTTCCTCGTTTGTCATCTGCCTCATGCAAGACTGAAGATGGTAGATTACTCCCTACAATTGCAGAATTTCCATCATATTATCCAAAATGTTACTCACCTAAGGCATCTCTGGTTATAGGAATGTTACAAGTACCTCCACTCCAGCTTTATCTTTGTCAGTTGTCAGCAGTGAGCAACCCAAAACTGTCAGGTTTGCACCAAGAACAAAAAAGCTCATCCTAAATTTGTAGTTATCTAATGCATAATCCATGCTTGACACCTGGAAACTTCAACTCATTATCTTAAACTTGATCATCTTAACAACAACAAACTTTTTGCAGGATAGTTCACTTATACAGACTCTCCCTCCCTCTTAGGCTAGACTCCATCAATGTTCATTCCATAGAATCAGGACTGTCCTGCCTCTAACTACAGTTTATAAATGGGTGACAAATATAAAACCAGCCCCAAGCTCAAACAAGCACCAGTACCTGCCATATACTAAATATACAATCTTCTCCCAGATGTGTTTGAGTAACATATTATATTAATGTGTTAGCTATTTCAGGGTCATTAACCTTCCTTTTCTGATTCTTAAATAGTCTGCATACCATTCACCAGTAGTAAATTATGGTTACAATTAAGCTGTAGTGGCAGATAAAGGTGACTTGAATTCAGGTATTTTATTATCCTGAATTTCCCTATATTTATTATTTGATTGGTAGGACCTGATCCTGCACTCCTTACCCAGGCAAAACTATGATTGACTTCCATATACAGGGGGGGGGGGCAAGATTTTCAAAATAACTAGTGAATGTGGTTGTCCCTCCTGAGACACTTTAAACAAGCCCGATTTTCAGGAAGTGTCAAGCATCTGCCCTCTGAAAATTAGGCCTCGCAGGTGTCTCACACTGGGCACCAAAATCACTAGTCCCTTTTGCAAATCTTGGCCATTATATTTAGGGCTATATGGATACATAAAGATGTTGGCCTAAGCATCAGGATTTTAGACTGAAGCTAGTGAGAATTTTGCCTGAATAAAGCACCCAAAAATCAAACAAGGAACTATCAACCTTCAAGTCCTATAGAACAGATTACACCTGAAGAAATTTAGATCCCAGTAGTAACCCGGTACTTTTGAAATTGTTTAAGGAAAAGTCTTGTTTGGGTGGCATGGGGAAGAGGAGAAAGAAATGGGATAAACGGTTAGCTTAGACACATTACATACAAGAGATCTTCCCCCAAAACAAACAGAAATCAGAATATGTCTTAAAATCACACTGAAACTGCCTGATTTCCAATGGTTTTTAATGATCCCTGAGTTTTTCTCAGTTTAAATCTGCTTCAAGAAGCTTGGCCTCCTGCTAAGAAGCAAGTTGCTGTTTCATTAAAAATTGTATCCCCCACTAAGAGAAACAATATTTCTATTCACGGATAGGAGATACTAAAACAGCGACAGGTATTGCTTTAAAAAAAATTCCAGTTAACTTTTTAACCCATATATTCTTACTAAGTAAACATTTAACTAGCTAACATATAACTATTTCCTGCAGGTTTTGTTTATATCAAAACTAAAGCATAACATAGGACTACCATAAACTGAAAACATTCAGATATTTGCATCCATTAGCTGTTTGTCTGAAAGTGGGTGAGATCTTACATCAGTTTAAAAGGCTGCCCCCATAAACCCTAATCAAAGTTGCACTAGTTTAATTTAAAGATGTGATTTTAAACCAATTTAAATGAACAGTTGCAAAACATAGTGTGGATACTCAATCAATTTAAACCTGCCATATCTAGTTATCTTTGTGCAGTGAGGAATCACTTTAAGCTACATAAATATAACCAATTCAGATCAGATTAAGAGTGCCCAAACTGTGTATTCCAGTGGTTTAACTACATCTGTTTTTCAACATTTAAAATTAAACTGGTGCAACTTCAAATATAGTCAAGGCCCCAGTTACTTCTGCTCATGGCCCAATAATGTAAATATCTCCCTAGTGAGATGACTAACTGCCCATTCTTTATTTTAAGATATACCCCTTAATTGAGGCCTGATCCTGCAAAATGCTGAGTGCCTCTTGGGAGGTACTGAACACTCAAATTCCCAGAGGGGCACTCAGTCACTAACAGGTTTGAGAACTACGGCGCCAAACTTCCTGCATCTTAGAACATACCAATACAGGACACACACTTTCCTCGGGATTTTGGCTACAATCATGCCAAGGAACAAAAGACCCTAATAGCAATGTATGATTTTGCACTATGTGTGATTCTGTAGTTGTGTGAGGTTTTGGATCAGTGGTAGGTGCTGCTTTAAAAATAAGTGTTGTCCTATATTTTTCAGACAGTTTATTTCCTTGAAATATACATGGTTATCCTGGTCCTTAAACTCTAATCACCCCAAGCTGCCACCAGCTTCTCAAGGATTTCATTTAATTTAAAAATACAACAGAGGGGTGAGGGAGGGAAGACTTTCTATTAAAGGACAATTCACTGAAGGGTCTTTTAGCTGAAAATTGTCAGCTCTGCTTAGGGCCAGTGGATCAAATTTAACACTAACAAAGTGCTGCTGGTTGTGTGACTCATCACAGTAAGAGGTGGTGCTCAGGGCCACTCAAGTTCGATTTTTGGTGTTGTTACTGGGTTTAGGAACTGTAACCTAGGTGAGCAAAGATTTGCTAGGTATTTGATGCACCAGGCAAAATGGCATTCTTACAATCACTTGCCTCCCAAGTGGATGGAAAGCCAGCAGGAGATTAGTAATTGTCCTTGTGCCTCTGAAAATGGCCACTATTAATAGATCCCAGTGTGGATTACCTATGGGCCTCGGTCCATGCTTGAGATCCAAAGAAAAATAGACAAAGACTGAAACAGACTGAAGATAAAGCTCTCAGAAATATTAAAGAACACCCTCCTCAGACTGTCAGGAAGCATATGTTTTCCGCAGACTGAAAAATAAAAGCATGTGTGCTTTGGTAAGCAATAAGGAGAACTTGTGCAGACTTTGCATTTTACATATTGAGAAAACACCATATACATATACACCATACACACAAAGAGGGTAAAGGAACCATGAGACATAAAGGGCAAAGTGCTACAAGGATGACAATGAATCTTATGTACTTCTAAGGTGCCCATCACTGAAGTAAGAAACTTAAAGGATCCAAGCTCCCTTGACAGCCTGTATAGGAGTGCAGAGTCTTCCCTGGGCAGGCTCCACCATATAACTCTATACACAATGTCAATGAATGTAGATGAATAATATCCTAATTAGAGATAGTCAGACCTAATGTTTTGGTCTGGGCCTTCTCATGAGCGCTCTCATTTCTCCCCAAATTTCCAGACAGGTAGAGAGGGGAAAGCTTGGAATCAGGCTCAAATCTCCCAATCCTACAATTTTGGTCCCTGAATGGATATCAATCAGAAAGAGCATCTTTCCTGAAATCATCTTTGGTTCAACCTCAAAAATCAATCCCTCACCTAAACTTAATCTAGATCTGAACATTACCACATAGGACTAACTCTCAGGGTACGTCTAGTATAGCCCCTGCTAGTGTAGCCCGGGCCTCAGATGAAAAGGAGATTAAACTGAGGTTTAAAAGGAGAACCTGCAGTATGTTAAACAAAACCTGCATTTTGTAAAAGGTCACTCCAATGGTATAGGGCCCATTTATGTAGTCTTTTTTCAGGCAAAGCTTTCAATGAATTCAATGGATGTATCACCTTGCCTGTTCAAAGAACACAGGATTATTTATATGCAAAAGTCAGGAAAAGATACTTCATTGCTAACTGGAAAAATTCTATTATAATAGCAATCTACTTATAATGGTCAAAAACATTACAGTTTACAACAGCGCCACTGCAGTGTTTTGGCAATGTTTTATTTTTCCTAAACTTTAGAAAACTTGTTCCACTGAATGCTCTATTTTTTGGTTCATTCTCAAAATCCAGATCACAGAAGTTTATATCATTGTAGGTAGGAGTAACAAGGCAGAAACAAAGCTCCTATATACATACAGCATTATAATACTATCACTAGCATCAAATCAAACTTATTGCTACTCTTTTCCTTGTTATGCAGTACATACTGGTATTTAGCTAAAGCTACTTATAAACTTACTTGAAATATAATGTTATCATTTTAGGATGCGTAACTGAAGAATTACTTTTTCCACAGTCCTGAATGTCAAGGAACTATCCAATGTGAACAACACATCAGGCATCTTAACTATATTGCTACTGCCCAGTCTAAGGCTGGGTCTACACTACCCGCCTGAATCGGCGGGTAGAAATCGACCTCTCGGGGATCGATTTATCGCGGCCCGTTGGGACGCGACAATCGATCCCCGAATCGACGCTCTTACTCCACCAGCGGAGGTGTGAGTAAGCACCGTCGACGGGAAGCCACAGAGGTCGATTTTGCCACCGTCCCTACAGCGGGGTAAGTCGGCTGCGATACGTCGAATTCAGCTACGCTATTCGCATAGCTGAATTTGCGTATATTAAATCGACACCCCCCCCCCCCGTAGTGAAGATGTAGCCTCAATGAGGCTGGCAAGTAAAATAAAATAGAAAGATGTAGTAATACATACATATATGTATGTATATTGGACACTAGCATAGTTTCTCAATGTACAGAGCTCAGAAATATCCCTTCCCATTTCAGCATTTATTAGTAAACTGTCTGAAGAATTATTTGACTGAAAAAATGTTAAGCTACCTAAAACTCTTACTCCACCACTAGAAGATCATGACACTATAAGATTCATGTTTCCCTAACATGAACTCAAATGTATATAGGGGACATGTATATGTTTATAGTTTCCTTTCCAAAAGCATATACTCACTTCCATCATTTACAAAACTTCATATTAGACTAAACCAGCTATACGCACGCACAATTGAACTGAGTTAACTTGAAATAGTGAATACCTCTCTCAAATGCTAATTTCCTTACAAAAGATGATTGTGGCTTTAAAGTCTTATATTCCATATAGTATAACACTCTACCAAAACAGTTTAAGTTCAACAAAAAGCTCTGGTGCAAGGCTTCCATGCATAATGGCCACGTGTTTATCAGGTTTTCATGTTCAAAATATGAAGACATGACATATACATACTATGCATTCACAAAATGCAACAAATTCATGTCAGCCTCTCTCTTTAAGAGCAGAAGAGTTCTATAAGACAAACATTTGGATATTACTATATCTAAACAACACATTCACCTCTCCCCTACAGTCCCATTTAAGTATTTGTAAACTGCATATTTTACACAATGGATCTACTTTTTAGACAAAGATTAATTTTCTACCACTGGGAAGGACTAGGGGCTATTTAAAAAAAAACAGATATAGTACTCTGATCTTTATGAGGTAGGTTTCTGGAGAGAAAATACCAACAATTTACAGAGGAACTTTGAACAAAAGACTAAGAAACATCCCTGGTATACAAGAATTTGATTTAAATCTTAGCAGTTGATTTTAGCTAGGCTGCTTACTGCAAGTTATAGATAAATCAGGAAAAAACACCCAAGAAACTTTCTTCCAAAGGTCTACAATTGGCATGCAATACCTTTATTTTATCTGAAATCAAGCTTAAAGCTCAATTCTTTGAAAGAGAGCAAAATACATCTTTATGAAAAACTTTTTCCCTAATTTTAGGACAATTCTAACTTCAATTTCTCAAGAGTTAATAAACAGCACACACACACACACACTTGGGATCAGTCTCTCTTTAAAAAGCAACAGAGAGTCCTGTGGCACCTTTAAGACTAACAGAAGTATAGGGAGCATAAGCTTTCGTGGGTAAGAACCTCACATCTGGAAGTGAGGTTCTTACCCACGAAAGCTTATGCTCCCTATACTTCTGTTAGTTTAAAGGTGCCACAGGACCCTCATTCAGACTAACACGGCTACCCCTCTGATACTCTCTCTTTAAGAACACTAGTTCACAGACGTCCCTCCTATAATCCTGCTGAACAACTCTTTTTTTTTTTAACTGAAATGTTGAACGCCTACAAATCTTCTGCGTGTCTATTTCACTGGCCTGCTGTTTTTTTTTTTAAATGCCTGAGGTCATTATTTATGAGCAGAAGAGAAACAAATCACTCAGACCCAGTCCGTTTGGAGATTCCCACACTTATTACCCAAAATCCCACCGATTTCTATTGGTTCTGCCCTTGATCACACTACAGTGTTGAGACTGAATGCAGTCCCCAGGGAACAATGATCATGTTCTTCTTGATAAACTGCTCTAGTTATTCTAGGATCACAGTTGGGTTAAAATAAAGTCCCTTAAATTTCTGTAAAAAGTTGGCAGAGTTCACTCCCACCTCCAGATTTGGAGGAAGGGGAATATTAGAACAATATGCGTACATTGACTGACAGACCATGTTTTTCTTTGATCGGTTTTCTTTTTGGTAGGAAAGAAGCTGAAATGACTGACCCAAGAACATTTAATCCATTTACCAGAGTCAGTCTATTTCTTAAGGAGCAATGAGGTTTGCAAACTGTAAGGAACATGCTTACTGAAATATGTAACCAGTCTCTTTAGGCTGCTCTCCCCACGCGAATGTGCCTTGCTCCCAGCGGATCGATACTCTGCAAACTGCAGCTAGCGTAGTCAAACATTTCCAGACCCAATACGAGTTTAACTCTCCCTGCTTCCTGTTGTTTGAGCCCAGTGCAAGGGGGAGTTCTCAGGGCACAAGCCCTTAAAAGCGGGGCTGCAGTTTTCACTTCACACTCACACACACACAAAAAGTAGGAGGCAATTAAAATAATTTAAAGCTTCCTGTCTGCTGCGAGATCCTCCGGAATCCTGTGGGATGAGCAATGTTCTTGCCACTCCAGGAGAGTTCCCATCCCTACAACCCCACCCGGCCCCGCAGCCCCATGCAATCAATGAAGGGGGGGTGGAAGGCGTGACAAGTTGCACTGAACTTTAGGAGGTGTGCAAGACCCTGGAAACATCCCACCAGTGCTGACGGATCGTCCTCAAACACCCCACCACTCACCCCCTTTCACTGAGGGAGTGGGGGGGGGAGTTTGCCCGTTTAGTTTCACACCCTCCCCAAAGGCAGCTGCCCCCCTTCCTTAAGCCAAACTTGCCCCTTTCTTCTAAGCCCCAGCGCCTTTGCCCCCTCCCCATTCAGCATTGAATCACATTCCCCCTCCTCGCCCCTCCAGCTGAAGCTGAAAACCAAGTGCTGAGTGGAGAGCAAGCCCCTGAGGCAAAGCTCTGCTGCTCTGGACATCTGCCCCCCTCCCACTATCCGCAACAAGCCAAGTTAAAACGGCTCTGTGAGAGCACCTACCCGGTCTCTTTAATGTCTCCTCTTGGCGTGGGATGCTAAGTGATACAGGGTTGGGGGGGGAGAGGGGAGGGCACCGGAGATGGATATGGAGTTGATCTCTTCCCTTTGCGCTCTCTCTGTGTCTCTCTCTCAAGGACGAGGTGAAATCCCTTTGCTGGTCATGAGGCGGCTTCAGAGACAAACAACACAATGCGAGTGCAAATAACAAAAGGAAAAGAGAGCGAGAGAGAGACTGGCAACAGTGGGGGAGGAGAAGCTTTCTGTGCAATCTCCAGCCACCTCAGACACCCTGGAAAACCGGAGGGGCGAGAAAGGGTGGGGGAAAATAAGTGGCGAGTCCCTCTCTCACTTCAGCTGTCTTCTGATCTTTCCTAAACAAACCCTGACCTCTTTCCTGAAGAGCCCCCCCCCAACGCTCCCAGTCCAGCCAAATACACAGAGAGTGGAATTTGCTTTCGTCTCTGCTGCTGCAGCTGAGTGTCTAGATTGTAAATAACATGCTGATTATTGACACCGTGCAAGGATTAAAACAAATCCGTCCCCCACTTAAAGGAACACTATAAATATGCAAACGGGGAGGGGTGATTATCCCCCCACCCCTTGTTAACTTCTTCCCAATGCAGAAATGATTGCTGATGCCTGGGAAATGATTACCTGGTCCCCTTCCAGGAGAGTCCGCTCCACTCTCTCTATTTGCTAAGAATAAACATCCGAGAGTTATCGTGTGGGTGCCTGTGTTTGTGTGTCCAAAGGAACCTCTTGTAATGCATGCAACTGACAGACCGGTGCAAACGCACAACACACACACAGAGAGAGAGTCTGAAAAAGCCACTGCAGCCAGCCTCTTGAGTCTCTTCCTTTAGCTTCCTCTCTTAATCCTCAAGCGCCTTGTCTGGACAGATCCCCTATTTTTAGAAGCTGCTAATTTCACAAAAAGGGAAAGGAAAGTAGTTTGGGGTGTTTTTATTGTTCCCTTCCCTTCCCCACTCTCCAAAGCGGAGGAGAAATCAGTGCAAGAGGCACAGGCGACGGGGGATCGGAGCCGAAACACAGTCACACACTCTATAAAATGTGGCGGGTTTGAAACAAACAGCCCTCATCCGAGTCATCCTCACCCACCGTCCGTGCTAATCGCTTAGTTCCTGCTTTCCCGCACGGCGGGGGGAAAAGACGCCCCTCTGCTTTCCACCGGTACTCGGAGAAGTCCTACACAAAGTTACATCATCATCCGACAGCCCTTAGGTAAAGCACCGAGCATACACGGGCTGAGACTCTAACACAGGCTTGCCCACTAGCTGGGTCCAGCGCTCTCTGCCGATCTTACTTTCATTTACTTAAAACAGCTGCGGGGGTGGTTTTGTTTTTGGTTTTTTGGCCACACAGCAATCTCAATCAATCACACACAATAAGGAAGAACGGGGGAGATCCACTCACTATTACCTCTCACTAAAACTACACAGAACGAGATATGGGTTATTCGTCGGGGGGAGGAATAAAAGCTTTGATCCACAATCTCTCACTCTCTCTCCTGGATTTGAATGCTCTCTTTCTTATTTCTGTCATTTTTCTTCAAAAGCTCATCAATTGACTGCAGCCATGTCTCCAGGCATTCCCAGCATTTCCCAGAGTGCAACACCACCAACAGGAGATCAATGACCACATACTGTTTACTCTTAATACCAGCAGGACTACAGATGAAGTTGGAGGGTGGTGTATGGGTTTGTTTGTTTGTTTTTTTAACTTGAGGGTGGGGGAGGGGAGAGGCGATTTGGGGGGGGGGTGTTAGCGTGTGCGTGTTTGCATGATTTTGTTTCTTAACAGTCATTTTCTGACTGCATATAAAACAGTAGTTTGTAGGCAAATAGACTTCCTGGTCACATGCAGCATACACACACTGCTCACAATGCATTCAGGTGGAAAAAAGTCATCTTTACTTCTATACCCTGGAGCTGCAGGGGTGAGGGAGAGGCACTCTGATTTCTTTATTAATAAAATAGCATTTGCACTTTTTAGATAGGGGAATGTTATGGAATCTCTTGCAAGAGTCTTATTTTTAAGTGACTATTTTGTCCACAGGCTTTTATAAACCGGATAAACAGGTTCAGCATGATTTTAGATTGATTTGTAAGCAAAGAGTGGAAAACGAAGAACGTATTATGCGCCAAATTGTTAAAGGAAAGTAAGTCTGGTTATTATTCATCTCCACAGAGAGAAGTCTTATCTTCTACAAATATTTGATACTGGGCCCAGTCCAATAATTAACAGACCAATCAAACAATTTCACTACTTTTTCCAGGGACTTTAAAAGTCATCATATAGAGTTCATAAGCATTACAATCATTTTTGTCTTCTTTGATGCATTAGTTTGTGATTTTTTTCAATCTGTATCCCCCCCAAAAATGATTTTACTGTGATGCAAAAGGACACTAACCTTTAACTGCATGGATAATATCCACAACTGTGGATTCACTGATGCCTCCAACTCTCTGTGGAAGAGGGAGGAAAAATAAATAAAATAAAATAAAGGACGGTACTTTCTATCTATGAGACGAGAGAGAGATTCCTCTTTTTTCACTTCCTTGGTACCTGTAAGACAATAATTCCCAATAAGATCTTGCATAGGGAAGGAAGAAATATGGGCAAAAGACTGCTGCCCTGCATCTTGTGCAGTCATTTATACTATTGCAAAATGGGTGTAAAATGCTTCTTTCCGTAACAGGATGGCAGCATTTTACACCCACTTTGCAATGGTGCTAATTAACCACACATGGTGCCAGGCAGTGGTGAATTGGACCTAGTCACAGAAGCCTGCACATTAGTTGTAATCAAACATCATTAAGTGGAGCTGAACAAGGTTTTTCTGCCAAACTTCTTCCCCCCTCCCCTTTTATGTGGCAAAAAAAAAAAAAAAGCAAATTCAGCAACACAGAAATGTTTTGTGAATTTGAGCCAATTTTTCCAAAACGATTAGGTAGTCTTGTTTTTTTTTTTTCCCAGAAAGTCAAAAAACTTTGTTTACAGCATTATTAAAACCAGTTTAGTTTTTCAGTTCAAAATTACTTGTTTCAAAGTTTACTTCAATTTTATTTAATATTTTTTGCTAAATATAAAATGCTCAAAATGGAAACAAAGCATTTCATATCAGGTTGAATAAAACATTTAATTCAACCCAAAATAAACTGTTTCAACTTTTTGATTTGCCAAAAATTAAAAAAAAAAATTCAGGTCAGCCTGAAACAATTCCCCCCCATACTTCTGGAATTGCCAGTGAACCAAAACAATCAGTTATTTGCATAGCTAAAGGCATGAGTAATGAGCTCTTGGTCAGGCTTCTTCCTGTTAGGCTGGTTGAAATGTGTCTAGCATGAACGCACAGACCTTTTAGAACTCCTCATAAGCCCCTCCCACATTTCCCACAAGCACCAGCTCTTCCTGTCTGGTAATGACTGACTGGGCAGACCCCTTAAGCCTCCAAACAGTTCAAGGCAAGAAAGCAAGTGGGGTGGTGAAGACCAAGATGGGAGGGGGGGAAGAAAAAGCCAAATGGAGCATCCTGATGCACTTTATTTAAATCAAAAGCACAGTGGGGTGTGAAGATTGTATTATACTCCAGGATCTGTATTTTTCTACTTGTACAATAGTCCGAAGATGTTCAATAGAAAATTGTAAAAAGCCCCATTGGCCTGATGCCAGGTATATTTGATCCTTTCTTAAATAAGGAGGTCATTTTGTCTTGCAAGCCTCTGTACCCCTATTTCCCAGCAGTTTTTAAAAACTGGTAAGGTCATTATAAATGCCAATTATCTGCCTTTTATGGGGGGGGGAGAGAATAGTCACTGTTTTATTTTACTTTTTAACAAAATGTTACCATTCCCCCACTGGGTCCCATCAAAATGTTCAGCCAGGAAAATGCTTCTCATTAGAACATAAAGCTGTGCCCTCATATCTCTCCCCTCCCAAACGTTTATAGCTATCTGATGTTAGAATATATAGTAGTGTTTGCTAGCTAGTACAGCTGGGAGAGGGTTTTCAGTAACTTTCTTCACTGGATCACCCCCAAAAAGTGTCAAAGATCATTTTCATTTTGCCATTACTGAAGGTTGGAAAAACAGTAGAGAGAGGCCAAGGGTACCAGGTTTTGTTCTTAATATTGCATTTGCAAAACTTAATTAGATTTCAGTTTTCCAAACCCAAAGGAGGGGTGCTTTGGATGTGGGTTCTGTTTTATTCAAATCACTTACATTTAGGGTCTTTGGATAAAAGATTTCAACCTATCTCTAGCCATTTTTTTTCCAGCAGAGCCATTTTAAACACAAGCCCTATTTCATTCAAATGCCCAAAGCCTAGAAATAGGAGGGTTAAATATGAGAGCCACCTTTTAGCCCTGTTTCTGCAAGGAGAAACATGTGGGCACACCTCTGTGCCTTCATAGAGCCCCATCGACTTCAGCAGCCTGTGTGCTTCTCTTTGCAGAATTGGGGCCATGGAGACAAAACACACACTTTACTAAAGGGTGGCCATGCATGCAAATTAGCTACCAATATGCTTTCCCTTAACAATAAGCGAGTTGTGTTCTCTAATACTTCATACCACTATTTCTACCTAAACCAGAGTGGGTGAGACATGCTATAAGTCTGATAACGGTAGTGTTTTATACTTACTTTGATTGCAATGGAGAATCAGGCCCAGGTACTCTAAAATGGCATCTTCTACATGCCTGTGAAGCTTACACCACTGTTAAAACCTTAAAGTCATATCAAATGCAAGACACTGACTGAAAGTTTACAGGCCTCGTTATTGTTATCAGAGTCCATCAGCATTCAGACGACTGTGTGAGAGTTACCTAGTTAACAGAACAGCCCTACCTATTCTCAGACTGTCGTGTTGTCATCCTTGCCTTTATGTACCGAGCCTTTACCCTCTTCTCCACCTTAAAATTATCCCATTATTTACAGAGATTCCTGTGAAAAGAAAAAACCTTAACTTACAATAGAACAATCTGCCTTTGTGCAGACCCTATCCTATCCCATCCCCCTCCACAACAGCCAATACAGACTCCTAGCTACAATATGTCTAGCAGACTTCTGAGTAGTTCTCTAAATAAAGCCATACTGAAGATCCTGATTCATTAAATGATGCTATTGTTTGTCCCTTGTATAGGACACTCCGTTTATCCATGCAGTTTCTCTTTTGATGCTCGCCCTCGGACAAAATAACCATGAGATAAAATGAATTGCAGTAGAAAACCGAAAAAGGAGACTTAATTTAGTTTAGTTACCAATTTAGGTTTTGTTAAATACAGTAAACTGTGTGTGTGTTTGGGGTGGGGAGATGGAAACAAAACCCAAGGAGGAGAAACAGAAATGTTAATTTAAAAAAATTATCAATGCAAAGATTTTTTTTTTTCTTTTCAGGATTTGGGTAGAGAAGAGATCATAGTTTCAACATTTCCCCCATAGGTGCAAGAATTTTTTTTTTAAAATTAGCTAACTAAAACCAAAAGCAAAGCTGTCTACTCTGATTTGCTCACGCACAGTGAAAAGGAAAGTAAATATTCTAACCGGTGATAAGTTCAATTTTAAAAACCTTCAGTTTTAATAATTTAGTGAGGCCCAACATCCTGCAACCAGCGGAGGCCCCAATCTATTCACACACCGTGCTTAACTTTACTACCAGGAGTAACGACATTGATTTCAATAAGAGTACTGATATGCATAAAGTTAAGCAAGTGCATCAGTGATCAGGATACACAGATGAATGAAGAAAGACATGTGGATGGATTTCAGCAGTTAACTTAATATACCCCCCCCCCCATATTTAACATACCAGGCATTTCATTCATGGCAGTGGGTGGTTACAGAGCTTACACCATATAACTCATAACTTGGGATCAACCCTCCTCATCCTACCCGTAGGGCTCAATTCCTCATGCCCTCTCACTTCCGAGGGGTTAGATTGTAGTAGGGGTTAAAAGCCCGGTAAGCCTTTTCCCAAACTGGATACTGGTTGCAAGTTGCAACGAACTAAAATTCCAAAATACTACATTTTCAACAGCTTCTCTTTGCAGAACCCAACTGTGCCTCTAGGACACTGAGGAGGGCACACACAAAAAATCACCAACCTCTGCCAATTTTGACCCAGGAGGAAAAATTCCTTCCTGATCCCCAAATAGGCAAGCAGTCAGACCTGCAGCATCCTAAAAACACAGTTCCTATCATGATTTACAGGAAGGGAGGGTAGGGCAGCGAAAGGGGTCAGATACCCCAAAAGCCTGGAAAGAAAGAGATGTAAATTACTGAGGGGAGAGCACAGGGTGAATCAGTACCTAGCTTCTGCTGTCTGTCCAATGACAGGTGAAGAGTCTGTGCAGGATGAAGGGCTCAGCCCTTCATTATCAGGCATGTGCTCTCCCCTCCCTTCTCTCTTGGCTGCCTATCCCACTAACAGTCTGATCAATATCCCCACCTGGTGTTGGTGGTACAGTGGAGGCATTTGCAGGATCAGGGTCTAGTGAGTTGGTGTTTAGTTAAGTAGATCTCTTGATTTCAAGTAAGGACGACAGCCTAAAGCAGGGGTAGGCAACCTATGGCACACGTGCCAAAGGTGGCACCCAAGCTGATTTTCAGTGGCACTCACACTGCCCGGGTCCTGGCCACCAGTCCGGGGGGCTTTGCATTTTAATTTAATTTTAAATGAAGCTTCTTAAACATTTTAAAAACCTTATTTACTTTACATACAACAATAGTTTAGTTATATATTATAGACTTATAGAAAGAGACCTCCTAAAAATGTTAAAATGTATTACTGGCATGCGAAACCTTAAATCAGAGTGAATAAATGAAGACACGACACACCATTTCTGAAAGGTTGCTGACCCCTGGACTAAAGTTTCAAAAGTGACTTGTGATTTTGGCTGTCCAATATAGGGGAGTTTAAGGGGAGTTGGTTTTCACAGAGAAAAGGCTCATCATTTTTGAAAATCAGGCCCCTTTAAATCAACTTAGATTGGGCATTAAAAAAAATGGAGACACCCAAAATCATTAGCCACTTTTGAAAATGTAAGTCTTCTCGTGTAAGCACTGGCAGGATTGAGTGCTCAATGTGTTCAGTAGGGCCTACCAACTTCATGGTAATGAACACCAGGTCACTGGCCGTGAACTCTGGCTTCTGTGCGCTTTTACCCTATATGGTACAGTTTTCACAGGGACGGCCAGCGTTTCTCAAATTGGGGGTCCTGACCCAAAAGGGATTTGCGGGGGGGGGGGGTTGTCACAAGGTTATTTTTAGGGGTCACAGAATTGCCACCCTTACTTGTGCACTGCCTTCAGAGCTGGGCAGCCGGAGAGTGACGGCTGTTGGCCGGGTGCCCAACTCTGAAGGCAGCGTCCTGGCAGCAGTAGCACAGAAGTAAGGTTGGCAATACCATACCATGCCACCCTTACTTCTGTGCTGCTGCCTTCAGAGCTATGGGGCCAGTGAGTGGCAGCTGCTGACTGAGGGCCCAGCTCTGCAGGCAGCAGCACAGAAGTAAGGATGGCAATATAACACCATGCCATCCTTACTTCTGCACTGATGCTGGTGGTGGCTCCCCCTTCAGTGCTGGGCTCCTGGCCAGCAGCCACCACTCTCCAGCTTCCCAGCTTTGAAGGCAGCACCGCCGCTAGCAGCAGCGCAGAAGTAAGGGTAGCAGTACCACAAACCCACCACCACTCCAAAACTCCTTTTTGGGTCATGACCTCGACAATTACAACACTGACATTTCAGATTTAAATAGCTGAAATCATGAAATTTACTATTTTAAAAATCCTATGACCATGAAATTGACCAAAAGAGACAGTAAATTTGGTAGGGCCCTAGTTATCAGTAACATAAGTGAAGGAATTTTATATGCTTTTTTTTTTAAATGATTAGTCATCTCCACAGTGTCCCTTTAAAACAAAAGGGGGGAGGGGGGGAAAGGAAGGATCTTGTAAATTACTGAAAATATGACTCCATTGCCCTTCATTACTGGAACAGTTTCTCATTCTGGATATAAATCCACCTTTGTATCAAGGGACCAAAGTTTCAATATGAAGGTGCGGCAATGTGAAAGCAGAACTGCACAAAGATAAAGAATTTACATGGTTGATTTTTTTAAAGAGTATATAACACATTTGTAGCATGCCTAACATACCAGCATTCAAGCATTGTGCAATATACTGAACAATAACCAAAAAAAAAAAAAAAATCAGAGAACCAAACAAATCAAATGCAAAGCAAAAGATATTCTGCATTTTAGCTAAATTTGCTGTTAACCTGTAATCTCAGTTTGAAAATGATAAGAAGGCATACCATTTGAAGTAAAGCACTTCTTTTCATGAAAAGCCGTTTTCTTTCAGTCTTATCTTTCATAGGGCCACACAAGTTCTAATGTCAGTTCTAAATTGCTATCATAAACACAAAGAGGGGAGTAAGTTTACATACAAATAAAAACATATCTCATTGCAACAGGGCAATCATGATAAAAGTCACTGATTTAAAATTGGTTGTGGATATCCTTTTCCAAAATAATTGCTGGGTTTGAGAAAAACTATTACTTTAAACTGAGCCTACCAGTGGTATCTAGATTTCTAGGGAAAGGGCTGGATCTCTTCTTTGCATATTAGATTTTGGTTTGGACTTTTCTCAATACTTGCATATTGTTATTTGTAGGGTGCCCTACAGCAATTTAAATTATAAAAATATTTATCAGTATAATCAGGCCCACACACATATACTTTTTAAAATTTTGGTTACATCAACAAAAGAAAATGTTCCATACAAATAAACTTGTTAGAAACGGAAACACTGATTCTCCACTGCCTAACCCTTTGTTCAGTCATTTACAATTGCTCAAAGTGGGGACAAAATGGGTGCAAAAGGCTGTATTTTGAATTGCTAGAATTTTGCACTATGGTTGTACAATACGAACGACTACACAAGGGGTGAGAAAGTGGAGAATCAGGCTCCAAGGATTTACCATACTGGATCTGCCCGTTGGTGCTTCAGGTACTTCAGCTCACAGTTGGATGCTCCAAATTTAACCTAGCTACGTGTGCAATACTGTGGGGATTCCTTTCCAACTCATGTGGGAATCAGGCTGTATCTTGAAAATGAGCTTTGATTCCTTTTATCTTAGCTTGCCTAGTCAAAAATGTATCAATAGTCATACAGTTATCCAGGCCTCCTTAAAATTTCAGTAATACTATTTGACTGGTGGTGAAACAGGAAGTAACACATGCCATAAGAAATAATTATAACAACTATGTAAGAAAAACACTTAAAGTTATATCATATCACAAAACCATATTCAAATAGTAATATTTCATAAGGATGTAAGATAGCATGTAATTGGTGTCACAAGTTAGTTGACACTTAAATGCTATTGCACACTAGAAAATCCAGATCACCCATATGATTATTTTACAGCATTATATCATGATACTTGCACCCTTAAGAATAGATGGTGCTATCAGCCTCACCTGTAAGACACATGCACACACCACTTCTAATTCTGTCTTCTATCTAGTTATATGATGCATTATGTGAAAATAAGTTTTCCAGTTTTACATATTGAAAAACGTTGGCCAATGCAGAAAATCAAATAGTAACCAGTTAAGTCAATGAATCTAAATCTTTGTATAAAATGCATAAGCACTCCTTCACAGATAACTTTAGTATTTTTAGTGTACATTTGTGAAAAATATATGCCAAGATTGTCAAATAAGTGACCTGATTTTTCAAAAGTGCTGAGAACCTAGCAGCTGTCCCTTGAACTCAGTAACACTTATTTGAGCATGTGAATATGATCTTAGGAGCCCGACTTCAGCTACCCAAGTTAAAAAAAAAAAAAAAAAAGTATATTATCTGTGACTGATCTTGCTACCTGCTATGTATAAACTCAGAAATTGGTGCTACCAGATTTACAATTAAAAAAAAAAGTTTTCTGTGTCATCTGTGGACTCTCCTCCCCAGTTTTCATAATAAACTGCAAATGTTTTCAGAGAGAGCAACCACTCCTCCACCAGTATCCTCTCATACATTCTAAACTTTAGGCTTGACTGTAAATTTAGCCTACGTATGTCTGCAAGGTATAGGTGAGCTGGGAACATCTCTTGAACAGAGTCTATTATTCCTTTGCTTTAATGGCCTATTTTCTTTTTCCTGGGTCTGAAGCAATTGTCTGTGTTGTAATATTATGCTACAGGAAGGGGGTGGAGAAGGTCCAGCATAACTAAATTCCAGGGGCTGGCACAGCAGTTGTTGGAAGAATGGTCAAGTCCCTTGGCAGTGTTCCAGTGTAGAGAAGTTTGAGGTTTACACATCCTCTGTCATCAGTTAGGTCATAGTGCAGAACAGCCTAAGAAAAAAGGATGGGCCATAGGTAAGAAACCAGGACAGGAACTAGAGAAGATTTGTTAAAAATTATTATTAATGAGGAATGATTTGAATGACAAAGATTCTAATACAATTGGCTTAGACTAAGAGGACATACAGAGGCTGTGGGGATACTGCAGTGATTGATTCTAACTGAAAGCTTAGAAAATTCTGGAAAAAAAACAAAGGCCTACAATATACATTTTTATACACAGTACAAATTCTGTAGTGTCTAGGTGAGCAAAGAAACCAAACTCCATTCCACTCATCCCTTGAGTAGGAAGCATAGCTGGTGTCTATAAATCTTGAGCTAGTATTAACACACTGGCACTCTAGCCACAGAAAAAAAATCTAGTAGGTGAAAAGTTAGAGACAAGTTTCAGATTTACATAGGAAAGGAGATAAATACACACACTGTGATTTGTGCTAAACTACAAATATATTTGATAAAGCCAAGTGAAATACCTCTTATAGAAACAAATATAACAACCATCTTAAAAGTACATCTATTCAGTAGAATTATTTTGCGAGTATGATCATTATGTACAATGTACACCTGCTAATATGTGCATGACGTTCATATGTACGCAGAGAGCATACTTGGTAGAGAGGACTATAGCAAGACTCCATTTACTGTAAAGAACATGTTCAAATCACAGATTCTGTCAATACTTTGCTATTGTAATCCCAGTTACAGTGCTAACCAAAATAAAATAAAAGCTACTACTACAAAAGGGTTCTTCTGTTTATAACATGATACAGTTAATGGGCTGTTCTAGCAGAATGGGCTGTTATAGCAGAAATAAGGGAGACAAGACAGAACTAGGGGGGGGGAATCAAATCAGTATCTTAGATGTCTGTATACTAATATGAGAAGTATGGGGAATAGGCAGGAAGAACTCGAAATGCTAGTAAATAAACACAACTATGACATAGTTGACATCATGGAGACTTGGTGGGATAATACACATGACTTGAATATTGGTATAGAAGGGTACAGCTTGCTCAGGAAGGACAGGCAGGGAAAAAAGGGAGGAGGTGTTGCCTTATATATTAAAAATGTATTGATGTTGAGATAGAAATAAGATACAGACTTGTTGAAAGTCTCTGGGTAAGGATAAAAGGGGTAAAAAACAAAGGTGAACCAAGAGGCTTTTTTTAAACAATTAACAAAATCATCCAAAGCACAGGACTTGGTGGTGATGGGGGACTTCAGCTACCCAGACATCTGTTGGGAAAATAACACAGCAGGGCACAGATTATCCAACAAGTTCTTGGAATGTATTGGAGACAATTTTTTATTTCAGACGGTGGAGAAAGCTACTGGGGGGAGGCTGTTCTAGATTTTATTTTGACGAATAGGGAGGAACTGGTTGAGGATTTGAAAGTGGAAGGCAGCTTGGGTGAAAGTGATCATGAAATGGTAGAGTTCATGATTCTAAGGAATGGTAGGAGGGAGAACAGCACAATAAAGACAATGGATTTCAAGAAGGCAGATGTTAGCAAACTCAGGGAGTTGATAGGTAAAATCCCATGGAAAGCAAGTCTAATGGGAAAAACAATTGAAGACAGTTGGCAGTTTTTCAAAGAGACATTATCAAGGGCACAAGAGCAAACTATCCCACTGCGTAGGGAAGATAGGAAGTATGGCAAAAGACCACTCTGTCTTAACCAGCAGAGCTTCAATAATCTAAAACTCAAAAAAAAAAAAAGAGTCAAAATGGGAAATGACTGCCTAGGAAGGAGTACTGCGGAAAGGGATCTGGGTGTCATAGTGTATCACAAGCTAAATATGAGTCAAACAGTGTAACACTGTTACAAAAAAAGGAAATATCATTCTGGGATGTATTAGCAGGAGTATTGTAAGCAAGACACGAGAAGTAATTCTTCCACTTTACTCCACGCTGATTAGGCCTCAACTGGAGTACTGTGTCCAGTTCTGGGCGCCACATTTCAGGAAAGATGTGGACCAATTGGAGAGAGTCCAGAGAAGAGCAACAACAATGATTAAAGGTCTAGAAAACATGACCTATGAGGGAAGATTGAAAAAAAACAGGGTCTGTTTAGTCTGGACAAGCGAAGACTGAGAGGGGATATAATAACAGTTTTCAAGTACATAAAAGGTTGTTACAAGCAGGAGGGAGAAAAAAAAATTTCTTAACCTCAGAGGATAAGACAAGAAGCAATGGGCTTAAATTGCAATAAGGGTGATTTAGGTTGGTCATTAGGAAAAACTTCCTAACTGTCAGAGTGGTTAAGCACAGGAATAAATTGCCTAGGGAGGTTGTAGAATCTCCATCATTGAGGATTTTTAAGAGCAGGTTGGACAAACACCTGTCAGGGATGGTCTAGATAATACTTAGTCCTGCCTTGAGTGCAGGGGACTAGACTAGATGACCTCTCCAGGTCCCTTCCAGTTCTACGATTGTACTCCGTATATGTATAAATATATGGGCCCAGTTCTCCAAACTTTAATCAGGCAAAATTCCCTGTGGCCCAGATAATCTTCTTCCCTGGGGAGGGAATTGGGGAGGTGAAATACAAGAGGGAATCTAGACCTTGCAGAGATCTACTTTCTCATTGTCCTTCCCGGATTAGAGAGGCTTGGTTTACCCACACTGTGAAAAAGGACATGGTGACCACTCTGAAATATGGCAGATTCCTGAGGATTTTCAGGAAGGCCGAATCGTGTGCATGAAGAGGTTAGCTTCACACCAGCTCTGTCCCCCATTGCAGCCACACTACCAGGGATCTTTCCTGGCTCCTCAGAGGTGAGGGATGGGGTCTACATGGCCTGGGTCTGTTTTATCATTGCCAAATTTCCACCGGCTCAGATGGTGAATATTGTGTATCCCCCAGTCTGAACCCTTTCCACTAGCATCGACCCCTCAACACTCAGATCTAAGGAGAACAATCTGTCCTGTTGACTTCTCTAGGCATTTTGCCTGGGTAAAGGCTGAGGCCCCCAAAGAGATAGATACACACACACACTGGTATGTTAATACCTTTGCAAGAACAGATTAGTTATTTATATGGTTTCTTGGTCTGCTGGGAAAGCTTGTTTGTAAATATTTATTCTTGTCTTTAGTGAAGATTTTTTTCCCCATGATGTATTGAATCCTTTCTTCAAGCCTTTGTTAGCTGTGTTTGGAAGAATTCCAGACAGCACAGAAGACAAACTATCAGTACAGTACTTCAAACACAAACACTTTTAAAAAAAATGGGGGTCTCACACACTAAGCTAGTACAATGAAGCCATTTCACCCCAGTCTACTCAAGAGAAGCTTTATATTTCCAAAGGCAACAATGCTTTCTCCCCTTCAATCCCCCACCCACCCCCACTATTTATCTGCCACAAGATGTAATTGAGAATCATCAACTATATAACATGGTGTATAACAAGGTGTCCCTAAATTCATGATTAGCTTTAGTTATGTAAGGAACAGAGTCAAACACTCAAGAAAGGACTCTGTATATATACATACTGCAATCTCCAGTACCTTTTTTCTGTCTAGACAGAGAGCACTTTATGGTTACAGATAAACAACAAAACGTAGAAGTTTGTTTAATCAAATTCTTTTTGTAATGAGTTTGTTGCAGGTTTTTTTTCACTCTGCAATGTTTATGGCTTGTGGAGCTATGATATCATAACCTGAATCTGGACCACAGTGCTGCTCTTCTTGCATCAGCTTGTTGCAGAGGCAAGTCACTCCATAAATTTCCTTAAAAATACTAGAAATGTCTTGCAACCAAACATATCCTTTAGAATAACGTAACGGATTTACGTTCATGGGGAACAATGGACAAAAGAACCTAACCACCACCTAACACCCCCCGACCCATGAACAACCACCACCACCACAAAACTAGAGTAGGAATGAGTGAACCTTTTGGTCTAATTTCAAACCCACTCAAACATGCTGGGTCTGAAAATTTGACTCCTTGGAAGTTGGTGGGTTTGTGTTCTGCTTAGAAGAAATTGCAGGAATGGTAGGGGAGAGATAGCAGAGAGAAAAAAAATCTTAATGGAATAAATAAGATGAAAAATAGAACAGATATCTAGAGGAGTGAAAATCTAATGCAGAAAGACAGACAATCTAAGAAGGAGCAAAGAGGGAAATATTTTAATAGGAAACTAAAGACAGAATAGATACCATGTATAGGGCATCCTGAGTCCAGCCCAGCTTTTGGGAGGTTCTGTTCCTAATGTATAGCACAGGCTTCATTTTAGCTAGAAAAAACAACTATTTTACATTTAAGCTCCCTTGCAGGAAGGGAGGGGATTTTACATGAAGAAAAATGAGCTAATTTTATGACCTCAAGAAGTAATTCACAAGGGACATGATTATGCTCATAATTTTGCTGTCGTGCAGAGTCCCACTGAAGTAATGGGAGTCAACATGTATATAGTCTTCCTAGCACACAGCCAGAGATTGTGCTTCGGATAACCAAGTATGGAAGTAGCTATCTGCAGGAGCAAGCCAAAGGCTTGCAAAACCTAGAACTCCACAAGGTTTACCTACCACTGTACTAAATTGAGACCAGCATGCAAACTACTCTCCAGAATGTTGCTAAATATGCATTTGGGGCCAATAAATAGGCATTTTGCCTGGATGACCTTGAGGGTAGCTTTTTTTGACTCCATCTGAAGATGCAACACACCAATACGTGATGATATTAGCTGGCATGATATGACTTTCAAAGACCAATCCTTACTGAGGATAAATCCGACTCCTCCAACATTTCTAGCGCCATCTCCCTTTCCGAGTCTCACAGCGCTTCCATCCTTCCAGTTGACTTCCAATTCCTTCTTTCATCGGATTTCACTGACACCAAGGATATCGCATCTTATCCTTTTCTTCTCCTCCATCAGATGGTTTAACATTTCCTCCCTCGCCAGTGACCTACAATTGTAAGTACGCACAGTGAGGGTTGTCCTTTTCCATGTTGGCCTAGCATCTGACATTTTTAGCAGCCTCTCGTCGCTCATTTTCTGCTCCCCCACCGTAGAATGGTTCAATGACGCGCAGGGAACTAAGACCCATTTACTCGTATTGTTTTAGCCGTTATCTTCAAGTCATCCCACTGGCTAGGCGGGCAGGCATGCATACCTCCTCAAGTTTAACTAGCCTTCAACCTCTAAGGAGAAGGAGATGCGCTCTTTTGGAGAGAGCAATCCCCCTCCCTGGATTGAAAAGTCCGACACCTTTGTAGCATGGTTATACCTACCAAGGCATACACCCCGCTACCATAGCTGTCAGATGGCCAGGGACAGCGCTGCGCCATGATGAAGTGCTGAGGTAGGATTTTGCAGTAGCATTAAGGTCTGGCGAGGGAAAGCTGGTGAAAAGTTCATAGGGCGATATGGCAGTGGCGATAAGGAATGAAAGAGGAGAAAGGCTGGTAGCGATGGCAGAAACGAAAGAACTGTACATGGCAAACACCTGGTACAAAAAGAAGACCGCAAGAAGGTGGACGTGGATTGCGCTAAACGCGAAGAGCGAGAATGAAATCGACTTATATTTTAGTCAATAAAAGGTGCATCGTTCAAAAGGAGAACTCTCGCGAAGGATTCGGGCAGGATGGTGTGCGTTTAATTCCATCAAGGACGTCTTCAAAGGAAAAATCGACAAGACCACATGTACAAATATCTTCAATTCAACAGTGCTGCCAGCCATGCTGTATGGCAGTGAAACGTGGGCACTGACGAAGAGAGAAGAGCAGCGGCTGTTGGTAGCTGAAAGGGCAATGGAACGAGCTAGGTTGGGAATTTCCCTTCTGGATTGCATCCCAAATGAAATGATCAGAGAACGCAGTGGTGTGAAAGATATTGTCGTGGAAAGCAGATATAACAAGATGCGATGGGCGGGCTACACCGCACAGCTCACGGACAATAGGTGGACCGCAATTATTGCGGAGTGGTACCCGCGAGAACAGAAAAGACCACCCGGTTGGCCTCCAAGAAGATGGGAAGATGACATTGTTAAACGTCTTGGACGAATGTGGAGAAGGAAGGCAAAAGTGCGAGAAGAGTGTCCAATGTGTTGTGATCGGCACAGTCTTAACGACAGCTGAAGACGATCGATCCCGATGAAGTAGGCATTAAAAACCCAATATTATAATTAAATGTGGAAATATTTTAAATGTGAAATAAACCAAAAAGTTTTATATGAAAGAGTTAATTTCTTCTCTCACATGAGTTTTACACCAACAGCTTCATTGACTTTAATGCAGTTACTCCTGATTTACACCAGCGGAGTAGGTGTAAATCAGGCAGAATTGTGTGCACATACACCCACATTCCCACCCACCCAGAGGGTGCTTCTCAAAGTAAATACTTACAGTAAATAAAATAAATAATCAAAGCATTGCAAGTTAGTATCGAAATATTAATAAAAACAATGCATGGTGGGACATGGATGACAAATCTAACTATCTACCAAGCATAATAGATAGCTCCATTGTTGAAGGTTTTTAAGAGCAGGTTAGACATACACCTGTCAGGAATGGTCTAGAACTCTAGATAATACTTAGTCTTGCCTCAGTGCAGGGCACTGGACTAGATGACCTATCGAGGTCTCTTCCTGCCCTACATTTCTATGGATTCTATACAGACATAAAGAGACAATACGAGAGACAGTTTATAGCTAATATGGAGAAATGTTAACCATTATTTGAGGCTACTTCTTTTTCCTGAGAAATGGTTAGAGGACTGCAAAGTGGTTAAGTATTCAACCAACACGTCTCTTCTAATTTCTCTGTAATTAATTGGTTTTGTAACAGATATTAAGTCCTGCAGTACTGCTTGTTTTGTTGTTGTCTCACTGTTACACTTTTGAGTTAACCTAGAATTTAAAAATATAGTTAACATGCATCTCACCATCTTATCTTGATCTTTTACTTTTGCCTGCTTTGAAGAAAGAACATGTAACCCCCTCTAGTGGAAGAAGTCTAAAACTGTGACCTATAATGGCTGATAGTGATAAGAGATGATGGAGTCACTGGAGTCTAAGTGGTCGATGAATTAAATTCCCTCCATCATGCATCATTTCAATCACATTGTGTCGGGAAAGGTGCTATGCTGCTCAGATTTCTTATTCAGCACTCAGAAAAGCACTTGTAATTTAACAGTGAAATGAAGGAAACAAGCTTCAGGCCAAGCATCCTGTTTCACTTTAAACAAGAACACAATTAGGTAGAGCCACCCTACAATGTTTCCTTTTAACAAACACCCACTTCTAAATAGAACGTTCTTTCAGAAAGTGGTTTCTAACACAATGTAACAAGTTTTATTTAAAAAAAAAGAAAGTCAAAAATAGGTGCAAAAATATCCTAACTGTAATTTTTAAGTCACAAAAAAGATTTGATATGATGCACTTGTTCCTCCAGGTATGCACTTTTTTCGTTAATTTAAATGGATGGACTGGTTTCCATATTTCTCTCCTCCACTATGAGTTGTGTTCTCATAGTGTGAGCATAGGACTGTAAGCTATTCTCCTGAGCTGTATATCAGACTGATTCTTTCCAAGTCCTTATACAAGCCATTTAGCCTCTCCACCTCAGTTTCCGCTTCTGCACATTAGGATAACACAATCTTGGTTACTGGAAGCTCCTTAAAAACTGAGGCACAGACTGGGTAGTGAGTACTGAAGCTAGGAGGTATATTACACATACATTCTCATACAGTGTATGTATCCACACAGCATGGACTAAAATCCCAGAATCATTGTCTCATCATGAAGTATAAACCTCGGATGATTCTTTACGGGACAGTATCTTTGGCTGTTCAAAGTCCTGGTCAGGAAATAATATACTACAAAGATAGTGACTCTCACAGTAATTTGACACTTCCATGTCCAGTTGAATGCAGGAAGTGACATTTTATAGGCACTACCAAAGCTCTCTAAACCTCCAAAAGGCTACATTTTGGGTGAAGGTGCAAACTGATTCTTCATTTATCCAGACTAGTATTCATCCATCAAAGGCTTGAATAACATCCCTACAGGGGCTAGGCCCACACAGGGGATGGGAATTCCACAAGTTTGTGCTCCGGGAATAGATAAACCATGGCAGAAGGAAAAGGGGTTTCCAGCTCCTTAGATCTAAGAATCTGCTAGTACTATTGCCTTCATAGCAGCATGGCTCCTAGGGGACTGGGGAAAAGGAGAGGAAGATGCAAAGTTACCACCAGTGGTTTGGATGAGGCTGGGCCATGAGTTTGCTGGGAGGATGATGCCAGAGAGCAGCCATTTCCTTGTCCTTGCCCCTGCTGAGCTACAGAGCTAGAATGGCATTGATAACCCATGAAAGGGCTTCTGCAGAGCTGAGGGGGAAGTGGAATGAATTCTGTCAAGCCCATGCGTCCCCTTTTATGTTTTATAGCATGCAAACAGAGAAGTTAGATAAAAACATAAAATACTCTTCTAGATGGTTGCAACACAACAGTACTTTCTTAGAATTCAGAATACCACCACAAGAACCCCAGAACAGAGACACACAAAGCAGGCTGTTCCCTAAGAGAGAGAGATTCACAACTCACCCTCTTTCTCTAGGCTGTCTGTCTGCAGACTGACTGCTACTCAGTAATTGCATGCTTGCATCCCTACAGAGCCCCCTTGCCTGCAAGCTGGACCAGGAAACCCCTGACCATTTAAAGCAATTTAAATACAATTTTTCCATACACCACATTCTCCTTTGTGTCTTTATTCTGCACATTTTGTTCCTCTGAAGGCAAATGCTGGGAGTATTTGGGATTCCACTTTTCTTTAAAAACAAAAGCTATCCTCCCCTCCCATCTTGGAAGATGACAATTACCAGTTAATACAGTATTTACATATATCTGCAATGCTATAATCTGCACTCAATGTATAACCCTCAAAACCTTTCACAGCTTAGTAGAGTTTTCAAAGGCTATTTGCACTGACTTACAGGGCATAGTTATCTCAGCAAACGATATCCTTATTAGCGTCTCTCTCTCTCTCAACACACACACACAGTCTTTTCATTAAATGTTCGTATTTGCAGCTAATTTTCCAGCATTTGGAAAAATGCTATAAATTAGGTACAAGTGTTAAAAACTGAAGATGTTAGAAAGCATCAGATGAACATGAAAAGCCTCTTGTAATCAACACATTTGGCTAGGAAATACCTATGATTGTTATGAATATAAATTAGCTTCTTAAAAGCCTTCTTTCAAAAAGAAACGTGTCATTTTAATGTTTTAATATGTTGCTATATGTTATCTGCACTATAGTAATAAGTCATAAACCACTGATATTTAACAGTATCTATTTATTTCAGGGACTTCACCTGCTCAGATATTTGCATGGACTCCCCTCAGTTGAGTGTTCACTAATTTGCATGTCAAAGTGTGCACTCACTTTCAACACACAGATAGTTAAGTGCTTATGGAAAGCCATGGTTGAGAGCTCTCTTTATGTTTTCATATAGCTATGCCAGTATTCACCATATCATTACGTGTGCTAAAGATGGGATTTTCTAGGAATCCTATGAAATTCAATGGGATTTGGGCACCTAAGTCCCTTTGAAAAACCAAAACATAAATAAATATCCAAAGACATTCAAAGTCTGCATAGACATTAAATAAGAACTGAAAATCTAGCGAAGACTCAGTTAAAAAAACAAAAACAAAAAAAACCCACTTATTTTCTGGCATTAGAAATCCCACAAACAAGAGTATCTCATGTTTCCTCCAAAAGAAACATTGAAACAGGAAGTGGGAAGGGCCAAACTACATCAGTGTCCCTGGCCACCTGCAGGGAAAAGACTGATCATGTAGAATATGCCCACTTGATACTATTGGAGGATCCCTGCTCAGTATTCCAGGGAAGATGAAATCAGCCTTGACATGGTGGTACCGGTGGGATTCGAACCCACGCCATCACAATGACTGCTGGTTCCCCACTCTAGCACTTTGAGTGCAGAAGGTGGGGGCCTGCAAGGATTGCAAAAATTAATACTGGCCACTCCAGGCTGGTATTAAACTCCCATAGTCACAGCTTCTCTCTGACCTTGGATGGGTAGATGCTGCCACCACCCAAGTGCAAAAAACAACAACAACCCCCGTTTTGAGAACCCAGGAAGGAACACTTGGGAATTCCTTCCTGTGGGGTACCCTCAAGTCCTTTCACTCCGCTTCCTGGGAAGAGCTGAGAAAAAAAAAAACAAAGGAAATCAGCTGTTGCCACCAGCTAATTAAACAACATATGCACAAACCTCTTAGGGACACAAAAATCCAATCCTGTTCTTAAAAAAGGTAAATTTTATTAAACCCCAAAAGAAAGGAAATACATTTGGAACTTAGGCTTTTTGCTAGATCTTAAAAGAAACAATTACAAAAATTAAGCCTCAAGATAGCTCTCTTGAGGTTCAGCTGAAAGGTTACAAACAAAACAAAAGCATCTGGGGTTAGAACAGAGGAGTCCACAAGCCTTACAAAATAAAAGAAATAAACCTAATCACATCTTTCTAGACATTTCTGATCTACTTACATATCTGGGTTCAGATAAGTAGATTTGAAGTATGAACTGATGCTTTTTCATACCTGGTTTTAAAGCTACTTACAGCATTGCTGCTCTGTGTCTTCGCTCTCCAGAGAACAACAATAACAGACAAAGGGAAATTTTTTCCCCAATTTTAAAAAGTTCTGGCCCACCCACTGGTTCTTTTGGTCAGGTGCCCACTCCCTTTCTTTTACCTAGCCAGGGAGACTTTTTAACCCTTTACAGGTAAAGCAAGCAGAGAACAGCCACCAAGAGGAACTTTATAGCTAACTGGATGGCTGGGTGTCCATAAAAGGGAGCTTACCCCACCCCCCTTCATTTATCACAATGCACATGTATTATTCTGCTTGTTCATAGGAGTAACCATTTTTGTACCCAGAAGTTTCTTTAACATTGTCCGAGTCCCTACATTCGCCACCACCAGCCATCCCACTGTTCATTTTAACTAGATTTCCCTGTGCATGGGAAGTTTGGAAGTTTTGGCAGGCTTTACAAATAAGTGTGCTGCTTTTCACCTCGGGGATTTATCTGAGTTCTTACCGGACAAATATATCAGCCTGAGTGTAATGTTGGTTTATGGGCAATACATCTTTTTGAGCAAATACAGTGATCAAAAAAGCACTGTGATGGGGCATCTGCCCCCACACTGACCCTGGAAGGGTTAAAACCCAGCCTGGAGGGCTGCAAGGAAACAGCCAGTTAGGGCAGTGGCTGCAGCCAATTAGGGCGGCGGCTGGACCAGCCAATATAAAAGGAAGCTGCAGGCCAGAGCAAAGGAGTCTGTTGCAGGAAGCCCAAGGGAGGGGACCGGCTTCTTAGAGGGCTGCAGAGACTAGCACCATGAACAGGGCTGCTAGGACTTGCAGGCCCAAGGCTGTGGGAAGAGGGTGAAGGAGCCAGAGGCAGGAGCTGCAGGTACTGGGGCTGTGGGGAAGTGGCCAAGGGAATTGAGACAGACTGGTGGAGAAAGAATGGAGGGAAGCTGGTGTTTACAGGGTCCCTGGCCTGGGACCCAGAGTATTGGGTGGACCCAGGTTCCCCCCCCACACACACACACACACTCGCCGCTGAAGAAGCAGCCAGTCTGTGGACTGCCAAGCCATTGCAAAGAGTGGCTAACTGTTGCAGAAGGAGTCCCCCAGAAGGGGGGAACCCAGATTGTGACATGGCTGGAAGGCTGTGCCATGAAGTAGAGGCAGTGAGACTGGAACTGCAGTGGGTCTGCAGGCAGAGATGAGGATGGGAGAGCCATCAGCACTGGAGGGCACATCTGCTGACCAGAGCTAATTCCCAAAATGGCCAGCAGGAGCAGGGCCAGTGCAAGGAAGTTTCGCGCCCTAGGCGAAACTTCCACCTTGTGCCCTCCCCCACCCCCCCGCGGCAGCTCCCCGCTCCGCCCTGAGGTGTCCCCCCCGTGGCAGCTCCCCCTCCTGCCCTGAGGCGCCCCCCCAGCAGCAGCTCTGCCCCCCAGGGAGCCGTGCAGCAGCTCCCCACCCCAACTCACCTCTGCTGTGCCTCCTCCTCGAGCACGCCGCCCCCGCTCTAATTCTCCTCTCCTCCCAGGCTTGCGGCACCAAACAGCTGATTGGCGCTGCAAGCCTGTTAGGCGGGAGAAGTGGTGCGCTCGGGGAGGGGGCGTAGGAACGCTGTAAAAAAAAATTGGGGCACTGCTTTTTGGTGCCCCCAAATCTTGGCGCCCTAGGCAATCTCCTAGTTTGCCTTAATGGTAGCACTGGCCCTGAGCAGGAGGTGCCAGTGTAGCGAGTGACCCCATGACATGCTCCTGTTGGCTCCCTAGTTCTGGAACTACAATCAACCATTCATATTCCAATTGCTAGCTGTGACAAAGGATAATATACCCTTAGTATTTTGATGCACTACCTATATTTAGAAATACTCATGGGCTAGCCCACAGTTTGTACAAGAAAAAATGGAGACATGGAAATGCTATCAGTGAAGGCCGGTAATATCTGAAAGTGCGGCATTGACTCATACTTAGTAGAGTTATCAGAGACAATTTGTAACAGTTGGCAAAAATTATAACATCTGACCAAACCAAGGTAGGTATTGCCTATTTGGAGAAGCCTCCATGGGTAGTTATCTGTAGTTATTAGGTCATTGGTATTTCTGGTAATGAAGAGAAATGTGTACAAAAATTACTGGTTTATGCATGTCTATTCACTAAATCACATTTTTATAACCTCTGGTCACTGGATTATTCAATAAAAATGAGATTACATGTTTGTGTCTTACATAAGAAGGATTCAATCCTCCTGATTTGGTTAGTTTCAGTTTGGTTCTTTGCACTGTTCATTTTTTAAGTACAAACACAAAAATCTAGCAAAGGTAGTAAAACTATTAATGAGAGGTTTCTTTCCTCACCTACTCCCAGAAGTATAAATTCCATTAGTTAAACTAATGTTAAAATATTTATTCCAATTAAATGCTTCGTCCGTTTTGACCCTTCAGAGTGCCTTAGAACGCTAACTAGCCTTTTCCATACTTCCAGCCGTATGAATGTTTAGAACAATGTATCCTAGGTCTAGGTCCACAATCTTCCAAGGGTAATTAAAATCAGTGGAATGTATTGTCTATTTACTTGCAGTTAAAAGAGGTCTATAGCTAAACTGGCAAGCTATAGCTGTAGTTGAACCAGGTGCTAAAGAACCCAGGGTCTCTCTCTGTTAGTGATCATAAGGTCACTGATTTATTGTTAGCCATGATTCATTACATATGTAATGTATATAACAGCCACATACTATGTATTTTTATGTGAGTAATCACATATTTAAGTAACTGCTAAGAAAAGAAAATAGGGACAAGATTGTGGTCTAAGAGGAAATAATTGTGGTGGGGGAAACTCCAGACCTATGGAAGTTTGGTTTTGGTTACGTATATCTAACCCATCCAAACTTTTGGGCTTAGAAATATCAGCAGACTTTCACAACCTCCAAACATTGCTGATGCTTTGAAACACTGCGTAACCTTCTCCCTCAGCTTCTGAGATATTTCAGCTTCCCAGTTCTGTTAAAGCCAAGAGATATCAAAGAGTGCAACATTTAAATTAAAGATGTGGTATTTGAGTATTATGGGATTGCTAATGAGATAACAATTCTCTCTCTTCTTGGCCACAGACAAAATTCAACTCCGATTACTAGTGATTTAGTGTTGGAGTTTTAAAGGTAATTAGGTACCTAAAGAAGCAGACAGGCACTTTTGAAAATTCAACTAGATGACTAGGTACCTAGTGTGAATTAGGAGTTTATGAAAATCTTACTAAGCACCTATTGTCTTTAGGCACCTAATTACCTTTAAACATCTGGGCCTTAGTCATTACTACAGTATGCGGTTTTGGTAACACTCAAACTGAAATAAATTGGGGATTTCAGTCCAACTCCTGGGGGACAAAGGTCTACATCACAAAACCACCCTCACCACCACACCTGGCATTAGGTCAGACTGAAGGCTCATTAATACACCACTGGGGGAAACTTGTACTGCTGCTGTGGGCATAGAGGATTGAAGACTTCAAGGCTGCCAGTCCTATCTTTAACTGGCATTAGACTTCAGTAAAGTCTCAAACTGATATATATCTTCTACATAGTGCAATTACACATAGCTGCGCCATTGTACCAGCACTGAATGCATTAAAAATATAGCAGGTATTATGCATAACATGCCAGGGGTAAAGGCCAGAGTAGCCAGGAGCAGTGCTCAAACATTGTGCTTTGAGACCAGATGGTTCCTAATGTATGATCTGCTGCCTCTCCCTCAGTGCAAGGGTTGGACTAGAAAGGAGGGACTCACAGCCACAGAAGAAAGGGAGAGGAAGGCTCAGGGACATGTGCCGAGCTGACTGAGTCACTGCCCTACCAATGGCTGTGTGTCCTGCACTCTCTGCCCAGCTGCTCCCCCTGCCCCTCCCACTCTTTATCCTGTTGCAATTTGTGGAAGAGCCAGGGACTGCGAAGTAGACAGCCCTCAAGTGCTTCTGGCTGTGCAGAGGAAGAATTAAGCCCCAATACCAGCAAAAGTAATTGCTCCCTTGGGTAGTTGAGATGGTGAGGAAAGACTTTAGAGAAGACAGGACCTTGGAAGCAGGAAACAGAAATTATCTTCCCAAAAATTAATGGGGGGAGTAACTGAAGGGGAATGGAGGATGTTCCAAGATTTCTGCACAAGTCTGTGGCAGAAATGGAAAAAGAGCCTATGCTGTATTCCCTCATAATCTCATTTTAAAAAAAAAAGTTATTGAAGTCCGATTTGAACCAAGGTCTTCATAGGTGAAAGTTAGGACATTACCTGCTGTGCCACCTAGGCCATGACATTATTCCCATATGTTGTGCCTAGCTTTAAACTTGATGGGTTTGAAGTAAGGCAGGAAACAAGTCTTCAGCTTGGGTTTGGGTCCCTGCTGCTGGTAGTTGTTAGAGCACTACTCTATCCTTTATGTTTGTGCAAGGTTCCCTGTACCCTTCCTGATCCTAGCAAAGAGGAAAAGCTCTTGGGGAGCTCAACCTCCAAATGGCCAGAAAGAAATAGGCTCCCATAGGGGGTGATCATAACACTAGACAGGGCTGGGAGCGCGAATAGCTGCGCATAAGCAAAATGTCACAGTATTGATAACATGGAGCCAAATTCTCTGCTGGTGGAACTCTGTTGAAGTCAATGGAGTATGGCAACAGGGAATAAGGCCCATGAATTCCAATTGTACATGAATATTAATAATAGCCACTGAGCACCGTGCTTTCTGCCACCTAAGTGAAGCAACGTGCTTTCTCAGCCAGAGTGGTACAATGCTTCCCGAGAGGCAGAAAGGGAAAATGACTCCTATAGCTGCTACTTGGGGACCAATCTAGCTCCCACTGAAATCAATGGTGACATTCCCATTTTCTCCAATGGAATCAGCAACAGTAGGGTTTCCAGGCACCCGGTTTTCAACGGGAATGCCTGGTCAAAAATGGACCCTGGCGGCTCCGGTTGGCACCGCTGACTGGGCTGTTAAGAGTCCAATTGGCAGCCCAGTGGGGGCCTGGGGCTAAGGCAGGCTCCCTACTTGTCCTAGCTCCTCGAAGGTCCTGGAAGTGGCTGCCAACTCCCGGCACTCCCTAGACGCATGGGCGGCCAGGGAGGCTCTGCGCGCTGCCCGCGCACTGAGGACCGGCTCCGCAGCTCCCATTGGCTGGGAACCGCAGCCAATGGGAGCTGCAGGCATAAGGGCAGTGCGAGAAACCTCCCTGGCCGCCCATGCGTCTAGGGAGAGCTGGGAGCTGGCAGCCACTTCCTGGGAACCGCGGAAAGTGCCACCGGGACCTTGCACCTCTCCTGCACCCCAACCCGGAGTCTGCACCACCACCCCCAACACCCAAACCCCCTGCCCCAGCCTCCTCCTGCACCCCAAGCCTCTCATCCCTGGCCCCACCCCAGAGCCTTCACTCCCAGCCAGAGCCCACCCCCCTGCATCCCAACCCCCTACCCCGTCTGGAGTCCCCTTCTGCACCCCAAACCCCTCATCCCCATTCCCAACCCAGAGCCCACCCCCCCAACCCCCAGCCCTGAGCCCGCTCCCATATTCCAAACCCTTGGTCCCAGCCCAGAGCCCCGTCCTATACCCTAAACCCCTCATTTCTGGCCTCACCCTGAAGCCTGCACCCCTAGCTGGAGCCCTCAACCCCTCCAGCACCCCAACCTCCTGCCTCAGCCTAGTGAAACTGTGTGAGGGTGGGGGAGAGTGAATGAGAAGCCTGGAGTGAGTGGCAGGGGGCTTCAGAGAAGGAGTGGGGGCAGGGCCAGGCAAGTGTATTTGGTTTTGTGCAATTAGAAAGTTGGCAACCCTAAACAACAGACCCCCTAGACAACACACCTTAGTAACAATGTAGTTACACTAGTTTTGAGAATGGTTCCTGGTAGCCCTTACAGACTAATGAGTCTTTAACAAGTCTAATTATGTTTGAAGGAGATGGTGCAGTTTTGTGGGGGATTATATTATATATATCTCCTATTGATGAGCACATTAATCTTAATACATATACAGAGGTGAGTATGAATCTAGTGAATGAGACTCAGCCACTTGTACTGGGTGGTGTATTGTGTATCTTAGAAGAAAAACAAAAAACGCTTTCCTAAAAAATAGCCATAGAGGTGGAAACAAGAGCCAGTGTTAAAAGGTCTGACTGGAGCTCACAATCATCATCATTTGTGCAAGTGCACAGTTAAGATAAATCACATTGAAAAGCTTGTGTGTGTTACCAGTAATGCATTATATTAATTGAACAGGACTTCTGAGCATTTGTGCTGTTTACCTTTTTGCATTTCGCTCAGCTGACCAGCATGCTGGGGGGATAGGACCCAAGCGAAGGCTTCATCCATTCCCTACAAACAAGGGAGTAACCCTTACACCCAGACTAAGGTCCAGGTAGCTAGTACAAGGATGTAAAAGTGTACGTGGGCACAAGGGAGGTGTTGGTTCTTATCCCTTTTTACTCTCCTGGGCCATGGTGTAGCCCAAGTCCAACTCTCAACATATTCCTATGTTTTCAGTTAGTTTCACCATCTGGGTGCCAGGCCCTAGCATAATGGTTCAATAGCACTGCCAGGATGCAAGTATTCTTTCTTTAAATCAAATCCACTTAGATGCCATGTACCATCCATTTCATCCACTGGATAACAGCTCATGATACAAGAAATTCAAAATATTTGTACATAATAATATATGGAACTCTATTACCTTTAATTATTGTCCAAGTTGTTCATATTTTAGAATGTTTCATTAATGCCCATCAATATGCACATGTGTCTTTGGAAGAGGGAAAATCCAAATACCGTGATAGCCATGAGCATGAACTAGCAATGGCACTAATAAAATAGTCACTGGAAATAGGTAAGCTTGCTGGATTTATTTAAAAGATGGTCTTGAGAAAACACTGCTCTTTTGGTACTTAAATGTTTACCAACCTCCATTTCAATTACATAGCAAATTTATTAGGTGACATTCTCTCAATGTGTGCCCAGCCATTTGATAGCATCATCATCAGCCAGGTGAAGAGCTGGCAGCCCGCTGTCGAAGTAAATCAGCAGACATTCATCAAGGATACGTGACAGTCCAAAGTTGATTGCATCTACATTACGGGTTGTTAGGGAAACCCCATTTAAAGAGATTGGCTGCACAATTGCCTTGTCCTGTTCGAAACCAGTTCAGGGATGACCACAGGTGCCTTGGCAGGTCAAAATCTGGTGGGCAGATGATTGGGTCGGTGACCAGAGAGTGATTAACTACTATTGTCGCTGACCACTCGTTACTCCAAGCAGATTCCACCATCATGTCCTGTGGTGGCATAAGAAACCATAAAGAGTGTCTAGTCTAGAAGACAGGCGAATTGGTGGGTGGTTGAAGAGGTCAGAGTACAGAGACAAGTTGCTGTTCTCACAGATCTTGGCCAGGAGCATGATGGAGGCCCCATCATGGCAAATATTGGGTAGTGCTATGTTACTAAGTATTAGCAGCCATAGCAACGGAGTTTCAGGTAGAGTCCTAGTAACAATGCACATAGCTTTGTTAAGCTGTACATCAACCAGCCTTGTGTGAGATGAGCGACACCAGACAGAAGCGCAGTACTCAGGTCTAAGCATTCGGGTGTGTCACACTCCCTATCAGTACCTGGCCGGGGAAGCTAATGATCCAACCAGTGAACCAAATTTAGCAACGAATCTTGCTCACGTGACATGCCATCTGATTGTGACCCCAATGTATTGGGGGGACATTAAAAAGCGCCAATAAATAAGTCAAAAGTTAAATGGTAAAAGTATGAAAGCTGTGTATGATATTTTGGACCAGATACTATCCAATGTGAGTAAGGGAGACGAAATAGTATTCTGCTAGCAGTCCCATCAAAACCAATAGAAGCAGTTGAAAGCAGGGTGGATACATTTTTTTTAAAATTAGATATTTTCAACTGGAATTTTTAAATTTAAAATCAAATTTTTTCCTTTTAAAAATGAACATTTAAAATAAGATTTGCAATTATGACAACATATGCTGAGACCCAAACATATTTAAAAAATCATTGAAATAAAATTAAAAAATACTAAGCAGTATGCATTTGCTGCCAAGGTTTTAAAGAAAAATCGAACCACTGAACTGGTGGAAGTCACTGGCTATTCACCTGGAACCAGAGTTTATTGAAGTGCTAAACCAGGTTTTGACAGCAGCAGCCTCTTCTGCAATTGCAGAGAGAATATTTTCTTAATTTCAGTTTGTTCAGTTGGTTCAGTCCAATGACTGGAAGACTCCAAGTTAAGAAACAATTGGGAGCTGAAAAAGGAGAAAAGCTTGTTTTCCCTCTTCCACTCGGTGTGAGAGAGTGGAGATTTATTATTTTTAAAATCCTGAAGGACATAGTGACCAGAAATAATCAGTTTAATTCACAAAAATAATTGTAAAATGCTGTTTCTCCATTTTTAATTTAATTCTAGTTTCCATCCAAATAGAACTTGACAAAAAACCCAAGTAAAAATTCCTTTCACCATTTCTAATATGTTTAAAAACCAAAACAAAAAAACAAGAATCTGAATAAATGTAAGTTAAACTATATAATTGCTTAAATAAGTGTGTATAGATCCTCCTGGTTAGCAAAAAGACATACCAAATTTAGTGCAAAGACTATATTTAATTGCAAATCGACATGGATTTAATGATCACCAACCAATGATGATCATTTCATCCCTTTCTTTAGGGAAATAACTAAGAAGTACAAATGCAAAAGAAGATTTAAACAACAACAAAAAGATTATGTAAGTCAAGGTTTCCTGCTGGGTAATTTAATCAAACCAAGCCAGTTGAAATCCCTATTATCTGACAATAGGTGAAATAAGCTGGTGGTCAAGAATCTAAAAGTTCTGGGAATCACATCTAGTACACCCACTGGATAACATTTTCATGTAGTGAAACAATCATCACAGCGGGCAGTAGCTTAGCAATCTCAGAAAGGAAAAACATTGAGTAGACATAGAAAATTAATTACTTTCCCCACCTCTAGAGGTAGTTCCTCCAGCTCAAACTGAGGCACAATAGAAGATAGCTAGAGGAAACTTACATTCCCACTGATTATTCCTTATGACTGCATTTGACAGCTGTAGGTATGTTAGAGCTGGGCTGCTGGCAGCCCATCCTCCATGTGGGTTCCCTCTTTTTAAAATGTGCTCCCCCAGTTGATTTGGGTAGCCTAGATATGGTCATATGCTTCAAGGAGCATCTTTGGAAAGGCAATGCTGTCAGTTATGAGGGTTAATGTAGATAAAATAAATTATCTGCATTGAATTATGCATTTAGCCTTTTGCTATCATTAGGGAAGAAGAATGGTCTTGTTGTTCAGGCACCAGGCAGGTTCTGTTCCCAGCTCTGTCACGACTTCCTGTACAACCTTGGACAAGTCACTTAGTGTCTCTGTGAATAAAATCCACATGGGTGAATTTCTTTCACCCCTTGTTTTATTTAGATTGTAATCTCACCTGGACAAAGACTGTCTCTCAGAGTGTGTGTATGTACATACACAGTGTCTAGGCCCACCCACTTCTTAGCTGGGACCTCTTTACAACTGTAATACAAATTAAAATTGTGGGGTTATTGCAGTCTTTCTTGTGTATGTAATTGTGCTTTTAACTCTATCAGAGGCATCAAGCATGTGAGAGGCTCCCCTTTGCAATTTACAGGTCTAAATAAATCCCAAACTTAGAGCAGGTCCAACATTTTTCCACTGAGAAAACCTTTGGAAAAAATGTGTCCTGGCTTTCAGTCCTTTCTTGCCAAATCTACTGGCAACGCTGCTAGTAATCTCAAAACCACCAGATTCTGAATGGAGAAGACCAAACTACCATCACATTTCTAGTGTTGGTCTCTCTACTTCAGGGCTCATGCACATTGGTGTTAGTCTGGAGATACTGGCGCTATTGCTCTCAGCAGGGGCGGCTCTATGTTTTTTGCCACCCCAAGCATGGCAGTCAAGCGGCCTTCGGCGGCACGCCTGCGGGCGGTCCGCTGGTCACACGGATTCGGCAGCGTTTCTGTGGGTGATCTGCCGTCCCGTGTCGAATTGCCGCTGAAGCCGCTGGACCGGCGGACCTCCCTCAGGCATGCTGCCGAAGGCTGCCTGACTGCCGCCCTCATGGCAACCGGCACGCTGCCCCCCCTGCGCACGCACTTGCTGTGCTGGTGCCTGGAGCCGCCCCTGGCTCTCCGATAGTATCACCCTGTGACTAATCAAAGGGATGTGATATCTACTGCTCTTAAAACGGAACTTTTTACAAGCACTTAACCCACTTGAGTATATTTTAAATGCCAATAAACAAAACACTAAGGCTGTGTGAGTGTCTCACATCAAAATCCAACTCATTTTTCAGACTGCACATTAAAACACTAATAGATAATGTACTGTAGATACTCAAAGCCATCAACTGTTTCTAAAGCAATTCAAGTTATGGGGAGAGCGTATAGAACATAGAGGAAGGTCTGAAAACAGTTTAAACATTTTAAAGAGGAAATTATAATTGTACTTCCAGTAATATTAACAGGACTGAGGAATTTTGGGGTGGTTTATAGATACTGTGACCCATACATGAGCAAGATTGTCAAATACACACACCAAAAAAGGGGAGGGGGGAGAGTTATTGGACTCAGAATCTGAGCAAGTTCCATAGTAGACAGAGACACACACCCCAATATAACTGGAAGACAGTAAAGGAAAAAACCCTTCATGCTTCTAAGAGAACCGCAAATAATGGAGAATAAATCACCCTGTTAGATACCGAACAACGACCCCTTTATAGTCTGTTTGGAAAATGAGACCGAGACTGTTCAGAATCAGGAGGAGTTAGAATTAGTTTTTGAACAAGTTTTCTGAATCCTGATCAACAGAATTACTAGGTTATACCTCAGCATGTTGTTGTTCATTATCAGTACGCAGCAGTTTCTTCCCTAGGATAGTGGCAGGCAACATTTTACATACCAAAATAGGGGAATGAAAAAAAAATATTTTTGTGGGGGGTACTGTATAAATCTAATGGATTGTTAGTGGAACAGGAAGCTTTTCACCTCTTGGTTAGCAAGGGCTTGTCTATACAAGAGTTAGTGTGCAGCAAGCTGGGATGTAAATCTACAGCACTCTAGCTGGTCGTGCACTGTCATCGTGTGGACGCTGCTATGTCACACTAAAAGTTCTGTATTTCTCTTTGAACATGTAGTGCACAGTTGCAGCAGTCATGTGATGCCTTTGTGTGCAGCAGGCTAGAGTACTGTAGATTTACACCCCACGGTGACTAAAACTGTGGCCATCAGATAGCTCTCTAGTGGGCCCTGTGCAGTGAGTTTGGAGATTTCATTCCAGGTCTCAGTATATGTCATAAAACCCATCGCCACAGTTAACAGCCACAGCAGCAATATCACTAAATGGGCATAGAGAAGTTCATCTGTAGGGACACTCTCTCTAGGTCAGGGTGGAGTCATGGATGGCACAGCACAAACTTTGTCTTCACTGCTTAAAAAGTGTGTGTGTGTTTGTTTAGTTGGTGGGTTTTGTTTTTTAAACAGTGAGATAACAATCCCACTATCATTATCTTACTGTAAAACCTTAAGTGGTGATAAGCCTCTTTCAGTGTTTTCTGCAAGGTAGGTTCGGGAGATCAGCATTCAACCAAGCCCTTCTCCCCACTGATGATTGACCTTTCCTAGTTAACCTTGTGGTAAAACTACAGTGCCTTGTCTATGGAGTTACAATGGGATAGCTAATGCACATTCGTTATCCCATGGTAAAATCATTTTTGTCGGTGAAGAAAAGCCCCTTGGGACACTTGCATTGTCTCTGCCCCTGTTGTACCAATTTGGTTACAAACAGGATAGCTATTATGAGGATTATTAATCTAGCACTTTATGTGCACACACAAAAAAACAGTTTGAAGAAAACAAAATACTTTCAGAACACACACTTCTCCTTTAAAAGGAAAAAACCCCACAGTATTTAACCATTAAGTTCACAACTATTTTATGTGACATGGGATGTCCCTTTAAGAGTCAGATGTGTTCACCAGAGGTGAGCATGCACCTATCAGAGGGCCTGCTCCAAGTTCAGTGTCCTCACAAATTCTTCTCTGACCACAGACAGCTGGATTAACTAACATATGTATAAAGACAGGCTTCCTTTGAGGTAAGTGTAGAACTAAACATCTTAAAAGCTCATTAGGCCAAGTTGTATAAATATTTCCCACCCAATGTCCTTTTCCGCCTAGCGGGCAGCCTTTTTAAAAGCACTCCTAGGTTTCAGAGAGTTCAAATAATTTGAAAATGAAAGTGTTTTGATGAAATTCTAGGATATTAGGTACATTATGTTCTCTGAAATATGTGGACACTTATTCAGCAGTATTTATGCTACATATACTTGAAGTTTCCCAGAACATCTCTACTTCTGACTATGTAACACTTTCCATTTGAGTACTTTCAAAACAGATGTACATCCTGAGTGCCCCTGTGAGTTAAGCAAATATATCCTCCACATTTTAAGGGGTTAGGAACTGAGGCACTGATCCTTATATATGCTCAACATTATGCATGAGTATAGTTCCACAGAAGTCAATGGGGCAACCCAAATTTGTAAAGTTAAGCATGCACATAAGTGTTTACAGGATTGGGGTCTAAAGTGACTTGTCTGTGGTCACATAGCAAGTCAGTGGCAGAACTGGGAATAGAATCCAAGAGTCCAACTCTCCTGTTTTAACCATCCTCTATACTACAGTTTCACTTACTTTCAAAAACTATTTTCTACTACGTAAGGTAAACACATTGATTAAAAAATAGCCTATCACTGTCAAGAGCCCCAGTCCTGCAAGCACTTAACTCATGTATAACTTTACTCATCTTCATAGTCCCACTAAAGACAATGGAACTACTCACATAAGTTAAAGTTAGGCAGATGCCAAAATCTTTACATGATAGGGTCTAAAGTTGGTAGGTCTGAATGTGACCATACCATTTTTCCTGATGTTTGTGTGGCTTATCCCCATAAAGGAAAATACTTCAGTGCTATTCTAGTTAAAATAAACCTAATAGTCCAAGCAGGCACATCAAACCATAAAGTATAAAGAAAGTTAGAAAAAGACAGCATGTGTACAATGTGAGGAGGGAACTTATTTCTGCAGGGAAGCAGATTTCTGACAGCTTTCAGGAGGCTACAGATAGAGCATATAAATATGTTTGCTGAAGATGAAAAAACAATTTGCCAGTATTTCTTTGCATTAGAATTGCCATTCTCCTCTTAGCTGCAAAGCTATAGTGATATCATGATATATATGAAAGAGAGACAGAGATTAATTAATTAATTTCTGGAGAAAATAAGAATTAGTTCAGTCTTTTTAATTCCACTGAATGTGGTAATTCTTCAGGCTCAGTATAATTGTTAGCCTTCAAAAGGCTCTCATCACTGCTACTAAGTGAATCACTTAGAAAAAATGTGAACTGATTCATTGGTTCAGGGTGAAGCAGAATCCAATGCGTACTCTGCAGATTCTCTTGGCTTTCTCTAATACAGAGAGGTTGGTGACAAACAATTTGAACAATGTTCTATCCAACAGCTATACCCTAACCACTTGTCCTACTGAACCATCTGAGGCTTTAAACAAAGTTGCATACCAGAAGACAGAATCTAGTTCCTAACATGTAACGGTGACCTACACGTTATGTAGCATTTGTTCTACCATGCATATGCACTTTTTTTTACATGTGGACGTGAATTGCTGCAGCTAGTGTATTTCATGTTATCATGCCACTCAGTTTGGTAGAAACTGAATATCATGCTAAACTTCCTGCAAAGTTGTGGTGATGATGTCTCCCAATGAGTTCAGTGGATGAGCTACAGTCAGTCACTTATCATGGGTCCTGAGATGAGACTAAAGACCAATTTTGGACTTGCATCCCCATCCACAAGTGTCACATGTGAAGACAATTGTGAAAACTAGTTTCAGTTTGCAATTCTCCATAAAAGATGACCTTCAGTATTCTACTGTCAAACATACAGACTGCGCTACCCCACCATTTCAGCTCCACTCTCCCTATAAAAGCTTCTATGCCTGTGATGTTGCAGCACTCAAAGACCTAGGTGTTTGGAACCAAATCTTCCCATTATCCACCGTAGATATCATAGGTGGAGTTGGTCCAAGAGTTTTATGTGGTGTCAATACATACTCTACATATCGCAACCACAGAAGAGTGTGGTGATGATGACTGCACTGTAAACGTCAATTTTTGTTTGCAGTCTGACACAGTGTTCGTTCCAGAGATGACGCTGAAGTTTTCCCAAAGGCATCACTGCACCAATGCACTTCGTAATGTCATCGTCAATCATTGCATCTCATGAAAAAAACACTGCTTGGATAGCAAAATTTGTCAACAACCTTGAGTAGCTGGATAAGTTGCAGTACTTCCTGGCTGAGGCTAAACCATGGACTTATGTCTTCTTTAGGCAAATTGTTACATCAAAATTTTTTGCTGCTCATGCAAGAGCAGTCAGTGAGTAACTGTATGTCCCTTAGGTTATGGGCCAATAATGCACAATCATAAGAGAATTATTCACAAATTGGTGTTCACTTCACTTTTGTCTTCACACACAGGCAATGCAGATTCAAGACACCTCCATCCATATGGTACTGTATATAAATGCACAGTCAATGTCTCTGAATGCATCTATACAACAGCTGCAAACAAGATGCTAAATAATATCAAAGCAAGAACACAGCCTTGGTAACAATAAATTTAGCTAAGAAGTAGCCTTGGTCAAGGACACAAACCTGCATGAAAAGATTTAACACTGACAAACTTATCGGGGTAACCAAACTTGTGGAAGGCTGTCCGCAGGCCATCACAATTTACAGGGTCAAAGACTTTAGTAAGAGCAACAAAAGCTACATATACATCTTGAATCTGCGCATGACATTTCTCCTGAATTTGCCAGAGTGCAGAGATCATGCCTGAAGTACCTCACCCAGAACTGAAGCCACACTGGCTTTCAGATGGTATCTTCTCTGCAAATTGATCAATTAGCCAGTTTAGCATGACTTGGGCGAGTATCTCTCCTGCAGTGGCAAGGAACAAGATGCCACAATGATTGTCACAAAATGTGTGATTGCCTTTCCTTTTGTAAGGATGAATAACAACATCTTTAAAGCGCCTGTGGTACAGCCTCCTGGTCCCAAAACCTCAAGTAGAGACCAGTGAGCTTCCTGATTAACTCATGGCCTCTCCACAGGAATACCATCTGGACCTACTGCTTTCCATTTGACATTTGCTTGACAGCTTCCATGGTAGGTGGAATTGAGAGTTGGTCTTGAATTGGAAGTTGTTCAGGATCAACAATTGTCGATGCTGACCTGGTCGACTGGCAGTTCAGAACCTTAAAGCCTTCAGCCCATCAGAATTTTGTCCATAATCGGTCAGCAGCAGTGACTTACTTGCATTCCAGATTGCGGGCCATACACAGTCTTCAACTCATCAAAAAACATTTGGAGTCTCTTTGGTCTGCTGCTAATTAATTTTTTCATTTTCCACCAGCTATAAGCTTCATGTGGTGAAGCTTAGCTAGCACATTACAATTTGTATGTGCATAAGCCATTTTTCTAATAGATCAGTTTTTTTCATTTATCAATAATATGTGAAGGCTATACATGGATGTCAGCAGTTGTTTTATCTCAGTCATTTTTGTCAAACAGCCCTGATGCATCAAGCCAAGGACTTCTTTAGATGCATCAAACTGTTTCCTTAAAAGATGACCGGGCACAGTCCCTGTTTGTTCTGTCTAACTGAAAAAGCGTGTTCTGAACTTTATTAAGTTTAAAAAAAACAAAAAACCAAGCCTTGCATACATGAGTTCAGATTTCAATGCTGTCAAATTGTGGTTAGCTACTGGAGATTGACTAAGCCGTTTTAGAGGATCAGTGTCATTTCTCACAAGCTGATTATCATACCACATACATGCTCCCCACATTGCGCATGTGATTTTGGGGTCCAGACAGTTTTGTTGGCACACAATGACACAGGCAATTAAATGCCAGTGACCAGAGCAGGGATGAATCTATCTTGTTTTGTGCTTTGCTGCTTGCTGAAATATCACTTTTGTGATGATTGTTCCAAGCACTCCAAGGCATAGTGTGCCATCTCAGTTCTTTTTCCCCACACCATGTGTACCAGTAACTGTAGGCCAAGCTTTATGACTAATACCAGAGTTGGTTGAAAGTCACCTAGGATGATTAATTTCTTGCACTGATGAGCTGACTTTATGGCCTTGTCAAAGTTTTTGTAGAATTTTTCTTTGGTCTCATCAGAACATGTCTGTGGGTACACATGTACTAATGATTGTTACAACATGTGTAGACATTAAGTTGAGGTGAAGGACCACCAGGAAAGCATATATTCCTTTTGGTACACAATCAAGTGTGCTTGCAATAGATGTCCAACTAGCAATCCCGCCCCCACCCCATATCGTCTCTCTTCTAAGGACTTGCCCATCCAGTAGAATGTGAATCCAGGACTGACCTCTTCAAAATGGGACTTGCTTGGAAGATATGTTTCCCTCAGTGTAGCTATATCAATGTTGTATTTGGAAACTCTTCTGATAAGTACAGTTAAGCTTTTGAGCCACCAGCATCATAGTGCAGAAATTCCAGGATGCAAAGTTCAGTGTTCTTTGTGTGTGATGTTGCTTTTTATCACACAGTTGGATGACCAGCTAGTTGCAGCATACTAACAAGTTAACAATGAAGTGAGCAATGTTTAGGGATCCTTTTCCCTCCCTCTTCTGGATTGGGAAGAGCAGTGCTATCCCTAAAGAGAAGAATACGGACACCATTGTCACTCCAATTCAATTATGAACCATTACTCTTGCACCATCTGTATGCATGTTTGTGACAAGGGACTTGCAGCAGCATCCTCTGCCTGACCCTGTTGTCACTTGCCCTTTGCCATAGGACTTTCAAAGAACAGAACAAGTGAAGAGTTAGCAAGGAATTGTTGTTTGAAATGCACAAATAGTTGTCTGAAGTGGTACTAAGTTGTGTATGACTAGTAACGCTCTCTTGTCCTAGCTGGCCATTTTGTCCATTGGTACAGAAGGTTGCAACAAGTGGGCTAACTAACAAAGATGCAGCACTTTTTGAGGAGCAGGAGACAATCGCATGCAGAACGCATTGAAGGCCAAAGGGAAGTGGTACAGTGCCTGGATTGGGCAGCAGTGTCAAAGTTTGCCCGCTAACACCACTGCAGACTGAAGCAGAAAGTGGCTGCTCCACTGAAGTCCATGGCCCTTGACAGCCCTGGTTTGAATACAGAGTATGCCATCTTGACCAGCTGTTTATCATGGCTAAGGAGTCTGGTCTACCTCAACATGGACTGCCTTTTCCCTGGCCCCTAACCTTTGACCTATCTGGCAGGGAGGGCCTTACCAGAAGTTAAACTTCTCACAGGGTCATTGGAACTCATGAGCCTTCTCACCATGTCAAGGTGCAGCCCTCGAGAAAAGTCACACACATGCTTAAAACTAAGTATGTGAGTAGTCCTATCAAATTAAATGGACCACTCATGCTTTAAGCTGGACACCTGTATAGGTGTCTGCAGAATCAGCGCCACAGGTGAAATTCACCCAGGTACCAAAAGAGGGTGACAAGGCCCTACATAACCCTTAAACCTTCACCACTGAGGCTAACAAGCCCATCCCAAGCACATGGAAGATAAGTCTTCAATACCATGCTGTGCTGCATACCCTCTCTTTATACACATCTCCCTATTATGGATCTATTTCTATCACTATCTATATACACTTTTAAAAGTATGCATCATAAAGTTAACTAATGGAAGGCTATATTATATCATTTAGTCCATCTCTCTGATGAGTCAGGATTTTCCTTACAGTACATTTACAAGTGTGAATTCAAATACTGTTATAAATGTATCATTTCCCTTGAGAGACTGCTCCAACTTATTCCCTCTCACCATTAGAAAAATTGTCCAACTTACATTTTCCCTTTCTTAATTTAATTCCATTACTCTTTATTATGTCTCTGCATGTCAAACTAAAATGATTCCTCTCTACGTTTGGTATTTATGGCCTTCAAGAATTTGTAGACTTTGTTTCCTTCCCAGCTTTTGGTTGAGTCATAGCCAAGTTATACACACCTGTAACCTTTCTCCAGCAACCTGATCATTTTATGTAATTAACCTTCTTTGAACTGCCTGTTTTGCCAATGTCTTTCCAAAGAGATGCCCAGAATTGAAAGCAATAGCCCATGACACAATGTGTGCATGTACATGTACTGCTTTGTCCTTTTTGCTGATCTATTACATTACAGATTCAGGTCTAATTTTCTACCTGCTAATCACTCCAAAGACACTTTGAGATTTTGTCCCTCATTTGTCTGTGTCCGATTATCTAGCTTGCATTTGTGTATTAACTTATATTTTTCTAAGGTCTGGCCTAGATGCAAAAGTTGTACTATTTTAGCTATGCTGGAATGGGGTGGTGAATAAGCTATACCAGTGTAACTGCATCCATACTAAGGATTGTACCAGTATTACTATATCCATTTAAAAAAAAAATCACATCACTAGTGACAGTTATATGGCTACAAAAATTGTGTGTAGATCAAGCCTCACGTAAGTCTCCTGTTTTATGCCCCATGTCTCTAATCTCTTTAGGGCCTTTTGTGCTCTCAGTTCTGACTAGCATTTACAATATAAATTAAATATATTGTCAGAAGTTGTAACAGGCTACTCCTCCCCCAGTAACTGAGGCTACAGGAAGTTGGAGTTTGAGGGGGGGTGGGGGAAACTGGTGAAATGGAAATGGAAACATGTTCTTTTTGGTGGGGAAAGCTGCTTGTCATGAACTCTAGGGGAGGCAGATGCTGCTGTATCAGGGTTGTGGCTACATGAAGGTTTGTGGATGTTTAAGCCATGTGCTCTCACCTTGCTCCTTAAGATACCCCTTTGTCATAGGAGGTGCCTGTCCTATCGTACCCCTGCTGGCTAAGTGTGGTGCTACTGGTGCTTTGCCTCAATTTCCCCTCACCAGGGTTTTTCTATCTATCTCTCTCACATGACTCAGCCATCTGGCTGGGTCACTCTCAGAGTTCAATTCTCCCTTCAGGGTAACAAAAGACCAAGCAATAGGCCACACAAACAAGAATTCTACACTGCTTGGGCTCCTCTTCAGCCCACCTTCCAGACTCAGTTCCTAGTTCCTTCTGGGTTACCTGTGACTCTGGAATAGAGCCCTGCCTCTCAGACTCCTTCCCTGGACTTCCCTTCTTAGTCTGAGTTACCTTTCAGTCTTCCTTGCTCTGGGACTGAGGCAGACTTCCAGGCTGTTTCCCTGGAGTTCTTCCAGACCCTGCTTCAGTGCTTTCCACAGGAGTCCAAAGTGAATTTCTCAGGTCTTCTAGGAGGCCCAGGTGTTTCATGATGTCACTTGATCTCAGTTAGTCCAGCCCCCTTAGGCTGAGACACAGCTAATTATGTCAGAGGTGAGACTGAACAGGGCTGCCTAGCTCAGGCCTCCCAGCCATTAAAAGGGTAGGCCACCCTGTCACACCTTGATATGACAATATACACGTCTAATATACTATTATGAGTTGGATTAAACCACTACGGTGGGTGTAACAGCTGTCTTTCTTTCAGGGTAAGGATAAAAAGCAACTGAGCTCCTTCATGGAGCCTGACATTTGAAACAATAGGAGACACCATCCTAAACATAGGCATCAGGGTTTGAATGGAAGCTGAATCATGTGGCCCAAAGGGGTTTCCCTGGGAACTAACAAAGCAAATGCAGGGGCTGGGACACTGCTTGATATAACTGTGTGCATGTGCGAGAGAGAGAGACACACACACAGACACACACCACAAAAAACAGAAACTGAGAAGGCAGAAGAAAGCCAAGGACACAGTCAGAACAAGCATTGAGTGTGGGCCTGAGAAAAAACCTTGAGAGATTTTTGGGTACAGTACTAGCTGAAAGAAAAAAACATTTAAGATATTTAAGGTCTACTCTGGTGGTCGTTAAACAGACAAAACTCACATAGAAGTCAACAGGAATACACTGGTAGTTCAGCATGTGCTTAAGTGCTTTCCTAGATCAAGGGCTCAGCATTTTGAAGCAAACCAAGCTACATCCAAGAGCATGGAGCAGCCAATCCTCACTATAGCACAATTGCCTACAAATGCATGTTCTAAACAAGTGGTTCTCAAAGCCGGTCCGCTGCTTGTTCAGGGTAAGCCCCCTGGCGGGCCAGGCTGGTTTGTTTACCTGCCGCTTCCACAGGTTCGGCCGATCACGGCTCCCACTGGCTGCGGTTCGCCGCTCCAGGCCAATGGGGGCTGCAGGAAGGGTGGCCAGCACGTCCCTCAGACCGCACTGCTTCCCGCAACCCTAGGGTTACCATACGTCCTCTTTTTCCCGGACATGTCCGGCTTTTCGGCAATCAAACCCCCGTCCGGGGGGAATTGCCAAAAAGCCGAACATGTCCGGGAAAATGCCGGCTGGGCACTTCCCCTCCCGCGGCGGCTCTGCTCCTCCCCTGACTCTTCGGCTCTGTTTAAGAGCCGGGCTGCCCGAAGGGTCCGGAGGCAAGGGGGCTGCCTGAAGCCCAAGCGCTACCGGCTTCACGGTTTGCCGGGCAGCCTCCAGACCCTGCGGCCCCGGCTGGGTGCTTCCCCTCCCGGGCGCCAGCTGCGCTGGGGAAGCGCCGGCCGGGGGCGCAGGGTCTGGGGGCTCCCAGCAAACCATGAAGCCGGTAGCGCTTGGGCAGCCCTTTCCGCGTGGCTGGGAGTGCGAGGGAGGAGGGGGCGGAGTTAGGGCGGGGTTGGGGCTGGGAAGGGCGGAGTTGGGGTGGGGCTGGGGTGGGAAATGGGCGGGGCCAGGACGCCGTGGAGGGTCCTCTTTTTTTTATTTGTTAAGTATGGTAACCCTACGCAACCCCCATTGGCCAGGAGCGGTGAACCGCAGCCAGTGGGAGCCGCGATCGGCCGAACCTGCAGACGCGGCAGGTAAACAAACCAGCCTGGCCTGCCCGGAGCTTTCCCTGAACAAGTGGCGGACCGGCTTTGAGAACCACTGTTCTAAACCACCCTCCCATAGGAAGAAATATGCATATAAAACACAGATAGCTAAGCCGCAAGATGATTGCACAAAGCTGTTTCAAAGGAACTATGAATGCTGCCCTTGCCCAGGTGGAAGAAGAGATCAATTGCCTTATCTCCTCCCTGCCTCCTGCTGGCTGGGCATAGTCTTTATTGTTTTATTAGCAAACAGTGAAGCTGAATGCAGGTTAATTTGAAAAAAGTGGAACTTTATTAAACCCCCATGCACTGCTCTTTCCATGTGGCAGAGTAGTTTCCAGCATAGTAAATCCCTGTGTTTCCTGTTTTCCTTGTCTCCCATCAATAACAGTCCATCCAGGGAACATAGGCCCTCTGCCTCCAGTTCCACTGATAAGGACACAGTTATGACTTTCCAAAACAGTCATAGGGAATTAGACACATCTCCCATTAGCTTCCATTGGATGATGCATCTAAATCTCTTAGGGTATGTCTACACTACGAAATTAGGTCAATTTAATAGAAGTCGATTTTTTAGAAATCGATTTGATACAGTCGATTGTGTGTGTCCCCACTAAGTGCATTAAATCGGCGGTGTGCATCCACTAGCATTGACTTTCGGAGCGTCACACTGTGGAAGTAGCTTGGTTTGCTTCAAAATGCTGAGCTCTTGATCTAGGAAAGCACTTAAGCACACGCTGAACTACCAGTGTATCCCTGTTGACTTCTATGTGAGTTTTGCCTGTTTAACGACCACCAGAGTAGACCTTAAATATCTTAAATGTTTTTTCTTTCAGCTAGTACTGTACCCAGTCTCCGCTGCCCATTGGAATTCTGGGTTGAGCTCCCAATGCCTGATGGGTCAAAAACATTGTCGCGGGTGGTTCTGGGTACATGTCGTCAGGCCTCCCTCCATGAAAGCAATGGCAAAAAATCGTTTCTCACCTTTTTTCCTGGGTTACCCGTGCAGACGGCATACCACGGCAAGCATGGAGCCTGTTCAGCTCACTGTCACCGTATGTCTCCTGGGTGCTGCTGGCAGACACGGTATTGCAGTGCTACACAGCAGCATCCCCTTGCCTTGCAGATGGTACAATATGACTGCTAGCCATAGTCATCCTCCCACAGGTGCTCCTGGCCAACTCAGTTAGGTTGGTTGGGGGCACCTGAGCAGACTTGGGTGCTCCTGGCCGGCCTCGGTGAGGTCCGTCAGGGGCACCTGGACAAAAATGGGAATGACTCCAGGTCATTCTCTTCTTTAAGTTTCGTCTAATGGAGATTCAGTCCTGCCTGGAATATCATGCTAGCTGGATGCTCAGGCTGCTCTCCCAGTCGGCAGCACCGCGTGGTCGCACCTACCCCAGCCTACCCCTTGCTCCTATGGCTCATGAAGCCTGGACAGTAGTAAGGAGCAGTTCAACTATAGGCTGAGCAAGTGCAGAATGGTGGTAGAATGTGCCTTTGGACATTTAAAAGCTCGCTGGTGCAGTTTACTGACTCGGTTAGACCTCAGCGAAACCAATATTCCCATCGTTATTACTGCTTGCTGTGTGCTCCACAATATCTGTGAGAATAAGGGGGAACATTTATGGCGCGGTGGGAGGTTGAGGGAAATTGCCTGGCCACTAATTACATGCAGTCAGACACCAGGGCGGTTAGAAGAGCATAGCAGGGTGTGCTGCGCATCAGAGAAGCTTTGAAAACCAGTTTTATGACTGGCCAGGCTATGGCGTGAAAGTTCTGTTTGTTTCTCCTTGATGAAAACCCGCCCCCGTGGTTCACTCTACTTCCCTGTAAGCCAACAGCCCTCCCCTCCCCCCTTTGATCTCCGCTTGCAGAGGCAATAAAGTCATTGTTGTTTCAAATTCATGCATTCTTTATTAATTTGTCACACAAATGGGGGGATAACTGCCAAGGTAGCACGGGAGGGGTGGGGGAGGAGAGAAGCATGGGGTAGGGTAGTTGTAGGGGCACCCCCTAGAATGGCATGCAGCTCATCATAGAAGCGGCATGTCTGGGGCTCTGACCCGGAGCAACCGTTCACCTCTCTGGTTCTTTGGTAGGTTTCACGCGGCACTGCTGCGGGTCCCTGTTATAACCTCTGTCCTTCATGCCCTTGGATATTTTTTCAAATATTCTGGCATTTCGTCTTTTGGAACGGAGTTCGGATAGCACGGATTCGTTGCCCCATACAGCAATCAGATGCAGGACTTCCCATTTGGTCCATGCTGGAGCTCTTTTACTATTCTGGGACTCCATGGTCACCTGTGCTCAGGGGCGGCTCCAGGCACCAGCGCAGCAAGCGCGTGCCTGGGGTGGCAAGCCGCAGGGGGGCGGCCTGCCGGTCACTGTGAGGAAGGCAGTCAGGCCATCTTCGGCAGCTTGCCTGTGGGAGGTCTGCCGGTTCCGCAGCGGGTACGCCGAAGCCGCGGGACTGGCAGATCACCCGCAGAAACGCCGCCGAATCCACATGACCGTGGACCGCCCGCAGGCATGCCGCCGAAGGCTGCCTAACTGCCGTGCTTGGGGTGGCAAAAAAACCTAGAGCTGCCCCTGCCTGTGCTGATCAGCTCACCACGCTGGCCAAACAGGAAATGAAATTCAAAAGTTCGCGGGGCTTTTCCTGTCTACCTGGCCAGTGCATCTGAGTTGAGAGTGCTGTCCAGAGCGGTCACAATGGAGCACTCTGGGATAGCTCCCGGAGGCCAATACCATTGAATTGTGACCACACTACCCCAAATTTGACCCAGCAGGATCAATTTCAGCGCTAATCCCCTCATCAGGGAGGAGTACAGAAATTGATTTTAAGAGCCCTTTAAGTCGACAAAAATGGCTTCGTCGTGTGGACGGGTGCAGGGTTAAATCAATCTAATGCTGCTAAATTCGACCTAAACTCTTAGTGTAGACCAGGGCTTAGACTGCTTCAAAAGGGTCAACCAGTTTCACTGTGAGTATGCTAGCCTTTTCTATAAGTGAGCATGGGGGTAGGACACCAGGTAGGGAGAAGCATTCTTATGCTTTCCCTTCCTTTGTTTGCTCACTCAGAGCTGGCCCCAAGTCAGAATCAAATAAATAATAATAATTATTATACTGCGTGTAGCAGTATTTTGTAACTAAAAAAATTAAATATCCATAGAAACAAGCACCATTGTTTGAGACACATTGTTACACTATATCAGAGAGATCCAGTTACAATAATGCCTACAAACGCTATAAACATTATTTTACTTGAGAAGCACGTCTCATTTGTTACATTAGTTGCAATGGCAGGATTTATAATCCCTCAACAGCAAAATAATGTTTTTTTTTTCCTATTGTCAGAAAGCCGACAAACATACCTGTGCATCTTTGCCAATATTTTCCACTGTAAGCTCTTTGGGGAAAGGATCATCTTTTTGGTCTGTGTTTGTTCTGCACCTAGTACAATGGGGTTCTGGTCCATGACTGGAGCTCCGAGACACTAACACAATACAAATAATAAACAAATAACTACTCAAGGAAGAGAACATGTTGGAGACTAAAACCTTTTGTTTTCTTTCTTTTTTTTTAATTGTAACAAATAATCACAAAAGTTCCCATTCTTCATTACACAGACAAGGCCCCATATTTAACTGAATGCTGCTATACAGTTTATACTCTGTGCCAGTGCTTTTCCTCACACGGAGTACAGCTCTAGAAAATGAATAGTTTCCTAACAAGCCCCACTTTTAATACTCCTCAATTTGAGCAGGAAGAACATCTGCTAATGTCTTACCTAATCATTTACGTACACCATTAATTCCTTGCTCTAAATTCTTCAAAATAATGTCACACATTACTCAGGAAAATAGCAAAATAATTCCAAGAACAATACTGATACATTTGAGTTTTGTTATGACAATGTAATTGAATAGGTATACATTATCTATCCAGTTTTTACCATAAAATGACACTTTCCTTGAAAATGCAAAAAGCCTTTTAAAAAAAAAGACAGGATCTGAAGGCACAAAGTTTTTGACTCAGAGCTGAAAGGCTGTTGAAGTCAGCCTGTTTTTAAGTCACTACTGCATCAGTGAAAAGGCACGTTTTGTCAATTCACAAATGCAAAAAAATTTCCCCAGGCAGTACATACATTTTTGTATTATCTGAAGCTCCATGAAAAACTGGTGGATGCTTTTCATAATGCATTTCAAGCTGGGTTGGCCACCTAGAAGGTGTTGTATGGTTTAAGTTACATGGTGTTCCTTCCATCATCTCTAAGTGGATGAACCTACATGAGCTCTGAAAGATCTGAACAATTATCCCTTTATTGTTCATTGGGAGAAACTGCATTTATTTTGCTCTCTGCGAGAGTGGTAATAAAAAGTCAAAAAACCCTCCATCCCTCTACATGAACAGTGCTCAGTTTTTCCTGGGTCTGTCAATTTCTGGGAAAGAGTGGCTTACCGTCTTTCATATTTTTTGTTTCCCCCAATAAGGGTCCACTGTTGTGCTTATTTCTCCTGATATTCCTTTTTTTAATACGTGTTTTTATACTTTCCTCGACAGTAGCAGAGGCCTGGTCTACAATAAAAAGTTAGGATGTGTCTACACTCAAATTTGTCTCCAGCCAACATAAGTGCCCTGTTATGGCAATGCAGTAACACCACCTTCCCGAATGGCAGAGTTGCAGTGGACCTACTGAGGGTCTACGCATGGAATGAGTCGACCATGTGTGATTTCTGTGGGCCATAGCAGTCCTCCAGCAGCTGTCCCAAAGAGCCCAAACACAAATTGTGACCACTCTGCTCACAACTGCCCATGGAGAACAGAAGCACTTCCTCCCCCACTTTAGAAGTCACATATTTTTGAAATGTCTTTTCCTGATTGCCCAGCTTGGTGAGCACACCTAGCAGCTCTCCCTTGTTGTGTGCAACTGCCCATGCCAGCTATATGCTCTGGACACCCTCTGCCTCGAATAGACAGGAGATATTGTGTAAAGATGGCACTTGGCCCAGCCCCAATTTAGCAGGACACAGGTATTGATGTTTCATTATTTTTGTTTGTAGTAGAAGAGGTATGGTACAAGAAATAGAGGTGGATACCTGCTGCTTTTCATTCCTCTATACAGTTGGAGGGGAGGCCCTTCACAGAGCAGTTTGTTTAGGTACACAGGGAAGTCCCTTGTATCCTCCTGAGAGATCTCAATGCCACTTTCAGGGAGGTATCTGCAATCCTCACCCAAAGGTCTCTAGGGATGGCAGCCTTATTCCTTCCTCTGCAGTAGGACACTTTCCCATGCCAGCTGGCAATGACTTTGGCAGGCACCATTGCAGTACACAGGCTAGAAGCATACAGGCCTGGAGAGCTTTGGGACGCCAGCAGCAGCTGTGCTCTCTGTGGCTTTGTTACCCTCAGGAGTGATCTGAGAGCTAAGATCTCCCCTGCCTGTGGAAATCAGTGCCAATGCTCAGTGCCATTGCCTTGCATTCAGACCCACGGAAATAGAGGCCAAATTTTTATTGTTTCATGCAGCTGAACAATTCCCTCCTCATTTCCCCCTCCCTCTGGCAGGCCATACTCACCCTTGCTCTCCAGTCCCAGCTATGCGGTGCAGAGGCACTCCAACGCTGGGGTCCATAAGTATGTTGTCATAGAATATCAGGGTTGGAAGGGACCTCAGGAGGTCATTTAGTCCAATCCCCTGCTCAAAGCAGGACCGATCCCCAACTAAATCTTCCCAGCCAGGGCTTTGTCAAGCCTGACCTTAAAAACCTCCAAGGAAGGAGATTCCACCACCTCCTTAAGTAACTCATTCCAGTGCTTCACCACCCTCCTAGTGAAAAAGTTTTTCCTAATATCCAACCTAAACCTCCCCCACTGCAACTTGAGACCATTACATCTTGTTCTGTCATCTGGTACCACTGAGAACAGTCTAGATCCATCCTCTTTGGAACCCCCTTTCAGATAGTTGAAAGCAGCTATCAAATCCCCCCTCATTCTTCTCTTCTGCAGACTAAATAATCCCAATTCCCTCAGCCTCTCCTCATAAATCATGTGCTCCAGCCCCCTAATCATTTTTGTTGCCCTCCACTGGACTTTTTCCAATTTTTCTGTAGCAGTGCATGGGATTCTTCCATCCTAAGTGCTGGTGTAGTAGTTCCGGGGTGGGGCTCGTCCCTTCCTGGGGCGCCTGGGAGCCAGGCCGTCCCGCTACAAAGCTAATAACAGTTCAGGGCTCAGACCTTTGGGCAGGGGCTGAGCACACAATTAACAGTTCAGGGCTCAGACCTTTGGGCAGGGGCTGAGCACACAATTAACAGTTCAGGGCTCAGACCTTTGGGCAGGGGCTGAGCACACAAGTAACAGCCCCGGCCCTGGATCAGGGCGGGGCAGCAAACCAATAGTCAATCAGCGGCCCAAGCCTTGTAGCAGGGGCTGGGTCAGTTTGGGTTAGCCCAGGCCCTAGGTCAGGGCGGGGCAGCAAACAAATAGTCTGTCAGCGGCCCAGGCCCCTTGGACAAGGAGGAGGAGAGACTGCCACCCGGCGCGGGGTGGGAGGGGGGAACACAGGCCCACCCACTCCACTGTGTTCCAGCCTGGGGCCCTATCCGCAGCAGTCCATCTGCCGCGCAGTCAGTGGGGATCCTGACTGCAACACACTGACATGGGTTCAGGGTCTGCTATCCCCAGGCCACTTCCCATCTCCTCCTCCATGGGTACCTGTTCCTCCTGAGTCTCGTCTGCCGTGTCCCAGATTATGGGCTCCTCCGGGCCCCGAGCACCAGGTAGGTTTGTCGCTCCCTCTGGGCCCTCGGCGGGGGGAAGCTCAGACCGCTCCTCAGGATACCGGGCTCTCGGCAGGCTCGGCCAGTCCTCCTCAGGATACCGGGCTCTCGGCAGGCTCAGGCCCGCAGGAGCTCGGGCACCAGCGTCTGTCCTCTCCCGCTGCCGGCCAGCTACTGAGCGCTGTGGCTTGGCCTTTATACTTCCTGTCCCGCCCCTTGACTTCCGGGGGGCGGAGACAGGCGGCAGTGGCTCCGCCCACTCTGGCAGCTGTTCTGGCTCGTCCCTTCCTGGGGCACCTGGGAGTCAGGCCGCCCCGCTACAGCTGGACTCTGCACTTGTCCTTGTTGAACCTCATCAGATTTATTTTGACCCTATCCTTTAATTTGTCTAGGTCCCTCTGTATCCTATCCCTACCCTCCAGCATATCTACCACTCTTCCCAGTTTAGTGTCATCTGCAAACTTGCTGAGGGTGCAATCCACGCCATCCTCCAGATCATTAATGAAGATATTGAACAAAACTGGCCCCAGGACCGACTCTTGGGGCACTCCACTTGATACTGGCTGCCAACTAGACATGGAGCCATTGATCACTACCCATTGAGCCTGATGATCTATCCATCTTATAATCCATTCATCCAGTCCATACTTCTTTAACTTGCTGGCAAGAATACTGTGGGAGACTGTATCAAAAGCTTTCTAAAGTCTAGGAATAACACGTTCACTGCTTCCCCCCCCCATCCACAGAGCCGGTTATCTCATCATAGAAGGCAATTAGGTTAGTCAGCATGACTTGCCCTTGGTGAATCTATGCTGACTATTCCTGATCACTTTCCTCTCCTCGAAGTACTTCAAAATTGATTCCTTTAGGACCTGCTCCATGATTTTTCCAGGGACTGAGGTGAGGAGGTGAGGCTGACTGGCCAGTAGTTCCCCATATGCTCCTTCTTCCTTTTTTTAAAAGATGGGCACTACATTAGCTTTTTTCTAGTCATCCGGGACCTCCCCCAATCTCTATGAGTTTTCAAAGATAATGGCCAATGACTCCACAATCACATCTGCCAACTCCTTTAGCATTCTTGGATGCAGTGCATCCGGCCCCATGGACTTGTGCTCGTCCAGCTTTTCTAAATAGCCCTGACCCACTTCTTTCTCCAGAGGGCTGGTCACCTCTTCCCCATACTGTGCTGCCCTGTGCAATAGTCTGGGAGCTGACCTTGTTCATGAAGACAGAGACAAAAAAAAGTGTTTTAGGGGAGAATGGGAAGGGGGTGCAGAAAGTTAACTTTCACTTTCCATTGTGACTCTAAATCCAGTGATACATCTGTGTATTTTATCTGTAGCTGCTGCTGTTGAGGCTTTGAGGGGTTCCACACCTGCGGAACATATGATCCTGGGAAGGAAGAGGAAGAAGAGGACTTGGGAGGACATGTTCAGCGAGTTCCTGCCAGCCAGTCCTGCATCAGACCACAAACAGAGGACTGACACCATGGAGAAGGAAAGAGCAGACAGGAGGCAGGCTCTGGAGTCCCAGCAGGAAAAGGAGAGGGTGATGCATCAGGACATAATGGGACTTCTCAGGCAGCAACCACAACAGGTTCAACAATCATGGGCTCACCTCCCTTTGAAGTCAAAAGAGAACTCCATTTTAGCACCTCCCTACACCAGCCCACCATTCCACATGGTAGCAGGGGCCATATCCCTACTCCTACCACTCAATGCGAAGGGACAACCACAGCTTTGCTTAAACTGACTGGTGAGAGCCAGTTAGCTATATATGCAGCCAAAATGGACTGAAGTAGACATGAATATTATTTCCCCTGGTAACTTTGTCCTGTTAATTTATTTATTTTCAAAGTTATTGTATTTGCTTTTTATTTGCACATACCTTGCACTGGTCTTGGTATGCAGTAAATTTCTGTTTTTTGGAAGTTAAACTCATCTTTATTGGGCATTTTGAGTAGCACTAGGCATTCTGCAGCCTATTACTTGTTATTGGTCACAGAAGTCATAGGATTAGTCGAAAACATGGTGTAATAATTATAAATGTACAGCAAGCACCATATGATTCATAGGTGCATTAACACACAGTGTCATTCGTAAATGTACACCAAGCATTACACAATTCCTGAGAGCCCCCAAAACATCAGGGCCAGGTAAAACAGTTCATTACACAGCATTACTCTGACTGACTGCTAAAGTGCTCTTTCAAGGCCTCCCTTATAAAGCTCTTCTAATGGCCTCCGTGTCTGGCTGTTCAAACTCACCAGACAGCTGCTCCACCTTCTCTCCACCCTGGCACCAACTTTCCCTCCTTTGCCTCACACAGGGTTTGTCTACACTACCCGCCAGATCGGTGGGTAGCGATCGATCTATCGGGGATCGATTTATCACGTGTAGTGTAGACACGATAAATCAATCCCTGATCGCTCTCCTGTCAACTGCTGAACTCCAGCTCGGTGAGAGGCGGAAGCAAAGTCGACGGGGGGAGCCGCGCCGCGCGGATGCGAAGTAAGTATTTTAATTCGATCTAAGGCTGGGTCTACACTACCCGCCTGAATCGGCGGGTAGAAATCGACCTCTCGGGGATTGATTTATCACGTCCCGTCGGGACGTGACAATCGATCCCCGAATCGACGCTCTTACTCCACCAGCGGAGGTGGGAGTAAGCGCCGTCGACGGGAAGCCGCAGAGATCGATTTTGCCGCCGTCCCTACAGCGGGGTAAGTCGGCTGCGATACGTCAAATTCAGCTACGCTATTCACGTAGCTGAATTTGCGTATCTTAAATCGACCCCCCCCTGTAGTGTAGATGTAGCCTAAGATATGTTGACTTCTCGTAGCTGAAGTTGCGTATCTTAGCTCGATTTCCCCTCCCCCTCAGTGTAGACCAGCCCACATATGGAGGATGCAGCAGGCAGCTATAACCAATGGGATATTTTTCTCACTAAGATCCAATCCAGCATCCCGTCACCAAAAGCACATTCAACTGTCATTCTGCTGTGCATCTGCTGAGTCACTAGCTGAATCTTTCCTTGGTGCCATCAAAGTGGCCAGTGTTCAGCTTCATAAGCCAGGGGAGCCCGGGGAAAGCTCGGTCCCCCAGGATCACTACTTGCATTTCAATATCACCAATGGTAATCCACCAGTCAGGAAAGAAGGTCTCTGCTTGCAGCATTTTGAACAGTTCTGTGTTCTTAAAGAGGGGAGCATCATGCACTTTCCCTGACCAACCCACAGTGATATCAGTGAAGCATCCCCAGTGCTCAACAACATTTGCATAATCATAGAAAAGGTGGCCTTTTCTGCTCATGTACTCTGTGACCAGATAAGCTGGTGCCAAAATAGGGATACACGTGCAGTCTATCGCCCCACCACAGTTTGGGAATCCCACTGCTACAAATCCATCCAGTATGTCCTGCACATTGACAAGAATCACAGTTCTGCATAGCAGGAGATGATTAATGGCCTTTCACACTTGCATGACAACAGCCCCCAGTGTGGATTTTCCAACTTCAAAATGATTCCCCACTGACCGGTAGCAATCGGGCATTGCAAGCTTCCAGAATGTGACCGCCACTCACTTCTCAACTGTCAGTGCAGTTCTCATTCTGGTGCCCATGCACTGGAGGGCTGGGGAAGAGTTCAGCACACAGATCCAGGAGTGTGACCTTGCTCATCTGAAAGTTCTGCAACCATTGCTTGTCATCCTATGCCCACATAAGTTGTGATCCCACCAGTCTGTGCTCTACCCCCTCCAGCTGCTCCAAGAATGTCACCAACAACCTTGAATTGGTTTTCCACTAGGTTCCCCAGCAAACTGTCCTCCAAGAAATCTCCATGTCCCCTGTTGCTGTGGATTTTCCTGCAGCTCGGCAGATGCCAGAGGATCATGTGCCCTGTGTTCCTAACAATAATGCAGAGCTGTGCAGGCTCTATATTTCTGTCAGAAATGGCAGACAGCAAGAAGTGCCATGCAGAATTTAAAATAAAAAGGCATGAAAAATGATGTGATATGGATGGCATTAGGGAATGAAGAAAGTTACATGATGGGAACTTGACCCCTTGCTCCCAGTGACTCGTTTCTGCCCCACCATGCATTGCCAAAATTTCCTAAAATACAGTGCACTGGAGGATGGCGAGTGTCACAATAGGATCCCTACAAATGGTGCATCCTGATATGAAAGCACTCTTGGTGAATATGCATGCAATGCTGATACAAGAGGTCAAGTATGTACATGCAAAAGCAATATACTGAGGCAGGTTTATGCCGATATAACTTGGGTTGATCAAACTTTGTAGTGTAGACATGGTGTGAGTACCTTCCAGTAATACGTTAAGCAACATAACTAGCATTTATCATGGATGGTTCATTCTCTCTCTGACCTTGCCTCGGAGGAAGAATTGTATTTTCAGTGGAGTGTTTTGCTTGGGTAGGTATACAAGTGTACATGCTACTGCATGTTTATGTTAGAGAAGGCAAGTTGAAGAAGTGCACCTTACCCCTGAAATAGACAGTGATGAGGTTTGTGATGGCGCCAAGGTCCCGTGGGAGTTCATTCCAGTGTCTTGGACCAGTGCCTGAGAAAGCTCCCTGTCCTTTACTGACTAGCTTCACGCTTATAGTAGAAAGTTCCACTCTGCCTGATGAGCAAAAATGACAACCACTGTCTTCACCATGAAGCTTTAGGTGATCTTTTAGATATGCTGGGCACAGGTCATTGAGTGCCATGAACCAGTGTAGACAACAGAGGACAGGTAAAACATGCTGGCAGTAGTTTCTGAAGAGATGTGCTGTAGTATTTTTTATTGATATATCCCAGACAGAGATCTAATGTTTGTATGTTTGTAAGCAGAGGTCTGTATTCAGCCAATTAATGCTTGGGAATTTATACATTTTGTAGTTCTTGAGATTTTTTACAACTCAATTTTTAATTTTATAAAAGAGATTCCCTTGCAAAAGATCAGAGTTCTGTTGTAGCATTACACACAGGCTAAGTATCTATTCTTCATGGGTGAACTTACTCACACCCAGATATTTGGCCTACATTTTTGTTAGCAGAATTTTATCTCACTCTTCCTAGGTATGATTTGTGGAGCATCCTCTTAATTTGAGGCTCAAGTTTATCCTACCCTTCAATTCACAGGGATTCTATACAGTATCAATTGAGTTTTAGGTGCAGAGAGACTTTCCCCCCCCCCCCTCCAGATGATTATAACTAAAGATAGGTCCACCAGATAGAATTGTAGGATAGATAAGCTAGATGGGAGAGGTAGTCAAGTAGCAGATAAGATTCATATACCCAGATAGCTTGACTCAGATTAAAAAAACTGAGTAAACAAATCACAAATAGCCATTTGGTTTCTGGACCAGGAGAGGTCCAACAATATAGCATGAGTGTTAAATTCCTTTATGCAAGAGGAGAATAAAAGTCATTCTTCTGTGAGTCAGGTCGATTTTAGTTTTACAAATACAAAGAGGTAGTTCAATACAGAGGGTGACCTTTGTTAAAAGGAAAAAAAAAATCTTCAATACCTGGTATTCACTAACCAGCAGGTGTCTTGATGCTGGCTCTTAAATGAAGCAAGAATCCTATTGTTATTTCCTCTTGCTTTAATGATGAAGTTTTACTTTCAAGTTTGTGTTTAGTCTCAGGCAAGGAATGTTCAGTCCCTCCCCAGTACTTGATTCTGGGTCACTTCTTTTAGGTCCCTTGTCCTACCATGAGGCAGTGTTTACTGCTGACAGATGGAGAGGCTGCAAGTTTAGTCTTCTAAGTGCAGAAACCTGGAATGAGTGAAATGGCCTTAAGAGCAACAAGATTGATTTAGAATTTACAGGCATCTGGCTCCTGACTCTGAAGGCCTTGTTGTCTAACTGTGAATTGCATCCATCCTTATTCAAATTGATATGATATTCAGAGATATGATATGGAGGCAGAGAGCCAGACATTGCCACTCTTGGAATTGTTTAGTCTATACCAACTTTTATTTTTCTGGCATGGGACTACAGCAAATCAACCTGACAGGAAATGTATAGACTACATCATTCTATCCAGGCACTGATAACAATGATTACTTTATTGTTGGCCAACAGTATTCTCTATGGTACTTTTATAAGCCCACTGCTGAAGTATCTTAACGCCCCAACTGGCGTAAGGCATTATCATCATCCTCATTTTACAGGCGGGGAACTGAAGCACAGAGAGAGAAAAAGATTTGTCCAAGGTCACACCGAAAGCCCAAGGTAGTTCAGGGAACTGACCCCAAGACATAAGAGCCCCTGGTGATCCCCCTTACCCCTGGGAAATTTTTCTTTTCACTAGTGATAAATCATTAAAATCCATTTGTTCATGTCTGAATATTGCTGATATCATAGCAGAATTTTTGGAAGCCTTCTTAATCCATCGCTAGCTTCAAGCACTCAGCTGCTGACCTCCTAGAGATCTGCCACACATGCCATCTTTCTGTCTCTTCATTGGTTGGGAGATGGATAGATGGTCCTGTGATCACCTGCCACCATTCCTTTCTTGGGGTTATTTCCATCTCTACATCTGATATGGCTAAAGTACATACATTTGCACCTGTTTCCACTGGTGATGGGCAAGCCTACAGACTGTTGCAGGCCCAGTTTTGATAAACACCCAGAAGTTTGGATGTGCTTCAGATAAACATCCAAACTGTTAGAACCATTTGAGTCAGCAATATTGGATAGGGAACTTCACCAGAACCTTCTCTGCATGATAAATATGAAAATATTTTTAAGAAGTAAAGTTGTGCCACAACCTACTTTCTGGTGCTAGAACCAGAAAGTAGGTTGTGGCACAAATATAAAAAATATTTTAAAGATGTAGCTTACTGATTTTTTTCCCCAGAGTTTCATTGAAGGTTCAGTTTAAGCTAGGGGCAAAGATTCCAACTGGTTCCGATTTTATCTAGAATGATGTCTGTACTGATGGAGTTGCACATAGATCTTTTTTTCTTAACATATCTTAATCTAAGCTGTTAGCTCAAATCTCTCAGCCACCTAATGGCTCTCACATTTCTCCTATAACATTAGCCCTACAGGGCCAGTATTAAAGAGTCTCAGGAACAAACATTTTCAATTCTCTTATTGAAACTCAGCCTGTATCCTCTTCATGGCTCACCCAGTTCTTCCTCCTTTTTGCTTTGATGACTACTACTCTTAAGAAAACTGAAGTGGTGCATGGCTGTATATTGGCTTGTCCTCTCTGAGGTTAGTTGCTGTATTCAGCTCAAACCTTAGACAACTGTTTTCTTTCCCTATAGGTTTCCCATAGAGGTACAAGCCAGCGAGCAATTGTCATGGAGTGCTGCTCTCTCATACACACCCTTGTGGCTCTGCAGATGCATTGCACTCAGCACCCCCTCAGGTTCTTTCAGTTAATTATCCAAACTTAGGCTGGTTCAAAATATGTACTGCCTTCGTGGAGTCTGATTTATTAAGGTTTTCTACAAAGTGTAACTTACTTCATTAGTTGCCCCAGGCCACCTCATGTGTTCATGTGAGTGTCCTCATCAGCACTTGCCCTTATTAAGGAGACCCCCCAGCCCAATTCCTGGAGCCGGGGTTCTAATTCACATGGTCACTTTCTCATAACAGAAGTCCCCAGCTCTCCTCCTTGAAGCTAGATTGTAGTTTAGCCAGCTTAGGGCCTTAGCCAGCTTCTTCCTCAGCTGGCCTCTTCTCCCTCCTGCCGATTAATTGGCAGGCAGCTTTCACCTGCTTGTATCTGCCCTGCTTTGAGGAAGGAGGCAGTATGAAGGCTGGTCCCTTTCTCCCAGCTCATCCCCAATTGGCTGGGTTAGTGGGGAGCCTTACTGCATTCATTCTGCAAGGCTCCTGGCCCCAGGCCATTAAAGACACAGAGATGGAATTTCCTCCAAGCATCATTCATTCCCCAGACCATTAAAAAAATATCAATATTTCCTAGGGTGTGTGTGTGTGTGTGTGTGTGTGTATGTATCTGTCTATATCAGGCCTTTCAAAATCTTGAAGGCCGCACTACAAGGTGGGAGTAGGCTGACCACTAGGCACTACTACCCTTAAGGGGGCAGACTACCTCATCACAGCTCCATTCTGCACTGTCAGGGATGCAGGTGTATGCAAATTAAACTTTGTGATGTCTGACTGGAGACGTAGGGGAATACAGTTCTATTTCATGAGGTGTAGCTTAAATACATCCCTGAGGTGGAGATGCACAACCTTGTATTCTCACCCCCCCCACCCCCATTCACTTTTACATGGCATTTCTAGAATTGGAGCAGGACTTTACAGAGCAGCACTCTAAGGATGCCCTGAACACTCCAGTGTTGCTGCATCAGTTAAGGCTGCTTCACTATGAGGCTGTGCAGTGACAGTGATTCAACTGTACTGCGGCAGCTCTAAAGTGCTTTAGCAGAGTCTTGCCCTAAAGAAACAGGAGGAAAGAGGATAAATAAATGCAAATACTAACATTAACGTGACATCAAGGTTGGACAAAAAAAAGTCAGCACATACATACAGGAAATTTAAAAGTTAACATTTCTACAACCTTGTTGCACATGTATTCTCTACTTCTCTTTCCCCTGTTAAAAATGTATATGCTAACATATTACTCCATGCTGTTAAATGTATACTATTAAATATATAGGTTAACCATGTCAGTCCAAGGATATTAAAAAGAGAGAAAGTGGGTGAGGTACTATCTTTTACAAGGACAAACTTCTGGTGGTGCAAGAGACCAGCTTAAATTGATAGTGTTTTGTTAGAATTTTTCCAATCGCTCTGCTTACTGGTCTCCCTTTCCATATGTGCTCTGTTAAAATAATAATATGGAATCTTTCACTTCAGGATTTGAATGTGCTTTACATAGAGTATTAACTTCATTTTACAGATGGGGAAAGAGGGGCTCAAGCAGCTAAAAGTGGCTTGCTCAAGGTTCCATGGCCAGTCAGTGAGATCAGGAACAGAACCCATTATATTATTTATTACATCACCTTTTCCACTGCTACTGAATTCCAAAGTGTACTTGCCACCTGCAGAGGCATCTACATGCAGAATGGTATGAGATGCTGTGGAGGTTTACTGACCATACCACCAGCTGATTTATTTCTTTAATTCAGTAATGCTTCCCGGGGTCTCTGGTATGTCTTGTGTTTTTCTTTTTTCTTTTTTCTTTTTTTTTTTAAAGTAATTTCTTGGCAATCTTGACAGCTGCTTCTGCTTTGGCTGTAGCGTGGCAGGGATGTGACATGTTCCGGTTCTGCTGATATTACAAACTGCAAATTCCTGACAGACAAATTGAGTTACATTATCCGTAATTACAGTCTCTGGAATTCCATGCCAGGCAAAGCATTCAGTGAGAGAGGCGGCTGTTGTGTGTAAGGGATCTGCTTCCCAGTAACCCAAATAGTAATCAACCATCTCAAGGTTTCTTGACGGCCCATTGTAAACAAATAAATGCCTAATTTGCTCCAAGGTTTGTAGTCAGATATTCCATGCATCATGATCTCCTTTGTTGGCTAACTAGGAATTCATTGCAGACACTGCATTGGCATATGATTGTGAAGCCCCCTACTTCATTGCTTGTGTATGCTCAACACACAACATCACCACCAACATAGTCAGCATGTGTGCTCTTAAACATACCAGGATTCATGTCTTCAAGTAGTGTGATGCTTCTAGCTTAATTGAGAATAGCCTTTTGGGATATTATTGCTTCACTAGATTTCTAGTATTCACAAACATTAGCTCTTCTTTCTTGTTTGGTCACCTGTTTTGAGGGTTTTTCATTGGCAGAAACTGCTTATCTGTGACATAAAGGACACCTGTTTGGTTGATGTATTCAAGATCCTGACATAATTTCTTGGTATATACACTGAAGACAGCTTCTGAGTATCTCCAAATCATATTGGAAGCAATTTAAGATACAAACTTCTGTGGCCTAAGCTTGTCCACATGTTTGTGATACCATCTCAGAAGTTCAAACTGGTATATGGAGAACAATAGTTATGCTGGGTCACTATCGCAGCAGAGTTTTGTTCTCTTGTAGTAAATACCATGAAGCCAAGTGCTATACACTGGTAGTCTTATAGCATTATTCCCAATATGCATTCATTAGCATCATACTGAATGGTCACAGGTTCCCTTACTTGAGGTTATTTTATCACCTTGCAGTTTGGATTCCCAACTATTCCCTAGAAGTTTTGTCACTCTGTGAAAGGGATTGGTGACTTTGGACAGATAGGCCCTAACTGAGCAAATCCTTAAAGCCAGTACTTAATCATGTGTTTAAGTGCTTTGTTTTGCTGAACAAGGATGGACTTAAACACACGCTTAAATAATTTGTTGAACCAGGGCCATGGCAAGGATCTTGGACAGAGATGTTCTTATTATGCTTAACTATATCTTAAACACAATTTTGAACTTGGAATGTCCAACTCTGTTTAAACCTTCCCAAAATCTGGTTAAGACTTCTGTTAGACACCCTATATTTGCAACTGCTGACCAATACCGGGTGAGATTTTCAAAAGCATGTAAGTGATTCAAAAGCATTATTCCCATTGACTTTCAATGGGACAGGTATTCCTAAATCACCTAGATGCTATTGCAAATCTCATATGCAGTCTATTATTTTACTCAGTTTGCTCTGTGTGTGTTTGTGTCTGTGTATCTATTGAGTATTTATATCCACAGATATACATATCTATTGAGCAGTGCTGCCACTGTGTTGGCTGAGGATTGAAACACAGATCACCATGAGCAGCTACAGCTTGAGCTAAAGAGACAAGGCTCTAAGCTGAGGGCTGCAGCAACTTGCATCCGATGCGGATTGGCAGAGAGAGGGACCTGGAACACATGCTCACCAGTGGGTTACACTACCAGATCATCATGAACTACACTGACATTTTCAATGAATTGCCTGCATTCAACTACTATGATATTGTCGGCAATACCTTTAATCGGAGTCCTTCGAGCACATCTCTTGCTCCAGAAAAGTCCCAAACTGCAAATACAGCCATCTATATGTAAAAAGGAGTTCAGAAGATAGCCATATAACTGTTTTCCTTAATCAAGTTTAACCCGCCAAAAATCTTTGGCATTTAAAATCTAAAAAGAGACCTTGGCTTTGTGATTCTTGCTAAAAATCTCTTCCTGATATAGGAAGAATTGAAACTTTGAGTTATGAAGGATCAAAATGTATGGGTTGTTTGCCGGGTTTCTTTAAGCTAAACTAAAGACTTTTGAGAGAAACTCTCTTTTAAAAAAATCCCATTCTACAAGATTGTAAATCCGTATTTCCAGGTCCTTTTTTAAAATGAACCTTTACTTTATTTGATTGTTGTACTAGCTTCACCTCAGAGTTGATTTCCAATTTATATTCTCTAGGCAGACTTCTGAAGCCTTTAAAAACAACCCCCATATTGATCCAATTATTTGTTCCTTTGTTAGAGACATTTGGCTGGAACTGTCAATAGCATTGTACATTATATTGTTCACCATTTGCAAAAGTCTCAGCTTTTCTTTTGATTGGGCTAATAGCCAAGGTACCTGTGCAGTGCCAATTATGTTAAAATCGAATTTGTGAAGACTGCCCTCATAGGAGCATGCCCATGTGCATTTTCCCCTGAGAGTTACACGGATGTGACTTTGTAGAATTTTAGCCTGGGGTTACCCTACAACAATGTTGTTTGATTTATCTCGTACAACATTGTAGTAATCCTTGAAGTCTGACAGACAGTAATTCTACCTGCAGTGTAGCTACTGGAAGTATAAACCAGTTCATAAAAAATCTATTAATCTAAGCCCAGAAGGAAGCATTATGATTATCTAGTCAACCTCCTGCATAACACAGTCCAAAGAACCCCATCCAGTGATTTCTACATCAAACCCATAAAAGTTCTGCATATCTTTTAGACGATAGCGACTAGACTTAGACTGCAAGATGAGTGTCACGCTGTCTGGAGTGGCTCATGACCGTGAGTGCCTACCTCAGGGCAGACTGTCAAAAACAGAGCAGACACCCCAAAGTGGTAGTGGGTTCTATAATTAGATTTCATCAAACCAGTAACAAATGTGACCTCCTGGATTACTATACCAGTCTTACCATGGTGTCACAGACAGTCCCCTTAGACTCTCCAGTCTATCTTACCACCCAGACAAACCAAACTTAATGATAAATGTCACTTACACATACAAATATCACACCAGAGTCAGGTTGCTTCCAGTCCCAAGAGACCAGTCACTTAACCTAGATCAATTGGTATGCTAGATCCACCTTCACCAAAGACAATTCCTGTAACCAGTCCTGTAATAAACTAGATAAAAGTTTATTAACTAGGAAAAAGGAATAAGAAGAGAGTTATTTATAGGTTAAAAGCAAGCAAATGTATACACATTGATGAGTTACCACCTACATCCTAAGAGTAACTGTTGTAGTGATCTCTGTGTTCAAAGTGTCTTTCTGGATAGACCCAGGAGGCAACCCCTGGGGATCTCTGTCTTCAGTTTAGAGTCTGTGGTCCTTCAGAGTTCAAACTGCCAAAAAAAAAAAAAAAACAGTTTCTTCTTGTCAAGGATTTTTTAATCCCTTGTTCCCAGTGTTCAAGATGTTGGAACGAGTTCTTTGTGTGTGTGCATGAGAGAATCAACAAAATCTTTTGTCCTCTGATTTTCTACAATGTTTTTTCGGGTGTCGATGGGCCTTCTTTTGTTGGGCAGGAGGAGATACCTCCTGTGGCAAACTAGTATTTCACACTTGGTAATAATTCTCTCCTGACTGTGGGGGTTCACAGTTTCAGAGCAAACACTTAAATATTACTTTACAACATGGGATGCAGATATTATAAGTGAGATTAATACATGCAGCAACGTATAAGCATTTCAGAGAGTCTAAACACATTCTTGTAAGACTAAAACCTATTTTGAGCAAAAATAGTGTACAGGTGACCTGGTCTGGTCTCCAGCTACAAGGTTGTCAGTTTTTAGCTAATGCCTGCAGCCTGGGCAAGAGCTGGCATCAGGCCTGCCAGCATCACACTGAGAATCCACGACATCCTTAGCTCAGTTGTTCCTATGGTTAATTACCCTCACTGGTAAAAATTTGAGCCTTATTTCTAATCGGAATTTTTCTAGCTTCAACCCTTGGATCTCATTTTGCCTTTTACTGCTAGATTGAAAAGCTGTCTACTGTCATAAATCTCTTCTCCATCTATGTATTTCTAAACCGTGATCATTACCTTTTAACCCACTCGTCAAAAAATCCCCTGCCCCCTTAGCTCCCATAGGAGCCGGGCGTTCATGTTCAGTTGTTACCTAGCATTACCCCAAGTCCTCTTCAGAGTCATTACTTTACTGGACACAGTCCCTATGTCATAAATGTGACCTACCTCTTTATTACTAGATATGACATTGAATTTGGCTGTGTTAAAACACACGTCGTTCAAATGAGCCCAGCGATCCAGGTCTGTCTGTATGAATGACTTGTCCCCAACATTATTTATCACTCCACCAAATTCTGTGTTATCCGAAAACTTTACCGGATCATTGACAAAGATATTGAATAGCGCTAAGCTGAGAACAGATTCCAATTAGGACCCCACTAGAAACAAGCCCATTGGATGGAGATTCTTCATTTACAATTAATGTTTAGGATCAGTTAATCAGTTTCTAATCTATTTAATATGGTCTATATTGATTTTGAATAGAGCTTTTTTTTAAAAAGAAGTCAGAATGTCATGCGGGACTACATCTAATGCCTTACAGAAGTCTATTATGTCAACACAGTCACGGTTATCAAATTTGGGATTTCAGGTATTGCTGTAATACCTAGGATAATGCAGTAATGCCCCAGTCATAGACCTGCTTGACGTTGTACAAACAGAACAAAGAGACGATACCTGCCCCCAAAATTATGTTACCATCTTTTAATTTTTTACTGACTGTTTCCTATATCAGTCTTTCCAAGATTTTGCCTGGAATCAATATCAGGCTAACCACCCTATAGTTACTCAGGGCATCCCATTTACCCATTTGAAATATTGGCACAATATTACTTATTTTCCAGTCTGCTAGAATTTTCATATTGTTCCAAAATGTGTTAGAAGTCAGCATGAATGGTTCAAAGAGCTCCCTGCCAATTCTTTTCATGCTTTTGGATACAAGTTATCCAGTTCAGAAAACTGTGAAATGTTCAACTTAAAGAGCAACTATTAAACATCCTCCTTAGTTACTGACTGAATAGGAAGTATTTCCTTACCAATGCAAGAAGAATACATCTGCTTTTTTTCTAAATATAGAACAGAAACATTTATTGAACACTTCTGCTTTTCTGCATTATGATTGGTGATTTTACCCTCCTTTCTAGTATTGCACCTGTACAATTGCTAGAATTTCATTTGTTTGATATATTTAAATAATTCCTTCTTAACGCCTCCTCTAGTTGAATTGGTGATGTCATATATGCACAGCTAAAATGTCACAACCAACATCTGCTGGTCCAAAAGCTACCATAAGTTGGTAAATTTGGTGATTATTAGAGGCTAAAACATTGTTCGACAGGTCCTCTCTCATTTACAATGGACAACTTCACTGCAGTCAGAGGGACTGCACCAGAATAACAGATGCGAATTTGAACCTAAATATATTGCTATCAATTGATTTATGTAGGATATCAGGTTTCAGTCATCTCTCTGAACCTAAGCTATCACCACTGCATGTTTCACATCACAGTCTTTGTCCCCCTTCTTAATTACTGCCTTAGGCCTCAATCTTGCAAAGACATGTGTACATGCTTAACTTTACATGCTTTGAGTAGTCCCATTGACTTCAGTGGAATTTCCTACAGTGACTAGAGTCAATCATGTACTCAAGTCTTGGTGGGATTGGGGTCTTAAATTATTAAACAGCCAACCCACGGGGAGAGGGAGGGGAGAAGAGAGTTAGGGCCAGATCCACAAGTATTCAGGCACTTAGATGTCTCTTCAGGCACCAGAGTCCACCAATTAGGCGTCTTTGACATTCTCAAAACCACCACTCAGCTGCTTCCTAAACCTGCTGGCACCTAAGCTTTTGCCAATGGGCATGCACAAAGCTGCCTAAGTGCTGACACTGCCTCCACAGCTAATGAGCTGCTCAGAGCCTTTACTGAAGACATAGCCCCTGTGGCCCAGAAGTGTGACTCTCAAACTAGTGGGGCATGCCTCTCTCAATAGTGGGATCCAATCCCAAAGGCATTCTTAGAACATGGCTAAGACCTGATGGCTGTCCAAAGGACAGCCAGGGGTGAGTAAAGTCAAGAGTGAGTGACTGTCTCCCATCCTTGTGGTCAGAGCACTTGGGATTATCGAGAGCCTGGTCTGCCCAATTTGGAGCAGGGACTTGAACCAAGGTCTCCCACATCCCAGCTGAGTGCCCTAACCACCAGAGGATTGGTTGTATGGTGCTCTCGCTTGTTTTTCCACAAGAAAGGTCTGGGGAGTTGGCTGCTAGGACATGAGCAACCTAAGCCAGGTCAGTGGTTTAGGTGCCTGCCTCAGAAGAGAGTTCATAGTTGAGAATCTCAACCAAAGGGAGGTGCTTATCTCTGGCCCATCAGTCAGGCACCTAGAGACCCAGATCAATGGGAGTTAAGTGCCTAAATTCCTTTAAGGGTGGGGGCTCAGGCTCCCTACTCTGCTTATATAGGTGACTAAATATCTACCGTTAAGCTCCTAAATCCATATTTAGTCACCTATATAAATTGTTTAATTTTCAAGAGCAGAGGACCCAAAAATGCCCACTGATTTCAGGGACCCCTTAAATAAAAATCTTGGCTCAAATATTTACAGGTAAGAGAGCATCATCAGTCATGGATTTAAATTAGATACACAAGAAAACATAAGCAAGACCACTGAATAGACACAGGAAAATATAAAGATAATACATTGAATTCAAACTGTGATCAATACAACCTATATGCACCTGCTACATCATCTTTGGTGGCAAAGACTATAATCGTATCTGCTTTATAATAAGTTCATATAGGGTGTTCTAAGTTTACATGATTTGAACTGGGGGTCAGGGCACTGACCATCATTGGACTGGGCTCTAAATCTTTAAGAGTGCTTAAAAAGATTAGTTTCCATCCTCATTTAAGGCCTGTTCTAAGAATCTTTGGAAATATTTGTAATGCTTTGTATATATTTCTATGGACAAATCACAAATGAATAATAATTTTCTGTACGCAGGGAAATGTTCTTGTAGTCCATTTCCCCTCATGCCCAATATCTAAAATTACTTGATTTAAAAAATAATGAAAGGGTTTCTGTCTAATTTAAGGGAAGCACTGATCTCTGGACATTTACATTTCATATCGTGGGTGCATAATTTGAAAAGGACTTTTGAGTGTGTAATTGTTCTTCTTGGGCTTGGTCCAAATTCAATGGGAGTTTTTCCATTGGGAACTAATTAATGAGTGTTCCTGAGCCCCCACAACTCCCACTGATGTCAGTGGGAAGTACAGGTGCTCAACATATCTCAGGATTGGGCCTTAAATGCATATTGACATCAAGATCATATGACAATTGATATTATTTGTATGCTTACATTTTAGGCCAGTACTTATCCATGTGCATAAATGTATACCTGTGCATAGTTCCATGGAAGTCATGGGACTACTTATGCATTTAAAATTAAAACACCTACAGGGCCGGTGCTACCATTTAGACAAACTAGGTGGTTGCCTAGGGTGCCAAGATTTGGGGGCTTCAAAAAGCGGTGCCCCCAATTTTTTTTTACAGCATTCCTACGCCCCCTCCCCGAGCGTGCGGTCGCCGCTCCACTTCTCCCGCCTCCCAGGCTTCCAGCGCCAATAAGCTGTTTGGCGCCACAAGCCTGGGAGGGGAGGAGAATTAGAGCGGGGGCGGTGTGCTCGGGGAGGAGTGGAGCAGAGGTGAGCTGGGGTCGGGAGCTGCCGCGGGGGTGCCTCAGGGCGGGGGGGGAGCTGCCGCAGGGCTCCCCACCCCAGCTCACCTCTGCTACGCCCCCTCCCTGAGCACGCTGTCGCTGCTCCACTTCTCCTGCCTCCCAGGCTTGTGGCGCCAATCAGCTGTTTGGCGCTGCAAGCCTGCGAGGGGAGGAGAATTAGAGCGGGGGTTGCATGCTCCGGGAGGAGGCGGAGCAGAGGTGAGCTGGGGTGGGGAACTGCCGCACAGCTCCCCGGGGGGGGAGGGGAGCTGCCGCGGGGGGGACGCCTCAGGGCGGGGGGGGAGCTGCTGTGGGGGGCAAAAGGTGGAAGTTTTGCCTAGGGCGCAAAACTTCCTTGCACCGGCCCTGAATACCTGCATAAGTGTTTGTAGGTTTGAGACCATTAGAGTCTTCAGAACAAGGGGGGGGGATTATATCCCCTTGTGTATATGTACAACTTACTTCAGTGTGGTAGCTACCACAAAGAAATATTTATGAAGACCATTGGCCTGGGTTCAAATGATTTGAAGTCCATTTCCACACTAGATTCATATAATAAGTTTATCATTCTGCTTTTTATACCTACATTATTTTTAAAAGGGGCTTACAATGAACTGCAGCACCCATTTTTATTGGCTTAAGTAAGTAAGTTTTCAGCTGAGTTAAAATTAAATGGGGAAATCAATATGAGCATCTCTGTAATTGAAAACCAGTGGGTGATAATTCTGCACTAAAAACACGATTATAAGAACAGAGACAAAACATTGGTGGGGGGAAAGAAGAGATGCAAGATATGATCCCAATTAAATATCAACTATTATTTCCATATTGAAAACTCTCATTTCTTTTTCATATATTGAGTATTCCCCCCCCCACACACACACACACTTTTCCTCTAACAAATGTTAAAGGAGAGAATAAATGGAATTGTGCAAAAAAGGAGTAAAACAGATTCAGGTAGAATCAATCAAGTATATTTGTAGCTGATAATTTATTCCTAACATCACTGAAGATCTCCAAATATGTGTGTATTCAGACCTAGCTCGACTTTCTTTGCATCTTTCTTCATTTTTTCCCCTTTTTAAAATTCCGGGAGCAAAAGGTTGTTTCTCGAGAGGTCACAAACATGAAAAACCAAAAGGACAGCTTTAAAACCAAGCTCCTCCAAATAGCTTAGTAAATGTACATGTATCCCAAGCCTTTCACAACCCTGCTAGACCCAATCTTGGATTTCTCTGGAGTTAAGTCATGGGGGAGGAGGGCTTCATCCTCCAAAGAAATTGCCAAGACACAAGCAAAACACATTTCAGCTATGACCCGAGTCATATTTCAGCCCCACTCCTAAGGGTACGTCTATACTTACCTCCGGGTCCGGCGGTAAGCAATCGATCTTCTGGGATCGATTTAATCGCATCTTGTCTAATCTTGTTTAATCGCGATAAATCAATATTTAACTTTTAAAAAAAGCAAACTAACAAACACTAGTTTCATTAAACCAAACAATAAAGAGACCCCAAGTTCTCCCTCTTAAGAGGAAAATTACATAACCAAGATAGTAGCCATCACATAAGCAGAAGGTGACCTCATGCATAAATGTATGTTCAACAGACAGGATATTTGGCTCTAGAGATATGCATTGCACTCACTTCCCATACAACCCTTGCTCTCTAACTTATTGGGTTACCTTTAGTAGCCTTGAAGAAAAAGCATACACTGATTCTCCCAGGAACAATGATGTGGGTCTGTGATAGAGCAGCTGCCTATAAGCAAAAGGAAATGGGAAGCTAGCTGCGTGGACTAATTGGAAGGTTTATTTCACCTGCAGCCTGTCTGAGCTCTGCCTGTAATCCTAAAAGCTTCTTTTTAGGAGCTCAGGGTGAGATTAGAACTAGCAATGGTTTTGACTAGAAAAGTATTCTTCAGAGGCTTTTTCTTAAGTCGTTGAGGGACTTATCTATGGGATAGTACTTTTATGAGTTTTATCTTATGTGACTCGTGATACTTTTGTTGCATGGAAAAACATTTCAGCATAGAATGGTCATAGCTTTGGATCTGCCTAACTTGCCTATGTTCAAGAGCCAGAGGTCTTCCATCTTCCCCTGGAGCATTTCCCCATACATGTTTTCTGGCTTGGGCATTTGCTACTAACAAGCCAGCATTTGGCCCATAAAAATGTTGCTTGGAAATTTCAAAAAGTGTTAGGGAAAGTCTCTTGAACACATGTAAAACTAGACTTTGAGACTGGATTTGTCAATTGGTATGAAATGCAACAAGGAAACAAAGCATATCAAATGTGAGGAGGACCATATTCTGCTATACGTACTCATACAAGCAGGTCCTTGTGATTTCAGTGGGACTAGTTGTTGTGTAAGGAGGGAAGAATATTTTGCACTCAGCTTGATAATAATACCTAGCTGTTAAAGAGCACTTTTCATTTGTAGGTGTCAAGGTGCTCTACAGAAGTCAGTTTCATCACACCTATTTTACAGATAGGGAAACTGAGGCATAGAGAAGAGAAGTAGCATGCAGTGAATAATCCAGCAGACCAGGAATAGAACCCAGATCATCCAACTCCCAGTCCTCACCATGGTACTACATTTCCTTCTTTTCGCACCTCATTCCATGAAGGCTAGATTGTAGAACACTTTCTCAAGTGAGTCCCATTAACAGCAGCAGGACTACTTGAATGAGTAAATGCTACCTATGTGTGAAATGGTTCCACTGGGACTACTTAACAGGACTAAGGATGGCAGAATCTGGCCCATTTAGCACTTTTATCCATAGAAGCATTGTATAGAAGTGAGTATGCATTATTCTCACCGTTTTACACATTCCCAGACCTGTGCCCTGTCCACTGAACCATAATTTAGTCCATGTTTGGATTTTTAAAATGTCTTTCAGTTTCATTAATTTAAGTGGATAGTAGTCAAGCAAGTAAACAAACAAGCAAAACCCAACTATGCAGCTTGTAACTGGACAGTGTTCCTTTTAAAACAATGTGACTATACCTGAAATACTTAAGGGCTAGGTTATGCTCATGTCTCATTCACCTACAAAGGGAAGTAAAGCATACCTGATTCTGTATCTGTGTGGAGCCCAGTCACTCCTCTCTGGCTAGGCCCCTTGCCAATAAGTAGGCAGAGATATGTAGGGAACGAGCAGATCCTTGGCTTTAAACACACTTCTCACCAACTACTGGAGCCAGAGTGGGAGACTCTTCACCAATATGAAGGCAATTTCTATGTTAAAATTCAAAACAATTAAATCAAGTAACTAACCAGTTCACTATTGGAACAATTTACCAAGAGTAATGGCGGATTTTGCCTTCCCTGACCATTTTTATATCAAGATTGGATGTTTGTCTAAAAGATATGTTCCAGTTCAATGAGGAATTAATTTGGGGAAATCCTATGGCCTGTGGAGGTCAGACTAGATGATCAGAGTGGTACTTTCTGGCTTTATAATCTATGAATCTCTTCACTGTCCCTCTGATGAACCTGGACTGCCATGAGTAGTAAGCACTCAAAAGTCAGCTTGTCTGGAGAGATGCTACAGCATTTTAACTAACTCCATACACACTCGGCGCAGGCACAAGGCACAGTGTGGCTCTGCTCAGGCTTCCACAGACATTCCATTCACCCTGGGCATGCTCAGAGGCTTAACACAAGTGTTTGCATAGTAACTCCCCCCCTCCTGTTACATTGGCTCAGTCGCCTAGTCAGTCCTATGCTGGTAACATGATACCTCTCCTTATGTGGACCTACGCCGGTCTAGAAAAGCCAGGAAAGTTACGTCTCAGAAACTAAAATTCTCTGAAGCCATTGTGTGGCAACTAATACAAATTAAAAAGCTAATTTCACTTTTAATAGTGATCTTTTCAGTAATATTCAATCTGACAATAGTCTCCAGTAATGGAAAGGCACAGATTTCCCCAAGTGACTGAAAACGACTTCAAAGAATCTATAATTAAAATCATATTTTAAAATACTGAACTCCATTAGAGAGACTATTTTCTTCATCTAGTACCTAGGAACATATTCAGCTATGTTGATATTGCCGTTGTCTTATTTAATGACCCTCATCACTGTGGGCTGGATTGTGCCTTTAGGCTCAGCCCTGGTAGTTGTACTATCCCAGGAGAAGCCACAGCAAAGAAATGTCTGATGCAGAGTCACAATATGTCTCCTGCTCCAGAGGGCACATGAAAATGGTGCAGCTTACTCCCCCACTCCTGGCCAGCTGGCTCCAGTTGTCAATACACTGTCAGGGCAGACCCATGACTCCTCTCCCTTTCATGTTGGAAGGAAGTATCAAGACTATAGTATCCGCTTTCCCTACTGCACCCAGATCCTGGATCTTGGAAGGTCCCATGCAGCTGGTCAGGGTCTGGGGAATTATTTCTTCTTATCCCCATTAGTAGGCCTAGATCACAATCTCTCCCTTCATAAAAATAATCTACTGGTGTCATTACATCAAACTCCCTATTGATGCACCTGACAGAGTCACATATGGATGAAGGGCAGGGCATAGCCAGTGTTTGTACCTTTCATATCTATTGTCTGATCCTCTAAACTCTTCAGACCAGGAAATCCATGTCTCAGCCTGAGCTTATGAAGCAGTGTAAATTCAACAGTCCTGTATAGGTTACCACTAATAAACTTCCATTGATTTCACTGAGAGTCATGTGTGAGTCAGAGCCTCGGGATTGGGCCCTTGTTAACGATCCAAAGGCTAAAAATGGGGGCTGCAGACAGGAAAAAACTGAATATTTGAGGGTGCTTGTGGACACATTGGAACTACTTACATGACCTAAATTGCACATGTGCTAAAGCCTTTGCAGAATTGGGGCTTGTATTTGGGTACAAATCATAGAAATGTAGGGCTGGAAGGGACCTGGTGAAGTCACCATTTTCCAGGCCCCTGCACTGAGGCAGGACCAAGTAAACCTAGACCATCCTTGATAGGTATTTTCCAACTTGTTTTTAAAAGCTTCCAGAGATGGGGACTCCACAACCTCCTGGGAAGCCTATTCCAGAGTTTAATTACCCTCATAGTGTTTCCTAATATCTAACCTAAATCTCCCTTGCTGCAGATTAAGCCCATTACTTCTTGTCCTACCCTCAGTGGACATGAAGAACAATTAATCACCATTCTCTTTTTAACAGCCTTTAACATATTGGAAGATTGGTACCCAGTCACCCCTCAGTCTTCTTTTCTCAAAACTAAACATGCCCAGTTTTCTCAACCTTTCCTCATAGGTCAGGTTGTACAAACCTTTTATCATTTTTGTTTTTCTCCTCTGGACTTTTCTAATTTGTCCACAACTTCCTATTTGTAGTGCCCAGAACTGGACACAGGACTCCAGCTGGGGCCTCACCAGTGTTGAGTAGAGCAGGACAATTACCTCTGGTGTCTTACAAACAAATTTCCTGTTAATACTCCCCCGAATCATATTTGATTTTTTGCACATTTTGCCTCACAATGATGACTCATTTTCAGTTTGTGGTCCACTGTAGCCCCTAGATCCTTTTCAGCAGTACTACCACCTAGACAGTTATTCCTCATTTTCTACTTGTGGATTTGATTTTTTTCCATAAGTGAAGTACTTTGCACTTGTCTTTATTGAATTTTATCTTGTTGAATTCAGACCAATTCTCCGATTTGTCAAGGTCATTTTGAATTTTAAACCTGTCCTACAAAGTGCTTGCAACCCCTCCCAGTTTGGTGTCATCTGAAAATTTTATAAGCATACTCTTTATTCCATTATCCAAGTCATTAATGAAAATATTGAATAATACCAGACCCAGGACTGACCCCTGTGGGACCGAATTAGATATGCCCTCCCAATTTGAGAGCAAATCACTGACAACTGCTCTCTGAGTATGATCTTTCAACCGGTTGTGCAGCCACTTTATGGTAATTTAATCTGGACCACATTTCACTAGTTCCCTTATGAGAATGGCATGTGGAACTGTGTCAATGTTTCTGAGCAAAAGACCCTTGGAAGAATTTAAAGCACTACAGGTCTGGCAGATGTGTTCCCTTTAGCTAAGAGGGCTAAGCAGACCCTTGCCTAAAAACCATCTTTTCTCCCCATCTAATTTTCTCTAATTTTCCTACTTATTTAATTCTTTTAAGCTTATTTTGTTAATGTTTTATTTACAGAGGAACCAATTCTGGCCCCTATACATAGTTCTAGCAGACAGGAGTCAAAGGTGCTGCAAGAAGTTCCCCTGGGGGGAGAGCAAAGTGGGCCCTCATAGCTCCTGGTGTGGGGGACATGCCGGGGGACAGGAGTCACAGTGGGACTGTCAAAGACAGGAATGGGAGTCTCCATAGTTTGATCAGTAGAGATTTTAGCAATGTGAATAAGGCTGCTGTAAATCAAAGCAGCCTCTGGCAAGGCAAGTAAATTGATCCCGTCTGGTCCAGAATCTGGATGGTGCAAGGATGGGCTTAAAGACATCTTTGTCCTGCCTTTCCCCTGGGATACATCTGTCTCTGTATTTTTCTCCTTCTCCCTATTTTCTTCCTAGAAAAAATCTGCGCTTCATGTCTGAAGACCTATGGGTGCTTAGTAAAAATACAATTCAGAACAAATCTTAAAAAGCAAAACCAATGCAATGTCATAATTCAAAAGCTGTCACTGACAAGAACCCCTTCCACTGTGCAAAAGATCATACTAGAGTCTTCATCGTGCCACCACCCTGCACAACCCAGCTTCATACCATGAAACAACAAAACACCATTAAGAAGAAACAAAAATATCTTGGGTTTTGCCTGGTACGACGCCCTCCACACACACCAGACTCTATGTTGGAAGGCTGGGCATTCAAGAAATGTGGGCCCTCCCTACATCAAAATAGTCAATATTTTTAGCCTCACTGATTCTATATTATTCATCTCATTACATACTAATAAATTGAGCTGTTCAAATATTTTCAATTTGCTGGCCATACCAAAAAAATTGTTTTGTTTTGTAACAAAAAAAAAAGATTTTGTTAAACCCAAAATGAAATGTTTGTATCAATTTCAGGCTTTTAAAAATTATTTAATAAAATTGAAAAGTTATGTTTTGAAAACATTGAAAGAAAAATGTTTAGACTTTCTGAATCTTTTTTTTTTTTAACCAAAACAATTTGGTGAATTCTACATTAATTTGCTAAATGTTTCAGTCGACTCGAATCTGCACTTTTCAGCAAAAAACTTTTCTGATGAAAAATATCACCCAGGTCTACTAATAAGACCTTGACTAATAAGTACACTTTTACTATTAATTAAAATACCCTGGGATTTGATCGAAATTATCTTCAAAAAAATTAGCATATCCTCATTTTAAAGCACTCCCTTAAACAGTTTTTGATGACAATTTATATTAAGGCAAGATGTTGAAATAGTTAATCAATTGTTAGATAGTTATGGACTCCAACAGGACACCTGGCTGCTTATAAGCACAACCTACTGATGTGCTTGTGACCATCTACTGTATAATGATACATATTTCACATGCTAATTACATATATTATTCATTTATTAACTTTTTAGCCATTTGCAAATGGAATCTCAATATAAATTGCGAACCAGTTTCCTTTTGATACAGTGGGGTTGTGAGCAGCTGTCCACATTTCACTATGGTCAGGTCTACTCTAGAAATGTTTGTGGGTATAGTAATGTCGGCTGGGGTGTGATTTTTGGTGACGTTTCTATATAAGCAAAAGCCCAAGTGTAGACACAGTTATACTGACATAAAAGCGCTTTTGCTGGTATTGCTTATTTTTCATTCTGGAAACCAGTATAAGCCGTACCAGAAAAAAAGCACTTTTTGCTGGCTTAAACTGTGTCTGCACTGATAGGGTTTGCCATTATAGCTTTGCCAATGTAGCTATGCCGACAAACCTTTTCTAGGCGTAGTTTTGACCTACATATACACACATAAATGCATGTGAACAGGTAAAATTCATCCCTGTGTGAAATATCAGCACCATTGGTGCATAGAACTTGGGCTGGCCCTTTCCACAGAGATGAATTTCACCAGATTAGCACTACAATTGAATAGCTGTGGACAAATATCCCATGAAGATCTACCAACGGCAAATGGAAACTTCTTATTTCAACAAGCTTACTTTAAGCACTCTTTTCTAACTGGTAGGTTTTTAAATTGGTCTTGGTTGTTTTTAAATGCCTAATTATATTTATAAAAATGGCACCCTATCATCCTGGAAGTGTTGTAGTAGATGCCCTATGCTGTTTATTATTTTGCATTACAATTATCATGCAAAGCATAGAAGGTGATTTTAAGCAGCTCATTTGAAGCACTGCTTTCTTAAATGTGAAATCTTTGTGAGGCTATTTAAATAGATGTTTATCGCTAGGTTTTAAGAAAAATCAGCCCAATTATAACAAACAAAAGTTTGTATTATGGATTTAATTTTGAAATGTAAATGGGCCATTGTAAAATGTGTGTTGAAATTTTAATTTGCACTTTTGTTTGTGTCTGTGGATTAACAAACCATCCTGTGTTGAAATTAATTATAGAGATACAAAAAATGTTAAGAGATAACAGTGTGTGTGGCAAAATTGCTCAGAGGTATGCACATAAAGTTCTCTTTCAATCTGTGTATTGCAGATGCTGTAAATAAATGCCCGTCTACAGTCCAAACAACTAAAAAAATCTTGTGCGGATGATATATATTCCATTAAATGTTTCATTCAGTTGCCATGGCTATGGTAGCTTTAATATTGTAAGCTCTCTGAAAGGTTGCAATTAGTATTTGGATTTAGAAGAGGGAAGATAATGATTTCATATTTAAGCATTGCTTGCTTAATACTCTTATGGACACAAAACTTCTTGCAGGTTTCTAACCAGGTATTCTTACACGCCCCCCCCCCCCCTAAAGAAGTCTGTATTATTTGGATTTGAACCTTGTATTCCAGGGGTCGGTAGGGTTTGGTGTCTGCAGAACCTAACTGTATTTCTGTTCAAGTCTTTATAAATATTTCCCATCGGGTATGAATTTGTAGCTTTACTCCATCCCCTGCCATAGCTCTGCTGACAGGCAGCACTGCAGACCCCCCCGTGAGAGACTTAGGTGCCCACTAATCCAGCGTCTTTCAAAGGACATTAGTCTTCAATATTTTGAGCCACATTGGGCCAAGATGCCAGAAAGTAAACCCAGACTGCCCACACCAAAATGGACTTGTATTTCACTCACACTGAAGGTACTATTATTCTTTTGATAATATTGACACTAAATTAGGATGAGAGTAGTTGAGAGAGGAAAGAGACCTATCAGATCACTCGGACCATCCCTTTGCAAGGACAAGATATGAGCCTTGAATAGATCATTTGAATAAAGCCATTTTTTTTTATCTCAGTAATAACTAATAATGATTACTAACTGCTGAGATCTTCCATTTCCTGTTGAGCCTGATAGATGGTCATATTTTCAATATTCCACAGAGTTTAGCTTTGGAATTGCCATATCTACTGTCTCTGACAGTGGCCAATATCAGATGTTTCTGAGGAAGGGGCAAGAAATTCCATATTGGGCAATTATGGCATACCCTGCCAAGCAGGTTTTTCTTCCTAACCCCATCTGTTTGTAGCTAGATTGTGTCCGAAACATAATGATTTATATCCCAATATTTATTTTGGCTTAATCCTATATAATATAAATGTTTATGTTCTCATCTATGCAAAAGTCTTCCCCTTTTATTGTAATCCTTCTAAATATTTGGCCTCAGTGGTTTCTTGTGGCCATGAATTCCAGAGGTTAATTATGCATTATATAAAAAAGTATTTCCACTCCTCATTTTTAAATATACTGCCTTTTAACATACTATACTATTTCCCTTATATTATGAGCAAGAGCAAGTAAAAGCACATTTTACTGTCTTTGTATTATTTTGCATACCTTTGTCATATCCTCACTTCATCTCCTCTCCAAATTGAACAGTCTAAATCTTTCCAATATCTTTTCATAAGGCAATCTATCCCTGCCTTTAAATATTTTCATCATTCATCTCTAGATCTCTTTTTAATGTGTCCTGATGCTGTGCAATCAAACCTAAAATTATTTTTTCATTGGTTGCTAAGATTAGCCATTATTAAATGTTGATTCTTCAATAGGCTCAGGCATTTAGAAGATAAGCGACTTCTAACAATTCTTATTACATTAGGGTCAAAACTCAGAGGGTCCCAGTCATATTCTGGCCGCACTGAAGTCAATGGGAGTTTTTCCTAAGACTGAGCCCCAAATATCTGCTTATGTCTATGGTGTTTTAGTGAATGCATTGACAATGTGAAGGCTAATGAGCACAGCACAGAGAGTACCTGAATAAGCTTTGTAACTGGCAGTGCTATACCACTACAACTCTCCTTGATTCCCTTTTCCTACAGAGATCCTGTGCCGCGCCGCCCCCCCACACACACACAGTCACACACCTAGCACCTATTCATGTGCCTATGATTAGGGGTCAGATTGGGGTATGGGGCGAAGAGGTGGTACCATAACAGTTACTGTGCTGGCTGGGAGAGTGTATGTTTCTTGATCCTCCTACAGACAAGTGGCTCCTCCCAGCTGCTGGGAAGGGCCCTTGTCTCAGGCAGTGACTTTGTGAGGATGTTTAGGTGTGGGTATAACATCAGGAGAGAAGCGGCCTCTGGACCATGCTCTAGTAATAAATAGCTTTGGTGCTGTTTACTGAGCAAGCAGCATCCTATCTCTTGCTGTTTTATTGCAAGTCTCAGCATATCTGGTATTTATTTCAATCCCTAGTTCCAAGAATCCTGTGATTAGATGAAAATCTCAGCTTTCATTTAAAAGAGAATATGCTTCTAGCCCTTTATGGTTGCAGAGAACAGCTTGGAAAATGTGACCCAACTATACTCTAACAGTTCAGAAACAAACAGGCAAATAAGAACCAAATGTTGTTGTTTTTTAATCTCATGAATGTTGGGGGACCTGATTATTGTTGCCAATTTCGGTTGGATGTATTTCTGGAGGTTTCATCATATGAGAATCTTTAATTAAAGATTGATCTTTAATTCCTGGAGACTCCAAGGCAATCCTGGAGGGTTGGCAACCCTAGGCCTGATTCATGAATTTTGAACACTTAGCGTTGGCAAAACTGATTGGGCCCATGTCTTTATTCTGGGGACTTGACTTGGCTGCCCTAACCCAACAATAAGTAAATCACAAGGTCGTGTGACAGTACTCCCAAGCACTGCCCACCTGAGATGCCAGAACGCGATACCATTCTCAGTAGATTATGCAGATATTCAGAATATAATCAAATAGGTTCTAATGGGCTCCTCGGGTTTGGTTCCCCTCAGCAAGATTCAAGCAGACCCTGGGCAGGCCAGATTAAGGCATCAGTAAACACAGGCCTAGTTTCCTGACTCCCAGAGTGACATCAGAAGCTTTTTTTAAATAAACCTGTTTCTAGCCTTTACAGCTCTCCAGAAGAGTCTGAAAACAAGACTTGGATGTAAATGACATCATGACATCTGCCTGAGTCTGCAGACAGTCTCTAACATAGCCATAACAAAGCAGCCATTAAAACCAAGGAGAAGGATGCTTGGCTCCATACCCACCTCCACAGCAGACCTGGCCTCCCACTGTTCTACGCAGGGGATGCTGGCTGATTGGTGGGCTTAGATGCCTCAGTGGGATTGGTTCCCCCTTGGTGAGGCTCCAATGCACTGCAGGATTCTGTTCCTTCCCTTGGGCCTGTTAGCTCCATGGGACAGATTGGGAGGAAAAGAGGTGTAATTCCCAAACACCATCCTCTTGCAGCACCAAAATGACTAGCCACTCCCCACAGATTGTGCAGGTCTATGATATCCTTTCTTACATGCACTGACAGCATGAAACCGTTAGCCATACTGACATTTAAATTAACATAACTGAGCATTAGAACTAGTACCCCATCAGAGCTGCTGTTCCCAGCTCTTGCAGACGCAAGCAGATGTCTTTACATCTGTTTGTGCTGGTTTCACATTTTTAAGTTTTTCTCTGGAACCAGAAGGGCTAGTGACTCACTTTTATAAAGAAATTAAAGTGGATATTCTGGAGACCAAGACAGCAGCTTCAATTTTTTTTTTTTTTTTTTTTAAAGCCAGGTCACTGACCCAGTGTGGTCCAGTTCAATTTGAGCCTTTCCTATGATTTTATTATCCAGGCCAAGCCTATCTCAGGAAATAGCTGATGGGGAGATATCAAGCATGGCTGCACCATTAGCTGTTGCTCTGACTCACTTGGTGTACAGGGCCGGTGCTACCATTAAGGCAAACTAGGCAGTTGCCTATGGTGCCAGGATTTCGGGGCACCAAAAAGCGGTGCCCCCAATTTTTTTTTTACAGCATTCCTGGGCTGGGCTGCTGGCGGCGCGCTGACACGTGCGGCTCAGACTCCCTCTCCCAGCACAGCGGCCACTCCACTTCTCCCGCCTCCCAGGCTTGCGGCGCCAATCAGCTGTTTGGCGCTGCAAGCCTGGAAGGGGAGGAGAATTAGATCGGGGGCAGCGTGCTTGGGGAGGAGGTGGAGCAGAGATGAGCTGGGGTGGGGAGCTGCCACACGGCTCCCCGGGGGGGGGAGCTGTCCGGGGGGGGCGCCTCAGGGCTGGGGGAGGGGAGCTGTCCCGGGGGGGGCGCCTCAGGGCGGGGGGGGGGGGGGGGAGCTGCTGCAGGGCTAGGGTGGGGGCAAGGTGGAAGTTTTGCCTAGGGCGCGAAACTTCCTTGCACCAGCCCTGCTGGTGTATTCCCTTCAGACTCAACATCTGGATTCCAAGCATCCAAGAGTTGTCTCTTAATTCATCCTGGGTAGATTTAGGTTCAGATGTCCCTTTGAAGTCTAAGGTAGTAATTAGGGCCCTACCAAATTCATGGCCATGAAAAACGCATCACGGACTGTGAAATCTGGTCTTTTGTGTGCTTTTACTCTATACTATACAGATTTCACGGGGGAGACCAGCATTTCTCAAATTGGGAGTCCTAACCCAAAAGGGAGCTGCAGGGGGTCACAAGGATATTTTAGGGGGTTGCGGAATTGCCACCCTTACTTCTGCGCTGCCTTCAGAGCTGGGCAGCTAGAGAGCAGCGGCTGTTGGCCAGGCGCCCAGCTCTGAAAGCAGCACCCCGCCAGCAGCAGTGCAGAAGTAAGGGTGACAATACCATACCGTACCACCCTTTCTTCTGCGCTGCTACCTTCAGAGCTGGGTGGCCAGTGAATGGCAGCTACTGACTGAGGGCCCAGCTCTTCTGGCAGCAGCGCAGAAGTAAGGGTGGCAATACCATACCATGCCATCCATACTTCTGCGTTGCTGCTGGCAACGGCTCTGCCTTCAGAGCTGGGCTCCTGCCCAGCAGCCGCCGCTCTCCAACTGCCCAGCTCTGAAGGCAGCGCCACCACCAGCAGCAGCACAGAAGTAAAGATAGGAGTACCACATCCCCCTTTACAATAACCCTGCGACCCTCCCACAACTCCTTTTTGGGTCAGGACCCCTACAATTACAACACTGTGAAATTTCAGATTTAAATAGCTGAAATCATGAAATTTATGATTTTTTAAATCCTATGACTGAAATTGACCAAAATGGACTGTGAATTTGGTAGTACCCTAGCAATAATATACACCTACAAGAACAGATTTTGGCCCTTTAGTGCTGAAACTAACAACCCACATATCTGAGTTTTCTCCTATTTCTTTTATTCATGTCTGTAATTTTTGAAGCATTACAGAGATAAGAGCAGTCACATTGAGCTGTTATGTGTAGTAGTGTCTTGTAACCAGAAACACATCTTTCCCAACTAATTTTGCCACTCAAACTTTTCAATAGTTGAGGAAGTTTTGAAACTGTACAGAGTTCCACAGATTTATTCTTCCCTTTTGCCACTATAACTTTTCCAAAGTTGAGAAAGTTTGTAAAATTACAAGGTGGAAAAAAGGAAAAACCCCTAACCATTCATTTTATTGCATTCAGTGGCAAAAGTCAGGGGAAGGGAAGGAAAATACAAAAATCTAAATTTTGGAATTTCAGAACTGTGGGGTTTTTTTTGAAAGCTAAACTGAAACCAAAGTTTCACTCTGAAACTATGAAAAGTTTCATTTAATATTTTGCCACTAAAAATCATTTTTGACTAACCCCTATTTTTCAGCAAGAAAATTTTGATGAATAAATGTCAGACAACTGAAGTAATAACAAAGACAGTGCCTGCCCAAAGAGTTTACAATGTCAGCATAAGGCCACTGGTGGGGACGTTGATGGGAATAACACATTTTAAGAGATATTCACCACAAGCAAAATTTTGAACTCACAAAAGCAAGTATTTACATTAGATATCTGATTATAAGAGTTATGCTCCGGAGATTCCATTAAAAATTAACTAACACCCAGGGTTCAAAAACAGCTGGTATGTGCCCATATCCTTCTCTGAAATAACTCTTTTGTTCTCCAAACTCTTAGCTTTCATTAAAAAAAAAAGTCTCTAGCTGTCACGGTTGCAAAGAAAGCCTCAAAAATGTGAATCTAGTGTAACTGATGCAGAGATGAGTCTACAGAGAGTTTGAAAAAGTACCTCTGACATGCTGAACTGCACCATTTCTCTTAGTGAGGTTTTAACTTAAATGCCCAGCAATAACAATTTAAAATATCAGCAATGTTTATTATATCATTCTTCATTTCAGGGCTTGTCTATACAAGGAAATTTACCAACATAGCTATGCCAGTAAAAGGCCTCTGACGAATACTCTTATTCCAACATAAGAGTATTCACAAAGGGAGTTATATCAGCATAGCTATGTTGATAAATTACCCCATGTAGATGAGCCCTAAGAAAGGAGAGGGAGGATCACGTTACTTGAGTGTGAGGTCTTATTTTGGTGCCATTGTGGCATTTAAAATAAGCATTTTTTTTTTGTTCCCAATCAAGAAAGAGCCAAACCCAAATATCCCAGTTGAGCCCCGAGGAATGTTCAAGCCCCAACAAGGGGGAAACAAGCCTAAGGAGCCCCAGGGAGCTCAGAGAACCGCACAACCTCCTGTTAGCAGTATCTCATTTTGGTAACTCACGTGGAAAGTATCACCAATCTTTCCTCTCTATAATATCAAATACTTGTGTTAAATTGGTTTCAAATGATCTACAGCCAAAAGTGTTTGCTGCAAGTATCTGGCAAATACATTTGCACAACAAACAAATTACAGAAAGTTGTGATTTTATTTGCAGACAATTCATGAACCAAAAAAGAGAGTTACATTAATTGATAAACTCATTCATGATGAATTATTTGCCCAGCTCTGTTCAGCCATAATCAGTGGAAACAAATTAACAATGTGAGTTAAAAAAGAAAAAACCCGGGACAGTGAAAGGAAGAAGCAGGAACTAATCTGAAATGGAACCAGAGCAGAACACTCAGAATAGGATAACACCGATTTCTTTTAAAAAGAACTAGAGAGTGAGTCAGGGCAGGTAGGACATTTTGGACAAAGAATAACAAAGTCAGCTTTAGTGGCCTTAGCCGTCCAAATGAGAAGGCATTTACTGAAGATGTATATAGACCCTAAAATGTCTGAAGCCATTCTGAGAGCCATCTTATCAGCGCTACTCTCTCACAATTACTTTGAAGGGAAAACCTGATTAGAATCTGCTGAATCCAAAAGGAATCTTTTGATCTTACTCCTAGGGGAAAGGATGCTATTGATCTCTTTGAGGAGCTAGCTTTGGAGCTAAAAACAGGAATGAAAGACACCAGTTAGTTTCATGGTCTAGCTAATGGGTTTAAGGCAAAGTGTTCCATTTGCCTTAGAGGAAGATGGATTTGGATTGAAGAAGTAAGATACAAGCTTTGGTCAAAGCATGTTCTTATAGGGCTGGGAACCAACAATATTCAAATCTTGCCTACAAGACATGGGGGTGACAAATGAACTGGAAACAGAACAGAGCTTCTGAATGCAGCAAAGTTAGCAAGTGCCATTAAGCAGGGTGATACTGGACTAACCACCAGACATGCCAAACCCGTGAAAACCCCCCACAGAAATTGGGCTTGTTTTTGGCTTAATTGGCTTATGAGTTGCTTGTTGGCTAGTTTTTGGCTTGTAGCTTGTTGCACGTTTGGCTTGTAGCTTGTTGCTTCCTTTTTTTGATCGGCTCCCGGCAAGCCGGGGCAAGGTGGGGAGAGAGTCAGGGGTGCACAGCTGGCCCACCACAGTCCCAGACTACACACCGGGGGGATCTAGTCACATAGAATGTTGGGGTTCTTAGGGATTGGCTTGTTTTGGCCTTGTTTTGAAAGGGGATTAGCTTGATTTTTGGTTTATTGTGAGAGTCGGGGTGCTTATTTACCACGTGAAAGTTGGCAACTGTGCTAACAATCATTAATCAGGACTACAGGAGGGGCACAAGCTTACCTGCATTATTAGCCAAGAGAAGAATGGGGGCAGAGTTTCCACTGTTACAACTGTAGGAGATGCAGACTTTCAAGTTAACTGTTGAATATGGGCTTGATCATGCAAGGCGCTCTGCTGAACACTCTGGCACCAATGCAGCAAAGCACTTAAGCACATGCTTAATATTAAGTATGCGAGTTAGCCCATTGACTTCATGGGGCTACTCAGATGCTTATAGTTAACACATGCCTATATACTTTGCTGGATCAGAACCAGAATGCACAGCTCTTTGCAGGATTCAGCCCTAAAAGACCCATCACCCAATTGTTGCTGTTTTTCTCTAGCCTCTCTCCAGCAGAGGAATGCTGACCAGTGGGCACTCCCTTCATGCCCCACTAGCTGAGAAGCCCTGCTTTAGACCATCCACCACACTCTTACAGACTTATATTAGCAAGCCAATTTGCCCATCCTTAACTCTGTTGCAAATGAAACAGTATATTAGTATGTTGAGATGGCGTCTTGCAATGCCAACATTAAAAATGCCAAAATTCATCATTGGACTATATAAAATAGCAATGAATCTGTTTAATTAAAACTGCTCTAGACTAATGGGCGACCAACAAAATCTCAAAGTAAATGTAAATAGCCAAGATTTTATCATCACACATAAAGCTTTAAAATGACTTAGCATTGCTATTTTTTTTAGAAAAGAAGCAAAAAACAAAGGAGCTCTGTTATGGAATTTACCAGAACGGTGAATATTTATCAAGAATGTTCTGCGATTTTCCAGACTCCCTTTCCCTTGACCCCTAAATATCTCAGCTTGAACTTGCATGAAATACATGCATAGAAAATATAGAAAGGCTCCAAAGCCAGAGATAGAAGTGGCATTTGGAATTCCAGCCTGCTGAGAAATATTTACTCTTACTTCCCTTGACTTAAAAGTAGCTGAGGGGAACTTATCTGAACAGTAATGTTATGCCTTGTAAAAAGCTATCAAAAGTTGCACACAGATGTATTTAACAGAGACCTGAAGGAATGCTCACACTGTCTGGCAGGTAAGTAAGCCTGTGGCACTGTCTGGAGACAAGGTTGCTAAGGCGGATCAAGAGGTACTGAACATCTGAATTAGAACATGAATTTAAACATTTTCTCTACAATTATATGCAACGCAAAGGTGTTTCTGTCAGTTATAGCTTTCAAATACTCATACTTTCTGGGTGACCTCAAAAGGGTGCCCTCATGGACCAGGGCCGGCCTTAGGGAAAATGGCGCCCTCGGCGAACTTGTATTTTGGTGCCCCTGAATCCCATGAGCAACCCCCGCTCCCATTGCCCCTTGAGTCCATGTCTCCCCACCCCCGCATCACCTTCGGGCCACACTGTCTCCACCCAGTGCTTAATTTGTAATGAAAGAGGTGCCGAAGTTCAGCCTCAGCATAAATTAAGCACTGGCTGGGCGGTCGGAGAACAGTGCTGCTGGGAGGGCGCCCAGCTCTGAAGGTAACACCACTGCCAGCAGCAGCGCAGAAGTAAGGGTTGCCTGGTATACAGTGTATTGCCACCCTTACTTCTGCGCTGCTGCTGTGGCTTGTGGTGCCTGGTGCTTGACCTGCAGCTCAAGGCAGGCTTTGCACTGTCACACGGGAGGGAGGGTGCATTTTGCCAGAGCCCACAGCCCTCCCACAACCCTCTGGCCCCTCCTGGCACATCAGGGGTGCCATTTCAATTTTTTTTGATTGGGGGGGGGGGAACTTGAACCGTGACTCCAGGAGCTCCTTAGGTACCTGAAAACTAGTTCTTTTGCAGATAATAACTTAGAAATTAGCTGACAAAAGCACTGTATCTAATTCCTATAGAGAGAAAGGGAAAAAATATATACAAACTAGGGCTATCAAGCGATTTAAAAAATTAATCGCGATTAATCACACTGTTAATAAAATAATACCATTTATTTAAATATTTTTGGATATTTTCTACATTTTCAAATATATCGATTTCAATTACAACACAGAATACAAAATGTACAGTGCTCAGTTGATATTTATTTTTTATTACAAATATTTGAACTGTAAAATACAAAAGAAATACTGTAGTATTTTTCAATTCACCTAATACAAGTACTGTAGTGCAATCTCTTTATAATGAAAGTTGAACTTACAAATGTAGAATTATGTACAAAAAATAACTGCATTCAAAAATAAAACAATGTAAAACCTTAGAACCTACAAGTCCACTCAATCCTACTTCAGCCAATCGCACAGACAAACAAGTTTGGTTACAATTTGCAGAAGATAATGTTGCCAATGTCTTGTTTACAATGTCACCTGAAAGTGACAACAGGCGTTCTCATGGCACTGTTGTAGCCAGCATTTTAATTTTAATTGGTATCCTGTTGTTTAACAGTGTGATTAATTGCAATTAAGTTTTTTAATCGCAGTTAAATTTTTTTAGTTAATCGCGTGAGTTAACTGCGATTAATCGACAGCCCTAATACAAACACCAATTAAGCCATATTTAAATTTTATATGTAAATTTAGAACAATCAGGAGATAATAGAGCAAGATATTCCCAAGTTCAAACCTTCTGGACCTTTAACACAGATATCAGAAACACAAGTTTGATACTTTGTATATTATCTTTAGTAGAGATAAAAAAAAATCTGCTTACTTTCTCTGACACACTCTGTATTACTACCTTATCTACTCTATTTTAGTCAATTTTTTTCGCTCCACTAAAAACGTATTTATTTAATTTTAACCCAAAACATAAGGGTTTTTTTCTCTTTTATTAAGAAGGGGGGATTTATTTTTCTAATTATTTTGGCATTTATGTTTACCAATCACAATCATGTACGTGATTCACTAACATTTGACTCCATCATTACTATTAGTATCAGACTTGGAAACACATATATTTTTGTACAAATTTTAAGTTATTTTACAGACATAACCAAAAATACAATTTGAAAATAAGAAACCTTTATCTGCCTAGTGTCTAAAGTTATGTGTTTAGCTAATTTTTTTTAAACTGGCACTGCTAAGATTTGTACAAGCTAAATTTACATTGTAGAAGGATACTATTAGTTGATTGTAACGTTTTCAGTAATGAATGACAAAGCACAATATGGTAATAAAAGTAATAATGATAACTACTCCAGCCAGGACAAGTTAGGCATTTTAGAACTCACTACTCAAATAATTAAATTTAAGCATAAGAGAGAAATAAAAGTATGAAATCACAGACCAAAAAACTAAAATAACATCACTGTAATCCTTAACAAACTTTGAAAGAATAAAATTACAGAGAATATATGTGCATTGCGCATTTTGAAAGGAAGTATCAAGAAGTAACAACAATAATACAAGTGTGTGCGAAAGAGAGATTGTGTGTGTTGGGGGCACTGTGTGAGGAGACTGTGTGTGTGTGTGTTGGGGGAGTGTGTGAGAGAGCGTGCGTAACAGTGAGTGCGGATGTGTGACTGTGGGTGTGAGTTGGTTGGGGAGTGTGTGAGAGACAGTGTGTTGGGGGAGTGTGTCTGTGTTGAGAGGAGTGTGAGACAGACTGCGTGTGCATGTGAGGGAGTGTTGGGCGAGTGTGTGAGTGTGCATGTGTGTGTGTGTGTGTGTTGGGGAGTGTGTGAGAGACAGTGTGTGTTGGAGAAGTGTGTGTGTGCGCCTGAGTGAGTGCATCAGTACACTGTCTTTTTAAGAAAGCACTCGGGATCAGGAGGCTTGTTCAGACACCCAGCAGAGTGGCAGCTCTCACTCCAGACCCTGAGAGGTAGCAGCACAGACAGGTCCCCCCATCACACCACCCCAGCTCAGCAGAGACCGGGTACACGGGTGGAGTGAGGGGCACACTCCGACATCAGCTCCCTCCCTCCCCCGCTCTGCACAGCAGACAGGACGCTCCCAGTCCTGAGCAGCTTGGCTGGGGTGGCTCAGGGTCGGGGGGAGGGAGAACAGGAGCAGTGGCAGCTGCCCAGGGCAGTGGAGCAGGGCGGGGAGGAGGGGCACTCCTGCTTCGGAGGAGTCACCTGGCTGGTTGTCCAACTGTCCCCCTGCAGCTCAGATCCCTCTGCCCTCTCCAGACGCTGCCGCTTGCCTGCCTGGCTGCTTCCGTAAGCCCAGCTGGCTCTCAGCAGTCAGGTGAGACTCAGGTACCAAACTCTGTGCACGGCCCTGGTCATGGTCATGGTCATGGTCCTCTCACATCTCAACTTCTCTAATGAAGACAGGCAACATCTGCCTATAAGGTGTGAAGATAGACCCTTTAAAACAAGTCTCCAGTGGACCTCAAGGGGAGGAGGTTGGAGAGCTGCACCCAATTTTCAAAAAATACATATAGAAAAGGCAGTTCCCTAGTAAGGCTGCTGCTAGGATGTACCTACTCCACGGGGAGTACTGAAAACTGTAAAAATTATGAGCTATCACTTAAGTTTGTAAGGGGTTTCCTGGTCCTGCTTGCACGCTACGGAGCTCTGTAGGGAAGCATGCACTGTGGGTCTTGTCTCTTGTGTGGTCAGTCTGCAGAGCCAACCTAGACCCATGTTTGAAAAACAATTTGGAAGTTCCTTTATAAAAGGACTTTATCTTGTCTTTCTAAATTAAATTTTATTTTCATCTGTACCATAAAGTGTCTTTTGTTGTTTGTGAAAAGGATTTTAGAACTGTGCTCGGACCCACTTCCTGTGAGACATAATGGGTACCAGTCATACATTACCGGGGGTGCAATCTAGCCAATAACTGTGCTCTTCAAATCTGGCCTTCTACCTGTGTGGCAATATTTTCCTTTCATTGATATTGTATTACAAGTTTTGCTCTTAATTTTGACCTGGCTGAGATTCAATAGAAAATGAAACAAGTAACCAAAAAAAAAGAGCCAATCTATTCATCTGGGCACTAAGAAGAGCTTCACAATAAGCATTATTTGATGGCCAACAGCTTTCAAAAGCAGAAGAGAATGAGATTTTAATGGGGACACTAGTTACTGCAGGAAAGCATCACTTCAGGCTCTGCAGCCACGTATTATAACCTTGAGTTTATTCTAGAAACAGATCAATAGCAGCAAGCCAAACAATAGTATCTACATTAATTCTATGACTTTTGTTCCTTTCCAAGAACTGGATGGACATTGACACATTTTCGGTGTTGGAGAATGAAAAGCTGACTCTCTAGGTACTTACACAATGCTCATCTTCATAGTAGTTGAATATCCAATTATTAAAATTAATAGGACTTGTTTGTCCAAATCCCCTTTTTCATCTTTGAAATTTTCAGCTAGACACAGTAAAATTCTGCTCCATGGCCAATTGTATTATATATCGTTTGCATGTTCTTTTGTAGTCGTTGCCATGTCTAAACTAGAAAAATCCTTTGTAGCCTTTTAAGTTATTATTTACATAATGCCAGTGTAGGCACGGATCAGACGGTGGAGGGTTGGGGGGAAAGGCAGTGGTACTGTTCCAAATTTCATCCACAAAATAGGCTCTGCCCACAAGACTCACCAAAATGAGATATCACTCACAGTGAATTGTGCAGGTGTTCAAAATATGATAATATGTGCCACTTGGCTCTGAGAATGTGGATCCCCGTGTGGTGCTTCAGTACGCACATGGACTCTGCTAGGTTCCTTGGACTTGGCCCCTCCTGATTGGGTTGGGGAAGTGAGGGGGGAAGCAGTGGTATCTCCCAAATGCCACCTGCTTACAAATGCAAAAGGAATCCATCTTGCTCACAGTAAATTTACACACATCCACCCTCTCCTTTCTTACATGAGGAAAAAAAGAATTAACAAATGTGACATTTAAAACTCCAGCACTGGACATCTGAGATGAATGGGGCAGGTCACACCTCTCAGAGCTATTGTTCCAGGCTCTCTGCAGACTCAGCTCTGTATAAACTACATTTGGGGTTTGTCTACATGGTGAGTTAGTCCCCTAAAAGAATTGCCAAACTGCAACTGTGGCATGGGTGCAAACTGTCGGACACATCATGGACGATTTCGCAATTTACGCTCATCCTGGAGGTGTTGCAGACATTCACATGGCTACCCCTTCTGCTCTGGACGGGCTAAGAGATCTTAAGCTCCAACTGTAGTCACACCGTTGCTTTCACTGTTCTACTATCACCATACAAAAGAAGAAGAGGGGTGTAAATTCTAGTGCACACTAGTGTGTCCCGCACTAACTGGCCTGTGTAGATCCTGCTGGCGTGCACTAAAAGTTCCCTCAGGTACGTTGATGCAGTCCTGTTTCAAACAGGACTATATTAACCTACACCAGAAACTTTTAGTGTGCACCGGCAGGGTCCTTGCAGCCCAGTTAGTGAGGGACACATTAGAATTTACACCCCAACTGGTACACACTGAGGAACAAACCCTCATTTGCATTTCTGAAGTTTGCATTGCTACGAGAACTGCCAGATTTTTAGGAGCGTGGGCTTTTTGTTTGTTTGTTTGTTTTCCAGATGAAAGCTGAGATTCTGGAGAAACAAGACAGTAGCTTAACAGAAGTGCTGGTGTCACACACCAACTGTTTCTGAGCCCTGATTATGTGCAGATAAGAAAACTATGTCCCTACCCCAAGCACAATAATATACATCAACCAAGTTGCAAACAGACATTCTGGATTTTAACACATTTAGCAATGAGGGAAAACAGGTCTTGGGAAGCAACTGGTGTTTTAAAATCCTACCCCTGCTGCCAAAAGTGCAAAATTCACAGTGATCAATATTTAAGGCTTACTACAAGAAAAAGTGAAATGATCGTGCATTGTTAGATATTTTTACACAGTCTATGCATGATCCTTACTCTTTTACAGTATCGCATGGTACACTTATAGTCATAGTCATTTGTCAAGGGAGAAGACGGAGTATTACCTCTACTGGCTACATTATTAATTGTATTAGAATGCTGACTGGACTGCAGTTCATGCTCTTGGCATTATAAGCTGTTATCTTTCAACGGAGCCTAAGGGAGGCAGAGAACTAAATCCCAGTGAGCCCCAATAGTATTTGAGCATCTAACTCTCTTAGGCATCTTTGAAAAACACAGCCATAATTTATATTTAGAATTAATAGATTCCAAGGCCACAAAGGACCACTGTGATCACCTAGACCTATCCCTTGTATAACACAGGCCACAGCACTTCCCCAAAATGATTCCTAGAGCAGATCTTTTAGGAAAAAAATCCAATCTAGATTTTAAAATGGCAAGTGATGGAGAATCCACCATGACCCTTGGTAAATTGTTCCAATAGTTAGTTCCTCTCACCATAAAAAATTTACCACCATAATTCCAGTCTGAAATTGTCTCGCTTAAATTGATGATTGATCCTGGACCAGGATCTAGGGAAAGAGGCAGTCTCTCAGGGAACCAAGTCCCAATCCATTGAAGGCTTTAGAGGTTAACATCAACACTTTGGATTCCACCCAGAGATGTACCCAGTGGAGACCCCAGAGTACTGCTCCAATGTGCTCCTAGTGTGAAACTCCATGTAATAAGTGGACCACAGCATTCTGTACTAGCTCCATGGTTCTGAGTGTAGCCCCATATACTGCATGTTACAGCAATCTAATCTTGAGGTGACAAAGGCTGAACATTTGTGGAAATTCCACATGAGAAAGGAAAGACCGCATTCTTCTTGACAGGCACAGATGGAAAAGAGTGATCTCGGCAACAGCCACTAACGAAGCACGGGGGAACAACTCAGGATCTAGTAGTACACCAAAGCTGTAAACCTTTGTTGCAAATGATAGTCACACTCCCTCACTCAGAGTCCCTGATATAAATTCCACCAACTTTCTGGATGCTTTTCTCAACCCACAAACCTGTACTTAACTACATTAAAAAACAGATAGACAGCCTCAAAGCTCCCATGTTCATAGTGACAGAGGTTAATTCATTCTGCTGTTTCAACCAGGTCCGAGGTGATAGAGGTGTAGAACTGGAGGTTACCACCTTATTGAATACACTGTGGTCCATGTCTCCTCATAGTGGCCTCACACACAAGTTGATCACAAGTGGTGACAACATAGACTCCTGTGGTACTTTGCAGGGAGGAGCTCTGGGGCAGAAGAAAATTGGCCCAGACCTCCCGACGGTGTTCCCTCAGAAAGACAAAAAAATATGCTCTTAGGAGTGGAGGGAGACGGAAAAGCAGCACCACCAATTACACCAAGGCAGGAAGGACTGCAGAATTGTCAGGGGAACAGAAAAAGAGGGGAAGTAGGAGGAAAGATGATGAGTTCCGTTTTGGAGAGATTAAATTTGAGATGACAGCTGGACATTCAGATACTGACTGGCGGCTAGACATACGTGACTGGACAGAGCTGGAGTGAAGGGAGGTAGTCACTTCCAGGCACTTTCAGTAAACGTTTCACAGGTAATCAAATAAGGGCAGATGACTAGCAAGCAGCAAGGATTTCTGATCCACAAGTAGGTAGGACATGTACCAGCACATCATTAGCAAAACCTCCATTTTAAAGTTAAGTTGGGCAAACAGAACACTTAAAGGAATTATTCTCACACAGCAGAGACCCTTTACATCACATTAGCAGAGGCAAGGGGCTTTGAGGTATAAATGACATTTATTACCTGTTTTACAGGCCCCTTTATTCTGCAGTGTAAAGGTTCACAGTCTTACATGATGGGAAATTTAGGTCCTCGCTTCAGTGGCAGAAGTGACAGCTTGAAGTGGTAAAGTGCATTGATTGAGATAATGTATTGCCTTTAAAAATAAATAAAGCACCAGTTGGGATAGTAATACAAGACCTCTTCTCAACAGGCCTGCAATGTTCCCATTGCCTCCACCAATAATGCTAAAGTCTTACTGGAAGGGCCAGCGCATTTCTAAGGTCTGGTCTCCCCTACAGACCTATATAGAGATAAGTACGTCGCTCAGGGATGAGAAAAATCCACACCCCTGAATGACGTAGTTAAACCTTCCTAATCCCCCGTGTAGACAGTGCTATGTTGTCGGGAGACCGCGGATATAGCTACCACCTCTCGGAGAGATGGATTAATGATGCCGATGGGAGAGCTCTCTCCTGTCAGTGTAGATGGTCTTCATTAAAGCACTAGAGCAGTGCAGTTACACCGATGCAGTGTTTTAAGCGTAGACTTGCCCTAAGCAAAAGGGAATTGCATTAGATGATTCGAAAAAAGCCAAGTCTTCCTTGTACATAGAGGGCAGATCCTCAGCTGGTGTAAATCGATGCAACTTCATTGACTTTAATAGAGGTGTGTAGACTTACACCACTTGGGAATCTTGTCTATTCTGCCATCTTTTTTACTGAAGGAACTTAGTAATTGGGGGATTGGAGGCTTTCCTGGGGTGAAAGGCAGCCAAATTCCCTTCCGTTACAATTTAGAACTTCAGATATCAAAGGTAGATGTGATAAACTTGGTACAGAATCTTAGATAGATAGGTGATATAGGAGGTCCATTTGGAAGAGTTTCCAGTTACCTTCCCTACGCCAACCTTGATAAAGGAGGGCTTTATACACCATATACTCATTATGTACTATCAAGGTGGCTTTCTACAGAGCATCCCAACTGCACACTGATGATCCGCTTGTAAATCATACAAAACTGAGATGTGTCATATGGATGCTCATCCCGTTCATACATATTTCCAGTTCTTACACAGGCTCTGGCCATTAAATATGACAACCTGAAGTATTTCAAATCAAGTTGCTAGGAGTAATTCAAGGTGAGTAAGACTGATCTTTTTTTTTTTAAAGGCAAAGTAAATTAAAAATACACCAGGGCCAATAATGAAATCATGGCTAAAAATGTGCAACAGCACACTGAGAAGGTGAATTGGGGTTTCTTCGTGAACATTTGCTCATCAAAAAATGGAATTCAGATTGGAAACCTAAGGATCATTATTTGAATCAACAACAGTCATAGAAAAATGTAACAGATGATATAAAGGGAAAGCAAAACTAAACAGAGCAGTATTGAAAAAGAAGGGCAAGGTCTGCCATCTTGTGGGTACAGTGGCGATTTTACTATCCAGGGTGCTTAACATACCTTTAAAAATTACCTGTAAAAAATAAATGCATTTCTGTAACATACACTTTGGTTTGTGCTAGATATAACTTACTTTAAAGATATAGGAGATGATTCTGCCCCCACTCCAGCTCCTACTGCGGTGTATAGGGGTTATACAGGAGGCACCAGTGACAGGAGCAGCAAAGGACTGATACACATGGGTCTATGCTGCTCTTACTTTGTAAGTCTCAATGCAGGAGATATGCTGGGAGCAAGTGTGTCCACAGTGCTGAATGCTATAGTGATTCTGTGCTGCTATGCAATCCATCAGCACCAGGCAGCTCTAACTTGGTGGGGAGGGCTGTTTCAGCCCAGAATCTGGAGGGCACAAGGATGGCCTATAGCCCCTGGATGCGTCTACCATCTTGTTTCAGATTTCTAGTGTGAGATGAAGTCTGATTCTACCATCTAATGAATGTGAAATATTTTTTTGACTCCTGGCTTATTTGTTTATTTTTATTAGTTTAAATTTAATAAAACTGGTCCTCAGTTTTAAGGTAAGCCTTTTGGCAGGAGGCAGTGGGTGGGAGAAATGTTGCTATCCCTACAGAGCAGTGGGAAGGACACATTTTTCTTCTAGGTCTTTATGGGTTGAAAAGAGGGTGGTATTTATCGTAAGACCTGTAAAACTAGAATGGGTAAATGATCCACCTAGTTTGTTGTCCCATCTTTGATAGCAGCCAGTAGCTGGTGTATCAGAGGAAGATTGATTGTAATTATAAATTATTTGTATAACCTTAGCACCCAGGAGACCTAGTCAGGGACCAGAACCCCATTGTAATAGGTTCTGTACAATGAACACCAAACAGTCCCACCCCCGGGGCTTACTATCCAACTTCTCATGATGCATCTAATTGCTCCATCTTACTAAAATTGGAGACATTTCTTCCCGGTCCCAGCTGTTAAGCAGCCTCTGCCTTGAAACATAGTGATATGGACTCAAATGACAAGGATCTCAGTTACTATAGCTGCAGGGGCTATTCTTATTCATAGAAGTGTTTAATCCTTTTATTATAAAAATAAATAAAAAAAAACTTACTGAGCTATTTGCCTCAATAATATCCTACAGCAGCTTGTTTTCCAGTACTTGAACTATTTCAGTACCTGCAATTCTTTAATAAGGATCTGAACAAGAAAAATAAAGGAAAGTAGTTGAAGAGGAACAGAATGAGAATGTCTCAAAACATATTGGTATGAAACTGGCAGCAAGATCAACAGGAATAAATGGGCAAGGGAAGACTGTAAAATAAACAACAACAAAAACTGAAATCACTGTACCAAAGCACAGAAAATAATTAGAGGAGATGCAGACACATCAGAAAGTAGGAGAGCAAGGTTTATCCCATTAGGAAGGAATATTTTTGTTATATTAATTTGGCAAGGTTGCTCCTGAAGGTATTAAAAACAGCTTTTCTTGTAGATGAATTAGACTCTGAACAGCATGGAGTGCGTAACCTCCCAGTCAAAGCTGCAACCTGCAAAACGAACATCCCTGTAGTTTTCTGAGGTAACAAGAATAGTCATACAAATTAGTTGTAAGACTACTCCAATCCTCTCTCAGATATGTTCTAGATGAGCAGTCAAATCAGCTGGCTTGAAAATGAACATTTGGAAAAAGTGTTCTTGAATATAAATGAAATTATTAAAATATGTAGATTATTTCATTCTACCTCTATGAAGTGAAAAAACATGTTTTTTTTAACTAGATATCTTTCTTTCCTGTCAGCCTACAGCAGTTCCTCATGCCACAGTCATAGCAATGATACCTAGTGCTGAAGAATGTTGTAATATTTGACACCAAGTTGATATGATTTTTTATTTAGGTATTAAGAAGAGAGATATTTTAACACAACGAAGCAAACCGATCATTATTTTTCAGAAGAAAACCCAGTCATATTTAGTGTAAACCAACTAATAAATTTCCTCTGAGTCTGCTAGAAGACAACTATTTCTTATCTCTTTCAGATACAGTAGCAGTCACTTTAAATCCCAGATAAACTAAAAAAAATGCCGATCTCTCAGATATACTACAATGGACACTCAAAGTATTTTTAATACTTTATATTTTTGGCTCGGCACTTATAACACTCCCTTGGAAGTTTGGAAATGGACATCTCTTTCTTTACAGAAATGCCTTTCCTGTAGGGCTTCACACTAAATTGTTGTTGGTTAAGGGCTGGATCATGATAACCTTGCGAGATTTAAAAAAAAAATTGAAGCATTTGGGAAGAACAACATTAAATGTAGTTTACAGATTTGGACCTTCACCTTGCTACTGATAGCAAGGGACAGATTTTTCTGTGTGGGCAGAGCTCCACTGAAGAAGCAGGGCTTTGCATGGGCTCATAGCATTTCCACACTATCATTTTCAGGATCAGGCCTTTGTGCCTATCAACCAAATAACAGTCCCCCTTAACTCAGGCCCACAGGAGAGTTAGGGCTGCTTTTTTTAACCTACCGTAAATACTCATTCATAAGCCGAATTTTTTTTTGGTAAAAAAGTGAAGCATTAGAGAGCTGGGTTGGCTTATCAACAGGTCTACACCAAAATTTGATGATTTTAAGCTCTATTGAATTATTAAATTGAATAGCTAATACATTGTTGTTTTGTTTATCTGGAGCATTCGCAAGTACGGAGTCCCTCAGCTCCCAGTGGCTGTGGTTCGCCGTTCCCAGCCAATGGGAGCTGCGGGAAATGGCGGCCAGCATGTCCCTCGGCCCACACCGCTTCCCGCAGCTCCATTGGCTGGAAATGGCGAATTGCGGCCACTGGGAGCTGAGGGGCTCCATGCCTGTGAACGCTCCAGGTAAACAAAATGTCCCGGCCTGCTAGCGGCTTACCCTGACTGACCGGGAGCCAAAGTTTACCAACACCTGAAATATAGGGTCGGCTTATGAAGAGTCATACAGTTTTTGCCATTTTTACCTATCCATCTTGGGGGGGTCGGCTTATAAACAAACGGGCTAATGAATGAGTATATACGGTATTTTCTTATATATTTGTGTGGAATACATCCATAAACACAAAGCAAGCCTTGGCCAATACTTCTTAGTTTTGCCTGATTAATCCATTTATTATCTAGCTCATAAATTAGGTCCATGCTTGCTGGAAAAGCAGTAAGCCTAGGCGGATTTGGGCTAGAGTTGAGCAAATAGAGGACATTTTGGGGGGGATTACTGATTTGGGGTTTGAAAATAAGTTTGGATTAGACTATGTTCATGGCCTCTTTGTGGTCACTTTCCATGAACATTCAAGGTCTTGAGGCTTACTATAATGAACATGCCAAGATCACAAGTTCTAAGCAATTTTAATGTAAGCAAATTTAAAAAAAACAAGCAAATTTCATATTACATATTTTACTGTAACATCTGTCATTTTGCATGAGGTTTATTAGCTAAGCCATTGAATCATGAAACAAACAATATTGTGTGATTTATGTAACCAACTCACAAAGTGAACATATTCACAATGATCTGATGAAGAATTATTTGCTGAAGAAATTTACAAATAACTTTGAATCAGGAGATAACAGAATGGCATGATCATCTAGCAGACTACTTGATAATAGAAAGACAAGAAAAAAAATGTTGAATGACAACTGGATTTTTCACTCAACCCTTCTCTGGGGCTTATAATCCTGGTTTTGGATTTTGTGACAAAAATTTCTAGCGTTGCAGCCATTAGTTCAGAAGTTTACAGCAAACTAGTGCCTAAAACTGTATATATCAGAGAAGGAGATGGTGCTAGGCATTAGCACTGGGAAATTAGTGGGGTTAATGTTAATTGAGCATATTCTTAAAAATGTAACACTCGATTTGAGCCTTGCAGTGACATTTTTCAATTTTCAAACATGGCTGCCTGCAGAGAATATCCATATAGGCACTTAAGCATGCAAAATAACTGTCATTGCAATTTGAATATTCAGATATGAGGTTTGCATGCCACTATTAATTTTTAAAAATCATACTACTTTTGCACATCTTTAGGTCCATAGATGGAAGGCATTAAAAAGAACTTTAAAATAATTAATGAATTAAACCATGCGAAACTCCTAAGAAGTAGGGAAGTATTCTCTCAATTGTACAGATGAGGAAATTGAGGCACAGAGTGGTTAAGTGCCATATGCAGTGTAGCTGTAGCTGTGTCAGTCCCAGGATATTAGCGAGACAAGTTGCCCTTTCTGGCTTGAGAGCTTGTCTCTCTCACCAGCAGAAGTTGGTCCAATTAAAGATATTACCTCACCCACCTCGTCTCTCAATCAATGTAACACAATCAGGACTAGAATCCAGAACCCCTGACTCCCACTTCTGTGGTTTAACCAGCCCACTAATATTTGAAAATTAGACTCGATGGGACTTTTGTTTAGGCTCTGTAAGTATAAAGGTTACAGAGACTGTATCCACTAAATACCATTTAAGTGGCAGTTTGAAATAAAATAGAATATCAGCAGCCCACAGTATTGTGCAAATCTCATTTTCAAAAAACTGAACGCTGGGAAGCTGTGCTCTTAGAGAACCAAGGTGCTGTAGCCTTAAAGAAGCTCTTCTAATCAAGTTAAACAAAGGCAAAGAAGAATTCCCAATTCCAGTATAACTTAGTCCCAGAGCTTTAACTATGCTATGCATTGCCTCCCCACCCCCATCTCTGATCTAGGCAAGACTGCAAGACAAAAATATAGCTCCAGAGAGCAGGTTTATAGACCTGCCACACTAATCTTATCATTTTGCCATAATACAGTCAAATTCAAAATATATTTCAACCCAGCCAGCCAAGAACCTGACTATAAAACTTAAAAAAAAATTAATTAAGGAATTCTTTGTGGAAAAGAAAAGAAAAATACCAGAGTCTTTGCTTCTCTGCACAAAGACCCCTCCTTTTAAAGAGATATTTCCCCATATCTCTACAAAAACAATACATACATTCTTTCACACCAGGAGTTAAGAGGTATATTCTTTATTGTAGTCATGAGTTCCTTTCTCAGTATCCTGGATATGAGCTCATGCCATATCAGCAACCAACAATAGCTATTGTTCTTGGAGCTCGAAGGAAGTTTCTGTACCCTGTTTCCTGAACACAATATGTACAGTAAGAAGAGGTGTTTCATATTATTTCAGGTATGCTGGGTCCCTTCACGTTAGCTTGTTAGCAGTTATTTTCTCAGAGTCAGGAGAGTAAAAAACATATTTATCAAGAGCTACTGCACTTCTCATGAATGAAACAAGACACTCACATCTACACAAGCTATATATAGTGCACTCAGAAAGAAAAGCCAAAATGAAGCCCAAAGAAATCAGAACAATGTGTTTGATTTGGAAAGCACACTTTCCAGCCATTTGTTAAAGCTCTATTATTATTATTATTAATTTGGCTGCCCTGATAATTTATACAAAGGGCTAAGCAATTATTTCTATGGTCCACTTAGTTAAAAAAGGCTGAGAATCAGCACTCTGAACAGACCACCAAAGGCTATGCTCAATCCTAGTTAGGGCTTGTTTACATGGTGGGGTAATGTGCACTACAGGGGTGTGATTTCTAAAGCATACTAACATGTTGCACATTAATTGGTCCGTGTAGACCCTGCTGGTGCATGCTCAATATTCCCTAGTGCGCTGTAACGTAGTGCTATTTGAAACACAGACCAATTAATGAGCAGCATGTTAGTCCGCTTTAGAAATCACACCCCTGTAGTGTGCATTTCGCCACCGTGTAGACGAGCCCAACACAGTGCTGTACTCCACGCTGATGAGCAGTAGGTTCTAACTAGCTGAAAGGTATTGCTGGAGCAACCATCCACATGAGCCCTACATTTTCAAATTTGGGCACCCTATTCTGCATTTAAACATTCAACTTATACCATTCTGGAGCATAACGTGTGAACTTCTAAACTTTTGGATACACATAAAATGCATGAACCCCCCACATCCTTACCGTAAGGCTCTGTAATATACCTTCCCCAACCAATAGGATACATCTGCCTATTACTGCTACATCATTGTCTTCCTGACAAGAAAGGCAAGATTTAGTGGTCTGCTACCTGCCCTCATGTATGCCTCCCTTCCTCTGCAGGGGAAGTTGCCAGGTGATTCCATCTCCCTCTTCCGTAATCAGATTGTCCTCTTTTAGCTGAGTCCAAGGAGTTTCCTGAAATGGGAGTTATCGTCTATCAGTTCTAGATGCTCTGCAGGCCATAAACCAGACCACAAGAAAATGAAGGAAATGCCCTCATACCTTTGCAACATGTGACTCAATTGTGGAGTTGTGTAAACTCAGTAAAGCTCATTTTACTGCTTCATGTGCATTTGCTCATTTAAAACTAAACAAATGAGGTTTCAAAAAGAGGAGAGCCTAAACAAAACATCTAGACCCAAATCCTCTATAATGGACCTTATCAAAACCCTGGCTCCAAACACTCCTGAATGGACAGGCTGGGCGTGAGTATTAAAATCTGGACCCCAAACTCAAAATTTCACAAGTTTTAGCATGTTCTTGCCCACTCCTTGGCTTCACCAAACAGTTATATATTGTCTTAAACCACAAATATGTCTACACTGCAATTGAAGGTATGATTGCAGCTCAGGTAGGCATAACCATGCCAGTTTTAGTCTAGCTGGCACAGATCCCAGCGCAAGTTAGTCATGCAAGTACATACCCAGGATTCTGGTCAGGCTTATAGAGCTGTGCTGAAACTCATGCCTTCGGGTATTCATTGCTATTTTGTCTACCCAAGCCGCAATCAAATATTTGGAGCCACAACTGTCTTACTAGTTGTCTGGACAGTGTCCAACACAATAGGACCCCAAATCCTCATTGGGGGTGGGGGAAAGGGGCTGGTTTACCCTGCAAAGCTGTTCCAGAATAACTATGTCGACTAGGAGTGCGGAGAAAAAATACAACAGCCCCTAGATGACATAGCTATGCCAACAAAACCCTCAGTGTAGATGTAAGAGTTCTTCTGTTGGCATAACTAATGTCATTTGGGGAGGTGGTATTTCTATGCCAGCAGAACTCCTCCTTCTGTTGGCATATGCTGTGTCCACACCAGGGGGCCATGCTGACATAGACTCTGTATTGTAGACATGGCCTAAGTAATAATGTAGTGTAAATACCTACAACATATGAACAAAGTAAAATAGAAAGAAGGTGAATGTACAAGGATGCTAAGTGAAACAGAGAACCACTGATGAATGTTCTCCTAACTGACACTTCAGTCACCATTCAGGTGGAACTTTAACCAGACTCCTCCTTTCAGTTATCAGGACAGCCCATAGTTCTCATCCACAACAATCCCAGTTTAACTACTGCTCCATTTACATGTGATACACTTGGAATGTGGCCTGTCTGCAGTTAAAGACTGATGATGATTATGAACTGAACTTTGAAATGGGACATAAAATAAAGATGTGCCATGGTTTATTATGGGCATGGCTTCACTGGTAACATTAAAGCGCTGCTACGGGCTTAGCTCCCAGCACTGGTGCACTGTCTAGACTGGCACGTTACAGCGCTGAAACTTGCTGCACTCAGGGGGGTGTTTTTTCACACCCCCGAGCGAGAAAGTCGCAGCGCAGTAAAGTGCCAGTGTAGACAAGCCCTATATTAATGATGGGAAAACCAGTTCAGAGAGAATAAAATCTGAGCTGATGAACCTCTTCTCTTTCCCAGCTAATCCTTCCTGGATGTTTGAGTAAAAAGAAAAGTGATAGCTTTTCAAGTTAGCCTCATGCTCATTTTTATTCTCAGTCTCACGTTCCTGCTGGGACCACAAACAAAAGTGGTAAAATACCACAACTCCTCTCTTGTGAGATTTACAGATATATTTTACAGACCCAGGAGGTTTGGATATTGGGATAAAGTTCAAATAAGCATCTAGATTTGGGAGCATCTATATGAATTCAATATGAAATCTAAACTATTTGTTGTCTGCTCATCCCTAAAATAAACCATGGCATCATTGGCACATTTTATTGTATGTCCTATTTCAAGGTTTAAATCTGGCTTTTAATCATTATGAAAATTTGTGTCTTCGAGCAGTGTTCAGTTAGAAAGGGTGTCCAATTGAGTCCCTTACTACTGCTATCCCCAGGTTGTAAAACCCAGGCTGCCCTTTAGAGAAGAGAGAGTGGACAGACATTTATAGGACAGACGACTATATGTCTCCAAATAGAGGTGACTTGGATGATTATGGATGAACCTCCAAAACAAGTACATTCATTTCAGAAAAGAGTAAGAACATTTTGTACTTAAATTGCACTTCAAAACACTATTAATATTCATTTTGACTACTGAGGAATTACCCACATTTCACTGAGGAGAAAAGTGAGTCACAGACAGGTTAAATGGCTTGCCAAAAGTCACACAGCAAAATCTGGAGCTGAGGTTTCCTGACAACCAGTGCTGTGGTTAAAGCACAAGACTATCCTTTCTATCCAAAGCACTGGTCTTGAGAGATTCCCAGTATTTCCACAATTGCCATCAGTGTGGAAGTACCATGAAAAAAACCTCAGCCATGCATGAAGATGAAAAAGAGTGGATACAAAGTTAAACAATTTTGATCCTTAAAAGAAGGTTTTATTTTGAGTTTTGAACATTTTAGGGTGGAATGATATTCTTAATTTATTTTTCTTAAATTTACCAAGAGTAAAATCCTCACCCACACTCAAGCTCTGGAGTAAAGGTGCCAGACTGGTGTAAAGGCATCTGAAAAGCCCCATATCTAGTTGGAGAGGATTCCCCTGACACAGGCGCTGCAGATGACATCCATTAAGCTGCCTCCTGAGCATCCCCGTGCAAGCCTCAGTGTAGAAGGCATGCAGGAGATGGGGCTGGAGCTGGGAGCGGCATGTCAGGGCGGGGCCAGAGCACACAGTGCTATGGAGATTCCAGACAGTACTGCAGCCCATAGGCAGCCCAGGGAGGCCGCCATAACTTAAGATGGACTCCCAAGGCTGTCTAATGTACATGAGAGGCCTCTTCTGCCCCCAAAATTGGTCAGGATTGGGAGGACAATGGAGGCCTAAATCCACTGAAGTCCCCCAGCTTCCCTGAGCAGTGAGTTCTGTGTCTCAGAGATACAGCACAAAATCTCACCCCCGGAGTTGTTCCGCAGCTCACGATGGTAAATGAAATCAGTAATCGTCCATTTCTCCTCCCACCTGAAACTAGTGTAAAAGATTCCTCAGGGTTAGCAATCAAAATTTAATGAGAGAGAAAGTTTAATACACATGATTTACTGCTCTCGTAGATAGGGCTCTTGCTATCAATTTTATGTGGCAATGAATAAGGAATTAGTGTTATCATCATCAGCAAACATAATTTCATCTGTATCCATTATAAAATTTGGCTTCCAGAGTTATTCAGGCCCAGATCCTGCAAACGTATGTGCCTAACTTTATCCACGTGGGTACTCTCATTGACCCCAGATGCATAAATGTTTCTGTCTCATGTGGTATAACTCCACTGGGAACACTCGTAGTAAAAATAGGCACATGCATAAGTGTTTGCATAATCAAGACATTTGAAACAATTAGTATCTTTAAAATAAAATATAATGAGTGCAAGTATTTAAATCAAAGAACATTTTTTAAATTGCTTCAAAATAAACCAATATTATCCATCCAAATTTAGGAAAACATGAATCTAATCTTCCCCACCCGACAAGCTAGCTGGCTCTTGTATCCTTTTCCTGGATAGATCTGCCAGCTACAAACTTCAAATGATGTAACTTTTTAGTCAGAAAAAAAAAAAAAAAAAAAAAAAAAGAAGGAAAAATCTTTTTGGGGTCCCTCAATCTTAGAAACCACTTTTCTATATGGATTTTGAAAAACAACATCTAAAAACTTTCCAAAGGAAAGAGGTTAATGAATAAATGATTCCCCATTTTTGCCGTGCCTTCACAAGTCTCATCAGAGTAGATGTATTGCTGTAAAAATCCACAGAAGAGAGTATTGTAACCGAGCTGGAGCTTTGGGCTTAGGAAGCGGTTTTAAAATATTTCCCATTCAATTATTAATCATATTATATTATATTAAAAAAATAATAGTTTTACCCCAAATTCCCATATTTCAAAGCTCACACAGCTCTAACACTGGGGTTATCTTGTTTGGCATGAGAACAACTCATGTCTACATTAAAGCTGGAAGCTTAGAAGTGACATAAACAGGCCTTTTTCTATAAAGATAAAAGGCTAGGCTTTAAAGAATTTTATATTTATAGATAAACGTTTCCATAGTAATCATTACAGTGAAACTTGCTGGTGTCAGCAGTCCTTTGCATACAAAAATGGCTTATATTCAAATTAGCTGGAATCACAGAATCAGATTCCAGCTTCTACCTGAAAGGAGAACTTATATGGAAAGTAAGAACAGAAATCTGTGTGTGTGAGTGATTGCCCTTATTTTGATTATCCCTTTGCTCTTTGCCTCCATACCCACACTCAGCAGCATGCAGCAAGAGGCATAATGTAAGGAACAGCCCTGTAGTGACAGGGAAATGAATTAGATGATCTAGCAGGGCTTTTCCATCTCTGATTTGTATGACTGTATGATATATGAATAAACACACAGAAGAATAAACTACAGGGAAAAGATAGAGGGATGGCCTAGATGACCATAGTACAAATAGTCTTCTATCTCTAACTTCAATTGGTTTAGAATATCGTTACAAATCCAGGCCCCAATTCATCAAGGTACCTAATTTTAGATATGTAGGGCGAAATCCTGGCCCCATTGGAGTCAATGGCAAAACTCTCATTGACTTCAATGGAGCCAGGATTTCATTCTCAAAATTCAGCAGGTACTTAACTTTAAGCACATGAATAGTCCCATTGACTTGAGTCAGCCACTTGTTTAAAAACCTTGCAGAATCAGGGCTCCTTCTGTGTGATTCCATGCGATGTGATAGAGTGGCCTGTAAAATGAAGGAACAGTTGTTTAAAACAATGCAGTTATTATAGTACTCCTGTAAGGTGAGCTTCAGAGTGCAAATTCCTGGAGTTTTCTACAATGCTCAGCTTGGTTTGACTAATAAATTAAAAAAAAAACGTACATAACACTTTCATCTGTGGCTCTTAAAGCACTGGCAGGCAATTAAACTAACGGGAGAAAAGCATCATGATTCTCCTTTTTTTACAGATGGGGAGATGAAGACTGGGAGAGGTGAAGTGACTTCCTCAGGGACACATTAACTCACTGGCAGACAGCAATGGAATCCAGGTCTCCCCACTTCTAGGCTTGCATCTGACCCACTGTAAAAGGCTGCCTTTACACTCCCTTAAGTCCTGAAGAAAAACACTGAACAATACTGTTCGAGCTGTGTGAATATAAGAACGGCCATACTAGGTCAGACCAAAGGTCCATCTAGCCCAGTATCCTGTCTTCCAACAATGGCCAATGCCAGGTGGCTTCAGAGGGAATGAACAGAACAGGTAATCATTAAGTGATCCATCCCCTGTTGGACAACCCCAGCTTCTGTTAAACAGAGCCTAGGGACACCATCCCTGTCCATCCTGGCTAATAGCCATTGATGGACCGATCCTCCATGAATTTATCTACTTCTTTTTTGAACACTGTTATAGTCTTGGCCTTCGCAACATCCTCTGGCATGGAGTTCCACAAGTTGACTGTGCATTGTGTGAAGAAACATTTGCTTTTAGACCTGCTGCCTAATAATTTTATTTACTGAGCCCTAGTTCTTGTGTTATGAGAAGGAGTAAATAACACTTCCTTATTTACTTTCTCCACACCAGTCATGATTTTATAGACCTCTATCATATCCCCCCTTAGTTGTCTCTTTTCCAAGCTGAAAAGTCCTAGTCTTATTAATCTCTCCTCATATAGAAGCAGTTCCATACCCCTAATCATTTTTGCTGCCCTTTTCTGAACCTTTTCCAATTGTGGAATGAGAACAATGCGGGTGTGTGCATGTATATGTGCGCACGTATGCAAGGGAGAGAGTCATTAACACTCTTTGCTCAGTGGTAATCAAACCCCTCCCTCACATTTTTTAAAAGGAGTAAGTCTGAGCAGCTTTCACTTAATATACAAATGTTTCCATTGTAATCCACTCACTAATACCTGTCACTGTCAGCACCTCTCTCCAAAGAGGAGTCTCTTATTCTGTTGCTCTTGGCGCATGACTCTGATGCTCACAAGAGATTACTTTCATAAGGTGCTCTGTGTGCACATTCAATAGCCATTTACCCAGGCTTTTATAATATCTTTGGAGACACATATCCAGTTGTTTGACTGCTGAAAAGCTACCGAAGTCTGGCACTTTCACTGGCAGAAAAGTAACCTCCAATAAATAATGAAACTATTTTGGACGGGGAGATGTTTGTGTTAACACCTAACAGAAGGGAGGGAACTGGGCAAGCAAGGGTGGCTGTGCTTCAAAGAGGTTGCCCCTGGCAGGCCTGCGTGCTCTAAAGTGACTAAGCGCTGTGTGTCGTTGGCAGGCACTTTTGGAACATTGGTGGTATTGGCTGCATTCAGCCCCATGGAACTCTGCAGAAGTGTTTGTAGCTGGCCATTGTTCTCAGGTGTTGCCATGGAGCATTAAAGTCCATGCTAATCAGAGGGCAAGATAGGAAAATTAGAAGAAATCCTAGGGCCTGCATCCATTCACAGTATGGCACTTTTTTATAGAAAGCTATTTGATGTAACAGAGGCCCCTGTCTCCTCACTCCAGTGAACTCATTTTAATTGTATTATCTCTTTTAGAAACACACAAGACACTATATTATACCAATTCCCTCACTCACAAGAATGCCTCATTCAAAAGAGATTACATTGTAATCATTTTCAGTACACAGACCCTGGGAGATACAGGTCTAGATTTTCCCCCTACTCAGAGGGGTCATAAGGGGCATTATGGAGCATAGCGAGCTGCCCAAAAAACTCTCCACCTCCAAATACAGTTTTCAATGAGAGGTGTTCAGCAGTGAGTTTTTTCTGAAAGTCACAACACAGGGGTGGCATGAGAACACTGGTCTAGCACTAAGTCATGAAGTCAGATTCTCAACGCCTGTAAATGATGGGTCTGAGCCAAAGCAGGAAGTCAGTAGGCTTTGGATCAGACCGTATGATTGGACAGATAAATGAATAATCCTTTTTGAATTCCAAAGATGGCATGTTTTAGAGACAGCAACTAATTGAGGCTCACAAGACCATGGTGAGGTAGGTAAATATCACCATATTATAGATGGGGAAACTGAGTCAGAAGGTTTAAATGATTTGCCTAAGGTCACTCAGGTAGGTTGTGGCCGAGCAAGGAAAAGAATTCCCAGATTTTCCTTACTTCCACTTCTAATCGTTTAGCTATACGGCCATCTATTTTCATGCAACTCCATAGCAACTATGAAAGCAATTCTGTTTGAACCCAGTGTTTCAACAGTTTACACTTCCCGGTGGCTACCTACAATTCTGGGTACAATCCTGGGCGTAGTGTCAGTGTGGACCCAAACAGCTGCCACGTTTCCCCCCTTGAGGTGATTACCAGCAGTGTGTACACACACACACCCATTGGGAGAAAAAACCCTATTTCTTAACAGTTACCACACAGTGCTATCTGACATACAATTATTTCCTTCCACCATTATGAATAGGAAATATCTATGGTATCTGTTAGTACATGGCAACAGAGAGTCCTGTGGCACCTTTAAGACTAACAGATGTATTGGAGCATAAGCTTTCGTGGGTGAATGCCCACTTCGTCGGATGCATGCATGCTTATGCTCCAATACATCTGTTAGTCTTAAAGGTGCCACAGGACTCTCTGTTGCTTTTTACAGATCCAGACTAACACGGCTACCCCTCTGATACTTGTTAGTACATGGTGATTTTTGACGATGACTATGTGTGCTTGTGTGTATAACATTTCTAGGTAAGAGACATTATAGTGAGTTACCTTGTAGCTCACATTCTAATCCCCCCTTCTTCCTATTGCTCAGCTTTCTGAAATAGATTTTGGACTGAAATTTTCCATGCTTGATCTCAACCCAAAGTGACGTTTTAACACAGAACATTTGAGCAAAATCTGTTCAGCCATTTCTATGTTTTGAGAGCAGGATTAAAAAATACGGTATGTTTTCAGTGTAATTTTTTCAAAAATGTCTGAAACTTCAAACTTTATTTACTCATGATTTTATAACCCTCACTGAAGAAACAATTAAAGTTTGAAGAAAATTGGTTGAGCAGTTTTAAAGTATGAATATTTAAAAGGACCATGATCGTGGATTTTTTTTTTTACAATATTTTTAAATTAAGTGTTTTATGCCACCCTTATCATATAGTAGTTTAGAACTTTGGGTACTGTTTTGTTATGGCATAAGTTAATTATGCTTGTGTTAAGAGTACTTTACAAAGAAGCAATGCATGAGTAGGCACAGAATAGAGAAGTAACTGCTTTATTGCTCTGAAAAACCATTTTAAATGAACAAGGCCAAACTGAGAGATGCAGCTAATTTACAGCTTCTTGCAGCACCACATAGTGGCAAAAATACAGCAAGTCTCCCCTTGAAATCACGGGGGAAATGCAATGTCCATTTATATTTGTTTTGTTTTCTTAATTTTCTGACTCTTTTCTTCTCTCCATGTTTTCTTAATTTTCTGACTCTTTTCCCTTTCTTATTTATTTTGTAACCTTTCACTTTTCTTATTTGTACTTAGGATCTATAGTGAAAAGTTCCATGCCTAAGTTAATACAATGTTAAGATAGAGAATCAGGAATTTGAAAATGGTAAGGGGCCAAATTTCAGTGGAGATATGCTGATTTTTAACAGCTGCGGACCTGGCCCAAGGTTCTAATGCACACTTGACTCGGCAACATTTCACAGATCTAGTACTTTGCACTAACTCTTTCTTTAAAAATTAAACTTTAATACATTACTATTGATAACATTAAGGTTGAAATCTTGGCCCATTAAAGTCAATGACAAAATCCCATTGACTTTTACAAAGCCAGGATTTTACCTAAGTTCCTGGGGCAAATGAGGAGGGAAACAGAAAAAAAAATCTGTCTATATCTATCTCAAAATGACAAAGTGGAATGAGAAAGAAATATTTTTGACACTAACCAGGCCTGGTCTACCCATGGCTTTTTGACCATAATAACTAGGTCTATTAGGGATGTGTTTTATTAAACACATATAGTTATATCAGTACAGCCCTTAGTGTGGACAGTGTTACACCAGTATAAATATTCCTTGTAGTGGCATAGCTTATTCTCCTTCCATACAGGAATAAGCTATACCAGTTCTAGGTGCCTGTATATCAGTGAAATTGTGTTCATCATACTAAGGGGGGTTGTACCACTTTTGCTATACTGTCATAATTAAAGTGATACAACTTGATAAATTTGTTAGTCTCTAAGGTGCCACAAGTACTCCTGTTCTTCTTTTTGCGGATACAGACTAACACGGCTGCTACTCTGAAACTTGTGTGTGTAGACCAGGCCTAGAAGGTTTCCACACTCCATCTGTTTCTCAAGAAGTTTTCTGGGAAATTCCTGGACATTCCCATTCCCCAAAATTCATCTACATGTCAAAGAAGTAATATACAGCAATCTCTCCCTGTCCTTTGGCATCTCTTCTCTCTCATTTTAATCTGAATCAGCTGCAGTGGCAACTGCAACTCCCTGGCAGGGCTGTTCCAAGACCTAAGGACTAAGCAGACTAAGCCTATGAATAAAGCCTGTTGTTTATGTGCCATTCATTCCAGGACAGTCTGCCACAGGCCTATGGCTGACCATTCTAGCAGCAGGAGCTCTGTAGTTAAGCAGGAGCCAAGTGTTGATTTACTCAGGATGCATCTGACAAAAGGACGGTCCTGAACAATTAGTGTGTGATTGTTTTTTCAGCACTTACAATGCTTTAACAGCTTCACAGTTATTTAAAATAATATTTCACACAATTTAAAATCTACAATATAACTAAATTGCCCACATAATATTCATGTAACTGGCCACCATAATTCACAATAACTCTGCTACCTCCTTAAATTCCTGAGGAAAAAAAGACAAGTTTTTTCAGCATGCCCAAAAAATTAAGCAATCTGAGCTGTGGCAAACCAAGTTGGAGAGTTTGATCCAAAGCTGCACACCCCCTCACAGAAAATGCCCGGGGACAATTTTTTTCCTCCAAGCAGTACCCACTCTTCTAAACTAAGGGGACTTCCAGTTCATGTCTTTTCTGATCTCATTTATGGGAATATTCATATAATCAGAGTTTAAGGTCAGAAGGGATGACCAGATCATCTAGTCTGACCTCCTGTATATCACAGGCCACCAACACCACCCAGCACCCGCACACTAACCCCAACTGATATTAGACCAAAGTATTACAGCTCACAGGAGACTAGACTATTACATGCCACAAGCAAAGAATAGGAGGGATCAAGGTGCACCAGTGCCCACGGTCTCTGCAATGGCAGGGAAATGATTCAGTGAGACATACCCAGATAATCCTGGCAGGCCTGCCAACAGCAATTCCAGGCTCCAGGGCAGAACAGTCAATGGGCCCCCACGCACACACAAGCTGCACCCGCGGTCCGCTTGACATTTGGGTCGTGCTGCACCTGCGCTGGCTGGTGCCCAGTGAGCTGCTGGGCGCACTCTTCCGGCACGGCCAGGGCTTCCATATGCCCGCCCGGTAGGGTTGGCAACTGTCTAATTGAGCAAACCCAAAGACCCTTGTCCCACACCCTGCCCTGCCCCTTCCATGAGGCCACGCCCCTGTCCCACCCCTTCCCTAAGGCTCCACCCCCTGTTCACTCCATCCCCCCTTCCTCTGTCACTCACTCTCCCCCACCCTCACTCACTTTCACCGGACTGGGGCAGCGGGTTGAGATGTGGGAGGGGGTGCAGGGTGCCTTCAAAGGAAGGAGATTAAAATTTAGGATCTTTTTGGGATCTGCTTTACATCAGGTACTGCCTCTCTTCCCATGTAATATTCTCCCCTCACCCCAGTATATCCTGTTTTGGATTTTTTTGTTTTGTTTGTTTGTTTTTTAAATCTCCTTCCTTGAAGCATCAACCATGGACATGGATGGAGATGGGACATTGGGCGGGTTGGGTCAGAGCTTATGGTCTAATTGATTGCCATATGTATTTCAAGTTCTGTTCAAAATAGGTTAGCAAAGTTTTCAATTATAGCTTGCAAAATTCAAAAATGGTTTGAATTTCAACCTCAAATTGTTTACCCTCCTGTATTAATCCCTTTACAAATCCAAAGGGAAGCTTCATGTTCACCTGGCTTCATGTAGCTTCTCATCAATTTGCTGGTTCACTGGAATCAGACGTTTGCTTTGAATCCACAATGAAAAATATCCTGGTGGGTTTAGTCAGGAGCAAATTCAAAAGAAAAATGTTCATGAACATGCTTTTCAACAAATGTGAGGAGAAGGATGAATGAGGATGTTAGAAGTGAGAGAGAGAGAGTGTGTGTGTGTGTAGGGAGTATGGGTACTGTAGTAGTAGAAGTAGGCGCTACAGTACCTAGAAATGCTAGCCCTGTTGCTGCTGGTGGTCAGTATGTAGCTATCGTTTGGTGTCTGGGATGATTCTGCTGCAGAATGTACCACCACCTACAATCACTGACATGAGTAAGGGTCCAAAGAAGTGTATAGGGCCTATGCCTATGTGGAAATGTAAAGCAGTTCATATTCAGCAGACACCAGCAAGCAACATCCAAACGTGCAGAAAAGGAAAAGCTTGAATGAAAAATGAGTGGGTATAAATAATATTCTAGTGAATACCTGTCAGTTTCTTTTCCCCCCTTTACAAACGCAGGTCAAACTTAAAACCAAGGCTGATCACAAGTGTGTTCAGAGTCATGGGCCACAACCTGAGCAGAAGTAAATTGATGTAAGTCTCCTGACATCAAAAACGATACACTGATTACCAGCAGCTGAAGGTCTAGACCATAAGCTGTTACACACCCAATGCCCTATACTCCCTTAATCCTGCTATACAAAGTTTACAGAAATTCACAAATTAACACTTTTAAGCATTATTCACTTTAGTTTTATCAGTTTTCCTGCAATAAACACTCTTGACTACTTGCTGTTTTCAGGTTGGGATTATTTATGTATTTGTGTTTAATATGTGCTACATGATTACACCTGCAAGAACGTATTAAAGATTTCTTGAGTGATTTTGAGTCACAACAGTAAGCCAAGGCCTTTGTTGCTACAATCTTTGATGTCGACAGAAGAGTGCATTTACTAAAGTCAACCAAAAGAGTCCAATTTGCTCTGATTTAGCAATCCAGAATAGGTTTTTAATGAAGTCCTGCCAATGCAAGTAACTTTAAAAGCAAGTATTTGAAACATACTGAAATCTTATCAGTGTCACGCTTAAAAAATGTCACCTGTCTCTCCACACTTGGCTAGCTTACTCTTTTGAGAGGCTGCCATCTCGAATACTGTAACCAATTGAACAACCCAGAAACAGAGCATGAACTCTGTGCAGCAAGCACCAGAAGCAAATGCAAGTCACTTCCATCTCCCTATGGCTTATCTGTTAGGCAGATCCAATGCAAACATGAATTAGGGTTACCATACTTAACAAATAAAAAAAGAGGACCCTCCACGGGGTCATGGCCCCGCCCATTTCCCACCAGCAGCCCCGCCCCAGCCCCGCCCCTTCCTCGCCCCAACCCCGCCCCCTCCTCCCTCCCACTCCCAGCCACGCGGAAAGGGCTGCCCGAGCGCTACTGGCTTCACGGTTTGCCGGGCAGCCCCCAGACCCTGCGCCCCCGGCCGGCGCTTCCCCAGCGCAGCTGGAGCCCAGGAGGGGAAGCGCCCAGCTGGGGGCGCAGGGTCTGGAGGCTGCCCGGCAAACCGTGAAGCCGGTAGCTCTTGGGCTTCGGGCAGCCCCCTTGCCTCCAGACACTGTGCCCCCAGCCGGGCACTTTCCCTCCCGGGCTCCGGCGGCGCAGGGTCCGGAGGCATGGGGGCTGCCCGAAGCCGGTAGTGCTCGGGCAGCCCGGCTCTTAAACAGAGCCGAAGAGTCGGGGAGGAGCAGAGCCGCTGCGGGAGGGGAAGTGCCTGGCCGGCATTTTCCCGGACATGTTCGGCTTTTTGGCAATTCCCCCCGGACGAGGGTTTGAGTGACGAAAAGCCGGACATGTCCGGGAAAAAACGGATGTATGGTAACCCTAATTGTAATATACGGTGTGTGATTAAATGCAGCCAGCTCATCAGCAGTGAATTTGTGATTCCTTTCAGAGTTCTTTTATTTATATTTAAACAGCAAACTTTCCAAAGGGAAGTTCTATATGTTAGGCCCAAAAAGTGTGCAGATCTCTGTCACAGTAAGATATGATGAGGTAATAACACACAAAAAAAATCACAACGGGCAAAAATTACAATGCATTACAAATTCCCATAAAGCTTGTATGTGGAACTAGAGTTCCAATATATTCTTGTGGGGATCTCCTTTGATTGGTATGCTATCATACATGCTTTTACAAGAGGACATTGAATTAAAAAGCAAAACAGAGTTTTTCTAACTGGGCAGAAAGTGTTTGCTACAGATAATTCCACTGATTTTCTTCTTTTACCTTTTTAAGGGACATAAATTGAGTGGGCCTGTCTTATAAAAACAGTAATGATTTAAAATACTTACAATAATGTCATCTCAGTAATACATTAAGGATCAACTTTGAACTGTCTTCCACTCTATGCAACCCCATTGACTTGCACAGGCTATTAAATCGACATACCATTTAGTCCATATAGACAAGACAGGATCTTGTGGTTAAGGCACTGAACTGGGACTTAGAAGTATTCCTGAATTAAATTCCTAGCTTTGCCATAGATTTCCTGTGTGATCTTAGTCAAACCACTTAATTTCTCTGTGTCTTAATTCTCTAATACTTCGTTCCTCTGTCTTATGGCTTTACTTTAAAGCTTTGGGGGCAAAGACTGTCTCTAACTTAGTGTTTATACAATGCCTAAAAGTGGGGACCGGATCTCAGTTGAAGTCTCTACTTCTAACTCTTATTTTCAATGCCCTTTACAAACATTAGCCAGTTAACCCTCACAATGAGGACAGTGTTCGGAGCAAATACTGTAATTTAAGGAACTGTACGTTTCTAGTTTTAGTTACCCATATAATAATAAATACTAGCCTTCTACATTTCTCCTAAATGTTCCAATTTACAGTGTGTTATTTCTATGGTTTTGGGACACCACTATAGTTCACACTAGCATTTTATAAGGGCTTTCTTCAGTTGTGCAGAGACTTCACACAGAATCCATCAACACCTTTCCCCGACTGGCCAATGCCCAGTTGCAGCGGAGAGATGCAATGTGTTCCTGGCTCATAGTGACAATGGTGCAAGACAGCCAACCAGGGAACACAATCTAAACAATGTTTCCTGCACAATAATGCCCTGATGTAAGCCCATTGCCAAATCCAAACAGCCGAGGTTAATTTACTGTGTTTTAGTTAAGTTACATTATTATTATTTTAATATTTCTTCTGAAAGCAGCAACACTATTAAATGTGATACTATACATTATCCACCATCACTGCTGTCACCCCCGTTCGGATACACCCTCCCACAGACCCTGAAAGCTATGGAGCCAAAGACCCTTGTTGCCTGTTAACTACTGAGAAGAGATTACAGTCCAAACGTTACTTTCCAAGCTCTGTGTCACAATTATTTACCGCACAGAGCTATGCTTTTAAATATGTGTTTTAATTTCCTATAATCTCAGCTCCTAGCATGATTATGTGGAATTTCATTTACTCTACTTGTTCTATTTTAAAAGGGGTGAAGTCATCTGTGCTGGAAACTATGACCTGATTGAAAGCACTGAAATGCTGCAATGTCTCAGACACAGCTCTGGCACATGAACATGAAGAACTATAAATTAAACTCTTCTGCAGACATTTGATCTCTTGCTATGAAAAGGGATATTATGCTTCCTCTGTTTAACAGTATTTTTTGTCCACTGTGAAAAGAAGCCTGTTTTGCACTCCCTCACCCCACTCTAAATACATTGCAAATTAAACTTGAGCATGTAGCCATACAGTCTATATTATAGATGGTGAAACAAGGGATGCTAATGCTGACTATAACAGATTCATTAACTGTATGATACAATCTGAACATTACCAGTGAAACTAAGGTTCCTCAGTGCCAAGTCTGATGATGTGGCAGGGACTGTGGTATCACAACCCATCTTTTGGTCATGAGTGACATGCAGATAAGCAGAAAGCAGGACAGCATATTTATTCAGTTAACAAGTTATAGCTCGAGATTATCCATAGAAATTTTGGGGTCCCATCTGGGATTAGGGAATCAATTATAGATATCCTTTTCTTATTCAAGAGGATCTCATCTCTCTCTCTCAACCTCTAATATACTTCTAGCAAGCGTTGCCTTTATTATTCCTGAATTTTTAACTACAAGTATATCAAAAGTGGAATGCTAATTCAACATTAACGTGAACTTCTGCATCAAAAAGTGTCTCTCTAAAGTTAATTGTCTTAGGTTAGGTCTTCATTGCAGAGTTAACTGGCGTGATCTGCACTTGAGTTAACTCCACTAAAGTAAGTCTAGCTCCACTGCAAAATAACAGCTGCACAGTGCTTGGGTTACCTTCACAGAGTGACTGTGTTAGCAGCTGAGGAGTTGTGTTAACTTGAGTTGTATCCTAAACCCCGTCAGGCCAGCTAACTTCAGTTAAAAGCACCACCACACTCAAGTTAAGGATTTGCATGTGAGGATGAGACTCGAGGTAGGGGTAACACTTGAGTTATAACTCAAGTTAACTCTGCAGTGAAGACAAGCCCTTAGTCATTTCTCTAGCAAATATTCTCAATTTACAAGTGAAAAGACATTCAGTAGGAGTTTCGAAAGCACTCAGGGTTGACCTAACTCTGCTGCCACTGAAGTGGGTCGTAAAACTCTCACTGACTACAGTGGGAACAAAATGAGGCCAGTGTTTGAGTGCTTTTGTAAATCGCATCTGTACTGTCTAAGTCTCAGCCCTGCACAATCAGCCTGGGCTCTGAGATCCAACTTGGGTTATTTCCACAGAGTCACCAGGAACACATATTCTACAGGATAAATTTCATTTTCAGTTACACCTGTACAACCTTCCAGTTATTCCGTAGGCTGCAGGTACCCTATGAGCTAGAGGTGTGATTTCCAGCTCATGTACACATACTCGTGCTAGCTCTCATCAACCTAGCATGCTAAAAATAGTACTGTAGCTGGGGTAGCATGGGCAGTGGCAACAGGGCACCGGGTAGCCATGCCAAGTACGTGGCCATTGAGTCTGGGTGAGTTTGTAGTCTGCAAGCCTAGTGTGTGCTTCCACTCTTTGCGGCCATTCTATGCCAGCTACTCTATTATTTTTAGCGCACTACCTCAATGAGAGATAGCACAAGTATGTCTATGAGAATCACACACCTCAGCTCCTTAGTGACACACCTGTGTGCTACCATTGTCTTCAGTGGGTTTGCACAGATGTAACTGATTCAACCTTAGGAAACAAAGCTGTTGATGCATAAGAAGAGTTCCAGTTTATTCCTGTTTAGCTGTGCTGGCTCCTGCAGGATCAACAGGAATGAATGAGGATGGCCTAGAATGATAGCAACCAGCACTAGCAAAAGAAAAGACACTGGAAGAACCACCAAAATGCACATATCTTTCAATGCAGAGCCTCTCTGCTCTTGTCACTTTACAGAGTAGCTGCACTCCAGCTCTCTTTTGCTTGGTTCAAAGGACAAGTCCATCAGACCCAGGCAGGCAAGGGAAAGCACAGTAAAGGAGGAAAATAAACAGGCTTAACGTAGAGTCTCTGGTGAAAGGACAAAGCAGTCAGGTTCTTAGTACTTGTTGGTCAGCTTTTGGTCTCGGAATCTCCGAGTTTCCTCACAGCCCTATAGGAGCCAAAAGGAGGGAAAATGAAGCTTCCTTTCTAAGAGCGACTTAGCTACATCCCCTTCCTGTAAATGTACCTCCCTAGGTGTGGGATCTTCTCTTTCCAGTTAGCAGGCTGACTAGCTTCTCCAGGCAGGGGCAGCCCTTTGCTTGGTTAACCCTTTAAAGGACTTAAACCCTCCCTGCCACAGGGGGCTGTTAGTACTCAAGCTGGTTGAGAATTTTCCATTGGAAAATTGGGTTTTCAACTACATAAGATTTTTCAAGAATGTGTCTACATTCCTCAAAAAGTCTCTATGTCAGTGAAAAACTGAAAAGTAAAAGTTTTCAGACCCAAGCTGAATATTTTTCAGTGAAATGGTTTTGTTCAGTTTTTCCACAAATAGGCAACATTTTCTGCTGGACTGCCCACCCCCTCATTGTATGACTAGCCCTAGTTAGTACGCCCCTTCACAAGAGCAAGGAAAAAATCATGTCTCTCCACCATTTCACAGCACAAGAGTTCAACACGATGGTGCTCTGCCACTGTTGTGCCTTTATACTGGGAGTTTCAAAGGAGCCAAAGGGCATTAGGCACCAAACTCCCACTGAATTTCAAAGGGATCAAAGGAGATTAGGCACCAAACTCCCACTGAGTTTCAATGGGAGTTGAGTATCTAACTCCCATAGGCCTCTTTTAAAATCCCAACTAAAAGATTAAGGTTGCAGGGATAAACGCCATTTCATGACCCAGGCATTAGCATCTTTTGTGACTTTTGGCCCTATCAGGGTGTGTGTGTGTTTGGTGACTAGTATGAAGTTGTTCCCTAATAAAGGAGCACTGAGTCACTTGACAGTTGAACATTCTTTGATTATTGAGGACACATTCTCCTAAGGAAATAGATTTCTGCATAGACAGAGGACTAGGTGCTCTTCTTCCTCTGATTTTTGGAGCAGAACTGCCTCAGGTGAACTTTCCGGGCCTGATTCTGAAGTATCAATTCATTATTCAAGTCAGGACTCTATAAGACTGGTTGGCCACACAACTTCTGTTTGAGAGTTTGAAAAGCTATTTCACAAGCTTTTGACCAACACATGTGTCTGGGGGCTTTATTCTAAGTAAGGTTATGTAGGTGAGCTGCTGTGGTGACAAGCCTGGACACAAAGCTTCAGTAATAGTTCATGAGTTCCCAGAATGGCTGGATTTGCTTTTTTTGTGGTAGGGATAGACAGTGCCGGCTCCAGGGTTTTGGCCGCCCCAAGCAGCCAAAACCAAAAAAAAAAAAAAAAAAAAAGCCGCGGCCGCGATCACAATCTGCGGCGGCAATTCGGCGGGAGGTCCTTCACTCCGAGCCGGAGTGAGGGACCGTCCGCCGAATTGCCGCTGAATACCTGGACCTGCCGCCCCTCTCTGGAGCGGCCGCCCCAAGCACCTGCTTGAGAAGCTGGTGCCTGGAGCCGGCCCTGGGGATAGACATATCCATTAAGGGTTGATTTTTTGTTCACCTGCAGCTAGAGAGTCTTTTTCTAGGCAGTATGCTAGAGAAGGTTCCACTTTCACTAATGGCATATATAGTGGGGTTGATTATTTGCCCTGGCTCCGTTAGGGATTACAATACGGCTGCTACCTTCTCTAAGTGAAAATGTCAATCTACACTACAGATGACTAAATCATCTAGGTAGTTGGAAGCAGATTGGATACAGAACTGAAGGATTTCAGTTTTGATCCCATTACAGATATATACACCAACAATTTCAGTTTAAAAGTCTACTCTTGAAATGTGGCAGGTGCTCTTTGTGATCCAAACAGCATTATCTGGAAGTAGAACAAACCATAAGGTGCGAATAAAGCTGTTTTCACTCCAATTCTGGGAAAGAGGAATCTGCTAAAAAAAACTTTCATGAAATCCAAGACAGTAAAGTAAAGGGCTGCACATAAACAATTTAAAAGCTCATCTACATGGGACATAGGGTATACATTAATTTTGGAAATTTCATTGACAATTCTGAAGTCAACGTAAAACATATGGAGCCATCAAGTCTGGGGATCAGGACATTACAGCTCCATCAGAATTTTTCAATCTCTCCCACAGTTCTACTATGGAGTAAAGTTTTTGTTGCCCGCCTCCCACATGTTCTTAGGACCTACAGCAGGAAGGGAGGCTCCCAAACCAATTTTCCAGCTTCAGTTTGTATGTGGTGCTGGGCCAAATAGATTTTTCTGGGTAGAGCTGAAAATATGAAAGAAAAATTAACCAGCCGCTGGAGTGCCTGAACCCTTTACTCCAGGAGAAAGTTCTCACCTATGGTCACAGGTTATTCTGACTGGGAGCTTGAACTGTGACAGCCTAACTGAAGCTCATTAAAGTTTGGGTTCAATGAATAATCCTTCCTGAGTTTTCTCCAGGCTCTAACAAATTCATATGCTAAAGTGGTTTCTCCTCCTTTTTCTCTGTGTAATTAACTGTCCTAATCTCTAGAGAACCTTACACGGACCCTGCTGTTCTGCTACCAGTTTTGATCCTGTGACAGGTCTACACGATAGCATTCTCAAGTTAAGAGTCTCCTTGGCTATGCCTCTCTCCTCCATTGTGCACAGTGCCCTCCATGAGTTGCTACACCAAGCATATGTCCTAACTGCACACGCATATGTCCTAATTGCACAAGCCTTGCCTAGCACATTGTTGTAGTAATAACACCAGTATCCCACTATCATTGCTTGTATACGAGTGGCCTAAAGAGTTGTAATGAGTGTCTACATCCTCAGCGTTGCTTCTATGTCCAGTATTCACAAGCACACATGCTAGTCCATCTGGGCTCCTAGTGGGGAAATTACCCACTAGAAAAGCATCTGCTCGAGGCTCCTTTTCTACATGTAGAACTCAAGTATCTTCAGGGGAGAAGAATACTGTTATATTGGGATAGAAACTTGTAGATATACCATCTATCTCTTGCAGTCCACTGCCCCAGACATTGTCCTTGCCAATCCATACCACAGTCACCCTCCCTGTTAACCAGGCAGAACATCCACTTGCCCCCCTAAGCCAGTTCTCCTCTTCAGAGCTGCACAGGATTCAGTGACCAGCTGAATACACTACAGTGATACACTATAGCTGCCAATGACCAGCGAAATAGAGATGACCCCTCATGACAATTCACTGGGAGAGAGGCTCATCTCACGGAATGTTATGGGGATGCTGGACTCCCTCAAGACTGTATCAGAGAAGATCATATAGACAGGACCCAAAGGAATCTCTCTCTCTTTGAATCACATATTGCTTTATGCCCCCAAATCTCCACCAGAGCAGTGCACGTAGTCTGTAAACCAAACCAAGTCCTTGATATATGCACGACCCCCCAGCTACAGCAAACGAATGAGATCACCTTAGATCCATTGATATCTGCCTCCGTCCCTCCATCTTACTTTCCTGCCACCATGCTGCCCGTCACTAGCACCCATTAAACAGCACAGTGCTCTGCTTTCAGCACAAGGAGAGTGGCAGAGTTATCCAGCATCCTAGTGGTAATAGTCTCCCACATAGCACCTGACCTAGATGGTCCTTCAGGAAGGTGGCTGTTCCAATAGGCAAAATTAATTTATATAAAATATGAATGAGAAAGAGAGAGAGAGAGAGAGAGAGAGAGAGAGAGAGAGACTGACTCTGATGGTCAACAGCATCCGGTCCCCGTCCCCTCTTCCTTAAGAACTCAGTCTATCACATAGTCAGATCAACTCCTTTGGTTTTACCCGTAAGCATCATGAGGTCATGAAAGAGCACATCACACGCTCGATCCATGACAATTTCACTGTTATGCAAATCACGCTCAATGCTGCCTGAAAAAGTGTTGGCAAGCTGCTACTGAAAAGTGCATGTGCACAAGTTCTCATCAGAGCATAAAGAAAAAGCCAGAGAAAGGGAAGTTTTTAGCTTTTGTTTTGAACACACAAAAATGCCTTGTAGGAGGGATGAGGTCTCCAAGCACACCTCCTTGGGCAAGGCATGTAACTGCAGTTCCCTGTCTCAGTTTCCCTCCAAGTATCAGGAATAACCTACTCGTATGCAGATTCTTTAAGTAATATTCCCCCTCTTCTGGGATCTAATGTATTAAACAGCATCCAACTCCCAAAAAAGTCCCTCTTTGGCCCCCTCTTCGGTTCACGGTTCCATGGTCCTCCTTTCTCAGGATTGTATGGTTGAAACCCTGGCCTCCCCAGCCTACAAACTCTCCCCTGAAGTTCAGGGTTTGCACAGTTCTCCTTCTGGAGCTGTGCCCTAGCTGAGTTCTTCCTCTCGGCATGCTCTCCTTGATTGGGCTAGGGGCCTCCCTTTTCATTCACCCACCCAGTCACCTGTCCAATCCCTTGACCCTTCCCAGGTGGGTCTAATAACTCCAAACACCTGTCTGGGCTGATTGGGAGAGAGGGGAAACTTGTCCTGCCCGATCAACAAGGCTCCTGGCCCTAGGCTCTTAAAGGAAAAATGGCCTGTGCCTTCCTACTCCTTCCCCATCCCAGACACTAACTATCCTCTGGGATCATCTACCCCTCACCCTATCCTCCCTAGACAATTGGAACAGGGTAACTGCCCTCCCAGACGGCCTCCTCTGGCCCTAAAGCACAAGTACCCCATTACACACTTGAATGGATTTAGCTGAAAATTAATTAAACAACCAAAGCGTGTATTAGAAATATAAAGCTTAAAGTTCAAGTTGTGGTGCATATGTACTTGTTGCTTGCCTGGTCACACAAATCACATGATATTGTTTTTGCTCCCTGATTGGCAGTCTGGGGCAAAACTGCCATAGGAAAATAATTTAATATTCACTTTGCACAAGTATTCATTTGTACAAACCTAAAATTAATTCTTTATGCTTATTAAAATTCAGTTGCATGAATGTTCATGGAAAGAGATCCCGGAATGGACACAAACGAGGCCAGTGTTAATTAATATAGTATAAAGATTTAAATGAATATTTGCAGAGATGTTTTTAAAGCATTCATTCGGTTCTATTTTAAAATCTTCAGAAAGGTTTTTGAGGGATGTCTTTAAGAGAAGTCCAGTATTATGGAATATATTTGTTCTGTAAACCACAATTTTAATATTCTGGGCATTTTTTTTCTGGCCATTATATTTTTTAAAATGGGTTGCACCTTTTTTCTTTTAGAGGCACTTTAGTAACCACGTTGTTTCAGGATACAAAGGACTACAGAGCATTGCCCACTCTGAATAGATCCTCTGAATGGAGCCTTTGTTTTCCAGGCTGTTTTGGTAGGAAATGGTTGCTATTTAGGTCTCCAAGAGGGAATATAAAACTATGCTCACCTAATCAAACAGACCAGTAAATACAGCAGTTAATCTGACAATTTCAAATTCCTGAATTGCATTTGGAGAAACAATTTAACACAAACAATCATTTAAAGCCTGCATAAATCATACACCTTGGTTTAAGATGCAGGATTTGTTTTAATTATTGCAAACTCACAGTCTTAAGTGACATTTCCAGCAGCTGGACATTTAGTTGAAAACAAAAAAAGGGAAAAGGCAGACTTAATTCTAAAATATATCATCATCAGAGATATAAAAATCAAAACAAATAAAAAAGCAAACAAACAAACTAGGGGCTATCATACAAAAGGAGAATATATTTTTATCATAGGTCTATTAGATAAAGAATAATTGTCCCATATACTCTACATAATAGCTGTACATGACTACAATACCTCATGAGCCAAACTAGTTATTGCTCTCTCCAGCAACAAAATGTTCCTTCAAACTAAGCTGCTCAGTGGATATGAAATGGCCTGTTTTGTTCAAGTTATTAACAGATTTACAATTGCTTCACAAAGTTACCTTGAACAGGTACTCAATGAGTACTTCAAGAACAAAAGGGAGAAGGGGAAAAAATAAGTGAAAAAAAATTCCACCTGGCACTTAAATGCAACACAGAATGGCACTTTAAAACAAACAAACAAACAAACAAAAAAGCCTTCTGGTTTGGATATACTGAAATATACAATATAACTAGCATATTCGTACCTTATGCCTTTTCAGAACAATGGCAATAACCTCTTGGGTGCATGTCCTTGCAACACAGCAAGGTACTTTGTCCAATGCTCACTGAGTTTTTAAAGCACTAGCCAAACTCTCTCTCGCCTCTTAAAAAAAAAAAAGTTCCTGGCTTTTAAAAGAGCCATTGTCAGTTCTGACTGAATGTTTATTGTACTGTCTCCTGCACAGCAGAGGGCATTCCACCTATAAAGAGTGATTATATAGCACTGGGACAATTTGAATACTCTAATCAATGCTAGCTAAAGTGTAGATAAATAAACGTTTACAGTGCCTGAGCTCCTACCCTCCCTGGAAATTATTGTTAATTTATTAAAGCAATAATCCCGGAACAATAAATTACAATGCCTTTTGTTTTACTAAACCCATCTTGCAGCACGTTTAAAAAGCATGGCTTTATAAATATTGCAACAGGCTAGGGGGAGATTTCCCACCAAGGCTTTATGTCTGTCCCATTATGCAAGAGATTAGACTGTAAAAGCAAAAACTTGAAAGTCAGGAGACATTGGGCAAAAAATAATCCTTAAATACAGAAACTGGCATGGTTGTAGGTCGGTCCTTTTTTTGTCTGTTTGTTTTAACTCATTCAGTACTGAAGATACCTCCATTACATTTCTTACATCCAGTGTACTCTTTACATGTTATCATTTCAGAACTTGGAGATTTGAAAGCACAACGACCACAGCCTGAGCTCCATTTCACTGTAAATCTGGAATAGCTCCATTAATTTCAATGGAGTTTTTTTGGATTTACACCACTGTAACCTAGATTAGTCTTGTAAATTAATTTCCTTTTGAGGCAAAAAAGAATATCTAAACACCAAACCACTTGGACACTTGGAAATAGCATCAACTTATCAACTACTATCCTGTCTCAGGCCTCTTATTTTTCATGAAGATTGTTGATGTTGGAGCCATAGTGGATCCTTTATGTAAGCCTGGCTTGTTACACAATGTGATAAACATTATCTAAAGCAGCCTGGATCAGGTGATGATGCAAACTTGGCCCAAACCTGAGAGCTCTAAGATGGATGTGAGGTAGGGTTACCATAAGTCCGGTTTTTCCCCCCATCCGGGGGGAATTTCCAAAAAGCCAAACATGTCCGGGAAAAATACTCCCAGCTTCCGGCATCCCTGGTTTACCTTAGAGCAGACTCCAGCGGCTGCTGTGCTCCCTGACTCCTGGGTTCTGTAAGAGCCAACCTGCCCGAGCGCTACCGGCTTCGGGCAGCCCCCATGCCTCCGGACCCTGCGCCCCCGGAGTCCGGGAGGGGAAGTGCCCAGCTGGCAGCGCAGGGTCCGGAGGCATGGGGGCTGCCCGAAGCCGGTTGCGCTCGGGCAGCCCTTTTCGCGTGGCTGGGAGGGAGGAGGAGAGGGAATGTGGGGCGCTCAGGGGAGGGGGCGGAGTTGGGGCAGGGACTTTGGGGAAGGGGCGGAGTCGGGTGGGGACTTTGGGGAAGGGGCGGAGTTGGGAAGGGGAAGGGGTGGGGCCAGGGCCCTGTGGAGTGTCCTCTTTTTTAAAACCTTAAATATGGTAACCCTAGTGTGAGGAGAACTGGTTGCTGGCAACTGTGGTGGTGGTTGTTGAATATATGGGAGTGGGCCACAATTGGTTGAGTTGGAAGTAGAACTTCCTGATTTACAAACTAAGAGTGCCACATATTTTGATTTGTCCTCTGAATTTCTAACTCTTGGGTTTAGCAATACTGCCAATTGCCAGATGGGCAGCCTCACTTCAGATTCTGCTTCCTCATCAGCTGGGATCCATGCCAGGCTAGCTTCAATTAGCTTCTGCAGTGACGCAACACATTCAAGCTATTTCACCTCGCTATATCTACTCTATGTCTGCTGTCATATGTGCCTTAGTAAAACACCTCTTCTTCACTACAGCTGCTGTGTCTGTTAAATGTGCACAGCACTATGCCTTTTTTTATCCCTACATCACATGCCTGCTGGGCCTCATGTTCAGGCTTCATGTACCAACCATGAGGTGAAAATTTCAGTGGGATTACTTTTACAGTGCATCTGATACATTGCATATCTTGTGTAATTACTGGGGTTATTCTGGACCCCAAAATCCTAGGGCACCAGTAGTGTGCCCAGGGTATTGCATCTTGGAGGCAAGCACTGTAGCTTCTTCAGCAGATTAGGCCTTGTAGGCACCAGGCCTGACAGATCCCAATAACAACTCAGACATGTTGTTTGGAAAGGTTTTTACTAGGGCTTGCAGGAAAGGGGAAAGGTTGTAAATACTCTAGTTACAGAGGCTTAAATAGTTACAGTTCAAAGTGTACAATAGTAATTCTTGTTTGGGTCTCTGGGGCAGTCCAATTGAGAGTAAGGGCTCTTTAGGCCTAATGCCTGAGCTGCCTTCTTCACTCCAGGCTCTATTCAAACAAATAAGCATTTGCAGGTTTCCAAGCTAGGTTCAATTGGTATCTCTCATGGAGCCCCTTTGCACGTTCCCTGCCGAGCCACTGCAGCTCCACCCTAAGCCCCACACAGACCTGCACCCAGCTGTGCTGTCTGACAGTCAGAGACAGTTCCACAAACAGCTCTGCATATAATTCCTGGGGCTTCTCTCCTACTCCCTACTGCCATGCAGTTCCCACCCCCAGACAGAGTCTGGCCACTTCCTGGTTCAGGACCTTTCCCCTTACCAGGTCAGGGGAAAAGCAAGTGCAATGGGAAGGGGGTTGGTGGGAAACATAGTCCCTTGCTATGCAGATCCATCACTATTGTCAACATCTATTGCAAACTTTAGCCGTTCGTCTGCTCCCAGGCCAAATTTGGCTCACAGGGTCGGTAAAGTCTCTGAGCATTTTGGGGACCTTGGGGATGAAAAAAGCGATATAATGTAAAAAAAAAAAAAAAAAAAAATTTAAAATAATGGAGATATCCCATCTCCTAGAACTGGAAGGGACCTTGAAAGGTCATCGAGTCCAGCCCCCTGCCTTCACTAGCAGGACCAAGTACTGATTTTGCCCCAGATTCCCAAGTGGCCCCCTCAAGGATTGAACTCACAACCCTGGGTTTAGCAGGCCAATGCTCAAACCACTGAGCTATCCCTCCCCCCCTAATATTTGATGATAATATTTATAATGAATAAATATTATCATCTACCCATATGGGGCCTGATGCTGCACCACTGAAATCAACAGGAGTTTTGCCATTGATTGCAACAGGAACAGAATCAGGCCCATAGTGAAAAAGCTGCATCCAAAATACAAGGACATGCATTTTTTAAAATTAAATAAAAGACAACACACATATTTAGTGATATCTGCAGATAAGCCATCACAACATAAACAGTATCCCAGAACTACATGATATTCTAGGTTTTTGCTATACTGTAGATTAAGCTCCTCTAATGGCTCTGCAGCTACCGTATAAATTATCTACTCTCTAACAGCATCCCTAAAGCAGATGTAATTAGGGATCTTTGGAGCCAAGATATGCATATCTTAATTACAGAACCAATATGGGATATTATTTGTTCCAACATTTAAAAAATTCTTCATGGACACATCTAATTTAACAGAAAGTTATTTTTACGCTTACTTAGACTTGAAAGCACACAGTTGGGATGGCTATTCCGAGTGTGATCTTGCATCTGTGATCTGGGTGAATAACTTTACTGCACCTGTTCCAAACTTAGAAAATTCTGGGTGGAAATATGAGGCCTGATTCTCCAATGCCTTGCACCTTGTGTAATTGTTAACAACTGTGCAAATAAGTGTAAAACATTACTAGATCAGAATTCTTCATTCCCTCCCATCAGTGGTAGTGTTTTATGGCTGTTTTGCACAGGTATGAATGGCTATATAAGGTATAAGGCAATGGAGAATCAGACCCTTAATCTCTAGAATTCAAGTAATTGCAGATTTATCAATTTCTTGGGTTCCATATTAGTGCCACTTTGGAGAATTATTTAGCTAGCAGAAGAATATCACCCATTCTGGAAAAAACAGTTCAGACTTCTTGTGAAACCAAAATCTCAAATCCTTATCTAACAGATTCGGTTTCTACCCCTGAAATGAGTGGCTGACCCATGGTTCTCAATGATTGCACCACTATAGAATGGCTATCATATAAGTCACATAAAATATTACATCCATCTGTGGATATCTGATCTGCAATGCTCAGGTTTTTATAAATAAGCTAAAACTAGATCAATAACTTTGGTCTAATTTCCATACCTGGCACCTTCTTCTTTCAGGTATTCCCTCTCTCTTTTCCTGAAAGGATTTTCTCTCTCTTGTTCCAAGAGTTCTCTTAGCATTATCTATCCCTGTTAGACAAAAGTTTGAACCTCTAAGATAATGGCCCTTCCTTTCAGGTTCCCTGTTCTGTCTCTGTCCACCCTTAAGTCCAGACAGAGGTGTGAACTAAAGGTCTGACCAGAAGATTAACAACCTGATTGCCAGTCCTCACTCTGAGACTGACTTCCCCAGCAGACTTGGACTAGTCACTTATCCTCGCTGCCTCAGTTCCCGCATCTGTAATTGGAAGATATTAATACTTCCTATTCTCAACATATGGCCTCGGTGAGGATTATAATTCCAGTGAGGGCTGTTGAATAAATGCCTGAGTAATCAGATGAAATCAGTCCGCAGTTTTCCAAATCACGAGCTTCCCTAAAACACACCCTAAAATAGTTATTAGAGATGGAGCTGAGTGAATTCAACAAAAAGTATTTGTGAATTCTCAGTTGAATAAAATAGAGGAAATCACCTGATCTCTTTATTTGCTTTCCAGTTTTCCAGTTCTAGATCTTTATCCTGCATGCCTCACTGTCTTCTGTATTCTCCCCTGACCTGAATAATTTTGTCTCATCTGCAAATGTTGACCCCTCCTTTTCCTGGTCATTAATACATACTCTTTACATATTGTGATGGGTTGGATCACAGAAACCCCCTTTGAGACTGCCACCTGATGTGCCTAGACTACCTCTGAGCCTGTTTTCCCTGCCAGCTTGGGACTTCACTGCCCTGCCTTGTTGTGCCAGGCATGATAGCCTGCTACTAACACAGACCCAGGTCTGAACCACATCCCCCAAAAGCTGCAGGCTTAACTGAAAACAGTTTAAGAAGTGCTCCTGTCTCCAGCACTCAGATACCCAGCTCCCAATGGGGTCCAAACCCCAAATAAATCTGTTTTACCCTGTATAAAGCTTATGCAGGGTAAACTCATAAATTGTTCGCCCTCTATAAAACTGATAGATGTGGATTGCCACGGACACGCAGGGGCGAAAGAAAATGCAGGCCTGTTATTTACCAGGCTGCACGTGGCAATAGACTATATTGGTAAGGGATGCAAGGAGAGTATGGGTCATGATGCAAACTGCAGACACACACACAACTAAAATTAATCAATTTAAAGTTTTATTGGGGATAATTACAAGGGGTAAGGGAGCAGCGTTTGATTAGCTAATAGAGTTAATGAAACTTAAAACACACAATGACTAAAATATCTACTAACAATATTTATAAACAAAGATGCAGCATTTAGTAATGACTGATACTTACAAATACAAACCAACGCATAACGACCGGCAAACGTAGAAACTCTGTTTGAAACACGTGAGCTGAGAGAGAGGCTTCGAGGTGATCAGGCTCGGTTACGGGTGTACACAGGATACACAGGATTCGTTTTTCTTTCTCCTCTCCCTGCCTGCACATGGCAGGCAGGCCCATAAAGTACCAACTATGACATCATAGAAGAGTCATAGGGGACGGGGTCCAAAACCTGTTTGTGTTCGTTTCTGATTGGCACAAGCAAAGTTTACATCAAGTAGGGGAGCAGGTGCCTCAAAGTCTGGCTTTGCCCCCAAAAGGTGTGGAAATGCATATTGTTTTAGAATGCGTGCAACACTGAATGACAAAAGAAGAGGCCAGGGCAATACCAGTATGGACAAGTTTTACAGGATGCAGACAGGAACTCATCTCAACAATAGAGAGATATGCACAGCTGTTCCCCCCCCCCCCCCCCCGCACTAATACTTACTCTGGGTTAATTAATAAGTAAAAAGTGATTTATTAAATATAAAAAGTAGGATTTAAGTGGTTCCAAGTAAAGACAGACAGAACAAAGTAAATTACCAAGCAAAATAAAACAAAAGCACCCAAGTCTAAGCCTAATACAGTAGGAAACTAAATACAGGTAAATCTCACCCTTTGACAGACTAGCCTCCTTCTAGCCTGGGTCCAGCAATCACTCACACCCCTGTAGTTACTGTCCTTTGTTCCAGTTTCTTTCAAGCATCTCTTTGGGGTGGAGAGGCTAACTCTTGAGCCAGCTGAAGACAAAATGGAGGGGTTTCCCCAGGGGCTTATGTAGTCTCTCTCTCGTGGGTGGAAACCCCTTCCCTTCTCCTATGCAGAATCTAGCTCCAAAATGGAGTTTTGGAGTCACATGGGCAAATCACATGTTCATGCATGACTCAGTTCTTTACAGGCCGACACCACATTCCCAGGAAAGCTCAGATGTGGATTGGCATCTCTCAAAGTTCATAGTTAGTTTAAGTGTTTCTTGATTGGGCACTTACTAAGAATAGTCTTTTCTCAAGGAGCTGACCAACTGCTTCACTGAGGCTACTTAAAATCAAACAACTACATAGCCAATATTCATAATTTCAAATACAAAAATGATACATGCATGCAAATAGGATGAATATATCCAATAGATCATAAGCTTTGCAGAGAGATATGTTACATGGCATATCTAACATAAAACATATTCCAGTTATGTCATATTTAAACTCATAAGCATATTTCTATAAAGCATTATGGGGTGCAACGTCACACATATCTCCAGTCCCTCAATAAAGATGTTGAGTATATTCATCTTTAGTCCTGCCAAGATCAAACTTTTTTGGATAGTTACTGGGAAGTGGGGGAAGCTGCTCTGTAATAATTCATGCATACTGTATTACTTTATTTGACCTGGTTATTGCAGTGTTTGCTGTATGAATAGGTTGGTTTAGCTAAATAGCTGGCTGTTGGAAAAACAAGCAGGAAGATAAGATAAAATACTGTCATGTAAACACTCTAGAGGGTATTAAAAGACAATGTTCGAGCTACTGTCTGGGAAAATCCTACTTCCTTGGCCCTTTGTTACACAGCTTATCTTGCCAATGCTGGGAAAGATCAGATCAAAAGGACCATAAAGAGATTAAAAGCTTCCCTCTCTCTGGAGAGGAAGCAGTTCTTTGGGTGTTGTGTGAGGGGAAAAGACTGGCGCGCACACACACACACACACACACACACACACCTGTTTGGGGTCTAATACCCAGCCAGACCCACTGCATAAGCACGGTTGGTAACCAATGCACTGTAGCCCAGGACCTGGCCTAAGAGCAGGGATTCCACTCTGAGAGAGGTGAGGGCACAAGGCCTGAGGTGAATTAACTAAGAGAGAGACCAGGGGAGGGGTCAGAGGTGCAGCTAGCCCTAAAACTGTGACAATATGTAAGCAATAAGAATTAAGGGCCCAGGGCATTTCACCTGGGGATTAATGACCAGACTGAAGAAGTGGATGTGACAAGAGTCATTGACCAAAACCACCCATTGGGTATGTCTACACTGCAATAGAACACCCACATCTGGCCTGTGTCAGCTGACTCAGGCTACAGGGCTGTTTAATAGTGGAGTACACATTTGGGAGCTTGAGCTCTGAGACCTTCCCCCCTTGCAAAGTCCCAGAGCCTGGACTCCTGCTTGAGCCCAAATGTCTCCACTGCTATTTTATAGCCCCACAGCCCAAGCCCCATCAGCCCAAGTCAGCTGACATGGGCCAGCACGGGGAGTTTTAATGCAGTATAGACAAACCCATTAAGACCCAGATAAGCCCTATACTCATGTTGCTATTGCTATTCTAAGACTAAAATGAAATGAAAAAAAATATATGAGGAGGTTTTTTAATGGTCGGTACAGTTTCAAGTGTCAGTGCATTTCGAGATAGAAAACGGTAGCACTATTCCCATTTCTAAGGCATTGTGAGGTTACATGACTTGCCCAAGGTCACACAGCAAGAGAGTGTCAGAGCCAAAGTCAGACTCCAGGAGTTCCTATCTCAGTCCACTAAACCATGCTCTAACATCAAATAAAAATAACAATAACACTTATCACTTAGTACTTCGCATCATCAGAGTCCCACTCAAACAATAATTAAACACTGTTGCTGAATTCTGGATAATTCTATGACCAGTAAGAATGTTTGAAGTTATGCAAAGTAACAGTAATCATATCTCTTTGGTCACAGAGTAAATTGGTTGTCTGGCATCATATTGGCTCATAGGGTGAGGGAAGGGAGAAACAAGACAGGCCCTCTGGAAGGTGGAGTCAACCCCAGGAAGCAGGAACTTCCCAGCAACAGCTGAAAGCAGTAGTGGCGACTGGGACCAGACAGTATCTCTACATGTTAGTTCAGTACTTAGCATAACAGGGCCTCATCTAAAGTGCATTACAGACAATGGGAGTTTTACTGCTGAATTCAGTGGGCTTTGGATTAGGCTCTTACTGAGGGAAAGCTAAGTCAAAGAGATGAGTTTTGCATTTAGGACCTGAGTCAGCAAAAGCACATAACCACATGCTTAACTTTAAATCCATGCTTGAGTCCCATTGAGCCAGTCCCAGTGCTTAAGTGCTTTGCGGAATTGGGACCTTAGTTCTGAATGCAGTGAAGCCCATGATCATTCTTTACTCTTGGTGGAGTGAGTTTCACGCTCTAGATCCATATCCTGTGAACGTTCTATCTCCTGCACAGTACTTCTCACGACTGGTTGACAGTTTTGTTGGAACTTAGCTGTTTCTGGTAGAACTTCGCTGTTGTAGGAGGTCACCATCCTGTAAGGAGAGTCAGTCCCCTGGAGAGCTTTGAACAGAGATGTTGAACTGGACAGTGCAGAGCACTGGAGTGATGTCTCCAGGTGGCTTTTCTTATTTAGCAGACAGGCTGCTTGCTGCATTTTGTACCAGATCAGATGGAGGTTTTCAGAGTGTGTGGCTTCTTTCCTAGATAATGTAATTTCAGGGGGCTCTGTGCAGGTGCAGGAGTCTGCCCACACAGTTCAATTGGCAAGATTGGGCCCCAAGACTGGAGGTTACAAACATGTGGAACATCATGGCCAGATCTGTAACTCATAGGAAAAAAGTGTCTTCTTCTGGCTAGATATAAATGGATGTGGGTGCTTTTGGCCACCTTGATTGTTTGGGCATTGAGGATTCCCTGGTCACGGAGGAGTCCAATAGATTGTTGAGTGACTAAATAATTTGAGCGCAGATGTTAGTGGAGGATTTATAGGTGAGGCAAGTTTTCCTGCTTTCTGCTAACAACAGCTCAGTCTTGCCTGGGTGGCATTTTTTGGAGGGAGGGAGGTAGTACTGCCAGAGCCTTCCACCGAGACATGTAGCTACACACCACAGTGTGGGTGCAGCCTGCTTTTCACTATGGCATGTAGCTACACATACCCCTACATGCCACCACCAGTCATGTGCAGTGTAGATGTAACCTTAGAGTGATGGGAGAAGGTGGGCCTGAATGAGGCTTGAGTGTGCACGCTCCTATACCAGTCCAACTCCACTGCCAGGATGGGCAACATGCAAACTCCTGGCTCCTCCTTGCACTGCCTTTCTCCACTCCCCTGATGTGACTGATGCCACTGCCCATAATAGACTCTCTCCATCTTTGCATGGTGGAAGGAAAGGCAAGGACTGAGAGGATTTCTACGCCCTATTTAAGAGTCCAATGAGGATGATAAAGTTCCCTGTGCCATCTCCTCAGCTGAGCCCCAGCAAAGTGCTAACCAGAATTCTAGCCCATAATATTCAGATTCAGAGACATTAAAAGGAAAGCACTTAAGCACATGCTTAATTTTAAGCCCTGTTGCAGCCCATGGGACTTTACTAACATGTAAAGTTAAGTATGTGCTTAAGTGTTTTTCAGTATCGGGCCATCAGTTCAAATTTACTAGAGAAGATTAATTGCTTGTACCCTTTCCCGCCATCACCCAGTTTTTTAATAAGCTCTAGCAAAAGCAGGGAAGTAGCAACAGTTTGCAATAACATTCCTTTCTTAACATTATTGTGTCAATTCCTTATTTGTCCAGGCGCTGAATCATCCCTGCCTCCTCTGGAACATTGCTCTGGCTGTTGTGAAACTTATTGGTGAGGGCAGCAGAGCTGATTAACAGCAAGGCAGCCTGCTTCTGAATTCAGCCAACAAACTGCATATGACCCATTTCTCCCACAAAATTTGTCTGCTTTGTGAGTTTATTGAAAATTATGGGGGGGATTTCCCTTTTTCCTCCCTTCCCGCAACAAGAAAATGCTCACTCAGCCAAGATGCAAAACCCTGTTGTTTGGCCCTGGTGGCAACAATAGATGCAGACGTCTGTGGGTTCCCCTCTAGGTACCACAGAATTGCATGATTTCCATGCGAATCAATGCTGCTCTGTGTTTCCCAACAAGGAATGAGGGGGCTGGCTCACCCCAGTGCTCTGTGAGATTCAAACCAGAAGCATTTTTTAAATTGTTGGAAGCAGAGTACCTGAGGGGATATCTTAAAGTTAAGACAGTATGGTAAGTGGTGCATTAGATGGACAGATAGGTCACTCAAAGCTACCTGCTGCCCTAGGTAAAACTTCAGTATGCCACCCCCTTCCTCATAGGTCTAGGGTAGTATATTTGGCCCAGCTGCCTCTCCACCATGACAGAGGGATGGCTGGGCCAAATTTGAATGAATGGCATTGAGACCTGCTGCATAGGGTCATAGTGCCACACAAATTTGGCCCAACTGCCACTCCATCATGATGGAGGCACAGGTGGGCCAAATCTGTCACCCCTAGGCTGCTGCCCAGAAATCTGCCACCTTAGGCAACTGCCTAGTTTGCCTAGAGCTAGAATGGCCCCTGGATAGAGGGGGGGGGAAAGACTGTCAGAAATTCAAGTGGAGAAGACTTCACATTTGTACAAGATATTGCCCGCTCCAACAGACATATTGGTCTGAATCTGAGTGATTTTATGAGCAAAATAACTTGAAAATGCCTCACAATGGGAAAGATTCAACTCAGTTACTAAGTGAAGACAGATTGGATTGAACAAAGTATTCACTACTAAAACAATTCCACTGATTAAGGGTGCTATGTGGACTCTTCTTTGCTTCCTGTTCAGGGCACAAGAATGGAAAAAGTGTCTTACAATGCAATCAATCAGCTTTGGCACAAACTTCTGTCACTGGTGCTGTAGCCACCTTCCTTCCTGCTTGAGTTATTACACACCATCCACAAACCAGGGTGACCTGTGCTGGTGAAACTGGAGAAGAGGTATTTAGGTGTCATTCTATTGAAAGATGAGGACAAAATCATTACGAAGTGCTACCAAACCACTGGTAGAATTGTCCATCAGAAAAACAATATTCTCCCTTGGATCTCACTGATAATACCCAAGTTCCATCAGCCTCAGAGACTGTACCAACAAAACTTATCCCTTACCTTGACACAAGTGGTGAGTCCTAACCTCAAACCACATAAAAGTCAGTCCATGATAGGGTCAATATTTCCAATTGCGCAAGCCCAAATGCCATGTCACGAGTGTGGCTAGCTAGCTGAGTGGAGCCTCTGACTACCAGGAATAGTCTCCTAGCTGGCACTGTAGCCAACAGAGAAAAATCAGCATTAATGTAGGTGACTGAATTAATACTGCAAAGCAGAACTGGTTAAAATTTTTTGTGCAAACACATTTTTCAATAAGAGCTTTTTTTCAAAGTGAAATTTTTTGCAGAGAACTTTCATTTCATTCAAAGTTTTCCAGATTTTCAATGAAAAGCTAAAAATATTTTTGGCTTTCTTTTTTTGTTTGCTTTTTGTTTTTGTACTACCTTTGAGACATTTCTTCCCCCTTTTCTTTTTCCCACTAGAAAAGAAGAGGGGGAGGGGACTAAACAAACAAACACTCTAAAACTTTTCAGTATTTGAATTTGGCTTTTTTGTTTTTTGGGATTTCAAGAAAAAAAATGTTTTTTGATTTTAGTTTTTACTGAAAAACAAAGTAAATTCATGGAAATTTTTTTAAACAGTCAAAACAATGACCATTTTCCCACCAGCTCTGCTGCATAGCTGTTAGGGGCACCAATCTGAATGACATAAGAACAGGCCAATGCCTTCTTACAAAGGAACCTCTTTCCAGGGTTAGTTAACGTTTTTTGTTCTTTTTCATATTCACACTTTTCTGTGGTTGGATCCAGAAGCAGTATTATTAAAAGAAAAGGCAAGTGAAATTAATTGAGTTGGTGGGAAAAGGGTTAAGCCTTTTAGTAATATTTATTATGTCACAGAGATTTATTTGTTACACTGACCTATTTACGGGAACAGTAATTAATACTGTAACAAATATGTGGCCACATAGGAACTTCATGAATGGGTTTAGTGTGAAAAAACTGGTGGTTGGTGGCCTGTGATATACAGAAGATTGGATTAGATGACCTCGTGGTCCCTTCTGGTCTTAAACTGTATGGGCTTGTCTACACTGCAATAAATCACCTGCAGCTAGCCCAGGTCAGCTGACTCGGGCCAGCTGCAAGTGTTTTATTGCCATGTAGGCATACCCAATGAATGACTCAGTTTTGCACACCATGGTTACCTGGAACTTCACAGCAATAGCAGGGACAGAACCTAGAACTTCTTATTCTGTAAGCACAGACGTCCCCTAGAGGAGTATCACTGCCTGTGAAACACAGGGCATTTTAATTGGAACCTGAACGCTGCTCCAACAGTAGCTGTAACCGTTGGTCTGTCCATGCTCAAGAAGAGAACATTCTTTTTTTTATTTTAAATTCGCAAATTGCATCACAATGCATTGGTCAAGTGTGTCTGTGAAACACATCCCTGCAGTGGATGGAATCAAAGATTTGTAACTATGTGTCATATACTACTCACATTGCTCTATTGTGCTTAAAAAGCCAACAGAGGTCGAGGAGATGGTGCTTAGATTCAGAGACTTAGGCAGAGCATATCTTGTAGACATCCAATCTTAACTGACAGACTCCAACTGATGGAGAATCCACCATCATATCCCTTGGTTAGTTGTTCCAATGGCTGTCTCCTGACTCGCCAAGAGTCTTGCCAGCTGCCTCCTGTAGGTGGCAGTGCTTCACATTTTTCTCACACAAATCAAGAGATGCTGTAAGTTGCCCATTGCTGTATAACACGAAGGCTTATATGACAAATACTATGGGCCAGATTTTCAAAAAAAAAAACCTCAACTCCCAGTTAAGCACCAAAATAAGCATCACAGTGAGAGCTCCTGGGTGCTAAGCACTTTGGAAAATCGGGCTCTTCTCTTCGTGCGTAAATGAGCTCTGAGCAATTTTGAAGATCGGGCCCCATGTCTATATGAGGGAAAACTTGAATATGATACACATTTAATCTATTAGTTCACAGTTACGCTTTCAGAAACAGAAGACTCAAGATCCTCACTCTCAAATGTCCTTCATTTCAAGAGAGGTTACCTATTTTAGTCCCAAGGGCACCACACAAGTTTGGTGTCATCTCACTTGACAGAAAGATGTGTTTACACTAAAGGAATGAATGCTGCATCATTTTAAACTTCCTGCATGAATAATTTTGTGTATCTCTCCTGTTTCTTCATCAGATGTCATGTCCCACATTAGGGCCTTGGCGGATTGAGAGGTATGATCAAGATCACTTTTAAAATATGGTTTTTTTCTTTTGAAGGGGCCAGTCCTGTGAAGTGACAAATACCGTAAATTCCCATAGACCAACACCTGAACTGTCAGCGATCACCCTAGTTAAGGGTGCTCAGTCCCTTGCATGATTGGGTCCTTAGTTAATTAAGTATTCATAAAAGCTACTGGCTTGACAGTCCTGGAGAATAAAGTCCTTTTTACCTTCAGAGCAATTACAGCTTGGACAGCAGCAGCGTAGACTTCCCCCATGCTGTCAAGATGTCAGCTTGACATAAAGACATCACCTCTAGGGTCTCAAGTAATTCACGGTCTTGTCAGAGTTCAGCCCTTCTGAAAGTCAGCGCATGTCAGTCCCGGTTCCCACATCACCCCAGCTTCTCTCTGGACCCTGCCGACAAGGGTGATAATAGAGATGATGGTTCTGTGGTACTTGTCTGTTGGGGAACAGACCGAGAGAGATTACTTCTGACAACACAGGGAAGCGTTAAATGAGAGTGCAATCAAAATGCTTGTTCCCCTTTGCCCACGTAGTGCAGACCTGCACCCAGGGACATGTAACACTTACCCCAAATTACAGTATAAAATTAATGTGCTCAGGATTAATAGCTCTTATAATCAGGGCTTGTACCATACAATATTCAATAAAAATGCATGGTTTTCTTCTTAAACACATTTCAGCTTTTGTGTGTGAAAAGAGCCCATTATTCAGCCTGAATTATTCAAGCAATATTGCAAGTGCCCCTGCCCTTTTGTTAATTTGCTTGGCTTGGTGCACATATGGCATTTGTTCTATATCATCTGTGGAACTTGCTTCTTTAACAAGTTTGCAGGTTTCAAATTCCTCTGTTTTTGATAGATGTACTGTATGTACTATTAGGTTAAAAAAAAGTTACAGGTGGCTGGTCTTTTTCTCAATTTAACCCCACAAAAGCCCCTTTATTAAAAGAAGTCTTAATGAAAAGTAGAGCTACTGTATGTGAGGCTGCAAAGATCCCTGGTGGAAATATTTAGTGTTTACATTTTGCTGAACTATTTATAGTGTGGACACATACTACACTAAAGGCTCTCTTTCCCCCATATAATAGAAATCCTTGTTCCTGAATTCTATATACTTAGTATGGTTTACATTTTTTTATCCAGCCTTACCACATTTTATTCCACCCAGCTTTCCACACTACTTTGTGTGTCTTTAACATAGCTGCATAACAGCAACACCTTCTGGAAGAAGGCAGCCATTGGAAAGCAGAGCCATTTTGGCCTTGCACAGCCTGTTGCAGTCACTGGTAAGTGTATAATGTGCACAGAACATTTAAAAAAAATAATTAGAACATATGAATAACAGTATGTGCATTTATTGCTCCAGTTAGTGGTAATTGAAAACTTGGGTTTTTAATACCTCTTTGAGAGTCTTTTTTATTAAGGGTACTTTTAACACTAACATTCAGTATTTTAATTACATCAGATTTATAGGCCTAATCCCTGCTCTATACACTCTTTGTTTGAGAATATTGAGAAAAGAGCTTTGGAGCCCCTCTGCTGGTTAGTGGAAGCAGTCTCCTTTTCCCCCCACAGAATGCTACTGGCTAAATCAGTGGTTCTCAAAGTTTTATATTGGTGACCCCTTTCACACAGCAAACCTCTAAGTGGGACGCCCCTATATGAATTAAAAGCCTCTTTTTTATATTTAATACTATTATAAATGCTGGAGGCAAGTGGGGTTTGGGGGTGGAGGCTGACAGCTTGCGACCCCCCTGTAATAATTTCGTGACCCCCAGTTTGAGAACCCCTGGACTAAATAGTATGAAGAGCACCGAACCAACATTTTCAAACCTGAATGTCTAAACCTGGGCTCCTAGCTCCATATTTAGGCACCTGAATTGAAATGGTCTCATTTTCAAATGTGCTGAGCATCTGCAAATCTCATTTGTTTAAATGAGAGCAAGGGTTGCTTAGCACCTCTGATAACAGAGTACTTCTACTTAGGTGCCTAAGTTAGGAACCCAAGTTTGAAAGCTGTTCCTGCAAGTTACTACTGTTGGACTGCATGAGTAGTTGGGTTGGTCATGTATTCTTAATAAGCAGTACTGTAGTTCTCCTTTATCTTTGATTTTTCACTATATTCCCTTATTTAAAATACTACAGCCTATTATAGTAATAATAAGCATCTCTGGAGCAGCATATAAACACGTTAATTAATTCTCACACCACTATTGAGTGGTAAGGAATCAGACGTTATTATTGCCTTTTTGGGGAAACAGGTATAGCCGAGTTCAGTGACTTTGCATAAGATCACACAACCAGGTAAACAGCAAAGCTAGAAGTAGAATTCGGGATTTCCTTACCCCAGACTCTCATGTTTAGTCCTCTAGAGACCACAGTCATCTACAATCATCTAATCATTTACAACTTGCTTGAGTGGTACTAGATTGTTCCAGGCCATTAAATAGCCATAGCAGCTACTGTTCTAGGGATTGATCCTGTACTGTTGAAGTTAATAGGAGTTTTCCCATTGACTTGAATGAGAGCAGGATCAAGCCCTGGATAAGCATTGTAGAATTTTATTCCCTCACGCACTCAGGGCAAGTAATACTTTTGGATGAACAACTAAAAGAGTATTCGCTTTTCATCATCATGGGCAATTAGACCTGGGGCTGGTCAACTTTGATGGCAATCTTGCAAGGGTGATATACAGGGCTTTTTCAGTTTCAAAGCCATTAACAAACACCATTGTAGAATACTCTTTTTTAAAATGCAGGTATGTCTATAGCCAAAATACATTCAAAGTTGTGATTTTTAACCTCTCTCTTCTATGTACTGTTCACATTTTTTTTAATATGGTTTGTATTTATTGGTTTCTATCCTTTCTCTCCCCACACCTTTACTTGTGCTGGCTCCTTCCTTAGCTCCCACCGATAGCCAGCCTTCACTGATAAAGAAGCTAGTGTACTGCAAAGCTTTCACACAGCGCAGCCATCATCCACAGGATCGCTCTAATTTTATTTGTTCCGTCGAGAGAAGCAGCTCTGAGGAGTAGCCTGGTGAGAAATTAGGAAGAGGTTTGTCCAGAGTGGCAGTTATGCTTAGGGGTGCCTTCATGGGGAAAATTATTTAGGAAAAAAAGCCTGTGAGTGGTCTGCGTGACCTGACTTACATTGGTAAAACATTCAAGGGCTAACTGTACCCATAGGCTCCCCAACAGCATGGAATACGTACTCTTCCCAACCAACCATAGCAGTACACAGCCTTCCCTCTCCACTTCACTTTTCTCTAAGTAAAATAATATTTGCTCTTATGAAGCACAGATCTAGGGCTTGATCCTGCATGAGGGTAGCTTGAGAGGCATTAAGAAAGCCACTCGAGGGCAGCGAGCAGCTGCTCAACTCAGCGTAGTGCTACTAGCCAACCACAGAATATGTGGTGGGCCATATGGCACCAGCTGTGCCCCTGCTCCCCACAGGCGTACCCATTTCCTAAGCAGTGTCTGTTGCAAGTCTCATATTCTGTAGTTTGCATGAGGATGCAGCATGCTTGCAATAAACAGCCCTCGGCTCTGCCTCCTCCGCTGCACGGCAGGGAAGGTGCAATATGCTGAGAACATCACATGGCTTTACCTACTTCCTGTTCCCATGCTGGGGTGTAACAGGGAAACATCTCCACTCTGTGATCCCCTTTGCCCCCTCCCCAGGTTTTACATTGCAAGATTAAGCCCCTAGTTCTACCAAAAAACAAGTAAATTTGTTTCCCAGAGAAGTAAAGAACAAGAGCCCGGGTGGAAGTCAAGCATGCGGCACGATAGAGTAGGGAACTGTACAAGTTCCCCCCACCCCTCCAGTTCTGAAAAGGCATCGTAATCATGACTGAAATTGCCCAGATTACGCCAATCCTAAACAGAGAATATAAATCATATGGGCTTTTGGGGGGAAAGTTGAAAATCAGTAGAGATGTTTTAACTTGTGTGGTCCAAGACAGCCTTCAGCACAGGTCTTCGGAAGTGACAGGCATGAAGTGCCCTACCCAACAAGAGAACCTTCACTGTAGCTGTCCTCAAGAATTTGCATATCCCTGCTTCTTCCCTTTGTCTATGTTGGCAGCCCATTCTTGCAGTCAGTCTAGCTCACCTAAGCCTTCTCCAGCTGGTGAAGCATCTTGACTTTCCTGGGTGTCCATGTCCACACATTTTTACTGAGTTCAGTGAATAACCCTTTTAAATGCTGTCTTGTGGGCCTAATTATTTAAAGATACACTTTCTGATTAAGAAAGCCAGACCCGTGGAAGTTGAGCGCCATCTATTGTTAACTCATAAAACAACAATTTGGTTTGCAAGCGAAAGGGCCCTTCTTTCCATCTAAGAGTGGCCTTAGCTACAGCGATCATGAAATCCATGAGAACAATCCTTAAGGCTGCTGGGAGCCTCATTATCTGAGCTGGTGGCTGCCATAGTTTATTTTCACATTTAGAGAATAATCTGAGCCAGTGTCTTCGGGCTGGAAATCTTATGAGATCCAGCTTTCTTGTGAGATTGTCAAAACAGCCTGGGTAAATCTTGTCCTCCAACATTATGACAATAGTGTCTGGCTGGTATTTCGGTACATATCATGTGAAACTCTATGACACCAGCCTCATGCTGGTATTTCATTAACTATCACCTAACTAGCACTGTACATTTACATGGCACGTATAATAGAGTAAGATCTATTTGTAACCTATAAATCCACTCATGCAAACACTTACTACCGAGTACAGTACTTACTACTGAGAGTAATTCTAGTGAAATCAGTAACTACTCCCAACAGTAAAGGCTATCTCAGCTTTCAATTAAAAAAACAGTTTCTAGGGCTCATGGCTGCAGAGAAAGGCTGGAAATTGTGAAAAAAATACACCCTAAAAGCTCAGAAACCCAAAGGAAAAGGAAAAGAGCACAAACATTTTTGTGGTTTTTTAATCTCATTATTTTTAAGACACTCTCATGACATTTTGGGTCCTGACTCATGATTTTTGAATGCTGGGAATTGGCAACGTTGCTGATCCAAAACTAACATCTTACTTAGAAGATATGAACGGACCAAAGAAGGAGAGATGAGATACTGGTGTTGCTGTAGGGTCAGATTTAAAGTTGTTTGAGTGATCATAACTGTGCATTTTAATCCTTTCAAGTATTTGGGTTTCTTTTATTTAACTATCACTGTTGTTTTTTGATAACTGCAAAAGTCTTGTAAAGCTTTTTATCCTTATGTCAGTGATACGCACTCTCAAGTTTACCTCCTAATATTTTTGCCTTGGGTTTTACACATGGTTAGACAGCAATGTTACACAGTACTAGATTCCAGACAGTGCTGTGGCCCCTTGGATAGCCCCAGAAAGCTGCCCTAACTTAGATACCAGAGGCCTCTGCAGGCCCCAGAATTGGGAGGGAGCAAAGGTGGCTTAAAAGCACCGTAGCACCTCTGCCCCTGAGCTGTGAGTTTTGTGCTGTGCCTCCAAGAGGCACAGTGCAGAATCACATCCTTGGGCTGTAAACATGTTTGGTGGTGACGATGGTTATATATAGCTGTGTACTGTGTAATTTAAAACTATTATTTAAAACACTGTGCTGTCTCCTGGATACTTTACTTTCGTTCTTTCTTGTAGCTGTTTTCCCTACTCAAAATAAGCCATTTGAGACTGAAAGTATATAGCTGCTCTTTGTGTATGGAGAAACAGAACACCCGTGTCCTTTAGAATTTGCACAGGACACAGAAGGGGTTCTGTTTTATCCCAAGACTGACATTTTTCTTCAGGTGGGAAGAAAGATCCAATCATGCGTTTCTAAAAGTTAAAGGAGTAATTTGCCTGAAAAGTTAAAACTGTGATAAACAACCCAGAGTCATTCTGCCAGTGGAAATCAAAGGGGTCATGGCCTGATTGCTGGAGACAAGGCAGGTTTTAAGCATAAGCTAAATGAATAAAAGTTGGGAGCTCTGTGTTTTATCAGAGAATGAATGTTCCTGCAGCTCAGGCATTCAAAATTGGATTAACCTGGAAAAGCCAGAACAGGGACAAGATACAGACATGAATGTAATAGGTGCTGACTGCAAGGGCTTCAGGGTCCCTGCTTGTCAACTTTTGCTTCTGCAGTGGAGGTCACAGAAGATTTTATTTGGTGAAAGGAACTTAGCTCACTTTAAAAACAAAAAACAAATAAACAAACAAAAAGCCAGTACTACAGAATGAGTTGCAGTAATAGAAAATACCTGATTAGCAGCAATGAAGGAAGAGGCCAGATGTGGATCTCACTGTCCATTTACATGTGTCTCAACCCACCTTTCTCATTATTAAACCCTTTGGGCCAGATTTTCATCTACTAAATACATTTTGTGCCATATAAAGTGGAATTAAAGCAGCCAGAAATAGCCACTAAACACTCCCCCTGTGGAGCAGAACTCCCCCCTAGCATAAAGTTGGCAAAGGCAGTCTAGCCACCCCCAGCCACCTCCAGCCTAAGTGGAGGGAGGGTGTGCACATGTCTGACTGGCATTCCAGCATGCCTGATCCTCCATTGACAAAAGGTTCCTTGCAATTCCAATTTGCAGGGAAGCCAGGCAGCTTGGGTTTGAGGAGCAGAAGATCACAAAGGAAGCCTTTGCACAGCTGAGAACTCATGATGTCTCATGAGTTTCAGTTCAGCGACACAACTCAAGACCATGCTTCTCTTCTCAATGTGAATAATTTGTACTTTAATGAATAGACTGTAGTTGGATTTCTTATTTTGCAAGTTATGTCAAGAATAGCAAAGATAAATGCAGTAAGCATTATCCTGTACTGCATGCCGGATAATAACATGAGTGGACTCCATGCTTGTAAAACTAAACGAGCTCTTTACACAGGTGCTGCAACTGCCGCTGCCATTGAAACCATGTGCACACAGACTAACTTCCTGGTGCCTCTTCCAAGCTCTTCCCTGTTGCAACCTGTGATTCTCCCTCCAAGTTCCAGGCAGGTTCCTACATTCAAGAGACAGAACTGATTAGATTTCAAGTAGCCAAGCACCATTTAACAAGTACATATTGCTGTGCCTGTACTCCGTTATTGTTATGGTTAATTTGACATCAAGCCCTCAGAGTTCTGATAGACCTAACCTAGGGTTACCATATTTCAGCAAGCAAAAAAGAGGACGGGAGGAGCCCCGCCCTAGCCCCGCCCCTGCCCCTCCCACTTCCCGCCCCCCCAGAATCCCCAACCCTCCCCCCGTTCCTTGTCCCCTGACTGCCCCCTCCTGGGACCCCTGCCCCTAACTGTCCCCCAGGACTCCACTCCCTATCTAAGCCTCCCTGCCTCTTGTCCCCTGACTGCCCCAACCCTTATCCACCCCCCCACCCCCAGACAGACCCCTGGGACTCCCACGCCCCATCCAACCACTCCCCACCCCCTGACAGCCCCCCCCAGAACTCCCAACCCATCTAAACCCCTCTGCTCCCTGTCCCCTGACTGCTCCGATCCCTCTCCCCACTCCTGCCCCCTGACAGCTCCCCCCCAGAACTCCCAGCCCCCCACCCCCCCGCTCCTTGTCCCCTGACTGCCCCCTCCTGGGACCCCTGCTCCTAACTGCCCTCCAGAACCCCACCCCCTACCTAAGACTCCCTGTTCCTTGTCCCCTAACTGCCCCCTCCTAAGACCCCCCCAACTGCCCCCCAGGACCCTACCCCCTACCTGTACCCTGACTGCCCAAAACTTTCTCCACTCCCCCCAAAAAGCCCCTCCCCCCCGTTTCTTGACTGCCCCCTCCAGAACCTCCCTGCCCCTTCTCCTGCCCCCTGGCCCCCTTACCCTGCTGCTCAGAACAGGGTGTTGGGCTCTGTGCGAGCCGAGCCGGACACGTGGCTGCGCTCCCCAGCACAACAAAACCCGGTCCCTGGCCCTGCACAGTGCTGCCGGACCGGGCTGCAGGGGAGAGCTGCCGGCTCAGAATGCAGGGCGGATCCGGCTCCTCTACAGCTGCTCCAGAGTCCAGCCCGGGACTTTCCTGCAGCCCTCCCAGCTGCTCGCTCTGCTCTGCCGGGGGAGGGGGGAAATCCCGGACATTTTGAGTGCTTTACAAATTCCCCCCGGACGCTATTTTTAGAACAAAAAGGAGGACATGTCCCGGTAAATCCCGACGAATGGTAACCCTACCTAACCCTAGTCTCCAAATAGAGCTGTGGAAACCTTTCCAAATTTGGGTGACAAATTGGCTTGCAATTTCTTTTTCCAAAGTTAGAAGCAGCTTGCATGGATTCACAAGCCCTGAAGCTCTAAAAGGTTTAGGTGTGAGCTCAGTTTACTTATATTTGAAGCCAAGCTGAAGGCAACATTCAAGTTTGCAAAGCTTTGCTGGGACTGGAAGTGATACTGATCTTGCCATAAATTTGATTGGGAGGTTTAGTTGAGAAGATTTTGTAGAGAATAAAGAAAATGTATTAACAAACTAGGCACTTTTACAAATTAATGTGGCAGAGAAAAGGACTTGTAAAAGGAGGAGCTGTGGGGATGGCAGAGGAGGACCATGGCAGAATCTATTTTAGGTTCATATGGCCCCCCATCACCATAATGTCAGAAAACCTTACAATCTTGAATGTATTTTTCCCCATCATGCCCATAGAGAACTGCTATTATCCCTATTTTACAGATGAGGAACTGAGGCACAGCAAGACTAAATGACTTGTTCAAGATCACACAAGAAGTCTGTGGTAAAGCAGGGAATTGAACCCATTTCTCCCGTGGCTGAAGCCAGCCACTGACCAGGTACGTGCCTCCATGCCATGGGGCCTGTATGCTAGGTATGTCTTTAAAATGAATCATTTAGCTCTTCCAGAATAACCATAGAAATACCAATATGAATTTAAAACATGCTATTTGATATAAATGTCAGGGATTTATTCCTAAACGAAAGCTGTTTCTTAACTGGTAATCTTTCATTAAGCACTGAGTGCAAGAGGAGCAGTGGTCTTTTAGGAACTGGCAGAGTTTTAAAGATTTACCATGACAGCACTTTTGATTTTCAGCCTACGTGTGAATGATCTTTAGCCCACAGCCTATGACTTTAGCTATGACTGCACGAAGCAGAGGTTTGCTCTGTAGATCACACGTGGTCTGCAGAGTCGAACTAGTCAGGAAACAATTTTTTTCATATGGAAAAATTTTAGCTTTTGTTTTTTGAAAAACCAAATTCTAGAAAAACACATTTTTCCATGAACATTTCAGTTTAGCTGAAAAGTCATTTTTCATCAAAAAAAGTTTTGACAAAAATATTTCAACCAACTCGACTTCAGAGCATTTGCTGAGGGTCCACAGAGAGCTGACAGGGGTGCTGGCTCCTCCTGCTTGCTTTCTTCCTATTAAATCCCATTAAAATACATTAAATCCTTTCCTAATGTAATTTTTACATTAAAGCAGTCACTATAGTTGCCATAGAGATGCTATGAGATTGTGCATGGGAAGGGATGTGTTCACGAGACTCTCTCTGTTAGGATGTGAGCCTTATGAAAAATTTCAGAATCCCTGGCATAAAGTATTCTTGTCCCTTTGGCCTGAGCAGTCAGCCAATATTCAGGGCCTTCCAGGGTTGTTTCAGTTAGAATGAGAAATCAGTGATATGAGTCCTGTATATTCTTGGGTGTAATCTTGTTCATTTACTAAATATGTACACAAAATGTTGTTTCCCTGAACATAAGAATGACCACACTACTGGGTCAAACTAAAGGTCCATCTAGTGCAGTATCCTGTCTTCCGACAGAGGCCAATGTCAGATGCTCCAGAGGGAATGAATAGAACAGGTAATCATCAAGTGATCCATCCCCTTTTGCCCATTCCTAGCTTCTGGCAAACAGAGGCTAGGAACACCATCCTTGCTAATAGCCATTGATGGACCTATCCTCCATGAACAACCAGCAATAGTTAGTTACCCTGCTCAGAAATCCTCAAGTCTGCTGTCCCATTGATCGCTGTGCACAAGGAGCTCTGTCTCTCTGCTTCCATTCAGGGTTACTTTCATCACTGCTTCTCCAGGCTTTCTGCCTCTATTACGCACATGCTGCAAAACCAATATCCTAGCCCTCCATGTTTGCAGCCAGGGAAATCCCTTAGTCCATGTGGTTTAGCTGTAACTTGCCATATGCCTTGGGTGGTCCCACCATTGTAGTAAAGTTGGGCAGGAACCAGATTTTCCATTTCACGTGAAAGCCCATGAGTGTGAAATTTTTCCATTCTGAAATGGAACAAAACACACACACACACACACACTTTCAAAATTGCCTTACAAACAAAATTTGCCCCACTCCAAAAAAATAAAAAATAAAAAAATCATTTCAGGTCAATCAAAACATTTAACTCTGATTTTGACCTTTCAACCCCCCTTTTAAATTTGTTTTGTATAAAAACAATGAATTTTATTTCAAAATGAAAAATCAAAATCTTTGTTTCTGAAATTATCACAATGGAATGCTTCAGCATTATCACTTTGTTTAGGGATTTTTTGTTGCTTTTTTTTTTCCCAATACAAAATTTTGTCAGAATCAACATGTTTTTCATGTTTCATTTTCAATAAACTAGCGATTTTTGTCACAAAAAAATTAAATAAAACATTGCCAATCAGCTCTAGTTTGTAGCTGTTAATATTATGCAAAAGAATTTGATTGGTTCTTTCAATGAGTCGGAAAGTATGCTATTGCAAACCCATTGACGTTAATGAGGTCTGTGATTGACTTTGAGTCATAGACTCACCTGATGGCAACCATTAACACCTTTCAACACAACAGTATTATTACCTGCAGACAAAGAAACCAAGGCACAGATAGTGATTTGCCTAATGTTGCATGGGAAATTTATGGCAGAGTAAGGTGGAGAACTGAAGTTGATCTCCTGCTTCGAAGTCCCATGCCTTAAACACCAAACCACCCTTCCTCTCCTGCAGCAAAATTATCCAAAGCCCTTGTTTATTTTTCTTAAAGAGATGGAATAGGAGTGGTCTTTAATCAGGCAATTTATCACAAACCCCTCCAGCCTTATCTGAATAATCCTGACAAGGACTCTACAAGTGCAGGCAACTTTGTGAAGAACAGGTTCTTCCACTAAACTTGAAGTTGCGTGGCTGGGCTCTCAGGGCCAGGTTTTCAAAGAGAGTCTTGATTGCAAAGTCATGCTCATTATTACCAGCAATATTTATATTATAGTAGCACCTTGGAGGCTCAATCAGGATCAGGGCCCTATTGTACTGGTTATTGTACAAACATAGAGGAAGACATGATCCCTGTGTGAAAGAGCTCACAAGACACTCGTTGCATGTGCAACCAGGTATCTGTGCACACAACTAACCAGCGTGCATGTGCAGCACAGCTGCATGCCACCCCAACTTCTGTTGAAATATAACCTTTAAAACAAAGCTACAGACGTATGCCATTTATGTGCCATGCAAAGTTAGCTACAGTTTTTAGGCACAGTATAAATGGGAAGCCAGGGCTTTAATAAAATCTCTCTTACTTACAGTACAACTGGGGAGTCAAGTATTTTAAGTTAGATTGCTGGCAACAACTTTCACTGAGTAAACACAGGTGTGGAATACTCAGAGGGGTTTCACTCTATTCCATTCAGTGGGGCAGGAGGTTTGTGACTTAGGAGAAACCTACAGAAGGTTGTGATTTGTGACTCAGGAGAAACCAATTCAATTTCAAAGACCAGAGGGTACATTTAAATAACATGAAGGCTGTGACACAAATTCAAAGTTGATTGGAGAGTCTAAATTAAGGCTGACTCTTCCTAATGGTGGCAAAAAACAAGGCCCAAAACATTCACAGGACACCATATGAACCAAATTCTGTTCTCACCAGCATCCTGCAGCCCCATGGGGAGTGATAGGTGTAACTGAGGACTGGATTCAGCCATGCTCCAATAGGGTACTTCCAGACTTTGGTCTGTTTGTCATGGGGTTCAGAGTCCTCTCATTCACACCAAAGTAAATCCCTGGAGTTAAAGCAGTTAATCAGGCACACTGCCTCTAAAAATACAGTAAGATCAGCATGTATTAGGGGAAGCGGAGGAAAGACTAGGAGGAATCAGACAGAAGTGACATTGAGAAGTGGGGAGAAGATTTTAAAAAGGTGGGAGAAGTGGTGAACTTGGGAGCAAAGGACTGGCAGTGAATGAGTCGGACAGACCTGAGGCAGTCAAGGTCATCAAGTCAGGCTGTAAGGAACAGAGCCTCCACTGTGACAATGGTAAATCCATACCAAATAAAGAAAACTGTTTCTTTAAACTTTCTTGTGTCTGCGCCAATCCTTTTAAACCGTTTAAGAACCAGTGCATATGGGAAATTAGCCTGAACATATGGACAAAGTCACCAAGAGCAACATCTCAGCACAGAAATAGAGCTACAGTCCAGAACACCAGGGAGGCATTACTGCTATTTAAACATAAGGGTTTTGAGGGAAAGAGACTATGTCTGACTTGCCTTCTGTGTTTAAATAGGTTTCTTGCTTCCTCTATAGCATCGCCCACTACTAAAGGCATCTGCTCTCAACATTATTAATCAGCCTGCAACCTTGTGTTCCTTTCAGACTCCTCAGTCCTACGTGGTGCTCAAAAAGATATGGAGGCAGAAAAACAAAGTGCCCATTTTGATCATCTCACTAGAAGGGTGCATGTCATCCTATCAGACACAGATCTGTACATGGTGACCCTCCTGTTTGTGACATCCAATCTGGGACCCTGATCCTGCAAACAGAATTGCATAAGTGTACCATTGCTCCAGCATGGTGCCCCATTGAAGTCATGTTATCTTAGGGTGACCAGACATCCCGATCTCTGGTCGGGACGCAATTTGTCCCGATATTTTGCTCGGCCGGCAGCACTCGTATTTTTTTTTTTGCCCTCCCCCCGTGTCCCGATATTTTCTTCATCACATCTGGTCACTCTACGTTATCTGGGAATGATGCCACACACCCTGAAAAAAAACTCCATCTGGTACAAACTCCAGAAGCCTGTCTGCGTAGTCACCATGGATGCATCAACCCAATGTGAAGAGTAAGATCTCCATAGGATTGACTCAAACCACCCAAGAGGTTGCCTTTTTCTCCATGATCACAACCTTCACACTGATACATTCCAGCGGAACAATTAAACTGTCAACCAATAGGCGGAGGTTCTGTGTAGGAGACAGAACGTTCACTGGACGTGGACCTACAGTGTGGAACTCACTCCTGTACGAGAAAAATTGACCTCAGATCTTGTCATGTTTATAACTCAATGCAAAACTAATTCAGTCAATTTACCTCTGTCCCTCAGTAAAGCTCTGATCCTACACCAGTCAAGCCCCTGGGCATTTGCCTTTGACTTCTATCCACTAAGGACCAGACTTTTAAAGCTGCAGACAAGTGCTTAGTGGGATTTTCAAACTTGCTTAGGCACCTAACTCCCACTGGACACTTTTGAAAGCCCCACTAGATTCCTATTTGCATCTTTGGAAGCCTAAAAACCATCTTTCACACATACCCTCAGACAACACATCTTCCCCTCCACCCCCCACAAACCCCTACAGCATAACCAAGCTGTTTCTTCTACAGGTTGGGAGGAAGAGAGAGAGTCAGAGATTGTTATTACTATTTTTAAATACTTGAGGAGTACTCAGATGCTAGGGACCTCATAAGTAGGTAGATAGAACATACCAACATAGTGACTAGAAAAAAATCTAAGATATGGATATATAATTCAATACTATAAAAATGAGGTTTCAAACTAGGACCTGATTCTGCAGCACATCTGAAGCACAATACTGCTTCAACACTAATCTCCCTGGATGGGAGATGGATGGCACACTGAGCTGAGCACCATCCTTGCCCTGCCTCTGCTCTTTGGCTCAACTATCACCTCCCTTTGCCTTCATTCAGAATACCTTAACCACTGAGCTCTTAACTATGTTTTTAAATCTAATATATATAGGTGAACCCTTTGGGAAGATGACAGCCACCTCAAATATGAGACTGAAAACCGGTATGCAAAATCTCTGTGTAAGGCTGTTTTCATTGTTCCTTCCAGCTATTACAAGGAAAGCTGGTTGAATTTTTTTGACATTCAAACTTCTGATGAAATTTTGAATTTTAAAATTGGGAAAAATGTTCACCAACTTTTTGTGAGTCCTCCGCCCCTCCCACACCTCCAAACACACACACTCTTCAGATAACTGTAGAGCTGGTTGAAATTTTTCAAATTTCAAAATTTCAAATGAAAGAGAAAAGGAAACACAGTGGATCACATATTGAATTTAAATCAACAGTGTGATGCTGCAGCCAAAAAGGCAAAGGTCATTCTGAGATGTATTAACAGGACTGTAATATGTAAGACACATGGGATAATTGTTCCATTCTGCTCAGTACTGCTGAAGTCTCAGCTGAAGTACTATGCTCAGTTTTGAGCACTGCACTTTAAGAAAGATGTGAACAAATTGGAAAGAGTCCAGAAGAGAGCAACAAAAATGATAAGAGATTTAGAAGTCATGCCCTGTGAGGAAAGATTGAAAGAATTGGGCATGTTTATTCTAGAAAAGACTGAGGGGGGGACATCAGATATGTAAAAGGTTGTTATAAAGAGAACGGTGATCAATTGTTCCCCTCTTATCAACTGAGCATAGGACAAGAAGTAATCACGTTAGTTTACAGGAAGGGAGATTTCAGTTAGATATTAAGGAAAATTTTCTAACTATGAGCATAGTTAAGCACTGAAACAGGTTATCTACGGAGGTTGTGGAATCCCAGTCATCGGTGGTTTTCAAGAACAGGTTAGACAACACTTTTCAGGGATGGTCAAGGTTTCCTGCCTTGAAACAGAGGGACAGATTAGATGACCTGTTGAAGTCCTCTCCAGCTCTACATTTCTATGATTATTTTTACCCTCACCTAGCATAAAAACTTAATAAAAACTTTTCAAAAGTGCTCAGCATTGACTTAACTCCACTCCCATAGAAGTCAATGATAAATGACCGACTGATTTAATTGAGCATAATGAGACCAACGCTGAGCCCTTTTTTGATAATCCTACAGTTGAATTTCAAATGATCTAGGATAGAGATGGACAAAATTGTTATGAAGTCATTTTAGGTAGGGCCTGCCACTTGCTTTTGGTTCCAGGTCATTTTGGATCGTGGTAAAAAATAGTTCTTCGAATAATGTGCCTATAGGTGTTCTACTTCAGGTGCGCAGGCATCTCTTGAGCCTTTGATCAGAGATTTTCCATTAGCAGTATCCATTCAGCCCATGCATGCATCCTATACAACCTCGTGCCTTGCACCAAGGCTACATAGGGGTATATGCGTCAACTGCCCTCAGTTTCTTCTCAAGCACCTCAGCCTGAAATGGTGCCCTACTGTGTCCGTCTTAAGCATGTCTTGGCTAATTTCTTGTTTATAGTTTTATATTAGTTGGTATTAGACATTTGTTAGATAGTTAGTAGATAAGTAGTGAGATGATTAACTTTGTTCCTCTACCTCTCTCTTGGCAGGTCATGCCCGGATCTCCAGGATTCAAACATTGCCATTCTTGTTGGGAGGCTAACTCAGTCAGCAATGGACACTCTAAGGCCATCTCTACACTAGCACTTATGTCAGCAAAACTTTTATTGCTCAGGGGGTCTGAAAAAAATACCCCTCTGAGCGACATGCGTTTTGCTGGCATAAGTGCTCATGTGCACAGCGCTATGTTGAGCTGGTTTTAGTGTGTCGACGGGAGAGCTCTCCCGTCGGCATAATGTGGCTACACAAGTGTTCTTACAGTGGCACAGCTGTATACTCTTCACTATAGGCCAGGAACTCGTTCAATACAGATTGCTTCCTTTAGTCTTTCCTTGGCCCTAATGTTGCCCTGGATTTGAGGGGTGTGTGTACCCCCAGAATGTGATCAAACTAATTGCAATCATATTATGAGCACTCAGCCACTATGAATTAATAAAATAGAACACCACATAGTTAAAGGTTAATTTGGAGACAGGCTTTCAGAAGCAAGATCATAATTATTTGGCAGTTTCCACTAATCAGAATGGGAGGAGGGGAAAGACAAGTCAACGACTGAGACTGAAAACCTTGGTGGAAGGAGGACCTTGAGTCTGGATGCCTCTCATATTAGAAGTATTGAAAATTAGAAAAAATGATGATCCAGAAGGGATAATTATGACCTATGTTTTTTGTAGAAGTTAGTTATAAAAAGATTAGCTAATAGAGTGTACTTTGGAGCAGTCCTTTGAAGCCATCTTGAGAGATGTTTTTCCTGACATCTTTTCTTCCCGGTGGGTGAGCAACTGTCCACTGTGAACCCGCTGTTAATTACTCAATACCATTCCAGATGTTAGGTAAATATCTGGGATGTTCTAAACCTATTGCTTATGTATGTGTGCACTTAAATCTAATAAACTGCAGTGTTAGATAAGAGCACACTTACTTGCATTTATTAGATGGAATTACTGTGTTCCTGTTGATTTATTCCTGACACTGCCTGGAGTGAAACAGTTAAGTTACCACTGCTGGGGGTTCTCAAAACCCCGGGTAACACTAAGGGTGTTCTCAAAGGTTCAGAAGTAGTGGTCACTTACCTTCGCCAGTAGGTAATTTTAGTCTTCCCATACCTCGACAACTGGCTGTTCAAGGGTCAATTTTATGAAGCAGTAGTCATCCACTCAGATAGTCCTTTCTTTTTTCCAGGAATTGGGTCTTCAGCTCAATAAAAGAAAATCCACAATGACCCCTGTATAGAGAATACAATTCACAGGGGTGTACTTAGATTTGTTGACAGCCAGGGCACACCTTCACACAGACAGATCCTTAGCTTTATCAAACCTAGTCAGGACAATTCAAGGGAGTCCTCAAACCTCAGTAAGAAACTGTCCACAGCTTCTGGGTCATATTGCACCTTTGTGACCAGTCACACAAGATTGCCTCCATTGCTTCCAAATGGAAAGATCAAACTCAATGTCAGTGCCAGCACTCCTTTCATTCAGTCACCTCCAACAATAACCGTAACAATGGATACATCTCTGTTGGGATAGGGAGCTCACCTCAGTTCTCTCACAGCTAAGGGCAGATGGTTGCCTCAGGAAATCAGTTTCCACATCAATCTGTTGGAACTCAAGGCAGTCAGGAGTGCTTGTCTTCATTTTCTACTCCTCATCAGGGAAAATCCATCAGGATCATGATGACAACGTGGCCTTCATGTTCTATATCAACAAACAAGAGGGAGAAATATCCCCCTTCCTGTGCACCGAAGCAATAAAGCTGTGGAACTGATGTATAGCCCATCGGATCCAAATTTCAGCCATTTACCTCCCTGGAGTTCAGAAAACCAGGAGGTGACACCCTCAGCAGGCATTTCTCCCAGGACTCTCAAATTCCCCACAGCATATCTCAAAATTGGGGACTTCCAGAGGTGGATCTCTTTGCTACTTCCAGGAACAAGTAGTATCATCTCTTTTGCTCAAGAGGAGGTCTAGGACATCACTCTCTGGAACATGACTTTCTTCTATCTTAGATGAAGGTACTATTCTATGTGTTTTCTCCAGCACTGCTAACACTGAGAGTGATGAACAAGATCAGACACAAAAAGTCCAGGGTTAACCTTTTAGGACTGACCTGGCCAAGACAATCTTGGTATCGTTACCCTGCTTCATCTGTGCGCCCACCCAGTGATCAAAACTTCCGATCGTTCCTCATCTCTTCTCCGAAGATGCAGGTCATTTACTTCACCCCAAACACAAGGCATGGTTCCTCAATGGTTTGCAGGATTAGAATCTATCTGCTCTATGGAGGCATAAGTGTTACTGAATCGTAAAAAGGAATCCACCTGAATTACTTACCTGCAGAAATAGAAGAGGTTCAACCATTGGTGTCAACACCACTGACTCATGTCTGAATCCTCATTGCTGTCAGCTATCCTGGATTACCTGTTGGATTTAAAGAAATCTGGGTTACCAATTAGCTTGATTATGGTTTACTTGGCTACAATATCAACATCCTCCAGTAGAAGGATTTCTATATTTGCTCACCCTATCTCTTCACGGTTTATTAAGGGTTTGGGGAACCTCTACCCCTCAAGTTAGGAGCCCATTCTGATTTGGATCCTCAACCTCATACTTAGATATCTAACAAGACCTCCATTTGAATCAATGACAACGTATTCTTTGCCTCACATATCCATGAAGACAGACTTTTTAGTAGCTATCACGTTAGCCTGTAGAGTCAGAGAAATTAGGGGGGGGAGGGCGGAAGGAGAGGGGCTTGATAGCAGACCTCCTGCACTTGACAGTGTTCTTCAAGGACAACATCTCTTTACACATAAATTCTTACCTAAAGTACTACTAGATTTTCATCTTAACCTGTCCATTCATCTGGTGTTTTTGTCCAAAAAACACAGAAGTTTCAACTTATTTTCATACCTTAGACAGACATGGGCCTTTTACCTACCCAGGACCAGTCAATTTTGGGAAGTCACACAGATGCTTCATTTCCATCGTGGACAGATAGGTGTCCACAATCTCTGCTCAACCCCCCAAAGTGAGGTAGCACATTCTACCAGATCACAAGTAACATCTATGGCATTACTCAAAAACATTCTAGTACCTGAGATGCACAAGGCCATTACATGTTCTTTACTACATACATTTTCTAAACACTATGCCTTGATCCATGTCAGATGTGGTACTTGGTAATGCAGTCCTGTCTTCAGTTCTGGACTCAATTCCTCCCCTCCTTCCTGTGGGGATACTGCTCCGAAGTCACCGGAAGTGGAGCACCCATAGGGGGAATGCATCTCGAAGAACCACAGTTACTGCAAGAGTGAGTAACTTCTTCCTTACACAACTAAAGGCATTTTAATAGACTGTGGTGATGTTGGGGTTTTTATGATAGACGTGAATTAATGGAAGTGTATTATAGTACTTTATTGTTCAAAAGAAGTAGCACCATAAGGATTTCCCTGTATGAGCTCTGAAGTTCATTCTAGTGTCTTGGAACAGAGAGAGATCAACCATTGCCCAAACTCATGCAGTTTCTGCCAGGAACACCTCTTTGGAGAAGCATAGAGGATAGATGTGGAGATATTGGACCAAATTCTATTTTTCGTTGTGACGGTGTCACTTTAGAGCAACTTCACTGTAATGATGCTTATGACCACAATTGAGCAGGGGGAAGGGGAGAGGAGAAGCTAACATGAAGTCGAAAACCACCTTTGTACCAACATAACTCCAAGCACTGAATTCCAAGTCTGTATTTTGACTGCATTTATTGGAAACTCTGGCATAACTTTTTTGCATCTTTCCTTGTTTGAAGAGCTATATAGCGAAGACAGTTTTTCTCTCTGGCCCCCATCTAACTAATGTTTTAAAACCAGTCTTTCAATGACAGACATATCTGTCACCTCTGTTTTAGAGGAATCTGTACCTTAGAAGTATTGTTCTGGAAACTATAAGTGCATACTTCAACCCTGCAAGAACAATGTTGCCATTTATACTATTCTTCTCTCAAAGGAGCAAACAAGCTCTTTGGCAAATAAAGCTTTTGTCACTCATTGGGAATCTCCAAATAGTATTGGTGATTGGATCCTCTCAAGATTTTGCAGTGGGAAGCAGTCTCTCTCTCTCTCTCTCTCTCTCACTAAGGGTCTGGACCTATTGATGGTGCTAATCATTTATTAGAGAGTGCTCAGCATTTTGCAGGACCAGGCCCCAAATTAACACCACTTGGGATAAGCAGGCTTTGAATATTGTATTAGCGAAACAAAGGCAAATACTACTACTAAGCACATTGATTGAATGGGGGAGAATAGAAAGGGGAAACATGGGAATAAGTCTGATTCTGACATGCAGGCTTGTCGTTCCCTTAGCAATAACGAACACTTAGTACTTACATGAATATGGGGGGCACCACTGATGTGTACCTCATCGGTGTATGGATCTGTACCATCTTATTTGCAGTATTCACTGTACCGAGAATGGGAAATAGGGCAAGTCATTTGGGAAATGTGACTACTAGATATGGTAAGTGTCACGATTTTAATGACAACCATTCTACAATCCTTTCCATCTTCAAAATGCTTCACATTAGTCAATGTCCTTACCCCTCAGAAACACCCTGTGAAATAAGCACTGTAAGTATTAAGTTTTCTTCTGGATTGCTTCACTCCCTTGAAATCTTTACTGAGAAACCCTGATAATAATGGCTTCATTTAATCACTGCTGCAAAGTTCTGATGTGCTGTTAAAAGCTGTTTCATGACATTGTGGTTAGCAGCCAGTCAGTTTAACTGCTTCATTTGCCCAACAGCTTTTACTCTAATGAAATAAGTATATCTGCATCCAGGTTTGGCTAGAAAGATGCATGTCTGATATTCTTAGGGCCCAATTCTTCACCCATTTCCTTGGATGTCATGCCCCTTTACTTAAATGGGTAACTGAGGGCAGAACCGAAATTTAGGATTTTTACTACACAATTAGCTCCTCAGCACTGTGTGTGTTTCCATTGGCCTAATTTGATAAAATACTTTTTTAAAATTCAGCTTTCAAGCTTCAATTTTATACATACATGTGGTATGTATGCCATATTAGATGTACTTGACATTTGCAGATTTCATAACATGCCACAAACAGCAGTCCATTAAATTCCTTTATTGAAAACAGAAACACTGCATAATTACAGATCTGATGAGGAAACTGCAAACAATATAGACTACTTCTATTGCCAGCAAAATACAGTTATAACAGGAAGTTTAGACATACAAATATAAAGTGTTTCTTTCATGCCAGATGGTTTGTGTATAACAATGCCATTAGGAGTGTTTAATTGTGCTTCTACAAAATCTTTAAAGAAGGATGAGGTAGAGTTTCCTTTGCTTTACCCAATATTTTTTTCCCACACATCTGTTCCTTTAATACTTTTATATGCTCAGATCTTGGTAAAATATCCTGTTAACTTGAACATTTATGAAAGCAGAGACTCTTCAGAGGTGTTTATTTCTCCCTGTTTAAGTTGACAATTTCTCCTACTTAAAATGCCGGAATTCCAAGTATTTCTACAGTACATTAATAACCAATTCAGAAACTGATTAGATTGAGGCATTCATTGACCCAAACATACCACTCTAATGAAAATGCTTTAATATAATTTAATATAAAAACCCTATTATTCCTCATCATTATAAAGACCCTTCAATATCCAGTCAATTTATACTGCAGCAGCCCAGGCAACCCTACTAGAAGGTGAAGGATGGAGAAGAAAGAGATTAATTTCTTGGCAACATCTTAAATTAAGGGATGATAATAGTTAACAATTATCTAATTCTCCTCCTATCATGAGCCCTAGCCAGCTACTGGCACATGATATGATAGAAAGGTTTTGTGGGAGTTGGATTTGAAAAGATATGGAACCTTTCATCTTACATGGTTGGCTTGACTCTAGCACCTAACATTTTTTTGCTGTTTGGTGACCTATATAAAATGAGTTGCTGGTCTCAGTCAAGCTGTTAGGCTCCGATTCAGGAAAGCAAGTGCATAACTTTAAGCACTTAAGCTTGTGATAAGCACTTTTCCAAATAGTGATTCACATCATAAATCATCACTCCAACATTTGGCACTAATTGGCAGTCTTGCTCTAAGGGCCGAATGGGCATAGAAATACTATGTGGACCCCAGAACATGATTGAGGTACTGTGGTGGAGCACTGTAGGAGAAGGTTATACTGTCACTGCCCTTGCTGTACCTGTTCTGCGGATAGAAGGCTTCACCCTGGCACCTCCCACTAGCACTTAGTATTGACCGAAAATCATTGGAAGCCAAACACAATGGGAGCTACATTTGTATTCTAAATCAACGCGAGGAAGTGCTGTCAAATGGGGAGACACCAAAGACTAGAACCACCAGGGGTTGTCTTGTCTCAGGAGTGCAAAGATAAACTCTGAGGTATAAGAGAAAGGATAAAGGACCCCCTATGTTATCCATTTCACTGAGGAACACCCGGGGGTAGGGGGGGGGGGTGATTCATGAATGTTTTGGATCCTGGTTTGACTGAAACCAGCAAGCTCTGCAGAAAAAGCTTAGGTGAGAGACTATTTTAGACAAAGGATTGCAGCCTGCTAATGTTAAATTTTAATCTAGCAGACGTGTGTTATACTTTTATTTGTAACCTTTGGCTCTTATTACGATTCCTCACTATCTCTTAAATCTCTACTTTATTAATAAATATATATTTGTTTTGAGTATTAATAGATTACAGTGCTGTGTTCTTAGATTGGAGCTGGTACTCAGTTGAATCAAGTAAACTGGTATTTGTGTTCTATTCCCTTGGGAGTTGCAACCCCCGTAATTACAGGTGTCCAGTGTCAGGGGCTGAACATTACGGGAGGGATGCTTTTGGAGTGGCTGGGGGACTGGGATGTACCTATTGTTAACCTGCAAGGCAAAGTAAGGGCCGGCAGAGCCCAGAGGACAGTGTTTGAGTGGCTGAAGGGCTGGCCGTGACAGGGAGCTGACAGCCAGCTACCAAAAGAAAGACTTCCTCATGCTGGAGGCAGCAGGGTAATGTGACTCAGAGTCCTGGGTACCCTAAGAAAGTGTCACAGCAGTTGCTTGCTTTTCTTCTGGACACTTCTTAAAGATTATGGGTGAGTTTGGGGTTGTTGGGAATATTTTTTAAAAAAATTTAAACCAAATTATTTTTAAATCCATGTATATTTTAAAAAGAAAACCAAAAAATTTGTAAATATTCCTGTACAGAAAGTTATCAAAAGCTCTTTTTCTTATCTCAATCACTTTTACAATTATGCCAGACATAATAGAGCTGATGACCCCTTCAGTGTGTCTGATCCTGCTGGAGGGCAAGTGCCTCCGATGGCAGTTCCCACTTAAGTCAACCGCTAAGCACCTGGCATGATCAGGTTCTAAAACAGACTTAAATGAACTAAGAGAACTAACTATTGTGTGGATAGAAAGAGAACATATTTTACCTAATATTTTTCCACAGACATAGTTGGTCATTAACATAAGTGATTTCCCGTGGGGGTTATTACAAAGAATTGTGAAGTCATTTGTAAATCATGGTTAATTTCTTCTTCAAAGTCTTAGTCTCTTTTCTTATAATAACCTCATCCACCCTGCAATTCTAAACATTTAGGCAAAAAAAACTTCCGAAACTTAAAGTAGACCCCTGAATCCTTATCTGGGCTCCTGAAAAAATTGCCAAATTTTCGTAAGTTCTTAGCATCCAGCAGCTCCCATTGACTGTTAGGGTCCAATGTTAATATCTTGGCCTTAATAATTCAGGTAAAAAGTGACTGATTGTTTCTGGTTTTTAAAATCACAATTTTTTAAATGAGCAAACCCAGAATAAACATATCCCCCAAAACATTGATTCTATCCTTTATCTATTGAGTCTTTCTATCCTTTTTTTTTTTTGGTGGGGGGATTTATTTTGTGCATTTCAACACAGGTCTCCCTTCATATTAAAGGAGAGTCACATGGGTCTATCCACACTGGCAAGAGCAGAGTGTTTCCAACATGACTGGTCCTAGTAGGGTACTGGCATGGGGACAGGGGTTTTTTGTGTGTGTCTGAGAAACGACCTTTGCAATTGTGCCACAGACCAAGAGCATGACCAGTCTGATTTGGTAGCATTTTTACACCTACTTTGCACTGGTGTAAATGACTGCACAAGGGCAATGGAGAATCAAGTGGAATTGGGGACACCTATAGCATGGTTTGGCTAACACTGTTGTCAGATTTTTCCATCCTGGTCAGGGAAAATATATTGGAACCTAGCCTAATAACCACCATGTTTAACAAAGGAAGATGATTCTAATACTACTGGTAAGATGATTCTAATACTACTGTTTCTTTACCAATTCAATGTCAGTATCTTCCTCCTCCATTATGAATAACAATCTAGCTACCTAAATTAAGCAAGAAGGAACATTATCTTACCATTAGGAGGAGATATTTTAGCAAATATCAGTTATTCTTTGCACAATCTTGACCTTCATGACAAAACGTATTTCTGTAGAATTGGATAAAACACAGCACTCGAATAATTCTCAACTGCTACTTGCTGAAGTCAAGAGCACTCAGCACCAGAGTAGGATGGATCCCACAGGGTGATTTGCATGTTATGTTATAAGGCACAGCTCTAAAACGGGATAGGGTGGACTTCTAGTATACAGGCGTTTAGAAGCATGATGGATAAAGTTGCTCCTACGCCCTTGATTTTATTTTTATAAACGTAAAAATTAAATTTATCTCTGATCAGTGAATAGTGCTCTTGTCAAATCTGTACTGTGTGTCAGATGCAATTTTAAACTTGGAACTGAGCTATGCATTTTGCAGGATTATAGTCCTACTGCAGGAAACCTTAAAAATAAGACACATCATACGAAAAGTGTGTGTCTACATATAACATTTTTCCTCTGTATAATCAAGATGTTGCAACTAATCAGGAAGGGATGCTTCAAATGCTGGCTCTGCGTCTGGCATCTATCTGTGCTGCTTAAACAAATTTCTTGAAGTGAATTAGATTCATAGAAGAGATTTTACCTGTAGCAAAATAAATTCTGTTTTGTTAAAGGCTAGATTGAATCCTACGAGCCACATAAGACGTCGTAATAATTATAATAATATTTTGCATTTACCCACAATGCTTTGTTGTCCTCAAAGTGCTTTGCAAACACACAGTTCAATTTTTGGATTATAGGAGAGCTGATGGTTAGAGGATGGTGACAATACACACCTCCCCAGAAAGACTCCTGGATGAGGATCATTCATCCTCCTTCTCCTTGCTCCAAGGAGGACCCACTTTGTTGGCCAGGGTCTTTAAGGGAGGCTATTGCTGGCAGCACAAGCCTGGTTTAATCCTTGCATTCAGGGGAGTGAAAGGACAGACTGTGTCCACTTCCTGGATGGACAGGCCATACTAGAATTGCCATACTAGATCATCAGATCAGTGCTCCCTCTACTCCAGTATCCTGTCTCTGACTGTGACCAGTACAAGATGCTTCAGAGAAAGGTGCAAGGAACCCTGTGGTAGACAGTTATGGGATAACCTTCCCATATGGGGAAATGTCTACCTAGGTCCCAGCAGCTAGTGGTTGGCTTATGCTTCTGTGCTCATAACAGGGCAGACTTTTTAAGATTTCTCCCGTGTCCCCCAGGCCAAAAATATGAGATCACTGGGTATTTATTCCTCGCAACACCTGCGAGTTAGGTTGCACTGTTTCCATTTTGCAGGTGGGCAAGTGGAGTCAAAGAGAGGCTAGATGACTTGCCCATGATCACAGAGTCAATGTGAGAGCCAGAACTGAAACTCTGGAATACGTGGCTCCTCAGCTTTTGCTCCAACTCCCCTCCTCTCTAGCATGTGCCCCATTTTGCAAATGGGATCAGGGTAAAAAGTTTTTGGCTAGGCTTTTGTGTTATGCTCCAGGTATTAATAGCCTACTTGGCTTTCACTTATAATTTGGTTAGATACATGGAAAGAAATAAGAATTCGGCAGTATATTTTGCATTTCATGAAGGCCATGAGACTCCAGACTTACTGTTTAAACTAAAGCTGTTTTTGTTCATTATGTTTAATAGAATTTGAATTAATGGAATGCCCTGCGCAGTCTTGTCTAGAGGCTGACCATGTGAAAGGAAATACAGATTTAAAAGCTTTAATAAAAATATTTTGGAAGAGGCACTTTGCAGACTGGGATGAGTAAAACACCTGCAATAAAATGTATTGTGCAGATAAAAGACCATCACCTTTTTCCTCATTCTGCTGCTCTTTAATGACTTCCACACTCCTTGACCAGATATCTGTTTGAGTACCAAAGAAATTGCCTTTCCAGCACAGTACATAGGGAATTAACTGCAAAGGCCCCATTAATATGAGTTACTAACTGTGCTAAAATTTAGCCCCAACATTCATAGGCACCGACTCCGTGGGCTGGAGCACCCACGAAAAAAATTAGCAGGTGCTTAGCACTCACCAGCAGCCAGCCAGTTCCTCCCTCCCCTCCGTGCCTCCCGCCCACTGGCAGCCCTACCGATTAACTTCTCCCCCTCCCCACAGCATCTCCTGCCTGCCGGCAGCTCCGCCAATCTACTCTTCCCCCTCCCTCCCAGTGCCTCCTGCAAGCCGCTGTTCTGCGGTGTGCAGGAGGAGTGGGGACCGGGCACATTCGGGGGAGGGAGTGGAAAGAGGCAGAGGTTTGGGGGAAGGGATGGACTGGGGGTGGGGCCTGTGCCCTGAGCAGGGGTTGAGCACCCCGGGGAAAGGAAAAAGCTGGCACCTACCTGTGCCAACATTACTTGCAAAATAATAGGTGACGGGGAGAAATACCCAGGCGATGACTGAAAGCACAGACACTGACAGCCCGGGGAGGCTATAAATACAAACTTCTTACAAATACATTTTAAGGCCAAAAAGAACTGTTATGATCATCTAGTCTGACCTCCTACATAGCATAGGCTGTAGCTCATCCAGTAAACTCTGCATCAAGCCCATAACCTCTGGCGGAGCTACAGCATATTTTCTAGAAAGACATCTCCAATCTTGATTTAAAAAGATTCCAAGTGATGGAGAACCCACCCCATCCCTGGGTAGGTCATTAGTATTAGCCCTGCTTTAGGTATCTGGAATGCGAGTGTGTCTACACTGCAATAAAAGACCCACAGCAACAAGTCTCAGCGCCTGGGTCAGCTGACTTAGGCTTATGGGGCTTGCGCTTTGAGCTAAAAACAGCAGTGTAGAAGTTTGGGTTTGGGCTGGAGCCTGGGCTCTGTAACCCGGTGACAGGGGAGGGTCTCAGAGCCCAGGCTCCAGTCCAATCATCTGCACTGCTATTTTTAGCCCTGGAGCACAAGTCCGAGTCAGTTGACCCCAGCTCTGAGACTTGCTGTGGTTTTTTTTTTTAATTGCAGCACAGACATACACTGTGATACAAGTGCACCCACCTGCATGCTGCTTTCCCCTCATTACTGGGCCTGTCTACTCTGTGCACCATATGTAGGGTCCTGAAGAGGTGAAAGGAATCTGAGCAAGGCCTGGAAGATCAATCGCTGTGCCATGCTCTGACAGGGCATTGCAACATTTGCTCTATGATATTGCATTGTTACATACTGACGCAAAGTAAAGGGGCTAAGTGATTTGAGGAGATGACATAGGTTGCTCTATAGATAACACTGGACAATAGTTCCTCCTCTCCTTCCCCCCAGGTGATGGAGCTGTGAAATAGCTCTCAATTCGCCCCTTCTGCCTTGCCCACTGCTTGGACATGAGGGGTGATTCACATATCGGTATGTCTACACATCAAGCTGAAGGTGCGACTCCCAGCTCAGTAAGACATACCCACGTTAATTCTGACTGAGCTAGCATGCTAAAAATAGAAGTGTAGCTGCAGTAGTTTAAGGAGCTAGCTTCCCTGTGTACGATCCCTTCTGAGACCCTAGGCATGTTTGGATGACTAGCCCCTCCTGCTGCTCACACCATCGCGGCTTATACTCTACTTTTAGCATGCTAGCTCTATCAGCGCGAGCGTGGGTATGTCTCCTCAAGCTGGGAATCACGCCTCTAACTTGAGTGTAGACATACCCTATTGTGTGTTCATTCCCACCAGCACATACTGAACCTCTACCTTTTAAATGCCCTGTTTTTCAGATTGCCATTCTCCAGGTGTAATATAAAATAAGGACAAGAGAATCACCAGCACTTAGGCAGGGAAGGGTCAATTATATCTCCCAGGACTCCAGTGGTGATTCATCCAGAAAAAGGGCAGGTGGTATTACCACTGCAGTCCCTCGGGGATTTCTGCTAGGGGACGTGGGCAGACTTAGCTTATGGCTGGGATTTTCTGGGAATCCTTCTCATGGACACTGTTGAAGACTATATTGAGTCAGATCATCCAATGGCCATATTCCCTGGCCAGCATTTCCCATTTTTTGGTCCTTGCTGCCCTCCTAACTCCCCTGTCAAGGAAATTACATTTGTTTTGTGCTGCCACAACCTCCTCTGGATGGACTTTCTACTCTGAGGATCCTTTGCCAGAGTTCTCACCAGAATAAATCATTGTTACCCCTCGGTGAATTTGCCCTGAACTGCAATTATGAATCTGGCAATGCAGTGACAGCTGCTAATTCCACAACTCCTGCATCATCAAGGTTTGAATGAAACACTAGTTTTTGTGGACCTCTGAAATGGGATCTCATTTTAAGGACTTCTTTCTGACAGATAAATAGCTGAAACTAAACTGAAAATTAGGAACATGCTCAAGGCTGAAAATAATCAAAGAATGAAGTGGGGGAAAGAAAGAACTTGCAAAAATTATAGTTCATCATTATCATTTTAAAGTACCACTGTTTGTAAAGCATACACATGTGAGAGGCTGAATCGCATTTGATCAGCCAATTAAACATTAAATAATTGCAGCCAATTATGCAAATATCACACAATTATTAATTTGTTGATCTTTTCTGAACAGCCTCAAATGTTCCTAATGTTAGACTATCTTATTTCTTAAATGATCAATTAGTGTAACCATAACTAAGTGATGAAGAATGGATAATTGCCTAGTTATGATGTACCATACCCTTTCTATGTTAATCTGCTACAATTAAACAAACAGCGCACATAGAAAAGAGATGCGCAGATGTTCTTTTACAGTCTATCAGCTCAGGGAATAGCACGGTTCCTCCCTAAACTTTATGGGCTAAAATAAGGAGAACACAGTATTGATCAAGTGCTCACTATTATTTACAAATGTTATTTCTTGGAATTTTATGATAAAAGAATAAAATAATACAGATGCAGAATGCAGGCTATGTATTTCCACACAGGATTGTCATGAAAGATCAGAATACTCTGCTGGTTTATTTAGTATATAATGTTTAAAAACTGGAACCTATTCACCCAGAGCCTGAATGAAAATAATCAAGGCTGTTTGAATTTACCAAGAGGGAGCAAAAGTATTCACAGAGATGACACTAGCTGACTGGGAGTGCTCTACATGGTTTCACTTTTTCTCTAAGAAATAGCTCATATTTTTGTGGATCTTCCAATTTTATCCTCTGTTAGCCCTTGCACTTTTGAGGTCTCCAGCAGTACAAGAGGTGAAGAGATAAGACAGGAAGTCTAACTCAGGTCTCCCCAAAAGTCAGTGTAGACTACAACAACTACAGGCCAATGTCGAGCCCCACTTAAAATTATTGTAATCTGATTTAAGACTTTAAGGCGTCAACCACTTAAAGCGTCAACCACTCTAAATCAATTATTATAACTGGTCTTCATTTTTTCATTCTGACTTGTGAGTAGATTACTGTCAGTACTGTCCATAGGGAATTCGATGTGCAACTTCTGTTAATACTACTGATATCTCAAGTATGGGAGTTGCACATCCAATTCCCCAGGCATCTCAGTCAAACCGAACCACCTAGACTTTTGCTGTCAATGACAATTATCTAAGCTAAACGTGAGGGAACAGGTTACAGTTCAGTAATAGGAAGCCATTTAGTCTCATTCATGACGTAATCTGGTATGAGCTCTATGACACACTCTAGTCAAAGGCACTCTTCAGTTGTGGTACTTGCCTTGTTGGAAAAATGCCTCTACCTCACATTGTATCTCGATGTATCCCCCATGTTAATTTTTCCAGTAGATGAATAAAAATAAATAAACTACCACTGGCCTATGATATATCACAAGAAACTGAACAGAGACCAGAGCACAGTACAGATTTAAATTGTGAGTAGAAGAGATACACAGTACTACTGCTACCATAAATGAAACAGCATTTTGAGCTTGTAGATATATTCTAAATAGAACACTGTCCAACAACTCACTCTGAACAATTGTCACTGGTAACCTTCAACTGTTCTTCAATAAGGTAACAGAACAGACTGCAGCAAGATCTGTCTAACCCATCACTCACGGGACCAGCAGAAAATGGTGGCCTAGTAGAGACTGAGGGTTAATGTTTGACCAAATACTGTACAAGAAAGCCCTGTGGATAATTTTAAATGGTGGCTTAAGACAAGGGGCTGCCCATTAGAAATGATGCTTAATATATTTTACATTGTGTTAGCAACTGCCAGTTATAGATGGGGTCAGTTAGAAAGTGTGGGAGAGAAACTCTTCCCCCCCTTATTAAAAAAATACAAGTTAGTTCCCAAAATACTGCTGTATGGCTAGTGTAAAATGTAGGGTCTGAGGCTCCATTCTGTTAAACTGATTTTATGCAGGTATAACTCCACTGACAGCTATGAAGTTATATAAGTTCTATGTCAGAATAACAGAAGAATCAGGCCTCTAGCATTTTGGAGTATTACTACCGAATACTATAGTTCCTTTTTGGCAAGAGACATCTTAAAACTAGTTGAGAAAAGTGTGTGCATAGATGAGAAAGCTTATATGGATGGTAGCATATTTAAGGGTTAAAGAAAATTTGCAGAAGTTATTCATTTCCCTAATTGCGAGCTAACAGCTCTGTATCTGCTTCCAAATGGCAACAAGAGAGTGTATCATGAGTCTAGTGGTGTATGAAGAGGTAAGGGAACATGGTAGTGCGGAATGACAAGGGGTGAACAAAATCCCTCTGTTCTCCTGCATTGAGCACTTTTCCACTGGCAAGCAGGGGAAGATATAGGAGAACCCATATTGGAAAGCCACGGCCTCTTCAGAAAATAAAAAGATCATATTAAGAAACAAGTGGGCCAGCCAGGGCTGGGAGCACTGTAAAGCCTTGGGTGGGGAAAGATCACTTTGTATCTTGTAAGTTCTTATAAGCTGATTTAGGAGTGGTGTTGCTGGGCTCTGAAGGGATTTCCCACCAAGTCATCCTCATTCTAAAGGCGTGGTTGCTATGACATGGGGCCTAAAAGGTGAGGGTATGATGTTGGCAGAATAAAAAACAGGGGCTCCTCAGGGCTCTGGGAATGCAGAGAGGAACCTCCCACATAAGTGGAGTAACAGAGAAAAACATAATCCATTGCCTGAGGATGCAAATAAAATAGGACTAAGGGATAGTAACTGTTCCCCTAAGTAATGGGCAACTTTTTTTATATGGCAGTCTTCTCCGGTAGTGCTGGCAGTTGAAAAAACACCATGGCTTACACTGAAGACCAGTTGAAGAGTATTTGACAAGTTTTTGGACTGTACATAAGACACAAGGAGGCACCAAGAAAACAGTTGGGACAGTTCTATTGCTTACATCTAGCATCTCTAACAAGAAGATAGGCTTCTATTAGCAAGACTATGGTAGAAATCATAATGATTGTGTTCACATTCCCTGGCATGTGGAAACAAATCACCCTGGGGAGGAAAGGGAGAACACTGACTACCCTACGCACAGCTCTAAATGGGCAGCTACAGAAAAGTGGTGATTGTTCTGGTGTAACGGTTTGGCCTGTCGGGTAGTGTATGGAAGGTCTGATCCCCGCCACTCTGCATTCATGACACCAGGAGTGTCCATTCGCTGTCTTCTCTTCCGTACTGAAACAAAAACAAAGAACATATTTCAGGAAATAAAGATAACTCTGCACCAACAAAATTTTCCTGTGACCCGACTTTCGTTCACTCTAAGGCCCTTTTCCACCACTCTGGCAGGGTAAAGGGACCTGTAGGTGGGAGTAACTATAACTTACACCTACTTCAAAGCTCCTTTCCACTGCCACAACTGCCCCCTATAAAACAGATTATTTGTGGTTTTATGCCTTAGCTGCAGTCTGTGTTTTAAACAAAGCTGAAGGCAGTTTGACACTTTATCCATCTCTACGGAGTAGGCTGTGAAGGGGTGAAGATACTCTCCTGTGAGAGGATATAAAGCAGACAAGTCCTGCTTTGATGGAGGTGTCTATGCATTTAATACAACCTGTGTTAAAAGTCCCGCAACTATTCCCTGTGGTCATTTTACTAATCTGCTCACATGTGCAGCCCCTGCTCAGGTCCCAATATGCAAATGCATCTATTTCCCCCTTTTTTAAAAAGTAGCTTTTTATTACATCTTTTTTATTAAACCTGAAATAAATCTAATCACAAATATCACAGAGTAAAATTAGAGAAGATGTTACACCAACATGGTAAACCAAAAAAACCAGATCTACTGTGGATGAAGAATGAGTCTGCTCTCACTGTGTAATAAACAGGGTTACAGAAGGCAGGGATGGAAAAGACCTACCATCTCTCTTCAAGACAGTCCCAGGGCAGAGGACAGTTAGCTATTACACTGACACTGCATTTGATCTTAATCTGAAGGTAAACAGTTCTAAGGCTCTCTGTCACAAACCCTAATCAGACACAGCTCATTCATTTAGGTAAATTATATGTGGATATAGGTTAGTAGTAGATGGAGCACTGGATCCTTCTGAGAGGGCATGGAAACTCTCTGCAACAATGGGACAAGGAACCGTTCAGAGTCCATTTGTGACTGTCTGGCCACAGGGTGGAAGGAAGCTACTTTTCAACTTCTAAATCAACAGTGAGGGAGACCAGGGCAGACCTGGGTGGAGACAGGACTACAGCTATACAAATTAGCCCTGGGAAGGGCCAAGAAAAAGACTAGTCAAGCCCAGGAGGGCTGAACATCGTCTGGGGTTTGGACTTTTGTTTATCTTTGGAAGGTGAGGACTTTGGCTTTTGACTAGCGAGTCAAGTGTACCACAATGGTGAAGGTAAAGCCCTGTTACAGTGAGAGAAAACAGTGGTCAGAGTAGAGAGAGAAGAGAAATCAGTAAATGATGTGGGATTGTGGTTAAGGGGACAGGTGGAAGTAAAGTCTAATCTCAAATATTGGACATGTCAACTCAATTACTACTTATATTACAGTAGCACCTAAAAGCCCTGACATCAGAGTCCTACTGTGCTAGGCGCTGTACATATACATAGTATGCGACAGTCCTTGCCATGAGGAGTCTACAATCTAAATAGACAGACAAACCAGAGAAGTAGTATCCTTGCTTTACAGGTAGGAGAGGCAGCATAATAAGGAAATAATTTGCCCAAAGTCACATGGGGAACTGTGGCAGACCCAGGAATGGAACCCAGATCTCCTGAATCCCAGTCCAGTGCCTTTGAGTCAGATTATCTCTAGACTTCACCTGTGGGTCAGACTAAGATGACAACAGAGAGCTGAGTACCATCTGCATACGGAAGGCACTGCAGCCTATACATCTCTAGTGGCCCAGTATACACACTGAAATGGAGTGTGGAAGCATGGAGACCATAAGAGAAAAACCTTAGGGCAGAAGAGCAAATTAAAAGATGAATTCCCAAGAAGAGAAAAAGCTCTTGGCTTGTTGCTGTGTTCACTTGAAAAAACAGCATTTGGGAGTGCTGTCTTCGAAGGCTAGTGGCTGAACAGCTCTCTGTACAACACAAAACCACAATGTCTTCCAACAGTCCTTGAGGATATTTCTTCTCCCTGTTGCTAATTCTGCTATCACTGGACACAGGTCTGCAGCACAGCTGACGGAATGTGTTACACCACGCTCAAAAAGCAGGGCTCCATTCATGACATTTCCAGGTCAGTTCCTTGTCCCCACCATAGATGCTTCATGCTTCCCTGGCATTGCAAAGCAGCCATAATGCCAGTTTAACCGAACAGTGCAGGATTCCCCCAGCATGGGCTAATCCCTGGGTGGCAAAGAGACACTGTAATGTAGAGGGCATGACTGGAGAAAAGGGAGTTGGCGCTAACCCTGGTGATCCTTTACTATTGGAACAGCCCCTTGGGAGTCCTAGGCAGCTGGTATAAATCACAGCAGCTGTGAGGCTCCTCTGATTCACACTAGAAATTGACCTGGCTCAAGCACTGGCCAATGAGGCACCATAAAGGCTCCTGTCTCCCTTCACGCCCCCTCCAAGCTGAGCAGAGGCTGCATCAGCATTTTCCATTAAAAGAGGTGAGTTCTTTATGTTGAAGTTTACTCTGCTAATTAGGATAATTACTGCTATTAATTCACCTGTCAAGTAACTGAGTGAAACTCAAAAACCTTGGGAATTTATCTGAACCTCCAGAACCTGCAAAAATGGGCAGGAAATCTCCTGAAAACAAGCTCTCTTGTGACTTCCAGTATCCCCTGCTTCTGTTCGTAAGAACAGCCTCACTCAGGGCAGATCTACACTGGGGGTGGCGGGAGATCGATCTAAGATACGCAACTTCAGCTACGAGAATAGCGTAGCCGAAGTCGACGTATCTTAGATCGATTTACCTCGGGTCCTCCCGGCGCGGGATCGACAGCCGCGGCTCCCCCGTCGACTCCGCTTCCGCCTCTCACTCTGGTGGAGTTCCAGAGTCGACAGGAGCGCGTTCGGGGAACGATTTATCACGTCTAGACGAGACGCGATAAATCGATCCCCGATAGTTGATTACTACCCGCCGATCTTCTGAGACGTACCCTCAGACTTCAGTGTCTCACCCTGTTCAGCACCAAGAAATGCAGAGGTGCATAAAACTGAAATCACAATCCAGACTTCCATAAATTCCCCAAAAGGGTCAGTATGGATTCAGTTTTTGCCAAAGGTTTGAGTTCATTCTCATATTTTAGAAAAGAAGGATGGTTGTGCAGTTAAGACACTATTTTGGGACTAAGTAGATCAGATTCCATTTCTGGATTGGCCACAGACTTCCTATGTAACCTGGGCAAGTCACTCAATCTCTCTGCTGCTCAGGTTCTGATGTGTAAAATAGAGATAATAATACTTCCTCCTCTAGCCAACCCTCTCTACCACTATTTTCTCAGGCTTGCCTATTTAGAGTGTGTAGCAGGACTGTCTCTTATTATATATTTGTACAGTGCCTGGCACAATGGGGCCCTGTTACTGATCGTGGCCTTTAAATTCTACTCTAATACAAATAATAATTTCACCTGAAACTGTTGACCTATCCCACCCAAATTGCTTTCTGAGCTACACTTTAAAAATGAACAAGTTTTCACTGCATCCTCCTTAAAAATACAAATCATCATAAAGAAGCCATAAATAATCTACAATATTTGGGACCACTGGCCATATTAGCCAAAGCATTCAGGGCTTCTTATTTAGGGAAGAAGGAGGTTGCCTGCACTGATTGGCATTTCAGAGGCAGTGCAATTCCCAGAGAGAACCTCATCTTTAAATCCTCTAACTCAAGCTGTTATAGAACACAGTATTCTGTGATTGATGCATTCATAACCACACCAATGCTATACACAGAGTAAATTATTTCACCTAAAATCTCTATCAATCTATAGTAATCACAATTTCCTTTTAGTAACACAAGTGTAAATGCATACTGCAGTGTTCCCCTGTCTCTTGCTACTGCCGCGAGAAATGTAATCAGTACTGCCCACAAAGTTCTAATTTGTCATTCTAGCTCTACTTTCCACTGAACAGCTGTTCAAATCTAAGTAAATCCTGTTGCACATGGAGGATTGTGGATTACAAAAAACAGTAAGTGGCAGGAAAACAGATCTAGATGCAAAATAATCAAAGAAATCTGAAAATGTTAAACTAGTATGTATTGCATATGAGGGAACTGGATGGCAGAGGTGATTAGCAATTGGATACGGAGCGATTCACCTCTAGGTTACTGGTTCAAATGCAGTGTTCATTGCGGGAACTGAAAGTCCCTATCATCTAATCACTGTCAGTTGGCATACACAAAATGAATTAGTAGTCTCAGTCCAGCTCCTAATATAGAGACCATTATGACAATTGGGCCTAATTCATACAGCATCTTTATGCAGAAGCACACACAAGCCCTTTTCATGCTAAATACAAACATATGGGAATTGTTTCCTCTAACACTGAAATGCTCCACACCTCCATGGTGGAATGTGGAAGCTGCTTAGCAGAGCACAGCAAACAATACTGTATTCCACTGAAATTACATGGGGAGATTTTTTTGAGGGGAATCAGAATATAAATGACCCAAGTGAAGGGCATGGGAGCTGCCTGTGATAGTTTATTAGTATCATGTATTTCATCTGTCAGTTTGATTATTATTGTGTTGTTTGCTATATAATTATTAAGGGTTACTTTTAGCATGGGTTAGTTTGCAGGTAAACAGGAAAATGGAGAAACCCTCCTGATAGCCACCAATACTTCATGGGACAAAGCAGGTGTTGTTCCCTCTGAAATTTATCTCAGACTATGCTGGGTTCGACACCCTTGCCTTGGCAGAGGAGAGGGGAAACCCAGGCAGAAAACTGAAACAAAATTTTGTAGTGGATAAAAACCTGAGTCCCTGAAGCTCTGGTGGCAGGGATGCAGAGACTACAGGTTGCAAACTGTCTCCCCACCCCAGAGGTGGGGCGTCTGGATTGGCTAGGCCTACCTAAGCTTTAGGTATGACAGACATGCATATAGGCTGTTTGTTGTGTTGAAAAACCTTTTTGCCTTATTATGTTCCTGTTGTGATCAAACAATACTTTGTTTTGAAAAGGTGTAGAGACTACCCTGGATGGTGTCCATGAGGGAACTGGAGACAAGCCTAGAATCCACAATGGTGGATCCGTGCCACCTGAGAATTCTGTCACAGAGGGGGAATCCAGCAGGGCACAGATTCAACAACTTTCTAGCTGCTTTTCAGCAGGGTGGTAAAAAGCAGCTCGGACAGAATCTATATGATAGTATCCATGTGTGAAACCTGCAATAAATAGAACAAGAATCCAAAAGAGCTACTGAAACTACCTAAGTTGCTCGACTGTCCCTAGTCCAAGGCTGGTACACACTACTTGATTTAAAAAATGAAGGGTTAGTGGAATGCTATTCATTTTATTTTATTTTTAACTACTCTATTGTACAACACATTGAATATCACATTGTAAATCTCAATATGTTAGCCATGGGATTCCAGGTGAGTTGATAGCAGACAACGGGCCACAATTAATGAATGACTCAATCTGACAATTTTTTTATGGCTCTATCAGTTCATGCCCACCAGGTGAGGATTTGCAGAAGAGTCAGTAAAAATTTAAAATAAAAGCCCTGATAGATTCAAGGGATCCATATTTAGTATGGATACTGCAACACATCTCACTATGTTTTATTAGGATCACCGGTTCAGCAGCTCAATGGCAGGAGGATAAAAACCTTAGTGGCAACATCTAATGTGCTTCTTGAGCCACAGACCATTAACTCTGCAGCAATTACAAAATAACTATTGCAACCCAGATCAGAAGAAATACTATGAGAAGAATGCCAAAGAGTTACTGCCATAGTAAGTGGGAGAGAATGTTAGATCTCAAACAAAGCGACTTGCAACCTGTCAAGGTAACAGCTATTCTATCCATGCTGAGGCCATATATATCATTCACCACCCCGTACAGGAGAAAGAGAAGACATCTAAATAAATCAAGGAGGACACTGGTTCTCAGCTTCTTGAGGATGTCCAGAATGCTATTGACAGTCTTTGTGCACTGACCGAAGTAAAACATGCCTCTCCAGATACTGAGTGCCAAATGGTAGATCCATCCATCTTAACATCCAACAAGCCACTAGAGGAGGAACTGTTTTGGGAACAAGTAGTGGCTGCATGATCAGGAAGACATTGAGCCTACAAGATAGCAGTTACTGGCCAATATCAAATACCATGCCCACCATCCAAGACATCACTTTGTGGGGGTTTTTTTAATCGATTGGCTGTACTATTTTGTGGAAGTTGATATTAGGTTTTATCTGACTGTGTATTTTTTTAAAGGGAAGATGAAACAGCTGCCACTGGAGTTTGTGGATAATGACTGGGTATAACTTTTTATAATCCTGGCCCATGTCATGTGACGAGGACATAAACATCAGTCTTTTACAAGCACTCCTGTATTTCACACCTGTATTAAAATCACTCTGTTTCAAGATGAAAGAGGGAGGGCAGGTTTTAAGGAGTAAAACAGCATCCCTCAGTGACATGTAGGGTAAATATCTTCCTGCACCGTCCCTTACCACTGATAATCTACCAAGGTTTCAATGACAGGAGAGGTGGGAGAAAGAGTCTATATTTTGATTCCAGGAGCCTGTAACAGAAAAACCATTCATTCTATTTCACCTCTTTCATTATGTTATCAATCCAAAGAAGAGAATCCCTTACTTGGATATCAGTCAGCTGATTCAGGAAGCGGGTTGCTAACTGAGGTCCATTCTCCATAGTTGGAATGTGCAAATTCTAGGTGGAATCAAAATGAGAATAAGTCCTAGAAGCTCATCATGTACAGTCAGATAACAAAAGCAACAACAAGTACATACAGATATAAATGCCTTTTAAATCTGAGGACCTCAAAGCACTTCACAAACATTAATTAAACCTCACAACACTCCCATCAGGTGGGTAAGGATCATTAATATCCATTTTATAGGAGACACAGAAAGCTCAAGGATCAGCTGACATTCACGTCAACTGTACTACTTCTATTGACTGTAATGAGAGTTGGTTTAGGCCCTCCTCAGTGACTTGGCCAAAGGAGAGGCAATAAAGCCAGGAATAGAACCCAGTAATAGAACCCAGCTGCTACCGGAGTCCAAGCAAGGTCTAATCACTACTCCACACTTACCTTCTTGCTCAATCAGTAAGGCTTGAGGAGGAGGATAGTCAACTCAAAGAAGCACCTTTCTATTTACTATCTACACTGTGTATTGTGTTAAAACAAGTACATTTACCATAATTTTCAATAGTCAATCTTAATGTTTCCCATTCGTATCTCACAAACATGATCATATTAATAGATATAGTCCCTCTATTAGAAGCATCATTTTCTACATAGTTATTTTATTTGTTCTATTGTCTATCTTCACAAAGAAACATATCAACATACCTCTTGGGCTGGATTCCCTGGTCTGCGAAGTTCATTTTGTGCAACGTAAGCAGTGCAAAGTGAACTTAAACAGAACAGAGAAATGCTCTACAGAATTCCCCCTGTTCAGGGGGAATTTCCCAACTGGTGTACAGCAGACAGAAACAGTTCTGCCATCTCTGTACCAGTTCTGCCATCTGTGTCCTCTCCAACAGAGCTGTGCTGCCTGGTATAAGGGGAAGGATTAAGTCAGGCATGGGATGGGGTTAGGAAGGAGACATATTAGGGCAGGGGCGTCTAAGTGCCCGCGTACTGGCTGGCGGACGAGCATCCGCCGAAATGCCGCCAACAAGCAGCGTCATCCAGAGGCGTCGCCGCCGAAATGCCGCCAAAATCGGCGGCATTTCGGCGGCGATGCCTCTGGATGACGCTGCTTGTCAGCGGCGACGCCTATTGACGTTGCCGCTTGTCAGCGGCATTTCGGCGGATGCTCATCCGCCGCCACGGTCCTCCGTGGCTCATCGTCTGGCGCCCACCAGACGAAAAAGGTTGGGGACCACTGTATTAGGGTATGGAAGGGGAGTGGTCATGGTGGAGCAAAGCCATGTTCTCTGTATGACCTGTTTCTGCTGATGGAAGAATTTAAATCTCCTCCTCTGCAATTTTAATTTATGCCAGGGATGGGCAGAACAGAATTGAGGAACTGTGACTGGCTGTCAGCCTCCCTATTAAAGGAAGATTTGACTGCAAATCACATCACAGAGCTGGCTGAAATGCTTCTAATTGCAAAATGTTGATGAAATTTCAAATTTTGATTTTTTTTGTCTGAATGATTTTTTTTTTTTACTTAAATTTAAAATAAATCTGCCCCCCACTTTTCAACGAACTATAGAGCTGGTAAAAAAAACTAAGTTCTGAAATTTCAAATTAAACACAAAAAAGAGGGTGGGGAAATTTTGAAATAAAAAATCAGTTTTCCCCAACTTAAGAAGAAGTTAGGAGGCAATATACTGATAAGGTACGTCCCGCATGAACCTCAGACAATGCCACGCTGTAATTATATGGGGAAGAAAAAACAAACACAAATACTTTCCTTACCTTGCCTTTGTATAATATTTTAGAAATAGGGCACACGACACAAGCTGTCCCAGCACCAAACATCTCCTTCACTCTGTTTTCCTCCAAGGCAGCTGTCAGATCACTCATGGTGATGTACCGCTCAGACACTTTAAATTCTCCCTGCGCCAGAGATCAGAAACACAAAACCAGAGCACACGTTCTTAAAGGTCGTAATTCTTTCCTTACATTAGACACCTGTAATTGTATCACAGAGGTGATATTTTTAACAAACCCAGTTGTAGCCAGTTAATTTTCAGTTCTCATACAGCTAAGTAAGCGATGGCCTAGTCAGTAGTTAAATGAATGACCTCCAAGGAAAACCCAAGATCTAGAATGTGTGATGATGGCAATTCACTAGGTGGCACTTTCCCCTCAAATTTGGTGCTGAACCTCAGCATGGTGTTCAGGAACTCCGTGCAGCTGCAGCAGAACTTTTGGATGGGATGTAAACGGAGGACCTGTATGCTTTTGATCATTGCTGAGCTTATAGTACTTTGTGCATGAGAACTTGTATTCAAGTACAGATTTGAAAACTGCAAGAATACAGGCATTACATCTACGGCTGGACTTAAGGCTGTACCCTGGTTGCTCAGAATGAAGGTGGAGACACATGGGCTATAGGTGGTGGAACAAGGAGCTGATGAGTAGAGTGTAGATGGGGTGATGAATGACAGTTGCTTATTTCCTTACTTTAAGCCAATTGTATTAATGGGATGTGGAGTCTGGCAACTCTAACACAAAATTAATGAAGATTTTTGTGTGGGAATACTTATTGGGAACTAGTTAGACTGTATGTGGCTCTGTGGAACGAATGCTGGTGTCTGGGTGGTTTGGCCAAGTCTTTTTAATTTTAACATGCTTCCCCAGTTCGTATTTGGTTTAAAGGATCAGGTGGAACTGTGAGCCATTACTTGAACACAATAAATGAGTTATTTTCATAACAGCGTATCTCACAGTTGTTAAAATTGCTACTACTGAGGGACAAGGCAAACACCCACCCACTTGCGTGCCAGCTCCAAGATGCTCTGCCTCGTCACTCCAGGAAGAATGATGCCATCTAGCGGTGGGGTTGCCAGTTCCTCTTCTGTTGAAACAAAAATGCAAACAAAATAAAATATTTAAATGAGAGCAGAATTATCAGATACCATCATGCAATATCCGATATCATAAGATACAAACATTGGTTAGAATTTCAGAGGGAGTTTCTAAATTGCACAAACTCAGTTGGATGCCACCTGTTTTGAATCTATGCATATATCTGAGGGCAGGTCTACACTACAGCCTAAATCGATACAATTTACAGAGCTTAGGGGTGTGAAAAAGCCCCCCTGAGTGATGCAAGTTTCGTGCTGTCCACACCGGTGCTATGTTGGCGGGAGTTGCTCTCCCGCCAACAGAGCTTCCACTTCTCGCCGAGGTGGAGTAATTATGCTGACAGGAGAGTGCTCTCCCATCGGCACAGAGTGTCTTCACCAGACATGTTACAGTAGTGCAGCTGGGCTGCAGTGTAGACTTGCCTTGATTGAATTGGGATTAGGTGTATTTAGTAGTTAGAGCACATGACTGGGTTCTATTCCCGGCTCTGCCACTGGCTCACTGTGTGACCCCGGGGAACCATTTAACTTGTCATCCCATACATTTGTCAACCATTTAACTGCCCAACCGCGACAGAAGGAGCCACAAGTGGAAGCTGGAAGTGACCCACTCTGTGTCTAGCAGTCTCGTCTATAAAATGGATTTGCTACCACTGGTTCTCTCACCGGGGTGCTGTGAGATGCAGTAAATAAACATTTGTAAGGTGTCTGGAGAATGATGTATCATACAAATAAAGCTCAAAGTTAAGTACATACTTCCGAGCTCTGCTCAATTGGGGCCTTCAAGTGAGATGGATTTGATAACCTAACAGGTTTTCTGTCCCTGACATCTCTGATGATGATGATATGATGCTATTTACATTTACTTTTCCCATTTATAATAATACATCTCTCTGTATCCATGGAGCAGCTACAAAAGAGAGAGCAGTGGAAATTTTCTCTTGCTGCCCCCTAACGCGTGTCTATCATGAGCTGGTGGGACAATGTCAAGATTGAGAAGGTAGGTCACACTTCATACCCATTCAGTCCTTGACCTTTCTACTGTGATTGCCAGCATGGGTTCCAATTAGTGACACTTCCAATGTTTTTTGTTAGGTGGAAATCTGACTGAAAACTGGAGTTTGATCCAACTCCTTTTACATAGGTTGCCATACAGCCATCGCATGGTAACAGCTTTCGGGCTTCAAAAATCTGGCTGGGATTTGAAATGACAACCTAGAGGCGAAAGACTAAACCCTTCAGTGTCATGAACTCTGTCCTTGTCCGTGGTCCTCAGGCATGTGAGGCATTTTATGGAAGAGGACTCCTCATGTACAGTGTGCCCTTTTGACATGGAATCCCAGCCATGGTAGGCTCCAGAAACCCTTCTTTCACTATTTTATCTTAGAGGTTGAAAGTTATTTAGCCTCTCTGAGATAATCTGCAGGAAATTCCAAAACAGCCAAAGATTCAAATGGTTTAACTGAAAACAAGATTTTGAGGAGGGGGTTGTTTAAACAGAGGGAAAAAATCAGATTTAAATAAATATGTGCTTGACATATCTAATCTCATACTTGGCAAAAAATAACATAGGTAGATTATCTTGGATTAGGTGCAGTAAAGAAACAAAGTATTACATTTCTAGAGAGTGCAATCTCCTTTTTTCCCCTCTGACTCGTTCAGCTAGTCAGCATATCAACAACACAGCTTCTGGCAAAGACTACCAAAAGCGACAAATGATTTTGGGAGCCCAACCTATAACATCTGGGGGCTTGATTTTCATATAATGCTCTAGCCCCTGCCCTTTGAAAAACCAGGCCCTTTACTTTATAGAGACTCAGAGTTGGGCATCCAACAATGGAGGTGGCACCCAAAAGCACTCGTCACTTCTGAAAATCTTGGCCCCTGCTTTTCAGTAGCTTTCTTCTCTCTTTTTCTACTTTTAAGCATCTCGTTCCTCCCAATTACAGTCCTTCATCCCTTCTGATCTTAAATGGTGTGAGCCTGCTCACCATATCTGGCAGTCCCCAAGGTATTTACATGGATGTCCTCTCACGGCAGGTTATCATCATCTCTTATGCAATGTCCATTGTATGCTTTGCTGCCTCAGTCCATTCAGGGCTGTATTTCTTACTGTGGATCAAGAGCTTTGGTTTTTGTTTTTCCTACATAACTTGAGATGTTCCTTTGAAAGTGGGCACACACAATAGATTCAAATTGTCATGACAAACTATTCAAGTGCTGCCAAAATGTAAGGAGACGACATCTCTTAGGTATCTATCAGAGGTAGGTACAATCCACCCAGGATATGGCTACAGACTGTGGGTATGTCCACAGTTCGAGCTGGAAGAGTAATTTCCAGCTTTGGCAGACATACATGCACTAACTTTAATGGAACTAGTGCACTAAAAATAGAAGTGTAGCCACGGCTGCGCGAATAGGGGGACAGGCCAGCTGCCCAAGTTTGATCCTCCTCCAGGACTCTATGCACTTACTTGGGCAACTAATCCATCCCGCTGCCTGAGCCACCACAGTTACACTTCTGTTCTCCAGCTCCAGTGTCTATGTACCCAGCGTTGGCAGTTTGTCAGCAGTGTCCATTTATCAGCAGTGTCCATTCCTGATTCAGTGGCAGACTGCTAGATGCCAGGATGCCATCTCTTTCCTTTCTCCCAGGGTTGGAAACTCTAGCTCTCCTTTTTCCTATGAATCCACCCTAACAACCAAATAAACTCTCCCATGCCTACCTCCAAGGGCTGTCTGCTCTTTGCCTGGGCCCAGCCAACAACTGAAAGTGACTAAGTAGAAATATCTATTATGGGCAAGTTATTCCATAATTGTCCACCTCTGAAACATTTGGTTACTGGCCATTGTCAGCCAGGATTCTGGATTAAATAATCCACTGGTCTGATCTGGTCTGGAAATTCCCATGTTGGGCGTTTGCTACTTCACCAACTTTGGAATCATCAAATTTGATCATGTCTGAATGTACATACTCCTACTAGTGAAAATAAGAAATAATATGGACCTCAATATTGAACCCTGTGACACACTTGATACTGTTCCCTCTTCAGAGGCTTTACCATGAATGGTGGAGCAGGATGTGTATAAGATCCAAAATATACTTTGATTGCTGTGAGCTATTTTGAAAGCTTGCCAGGCCAGCTGCCAAACAGCATGGAGTTGATAGAATATGGGAAATATGCAAAATGTTTTAAACTGCCAGCTTTATATAATTTTGTCAAGTATGCATATTATGTCTATCAGCCTGGGGTCACCTAGAGGAGCATCTGTCCCCCTTGCAGCATGTCATCATCTCCGTCTGGTACCATGTGTACACCAAATCTGGCTCCATATGCATTCAGCTTGCCCATCTCTGGGAAATCAGACTATGAGCTCACAAACCCCATTTGTCTTTTCTTGGGAGAGTCATTTTGATAAGCTGCAAACTCCTGGATTTATAATAGCACATAGGAAAAACAGCCCTGTGTGGGAAAACTTCCTATTCGTCTGCTTTATTGATTTTTATATATATTTATTTGTACTGAGGTAACTTTCCAGAGTCCCCATGATTTAGGGAGACAATTGCTTTAGCTTAGTTGACGAACATCACATAAAGACCATGGTTTTGCTCCCAGCACTTTTCCCGAAGCTGACAGGCTGGGAAGATCGTATCTACAGTGCCCTGTCCATGCTCGGGGATGATGTGTCCCACAAGATAGGTGTTAAGTCAATTCAGTATGATCAGTGCAATAATTTCCCCTGCAATAGAGAGAAGGGAAATGCCATAGTAATTATCACAGTTTGCCCATTCACCCTTACGTTTATAGAGGTGTACAATGTTGGCACCCTTGAAATTCTGTGGCGCTGTCTCTTGCTCGATTTTTTGTTCATCTTTGGAAAGTTAATTTTTGCTATTCCATCCTTCCATGAAGGTATGATGACCAGAGTGGTGGGAAATGGCGAGATATCAGAACCCTTTCTGGTCACCAGTGGCACCAAACACAGTTGTGTGCTGGCTTCCACAGTTTTTTCCATCCTTTTATTGGTTATGCTTATGGATGCATTTCATGACACTGACAGAGGAGCATTTACCCAGTTCTGCAGTGTTATAAGTTGTTCAAATTTGCAACGCTTCCATTCTTGCATGAAAGTGGCAGATTTACACATTAAGGAGCTTTTATTTGCTGATGACTGTGCACTGGTTGCACACTCGATTGATGACGTTCAATAACTAACTGATCACTTTACTTGTACAGTGAATCACTTTGGTTTCACAATCAATCTAAAGAAAACTGAAGTACTGTATCAACATGTGCCAGGGGATGAACTTGTCTACCCAATTATTAAGATCAAGGATGATCTTCTCGAGTCCAGGGAGAAGTTCTGCTACCTAAGGAGTATGCTGTCACAGAATGCCGCAACTGATGATGAGCTTACCCATCGCTTAGCCAAGGCCAGCTCTGCATTTGGAATGCTGTCACACCACATATGGAATGACCAGGACGTCAAAATAAGCACTAAGCTAAACGTCTATTAGGCAGTCATGCTGGATAACATATTGTCGCCATATTAGGAAACTCAATGAGTTTAATATGCACAACCTTTAGTCTGTTTGCAAGGTCAATTGTTGAGACAAGATTCCCAATATCGAAATACTCAATCATTGTCAGAGGTCTGACATTCAAAGCATGCTCAAAAAACAAACAAACTCAGCTATGCATTGGTCTTGGCATTTCGTTCATATGGCAGACTCAAGAATACCCAAGGCCCTATTTCTGGTCAGCTACAGCACGGCACCTGCTCTGATGGTAGCCAGTACAAACAATATAGACACACTGAAGTCATGCATGAAAGCATATCAGCCAATCCCAGTCAATGGGAAACAATAGCCCACAACAGAGCAAGGTGGCAGCAGATTTGTCATATTGCAGTTAACTGCTTTGAAGCAAGGTGCATCAGCAACACCTGAGGTGAAAAACATGAACAGCGCAAAGCAAGGCTACAACAGCCTGCAATGGTCATGGACAATCTTGTCGGTCCCCCATGTAAGCATGCTTGCAATTCTCACATTGGTCTGAACTCACATATACGTGTTCATTTATAGTGTTTGCTGAATGCTCGTATGTTGACGCTATGTGAGACTCCATTATCATTATTGCAGTAGCATTGAGAGGCTAGGGGCCCATTGCGCAAGGCACTGAACAAACATGTACCAAAGAGACCATCCCAGATCTGGGGAGCGTAAAGTGATTTTAAAATTAGGTCTTGTATTTTACTGAACAACATAAGCTTCAAGTCTTTTATGCAAGTTGTCAAGGCTGAATCCCCACTTTGGCACTTCGAGTGCAGAAGGTGGCGGTCTGCAAGGATTCTAAAAATTAATACTGGCCACTCCAGACTTGTATTAAACTCCCAAGGTTACAGCTTTTTTCTGACCTTGGCTTGGTAAACGCAGCCGCCACCCTAATGCAAAAAAACCCCTTGGACCCAGGAAGGAGCACTTGGGAATTCCTTCCTGTGGGGTACCCTCAAGCCCTTTCACCCGCCCTCGGGGGAAGAGCTGAGAAAGAAAACAAAGGAAATTAGCTGTTGCTACCAGCTAATCAAACAACATGCACAAACCTCTTAGGATACCAAAAATCCAATCTTGTTTTAAAAAAAGGTAAATGTTATTAAAAACAAAAAGGAAGAAAATACATCTGGAACTTAGGCTTTTGCTAGATTTTAAAAGAGCAATTCCAAAAATTAAGCACTCAAAATAGCTTTCGTGGGGATTCAGCTTAAAGGTTACAAGCAAACAAAAGCATCTGGGGTTAGCACAGAGGAGATCCACAAGCCAAAATAAAGAAATAAACCTGATTGCCTCTATTTAAACATTCCTAATTTACTTACATATTTGGGGGGTTTCAAATAAGTAATTCTAGGTATGATCTGATGATTTCTCATACCTGTCTTAAAGATTTACACAGCATTCCTGCTGCCCTCTGTTCCCCTCTTTCCCGGAGAAACACAACAGACGCAAAGGTAAAGCTTCTTTCCCAATTTTAAAATGTTCTAGCCTTTCCATTGGCTCTTCTGGTCAGGTGTCCACTCCTTTACTTTTATCTGTGGGCTTGTTAACTCTTTACAGGTAAAGCAAGCAGAGAATAGACACCAAGAGGGATTTTACACCTAACTGGCTGGCTGGGTGTCTACACCCCCTTCATTTATCCCACAACTATTTATGAACATGCACTGATTGATGCATAGGAGATGAGTTTAGGTCTAGGCAGATTATTACAAAATGGAGAAAAACACCAAAATGTTTGCATGGGTGGGGCCACCAAGAGAACTTCTGGATCACATAGGCCTCAGGAAGCTCTGGGGTTCATACCCTATCATAAACCCAATCTCCCCGTCCCTCTGTGCTGCTCTCTCCTTCATTTTTTCTCTTTTCCTCACACATTCCTTTCACCCCAGTTCTCCATTCCATTTTCCCCTCCCTTCTTGTTCCGATTGCTACTTGCTCCCAGGCCCTCTATCCCTCTCTCTTTTTTTCCTTTCTCTGGCTGTCATCCCATACATTTGTCAATCTCTCTGTCACTCTCTACAAAAATAATCCATCCTTTTAGGATCATTGTGCATCTAACAGCCCACACAGTGTCACCAGCAAACTTCATGCTCCACCACCACATGGCACTTTCTTCAGCACAATGACCATTTTAACAATCATCGAGCTCTATTTTTCACACATATAATAGCATTATTTTGAACTTCTGTGAGTCTTTTCATCTGAGGTAGGGCTGGATTGAGGGGGCAGGTGACCCTAGCAACCACCTGGGATGCCGGCTTGGGGGACACCAGGCTTGGGGTGCTATTTTTGTTGTTAGTGACAAAAGGGAAAATACGATGTTTGAAGTAAAATGTTTCAGGTATTCTGTATGTGGATTCATTTTTCACTAACCACCTACAATGTTCTGGACCTTCGTAGAATCTCATGGAAACTTCCAGACTTTCTGAGAGGTACATTTTCCTCAAAAGCTCCTAGAATGTTGTATATAAGGGGCAGGACATTGCCAGTCAGTCAATGAGATATAAGAACAAAGTGAAGTGAGAGCCCAGCTGCGATATTGTGAACTTTGTTTTATTATGTAAATGCAAAAGTGTACTTTGCTTATATATGGCATGAATAAATACAGATTTACAGATCCTGGTGTGCATATTTATATCTTATATAACAGGGATAAATTGTGCATCAAAGTTGTGAAATGGGCTATAAATACAATAAAAATAAGATATTCAAAAGTTTAGCTAATGGAGTGGGGCGCTGAAGACGCTCCTCACCTGGGGCACCATGTGGTATAGGGCTGGCCCTCATCTGAGGATTCCAAAGAGCTTTTAAGGAATTAAGCGTCCCATCACTCCTGTGAAGTAGGTATTATTATTCCCATTTTATTGATGGGATAACTGAGGCACAGAGATAAATAATTTGCCCAAGGTCACACAGTGGCTTAATGGTTCAGCCAGAAATAGAACCCAGGTGTCCTGACTCTTTGCAGCTAACCATTCTCAACACTGCCTCTGTATACTGGAAAATAGAAACAGATTCCATAGTGTACAGCCCCCATTTGATATATTCTCTAGACTGTACATTTGTTTTGATTTTAAAGGTCTTCATCTCTGCCAAGCTAAGCCCCTAGATAGAAGAAACAGACATTCCATTTAATATGCTTTCCACTCCTGCCACCCTTTGTCTCTCAACAACGTTATGTGCCGTGAAAAGGTAGGCCTGTAGGATCACATAGTGATCAAGCTTTACATTTTGTAAACATGGAAACCTTCCTGGGTATATGTCACTCTCCAAATATGCCACTGGTGAAAGCAGTATTTCATGAACAGAAACTACTGCGCTCAGTTATTCCTGTAACAATAGTGATCCAGATTTAGCTACCTTATAAACTCAGCCAGAGCAATGCTAAATGTACAGAATCAGCATAATGTGTGTCATGCAAATTTACCAGACGTTATTAGGTAATTTCCCCCTCCCCCTACCACCATTGTGAATGAGACATTTTCTAGGGTTCGCCCAAGACTGGAATGTTAGACACCTCTTTTGTCCAATTCCAGGGCTAAAATGATCTAGAAACGGCTTGCAGCACTGTTGAAATCAGTCCCCATCTAGTGCATTCATGAAGGTACACAAAAAACATAGCACATACACACAGAGTTTACATTACTCCCTGAACACACAATGAGCTGTATGGTCCTGATGCTTAAACTGTACCCATGATTTCTAGTTCCAAATCTACTGTATTTCTATGCTTAATCTCCCTCTCCCTCCCCACCCATCACCACCACTACTACTGCAATATATGCACAATGAAGCAAACAAAACAAGGACCACCTAAGTAGCATTTAGGGTGACCAGATGTCCCGATTTTATAGGGACAGACCCCATATTTGGGGGCTTAGTCTTATATAGGTGCCAATTAACTCCCACCTCCTGTTCCGATTTTTCACCCTGGCTATCTGGTCACCCTAGTCCTAGTAGCATTCCTTATGAAGAGAAAGAGCACAATAGCAGTCACTTTTTGCCACGGTGCAAGGGGGTAGGCAGTTATACACTGGTGCGCATTTTCTTGATGGCAACCAACAGTTGTAGGTGTTTTAGGTCTTACCCAGGCTTCTTAGTAATACATTGCTAAATAGCTAATTGCCCCTGCAGTGCAAGTGATCATAGCACGTGTAATGGCCGGTCTGTTTTGGAATAGGACTGGCATATAGTAGGCTGGATGGCATGAATTACAGATTGTTTGTTCCACCCATGTCAGAATGATACTATTCAGTAGTGCACTGGTAACACATTGGTTAGCAGGTCTTTGGAACAGTATGGTATTGCAGCTGGATAATTCCTGCTTATTCCTGGTTGAAAAACAAAGCAGAACACTGAATGCTAACCAACTTCTTGTTTGCGCTGTCCAAACGGGCCAAATTCCTTGCTGGTGTAACTCCAGTGAAGGTGCACGAGGGGTGAATTTGGCCCAATAGCTACAATGTCTAATCCATTGTGATGAAATATTAAATAACATTCACATATATAGCATCATTCACTTGACCTCAGTAAGTTTTTTAGAGCTAGGTAAATATTATCCCTATTTTACAGCTGTATAAACTGAGACACAGAGAAATTTAAGGGATTTGCCCAAGAATCAGCAGTCAAATTGGAAATAGAACCCAGGTATCTTGACTCACAGACTCTTATGCTAAATAAAACACAATGCTGTTTCCATTGTGAGCCACTACTAACCACCACTATAGCACTTGCAGAAAAATGGCAATGAAATGGCATTTTACAAGAGTGTGCATTGCATTGTCATGAAAAGGATCAGAGCTTGAATCCCGATTTTTTTGTTCTTTTGTTTCTGAGACTGGCAGATGGTGGAACAACACTTTGCCTTTATTTAGGACCTGAGCCAAGGTCCTGGGAAGTTAATGGGAGTCTTTCTATTGACTTGTATGGGCTTTGGATCAGGCCCATAGTCCTTCAAACTAGGTTATCCTTCTGTACTAACAACCAACTGCAGGCACAATTTTGTAGACATAAATAATTGCATGCACAAATGAAGGTACGCAAGTGTCTAAATATCTGGTTGCATGCAGTAATTAGACAATCAGTTGTCTAAGTGGCATAATTTCCAACCACAAATGATTGCAGATGCAAAAAAAAAAAAAATTTAGTATTGCTTTAAAAATCTGGTCCTACATCTTCAAAGCAATTTACCAGGATTAAAGATGTAGAAGATTAAAAGATGTAGCAGCTTCTCCTGTCTTGCTTAGCGGGAAAATCATGATTCAAAAGGAAGGTCTGATTGCTTTGTGGACACAGGTCATGGTTCAGGAATAGATGGGGATGCCCCTGCTCGAGGCCATGACAGAAGCAGAAGAGATAAAGAAGGCAATCGCAGCCTGTCGCAGAACTGCAAGGTCAGAGTCTCTGATCACCTGCCTTCTCCACAGAGGGAAGGTCCCAAACCCCATTTCTTTGGAAGGGACTTGCTGGAAGGAAGAAGTTGTGTAGGCTAGTGGGGATTGACTAAGGGGTGACTTCCCTCCTCCCACTAAAACAGAAAAAGAAGGCAATGCAGACCACCATTCTTTGGGCCAGAACTACAAACCCAAGAAGCATTATCCATACAACACTGACACCAGGCCTGAGGTTACAACTGGCTCCCAGGCCTGAGGACTGCAAAGAGCAGAGGTTTACTGCCACATACTACTATACCTCCATCTTCATTTTCCCAGTACAGGAAAAGATTCATTGTTCCGACTTCAGTGATTTGATGATCCTCTCCATACAGCCACAGAACCTGCTGACACCCTAATTCCATAGCTTCACGCTGGGCATAGATGGAAGAACCATAATTCCTTTCAGGAACAAAAGAAAAAGAAACAGCTATCACTAGCTAGCTGGGTATTTTCCTGCCATAAAACTTCCTAATTCTCCTATTTCTAAAAACAGCTTACATTACTTTCAGTGCCCAGATTGCAAAATCTGCCTCTCGATTAATGCTCTGCAAAGTCATTTCCTGCCCCTGACACGATTCCATTGGCAGCACTTAAATGAATGAACTACAAGTCACTTTGCTTCTGCAAAATAAAACTCTGAAGGGCTCAGCCAGAGTCAAGGGTTCCCCCTACCTACCAGGACCATACTGCTCCACAGGGTCTGTGGACTACCAGACAGCTCCATTGGATCCTGGGATGTAAAGGTAACCCCTGACCCAACTGACTCATGAAAGTGTTATGTTTGTACAAGCAAAGCGGCTAACAGATTATGCAGTGAAGGCCACAGCACTTCAAGTTTATGGCTTAAAGCTAGTCTATGTGTAGAAGCAGAAAACTTGAAGCAGTTCAATAGGAGACAGGGGATTCCCCTAGCCGTACAGGCTCCCTCCCTCCTCTGAGCTCTCACTGGCTGTTGCTGTTGTCTGATGTTTAACTCTTTACCCAATGGATTTGCTGACAGAAATCCAGTCAGAAAAGATTTAAACTTTTTGATTTTTAACTTTGGTTTTCTTTATAACCGCATATTTCAGACATGTACACACACAAATTTGCAAGATTTTAGGAAAAACAAGTTTCACATTTTGATAAAAGGAGGCAGAAAATCACGAGGCACTGCATGAACACTTTAAACTGGGATTAATTTTAACTTCAACATTTACAGACAATTACCACACTTGGGAAACGATCTGGTAAATCTAGTCAAACACTGTTGACTTTCAACAGTGACTAAGGTAGATCAAACTTCCATATACATTTTCCCCCCAAAAATAAGACAGGACAGAAGTTTCTCTGAGTCCCTGCCTCTTTGCAATTGCCCTTATTCCAAACTTTTGCCCTCATTCTCAAAACTTTTCATAGTGTGACAATTTAACACAGAAATTGTCTCATGTACACCTTCTGCTCCATTTTCTGACAGAACAGCAGCAACTGCTCACATGGAGAAACAACATTAGAAAAGCATTTGATTTATCTTTATTTTAGCAGCTGGAATCATGAAGAGACAGCTCCACAGACCCATGCAGCTCATTATGGACTGACTACCAGTGGTCCACAAACTACAGTTTAACAACCTTGGCCTTAGTCTATCTATGCAAGGTGAACAGATCGGCAGTCTGCTATTTTGTAGCCCATTTTGACTGGAGGTGAGCTACCTCTTTTCTGGAAATGCCTTTGTTACAATTTTTGATTTGCAACATTTAATAATACAGCATCATAGCCAAAATTTTACTGAAAGGAAAAAACAATCCAACAGCTGAGCTATGTAATTAATGCATAATCAGGCTCTCTTACCCTCCCAATTTGCAGTCCCCCGTTCCTCCTTTCCAGGCTCTTACATATTTGGGATCTGCCCATAAGGATATTGGATTAAAGCTTCCGCTTGCAAAGTATGGGCCCACAGGACTCAGTATAACATACAGCAGGGCTTTAGTTGGCTTCTTGACTCCAAGAGAAGGCTGCACAGTAAAAGAAACACACATCATTTTTGTTTTGTTTTCTTCTTCATGTCAGAGTTTAGATTTTCTGAGTTACCACTTTCAAAGCACCTGCCGCAGGAGGGTGCTCCATCATTGGTCAAAGGGCACAATGCATCTCCAAAGATGCCACTTCAGAAACCAGCCTAAGCCAGTGGTTCTCAACCAGGGGTCCGGGGCCCCTTGAGGGGTCGTGAGCAGGTTTCAGCAGGTCCACCAAGCATGGCCAGTGTTAGATTTGCTAGGGCCCAGGGCAGAAAGCCGAAGTCCCACTACATAGGACTGCAGCCCGGGGCACCAAGCCCCACCACCCGGGCTGAAGCCAAAGCCTGAGCAACTTAGCTTCACGGTGTCCCATCGTGTGGTCTCTGGGCAATTCCTCCACTTGCTACCCTCTAATGCTGGCCCTGGCTTTTATATGCAGAAAAACTGCTGTGGCACAGTTGGGCCATGGAGTTTTTATAGCATGGGGTGGGGAGTGGGGAGGGGAGGAAGACTCAGAAAGAAAAAGGCTGAGAATCCCTGGCCTAAGCAACCCTTATTTTACACATGGCTTTCGTTTGACGTCATAAAAAATGGTTACTAACCTTTCCGTAACTGTTGTTCTTCAAGATCTGTTGCTCATGTTCATTCCACTTTAGGTGCGTGTGCACCAAGTGCACTGTTGCCAGAGATTTTTCCCTCAGTGGTATCCGTTGGGCTGGCTCTAGTGCCTCCAGAGCCACACGCTCATCTGCCAGTATAAGGGGCACCGCCAGCCATGCACCTTCTCAGTTCCTTCTTACTGTTAACGCTGACAGAGGGGTAGGAGGGTGGGTTGTGGAATGGATATGAGCAACACATCTCAAAGAACAACAGTTACAAAAGTAACCATTTTTCTTCTTCGAGTGCTTGCTCATGTCCATTTCATGTTAGGTGACTCACAAGCAGTATCACTGGAGATGGGGTTGGAGTTCATGCACATGCTGACAGCAACACTGCTCTCCTGAAAGTGGCTTCATCCCAGACCTGTTGGGTGATGGCGTAGTGATATGCGAAGGTATGTACTGATGACCAGGTTGCAGCCCTGCAGATGTCCTGGATTGGGACCTATGAGAGGGATGCTGCTGACGAAGCTTGGGCTATTGTGGAGTGAACAGTTAAGATGGCTCATAGCGAGCCCGAATACAGGCAGCTATCCAGGATGAGATCCTCTGGGCTGACACAGGTAGGTCATCCTCTCACCGTTTCCACTATTGCTATAAAGAGTTGTGTGGATTTGCGGAAGAGTTTAGTCCTCTCAGTATAAGAGGTGAGGTTCCACATAATGTCCAATGAGTGAAGCTGCTGTTCCTCAGAGGTCTTGTGAGACTTGGGGAAAAAAACAGACAGGAAAATGGCCTGGCTGTTATGGAATTGTGACACCACCTTAGGCAGGGTGGAGGGCACAGCTGGACCTTGTCCTTAAAGAACACAGTGTAAGGCGGTTCTGATGTAAGGGTCTTGCCATGGGAGCAGGAAAGCATCGGAGAGGGAGCCCAGGCTGTGACCATGCAGTGAGCAAAACCGATGGCATTTCCTGTTTTGTCTGGTAGCGAACAGGTCCACCTGGGGAGGCCCCCATATTTGGAAGATGAACCTGGTGACCCCCGGGTGAAGGGACTCATGGTGAGAGGAAAAGGATCTGCTGAGGTGATCCACCGGTACTTTCCGGACTCCTGGGAGATGTGACATGATGGATGGAGTGTTTCGTGCAGAAGTCCCATAGACGGATGACTTCCTGACACAGGGCCGAAGATCAGGCCCCTCCCTCCTTGTTGATATAGCTGGTATGGCCGCACTATTGTCTGTCAGGACTTGCACCACCTGGCCTGAGATCTGGTGAAGGAATACTTGACAAGCTAAGCATACCGCTCTTTGCTCCCTGACGTTTATATGCAGGGAGAGTTCTTCTTGGGACTAGAGGCCTGAGTCCTGAGGTTGGTGAGGAGGCCTCCTTGCCCTAGGTCTGACCTGTCTGAGATTAAAGCTACCAATGGTTGAGGGATAACAAAGAGCATCCCCATCATTACTGATCTTGGGTCTTTCCACCATTTCAGGGAGGTGAAGGAATAGGGGAGGAACTGTTGGCATGGAGTCCAAGAGGTGTCTGCTTGGGGAATATACTGACACTAGCCACATCAGAAGGTCCCTGAGGTGCAGTCTTGCATGTTGAACCATGTAAGTACATGTCGCCATTTGCCCCTGTAGCTTCAGGCAAACCCGAGCTGTTGTAATTGGGTGGACCCAGGCACTGGATATCAGGTCTGACATAGTCTAGAACCAGGCCTCCAGCAGGAAGGCACTGGCTTGAGCTGAGTTGAGCACCGCCCCAATAAATTCTATTCTCTGAGCTGGGACAAGAGTTGACTTCTGTTTGTTTATCAGCAAGCCCAGTGCTCAGAAGGTGGCTTGGACCATGCTGATGTTGTTCTGAACTCGAGCCTGTGACTGACTTTTGTCAGCCAGTTGTCGAGATACTACCGCCAGACACTTCGTGAAAACCCCCAGGGGGCCACCGATAGGCTGAAGGGAAGAGTGGTGAACTGGCTGCGTGGAAGCAGTCATTATGACATTATTCCCGTTTTTTTGGACCTCTGTATGTAACAGGAAGACAGATAGAAACTTGCCTAACAGACTGGGATATGGGATCAGGAGGATCTCTGGGGCTGGATTCTATGCACAATGGAACCCTGACCACAGCATCTAGTGTGTGCAACAGCCTGGCTGAGAACAGGTACCCCATGCAGTATGGCAGGAGCCGCGTGTTTGCTGCTTCCGAGTAAATAGGTCTGTTGAGGCCAACTCATTGCTTAAGGATCTAAACAATGAGGGGAGGGATGGAGATCCTCATTGAACACCGTATTCAGATTAGCCAGCTAAGTGATTTACAGTCTTCTTATCCTGGGTTTTCTGGTTCAGGTATATACTTACCACAGCAGAGTCGTTTGACTGGGTCATTGCTGTCTTTTTCCCCACTAGAATCCCCCTGAAACTGCCCATCTTGAGATTTCTCTTTGGTTTTAGGGGAGATTGCTTTCACAGTGCCATCTGGGGCCCTGCATGAGCTCCCCACCCAAAAAGACTGGCATTTGTGGTTACCACACTACAGAACAGGTCAATTCAACAAGTCTCATTGGATGAATGAACTTCCTGCAGGTATGAGGAGGAACTAGAACAGTTTTAACCAGATTGCATGAGCAGCTTTTATCAGTAGCACCTGAACCATTCAAAACTGCAGGTGATCCCAGGAGAGCGCTATAGGATTGCAAGAGGCAGAAACTGCGACATCCAGCACCCTGAAGTCCCAGACCAAAGCTTTCATGGTCCTCAGGAATGAGAGGAAGACTTGTCTGCAAATGCAACCCTAGACAAGACCCTGATTGTTGTCAGAAGACGCTTGTCTTGATTCATAAGAAGTTACAGTTTCTGAAACCAGTCCAGGGTTTTAGCTACAACTAACTGAATTTCTATCTTCTTTCCCCAAAGACTAATCAGTCACCCAAATCAGGAGTGACAGCTACTTCCTGATTTTTAAGATGGGTGGCCACGACACAAATTAATGTTGTAAAAACATGATAGGCCCAGGATCAGGGCATAATACTGTATGTGAGAACCACTAAACTAAATCTTGGGGTCCTGCTGAGGCCCTGGAACCATTGGCACATTCAGATATATATCCTTCAGGTCCCTTGAGGTCTTTTTTGATTTCTCACTAGACCTTAGCCAAAGAAAAAAGATAGTTAACTAAGGCCCTGATGCTGCTAAGTGGCAGCAGGTGTAGACCCTAGGAGGATAGTGCTAGAAAACAAGGAGTCCTGTTGTTTATCTTTTGCAAGTCAGAGCAATTTTTCTGCTTGATATGGGTAAAGGCCCGAACAGTGTGGACTAACCTGAAACAATGAGAGCACTTTACTTGCCTAATGAAGCCCCACATTGAAGAACCTCTGAAAATCACTATAGCGAATCCCACTTCATATTAATACTTTGCAGTTACTGCAGAGAGATCATTTCATTGAGGGTCTGCAAGTGATTTACAAACATTAAGTTAACAAAGCCGCAACACCTTTGTGAGGCAGCTAAGTCTTACAAAGATTATTTACAGATGGGGAATTGAAATGAAATGACTTGCCCAAGGGCAGACAGGAAATCAGTGGCAGAGTTGGGAACAGGAATCACACCCTGATTCCTATAATCTAGCCAGTAAGACATAAAGTTTTCCCTCTTATGAGAGTTTACAAGAAACTAAAGTATTTCTTATCCAAATTGTTTTACTGACATTGTAGACTTGCTTCAATCACATCCACAAGCAATTTGTGTATATGCACACACATAGTCCTACAGGGGAGCTGCAACAGAGGTGAAATTCATCCATGAATGAGGGAAAATTCACCCATGAGAGAGTAGCAGTTAGGGCTCCTCCAGAGGGGAACAACTTTAAATTATCTTTTGGTCTTTAATTACCTTGCCAGTGGGAGACCATGAAATTCAGTCATTGAATTAGCATCTATATCTCCCACAGCCTTTTCTCTCAATTACTTTTCAAATTTTCAATACACACATTGCTGTGTAACTAGCTAGTCTCCTTTTCCTACAAAACCTCAGTTGAAATATACTGCACAGAAAAAAAGTTAAAATCATTCATTAAAATTATCTTAAATCTAATGATCTGAACAAGTATGTCCACTAGATGGTGCTGTGCTCAATGTAAATGAGCTGTCGTAAAATGAGGCTCTACGGAGTGGAGCATTTCCTAGGTAAATCAATGTGCTAATGGCAAAGAGAATTTAACAATCGCAGGTAGGCAATCATTGGAAAAAATGGTTTGGATTAAACACTGTTAAAGATTTTTCCCATCACTGAAATTGGCTTATATGTTCTGCTAGCTGTATAATTCTCACTTGAAGTAATAAAGATAACACTATTTTTACTGGCAGCCAAACAGACAGTCTGATTTACTGTTTCTGCTACAATTATAGCTCTATAGTTTATCACACTTTGACCAGCCTACCACTTGGCAGCAACATGTGGGGAATCCACAAAAGAGACCACAATTTGTTAGCAAACTTCTGATTCCTCTTTGAATTGGTGAAACCTGGATGCATTTATGTTCCAGCAGCAGGAGTGAGCACAAACCTACCAGCCAATCTGTAGTAGAAAAGCAGGACAGGGAAGGAATACTGTGATTAGTGAGTATTCAGAGGCATGTATGGATGGAATTCTTGGAATGATGAGTATGTATACAAACACAAAAAAGGTACATGCAATTACGTGAGAGAGATTATACTGCGGCATCGCTTTAAATGTGCCAAACTCAACGCTGCCATAGGGTCCCACATTGAATGAACAAAAAAATCCAACCACACCAGTGCTTCCAAATTGGTGGCCAAAAGGTCTTTGGTTTAATATATATAATACAAAATACAAACATACAACACGCGTATGAGATTATAGTACAGATATTGCCAAGGGGATAGCAACTTCTCAAATCATTCTTAAAAAGCAAAAGAGGGTAGGTTTTTCTTGATTATCCAGACAGTCAGGTTACGTTAGTTCTTCTGTTGGCAGACTAAAAAAAGAGGCTGATGACTGAATGGGTGTTGAAGACTGAACTGTCTCATCACCCTGAGAGATCTTCACTCCAGGATGTGGGTGAGGCGTACAAGCTTGTTCTGATGCTGTCCATATTACATAAGTTCTATGTCAGGGGTTCTCAAACTGGGGGTCAGAACCCCTCAGGGGGTCGCAAGGTTATTACATGGGGGGTCGCGAACTGTCAGCCTCCACCCCAAACCCCGCTTTGCCTCCAACATTTATAATGGTGTTAAATATATTTAAAAGTGTTTTTAATTTATAAGGGGGTGGCGTTCAGAGGCTTGCTATGTGAAAGGGGTCACCAGTACAAAAGTTGAGAACCACTGTTCTATGTATAAATAAAGGACTTCTGTCCAGGCCAGGCCAGCACCTTTCATGACTGGAAGAAAAAAGAATAGATGCCATTTGATTTGTATTGTGGGGGAGTTAAGCAATAAGATTCCACTGAAGCCAAATGTGGTTAATCTATTTTCTAACATGCTACTTTTGAAAGCAATCATTTACATACCAGAGACAGGGAAAAAAAGTAAAATATAGTTAACCAAGCAGCCTGCCATTCATAAAACTCGTGGCACTACATTCACTAGTGCATTATGGGTACTGTGCACTCTTCTGGCAATGCAAAGATGCCATAAACCAACTTTGATTGGCCTGCTAAACCAAATGTATAGAAACTTTACATGGCCAGAGAGACACAAATCAGCCACAGAATACTGGTGAATATATCCCAATGCCTCAAAATAAAAAGATCTGTATAGAATGTTTATTATGAGTTGTATTACAGCAGGATCTACAGGCCTCAGTCGAGATCAGGGCCCCATTGTGATGGGCACTGTACAAACATAAGGGACAGTCTCTGCCCTGAAGAGCTTACAATCACTGCTCTAGCCTAAGTGCCAAAATATGATTGCCACTCCAGCTGTAGAAAGAGAATTAAATGCTTTAGTCTCCTTGCCATGGCCTATTACACAATATGGATTTCAAAAGTTTAAGATAAGAACAAAGCAATGAAAATGTATATAAAACTCAGAAGAAAAAAGTTTTTTCCACACCTCTGTTCCAATTAAAGTAGGGCGGATATACAGGCTTGCAGATGTAGAGTGCGGGACCCACTCTTTTTCCACTTCCACAAGCTTCCGGATGCACTCTAATAGCTCCTCCTTGTCAAAACACTGAAAGAAAGAGAGAAAGAAAGAGTTATGGAAAATTCTAATGCAGAGGTGGGCAAACTATGGCCCGCAGGCCCACATCCGGCCCTCGGGACCGTCCTGCTGGCCCCCGAGCTCCTGGCCTGGGAGGCTAGCCCCAGGCCCCTCCCCTGCTGTCTCCCCTCCCCTGCAGCCTCAGCTCACTCGCTCCACCGCTGGCGCAATGCTCTGGGTGGTGGGGCTGTGAGCTCCTGGGGCAGCGCAGGTGCAAAGCCGGGCCTGACCTGGTGCTCTGAGCTTTGTGGTGGCGGCCGCAGGGCGGCGCGGCTTGTAGCGCCACCAGCCACCAGTGCTCCAGGCAGCGCGGTAAGGGGGCACAGATCTGGGGGGGTGAATAGAAGGCAGGGGAGTTCGGGGTAGTGGTCAGGGGGCAGGGGTGTGGATGGGGGGGGGGGAAAACGGGGTTGAATGGGGGCAGGGGTCCTGGGGGGGGAAGTCAGGAAGGACGGGGGGTTGGATGCGGTGGCAGGGGGCAGTCAGGGACAGGAGTTCCGGGGGCAGTCAGGGGACAGGGAGAACGGGTGGTTGGATGGGGCAGGGGTCCCGGGGTTGCCATCAGGAATGAGAGGAGGGGCTGGATGGGGTGGCGGGGGCCCGAGGGCAGTCAGGGGACAGGAGTGTGTGTGTGTGGATGGGGCAGGGGTCCCGGGGGGGCCATCAGGGAAAAGGGGGGGTTGGATGGGGCAGGAGTCCCGGGGGAGGGGGAGCAGCAGATAGAAGGTGGGGGCCAAGCCACAACCCCCTCCCCTACGGGCCCTCCATACAATTTACGAAACTCGATGCGGCTCTGAGGCCAAAAAGTTAGTCCGCCCCTGTTCTAATGGGAACTTTTAATCATGATGAAGAAATGTTTGCAAGCTATAAAAGTCCATGATTCTAACATCACCCTTGCTGTGTAATAAGATACAAGGGAAAAGGCCATGTGATTTTAAGTGCCAAGAAATGAGCTGTCTAAAGATCCTTAATGAAATTGTGAAATATATTTCACAAACACAAAGAAAGAACCAGTGGGATTACTCACCTCCAATTCTGTTGTACAAAGCACACTAAAGAACTCAGTGTGTGCATGGGCAATCCCTAAACTTTTCAGGGTCACATAGAGTTTAAAGCCTGACGGGACAACCAGATCACCTAGTCTGACCTTCTGTATAACACAGGCCACTAAACCCACACAGTTCCCTCTGCACTGAGCCCAGTAACCTGGATTAGACTAAAATATTACAGCCCTCAGGAGACAATACTATTGTGTGCCATAGGCAGAAAAAAGGAGGCACCAAGGTGTACCAATGCCCAAGGCCCCTCAATGGTAGGGTATTGATTAAGTGAGATATACCTGGATGATCCTAGCAGTTTGTTCCCAGAGCTTAGATTGGAATTTAAGGCCTGTGAATTTTCAGAGCATTGTGGATAATGATGAACATTTCACTATAGAATTCCTACATACAATATCACCATAACAAGCATAGCAGGGAACACAGAGGCCATGGTGCAACTAATAGGAGCACATATCTTGTCCTGCTAAAGCAGCATGGTGATAAACTTGGGGTACCAAGGGGCTACAGGACTTGACTAAGGTCACAAAGCAAGTCAGCAGCAGAGCCAGAAAATAAAACTCTGACCTTGAAGACTTAGCCACTGGAAACAATGGGTTAAATTCTACTTGTGCAAGCCCATGGACTTCCATAACCGTAAGAGAGAGTACAATTTGGCCCACTGTCTGTATATAAATGTTTAGAAGGATGTGTGTATTATATGCCTTCAGCTTCTAAAGGATTGATTAATCCCCTGAACTTTAATTTCCATCAGTGGGGAAGGGCAGCAAGGAGAGATGGAGAAAATTAACCTCCATCTTAGTGCCAATGATCTAGCACAGAGATTCTAAAACTATTTTTTGCCAGGCCCCCCTTTGAAAATATTTCAGGCTGTGATGACCCTTCCCCCCTTCCACCCCTTGCCCGCTGCTGCTGGCCAGTCGCCCATCTCCAAACGCAGCGCAGAAGTAAGGGTGGCAATACTGCAACCCCTCTACAATAGCCTTGTGACCCACTATTGGGTCAGGACCCTCAGTTTGAAAAACACTCATTTAGCAGAAGAGTTAATTTCACCAGCTCCCTACAATGACCCCTTCACCATGACAAGACTCTTAACAAGATTTAAATGGAAGTACTGTATTTTCTTTGTAGTCAGCAAGGGTTTACAACTCCTGCGCACTTCAAAGCCTCACACCCTAAAAATAAAAATACTTTCCTAACCCAAGGAAAGGATAGGTTTCAGTTACATACTGGCAGTGTTGCTCGCGCCGCTGACCGCACCATCCTGTCCATGTTGAGCGTTGGACGGAACAGGCGGATTTTACCATCCACTCCTCGATAAGCCTTCATTCCTTCAAACAGCTACCAACCCAAAAGGAGAAAGGAGCCAAATGAAAATTGTGCTGGGTTATCCCATGACCACCAATACAAAAATAAAACATGCCCTTTGGAAGTAACAGAGCTTAGCACTTTCATAAACACTTTACATCTTCAAAGTACTGCATAAATTCTAACTAATTAATCTTTGCGGCACCCCTGTGAGGTAGATAAGTATTATTACTCCCATGTTACCACATGTTAGTGTAGTTGCCTACACTACAAATACATCTGTCCCAGGGGACTTGGTGATAATGTCATTATCCTGAGCTGGTTCCAACAATTAAAATGTGTAGCATGGGTGAGACTTTATGATACCCTCATACCCTGACTAATACCTAGGACTGATCCCAAATAGCATCTTCCCTTATGGAAAAGTCCTATAGAATTTAATAAGGAATGATAAATTTTCTTTAGATCTCCACCTGATGTGTGCCTATTCTGAAGGAAAACTAAGGAAGCCTGTTACAATCCCTTGATCCTGTATCAACTGGCCCTGGCAGTAGTTAGAGCAGCTGAGGCTTGCTCCATCTGTCTCCCAACACACCCCTATGTGGGGAGATGGGGTGAAACGGGTGGAGGACACAGGTGGCACAGAAGTCAGCTCCCTCAGCTTTATGCCAGAAGAAGAATTCAAGAATTCTTATGGCCAGAATCCAGCTACTTTGAACCATGAGAGCAGACTGGAAAATCTAGCTCATAGTTTTTTGGACCATCCTATAGAATGTAATAGAAAACTAGTTCTATGTGACCGAATAGTTCTAAAAACATACCAAAACAATTCAATTCTTTAAGTTCTAGGAGTTGTTTTTAGAGTAGTTTCTATAGAACTTAAATGGTTTCATCACTATTACATTCTACAGCACTTTTCCATAAGGGTTAGTACAGTAGAGGACTATCAAAGGCTTTAATGCAGCTTCCAGGACACAGTGAGGTCTTGTCCACACCACAAATTTTAATTGTGTCGTAACTGGGTCACAGGACAACCCAGCTGTAGTATAAACAGAGCCTCAGTGATTTTCCCCTCAGCCATACTTCAATCAAGTGGCAGAGCCATGATTAGAACTCAGGGCTTCTTGCTTCTCGGTGCTGTGGACCATGCCAGCTTCCGCTTCATTAAAACTTCTTGTACAAATTTAAAAGGAAACCATCCCACAACAAAATTTGACACTGTAGCCAGAGAACAAAATGCACCTTTAATAAGTCACGGCATTGCTGATGATATAGGAACTTTAATAGGATTTTGTACTGGACTAGCAATCAGCTAATACCATAATTTTCTTATTGTGCCAATTGTGGTTATTACAAAACAGCTGTTTTCCCCAATATTCATTTACAGAATGTTTTATGAGAGAAAGAGGAAGGAATGTTAGTCTAAGATACGATCAATGATTTCAGAGAAGCAAGAATCACATCATTATTGCAACATAAAGATTGCTCAAGCCTTTAAATCTTTTTCTCCATGGATGGATGCTTGTCATTTTTCAGAGCACAGAAAACCTTTTCACTTGTAAAGAGAGAGTACCTGCGGTGTGTTCTGGGAATGCCCAGCTCTAATAAAAGCAACGGCTGTAATTGCTTGCTGGTTTTTAAACAATTTGCTGCTGCAAACCGTTGCGGGGCTGTAAATGTGTGCACACTATATCATCTGACATCTGTAAGTCACAAGAGCTGGATCCAGAGGCTAGCAGATCCAGGATATCACAGTGTATCATGGAGGGCAAGGAGAAGGGAGGGGGAAATGCCAAATTCATCATTTTTAATATACCCACTGTGTATTCATTGAGCCACACCATTGGGACCAGATTCTCCTCTGTCTCTCCTCTTGGCTAGAGGAAACGTGATGCAACAAAAGTAAAAAGAATAAAAAATGGAAAAAAATAAGAGCATATTCATATTAGCAATGATTTCAGACTGGGCCAGAGGCCTAGCATTAAAGCAATATGCTACTATGAGTGAAACATACATTTGGGACTCCAGCGTGGTTTCTTGCTCCCTGGGCTGATCAAGAGCCGTATTTAGCCGCCCTCAGCCACAGGGACCTGTAATCATAACACAGATCCTTGAAGGTTAGTTGACTGAATGGAAAAAACGGGGTAGGCCAGAGCCTTGTGGCTCAGAGGAGTCTCCCAGGCAAAAAAAGAAAAAGCCATGAGCCTATTTCTCTTCTTTTACACCAGTGTAACTCCATTGAATTCATTGGAGTCACTCCTGATTTATGCTGAAGTGGAAGGAGAATCAGGCCAATGTTTTCACTGTATTTCCTAGATAGCTCAATGTGTCCCTACTGATGCTCTGACACGGATGAGAGTTTAGCACAAGCCGCTCCAATAACACAGAAAAGGCAGCTTTAGACAGCTAAGCATTTTTGAAAACTATTAACCACGCTGGCTTCCGGCTGTTAACATTTCACTTCCTTATGGGCAACTCCTTGTTGCTATTTGGTCTCTGCTCTAGTACATTTATTTTTAATCTTATAAGATTGCCTGAGAACTAGTCAACAAGTGGGAATTAAAAACAAGAATCTGCCTAGTGTGTCCTGCAATCCAAGCTATGGATCTTGACTGCATTCTATCAGTTTTTCAGTATGCATGCCCAGTCCCCAAATTAATACCATCAGCTTTCCTAGAGACTCATACAGACCATTTCAGTGTCACACTAGAGTACGAAGCAGGGTGAGCTGGAAAACCTGAGCCAGATTTTGCTCTCAGTTAATCAAATGTAAATCAAAACTAACTCCACCAAAGCCAATGGAGTTACTCAGGAGTGACACCTGTGTTAACTCAGCACATTAGGTCAGTACTAACTAACTAAGACAGTAATGGTACTTAGAACGTACTACGACATGATGTTTTCAAAAGCTAGTAAAGAAAAGGTAATTTCCTAATCCATTTGGTACTCACTTCCACAGCATAGTGGAGAGATGATGAGGCTGGATGTAATGAAAGGTTCTCAAGAGGCCTAATATAAGGTTTCTCCCATCCTGAAGTCAAAGACCATTCGACTGTCAGCATGTTGTCTGTGAAAACAGTTCCGAACACCAAACCACTGGGGTCTGGTTTTTCCTTGAAAGTGGTAGCTGGATTAATAATTAAGTCTGCAGCCTGGAAGAAACATAAAACAAAGATGTATGAGTATTTAAAAATAAAATAATTCAAAATCGGATTAAAAGTGCTTATGCATCAATCACCACAGAACCATAAATAGGCAAGGGAGAATTCAATGTTTTGTTTTACAATTTTGACAGATATCAATGTTTAATTTGAAGCACTTTTTCTATTTTTATCTATTTACATTTTAACAGTTGTGGGAAATTATGGGGGCGAGGGCGTCAGACAGTAATTATTTAATGACAGCAACTGAAATGCAAAAATCTTCCTACAAGGTCACCTTTCCAGGATACAAAAACTTCTTCATATAAGGGAAGATTGTGACTTGACATAGGCAAGTCATGTGCATTTTTGCTCCCTACATCATGGTGGAGGGAAGGGGAGAATAGAGCTGGCTCTGAGGGGCTGCTACTCCCCTTGCATACAGAGATGGGCAGGAGTGGCTGGAGCAGAGCAGGACATGGGCAGAGCCTTGCCTCTATTCTCCCCCCTCACCTTCTCATAACATGCTGACCAGCACAGCTCAGCTAGCTCAGAGGGGAAAGTAATCTGTCAGAAAAGATTGTCATACTGAGTCATACTGCCTCCCTGGCATAGCTATGCACTGCCCTTTACTCACTGCTCCAAGTTAAGTGTCACTCTTTTATTTGATACTTAAAAATACTGTGCAATTAAATCACAGATGCACTAAGGTAGAAATGGTTCAGCACCAGCCATCACAGATTCTGCAGAGGACTTGGCTTTTCAGACTTAGAAACAACCATTTTCCAAAGGAAGAAGAATTTGGTCTTAGTCTTTTGAAAAAGTCTCTCTTTAAACAATCTGATTTTCAGGAAGCCTTTACTAAACAATGGCCTATTTTTATTCTTCTTTTTGCATAATGTATTTGATGTAAAATGAACGGTGGGTCAAAGCACATGAAGAGCCTGACGTTTTTTCAACCATGATAAGACTTATCTAGGTATTACAGTGCATTAGTTTGACTGTACTAATAAAACAACAATTACAGTTCTCTTTGTAGGAACTTTTAGCCTGCTGACAGTGAACTCTCTAAAGGGAATAGCTCTGCTTAATGATTCCATGAAACCAAGAAAGGATTCTACTGAAAACCTATTATCAACTAACCATGAAAAAGAGATCACCAAAAGCTGTACATCAAAATAAAAACCAATATTTTTTAAATTAAATTAATGGAGATATCCTATCTCCTAGAACTGGAAGGAACCTTGAAAGGTCATTGAGTCCAGCCCCCTGCCTTCACTAGCAGGACCAAGCACTGATTTTGCCTCAGATCCCTAAGTGGCCCCCTCAAGGATTGAACTCACAACCCTAAGTTTAGCAGGTCAATGCTCAAACCACTGAGCTATCCCTCCCCCCATTTGAAACCTGGGTGCCTAAAACTAGCTATCTATATATAGTTCCTTATTTCTAGAAAACACTTAAGCACAACCTTAGCTTCAGGAATTTGGCTAACCGTTGATGTCAATGGGACTTATCACATACTCAAAGCCAAGCATGTATTTGAGTATTCTTTGCTTTTCGGAATCAGAGCCTTAGGTATCCTAAATTAAATGATTTTCAAAGGTGCTGAGCACCTGCAGCTGCCACCGAAATCAACAGTAGCTCAGTATTTCTAAAAGTTAGGCCTCTTTTATTTAGGTGGTTAAATTTAAATGTGTGCGCTTCGTTTTAAGCTCCTGGATTTCAAAAATTTTAGCCGGAGCTTTTGGAAGGGATATTTAGTTTTTTTTCATATGGGCACTGATTGTATTTGAATAATGTATCTTATTTTAAAAGATGTTATGCTGAAAGGTGCTAATGGCTACCATTGGGATGGGGAGGGGAACAAGGGACGAGGGAGGGTTCTTGATCCAACACCAATCACAGGTCTCGTTAAAGCCAACAGCTGTGCCAATTGCTCTCTTTAAGGCTCAAGAGAAGGAGCAAATCAAAGCCCTTTATGTAGTAAAGACAGCTGCAAACAATGGAGGATACCATCCAAAGCATTAGGGTGAGAACTAAGCTATGTGGGACTGAGGGGTTTCTCTGGCCGCAAATGCTGGGGCTATGAGACTGGGCTGCAGGCTGCATATCGGAGGCAGAGAGTCTGTAGAAGGAATTGTGAGGGTGGTCCTGGAAGGAAGCAAAGACAGAGCTTCTTTAGGCACAGAGCATGCTGGAGAGGTAACTGAGCAGGATAACTCTGAGCAGGGTAACCGCCTGCTGCTGTTTGTTTCTACTGAGTTCAGGGAAACAGGCATTTGTGTAGAATTTTTGAAAATAAAATATAAACAACACTAAGATACCTGACTCCTCACTGATTCCTCATCCTAACAGAAACAATCCTGCAAGGCCCCAAATATTGACTAATGGCTCAGGCCAAAGTGTCAACAATAATTAAATAGGCAAACAAAAGGCAGATTTAGTGGGCCTCATAATCTCTGATGTGAAAACTTACATGGGATAAATTAAAAGATATATATAGTTTGACCTCTACTGCTATCTGTCCTTTCCTTAAGCATCTCTCTCTCGCCCCACCACCTTCTGTTAATTTCTCTTCCTTTTTCCTCTTTGTTTTTTCTGTGCTTGACACCAAACTACTGTGGTGATACCTAGATACCACACTGATTGGATTGAAACACACACAAGAACAACTGTGAAAGATGCCACATTGACAACACTGCAAACTGAAGTCTCCTGTTTGCCCACAGAAGAGGCACAACACATGCAAGCGCAGAGCAAGTTTCCCCACGCCCTTCAATGTGCCCCGCCTCTGAAATGGAAAGCCCAGCATTAGGGGTGGGAAAAGAAAACTTTAGTGTCTATCCCTGACCCCTCTATTCAGACTGCCAATACAGACGGCAGTTACAATGGTGGCTTGTGTTAGTTAATGCTCTCACGCATTTCTCAACACTTCTGCTTGCCAAAGTGGGAGCACAGCTGGGAAAGTCACACAAGAGGTAAAGGAGGTTATTTTTTTATTACTTGTATTGTGGTAACATTCAAAAAACCTAGATCGGGGCCACATGGGACAAACATTGGCATGGAACTAGATATGTTGGATTCGACCCTCATCAGATCCAAGTATCTCCCTCTGACTTCAACAGAATTTATTTGCATCCCGCAGTGGGAGAATATTGCCTCAAGAGTCTTGACTCTCAGTTCCAACCTCTAGCCACCAGATCCAGCCATGGCAGCATGATTTAGGGGACTGGAAGCCAGGGCACGTGGGTTCTGTTCCTGGTTCTGCCATCGGCATGCTGGGTAACCCACTTCACTTCTATGCTTCTGTTTCCCTTCCCATCCTACTGTGTATTTATAAGAGATCACAAGTTCCCTGGCAGAGACTGTCATTAGGTGTTTGGAGAGTGCCTCGTATAATAGGGTTCTGATCTCAATGGATGCCTCTAGAACAGGGGTGGGGTTTGGATCCGGCCTGCGGGATTGCCAGCCCCATGGCGCCACAGGGCTAAGGCGGGCTCCCTGCCTGCCCTGGCCCCGCGCCGCTCCCGGAAGCGGCCGGCACCACGTCCCCAGGAGAGTGGGGGCGGGGGACTCCGCGCGCTGCCCTCGCCTGCGGGTACCTCCCCCGAAGCTCCCATTGGCTGGGAACAGGGAAACGCGGCCAATGGGAGCTTCGGGGAAGGTACTCGTAGGCGAGGGCAGCGCACAGAGCCCACCCCACCCCCTCCCAGGGGCCACAGGGACGTGGTACTGGCCGCTTCCGGGAGTGGCTCGGGGCCAGGGCAGGCAGGAAGCCCACCTTAGCCCCGCTGCGCACGACTGCCACCCCGGAGTCGCTCCAGGTAAGTGGCGCTGCGCCAGAGCCTGCACCCCGAGCCCCTCCTGCACCCCAACTCCCTGCCCTTAGCCCCCTCCTGCACTCTGCACCTTAACCCCCAGCCCTGAGCTCCCTGCCACATCCCACACCCCTCCTGCACCCCAACCCCTTAGCCCCTTCCTGCACACCACACCCCCTCCCACACCCCACACTCCAACCACCTGCCCCAGCCCTATATTCATGGCCCTGCATGCAATTTCCCCACCTAGATGTGGCCAAAAAGTTTGCCCACCCCTGCTCTAGAATAATGCAAATATTAAGCATAAACAAAATATGGCAAGTCAAAACAGATCTGTCAGTTGTGACTCAATAAATAGGTAGAAACTTATTACCAGCTTGTGTTCAATGGATAACTAATTGCATATGCACCAGTGATATCTTTTCAAATGTCATGAAGCCTCCCTTATCTCGTCACATTCATTCCCATTTTGATTTAAAGTGAAGCCTGAGGCTCGAGAACGGAGAGTGAGCCATGAGGCAATGAGGCTGAAGAAAGAAGAAAATGCAGTGCTCTTATGTGAAAAAGGAAAGTGTCTCCTAAGTCGTGGCAGAAAAAACCCTGCAAAAACCTCAGCTGCTCTACACAGCTTAGCTTGCAAACAGGATTTCTGAACGTCCACTAGCACACACACCTGGTGCTACAGCTTGCTCTATTTTGTCTGACAGGATAGGAATCTGAGCTGAATATACTCTGGGTAATATTAATAAATAAAATAACCAATGTCAGAGCAGAGGGGACTTAAACCGATGGAGCCAGTTGGAACCGTGGGTGGAGAAGAGGGGAGTGGCAGCTCTGGGGCTTGCTTGCCTTTTCTCCCAGATCCTGAGAAAGCTCCACTGCAATCAAGCTATGCTTGGAGGTGGGGCTGGAGACGTGGGAAGGGCTAAAGGAGGGAGAAAGAACTTCTGTCTACAGGTTTTGCTTCCCTATTCTCCCTCAAGGCAGCAGAAAACTAACATTAACTCAGGCTCCAAGCCTCTCAGAGGAAGAAGGGGCCAGAGCAGCGGTGCAAAGAGGTGGGCCCGCGACAGGATTGGAGGCTCCCTTTCCTGTCGATCTTGGCAATGAGTGGTGTTGGGGAGCCATACGCATGCCTCCCCAAACTTCTCCTGCTTGTGAACAAGATTTCAAGGAAACTTCCCAATTCATCAGAGCATTTAAGCACAAGCCTAACTTTAAGCACATAAGTAGTCTCATTGACTTCAATGGGACATTCTTAGGGTTAATCATGTGCTTAAGTATTTTGATGGATTAGGGCCTGATTCAAAGCCCACAAAGTCAATGTGACTCTTTCCCTTGACTTCAGCGAGCTTTGGATCAGGTCCTAAAGGAGGCAAAGCTAGCGGAATCGACAGGCGCTTTGAAGCCCCACCCTGGAGTTCCTCTTCAGGAGGGCACAGGTTGGACCAATTATCCTTGTAATTTGGCCCTGAATCATTATCCTTTTGCCCTTCCACTATCAGACTTGCAGTGAATTTTTCTTTAAATAAGAAAGAGAAAAAGTTATTTTTTCTGAATCTTACAGAAAAATTTCTACCTGTAGATTAACAGAGCAAGTCTTCCCTTCAACAGCAAGCAGCGTTTTCTTATATAGCAAAAAAATCACAGCAAGCTAGTCTCTTCTTTATTAATCAGGTGTTAGACGGGCCCTTTGAAGCATTACCTGCCTCTCAAAAATGTAATAAAAAAAACCGATCACAGCAAAAACGATGGGGGTTTCAAAATAATACACCTTAATTAGCAGAACAAATATCAGACCAGAAACTGGGAAGAACAATGCAATGACACTTCTGGTCGTTTTAATCACTTCTACCTCGCCTATTGCAAGTGCATCTAGCCCAGGGGTAGGCAGCCTTCGGCACGCGAGCTGATTTTCAGTGGCACTCACACTGCCCAGGTCCTAGCCACCGGTCCGGGGGGGCTCTGCATTTTAATTTAATTTTAAATGAAGCTTCTTAAACATTTTAAAAACCTTATTTACTTTATATACAACCATAGTTTACTTATATATTATAGACTTATAGAAAGAGACTTTCTAAAAACGTTAAAATGTATTACTGGCACGCAAAACCGTAAATTAGACTGAATAAATGAAGACTCGGCACACCACTTCTGAAAGGTTGCTGACCCCTTTCTAGCCAATTCATGTATATTAAGAGGCACCAACATCTTAGAATGCTTGGCAATCACATAAACCACTCTCATTTTGTAGCATCCCCATCCCCTCGTAATGTAAGTCTGTTCAGTGAATACCCATATGCAAACAAATGTTTGGGCAAAACTCTTATGCCCTGCAATATGTTCTGAAAAGAAATAAACTCTACTGCTAGCAGACCTGAAAAATAGCAAATTATCCCCAAGTATCATGACTTTTTAAAAAAAGTATTATACATTCTGCAAATGCAATGGGTCAAATTCATCCCTCAGTTACACCCTTGCTGAGACCATGTTTGGCCCAATATCATGTGACTGTATTACATTTAAATCTCTCTATGTAGCCATATTTTAAAGGATTCTTTTCGTAATGGAACATTTTATTAAACTAATTACACAATATGATTAACAATTAGTATCAAATGCCTGTTTTTAAAACCTTATCTGCCAGCTGGACTGATTGACTAATGTAATTTTTAATGCTGTGCTGTCCTTTGCCTTACAACTGCTGTATTGCTGCACTGAAGCATAAACACCATGTTCCATTTTTAGAAAGCGTTTGCCTGGAAGAAGGTTTGATTCTAACACAAACTGAGGGCGCACGTTGGCCTGTGACACACAACTGGAATACAGAGAAATCTGTAATACTTCAGTGCTAGATCTCACTGTATAGTAATATAATATTTTGATTTATATAGCATCGTTCACCTGAGGACTTCAACACTTTAAAATTGACTAATTTCTTGATAAAGCCTCAACCACTTGAGAGGCACCTTGTTACTACAGGTATTTCACACATATGGAAACTGAGGCACAAAGGATTTTGTGTCAAAAATTTCTAACATGTCGCAAGTTTATATTTGTATCCATAAAGTTAGCCACTTAAAGCAGCAGTAGCCTGATTTTCAGAAGAGCTGATTTCATCAAGAGCTGGAAGTGCTTATAACATTTGAAAATAAGGTCACCTATTCAGGTGCCTACCTTCAGGCAAACGAGTTTGAAATTTCCGGCCCACAGGACCCTCCTGCCCTGCCCCTGAGCCCTCGGCCCCTCCCCCGCTGTTCCCCCTCCCCCGCAGCCTCAGCTCACTGTGTCGCTGGCGCAACACTCTGGGCGGCAGGGCTGCGAGCTCCTGGGGCAGCGCAGCTGCAGAGCCGCGGCCTGACCCGATACTCTGTGCTGCGCGGTGGCGCGGCTGCCTGTCCTGGTGCTCTGGACGGCACCTAAGGGGGCAGGGAGTAGGGGGGATTGGAATTGGGGGTTGGATAGAGGGCAGGGGAGTTCAGGGTGGTGGTCAGGGGGTGGGGGTGTGAATAGGGGGCGGGGCAGTCAAAGAGTGGGGAACAGGGGGGTTGAATGGGGGCAGGGATCCTGGGGGGCAGTCAGGAAGGAGAGGGGTGGCAGGGGGCAGTCAGGGAGAAGGGGTGGTTGGGTGGGGCAGAGGTCCGGGGGGGCAGTCAGGAATGAGAGGAGGGGTTGGATGGAGCGGTGGGGGGCAGTCAGGGGCAGGGGGTCCGGGGGCGGTCAGGGGACAGGGAGTGGGGGGTGGTGGATGGGGCAGGAGTCCGGGGGGGGGGCCATCAGGGAACAGGGGATTGGATGGGACAGGAGTCCCGGGGGGGGGGACGTCAGGGGGCGAGAAGCAGGGGAGGTCGGATAGGGGGCGTTGGCTGGGCCATGCCTGCCTGTTTAGGGAGGCACAGCCTCCCCTAATCAACCCTCCATACAATTTTGGAAACCCGATGTGGCCCTCAGACCAAAAAGTTTGTCTGCCCCTCGTGTAGGAGCTACTAGTACAAGGACACAGCTGAGAAAAAGCCAGATGCCTACTGCTGCTGCAACAGATGTTCATCATGATTCCATTGAATGACTGCAGGCAACAGCAATGCCGGAGATTTGCTTTCATTATTTAATTTACAATATTAATGACCTTTTAAATTGTAAAAATAACCAAACAATGTTTACGGTTATTGATTTGTGTGTGTGCACACGCACCTGCTGAAGAGTTTAGGCTTTTGATAGTTTGAATTATCTGACATTCTCTATTCAGCAGCAAGGGAAATGTTCCTTTATATAGCACAAAGGTCTGCAAAATATCTTGTGCATCTGGGCAGGGTTAATTCATACATTGATGATAAATGAATTTTACAGGAATGTGTAACTCCGCTGTAAGAATATACTTATGGGCTTGAACCATGACAATCGAAGGTCTTGTCTACGCTGGATTTTTTTCCCTTAAAGCTTCCCATCATTGCCGCGCTATCAATGAGGGAAGCTGTAGTGCAGATAAGGTGCCCCAGGAGCTGCCAGCATTTGTACTACAGTGTCACCTAGATCTGTTCTGAGGAGGGTTAGAAAACATTGTGGTTCAAATACCAGCCCCTTGTCTAGCCTCCCACTCCCCTGTTGCTAGCACTAGAGCTGCATGATGGGAAATTTTAGGGAAAAAATCTAGTGTAGACATAGCCAAAGGTTTCCAGTGAGAATATTTTTGCAATTTTTTTTAAAAAGGCTACTTTTATGTTCTGAGAGTTAAAAAGTTGGTTTGGGACACTTTTTGCCATTAATTGAATTTTTAAAACAATGATCTTCTAAAACAGAGCGAGAAGGGTATTTCAGATCTGTAAAATCTGTTAATAATGTACACAGGCCTCTTACATACACCTCTACTCCGATATAATGCTGTCTTCGGGAGCCAAAAAATCTTACTGCATTATAGGTAAAACCGCGTTATATCGAACTTGCGTAGATCTGCCGGAGCACGCAGCCCCCCCGGAGCGCTGCTTTACCGTGTTATATCCGAATTCGTGGTCTATTGGGTCGCATTATATCAGGGTAGAGGTGTATTTTAAAATAGTACAAACGGCACAGATAGCATTGCCAGAAGCTGGGAATAGGCGACAGGGGATGGATCACTTGATGATTACCTGTTCTGTTCATTCCCTCTGGGGCACCTGGCACTGGCCACTGTCAGAAGACAGGATTCTGGGCTAGACGGACCTTTGCTATAACCCAGTATGGCCATTCTTATGTTCTTATAATAATGTTTACAAACCGGAGACAATATTGACACTTTTGAATCCACAGGCAAAATCAGCCTTCTTCCTTCTCCAAGAGGCTGCCAGTAGCAATGCAGACCCTATTCGTATTGAACATATATTGTACAATACAATGAAGAACTTATAGCCCATACTGTGTGTTCTATAGGTAGAAATATATTACTATTTATTTGTATTGCAGTAGCACTTAGGGGCCTCAATCATAGATCAGGAATGCATTGTGCTAGGTCAGGGGTGGGCAAACTACAGCCTGCAGGCCAGATCCGGCCCGTGAGCCATTTTGAGCTGGCCCACGAGCTCCTGCTGGGGAGCGGGGTCTGGGGCTTGCCCCACTCCGGTGCTCCAGTGGGAGCGCCAGGTCAGAGGCCGCACCACATGGCTCAGCCCCGCTCCGGCAATCCAGCCGGGGCTGCGGGCCACCCTACGCGTCTCCCGGAAACTGCAGCATGGCCCAGCTCCGAGGGTCGGGGGCCACTCCACACATAGGAGCCGGAGAAGAGACATGTCACTGCTTCCCGGAGCTTTTTGAGGTAAGTGCCACTCAGAGCCTACACCTCTGAGCCTCTCCCCATGCCCCAACCCCCTGCCCCGACCCCCCCTCCTACTCTCCAAAGCATTCGATCCCAGCATGGAGCAACCTCCTGCACCCCAAACCTCTCATCTCCAGAACCTGCACCCCCAGCTAGAGCCTGCACCCCCAGCTGAAACCTGCACCCCTCCCCGCACCCCTCCCCAGCCTTGATCCCCCTCTGAACCCCTCGGTCCCAGCCCAGAGCACCCCAAAACTCATCATTTCCAGCCCCACCCCAGAGCCCTCACCCCCTCCTGCACCCCAACCTCAATTTTGTGAGCATTCATGGCCCGCCACACAATTTCTATTCCCCGATGTGGCCCTCAGGCCAAAAAGCTTGCCCACCCCTGTTGTATAGGCCCCGACTCCGGGGCTGGAGATACGGGTGCCAATTTTCCAGTGTGCCAGAGGGTGCTCACTGCCACAGGCTCTGCCCCCACTCCACCCCTTCCTGCCCCCTCCTCTGAGCCTGTCATGCCCTTGCTCCTCCTCCCCCCCCCCGCAAGCCTCCTGCACGCCACGAAACAACTGATTGGGAGCGTGGGGGGGATGTGGGGGGGAGGCGCTGATTGGCGGGAATGCTGGTGGGCGGGAGGCACTGGGAGCAGGGGGGAGAGCTGAAGGAGGTTGCTGACATATTACTGTGGCTCTTTGGCAATGTACATTGGTAAATTCTGGCTCCTTCTCTGGCTCAGGTTGGCCACCCCTGCACTAGTTCATCTGCCAACCTTCCAATGAACCATTGGATTTGCGCAAATAATGTATGACAAGAGTGCAACTAGAATTCATTACTATCAACAGTATTGCATTGAAGTCTCCTGTGAATATATAATGATGAAGTATGTATGGTATAGTCCATTATTATTACTTATAGGAACAGAAGTGTGGGGATTATAGTTTTAATCAGCTAGTTGATCATCCTTTATTTTTTACAAAAATAAAATATAACAAACATCTCAGCTGGCATGTTATGTCCCATATCTGGTGTACATAAGCAAGGCGTTACAAACTACCAAACACCCTGTTGCCAGACTATGTACTCGTGCTTTCCCAGAGGGATAAGAATGCTTCCTTATGAATGGGATTAGACAGACAGACAGCTGGCTCTGTATATTGCTAGAAAATGAGTATGAAGTTCAAGAAATATGGAAAGTTTTACAGACAAGTAAAAAAGCCAAAGTAAAACAACAGGCGAGCCAAGTTTTATGAAAGAAGGCTGAATCCCTTTCCTACATTGTATTTCCTATCACCATGATGCTAAACTAAAAAAATCATAACATACTGTATTGGGGGGGACTCAACACCAAAACTACCAGAGGAGAACATAAGAAGGTTAGAGTAGCAATTGCTGGATGAATGGGATACAAACAACTAGAAGGACGTAAGCTTCTTGGGGAAGGTATTGTCTTTTTCTTTGTGAAACAGTGAACGCTGTATTGTTGGTGCCAGGCCTTTGGAAGGTCGCCTGGAGTTGGAACGCCGAGCAGTGGAGCTGTAGGTTTTTGCCCGGAGCTGGAGCGGAGCCGGAGCACAGAAAATCTTGACGGCTCCAGTTTTTTTTTTTTTTTTCATTTTCAATCCAAAATGAATGATATTTAGCAAGAAAGTCCTAAAGGTGCCAAAAAGTTTCCGATTGTATAACAATTGATATTAACATCTACTTTACCATTTTACATATTATGTCACAGTTATTCTCACTTTGGCCGAAATCAAAATTTAATGTACAGATACAAAAATTACAAAGTTTTTTGGAGATACGTTTTATTAAAGAATCAGATAATTATCAGACATCCGGCAACACTGCAGACTGCTCCCACCCTTGTGCCAAGGTTAGGCGAGTACGTACTCCCGTAGATTAGTTAGATAAGTATGTGCTGATACTTCTTTTGTAAGGGTTGATCAAAGAGACTCGCTGAGTGCTGCAATTACGGAAAAGTGTGATGCAAGATGCAACATTTAAGATATCACAAACAGGTATATTGCAAAAAATAATAATGTTTTTGTTTATTGATATATTAAGATATCACAAGAGATATTAACCAGCGGATTTGATTGCTCCAAATCCCTGGTTGGTGCTAAGCAAGTAACGTTAAAAAAAATTATTCACATTGAGAAAATCCACAAAGAGATGGAAAACAAAAAGGGTTTTTCAAAAATATCTCAACCTCTTTGCTGTATGATGCTCACCTTTCTTAAAGGTCAAGTTCCCAGGTAAAATAAATTAAAACAAAGCATCACTCTCCTTCTCCGACAGATTAAGCCAAGAAAAACCTCTTTCCCTGGTTTCAGAGTAGCAGCCGTGTTAGTCTGTATCCGCAAAAAGAAGAACAGGAGGACTTGTGGCACCTTAGAGACTAACAAATTTATTAGAGCATAAGCTTTCGTGGACTAGTAGTGGAAGTGGGCTGTAGTCCACAAAAGCTTATGCTCTAATAAATTTGTTAGTCTCTAAGGTGCCACAAGTCCTCCTGTTCTTCTTTTTCCCTGGTTGTTTTTCCAGTTTCTTCCATTTATCTTGGCTCAGATCTGTTATTTGTTGGAGACAATTAGTCTTTCGCCTTTTATCTTTTCACCTCCTCCACTTGAAAATCCACAGAACTTTAGATAATGGGCACATATATACCATCAATGGCTCCACTGCAGAATCATTGGGCAGCACAGAGAGATTCATCACCCATTAAAAACTGCATCAGCACTCCTCCAGCCCTGCATGTAGATTACACACTCCCCTTAAGAAAGTTCACTGCGCTTTCTCCTGGCACCAAGCTACTGCCAAAATGTCCACCTCCATTTCTTCCCCCTGACAAAATGAGAGGAGCATGAGTGCCAAAATCTGGTACACGTAGGTCATTGCTCCAAGTTGGATCCATGCCTTGCCACCAGTTGGAATGAAGACAGTGGTTACAAATCTGGAGGATGCTAAGCTAGATGTGGTTTACTTTAATGGGTGGCTGGGTTCATACTACTTCCCTGCAGGGTCCCCAGAAGGGACAGGCAAGTTCTCACACAAAACATGTCAGGAGCCCAGCTGCAGAGATGGGGCTAAGGCCAAAAGACACAGTCTCCACTGGTGTCATGCTGAAGGGACAGGGTCAGAGTCAGTGAGCCATCCTGACTCAGAATCCCAATGGATTTGCTGAGGCTGGGATAGTGGAGCAGGGGCAGCACAAGGGGCTAGTAGCACGAAATAGGGACCTGAAATTCAAAACCAGGAGTGAGGTGAGGTATCAGGAAATGCAACAGGGTTACTCCTGGGGGAATTCTGTGCCAAATTTTTTAAAAAATTCTATGCATAATATTTTAAAATTGTGCATATTTTAATTGTCAAAATAACACAATATAATCATGCCAGTTTCAATTATTTTGGTAATTTATTTCAAAGTACCTGTCAGCACATATGTCTGTAACGATACAGACAACAAAAAAGATTCAGGAAATGATTTCTGGCAACTAGATTCCTTACTAGGCATAATAATACAGAAGTCTGAGTAATAATTCATTTAAACTACAATACAGAAATGTATTTCCCGCACCCCTCAGAAGCAGTGCAATGCTTTGGGGGGTGGAGGGAGTCAGGGGTAACGGAGGAACTGAGGGAAAAGGAAGGAATTGCTGAAAAGGAGTGTGACGATGTGCAGTCTATATAGTTTTATAAAAACATGATAATAAGTGAATATAATATAACTGGAATATGCTTCATGCAAAAGGTCTCTTGTAAGGTATCATTACAAAGCTTATAATCTACTGAGTGTGATCATCTTATTTGTATAAATGTACCACTCTTGTATCTAGGGTGACCAGATCACCCAAGACAAATATTGGGACGTGGGGGGGGGGCCAAAAAAAAAAAAACCCACCCTTCCTCCGCAAGCGCTGGAGGGAGGCCCGGGAGACTCAGGGGAAGCGCGGGGCCGGGGTGAGTAACAGCGGGACTCGGGAGCAGCCGCTGCTGCAGCTCCCACTGCCGCGGGGGCAGGAAGCGGCCATGGCGCTCCGCGGCTGCAGCTCTGGCGCCCCCGAACCCCCCGAGCCGGGGCCTGCTGCGGGGACCCAGCAGCGCGCACGCTGCGCCTAGCCCCTGGCCAGGCGCGTCTGGGCTGCTGCCCAGCTGGTGCTATCCCGCGGCGGCCCCGGAGTGGGGGCAGCAGACCCCAGCCCCCCCGTCCTGCAGGGGAACAAACGGGGCTGGGCTGCCGATGCCTCCGCCCCGGGGCCGCCGCGGGATAGCACCAGCTGGGCAGCAGCCCAGATGCGCCTGGCCAGGGGCTGGGCCCAGCGTGCGCGCTGCTGGGTCCCCGCAGCAGGCCCCGGCTCGGGGGGTTCGGAGGCGCCGCAGCCGCAGAGCGCCATGGCCGCTTCCTCCCCCGCGGCAGTGGGAGCTGCAGCAGCGGCTGCTCCCGAGTCCCGCTGCCCGGGGGGGGGGACAACAACAGCCGCCGCCTGGCACCGCGGGTCGCTCCCCTCCTTGCCCTACCACCCAACTGAGTCCTGCCTGCTCGGGGCCAGGCCGGACTGTTACTCACCCCGGCCCCGCGCTTCCCCTGCGTCTCCCGGGCCTCCCTCCAGCGCTTGTGGAGGGAGGGGGAATGGTGAGCCTGGGGAAGAGGCGGGGATTCAGGGAGGGAGCCAATCGGGGGAGGAGGGGGCGGGGTCGGGGCGGGGGGGGGTGCGCGAGCACTTCCAGGCTCCCGGGCATTTCCTTGTTTGTCCAGTGTCCCGACCGCATGTCGGTCGGGACGCGGGACAAACAAGGAAATATCGGGACAGTCCCGATAAAATCGGGACGTCTGGTCACCCTACTTGTATCTGAAACTAGAAATATGAAATATAACTCTGAGGGCCTATTGTAATTATGCAAAGTGTGGGCCACTAATGGTGGTTTGGAATCTTGATGACTCCCATTGTCTGCAGATGGCTGTGTTTACCTGTGAGTCTTCCTGTATATGTGTGTGCTGGCAAGTGGGTAATGAAGTCTTGCAGTGACATGTGATCATGTCACCTGAACTGGAATCCATCTTTAACCTGGTGCTTTTCCAGTGTGGGGGGTGGAAACCCAGAGGGACAAAGGGTTCCCACCTTATGCAAAAGATATATAAAGGGGTGGAAAAGAACAGAGGGGGAGAGGAGCCATCATGAAGAATCCCCTAGCTATCACCTGAGCTGGAACAAGAGCTGTACCAGGGAAAATGGGCCTGGCAGATGACCTGGATGCCTTCCTCGGTATGTTTGAGCAGGTAGCCATGGGCGCCGGATGGGATAGGGCAATCTAGGCCCTACAGCTGGCGTCTTACCTGGTGGGAGTAGCTCAAGCGGCCTACATGGCCTTGAGCGAGGACCAGGCCCGGAACTATGAGATGGTGAGGGCGGCCATCTTAGACCGGGTGGGCTGTTGGTGGAGAAATACTGCTAAAAGTTCCGGTCAGCCCGATGGACAGGGGATGTGCGGTCCTGGGCATTTACCTAGAGACTGATGGACTGGGCCACCCGTTGGCTGAGGCCCGAGATGCAAACGGTGGGGGAGATAACAGATGCCCTCGTCCTAGAACAATTATTACAGGGCCTCCCCAAGAATATCCGAGTCTGGGTCAGGCAACATCAGCCAAGTATGGTCGATGCAGCAGTCAAGCTGACCGAGGAGTACACAGAGGCAGATATTCCCCGAAGGGAAGGTCGACCCTATAAAGACAGAGTTGGGGAAGAAGCTGAGGGAACCCATTCCTGGGAAAGGCCCTGAGAGGAAGGAGAAACCCCAAGGAGCTCCCAGTAGAGCTGGCATGATTGTTTGCTGGAAGTGCGGGCACCCAGAATATAAAAAGGGGGACTGCCCAGATACGGAATGTGGCTGGGCCGAATTTTGTGGCTGGACTAATGTTGGAGGGCGGACAAGGGGGCAGAGGCTGTTCACCATCCCAGTGAGGGTGGGGAGGAAACCCCATAGGGTCCTGGTGGATACAGCTTCAGCCTGCTCGCTCATCCAGAGGGGGCTGATAAAACCTCACTGGATAATTCCAGGTGCAGGGATGGCCCTGGAGTATATCCATGGAGACAGGAGATACTGCCCGGTGGCCCTGGTGCCCCTAGATGTGCTAGGCAGCTTTAAATGGAAGCAGATTGGGGTAGTAGAGGGGTTACCGTACCCTGTTATGTTGGGTATGGACTGGGGCCCTCTCCCCCGACGGAAAAGGAAAGGTTCCCTGAAGGGGGGGACCCCTAGACTGAGAAGCCCCGAGAAGGAAGAGGAGCAAGGTCCTTGGGGTAATGAACATGAGAACCCTAGACAACAGAGCCTGGATAGGGTAGACAGAGGAGGTGTGGGGGAGATGGCCAGCCCAAGCCCCATAGAGGGAGAAAAGGGTCAACTGGCGCTCCCCACACCGCAGCTCCCAGGAGAAGAAATGGGGGCCCCTGTTGGTAGCTTGGGAGGGCCTGGGGTGTCCAGCAGGAGGTCCGGATTGACCTCCTACTGGAAGAAAAGGGGATAAAGGAGAAGGGACACCCGCAGGGGTGCAATTGGTGTAAGGTCCTGTGGGTGGCGGCAGAGCTATGGGGACATCCACTCCCCAGTGTACTTTTTGGGAGTGGGGGATGAAGGAACCCACAGGAGATGATGCAGGTGATCGCCTGAAAGAGGGGGAGAGGCTTCCCCGGACAAACCCCACTGGATGAGAGCAGAGAGGTTGGAAGGACGAACCTGGCTGTTCATAAGGGGGGAGGTGTGTGACAAGGTGCTGGCTAGGAAACCTTGAGCCAGACCTCTGTCATGCCAGCTCCAATCAGGAAAGGGGAACTGGAGCTGGCTGAGTAAGCCCAGGCCTAACTGGTAAACAGGGAACAGCTGCCAGCCTCGTTAGCCAGGGGCTACATAAAGGTGGAAAAAGTGAATTTGTGAGGAAATTTCCCACTCACCCCCTTTTTTTTTGGTAAAGAAAAAAAATTATCACCTCTACAGATGATTGACTTTACAAGGAACGAGTTGCAAACAGAAAAATGATTATTTAAAGACAAACTGAACATTTTCTAAAAATGTTCACTATCTCAAATCAAACACTGGATGGGTCAGATCCTCGCCTCAGACAGACACACATAGTTGCTACTGACTTCAGTGAGAATTGCACCCACCCATGCACCCACCTTAGAATTACACTGGTGTAAAAATGGAATAATGCAGTAATGCATCAGGCCCTACATTTGGAGACTATTTTGCAAATGGGGATACCATTTTCCAGTGGAAGCTAGGAAACTATTTAATGCTTTCTGGATGTATTCTTCCTGTAGAAAATCCTGCTGCACAGAGTAACAACATCCAATTTGCCTTGCAACTTACTTACATTTGTTTCCTCATGAGCCAAATCCCATCATGCATTCTCTGAGCTGCTTATTTATGTTCACACACATTTAGGAACTAACAGCCAGTTAAACCGCACACCTGCACAGCTCTTCACCTCAAACCACAATACATGAAGCTTTTAATCTCTGCTACATTAGCTGCCAGAAAATGGAGAAATCTAGACCGCCTCCCCAATGATGCGGAGAGATGAAAAGCACAAGCCACGCCGCTCACAAAAATATGACTATCAAGAGTTACTTGATTTGGGGATTCATAGGCTGAGCACATTAAAACATAGAGCTAAGACTCCTAGCATAAGGAATAGTGACAGCTGTCTAATAAGACCTGCAAGAACAAAAACCAAAATGTGCAGGAAATGTTACTGGCAACCTCTCAACATGGACCATAAGCACGTGCACTTCCTTTGTAGTGTATTTTTAGTTGCTTTACACTTAATCTGAGTGTGGAACAAATTACTGTTTGGCGCTACTGTGAAAGAGTTGTTTCTCTTTAACAACTGTTTTTGAGGGTGAGTACGAGTGTATACAGAGAATATTATATTACTCAACTATACAGGTTCATGGGGGGGGGGAAGCCTTTAAAGCTCAGAATCTGCACTCTTGCCCCCCCCCCCTTTCACCTAGTGCCTGTATCACCAACACCATTAAGTGCTCTTTAAACCCTAAATCAATTGTAACCATAGTGCCCTCTAAACCAGTAAGTCAATTGTAAATTAAGGGCAAGATTCTGTAAACTGAGGAAGCCTTGAATTTCTTGTTTAGTGTTCATGTATGAACTTTTCCCTTTATATTTTAAAAAAAAAAAAAAGGGGGGGGGGGGGAATTCCATGACACAAAACTATGTTAAGGTTCAGAGTAAGTAGCAGTAATTTAAGGGTAAAAAAAGTTATGCAGATATTATAATTATCCCAGGAGCAAACATTACAAACCCAGAACATTCAGAGCTAGGGTTATATTTAAATATGAAATTCAAATATGATAAAGTACAGAAATGAATAGTTGACACCCAAGCAACATTAATCTACCCTTGGCGTAATCATGAATGTGACCAACCACCCTAATGTGATTTTAAAAAGTAACTTCAATCTAATCTGGAACCAATGCCTTAATCATAATCACAGCCACTGCATGTTATCACTACCTGGCAGAGTTGGAGACTACATCTGTTCTGCTGTGAAGATTTTGCACTTGTGTAAGCTCATTTCCTGTACGTACGTCAACCTCAGAAATATTTTCTGCAATGCATAGTATGAGCACAATTTCATTGATCAGTTTCCTGTGTTTTCATGTACTGCACTCTTTTGAATACAAACTAGATGTAGAAGACATCAAAAGAGCTAAACACACCTTGTTAACCACTGACAGTCCTTTGAAAAGTACAGAAAAAGATTAGTTTGAAAAGTGATATTAATGCTGGTGAAAGGTTCTGGGCTGACAGCCCTAGAGACTGAAATCCATTGTACATAAAACTGATACAATACAGGTAGCAGCAGTGTAAGCATTGCTCCCATTGACGTGCCTCATCCCTAACTTAATTAATGGTGCGGTGTCAGTTGTAAATGTGAGATTGAGTCTTCAGGAAGCCTAGACTTTGAATACAATAAGGGTTAGCTTTCTGACTGCTGGAGAAATTTAAAAGGTATTTTAATGATAATTCATGCGCTGGAAATGCGGAATCTAGTCTACTGACTTCAGAGTAGTCAATGAGAGTGGAGAGCAATGAAAAGCTCGTGGTGGAGTTCGGTACTTAGTACACCCAAAGACTCATAAGAAACACTTCCCACCAGTCTGCAATGAGATGAGCCTGCAGTCTTTTGTTAGATAAAAAGTCCCACTGATGTTCATAGGAGTTTAACCTGTCTAAAGACTACAAGCTAGGATCTAAGAAGAAATGCTGTCTCAGGAGAAGGAATCTGGCATTCAAGAATGGGCATTACACAATTTACACAATACATTTTACTTAACACCATTGAACTACGCCCTCTTTTCTGTACTTCCAATTGTAAGATCTTGGACCACCAGGTTATTGGTGAATAAATAGCAACTTTCTCCAGCGTAATCAACCTCCTATTGAGTTTGATTCCCTTAGCAATATCATTATCGGTTGTTTCTGAAGTCACAGCTTTGCAATTTGCTTCCACTGAAATGGTTGTGAAGTGCACTGGATTGGTTTGGGGTTTTATTTTTCCCCACTAGCTCCCTGCCCCTCCCCCATTTATACAGTGTTTTTAATTTGGTTGTAAAGTTCAAAGCAAGTATAAATTATTATTTCATACAGTGTGACCAGCAGGATCCCCAGGCGGCCCTCTCAAACACATAGACAATATATTATTTTCTAAAAACTCATCCCTGTCAGGGGTCTGCACTTAATCTTACCTCAAGTAACAGAGCCATATGGCAGAAATGGACTTACGAATTAGACCTTATCCTGAGCTGGCTGCTTTTTAGGGTTTCTCCATTCAGGACCCTCTGTCCCTCCTGCTAGCACTCTCTTGCCTCAGATTGACTCTCAGTCATTATTCTCCATTCTGTCTGAGATGCGGTAATGGAGGGGAGCAGAAGGAGGGGGAAAAGGAAAGCGCCTCCCAGTATTCTCAGCCTGCTGGGGATCTGCAAGACTGACAGTCTAATTTAGCACAGCCACAGGGCTGCTCTAATCTATGCTCAGTCTGCCCATGGCCCCAAAACAGTCAGAGCACATTGGCACGCTGGTCCTGTCTTTCCTCCCTTTGGCATATGCTGGAGGTTCCAAGTGGGGGAGGAGAAAGCACATAGGGCAGTTCTGCCAGCCCTTACAGCAGGATTATTTTGGTGTTTGTTCGTGTTTTGTTTTTTACACAGGGGAGATCCACTGGCTTTAAGGCCTCTTTATAGCCCTATCAAGTATAAAGGGATCAGAGGATAACAGTGGACCTAATGAAACTTACCTAGTCTGTCTGCCAAGGGGAGTCAACAGAACAGCTCTAGACTTCCAAACATACTGGGCCCCTGAAGCTTGACAACTAGTTACATACAATATACATATTTTTAAAAATTGACATTCTCCAAAGCAGAACTTCTAGTGGAAGAGTCATCCTAAACCATTACCCACACAGGCAGAACTGTGGTGCCCACTATGAAATGGCAGATATTAGGATCTGGCTTACCGGCATCCCTCTTTATGTGCAGAGGGAGGCAAGAACTACAAGAAAAGTGGCGGCTTGTTGCCATGAGGCCAAATCTTGCTACCAATGAAGTCAGTGGCAAAATCCTTCTGAATGTCAAATGAAGGGCAGGATAAGAATAGGCCTTATCAAGACTGATTATAACCTTTGGTAGCATTTATTTTTCATTTCTGATTTAAGCCTGGGCATCTAAAAGGGAAATAATTACTTAAGCCTAAAACAGAAGTGTGCACTGGGCTGGCACAGCAAGCAAAGAATCAGGAAGGGCAGGCTGATTACCAGGGTTATCACTACAATTTCGTCCCAAATACCACAGTAGTCAACAGTAACACACAAGGAAATGCTGAAAAAGCACATGACAGTTCAACTGGGCTTTTTTAAAAACAGTTGCACAAGTCTGATGGGGCTTTTTAAAGGACATGAGTATAAAGTATGAAGAGAGAGAGAGAAAAATACACAGATGTGAAAAAAGGAAGAAAGGCAAAACTTGTACAGACAAAACAAAGAGGATAAGTAGGAAGGAGGAGGAAAGAAGGAAGAAGCAAAGGCAAAAAATAGCATAGAAGATTAAGCGGAAGAGGAGGAGTTTCTGGGGCGCTCCTGCTGAGCTCCAATTTTCCTGCAGAAATCATAAAATCATAGACTTTAAGGTCAGAAGGGACCATTATGATCATCTAGTCTGACCTCCTGCACAACACAGGCCACAGAATCTCACCCACCCACTCCTGTATCAAACCTGAGCCACTGAAGTCCTCTGTGAAGTTAACATCTGTGCACATACACTGCTTAAAATCACCAATGCATTTTGTAGAGGGGGTAAAGGGCGAGAGGAGGGAAAGAGAAGAGCAAAATCTTAAATTGCTTTAAGTTCTAAACATACAAGAAAAAGCGGGGCACTGCTTCGTAGCAGCTTCTGGCAGCTCATCAGCATTAATAAGTATTGTCTGGTTGTTAAGCTCTGACAGTATGCCCGAGCTGAGGTGCTAGGCTTTGTAGTGGCTGCTCAGACCCTTGACTCCAGAACTTTGAAGCGGGCTGGAAAGGACTTACTTTTGAACATTGCAAAAGCTTAATAAATAGGAATAATAAATGTATATGATACAGTCTTTGTTGGGAGGAATTTTCCATCTCTGACTCAATACTGGATGATATTGTTTTACATATGGGAACGGCAGTATGTTGTAAGTGTTAAGGTACACGGATAAATGCCATTTTTATTTAATTTAAAGACTAATATCCAGCAACTTTTTAAGCAGGCACCGGATGCGGTAACATTAGGTTAGTTCTCAGGCAGTCCTTTGGACAGTCCATAAGCCACCAAATGCATTATGCACCTCCATGATGTTCTGCCCTGAGCCAAATCGGGCATGTTATGTAGTAGGATGCCTATGAACGATAGGTGTCTGCTGACACCGTCCAGCTATCATGTTTTAGATCTTTGGGGAGGAGGGTCCTTTTTCTTCCTGCTTTCACTGGGTCAAAGTTGAAGATGATTCTCGCAGGGAAGTTGGTAGGCATTCGGAGAAGTTGACCATACCACCTTAGTGAGAGTTGGGTGACTGAGAGAGTGGGACCTGTCTAGTTAGGAAGCAAGTCACTTCACTTGACTTGAATTTGATGTTTCAATCATTCAGAGATGCTTCATCTGAATAGTGTCCAACTTCTTTTCACACTTGACAGTAAGGAGCCATGTTTCAGTCCCATAGGTCAGAATACTGACCACCAAAGCATTATATATCCTCATCTTCATCTCTCTACTTATCAGGGTGCTCCATTTGTGAAAGACATTCTTGATGGGGCGTCCTATTGCTCACTATGCTTTTTTCATTCTGTGCTTTAAGTTCTTTCTTGATGCTGCCCGTGTTATCAATAACAGAGCCGAGGTAGGTGAAATCACAGATAATCTCAGCTGGTTGATCACCCACTAAATTGCAAGAGCCTGCAGCTCATTTGAAATTGCCTAATGGAAAAAAATTAGCTTTGACAAGGTCATTCAGTTCACATTGTATTATGAGGTGTGGTTCAGAGGTGGAGGAGGGGAGAAAGTGTGGATCCTGTGACATTGATGGTTCAGGACCAGAAGTTTCATCCTCTTCCTCGTCTGACTCAAGTGAGAATGATTCTGGTGCATCAGGAACCGGCAGTCCTTCTCCGTGGGGTACTGGGCGTATAGCTGATGGAATGTTTGGATAATGCACAGTCCACTTTTTCTTCTTTGACACACCTTTCCCAGCTGGAGGCAAGTAGCAATTGCTGGTATGATCTGTTGGCTCTCTCCAAATCATTGGCACTGCAAAAGGCATAGATTTCCTTTTCCTGTTCAACCACTGGCGAAGATTTGTTGCACAAGTGTTGCAGCATATGTGTGGGGCCCACCTCTTGTCCTGATCTCCAATTTTGCAGCCAAAATAAAGGTGATAGGCTTTCTTAACCATAGTGGTTATACTGCGCTTTTGTGATGCAAAAGTCACTTCACCACAAACATAGCAGAAGTTATCTGCACTGTTCACACAAGTACGAGGCATCTCTGCTCACTTTGGCTAAACAGAAATGTGTCCCTTTGCAAAAATCAAACACTGACAAATAAGAGACCACGACACTGTATGATTTCTAGAGCTGATAGAGGACAATTTGTTCAGCAGAGTGATGTAAGCTTCGTTATGATTGCATCATCCATGACTTCTAGGAATAACATGATGCAATTCATATCATGTATGATGCAATACCAGCTTCAGATTGCATCATTCATTGTTTTGCCTAAAAAGCAAGTACTGTCCAAACCCAGTCATAGATTTATTCATAGATCCAGTCAAAGATGTATTTTAGTCATTTCTGGTTTAAATTGAGATCCCTTCCCTTTATAACTCACTTATCCTCTGCCATTCCCAAGTCAAGGGTCGTATATACTGACCCAATAGCATATCTTGAAAACTAGAGCCAATCAACAATTTTAAGCATCATTTTCGTTCTCAGTGGCCCAGAATTAGTAAAGTTTGACTACATTTATTTCAGAAGCATTTTGGCTGTAGAGCAGCGTTATCAGCAAAATCATGCAGTATACCTAAAATGCATTTATTTAGTGTCCATTCAAGCACAGAGTCTATGATAGCATGGAAGCGTTCTGGGGCAGCAACGCATCCTTGTTGAATGCCCAACCTAATTTGGAAGAAGGCAATCCTTTCCCATTTACAAGAAAGCAGCTTGAGGAGTCATCTTATATAAGAGACAGAAAATTCTTCAGAGCTTGTCAGGAATGGCTCTGAGTTTCAGCCAAAGAGATTCCCTGTTAACAGAGTCAAAGGCAGCCTTGATATCCATGAATACAATTTGAAGGGCCTGCTTGACTTCTCTTGCCTTCTTGCTAAGCTATGGACTGTGACGATTTGCTCCACGGCGGAATAGCTGGAATTGAAGCCAGCTTCTTGTGGTCTTCTCTTGCTTCTTAAGATATCAGTGGCTTGGGCCAACAAAGCAGAAGCAAAAAACTTTCCCTGGTATGGACAGACGAGTAATGCCACAATAGTTACAAGAGTCTCGTTTGCTGCCTTTACATTTCCAAAGTAATAAAAATTCTTTTTTGCCAGTGGGACAGGACCGACTCTCCAGATGATGCTGAACAGCATCGCATTCACACAAAAAATAGCCGGTCCAGCACTTTTTAAGAGTTTTGCAAGAATTCCACAGATTCCAGGTGCCTTATTTCCCTTAGCTTTCTTTACATCTCTGTGGATGTCATCAATAGTGAATTTGCCAGGATGATTTTGTGAGGAATGAGTCAACTCAGCAGTGGCCTTAATGTCAGGGTCCAAAGAAATTGGGGGTGCATTTCACAGCTGGCTGAAACGTTCACTCCAGCATGCCATTTACTCTGCTTCTGTAACAATTAGCTGACCTGAAATGGGAGTAGGTCATTCACTTGGTACGGTCTCTCTTGTCAGTGAGGTCACAAAAGTGTTTATAAAAGGAGGCAAAATCATTCCTGGCAGACGCTTTCTCAAGTGCGATGGCTCTGGCTTCCATAAAAGCTGTGCAGTCACCATGTATTGCTTTGTTACGAATGCCATCTAGCTTACAATACATGACCGTATAACCTATCAAATGAGCCATACGCAACTGTTCCGTGATAGCTAAAGTATTAAAGGAGATCCAGTCCATCCAGGTGGTTTCAGCATCAGTATACTCTGGTAGGGTCTCAGACCTATTCAAGATTTCAACTGTTTAGTAGTTTTGAAAACCATCAGTTTCGAAGTTGGGTAATTCAAATTTTGGTGATCCGCTCGTCACTTTGCCTGCACTTTTTAGTCTAAGATGGAAATGTGCAGAGAATATTTTGTGATTGGTGTTACTAAGCTTGGCAGACCAATAAATTCTACAGTTGCTGATGGATGATCTTCAACAACAACAGATTACATTCTAATCAATCATTTTCTTTGTTCGGACTTTGTTACTTGACCAAGTAAACTGGTGAATTCCTTTCCTAAGAAACCAGGTGTTCATAATGACAAACTCATTAGAAACACACAACTGTAAAAGACATTCGCCATTGATGTTTAAGGTATCTGGAGTAACTGGTACAGTAACAATTTCCACGTGCCACTAGAACTTTAAAGTCACCAAGGAGAATGACGATGTCATAATTCGAGATAGGTGAAAGAAGAAAGTAGAATTAATTATAGAACTGTCTTGCCTTCATCAGAAGCTTCACCAGTTGGAGTGTAGCAGAGAATTGTCCATCTTCCATGCTTATACTGGACCTCAGCTGTAAGCAGGCAACTGGAAATTGGTTCAAATAATCAGATTGATTTCATAGATTCCAAGGCCAGAAAGGACCATTGTGATCATCTAGTCTGACGTCCTGTATAATACAGGCCATAGAACTTCCCCAAAATAATTCCTAGAGCATATCCTTTAGAAAAGCATCCTCTCAAGTTAAAAATTGTCAGTGAAGACTCTACCATGACCCTTGGTAATGGTTAATTACACTCAATGTTATAAATTTACACCTAATATCCAGTCTGAATTTGTCTAGCTTCAACTTCCAGCCATTCAAATGGGTTATACCATTCTCTGCTAGATGAGTGGTTTTCGTGGGTCGTGACCGAGTGCTGGGTCGTGGAATGTAGGGCACTGGGTTACAGTGGTTCTGGTCAGCACCGCCGACTGGGCCATTAGAAGTCGCTACCTGTTCCAACACCATGCTGCACCCCGGAAGCGGCCAGCAGCAGGTCCGGCTCCTAGGCAGGGGGGCCACGGGACTCCATGCGCTACCCCCGCCCCAAGCACTGGCTCTGCACTCCCATTGACTGGTTCGCCATTGACCGGGAGCTGTCCAAGGTAAGCCCGCGCCCCAATTTCCTGCCCCATCCCTGAGCCCCCCAAACCCAGGGCCCCTTCCTGCACCCCAACCTCCTCATCCCTGGCCCCAGCCCAGAGCCTGCACCCCTAGCTCAGAGCCCTGACCCACTCCCATATCCCAACCCCCTGCCCCAGCCCAGAGCCCCCTCCCACACCCTGAACCCCTCATTCCCGGCTGCAGCCCTCACCCCCACACCTCAACCCTCTGTCCCAACTCTGAGCCCCTCCCACATCCCAAACCCTTCATCCCCAGCTCCGTTGGGTTGCAGACATCAACAATTTTCTTCAACTGGGTCGCCAGAAAAAAAAAAGTTTGAAAACCACTGTGCTAGACTGAAGAGCCCTTTATCAAATATTTATTCCTCATATAGACACCTACAAACTGTAATCAAGTCACCCTTTACACTTCTCTTTGTTAAGCTAAATAGACTCAAAGAGCTCAATCTATCACTATAAAGCATATTTTCTAATCCTTTAATCATTCTCGTAGCTCTTTTATGAACCCTCTCCAGTTTATCAACATCCTTCTTGAATTGTGAGCATCAGAACTGGACACAGTATTCCAGCAGTGGTTGCATCAGTGTCAAAAATAAAGGAAAAATAACCTCGTTACTCCTGCTTGAGATTCTCCTGTTTATGCATCCCTGAATCGCATTAGCTCTTTTGGCCACAGTGTCACACTGGGAATTCATGTTCAGCTGATTATCCACTATTACCTCCAAAACCTTTTCAGAGTCACTACTTCCCAGGATAAAGTTCCCCATCCTGTAAATATGGCCTACATTCTTTGTTCCCAGATGTATACATTTAGCAGTATTAAAACTCATATTGCTTGCTTGCATCCAGTTTACTGAGCGATCTAGATCACTCTGAATCACTGACCTGTCCTCTTCATTATTTACCACTTCCCCAATTTTTGGGTCATCTGCAAACTTTATTAGTGATGGTTTTATGTTTTTTTTCCAGGTTACTGATAAAGATGTTAAATAGTGTACAGCCAAGAACCCTGTGGGATCCCACTGGACACAGATCCACTCAATGAAAATTCCCGGTTACAGTTACATTTCAAGACCTATTAGTTACCCAGTTTTTAATCCTATTAATGTGTGACATGTTATTTATATTGTTCTAATTTTGTTATCAAAATGTTGTGATACCAAGTCAAACGCCTTACAGAAGTCTAAGTATATTATGTCTACACTGTTACCTTTATCAATCAAATTTATAATCTCATAAAAAAACCCCATCAAGTTAAGATCTATTTTTCTATACACCCATGTTGATTTGTATTCATTACATTACCCTCTTTTAGTTCTTTATTAATTGAGTGCTGTATCAGCCACTCCATTATCTTGCATGAGATCAAGGTCAGGCTGACAGACCTAAAATTACCTGGGTCATCCCCATTTACCCTATTGGAAAATTGGCATGACATTAGCTTTCCCCCCCAGTCTTCTGAAACTTCCCCAGTGCTCCAAGACTTATTGAAAAATCAACATTAATGGCCCAGCAAAATCCACTTGGCCAAATCCTCAGATTTGTAAACATGATATTTAAGAGGCATCCAGCTTCTTCCTTTCTCGTATCCCAAGCAGCTGATCACAAAAGATAGCAGTTGCTTATTCTTTCCTCACTGCAATAAGGAACAAATGTGGGTGGTTTTTTTGGAATGCTCTAATTTCTACAGGGGTTAATGCATTATGTTCAAATGCTGTCAGCATGAAACACTTATGTCCAGCATTATGATGATCAAACATGTCCATAAACCCAGCGTCATGCACAATGATCATAAACATCTCCAGATCACTGTCTCTCACTGCGTCTGAAATGTTTCAGGCACCTATCATTTTGCAAACAACTTACCTTGAAAGATTCACTCGCTTGCTTTGTGGCTCCCCCTGTACATCCTCCAGCTGGGCACTCATTCTGACAGCCCTGCAAGAAATAAAAAGCAGGAGATACCAAATTAAATGTATGTTGCAAAGAGGCAAATACCTAGTCAATTAATACTTTGCATGACAAAATCAAATCAGGCTTCATCATCACTTGATCAGAATAAGAATATTAGGCACTGTATTTTCCACCATCCTCCTGTTTTGTTTTTTGTTTTTTATTTTTCTTTCAATTGAGTGATTTAATACAACTGCATTCTGGGCTTTAGCAAGACTGGTTAAATCCCACATTAGCCTTATATGTCTCAGGGTCACAATCCGAGAACAAAAGTGCAATTGTTTCACTTAAAGCTGAATAAATACTCTGGGATTTTACACAATTATATCAGGTCACTGAATCCCCTTTAGAGGCAGACACCTCAGCCTTGTAGTTTCCCCTGTGCCTTTATTCAGTGAAAATGACTTGGCAGGGGAAGGGACGGGAGAGAGGGAGGAAACATTTACTCCAAACCATACTTCCTTAATTGAATGAGATAAGCGGTAATGAATGAACAGCCACAAAAACAAAATTAGTCATGAATCTATACCATATTTCTCTTATAGCCATTTTGTGTCTTTTAAGTGCTCCACAAACGAGTGGGATTATATTAGCCAGCAATTGAAGGAAAGGGGAGGGATAGTGCAAATCAGAAGAGTAAGTCGACAGGTGCATGACCCACGAAAGCAAATCATCTAGCAGAAGCATCCCATGTCCTCAAAGCAGCTTCCATGTTGCTTTCTTAGCATCCTCTCCCTGCCAGTTCTACAGCATTCTGGTCGCAGACATGAAACGCACATTACACACAGCGGCACCTGGGTAAAGAGGAGCAGGGAATCTGACATGTCTTTCTGGCTTTGATCATTGGAGCTAATCAGGACTTTCCAAGACAGTGCTGGAAGGATTAAGGGATGCAGGAAGGCTTTGCGGGCAGGGATCACAGGGATGGAATATTTGGGGGATGGGCACTCGGAAGGCTACGGTGCTGAATATACAGGAGGATGGATGAGGGAATATCAGTAGAATGCACAGGAGGATGGACGGGAGGGAACGGGCATTAAGAGGCTTCAGTGCTAGAATGAATGTGGTATGGGGAGGAGGAGGTTAAATTATAGAACAATTAGGTGAAAAAGGGATTTTGTGCTAGAATCATCTGGGGGAGGGGGATAGCAATGCTGGAATGTTTAAGGGCCAGGAGGAGGGGAAGTTAAGTTCTCTCCCTTGGATCAGATGCTTTCTCCCTGTTTCTCTCTTGCCCCCAAAAATAAATTCAGAAAGCCATGCAAAGTGGGAAATACCTGGCAAGAGAAGGCATCGGCTGCTCCCTGCTCAGCTGTCAATGAGCTTGCCATGCTGCCGGGTGAGCATGCACAGTGCACCTCTTGCTTACTGAAGCACTCTCTACTACCCAGCTGAGGATCACAAGCAGCAGTACAGCTACCACCACCGCTGAAAACCAAGCCCCTAATCATGCCAATGCACTGCAAATAACTACATGACGTAAGATTTAAACTGTAGCACTGTGTTGTCTGAGAGGCCAGCTCAGTGCCTGGGGGGCCAGGGGTTACTAGTATATGTTGGTAAAATATAAACTAGCCCCACAATATTCTCTCATTAAAATATCCACATACTCCCATATAACCCTGTGCTCAGAAGATGACAATGATATACCTGTAGCTATTCATCCCACTCATTGAACCAAGAGACAAGTACCAATCTGTCTGGAGTTATGGCAATTTGCATAAATAAGACATGAAGGAGGGAGGGAATGACATAGGAAAATTTAAGCCCCTTGTAGAAACTAGGTGCAAGCAAAATCCTTCATCATCAGATTGAAAGAGCCTTAAAATTAATCCCCACTTGTGAGAGAGGCTCTGCCCCAGATTTGTGAGACTTGGCAGAGCTGTTTATAACCTGTAGACCATGGTTTGTGACACAAGAGCCACAGTTGTGATGGGACATTCATTTCCGTCATAAGTCTGGTTCTGGGCAGTGTGTAACTCAGAACCAAATTTGCTCTGAGCTGAACGTGTAGGGCCCAATCCTGCTCCCTTGTAGCTATGGGAGTTTTGCCACTGCCATCAACAGCAGGATAAGGTATGGTCTAGCCATTATAATTTATACAGACAGAGGAGAGGGAACCAGGTGAAGGACTAGGTTAATCATTTCAATGTGGCTTAATATGAGAGATTCTTCAGCCAAAGAGTACTGAACTCGAAGAACTAAGCAGTGTGTGTCACGGAAGCACAGCAGTTGTAGGAGAGTTTAGTAGCTGAGAGACTAATACAATGTTCTTTCACTTTTGCAGCCCTGTGGTTTGTTTATGGGTTAGAATAGATCACAAATGAATAGGGAAGTGGTGGTCTCCAAGTAACCCTTAGTGGATGACAGTCCCAACAAAACCATCCCCACAGGGTTCAGGAAGCTTGCATCTCCATCTGTCCCAGTAACCACATACAATCCCTTGCCCCTTATGCTCATCCTCTTGCTTGTCCTCATCCTTAACCTCAACTCTCTCCTCTGCTTCCTTCCCCTCTGTCACACCACAGATCTGCCATGGAATTATGGGTCACACACTCATTTAAGACCAGTTAGAGGAGGAATGCAGATACTTTACAAGGAAGAACCCACAATGGGAGAAAAATGGCACATCACCAACACCACTACCAGCTCTTCCTCTGCCTGCACCTGCGCTGGCCCTGGCCAGACAGGCAATCTGACCTGGGGGCTTCTACCGAGGTCCAAGTCTTGACTTCCTGGGAACGCAGCCTGCATGTCCCTGAAGAAAATGAGGCAGGGAGAACCACCTCATGTGAGAGGTCTGTTGCTGGTGTCCTTGAGGAAGCAGGTAAGAGAGCTGCAGGAGGACATGGCTCATCTGCATAGCATCTGGGACCATGAGGACTTCATCGACAAGATGTACATGAAGTCATCCAGGCCAACTACAGAAGCACCAGAGAAGAAAGGAGAACCGACTGCTGTGCAAGAAGGAGATTGCTGCACAAGGTGGCCATGCAGCCAGACAGTGCTTCACCCCCCACCCCACTCCAGATCCCCTGTTCATTGCAGTCAAGAACCATTATGCTGTACTGGCAAAAAGAGGAGAGAAGCAGACCCCAATGACTGAGGAGGAGTCACCTGCCCCCACATCTGGGAGGCTCATGGCCACTGCACCCAAGAGGAGGAGCCATAGGGTTCTGGTGGTCGGGGCCTCCCTTCTGAGGGGGGACAGAGGCATCCATCTGCTGACCTGAAATCCTGGGAGGTGTACTGCCTGCCTGCAGTCTGCATCCAAGACATCACAGAAAGGTTGCTGAAGCTCATCCATCCCTCGGACCACTACCTCATGCTGCTCCTCCACATGGGCACTACCGATAATGCCAAGTATGACATCTACCCCTGAGCAGATCAGACCACCAAATCAGGAGGAGATGGTGGAGGAAGCATTTCTACAACAAACAACAGAAATATCCAAAACACAAGACCTAGTAACAATGGGGAACTTTAACTACCCAGACACAGCAAAACACAAAACGTCCAACAAGTTCTTGGAATATATTAGGGACAACTTTCTTTTTCAGAAGATGGAGGAAGTAACCAAGCACACAGACATGTGAGACTTAATCTTGACTAATAGGGAGGAATTGGTTGTGAGTCTGAAAGCTGAAGGCAATTTGGGTGAAAGTGATCATGAAATAATAAAAACAAACAAAAAACAAACAAACAAACAAACAAACAAACAAACAAACAAACCAAAAAAACCCACACAACAGCCAGGAATCCTAACAAGGTTACCACTCTGAAACCTGTCATGAAATGATAGATATTCTTATTCTAAGGAAAGGAAAGAGTAAGAGCAGCAAGATAAGGACAATGGACTTCAAGAAAGCAGACTTTTCCTGAGAAGAAGATATAAGGGGAAAAAGTAGTTTAGGAGTGCTGGCAACTTCTCAAAGGGACAATATTAGAGGCAAACAGCAAACTATTCTAATATGAAGAAAAGATAGTAAGAGTATATGCCTCTACCAGGAGCTCTTCATTGACCTGAAAATCAAAAAGGAAATTTACAAAAAAAAAAAAAAATGAAAATATGGACAAATTGCTAAGCAGGAGTACAACAGAAAGCACATAGGGGCAAAAATCAGAAAGAAGGAAAGGGAAGATTTACTTAGTGGGGAAGGAGAGCTAATTGATGACATCAAGAAGGCTGAGGTGTTTAATGCCTATTTTGCTTCAGTCTTCACTAAAAAGGTTAATTGTGACCAGATACTTAACAATTAATATTAACAATGAGCAGGAAGGAATGCAAGCCAAAATAGCAAAAGAACAGATTAAAGAATATTTAGGTAAATTAGACGTATTCAAGTCAGCAGGGCCTGATGAAATCCATCCTAAGGTACTTAAGGAATTAGCTGTAGCAATTTTGGAACCATTCGTGATTATTTTCATGAACTCCTGGAGGACAGGGCAAACACAGAACCTGTCTCTAAGAAAGTGAATGAAGAGGGCCCAAGGAATTATAGACTAGTCAACCTAACTTCAAATTCTTGGAAAGATACTGGAACAAATTATTAAACAATCTATTTGTAAGTGCCTAGTCGATGACAGGGTTATAAGGAATAGCCAACATGAATTTGTCAGGAACAAATCATGCCAGACCAACCTATTTCCTTCTTTAACAGGATTACTGGCTTAGTGAATGCGGGGAGCAATAGATGTGCTATAACTTGATTTTAGTAGGGCTTTTATTACAGTTCCACATGACATGCTCATAAGCAAACTAGGGAAATGTGGTCTAGAGGAAATTACCATAAGTAGGTGCAAAAATAGTTGAAAGATCATACTCAAAGAGTTGTCATCAATGGTTCACTGTCAAACACGGAGGACATATCTAGTGGAGTCCCACAGGGTCATTCCAGCGTCCTGTACTATTCAATATTTTCATTAGTGACTCGGATAGTGGAGTGCAGAGCATGCTTAAAAAATCTGCAGAGGACTCCAAGCTGAGAGGGGTTACAAGCACTTTGAAGTTCAAGATTAGAATTCAAAACAATCTTGGAGAATTGGTCTGAATTCAACAAGATGGAATTCAATGAAGACAAGTGCAAAGTACTTCAGTTAGGAAGGAAAAAATCAAATGCACAAATACAAAATAGAGAACAGCTGACTAGGCAGTAGTACTGCTGAAAACATCTAGGGGTTATAGTGGATCACAAATTAGAAATGAGTTAATGTGATACAGTTACGAAAAAGGCTAATATTCTGCATGAGTTCAAGTGGGTAATAGTATTGCCTTTCTCAAACACTTCTGTAGGATTTCCACTGTAATTCCAGCATAAAGGAAATATAAACTTTATTAAAGGTTATATTAAAGGGTAATATTAGTCACCTATCAGTGTGAGGGAACTGTGCATGTTACTCCCTTTAACACTAATGGAGGTTATAGACTTGACAATATTTTGTGTTTATATAGAACCTTTCATGCCAAAGAATGACAAAATGATTCACAAATAGAACCATGGACATAAAGCTGCACACGGAATGGAGAGTGACAGACAAATGGCATACAGCACAACAGTAGAGGGAAGAAATTTTGACTAAGGATTTTGAGGCAAATGCCTAACTTTATACAAATATAAATGCATAGTAAATAGGAGCAAGGACACACTCACCTTGACATTTAGTCAAATTAAAACACTAGTTTAAATTAGTTTCAGGTATTACACCTCCTTCACACTCCCCCTTCCAAGTTTTGTTTGTTTTACCATCACATTTTCCTATTTTAAATTCCCTCACCTGATCCTGTATGAAGGATGCACACAGACAAAAGGGGAAATAGTGACCGTAACTGCTGTTAAATGTGCAAACTTAAAAAAAATCAACTTAAGAAAGTTCACAACAAAAATATTTTTCTAATCTCTGTTAATTACTGTAATCCTAGATGTTATTTGCAATAAAAATATGTGAAGCATTTCCAGACAGAGTGAGATTTTAAAGTTCACAGTGTCCCTTTAAGGCCTCAGTCGAGAGACCTCACACTGTAATCTGTACCGTTCTCAGTCTACTGACCTGACAGCTTGAAAACTCCACTCACTTGCTCATCACTGAGGACCAGAAGTGGAGAATTTGGGGAAGTGGGGAGGAGGGAGACACGAAGGCATTGCAAGCAACTTATGCAGAAGCCAAGTTTTCATTTAAGAAACATTAATGGCCAGCTTTTGAAAATAGCTGCACTTCTAGCAATTCCTGGGAACAGCAGCAGAAACATTTGAGTGGGCACATACTAATCTACATATTCTCCAGCCTCCTTTCTGGGGCCGCCTCTCTACTGAATAGCTGCAGTGCCTACCCCTGCCACCACTCATAGCTCTCCTAAGCAGCATCCCTGGGAGTTGCTAGGTGCTGAGCACTTATGAAACCAAGTGGTAAGATTTTAGGTGCCCAAACAAGAGCAGAGCTCTCTTGAAAATCTGTCCTTAAGTGTCTAGTCTTTATGGCTGCGAAAATAGCCTTCCAAACATTAACTGAGTGTAAACTGATGCAGTGAGATCTTACATGAGTCTGAACACAGACCGTTACGGTGTCTCTACTGCTACTCAGAGCGTACATGAAAACAGAGTGAAAACTGACCAGAGTTTTGCTGGTTTTCACTTCAGCTATTTAAAAATACATGGGCAGCAGTAAGCAAGTCAATTTCACTCTGCTACTGCTTGGGAAAGCTAGGATTAGTAGAAGAGGCAAGCAATGCAGAGCTATTCACTGGGAAAGAGGACCCAAAGAAGCAGCTAGTAGGGTTGCCAACTTTCTAATCGTACAAAACAGAACACCCTTCCCCACCCCCTTCCCAGCCCCTTCCTCAAGGCCCTGCCCCTTCTCCATAGCCCCATCCCCCACTCACTCCGCCCCCACCCCCCCATCGCCCACTCTCCCCCACCCTCACTCACCCACTCATTTTCACCAGGCCGGGGCAAGGAGTTGGGGTGCAGGAGGGGGTGAGGGCTCCGGCTGGGGTGCGGGCCCTTGGGTGGGGCCGGGGATGAGGGGTTTGCAATACAGGAGGGAGCGCCGGGCTGGGGAATGGGGCCTTAGGATGGGGTTGGAGTGTGGGAGGGGGCTCTGGGCTGAGGCAGGAGGTTGGGGTGTGGGAGGGGGTACAGGATCTGGGCTGGGGGTGCGGCCAGATATGAGGGGTTAAGGGTGTGGGAGGCAGGTCCAGGCTGGGGACGAGGGGTTCGGAGTACAGGAGAGGGCTCAGGTGCAGGCTTCGAAAGGGAGTTTGGGTGATGTAGGGGGCTCAGGGCTGGGGCAAGGGGTTGGGGTACAGAAGGGGGTAACACTTCCTTCAGGCGGCTCCCGGAAGCAGCCAGCATGTACCTCCAGCTCCTTGACAGAGTCACGGCCAGGCAGCTCTGTGCACTACCCCTTGCCCACAGGTGTCGCCCCCGCAGCTCCAATTGGCCGTAGTTCCTGACCAATGGGAGCTGGAGAGCCGGCACTCAGGGCAGGGGCAGCGCGCAGAGCCCCATGGCCACCCCTACACCTAGGAGCCAGAGGGACATGGAAGCCACTTCCCAGAAGCCACACGGAGCTGGGTAAGGAGCCTGCCATCCCCGCACCAACCGGACTTTTAACAGCCCAGTCAGCGGTGCTGACTGGAACCGCCAGGGTTCTTTTCAACTGGGTGTTCTGTCGAAAACTGGACACGTGGCAACCCTAACCTACAGTGGAGAAGGTGCAGTGGAAACATCTTACAGCACTTCTACTACCTACAGCTGCCACCAGGTTGCAGATGGGGTAAGGTAGCTCAAACTCAACCCTCTTGAAGCAGCCCTCAGGCTCCAGCAGAGAGACTAAATTAATGTTCCTCCTCCTTTCAGGACCAGAGGAGGTTCTTCAGATATATCAGACACCTAATAGCCAGAAGCTATATGAAAAGTGGCACCTCCAATGAGGATCCAAGGAGAGCACCCTTCCTGGCAAACTGACTAAGGCCTTGCCCATGGAGAGTGACCTACCCTCCTCTTCCATATTTGTCAGACACTTACTAGCCAGAGGCAAATATTTGAAGCTCTAATCTCCCTTATCAAGATAGGAATTCCAGCTTCTGTTATGTGTGATTCCAGGTAATTAGTGGCTCAGGCCAAAATCCTTAAATTCTTTTGGGGAGCTGGGCCTCAATTACTTCATTATTATTGTTAAACATTTATACTGTACTGCCTACAGGCCAATCAGGTCAGGGCCCCATTGTGCTAGATGCTGTACAATCATTAAGTAAACAGAGTTGCACCCATGGGCCTGAGGTGCTGGAAATGATGTTTGCTCTACTGAGCCACCTATAATTTTGCCTTTATCTAAGCACCAGGAGAAAAAGCTTAAGACAAAAAGTTACCCTTCTGATACTGTGTGACTAGAGTGTCAAACAAAACATCCCTGTTTTTTAAAAAGCTAACAATAATTAAAGACCAAACTATAACAATGCAGAAAGATCACTCTCTTTTGTGGCTTTCCAGGGAATTCTAGTACCACTTGGCAGCCACACAACATAAAAAAAAAAAAAAAAAACAGAGGCTACAGAAAAAGTTGCACTGAAAATTGTAATGGTGCTTGTTGTGTTTAAAAAAGGTCCACAAATTCTGTCAGATGGAGTGAGAGATTTTTGCATGTTGCTCTGGGGTTGAGTCATAGAATACTATTTATAACATCAACTGAAAAAAACATTAGCTCATCATGACCTTTACAAGGGGCCTCTAGACTGTGGAAACTCATTCATGGTATCACAGAGCCAGACACAGATGCTTTCAGTTTAACTCTGTTGAATTAACCTATACTATGTTCAGCAATTGGTTGCACAGTACAAAAAGTAATGAAAAGAAAATATCTGCTGAGCTAGCTCACTTATAAGAGAGTAAAACTGGACGTCTTTTACTGTAAGAGAATGGGTATATCTCACCCACATTTTCTCTTCACGCCTTCTTCCTCAGGTGAGATTGAACCAAGAGGAATGATCGGTTGGCTGCTACTCAAATTGTGGTTCCAACCACTAATCAAGCCACACACAGGCGGCCCTTGAAATGTTTTGGGTTTGCTGGAGTCTGTTAGATACCAGCTTGACAGACTTAAGATACAGAAGTCCTCTATTTATCCACAGAACATATACAGCACAGGCAGCAATAGTGCACGTCCCCAAACTGACCCATGGAAGTGCCTCAACCCCATTCTGCAGAGACCACCTCAAAGAGGACAATTCAGCTTTAGGCTCTTTCAGGGCTTAGCCTCTCTTCCGCCAAGCAGAATTACAGTTATGGTTGTTTCTGATCTCTGATATGTTTCCCTCAGAGAAGGTTTTCAAATTTTGGCTTGGGATACAGAGTGGAAAATAAGATTGGTGGGATGCAATAAAGAAAAGGAAAATTTACGCTATCAGGAAAAACTTCACAATGATGTAATTAGTTTTCTCATTAATCTCCCAAGGAAACAAGAAGCTCCAAAGCTTGGCACATTCAACGGCTTGTCTACATCAGAAAGTTCCACTGGTATAAGTTATGGTTGAATTAAAAACCAATATAATTAAAAGAATCCAAAAGGCTGCATAGTTGCTCTTATTTTGGTTTAAGAATGGCTTGTTTTGGTTTACCTTAAGTCAATTAAGTGAAACCGAAATATTCTGCTCTTAAATCATAATAAGTATCCATCCAGGGGTCTTCAATGGTTTTACTAAATTGATGTAAAAGTCCATTCAAGTTATACCAGTACAACTTTCTTGGTTATACAAGCCCTAACACTACATTGGACAAAGAAGTAGAAAACTTACTACAGATGGGACAGATCAATTAGTCTGTCAAAATTTTATGTTTATATAGACAAGGGTTAATGTCAAGAAGGTTCAGTATTGTTATATCTATGCTCTATCTTTAAAAGCAGACTGAGCTAGTTTCAATGGGCAACTGCAGCCAAGATGAATAAGTTGCCAAAGTAGGGTCATCAAAGCCAGCAGTCAAGTTAGACAGTCTTGGAGGAGGGGATATTTACGTGGGGTGGAAAAATAAAAAAAAGGGGGAACAAAAATACAGGAGATGAAACTTTTTAGTCACAACACTCGAGTAACATTCTGAATTTGGCTTTCTACTGTGATAAAAAGCTAGGAACAGCAAAGACGCCTGATACATACAGCAGCAGGTAAATGAGAGGATATATATAAAGAGGTATAGCAAGAGGTAAAGAATAAAGCACACCTGAAACCCAAAAAGAATGTGTGTCTGACAGGCTGGGTGACAGAGAGCCGGAGGGGAGAAAACACTCTTTAGAAATGTAAAGTATTTTTATTCACTGTAGTAAGCCCTAAGGGGAGCCTGTCTAAAGAGCTATACAATCTCAGACTAGGCACTGCTGCTACCTCACACCAGGTGCAGCCACTGATTTACATCTATGCAGTGTGGGTCTAAAATGTTACCATTCTGACCGGTTAGTGTTCTAAACCACCTAGCACCAGCGTACGTTACGACATCAGGTGCAGAACAGCTTGAATCGCTCCCCCTTATTTATTTTTGCTGCTTTTCTCTCACAGATTACTACTGCCTTGAAGAGATGAAAACAGACAAACAATTCTACTTCCTATTTTATATCATTAGTCCAATGCCTAGAGATACAATGACCTTATAGAAGTTTCCTTCCCAAGTGACCTCCTAATGTTCTGTCTTCTTCCTTTTGTTTTCTACGCCTATTTCCCCTAATGTTCTTCCTTTTGTTTTCTTCTCTATGAAACTTTTGTTATCACATTCAATACTATTTCCTCTCTTCACCCTTTTGCTTAGTTCAACAGCTTCTTCCTTTGTCACTGTAGGAAACAATCTTGCACTGGTAGACAGAAAGACTAGATTTCCTAATGATTTTCTTCCATCTCTAACCCCTATGAACACTGCTTCAAAGTGTCTCTTTTGTTGGCTTGTCAGCTCTCGCATTAATTAGTTAGTTTAACAAGGGCATTGTTTGCTGGAATGACACAAAGGAAAACACATTAAAGCAGCCAGTTGTATTCAGTTGACTTATAAATGCATAAGCAAGTTTCTTAAACAGACACAATTCATGGCTGTGTGTCATGGTTATTGCTAAAAACAAAAAATAATTTTTCGATGTGTATAAAAACCACATGAGGGCCTTGTTCTATTTGGCCTGATTCTCACTCCTGCAGCATGAAGGGGACATAAACATAATGTATACCCCCTTTAAAAGCACCTTTATATTCCCAGAGCGCAAAAAGGGGTCTTAATGTAATGAAAATCAGACCACCCTTTGTGTTTATGTTTAACCTCATTGTTTTTTGGTCTAGCATTTTGCTTTGCTTAGGTATTCTACAAGGCCAGGTCTACACTGTAAACTTTTGTCCATATAGTACTGTTGGTTAGGGGTATGGTTTTATATTTATTAAATCCCTATACTGGCAAAAACCCTAGTGCAGATGTAGTTATACTAGCATAAAAGTACTTTTGCTGGGATAGTTTATTTTGCTCACTGAATGGGTATAAGCTATACTGGCAAAAGCACTTTTTTGCTTGTACACACACAGCTATACCAGCTAACCTTGTCTACTGTAAACCAGACTTAAAAATGCAATAAAATTTAACAGTGTTTTATTTGTGACATTCCTAGTTGGTGGAAATCACACACAGATCTTTGACTTTCTGACCAAGCTAAGTGGCTTGTTCACACATATTTAGCACAAGATAATGTGAATACTCCTCAAATATATATATACTGGAGACAAATAAAAATTGTCTGAGGAATTACTGAACTTTTAGAACCAGGAAACAATTTCATGGGGGATTAGACTTTCCCTGGCTTGCAAATGAGCCATTAACATTTAAGGTTGCCAACCCTCCAGGATTGCCCTGGAATCCACAGGAATTAAAGATTATGTCATGTGATGAAACCTCCAGGAATACATCCAACCAAAATTGGCAACCCTATTAAAACTGAAAAAAATTAAATTAACTGACTCATAGACTTTAAGGCCAGAAGTGATCATCATGATGCTCATCTACTCTGATCTCTTGCACGTTGCAGGCCACAGAACCTCACCCACCCCTTCCTAGAATAGACCCATAACCTCTGGCTGAATTGCTAAAGTCCTCAAAACAAGATTTAAAGACTTCAAGTTACAGAGAATCCACCATTTAGTCTAGTTTAAACCTGCAAGTGACCCAGGCCCCATGCTGCAGAGGATGGTGGAAAACCCCCCAGGGGTCTCTGCCAGTCTGACTCAGGACTCCTTCCTGATCCCAAATATGGCGGTCAGTTAGACCCTGAGCATGTGGACAAGATCCAGCAGCCAGACATGTGGGAAAGAATTCTCTGTAATAACTCAGCGCCTCCCCATTTTAGTGTCCCATCTCCAGCCGTTGGAGATATTTGCTGCTAGCAGTTGCAGATCGGCTACATGCCATCGTAGACAGTCTCGTCATACCACCCCCGCCATAAACTTATCAAGCTCAGTCTTGAAGCCAGTTGGAGTTTTTGCCCCCACTGTTTCCCTGGGAAGCAGTTCCAGAACTTCATTTCTCTGGTGGTTAAAAACCTTCACCTGATTTGAAGCCTAAAACTTTTTGATGGCCAGTTTATATCCATTTGTTCTTGTGTTAAAATTGGTGCTTAATTAAAAAAATTCCTCTCCCTCCCTGGTATTTATCCCTCTGATGTATTTATAGAAAGCAATCATATCTCCCCTCAGCCTTCTTTTGGTTAGACTAAACAAGCCAAGCTTCTTAAGTCTCCTCTCATAAGGTAGGTTTTCCATTCCCTGGATCATCCTAGTCGCCCTTCTTTGCATTCATCTTTCTTAAACATGGGAGACCAGAACTGCTCCCAGTATTCCAGGTATAGTCTCACCAGTGCTTTGTATAATGGTACTAACACTTCCGTCTCTCTACTGGAAATGCCTCACCTGATGCATCCTAGGACTGCATTAGCCTTTTTCACAGCCTCATCACACTGGCAGCTCATAGTCATCCAATGATCAATACACCCAGGTCTTTCTCCTCCTCTTTCACTTACAACTGGCATGTCCCCAGCATATAGCAAACATTCTTGTTGTTGGTCCCTAAATGCATGACTTTGCACTATTTAATTTCATCCCATTTCTATTACTTCAGTTTTCAGTGTTGTCCAGATCTTCTTGTAGGATATTCCGGTCCTCTTTTGTAATCCCAACTTTGTGTCATCAGCAAATTTCATTAGCACACTCCCACGTTTTTTCCCTAAGTTCAAATAAGATTGGTCCCAAACAGTGTTTCCTCTAAATTTTCCTACCCGTGTGCGGAATTAATTTTGTTATGTGCACCAATATGGAGGTGATGTGTCAGGTGCACATAACAAAATTCATGTAGCAGGGGTGGGGCTCAGGGATTTGGAGTGTGGGAAGGGGCTCAGGGCTGGGGCGTGGGGGGGGGGGTGCAGGCTCTGGTTGGGGGTGTGGCCTCTAGGGTGGGACTGGGGAGGAGGGGCTCAGGGCTGCAGCAGAGGGTTGGGGTGCAGGAGGGGTGAGGGCTCCGGCTAGGGGTGCAGGCTCCGGGGTGTGGCCGGGGATGAGGAGCTCAGGACTGGGGTGGAGAGGGCTTTGGCTTGGGGTGCGGGCTCTGGAGTGGGGCTGGGGATGAGAGGTTTGGGGTTCAGTTGGGCTCCCCAGGGCTACAGTGGAGAAAAACGACTCTCCCCAGCTCTCTCTCTCCACAGTAGCACCTGGGATGGGTGCGGGGTGAGAGGCGCCTCTCCCCACTGCAGCAGGTCCAGGCTGGGCTGGGTGGGGGCTGGAGGAGGGGCACCTGTCCAACGGCTGCGGCAGGTCAGGGGCTGGGCTGGGTTCAGGCCAGGGAAGAGGCGCCTGGCCCCCAACCGCAGCAGGTTCCAAGCTGGCCTGGGCCAGGGGAGAGGGCCAGGGGAGGGGCACCGTGGCAGGTCCAGAGCTTGGGGAGAGGCATCTCTCCCTGCCGCAGCCCTGAGCGCCTACGTGGTGCTTAACAGGCAGCTGCGCGGCCACACGCCCACGCAGGTCCCAAGACTGATCCCTGAGGAACTCCACTAGTAACCTCCCTCCAGCCTGACAGTTCATCTTTCAGTATGACCCATTGTAGTCTCCCTTTTTACCAGTTCCTTATGCACCTTTCAATTCTCCTATTAGTCCTCATCTTCTCCAATTTACCTAATAATTTCCCATGTGGCACTGTATCAAATGCCTTACTGAAATCCAGGTAGAACGCATCTACTGAATATCCTTTGTCTAAAAAAAAAAAAAAAATCTGTTATCTTCAAAGAAGGAGATCAGGTTGGTCTGGCACGATCTACCTTTTGTAAAACCATGTTGTATTTTATCCCAGTTCCCGTTAACCTCTCTATGTCCTTAACTACTTTCTCTTTCAAAATTTGTTCCAAGACCTTGCACACAACGGATGTCAAACTAAAAGGCCCGTAGTTTCCCAGAACACTCCCCCCCCTTTCTTAAAAATAGGAACTATATTAGCAATTCTCTAGTCATAGGGTACAACCCCCGAGTTTACTGACTCATTAAACATCCTTGCAAATAGATTTGCAATTTCATGTGCCAGTTCCTTTAATATTTTTGGATGGAGATTATCCAGGGCCCTCAATTTAGTCCCATTAAACTATCGGAGTTTGACTTCCACCTTGGATGCGGTAATTTCTACCTCCATATCCTCATTGCCATCAGTCACCCTGCCACTACCCCTAAACTCTTCATTAGTCTCATTAAAAACTGAGGCAAAGTATTTATTTAGATGTTGTGCTATGCCTAGATTATCTTTAATCTCCACCCCATCCTCAGTGCCTCTTCTTTCCTTGTTTTCTTCTTATTTACATGATTCTAGAACCTTTCACTATTGGTTTTAATTCCCTTTGCGAGGTCCAACTGTGCTTGGCTTTGGCAGTTCTCACTTTAATCTCTACACTTTGACCTCCAAGAGGTAGCCTTCCTTGCTGATCCACCCCATCTTCCATTCCTTGTATGCTTTCTCTTAATCACCTGTTTGAGATGCTTGCTCATCCAGCTTGTTCTGCAACCCTTCCCTATGAATTTTTTCCCCTTGCTTGTGATGGAGGCTTTAGATAGTTTCTGAAACTTTGACTTAAAGTAATTCCAAGCCTCCTCCACATTCAGATCCTTGAACTCTTCAGTCCAGTCCCCTTCCCTAACTAATTCCCTTAATTTTTTAAAGTTAGCCCTTTTGAAATCAAGGATCCTAACTGCAGACCTATTTTTGTTTATCCTTCTATTTAGTTTAAACTGACTTAGTGCATGATCACTTGAACCCAGCTTGTCCTCTACAACCAGTTCTTCAACAAGGTCCTCATCACTCACCAGTACCAAATCTAAAACGGCAGTTTGGTGAAGAAATCTGTCAGCTATCACATCCAGGAAAATCAGGGCCTTACTATTATTAGGAACACTTGTCCTCCAAACTATATCTGAGAAATTATAGTCTCCATAATCACACAATTCCCAGTAGTACTTATTTAATTAAAAAGCACATTCCAAAATGAGAACTGCTTAAAGAAGAAAGCAAATATGAGAAAAAAATTACATTTAAGGACCTGATCCTTTATTTCTTGCAGTGAATAAAATTGGATTATTTTCTTTTAAATAAAAAATTGGATTTTTTAAATACATGGTGGTGGTGTTTTTTTAAATAACCCTATTTATAATTAAATTGGAAACTGAAACTTAGGTTAAGGCTTAAACTTATTAAAATCATTTAAATGAAATACAGAAAATAATATGAAGTACATATTTGCTGCCAAGTTTTAAAGAAAGTCAAACAACTAAACTGGTAGAAGTCACTGGCTAGGCACCTGGAACCAGAGTTTACTGAAGTGCTGAGACAGCTTTTGACATGAGTAGTCTCTTCTGTAAGTGCAGAGAGAGATTATTTTCTTCATTTCATTTATTCAACTAATTCAGTTCAATGATTAGTTCATTCAAAGTTAAGAAACCAGTTGGGAGTTAGAAAAGCAGGAAAGCTTATTTTCCTCCTCCAATATATGAAATAAAAATGAGGTGTGAAAGAATGAGATGTACTACTTCTAAAATCTGGAAGGACATGGTGACCAGAAAAAAAATCAGTTAAATTCACTCTCTACAGATAATACTTCCTTTGTTTAATAAATCTGTTAGTTTTCAATGCAAAACATATTTTGGTAAACTGACTTTTTTCTCTTATGTATTCATCAGCACACTTAAGGTACTTTTATTTAACTAATAAATGAATTTGAAAATGCTTGCTTTTGTGCATTTGTAATTGAATTCCAATTTCTATCCAAATGCAATGTGACACAAATCATGAGTAAAAAAAAATTAACCATCTAGTAATTAAGAAATGTGTCGTTCGCTATCTTTTAACATAATAAGCAATGTAAAAATTAAGAATCTGAATAAATGTAAGTTAAGCTATATAATTGTATAAATGAATATGCATAGCTATCATGTATCCTCCGGGTTAGCAAAACCAGCACCAAATTTAGTGTAAAGGCTATATTTAATTGCCAATTAACATGTTTTAGTGGTTACCAACCAATGAGAATCAACCTTTTTTGGGGAAAATATCTGAAAAGTACAAATGCAAAACCATTAAAATGAGTTAAACCAAGGTTTCCTGCTTGCCGATTTAAATTATGATTAAAAAAATCAGCAATTTAAATTGCTTTGATTTAAAACAATCCATCCTGATTTCTTGAGCATCCAACTCCTACAAATTTCAGTGGGAGTTTTGGCCTTGGAAGGAACATACGATCGAACCCTAATGACCTGATTTACTGTTGCCCTGCACCTTGTGTAGCCAGTTATAACAATGCAAAGCGAATGCAAAATACTTGCAAATCAGAATGGTAACTTTTAGGCCCGTTTTGCCCTGAGGTAAAGGGCAGTAGTGAATCAGACTCAACATGCGCACTAAAAACAAAGGCTCTGGTATTCTTCTGGTAGACAAGGACAACTCCTTTTTGTCCCGCAAGTCATGCTTACACTCCCACCGGAGCTAGTCAACAAGAACTTGCTGGCTCTACCAGCCACCAACAACAATGCTAAGAGAATCAAAATGTTCTGTGACTGTGCATGAGACTGCAGGCTGATAAGAGGCAGACATACACTGGTCTGAAGCCGGATTCAGCCTTAGTAACTTCTACAGACAACTTAATTGATTACTGAGCTGTAAATGCCACTGGTGCATGGAGACACAAGGAGCCTGACTTTCTGGATTGAGTAGAGCTGCCAGTGCAGTTGGCTATAGTATAATAAATTTATTGGAATTAGGGTGTTAGGAAAAATGAAGCTGATAAATTATACCAGCAACAATCTGTCATAGGATCTGAATGGATTAGTTACTGCAGCTGGACCCAGTCCAACCATTAGAAGGATATTTACAGGGTTAGGCTGTTTGTATGTGTTAAAGGTAGCGTTTAATGTGTTAAAGGCAGTGGTTATTTTCAAAGGTAGTGGGTTGGTATAGATGCTTTCTTTGTCTGGATGCAGAATCCTTGACAGCTAGATGTGGTTCTTGGATGGACATCTAGCCACCTGTCTGAAGAGTAAGTGTGAAATATGGATCAAGAGACCCGGAGGTTGACCTCAGCTGGGAAAGGGTGGTTACAAAGCAGGACAAACCAAGACGAACAGGCAAACAGCAGCTTCTGGCTAAGTGGGGGCTAGAATTGTGTGCTTTATCTTGAATTTGGAGGGCAGAATGGTCTCTGTGATGCTTGTAGTTATTTTGCCACCTTTGTTCAAGGTGAAGAGGAACTGTGTCCATATTTTTAATAGGCTTTTCAATGGGGCTTATCACTGTAGTAGCAAAATGTCTCCAAAGCGATTACAGGTTTATCCTCACAACACCTGTGAGGTAGGGAAGTATTATTAGGCCCACAGTTGGGGGTGGGGATTGCCTATGAGTCTTCACACTGGAGAAGACAGAAACAGAAGCCATATCTTCTGAGTTCCAACTGAACATCTTAATCACAAGACCATCTTCTCTCACACTAGAACACATCTAGCCTTCTCCTCTGGGGCTGTGGAGGCTTCCCAGGCAGAACTAGTGTGGTTTCACCGCACATGGGAAGTTGAGGGCTGTGCAGTGGCCGTATCTCATCTGCACAAAGCCATGCTCTATGCATATTCTCTCCCTGAACAACAGCGCACAGGCACTGCTTGCTCAAATCTTGTCTACACTGCTGCTCCAGCATGTTTTAAAACTGGTGTAGTTGGTTTGAATTTAGAGGGAGAATTTCCTCAGTTTTGATGAAGCCTGAGTTACATCCTCTTGGTGCATCTCACGGTGTTTACAAGGGTAGCTTTAAATTATGTCCAGTTAGCTCCTATCTTGAAGGATAAGAGGAGTTGAAGCCCCTTTTCTGCAGAAAAGGGTATTGGAGATAGAGACATACTGCACGGAAAACTTCGTCAGATGCCCAAAGTGGGTATTCACCCACAAAAGCTTATGCTCCAATACATCTGTTAGTCTATAAAGTGCCACAGGACTCTTTGTCGCTTCTTTCTTCTGTCTCCTGAATTCCCGTTTCAGTTACCAAACACGGTTAAGCATGTATCATGATGAATAAATACACCAGTTGCATATTTGTATGTGCACGGGGTCCGAGTTACAGTTGTGGGGAGAATCTTTACTTTGACACATGGCTTTATTGATGGAAGGTGCTCAGATACTATGGTGATTGGCAGCCGCATAAACCCCATGATAGATATTTAAGAGTTTTAAGTTAAGTTATGCTAGTTTTTACATGTGCTACTTGTTAATTATATGAATCTCCTTTATACTTAAATTATTAAATTTATGCTAATACATACTATAAAGTCCACAAGGTGATGCAAATAGAAATCAGTGTCTACAATTATTTAAATACTGAGCGTAACACTGTGCCAACATTTTACTTCTCACATATCAGAGAAAGACAGAAATCTTATACACTTTAGTAAATTTAATAACTAACCATTGAGAATTGCAGAAGTGAAAATGGTATCAGTCACTGTCCTCTGAAAAACAGTTACAAATTAAAAGTGTGGCATTTCTTCCAGGCAAAGTCCCATTAAAAAACACCAAGAACAAAGTAAATGCAGAGTAATGCACATTGGAAAACATAATCCCAACTATACATATAAAATGATGGGCTCTAAATTAGCTGTTACCACTCAAGAAAGAGATCTTGGAGTCGTTGTGGAACAATTTCAAACTCAATGAGAAATTGTTGATTTTTATATAATAATAAATAAATAATAATAAAATCAACCTCTAGAAGTGCTATGGCACAGCAAAAGCCTATCTTTTGGAGGACCACAGTAACATACTAGCCTTCAGAAGAGATAGGGGAGGGAAATTAACTCACATAGCAATGGAGCTGGTAAAACAACACTTTGAAAGCTTAAATCCGACTTGATTTCCTATTCTTCACACATCTAGAATGAGACAGAGCCAGGATTGACCAAGGATCACACTTTGACAAGCCCTGATATTTCTGTGCACAAGCATGCATGTGCTAAGGCCATGACCCTGCAGACGCTGCTATCAAAGGAAGGAGATTTTCAAAGACACAATGGTGCCCAGCTCCTATAGACTTTGAAACATCCAACCATCCTTTGTGCCTCTGAAAACTTCCCCCAGTCAATGGGATTAACCCATAGAAATAAGCAGCATGTCCAAGAATGAGTGTTTCCTAGCTCAGACTCTAACATTGCTTACAGCACAGACTTAAACCCTGAAGATTGGAAGGGCTCCAAGTCCTCAATTTTTTTTTTTTAAATTTACTATAACAACTCTGGACAATCTTGTTATCCACATCCCACTATGAACCTCATTAAATTCTTCTGTACGCCTTGGTCAGGTCCCCTCTGTTTCCCCTCCTCTGTGAGGTAAACGGTCAGCATCCTTTCAATCTCTCTTCATATGGAAGTATTTGCATGCTTCTGATCATTCCCACTGCCAATCTCAGAACCTCCTCAATTTCTACTAGACCCCTTTTCAGATAGGGTGGCCACCACAGAACACACAGTATCCCCAGAGAAGCTGAACCACTGGTTTATATAATGGCATTATTACATTTTTAGTATTATTCTTGAGCCCATTCTTTAAATTGTTTGCTTTTTTTGATCCCATAGACCATCATCTCCCCTGTGCCATTCTGGCCCTCACATCCTCTGAGTTTTTTGTTTCCCTCCTCCTTTTCCACATACCTCGGAGTGGGGTAGATGGGTGTGTAATGTTCCTTGGTGCCAGCGGTGGTCAGGATGGGATGAGGAGAAGACAGCCAGCTGGGAGGGAGTAGACTCTGCTGCTGCCAGATCAGAGGAGGCAGTAGCTCGGCTGCCCCATGCCAGGGGGAGGCAGGAAATTCAGGGTTTAATGCCTTCCCCTTCTCATTGCTGCCTGTCTGGCAGAGGCTCTGGAAATGAGTGGGGAAGGCACTGTCGCCTGGTATAGCTTCGGAATACTGATGAGTCTCGCTATGGGTTTTAAGGAGTTAATTAAATGATTCAACTCATAAAAAGCAATTGGGTGTCAACAAAATGACTATGCCTCTGTAGAATTATTACAAAGACTTCACGTCTCAGAAGACATATCTATTCAGTATCTTTAGGTAGCTTTCTAAAGAAACCACCTACCTACATTACAGGGTTGATTTAACTACTACTGTTTGTAAAGCTCTTCAAAGTTCCTCAGGATGGAAGTATTACTGATGGCTTTGTACAGCAGTTCTCCAACTTGTTCAGTCCATCAGCATCTTCCACACAGAAGTCTCTGTCTTTTGTGCTCATCTTAAGGACAACCATGAGCAAGACCATCAGCAGTGTGAACACAACAGAACCTCTGCCCAAGCAAACACCAATCTGTACTATTGTGTGCAAGACGAGGGCTCAGAAAAAGAAACCTTGGACCTCTAGCTCCTCATCTGAGAGTCTTGTTTTCAGGCTCCAGGATGAATAGCATACCGTGTACTACTGCACTCTGCTAGCTGATTGTGGAGCAGGGCTGCACTCTGGAAGGCTGCCCATCTTCCCAGCTGCAGAATGAGTGTAGTAATCACAGCTGCTACAAGGAACTGAAGTGAAATAGTATTAAGAGCAATTCCCCAAAATTAGATAATGTGAAAGCGTTCAGATTCTGGCTCACAGAAAGGGTAAATGCAAGTGCTAGCACTGTTTGGGGAGGTAAGGGAGACCCTGAGGACTGGGTCTGCTGGGTCTGAACAAGAGAAAACAAAGGGAAAACCCTGCGCTGCTAAACTCTCATGGACTTAGTGACCTTGAGGAGGCATAGTAGAGTCTGCTGCTGATCCTGCAAGATTCTACGTCTGTCCCAGCTCGTTGTCTCCTCCTCCTCCTCCCACCCTGACCACTTCTGGCACCAAGAAGCACCAACAAAAAAATCAATATTCTAGTCTTACAATCAGCATGAGCATTGTTGTTAAATTCATGAAACACTCAGGTAGGTAAGTTGTACTAGTTAAGTACAACTTACACATAGTTAAGTACTCATACTATATAGTTCTTTTCATCTCTCTCTCTCTATATATATATATATATCCTAAAAATGTAACTTGGGCATGAACGGTGAACTTCAAAAGGGAAGGTAAGTAAATGAATAACTCTGGTCCGTAAAACAATAATAACCTATGTGCCAAAATGGGTGTATCATGGAAGACAGATGGGTTAAAGCTTTTGATTACTTTTAACAACAGTTTTAATTGGAACTTCATGTTATTTTATTTGGCTCTTATGGTTTGCACAAGAGAAGGAATCGCTGGACCTTTAGACAAGCAAACAACTGGATTTTCACTGTCAGTAACATATGGTAATATTTGCTAGACTCCTGATGGACCAGAGTTAATCTCACCTCTAGTATAATAAAGGTTTATGATGACAGGTGCTCTGTTTTATGAGGTAATAATCTGGTTCCTTAAAGTATAAGCTATGAGCCAACGGAACCATTTCTAAGGAAAGTGGGGCCAGGCATTCCTGTAGTTGTAAGGTAATCAAGTTACTAGAATGGGTGACTGTATGATAAGTTATGGCCATATACTCCCTCAACATGTGCTCAAGCTGTCATGGGAGTTTATGCTTTCAGTGCTGAGGCCAGGAGTTCAATCTCCACATTACAGTCACCAGGGCTCTCAGTCAGTAGCTACACTTTGTTACAGACTAGTACTCTGGACAGGACTTGAACTTCTCTGGCTCTCAAAGCCTTTGACTAGCTTGTCCAACAAGGTGGAAGATATAACTCATTTGGTATAGTGACTATGATCATGTCATCCCTGCTGGTTGGGGCTAGCGAGAATAAAGTCCACTATTTTCTCACAGCAAACAGACCTCACAATTTTTTTGCTAAAAGTCCTGGTTTCGATGCCTACTAATGACCACAGTGTTTTTATTTATGTAGCCACAGTTATTTACAGATACAAATAAAATGACAATGTTAGTATGGGAGCAACTATGCTAATACATATGCTGAATCTTTAGCCTGCCTAGTGTGGATGCATTGTTTCAAAAGGCCTGAATAGACTGTCAAGGCTGAGTGCTCATGCCCTTAATAAAATGTGATGTGTCTCTTTTCCTGACAATCCTGACTCCTGTGTATTTACTGATCACTGTAAAGGAGAAATTCATTCCTGGTGTAACTGCAGGGGAATAATTCCATGGAGTTATACCAGGGATGAATATGGCCCATTGAAAAATATAAGCTGTGTGCAAGCTAACCTCTTTTTTGGTTCCTTCTGTTTCTCCTGTGACTCTATAACACTGATTTGGGCAGTCAGCCCCAGTGCCAAGGAAATCAGACCGCCCACATCCTCACAAGATGATGCAAATGCTAGGCCTGTCAGCTGAAATCAGTTGCCACAGAGGGACAAGGGAGAACTAGAGAAACCAGAGGTAAATTCAGTTCTTACACAATATTTCTGTAAAGAGGGCTCAGAGACAGGAAGAGAACTGGAAAAGGGTTGAGGGATAATGTGTCTTTATTGAAGTAGCAGGGATTTAAAGCAGGAAATAGTGAAGAGGAGAAACCTCAAGGGACAGGAAAGTGAAATGATATATTACTGACAGATACCTTCATAGTTTTATTTGTACTACAGTTATGCCTAGAGGCCCAAACTGTGATTGGGATCCCATTGTGATGAGTGCTATGACTGTACAAACACACAGTGACAGTCCCTGTCCTCAAGAGTTTACAGTCTAAATAGATAAAACAAATGAAGGACAAAAGGGAAAACAAAGGCACAGAGAAGTGAAGTGACTTGCCTAAAGTTACACAGCAGGCCAGTAGCAGAGTGTACAACCCAGATCTCCTGTCTCCTAGATCAGAGTACCATTATATCATTCCCAATATATCACTCCCCTATGTTTCTTCAGTCCAGCAGAGTGATCCTTTTGCTTAGAAATAGGGTAATTTCATTGTCAAGCTCACTGTTGTCGTGATCAGTCACAGTACTATGGATCATATTTTACTTCCTTCTTTTTTGTATGTGCATGGTTAGTACTGCTGTAAGGTGCTGGATAACAGTCCTGGAGATTGAAGTCCACTGCTCTGGTCAGTCATGCAACCGGTACAGCAAAAACACTATATGGTGGATAGAAAGCTGGCTAGATCGTCGGGCTCAACAGGTAGCGATCAATTGGTCTAGGTCTAGTTGGCAGCCGGTTTCAAGCGGAGTGCCCCAAGGTCGGTCCTGGGGCCGGTTTTGTTCAGTATCTTCATTAATGATCTGGAGGATGGTGTGGACTGCACCCTCAGCAAGTTTGCAGATGACACTATACTGGGAGGAGTGGTAGATACACTGGAGGATAGGGATAGGATACAGAGGGACCTAGACAAATTAGAGGATTGGGCCAAAAAAAAATCTGATGAGGTTCAACAAGGACATGTGCAGAGTCCTGCACTTAGGACAGAAGAATCCCATGCACAGCTACAGACTAGGGTCTGAATGGCTAGGAAGCAGTTCTGCAGAAAGGGACCAAGGGGTTACAGGGGACGAGAAACTGGATATGAGTCAACAGTGTGCCCTTGTTGCCAAGAAGGCTAACAGCATTTTGGGCTGTATAAGTAGGGGCATTGCCAGCAGATCAAAGGACGTGATCATTCCCCTCTATTCAACATTGGTGAGGCCTCATCTGGAGTACTGTGTCCAGTTTTGGGCCCCACACTAGAAGAAGGATGCGGAAAAATTGGAAAGAGTCCAGCAGAGGGCAACAAATATGATTAGGGGCCTGAAGCACATGACTTATGAGGAGAGGCTGAAAGAACTGGGATTGTTTAGTCTGCAGAAGAGAAGAATGAGGGGGGATTTGATAGCTGCTTTCAACTACCTGAAAGGGGGTTCCAAAGAGGATGGATCTAGACTGTTCTCAGTGGTACCAGATGACAGAACAAGGACTAATTGTCTCAAGTTGCAGTGGGGGAGGTTTAGGTTGGATATTAGGAAAAACTTTTTCACTAGGAGGGTGATGAAACACTGGAATGGGTTACCTAGGGAGGTGGTGGAACCTCCTTCCTTAGAGGTTTTTAAGCCCCAGCTTGACAAAGCCCTGGCTAGGATGATTTAGTTGGGGATTGGTCCTGCTTTGAGCAGGGGGTTGGACTAGATGACCTCCTGAGGTCCCTTCCAACCCTGATATTCTATTCTATGAACAGCAGCAATGCAAGGTTGTAACCCGCTCCCCAGGGCCTACGCCCCTAGCTCACAGCATACTGAAACGGAGAAGCCACGAAGTGGGCTACTAGGAGCATTTTCAGAACTTCTCCCATCACTGGTCTAATCCTGTCTCAGCTGCACTGATGCTAGCAGTTGTGGGAATCCTCAGGTACATGGAGCACAGATGAGGTGGGGTGGTGATAAAACACTTATCTACTAGTGTTTCCATTACTGACAGCATCTGTGCAGCTGCACCATTGCTAAGGCAACAGCAAGGAAATTTCAGAAAATGTTCAACGTAGACAAGATCCAAGGATGAGAAAAGGGCAACACGACAATCGGCAGGGGAGAGCAGCACGAGTGAAGTCTACTGATGTTTCCCCTTCCTCCCCTGGGTGGAATAAGCTTTCATCTCATCTAGCAGAATCATTTAAGTGGAGCAACTATGTACAAGCCGAAGTGCAAATTCAGGACAAACAGTGGTCAGTTCAAAGTCAGCTTTGTACAGAACCTTCTTCAAGACCCCAGACCTTCACATGGTGCAGCTGTTCCAGGCACTGTAAAGTTACCAGTGGAGAAGTTAAAAAAGCAGCAACAGCACGAAATCCTTTTGGAAGAACAAGGCGTCTCTCCCCACATCCCAGGGGATAGCGCACACACACACACACACACACACACACACACACACTCTCTAACTTAAAGGAAGTAGAGACCAAACTGCGACTATAAAAGACTGGTTTCAAAAATAATGCAACATCTCACATTAAATTTTAACCCGTGAAAACGTTACATTTTCCATTTACACTAAACCACGCTACATTCTGCTGCCTGTTACCCAGATTCAGGTCTAGCATGACTGCACAGCTAAGAGCTATAATAAACTCCCGGGCACTTTAAATCCATGTCGCCTGTCAGCAGACTATACCCTTCGCAGATATTTTTCCCTTCTGTTTTTTTAACCCCTTAAGAGACCCATGTTAGAAATAAACCCGCGCCGGTAACAAATAATTCTCCCATGCAATATTAGATTGAAAGGTTTTTCCTCCTCCTCCCCCCCCCCCCTATTATTTTTCTCAAATGCCGCCTGCAATTCAACCATTAAAAAAGGAGACGAGAGAGTCACGCACATCCTGCCTCTGAATCAGAAACAATCAACTAGCGAGGACAGAGCCTCCCTTGCAAGGCACCAAAGCCAAATCAGAGCAACAATCAATGAAATGCTGTTTTATTGCCACTGTGCATCCCACAATGGACGGGCACCCATGCTGCAGCACAATTGACTCCAATTACCTTCATCATGCTAGTACAAGAGCAGTAATTGCCAGATGAGGCAGGAAGAGCTTTCTCCGCGGCCCCGCTCCCTTCGGCCAGCGAGCAGGATGAAGCGCCTACGGACTATCTGTCTCTCCCTGTGCAACGCCTCCCTGCTGGGACACGTTGCAGCTGTGAGAAGGAACTGATATTCTCCCTGCTCCTGCTGCTGCTGCTTGGGGGTTCCGATTGCATCAGCGCGCGGCAACGCCACTTTCCCCTGGTCGTCGCTAGGGGGAGCAGCCGCGGGACATCACCCAGTGCTTGCTGCAGCCAGATCTCCCTTCCCAAAGAAGCAGCATCCCCACAATGCAGTGGTTCCCAAACTGGGGTTCTCGAAATGTTACAGGGGGTTCTCGGGGAAAAATTCCCTAATGGCGGACAGAGCTGTCCTTAGGGAGCAGGGGACCAGCAGCCCGGAGCCCCAGGACTTCCAAGAGCTAAGCAGATCAAAGTAAGCACATCTATCACACGGAGGAGATTTAAACTTCAAGACTCCTTATAAGAAATGGAAAGGGAGGTTGATATTTTTTTGCTGTTTTTAAAATTAAATAGGCAGCTAGTATTGTTTTTAAAAGTATTATGAAGAACAAGTTTAAGCTTTGTTGTAACATGCGTTGTTTGCTTGAACTGCTCAAGACCTGAATGCTTGTATAAGACAGGTTTCAGAGTAGCAGCCGTGTTAGTCTGTATCCGCAAAAAGAAGAACAGGAGTACTTGTGGTACTTGTGTGCATCCGAAGAAGTGGGCTGTAGTCCACGAAAGCTTATGCTCTAATAAATTTGTTAGTCTCTAAGGTGCCACAAGTACTCCTGTTCTTCTTTTTACTTGTATAAGAGGAACTCTTTGTATTGGCTTCTTACATACCTTCATGCTATTTTCACATCTGATACTCCTTGATGAAACATAGGAGCCTTATCTTATAACAGGCTTATTCAAAGTGATACAAGCTACGAAAGTGAGATCTTGGAACAGTGTTGCCGTTTTCATAATGTAATAAAAATACTGTAATGATAAATAATAATGAATAATAAATAGTGTGTAATAAGCATGTCATAAAAACAAATTTTATATTTCCAAGATCACTGCTTTTATAATTTATACTCAGGTAAAGGAGAAAATCCCTGGAAATATTCATTTTTAGGAGGGGGTTCGTGAGACTTGACATTTTGGTGAAAGGGGTTCACAGGTTGTTAAAGTTGGGGAACCACTGCCATAATGCCAAGGTATTTCACCCTCCTCCCCAAGCCAGTCATAGCACCACGCCTAAGCAAACACTGCCATGGTGCCCAATGTCCCAGCCCAGCGTGTGCTGTGAGAGATTAGTGCATGGGTGTAATAATCTGCCTATCTTCACAGGCTACCCAGACAAGGTAGCTACCAGGGTCCAGTGTGGGTCCATTACTGGTCTTCAGAATGTCCCAGACATGTCATTCTACCTCCTGCCAAACAGGAATTCTTTGCACTGAAAATATTTCACACTGACCTAGTGACGTTATTCTTTTTCCTGCACCTCCTTTATAAACACCAGTAAATGCTGATTTGCTCTCTGAGTCATTTCCTCTTACCTGCTTTCAGACTGTCTGGACACTCAACACCTCTCAGTTTACCCTCCCCTTTCCCCGAATCAACACTGCATCCTTCAGTTCTCATTGCAGCTGGATTTCATGCACACTTTATTTTCTGCAAAATTTGCACCACTGCAGGTGCAGCTCTTCCAGTGGTAGCAATGGGAGCTTTAACGTGGACAGGCCCCAACTTCTGAACAGAGATAGATGGGACAGGGAATAAACATCAGAGCCCCAAGTATATGCACAATCCCACCATTGCTACTGCCAGTTGAGCTGCACCAATAGGAAGTAGTACATTGGTGAGAATTCTGAAGAAAATATCGGAGTGTAGACCCAGCCTAATCTCCCCAAATAAGGGTGCTTATTCTCATCTTCGCAGATTTTATCTTTTTTCTTTTGTTACCATTTTCATAACTGGTTTCCCTCTTCCTGCCTGCTGGTGAGCAGCTGTGTCCAGCTCTGGAAAAGAGACTTTTCTTCATTGATTCTACTGCCAAGTGAATACTTCAGTAAACTGTTTTGCTATGCATTTGTATGAATGATTCTCCCTTGAGAGAGAGAGAGAGAGAGAGAGAGAGAGAGAGTGTGTGTGTGTGATTCTCCCTTGAATATACGTGTTTGTATAGTTGCAAAAATAACTCTGGCAGAGCATTTTCATGGGAAAACTCAAATGATAAACAGTAAAAGAATAATGATTTTATAGGTGAGAGTGGAATTACACGCAAAAAGTTGGCCAATGTATGCTAATTTTACAAATCCAACAGCTAGTGTCCTGCTAGTGAGGATTGCAAAGCCTTGTGCTCCAGGAGCTTCCCACCGTGCTAGCTGAAAGTAATATACCTACAGTGTAGGAGCTACTAGTACAAGGACACAGCTGAGAAAAAGACAGATGCCTATTGTTGCTGCAACAGCTGCTCATCGTGATTTCATTGAATGACTGAAAGCAACAGGAATGACAGAGATTTGTTGTCATTATTTAATTTACAATATTAATGACCTTTTAAATTGTAAAAATAACCAAACAATGTTTACGGTTATTGATTTGTGTGTGTGCACACGCACATGCTGAAGAGTTTAGGCTTTTGATAGTTTGAATGATCTGACATTCTTAAGAGGCCACATACACCTCCATCTATGGGCTCTATTCAGCAGCAGGGGAAAAGTTCCCTTTTATAGCACAAAGGTCTGCAAAATATCTTGTGCATCTGGGCAGGGTTAATTCATACATTGATGATAAATGAATTTTGCAGGAATGTGTAACTCCGCTGTAAAAATATACTTATGGGCTTGAACCATGACAATCAAAGGTCTTGTCTACGCTGGTTTTTTTTTCCTTAAAGCTTCCCATCATTGCCGTGTTATCAATGATGGAAGCTGTAGTGCAGATAAGGTGCCCCAGCAGCTGCCAGCATTTGTACTACAGTGTCACCTAGATCTGTTCTGAGGAAGGTTAGAAAACATTGTGGTTCAAATACTAGCACCTTGTCTAGCCTCCCACTCCCCTGTTGCTAGCACTAGAGCTGCATGATGGGAAATTTTAGGGAAAAGAATCTAGTGTAGACATAGCCAAAGGTTTCCAGTGAGAATATTTTTGCAATTTTTTAAAATAGGCTACTTTTATGCTCTAAGGGCAGGTCTTCACTACGGGGGGGGGGGGGGTCAATTTAAGATACGCAAATTCAGCTACGCGAATAGCGTAGCTGAATTCGACGTATCGCAGCCGACTTATCCCGCTGTAGGGACGGCGGCAAAATCGACCTCTGCGGCTTCCCGTCGACGGCGCTTACTCCCACCTCTGCTGGTGGAGTAAGAGTGTCAATTCGGGGATCGGGACGCGATAAATCGATCCCCGAGAGGTCGATTTCTACCCGCCGATTCAGGCGGGTAGTGTAGACCTAGCCTAAGAGTTAAAAAGTTGGTTTGGGACACTTTGCCATTAATTGCATTTTTAAAACAATGATCTTCTAAAACGGAGAGAGAAGGGTATTTCAGATCTGTAAAGTTTCAGGGTAGCAGCCGTGTTAGTCTGTATCCTCAAAAAGAACAGGAGTACTTGTGGCACCTTAGAGACTAACAAATTTATTAGAGCATAAGCTTTCGTGGGCTACAGCCCACTTCTTCGGATGCATATAGAGTGAAACATATATTGAGGAGAAATATATACACACATAGAGAGAGCATGAACAGGTGGGAGTTGTCTTACCAACTCTGAGAGGCCAATTAAGTAAGAGAAAAAAACTTTTGAAGTGATAATCCAGATAGCTCAGTACAGACAGTTTGATAAGAAGCAAGTGTGAGACTACTTACAAGGGGAGATAGATTCAATGTTTGTAATGGCTCAGCCATTCCCAGTCCTTATTTAATCCTGAGTTGATTGTGTCTAGTTTGCATATCAATTCCAGCTCAGCAGTCTCTTGTTGGAGTCTGTTTTTGAAGTTTTTCTGTTTTAAGATAGCCACCCGCAGATCTGTCATAGAATGACCAGACAGGTTAAAGTGTTCTCCCACTGTTTTTTGAGTATTATGATTCCTGATGTCAGATTTGTGTCCATTAATTCTTTTGCGTAGAGACTGTCCGGTTTGGCCAATGTACATGGCAGAGGGGCATTGCTGGCACATGATGGCATATATCACATTGGTAGATGTGCAGGTGAACGAGCCCCTGATGGTATGGCTGATGTGATTAGGCCCTATGATGATGTCACTTGAATAGATATGTGGACAGAGTTGACATCGGGCTTTGTTACAAGGATAGGTTCCTGGGTCAGTGTTTTTGTTCAGTGATGTGTGGTTACTGGTGAGTATTTGCTTTAGGTTGGGGGGTTATCTGTAAGCGAGGACAGGTCTGTCTCCCAAGATCTGTGAGAGTAAAGGATCATCTTTCAGGATAGGTTGTAGATCTCTGATGATGCGCTGGAGAGGTTTTAGTTGGGAGCTGAAGGTGACAGCTAGTGGTGTTCTGTTATTTTCTTTGTTGGGCCTGTCTTGTAGGAGGCGACTTCTGGGTACTCGTCTGGCTCTGTCAATCTGTTTTTTCACTTCAGCAGGTGGGTATTGTAGTTTTAAGAATGCTTGATAGAGATCTTGTAGGTGCTTGTCTCTATCTGAGGGATTAGAGCAAATGCGGTTATATCTTAGAGCTTGGCTGTAGACAATGGACCGTGTGGTGTGTCCTGGATGGAAGCTAGAGGCATGTAGGTAAGTGTAGCGGTCAGTAGGTTTCCGGTATAGGGTGGTATTTATGTGACCATCGCTTATTAGCACAGTAGTGTCCAGGAAATGGACTGCTTGTGTGGATTGATCTAGGCTGAGGTTGATGGTGGGATGGAAATTATTGAAATCATGGTGGAATTCCTCAAGGGCTTCTTTTCCATGGGTCCAGATGATGAAGATGTCATCAATGTAGCGCAAGTAGAGTAGGGGTGTTAGGGGACGAGAGCTAAGGAAGCGTTGTTCTAAGTCAGCCATAAAAATGTTGGCATACTGTGGGGCCATGCGGGTACCCATAGCAGTGCCGCTGACTTGAAGGTATATGTTGTCCCCAAATGTGAACTCCTCCGGATGGTCGAAACAAGTACTCCTTTTCAGATCTGTAAAATCTGTTAATAATGTACACAGGCCTCTTACATATTTTAAAATAGTACAAACTGCATAGATAGCATTGCCAGAAGTTGGGAATAGGCGACAGGGGATGGATCGCTTGATGATTACCTGTTCTGTTCATTCCCTCTGGGACACCTGGTATTTGCCACTGTTGGAAGATAGGATACTGGGCTAGACGGACCTTTGGTATAACCCAGTATGGCCGTTCTTATAATAATGTTTACAAACTGGAGATAATATTGGGGAGGGATAACTCAGTGCTTTGAGCATTGGCCTCCTAATCTCAGGGTTGTGAGTTCAATCCTTAAGGGGGCTACTTAGGGATCTGGGGCAAAAATCAGTAGTTGGTCCTGCTAGTGAAGGCAGGGGGCTGGACTCAATGACCTTTCAGGGTCCCTTCCAGCTCTATGAGATAGGTATATCTCCATTTATTTATTTGACACTTTAGAATGCACAGGCAAAATCAGCCTTCTTTCTTCTCCAAGAGGCTGCTAGCAGCAATGCAGACTCTATTTGTATTGAACATATATTGTACAATACAATGAAGAACCCATACTGTGTGTTCTATAGACAGAAATATATTACTATTTATTTGTATTGCAGTAGCACTTAGGGGCCTCAATCATAGATCAGGAATGCATTGTGCTAGGTCAGGGGTGGGCAAACTACAGCCTGTGGGACAGATCCGGCCCGTGAGCCATTTTAAGCTGGCCCACGAGCTCCTGCTGGGGAGCGGGGTGTGGGGCTTCCCCCCCCCACCCGTGCTCCAGCAGGGGCGTTGGGTCAGGGGCCGCACCACGCGGCTTGGCTCCTCTCCGGCGCTCCAGCCAGGGCTGTGAGACGCCCTACGTGTCTCCCGGAAGCCGTGGCATGGCCCCGCTCCGAGGGTCGGAGGCCACTCCACACATAGGAGCCGGAGAAGGGACATGCTACTGCTTCCAGAAGCCGTTTGAGGTAAGTGCTGTCATAGCCCTATGCTCTGTCATGGCGTCCGGATGGCCAATAGTCGGTCAGAAGGTCACATCGGTGTCATGTGCAGCACCTTGGTGCTGTGTGCAGCGCCTTGGTGTCGTGTGCAACACATTGGGGCCGTGTGACCATTCTCGAACCTTCTGCCTGGTCAATTGTAGGTCACATTGGTACCGTGTGCTACAATTCCAGCGGGCCGTGTGCATAAGCCTAGTGTGCCGTGTGCAGTACCTGTTACGTAGGGGGAACCAGCTCGGAGCCTGGTTGGTGTAGGAGCGGGGAACCAATTAGATGCTAGCACGTGCAAAGGTCTTCGAACAAAACTATGTCTCTGGTCTAAATCAGCAGGAGTGTCCGCGTGTTAGCTGAAAGGCCTGATCACCCTTTTAGCCAGGATCTCCTCCGGATTTAGCTAGCTCGTGTCTTGTAATTTCGGGTTCCATCTCATCATGTCCTTGGTGTCTGTACTGCTGGTCAGCTGCGCCTGGAGTATGGTATGCAGGTATTAATTTTTGTTGATATTCTGTTGGTTAGGCCCTTTTTTCTTTATTACTTGGTACCAAATCTCTTGTACAATGTATAGAGGGCAAATCCAGTTTATTCAGTTTTGTATGTTTGTTCTGGTTTTTGGTAAATGCTGTAGATTCCTTGTTATTAAATGTATATAGCTTGTTTTATATTACTGCTCTGGTGATATTTCTGGTTGGTTACTTGTTTGAATTTGTATTGTTGGTTGGTAAAAGTGCTCCTCCCCAGCCCAAGTTGTGATTTTTTTCCCATTAATAAACGGCCACCTGTTTTTGAATTGCAATCTGCCTCTGTCTCAATTTTCCCCATTTCACTTGATCCTCATTCGAACCTGTCTCGGACAAGTGCCACTCGGAGCCTGCATCTCTGAGCCTCTCCCCATGCCCCAACCCCCCGCCCCAGCCCTGATCCCCTTCCTGCTCTCCAAAGCCTTCAATCCTAGCACGGAGCACACTCCTGCACCCCAAACCTCTCATCCCCAGCCCCACCGCAGAGCCCACACCCCCAGCCAGAACCTGCACCCCTACCCCAGCCCTGATCCCCCTCCGAACCCCTCGATCCAATCCCAGAGCGTCCTCCTACACCCCAAACTCTTCATCCTGAGCTCCACCCCAGAGCCCGCACCCCCAATCAGAACCCTCACCCCCTCCTGCACACCAACGTCAATTTTGTGAGCATTCATGGCCCGCCACACATTTCTATTCCCCGATTTGGCCCTGTAACGTTATTGACATAATCTGGGACCATATAGAACATGGTTGCAACCAAAGTCCTGTAGTGGCACCAAATCTTTCATAAAGGGGGTCAAATGAGGTGTCTAAGACAAGGTTATGGTTTGCTGGTTATAATTATGCTGTCTATATGTGTGTATCAATGTTGTAGTTGAAGTTATGAATGTTGGCTCTATACTGTCTGTATTTCAAACTTATGCTATGCTTCTGGGAAACATCCCGGACAAGTTGGTGTTAGCTCTGCCTAGCCTACTTGATGGCCCATTAAGGACCATCAGCTATACAATTGACCCATTAAGAGAAGGCAAATATGCCTTGCAACTCAGCAAAGTATGCAGGGACTGGCCCATGTGACTCCAGACTCCATTTTGCTGTAATTTTCCACAGTAAGGACAAAGAGGTGTTCTTACACCTGGAAAAGAATATAAAAGGCTGATGTCTCGTCTCCATTTGGTCTTCAATCCTGCTTCTTACCTCTGGAGGGACTTTGCTACAAACAGAAACTTTGAACAAAGGACTGATGATCCATCCCAGCTGGGGATGTACTCCAGAGACTTGATTTTGAACCTGCAGTTTATTTCATCACTGCTACAAGCCTGAACCAAGAACTTTGCCATTAGTGTATGTAATTGATTCCATTTAACCAATTCTAGCTCTCATCTATATCTTTTTCCTTTTATGAATAAATCTTTAGATTTTAGATTCTAAAGGATTGGCAACAGCGTGATTTGTGGGTAAGATCTGATTTGTATATTGACCTGGATCTGGGGCTTGGTCCTTTGGGATTGAGAGAACCTTTTTTCCTTTATTGGGGTATTGGTTTTCATAACCATTTGTCCCCATAACGAGTGGCACTGATGGTGATACTGGGAAACTGGAGTGTCTAAGGGAATTGCTTGTGTGACTTGTGGTTAGCCAGTGGGGTGAGACCAAAGTCGTCACTGTCTGGATGGTTTGGTTTGCCTTAGAGGTGGAAAAACCCCAACCTTGGGCTGTAACTGCCCTGTTTTAGCAATTTGTCCTGAATTGGCACTTTCAGTTGGGTCCCGCCAGAACCAGCATCGTTACAGACCCTCAGGCCAAAAAGTTTGCCCACCCTGTGCTAGGTACTATTGAAATAGGTAACAAAAAAACCCAGTCCCCTGTCCAGAACAACTGTGTATTTTATTGTAACTCCTTAAATCAGAGATTTTCAAAAACAGCTATAGGTTTTAGGAGCACCAGTCCCACTGAAAGCCAATAGCACTTTTGAAAGTCTTCCACAGCACACAGTCAACCTGTGGAACTCCTTGCCTGAGGAGGTTGTGAAGGCTAGGACTATAACAGGGTTTAAAAAAGAACTAGATAAATTCATGGAGGTTAAGTCCATTAATGGCTATGAGCCAGGATGGGTAAGGAATGGTGTCCCTAACCTTTGTTTGTTGGAGGGTGGAGATGGATGACAGGAGAGAGATCACTTGATCATTACCTGTTAGGTTCACTCCCTCTGGGGCACCTGGCATTGGCCACTGTCGGTAGACAGGATACTGGGCTGGATGGACCTTTGGTCTGACCCAGTATGGCCATTCTTACGTTCCCTTAAAATCATATTAAAATAATAAAACATTCACTTACAATGGCTCCCTTGGTTTCTTTCTTGGTTTCTTTCATGCTTTCTTTTTTTCTTTCGTTCCCTTCAGTCTCTCCACTTTTTCTTTCCTTCCCTCCACTTTATCCCCTTAGCTCCCAGTTCCAGAACTGATTTCCCTCCTTCAGCAGCCTTCCTCTGACCATCCGTCTCAGACCCACTCCCCGAACAGTGCTCTCTCTTGCTTACTATCTCTCCCATTTTTTCTCCATCTCTATTGGCTATCAAGGCAAAACTAACTGTATTTATTGAATCCAGCATGTATATTCATCACTACTGGAATGTAATACTTTTGCCAAGTTTTCTTTTAAACCATTCTTTCCTCACACCTCCTTTGAATTGATTATTAGGGGGTTTTTCCCCCTACTTTCTTTCCCTCTTCAGTTCCCCCTGATTTTGGCCCCTGCAGTATTTTCTTCCTCTTCTTTCTATGCTCCTCCTTCTCTTGGCCTTCCTCCTCCTAAGCCTCTCAAATGTAATAATAATAAAGCTCCCTCATGACTCGATTTTTCAAGATGCTGAGCACTCTGGTCCTGATACAACAAAGCACTTAAACATGTATTTAAGTCAACTGATGTCAATGGGACTACTCATAGGCTTCAGTGTTTTGCTGGATTGGGACCAGTATTCTCAGCATCTTGCAAGATCAAGTGTCTATAGTGCTTCTCAATTGTAGATCTCAAAATGCTTTTCAAAAGAGATTAGATGTCATCCTCATTATACAAATGGAGAAACTGAGAGACAGAAACTTGCCCAAGGTCCAGGACCAGAACTCAGGTCTGCTGATTCTTCATCTAGTGCCCTATCCTCTGGATGACACCAAAACTGGATTTCTCTCAAAACTTCTCATTCATCCCCTATAGCTAACCTTTCGCCTTGCTAATGGAGTGCTAGGCTGTGTTTCTTCTCCAGCTCCTTTCCTCCTCCCTAAGGAATCCAGAAGTGATCCTTCCCCCTTCCCTGGCAGCTGTAAGGGAAAAAGGGAGAAAATATTTTACAACTGCTTCCCCCGCCCCCAATGTTCAAAAATCATGAGTCAGGCTCACCAAAAATCATGAGACTGGCTTTCAAATCACGAGATTATGTAAATAACAATAGAATTGGGGGTCTTTTTATTTGCCTTCTGCTTTTTGAGCCTTTGGGGTCACATTTTGAAGGTTTCTTCACAGCCCTGAGGGCTAGAAACTGCATCCTCTACCTATTTATTTAGAGGGAGCCCAGATGTTGGTTATACCCATCTAGTGTTTTCAGGAGCACCCAGTAACTCCATTTTTTCCTTTGGTATCTTACGTTTTACATGATTTCTCTATATACTTTTCTATGTCACTCCTCATGTCTAAGCCCCTGAACAAACATTAATGAATTTAGCCTCACATTCCTGGCGGGAGGTGCTAGCCCTATTTGACAGATGGGCAAAGCGCTGCATGGAACTGTTAAATAGTTTCCCCAGAATTACACAAACTTAGTGGTAGAGTCATGAATAGAATCCAAGAAGCCCAAGTCGCACTCCCATGCCTTAATTGCAAGGCTATCCTGCTGATGAAGGTGGGAGACTTTTTTGCTGTGTTCAAAGTATGTGTGGGCATCTCATCCAGCTTCAGTCCCACCTGCCAAGTTGTCTTCTCTTTCCAGCTCTAAGATTACCTATTTCATGCCCACTGGGTCTCTGATTGCCTCCCTCTTTCCCTGACCTCTGCATTCCCCTGTTCTGGCCCTAAATCAGTGATTCTCAACCTATTTTCCATTGTGGGCTGCATATGCAGTTCTCTCTGTGTTATGTGGGCTGCATGCACATATAGATAGTACCTGTATAGCCCTGAGGATGTCACATGGGCCGCAGCTGTGTGCTGATAGGGCCGCAAGAGGCACATGGGCCACAGGGTGAGAACCACTGCCCTAGAGGATCTGTGTACCCTCAATACCCAACATTCATACCAGAAGCACTGTGTGGCCCCCATTTTCTGCCCTTCCCCCTGCTACATGCACACACACTCCGACTGTGCAGTCACTTCTTACCCCTCTCCCAGGGCTGTCTCTATGTACCCCATTCTCTCCCCCACATGCTAGGGTTGCCACCTGTCCAGGTTTCCCCAGGATCGTCCCTTTTTTGAGGTAGCTGTCCTGAAAAATCTGTAAAGGGGCTCAGTCCAGCTCCACAGGCTCAGAATCATCCCACAGGTCCCAGTTCTTCTTCGAGTGCTTGCTCATATCGATTCCAATCAGGTGTGCGCGCGCCGCGTGCACGATCGTCGGAGAATTTTCTACCCTAGCAACACCCGGCGGGTCGGCTGTGGAGCCCCCTAGAGTGGCGCCTTCATGGCGTTGGATATATACCCCAGCCGACCCGGCGCCCCCTCAGTTCCTTCTTACCGCCCCTGACTGTCGTTGGAACTGTGGAGCGCGGCATAGCTGTTCTCCACTCTCCCTAGCTTATCCTGTTTTCTGTAGATAGTTGTAGTTGTTATATAGTATTAGATAGTTGTTCAGTTTACCTTTAGTAGTTGTAGATAGTTAAAGGGGATAAAGGGGGTTGTTCTTCCCCCTTTTTCCCCCGGCGCATAGCCGGGCTCATGCCCAAGGCTCCCGGCTTTAAGCAGTGCGCGTCCTGCGCTAAGCCTATGCCTACAAGTGATCCGCACGACTCGTGTCTGAAGTGCCTGGGAGAGTCCCATCAAACAGATAAGTGTAAGATCTGTAAGGCCTTCAGACCGAGAACCAAAAAGGAGCGGGACTTTCGGCTTCGGCAACTCCTCATGGAGGCGGCACTTAGCCTGGACACTCCATCGGCACGTCAGGCCCCGGCGCCAAGCGCCTCGGTGCGCAGTGTCCCTGCGGCACCGACTGCCCCTGCACCGTGGGTGGAGCCGGACAAGCCTCCGCGGCACCGGACCCCTTCGGCACCGCACCCGCCGCAAGTGCCTCGGCGCCGATCCTTGTCCCCGGGACATAAGAAATCCCGTAAGGCGCAGAAGACTTCTGTCCTGAAGACGCCGGCCTCCCCGGTGCCGGGGGTAGAGCCGCGTCCACCTGTGGAACACCAAAAGCAGGTGCCTCCTACACCGTCGACTCCGGCTCCGAGGCCGTTGAGTCCGGTGCGGACTGGATCACCACCTCGGTCAGTGGTAGAGCCGTGTCTCCCGTCGACCCCAGAGACCTTCGCGACAGCGAGAGACCTGATTGCTCTCACGGAGCCGGCACCGCCCCAACCACCGGCACTGTTGGCTCCTCGTCCGGTGCAATCCAGGGGAAAACCTGCCATGATGCGCCCGCCATCTCAAGGACTGGACCCACGGCACCGATCCAGGTCACGAAGCAGGTCCCGACGCCGCTTGCAGTCCCGGCGCCGACTATCACCTCGGCACCGGTCGTACTCGCGGCCAAGATCCTCGTTGTGGCACCGTTCTACGTCCCGGCACCGTTATGAGCATCGGTACCGTTCGAACTCGAGACGTAGTTGCCGGCACCGCTACGAGCGACGCTCGACGTCGAGGGGCTGCTCCCGGCACCGGGCCTACTCGCGGTCGCCTTCTTTCAGGTCCAGATCGGACTCTCGGCACCGACGTGGTCATCGGCACCGATCCCGATCTCGGCACCGCTCACCGGCACCGCATAGGGACCGATCATCTCCAGACCGGCACCGAGCGGCACCGTATCACCCGGAGCTCATCTCGGCGCGATCGGCACCGCCCTGGCCCTCGAGATCAGTGTCCCGTTCCTCCGATGGGGCCTCGAGATCGGCATACCCCCCTCAGGGGCAGGCCGCTGAGGCGGACATGGGCCACTGGCAGGAGGTAGCGGAGGATCCCGCTCAGGGACCTTCACACTGGTCGTTCTGGACCCCGTGGGCGTACCACCAAGCACAAGGGGCTCCACCACCATCAGCCTCTCGCTCGGTGCACTCTGAACATAGGGCCCCAGAATCCACCATCTCCCGCCCTCCCCCAGGGGGCATGGAGGCTTCTGTGCCCGCACCACCTGATGACCTGGACCCAGGGGCAGGCGATGCTCCGCTCCAGGGCTCATTGGAACATGACCCGCCCTTAGATCCCTTGCCACCTGAGGCATCTTCCTCATCTTCCCCAGATGAGGCGGTGGCGGGCACAACGACCACAGGTCCACCCCCGATAGATCTCCGGGCACACCAGGACCTATTACGTAGGGTGGCACGTAATATGGACCTACAGGCAGAGGAGATAGTGGAGGTGCAGGACCCCATTGTGAACATCCTCTCTGCGGATGCCCCATCCAGAGTAGCGTTGCCCCTAATCCGCACAATCCAGGCTAACGCCACTACGATATGGCAAACTCCTGCCTCTATTCCACCCACAGCCAGAGGGGTGGAAAGAAAGTACTTTGTCCCCTCAAAGGACTATGAGTACTTATACACTCATCCCCAGCCGTGTTCACTGGTGGTGTCATCAGTGAATGCAAGGGAGCGCCACGGTCAACAGGCTGCAGCGCCCAAATCGAAGGACGCTAAGCGCTTCGATTTGTTTGGGCGTAAGGTTTATTCAGCCGGGGGGCTACAACTTAGAGCGGCTAACCAGCAGGCGCTCCTGAGCCGCTATAACTTTAATTCCTGGAACTCTATGGGGAAGTTCAAGGAATTGGTCCCCCAAGACTCCAGGGAAGAGTTTGGGGCCTTAGTGGAGGAGGGTAAGAAGGTAGCGCGGACCTCCTTACAGGCCTCCTTGGACATAGCAGACTCGGCTGCGAGGACCCTGGCTTCAGGTATCGCCATGCGAAGAATCTCCTGGCTACAGGTCTCGGGCTTGCCTCCGGAACTGCAGCGAACCCTCCAGGATTTACCTTTTGAGGGACACGGATTGTTCTCGGACAAGACGGACTCTCGTCTACAGAGCCTCAAGGACTCGAGAACAATCATGCGCTCCCTGGGGATGCATGTTCCGGGACCCCAGCGCAGGCCATTTCGGCCCCATCCTCAGCGGTTCTACCCCCCCACACCTCGTCCGAGACAGGACTCTGCCAGAAGGCGGGGGCGAGGTGGTAGGAGAAGGTTGACCAGCCCTCAACCCGGTCAGAACCAGGGGCCACCTCGGCCACCTTCAGGCCCTAGGCAGAACTTTTGAAGGTGTGGTCGAGGACGGCGCCCCAGTCATCTCCCAGGATCCAGCCTCCTCCTTTCGGGATCGCCTCTCCCATTTCCACCGTGCTTGGTCCCTTATAACCTCGGACCGTTGGGTCCTGCGCACGGTGGAGAGGGGATACGCTCTCCAGTTTTCTTCATTCCCCCCCTCCCACCCTCCCTCCCCGTCCCTCTTCAGGGACCCTTCTCACGAGCAACTTCTTATACAGGAGGTTTCTACGCTCCTGTCTATGGGGGCCATAGAGGAGGTTCCATTAGAGTTAAGGGGCAGGGGATTTTATTCCCGCTACTTCCTGATCCCCAAGTCCAAAGGGGGTCTGCGACCCATCTTAGACTTACGTGGACTCAACAAATTCGTAGTAAAGTTGAAGTTCCGCATGGTCTCATTGGGGACCATTATCCCTTCCCTGGATCCTGGAGACTGGTTCGCCGCCCTCGACATGAAGGACGCATACTTTCATATAGCAATCTACCCACCTCACAGGCGCTTCCTGCGATTTGTGGTAAACAAGGTGCATTACCAATTTGCAGTCCTTCCCTTCGGCCTATCCTCGGCCCCAAGAGTGTTCACAAAATGTATGGCCGTCGTGGCAGCATACCTTCGTCGGCAAGGGATACAGGTGTTCCCGTATTTAGACGACTGGCTGGTACGCGCTCGCACCAGGGAGCAAGTTCGAGCTCACGTCCACACAATAGTACACACATTCCACGAGTTGGGCATTCTACTCAACAAAGAGAAATCCACTCTAGAGCCTACCCAGAGGATAGAATTTATTGGGGCAATCCTAGACTCCGGACGTGCACAAGCTATTCTACCAGACAATCGTTTTCATACCATCACAAGCCTCATTCGAGGACTCAGGGCCTTCCCAATTACCACAGTGAGGTCGTGCCTCACCCTGTTCGGTCACATGGCCTCTTGCACGTACGTAGCCAGGCATGCCAGACTTCGGCTTCGCCCACTCCAGACCTGGGTATCATCGGTATACCGCCCATATCGGGACAGCCTGAACATGGTGCTCATGGTTCCGAACTCGGTCTTGACCTCCCTCACCTGGTGGCTAGATCACAGTGTGGTTTGCGAGGGAATGCCGTTTCACGCCCCACAACCCTCTATGCACCTGGTCACAGACACTTCATCTCTGGGTTGGGGTGCCCATCTCAACGAACACCATACCCAGGGCCTGTGGACCGCACCCCAACTAGCCCTGCACATCAATGTTCGGGAACTGATGGCGGTGCACCTGGCGTGCCAGGCATTTCTCAATCTCCTACGTGGCCGCTGTGTGTTAGTTCTCATCGACAACACCACGGCCATGTGTTACATCAACAAGCAAGGAGGAGCACGTTCGTCGATTCTATGCCAAGAGGCCATTCACCTGTGGGACTTCTGCATCGCCCACTCGATCCATCTCACGGCATCGTTTCTTCCTGGAGTCCAGAACACTTTAGCAGACCGACTCAGCAGGTCCTTTCAGACGCACGAGTGGTCAATTCGTCCGGACATCATCTATTCCGTTTTCCAGAGGTGGGGATTTCCCCAGGTAGACCTGTTTGCATCTCGAGCCAACAGGAAGTGCCACGCGTACTGCTCCCTACAAGGGCGAGCTCCGGGCTCTCTATCGGACGCGTTTCTCCTGCCTTGGAAGGACCACCTGTTTTACGCTTTCCCTCCATTTCCTCTGGTCCACAGGGTACTGCTCAAGCTGCGCAGAGACCAGGCACGGGTAATTCTAGTCGCTCCAGCTTGGCCGAGGCAGCACTGGTACACCACACTGTTAGAGCTCTCGGTTCAGACACCGATCCCGCTTCCGTTGTGTCCAGATCTCATCTCTCAGGACCACGGCCGACTACGTCACCCCGACCTACAATCACTCCACCTCACGGCGTGGTTGCTCCATGGTTCACCCAGGCAGAGCGGCAATGCTCGCACTCTGTCCAGCAGATTCTGCTGAGCAGTAGGAAGCCTTCAGCACGGACCAGGTACTTGGCCAAGTGGAAGCGGTTCTCCTGTTGGTGCGAACAACGAGCCAGGTCCCCGTTACAGGCACCTATTCTTCTCATATTGGAATATCTCCTCTCCCTAAAACAGCAGGGTTTGGCGATATCTTCAATTAGAGTTCACCTGGCCGCTATATCGGCCTTTCACCCAGGGGAACTCGCGTCCTCGGTATTCTCTAACCCGATGGTCGTTAGATTCCTCAAGGGCTTAGACCGGATGTACCCACAACAACGTCAGCCCGTTCCGACGTGGGACCTCAACCTGGTTCTCTCCAAGCTCACAGGTCCTCCATTCGAGCCACTGGCCACCTGTTCACTTCTGTACCTATCCTGGAAGACAGCCTTCCTCGTAGCCATCACCTCAGCAAGGCGCGTTTCTGAACTCAGGGCGCTTACATCCGAGCCCCCTTACACAGTTTTCCATAAGGATAAAGTGCAGCTTCGTCCACATCCTGCCTTTCTTCCTAAGGTGGTCTCTCCATTTCACATGAATCAGGATATATTTCTCCCAGTCTTCCATCCTAAACCACATGCTACTCGCCAAGACCAGCGTTTGCATTCTTTGGATGTACGCAGGGCCCTGGCTTTCTATATTGACCGCACAAAGCACTTTAGAAAGACGATGCAACTCTTCGTTGCAGTGGCCGACCGGATGAAAGGCTTACCGGTCTCCTCACAACGCCTATCCTCCTGGATCACGTCTTGCATCCGGACTTGCTATGACCTGGCCGGTGTCTCAACGCCGCACCTCACCGCTCACTCAACGAGGGCCCAAGCTTCCTCGACTGCCTTCCTGGCTCAAGTTCCGATCCAGGACATCTGTAGAGCTGCAGTTTGGTCATCAGTCCACACATTTGCAGCTCACTACGCACTGGTACAGCAGTCCAGGGACGATGCTGCATTCGGATCAGCGGTTTTGCACACAGCAATGTCTCACTCCGACCCCTCCACCTAGGTAAGGCTTGGGAGTCACCTGATTGGAATCGATATGAGCAAGCACTCGAAGAAGAAAAGACGGTTACTCACCGTTGTAACTGTTGTTCTTCGAGATGTGTTGCTCATATCCATTCCAAACCCGCCCCCCTTCCCCACTGTCGGAGTAGCCGGCAAGAAGGAACTGAGGGGGCGCCGGGTCGGCTGGGGTATATATCCAGCGCCATGAAGGCGCCACTCTAGGGGGCTCCACAGCCGACCCGCCGGGTGTTGCTAGGATAGAAAATTCTCCGACGATCGTGCACGCAGCGCGCGCACACCTGATTGGAATCGATATGAGCAACACATCTCGAAGAACAACAGTTACAACGGTGAGTAACCGTCTTTTGTTGTTTTTTTTGTTTTTGTTTTTGTTTTTTTGTTACTTTAGACTGGCACCCTACCCACACCAGAGGATTCTCTGTGTCCTTCTCTCTGTCCCGTACGCCTAGGACCCTTTGTAGCACACCCTCATCTTCTCCCCAGAACAACAGGGTCTCTGTCACCTCCTTCCCACCCCAAGCTATTGAGTCTCTATGCCCCTCCTTGTCTGCCCAAAGGGGCTGCTGTCCCTCACCCTTGGATTGGGAGGGTGGCTGGCAAGTGGCAATTATTTCCTTGCGGGGAGACAGAAGGAGGCTTTTTTCTTCCCTTTGGCTCCCCCTGCTGGGTAAGTGTGGCACCGCCTCCATCTATGTGCTACGAGCCATTCTCAGCTGAGAGCAACTTGTCTGGCTCTGGGTCAGTGTCTAGTACCTCCCCTATGCTAGAAATTCAGATACTTCTTAATAGGGTCTGGGCTAAAGCCAGAAATGAGGGGATAGAGTCCCTCCCCAATCTGCAGGGCAAGGAGTGAGCAATAATACCCACCCTCCCTGCCCCCCACCCCTTGGATGGGATGATCTGAGGGGCAACCCACTGAAGGGAGTTGCTTGTGCTGTATGTAGGAAAAACCTGCACCGGGGACAATCTGAGCCTGAGTAAAGATTCAAGACTGAGTGCTAAGAGACAAATTGCAAAGCACCCACATTTTTGCCCACATGCCTGCTGCACTGATAACTCACCATGGGCTGGGTGTGTGTGTCAAACCTAGTTTATAACGACAGGTAGGATCTTAAAGTGATTTATGTACATTAAATAAGTCTCACACCACCCTAGGGTCCTATTATTTCCGTTGTTTTCTGGCCCTTTTGCACTGCAGCCGATAAGAGAATAATTTATTCATACAAGAGGAGTCATCTCACCCTCTACTAAAATGCAGCCACAGCTGCAGTGGAACATGGCATCTGTTGAATAGCACACAGCACCACTAAACAAAATTTTAGCACTGAAGCATAGATACCCCCAAACACACATGGATTATATGAAAGTATAAATCAGGCACATGCACTTGTATCAGCACAGAAAAATGCACACATCTTTGAAAAACAGATCCTAAATATGGTTAGTTGTTATTAATATAGATCCAAACATTAAAAAAGAATAGAAGTGTCCATACAAAATAAAAAGGCAATTCAGGTTGAAGAGCGTCACAGCAACTGCTTTACATCAATGCTGTCATTTCTCTGCAAATTCACATGAATATGAAAGCTGCTTTGGCAGATAATCAATACTCTGAAATTAGCATGGTGGAAAGAAGATCACTGTGGAGCAGGATCCCTTAGCCTAGGGAGCATAATGTATGTTTATCCTGAAATACAATCTACAGGACAGTACCCTGTCTAACAACGTAAATAACAAAACCCAAGACATTGTGACTTCGCTTGAGTGCTGAGACACTTAGAAATGCTCTTCTTTAAGGGATCATTAACCACAGGGTTATGATATGCTTTGCAAAATTCACAGCATAAATCCCCCCTTATTTTTATTATTGGTGGGGGCTGAGCAAAAGCTGTGCCAAATAGTCCCTAATAGGTATTTTATTCAAGTTTTAAATAGTATATTTGTATAGCCTCAACCTGGAAAGTGAGTCAAATTGGGTCCTCCTATTTTTTAAAAAAGTGTTATACATGAAATTCTGTAGTTTCTTTAGGCTATTCTCCACCTCCCATTCTAATAAAGGGATGGAGGTACCAAGAGCAAAATTAAGATTTTTTTTTTGTATCAGCAATGGTTGGTTTTAATTAACATTTAATCTGTATTTTGAGCCATACATTCACATTGTCCTCATTATAGAGATAGAGATGTAACCAAACTAAGCATTTATCCCATTTTGGAGAACAGTTAAGTTAGCTAGTCTGACACTGTTGGTTCTGTTTTCCTCAGCCCTGCCTGTTAGGTATTTCAGTCAGGCAATTCAGAAAAAAAAAGATGGATATTTTGTAGCTATGGGGCCACATGGAATTTGTCAAGAAATGATTATGTAATTGTTATTCTAAGATAGCCCTGTCTTTATTTAGATCTTTACTTTAGATGCAAGACAAGTTTCTTGGCATCATTGCAGCTAGAAACATAGCTATGGGCATGCCATGGTCATAGTTGGGACATGCTACCCATCTCAAATTAAACCAAGGCATCAAGCACAGTTGCTTAGTGCTGTTAAATGCCAATGAGCCACAAGTAGGTTTAGCATTTATATCATTAAAACATTCCATCATACAGTAATTGTTACATTCAAACAGCATTTATATTACAGTAGCACCTAGAGACAGAGTGAGGCCACATTGTGCTAGGCACTGTACAAGCACAGAAATGGTCAGTTCTTGGGCAGGAACTATCTAAGGGTATGTTTACACAGCAAAGAAAAATCTGTGGCTGGCTTTTGCCAGCTGACTCAGGCGTGTGAGACTCAGACCCTGCAGGGCGGGAGGGTCCCAGAGTTGGGCTCCAGCCCAAGCCTGAAAGTCTACTCAGGAATTAAACAACCCTGCAGCCCAAGCCGGCTGGCTGGCACGGGCCACCCAGGGGTTTTCCTTTGCTGTGTAAACATTCCTCTTTCAGCCTTTGTCTATTTAGGGTAACAGAAAGATGGGAAGTGAGCTGTCTAGAGTTACCCAGTAGATCAGTGACAGCAAGGAATGGAATATAGGCCTGAGTCTCAGCTGAGTACCTTAACCACTGGACCACACTGCTTCTTTGATTGCTGCTTGTAAAATGTGTCAATTAAGAAATTCGGTTAAATACCAAGATGATATTAACAGTAGCAAGGGGATGCCTACCTAAGAAATGCTTGTCTGACAGATTTAATACAAAAAAAGAGCCAGGTGGGTGAAATATCTTTCCAGTTACACAAAGCTCTGTGTAGCTCAAAAGCTTGTCTCTTTCACCAACAGAAGTTGGTCCAATAAAAAATATTGCCTCACCCACCTTGTCTCTCCAATATCCTGGGACCAACATAGCTACAACATTCCAAAGATCTAATACAAGACACTCATTCCAGACTCCATATGCTCCACTATGCAATCAAGCAACACAGATAAGAACTGCAGTGTACCTCTTCCTGCAAGCAAAATGGTATAGAATATTTTCTTCAAAGACGTGGCAGTTAAAAGATAAAAAGACAAACAATTAATAGAAAAAAGTACTCATTTATTCAAGGTATGACAAGTGTATTTACAGTATTCATCTGTTCAGGATAGATCTGTTAGTGAGCCTTAACGCAGCAATTATAAATTACATTTAAAAGAGGAAATGTTCCAAATATGTTTCTGTTACAGAAGATACATTTTTGCAATGACAGAAACACTTAAGGCTAAGGAGTAGTTTTTACTTCTTCCCCACCACTTACAGGTACTTGGCAAAACCGATGTTTGTCTTTGAGACTATGTTACCTTGAGGGATACAGACTGCTAAATGCTACACACAATGTTGTCCCCTCTCAGTTGAGTAGTACATTTGTCAGTCTCATTCCTGACCAAAAACCGAGCACCACTTGTGCGGATACTTGATGTAAAACTGTGAATTCAAGTAGAAGTGATGTGAATTGCAGACCTCTGTGTTTCACTGAAGGGCTGAGAGATCATGGAACAACAAGACATTGTCCCATCTTAAAGATTTTGTCCAAAGTTCTTGTGGAAGAAGGTTCTTGGCATAAGTTTATCAAGCAATTTTCTTCCAAAATGACTACAGAACAGTCATGTGGTACAATCCAGCTTTTGCACTTTAGATAACCTTTTAGAAGACAAGAGTCAAGACCTTAGCATTTTTCCACATCTATTGTAAATGAAGTAACATTGTCTGATTAAATAAAAAAAGGTTACTTGATTCCCATGATGCAGACTAGTATTTCAAGCCCATTTGGTTGTTCAGAAAGTAAATTATTTCACTAGTGTTAGAAAGGTGTTGCTTGAAACAGAACAGATACACAGGGGCAATTAAAATTGATTCTTCTCTTGAGGTAGGAGCCACAAGTCATATTTAGTCCTGTTTGTAAATTAACACACATGCCATCAGGAATATAACAAACCAAAAAAACCCCCCCAACCCACAACCAAGTTCTTTCATTATTAAAATTAAAAAGCCATAATGCGCACTGACTAAACTTAAAAGATGCACTGGGCTACCAGGCTATTGCCCTATTCATTTTGTTCCCAAAGTGTTTTGCATTTTACCTTCCACTACCTTGTTCCCCAGAAGAAAACAAAGTAAATAATCCATGGTGATTTATACATCTACAACTGGAAAACCCACCACATATGCAAAGATGTTTTTAAACTACGTACTTCCAAAAATGTATATTTTGTATGTGATGGCTTATCCCATCTTAAAAACATTATAAAAAATTAGTTTGGTATTTTCTAACTTTGCAAAAGAATCACTTATTAGATTGATGAGACTATAGCTACTTGAGTCAAAAAATTCTGAGAAACTGCTAAAGTCAACGTTTGCACAGATACAAGTTACTTGCTGCTCACTTTAGATGAAAAATACTATGAATCTAGATTTATTGGAAAAGCATGTTAGACATTCCAACAAAATTAGAAAAATCACTACTCGCACTTTAATATGCAATCTTCAGTTATCTCAATTTAGGCCAAAAAAAATTATAGTCCAGATCAGATACATGCTCTAAGATGCCTAATTGCTTTCATGATTGACGGGATAAATAATTTAAAAATGACTGAAATAAAACAGCAATTAAGTCATATAAATAGACACTCAGACTGGCATTTGTTTTTCAGTTAGATTTGTTAAATTCAATTTTCCAGAAACTCTTACACACAGAGTTTAAAGTTTTCATTTTATTACTGTAAAAAATAAGATTTGTAACTTGTAGTCCTATGGCAAAAAGAAGCATGGGCTTCCAACTATTTAAAAACATGTTTCATATTTGAGTAGGGTATATTTCACAGGGTTTGTGTAAAACCAAATGTATCATTTCATGAACTAAACAGGATATGCAAAAGTTTATTCAGTGACAAAGAGCTACATCCTCATCTTGATGTGCACAGGTAACATGAGTCAAGAAGAAAAAAATCCAAAGGAGTGTAAGTCAGTTTCAAGAGTTCCCAGCTCAACTGTACAACTTCGGAACCCATTGCATTTTTAGACTGAAGTTAGTAAAGATTGACCTTTTGCATATTCCAAAACTGAAGGCAAATCCAACTTACATTTGGCTCTGAAACATGAAGATAACAATGAAGTTTTATTTTAGCCACATATTTACAAAAAATGTTTACAGTAGAAGTGTAGAGGGGTTTCCTTTGTTGTTACATATACTTAAAAATGATTATCCATCTTAACTTTCATGCAAGAAAGACATCTTTTGTTAAACAACAGGTAATATTTTTTGCCCCCCCCCCCCTTTTTTTTTTTTTTTTGGATGTGGCAGGTGGTGGGTTGGGTAGGTAGGAGGGGAATGCCTTAAAAATAAAGACCTGTTCACTCTACCAAACCTTCAAAATAAGGAGGTAAAGTACAGGCACCGTTAGTTCCATGAGGGTTCACTATGTTTAGTATATTTTCCAAAAACATTAAAAACAGTCTTGAACAGTTGTAGCATGGGTTATCCCATGACTTTCACCTCTTCGGTTTACTTCGCAAATTCTTCGAGTAGCTTGTCTCAGAAGCATGCTTGCTGAGCTTCTTGTCTAATGATGTATTTTGTAGACTATACATTTTAAATTAAACTTTTATATAAAGAATGTTACAAGCTTTTCCTTTGTTCACAATTTAATCTTTGTGCTGAATATTCTTCAAAAGCTTTATAAATAATACAATAAATTTAGAACCAGCCTTCTGCCCACTTGTCATTATACCATGTTGTTGCTTTCTCCAGCTTTATCTACAAGCTGTAGGAGAGAAGAGACAAAAAAAAATTCTTTAAGTTACTTGCACATGTATGCATGTACATTCAAAATGCTATCTCAGAAATATAAATTGGTACTTGTGCGCATTTAGTAGGTGACTGAAAATGATTATAGTCAAATAGTACTCACCAAGGTCTCATGAGATTTAAAAATTTGTAAACATCAAAAATACCTTACATTGCAATTTGTGTTTCTGCATGATATGTTTTTCATGGATATTAATGGTGCAACATGAAAATGCAACAGAATGAAAACATAAATTAGAAAAATGCAGGTAACACTGCTAGCTTAATGGCCAAAATAAAATAAAATAATTAACTAAAAGAAAAAAATATCAGCCACTCATGCATTAACAGACCAAATAAGATATTTCAACTGACCATTACTGTGGATTCTCTTCTGAGCCTACGTAGGCTTTGAATAAAACATTAACAATTATCTTTTTAAACAGGATTTAACCCAATTAAGATCAATTTATATATATAGGTAAGATCAATTGCTGAGTGGAACATTCAATTGATCATGGATCATGAGCCAGACCTTGGCCTGGGACTGTTAGACTACAACATTCAAACAGATGAACTTGAACTTTAAAATGAATCAATCTTTGCAAACTGGACTGTGTCTGTCTTAATTGTACAGCTTCTGAATTTTACAATGTATGTATTAAATGGCAGCTTTCAAGACTAAGGTTAAAACACTTACAATTACAAATTTCCAAATACAAAGAGACATATGCACAGTACAAATCCTAGGTTATCATCTTGCTGGTGCTATTTGCCTCTCTCCTATTCCCTGGTTATTTCGTTAAAAGAATGGCAAATGTGAAAAACACAGATCTCAGTAAATGGCAAAACTTATCCCAAGCATAGTGGACCCGAATAAGTATTAATTAGATAAATGATTATGTATCACATGAAAGTTTATGGATCCGTTTTCATTTTACCATATAGTACAAAATAATATATCTAGTCTATTTTCTTATTATACCTGCATTAACATCGACAAGGCTCTACTTCCAGCCATCAACATGCTACATCACGATTGTTCTTCTGGCATTATGAATTAGCCTAATGAATTATACACACAGATCTCATTCATCTCATTACTAATATGGTACCAAAGGACCTACACAAAGGATGCTGGGGCCTAGAGACAGTTACTAGGCATATTCTTGACTCACCTTGAAGGTCTATGCAAATCTTAAAGAGAGCAATTTGAAATTACTCTGGGGCTTTTTTATGTTTAACTTACGCAAAATTAAGTAGATCAAACATAAAAACCTAAATCGGAATTAAAACCGCTCCTAATTTTATTTTTGACCCAGTGGTGCACACGAATAATGGAATCTCAGATCATTGGCATTTGTAACATGCATATGTAATTCAAAACTTGAATATAATGATGCAGGGATAATCAGCTATAAGTGTCTCTACTTTAGAGACTTCAGTGGAAATTAGTTTTATTTTAATCTCTTTAGGATTGAATATGACTCGTATGGTGCAAGAACTGTACAAAATGCATACACAGTAACCATTTATTGTTCTATGACTATGTGCATAGTATTTCTGCATTATTATTTGCTAAATCTACAACCACCATGGATTGAACAAAAAGGTTCAAACTTAATTTTAAGTAGATGAATACTTACCGAGCTTATACCAGGTAAATTCAAGAGATATCCAAGGACTGGCACTCTTCTAATAAAACCAACCACCACAGGAAAGAAACCCCTTTAAACAAAAAGATTCTGAAGTTACGTAGGTCCAACATGACGTGATATTATTCCTACATATTAGACTGGATGAAGGAATGAGTTATTTGAAATGAGATTGCATTAAAAAAATTACTTGTAGCTTTTTAGTAGAAAATAAGTTCTGACATATATATATGGGATCTACTAATTCAGGAGGGGAGGGAGAGAAAGAAGTGGCAGGAAAAAATACAATATTCAAAAGCTTCCCCCCCGCTTTTTAAATGTTTTGAAAATCCCACCCGATAGAGGTAGGATTTTATAAAGTACCTAAATGAGTTAGGAGCACATTGAGGGTCACTAGGGCCAGCAATCCTAACAATTGGAGTACTTTTGACAATCCCACCAATATTAAGTAGAAATAAAATACATTTCACCAGTTATTTTTATGCCCAAATATAGGATTAAATTATTTCAGAAGCTGACACTATGGTACATTATGACAGATGCATGGGCTGATTTGATGTTTTAATGGGAAAGAAATTCTCACAATGTTTAAAGTTTTGGGAAACTTACTGAGTAACCTGGGACTCCCATTGCAGATTACCAAAACTGGCAATTTAACAAGTAAATAATTACAAAAACAAAGGCTGTACCATTAAAATACCATCTGTTCACTTGTTTTGACAAGTTTCTTTAATCTATTTGATAGTTTTTAGTATATCATTAATGTAGTGCAAATGCATTTTATAAAGTAATGAAGGCCTCAGTACAGCAGTCATTTATTAGACATATGCTGAGAAGTAGGAGTAGAGCTGTTTGAATAAATTCTCAGATATACCGATTAGCTATGTGAGAACTTGTGAGGTTCTACTGTAATTCCAATGGGGACTACTAAAGCAAATTTTAAAAAGAAAGTTTATATAAAAAGCTATGTATTTGGCCAGTTATTTCCTGTGGGGTTTTTTTTTTTTTGACATTTTAGACTGATGTGTGGAAGAGAGCTTATTCTTCCTATTTGATTCTGCAGGAGACACCTATTTTTTGATACTGTACTGTGTTACGGAAGTCTGCATGATATAACAAATGCAGCACCATGGTGGAGATGGGCTAAGAAATAGCAACCACTTGTTTTAGAACAAATTTTAGATTTACCAAGTGTCAAGAAAAGAGTTAAATTAAAGATAAGTGGTTTTATGCGCCAAAGGCTTTTAGGTTTGAAAGTAAGACTATGAGAGCTCTTTAATGTCTCTTAGTTAATAAATAATCTAATTGTTCTCCTTTAAAAGATTGTGGTAGGACTCGGTGTGCATTGACTTTAGCCAGCCACTTCATTTCTTTGGAGATTGTTCTTTCATATATATTAGACTTCTGTCACACAGCAAGCACTGTTGAGGTATGAAGTACCACCACGGACAACATTTCAGATTTTTCTTACAATGTACTTTGCTGCTTTTAAAGCTTTCAAGTGTACCAAAGCAATTTTTCTTGCTTCAAAGTGGCTGATCAGAGATGCAAATAGCACATTCAAATAAACCATTTTAATGCACTCAGTGAAATAATTCATATTATTAATAAGGCTATGATTTAGTCATGGTATTTTTAGTAAAAGTCATGGACAGGTCACGGGCAATAAACTGCCCAGGGCTGCGGCTGCTCTGGCCGGGGAATGCTGCCCCGGGCTGCAGACTGCGGCTGCTCTGGCTGGCTGGACAGAGAGCACTGCTGAGGCCAGCGGACTGTGGCTGCACAGGTTAGCCAGGGACCACTGCCAGGGTCACAGAATCTGTGACAGACACGGAACCGTAATTATGATTCCCTAAAGATGCGATGAGGTACATATCAACATGTGCTTTTACAACTTTAAAACAAAATGTAAGAGTCAATTTACAAGCGACTAAAGCAAAACTGCCTCTTTGTTAACATACCAATTACTGAAGGAAGTCTTAGATCAATGCATAACCATTTGCAAAACATTTGTGGTAATACTTTGCAAGTTAAGGATGAAATAACTTGGACGAACAAAAACAAGGAAGATCTAAGGATGGGACTTTTTAAAAGCATTCTGCTTTTGACATAACTCACCTCCCACTGAAGTCAAAAATAAAAATTCCATTGACTTCAGGAGGTGCAAAGGTAGGTCAATATTGAGCACTTTTGAAATTCCCAACTTAAGTGTTTAAATATAGGACTATATATCCAACGTTAGTGAGTTAAAGATATTATGATCCAAATCACACTTCCTTTGACTTCCACAGCAACTGCATTAATTTTCACCTGCCACTGCAGCACCATGGAAAAAGCTTTAGTGGCTACTATACTGAGTCATGAGTCTGTTAAATAGTTCTGATTTCATCAGAAGTTCAGGGTTAAGTTCAAAAAGGTCTATAGTGTCATCTGTGTGACATTTTCCTCTTTCCCTCCCCAAAGGATGCGGATTTCAGCAAGTCAGAAGTGATATGAAAAAAAATGATGAATGGCTCTCCTTATGGGAATGCTAGGCACAAGTATGAAACTTACTATATATGAATAATGATTTTTCAGATTTACATAACTCACTTTTGTTAACCATATAACAAAATGTTGCTCCATTTAAGTGATTATGCTAGGCATAAGCATTATGAGACATAAGGTGATTGGATAATGAAAACAAATCTGTTTTAGTTTCTGTTTCTCATACACTAGCACAATACCCAAGGTTGCAAACACTAGAAGGAAATGTTCAATAAAATGTGGGTTTTTTTCAAAAGAACATCGCGTTTCTTCAGATTTAAGCTAGGTTTTTACTGGGGGTGGTGGTAAATTAGACAAAGTCCACAGTTTAGGCCCAAAGGACATTTTGGTTCTTTAAAAAAATCCTTGCTTGATTGGGGGGTGGGAAGAGTGTGAAATTGTCAAGTGCAATTTTTCACACATATGAAACAATGTAACAAATATCAAACGGATTTAGGCAATGTTGATTTTAAAGTATCAAACTAGTACACATCAAGTTCCAGGTTGCTACAAATACAAATTAAGGATCTGTATAAATTATAAAGTGTGCTTAGAGATGAAATTTCAGTTTAGTAACTGTTGTGGAAGTAGTGAATGCTGCCAAATTAGCAAAAACATTTCCTCCTAATAACAAAAAGATACCAGTGAAGAACCCCATTTTAAACAAATCTTACCTGAATAAAAGGAAAAATCCATACATTTCGAGGATCATTCCTATCAAGGGCCAACCAATGAGAACTATAAGCACACCACCCAAGAAAAAGACTGTTGCTTTCATTTTGTGTTTTTGGAAGAAGAATCTAAATGTTCTTTCTAAACCAATAACAAAAGCCAAGCCAGCCACAAATAAAACCTGAAAGAGACAGAGACAAATCCAATAATGAATGAGAGAATATATTCCAAATGAATTTAGAATTTTACAAATGTTTAATAACCATTCTACAAAGCTGGAAACATTATGATGTGGAAGTATTCACCTCAACCCCTTGTCCGTCACTGTTTGTAAATTAGATACACATAGGGTGACCAGACAGCAAATGTGAAAAATCGGGACGGGGGTAATAGGAGCCTATATAAGAAAAAGACCCCAAAATCAGGACTGTCCCTATAAAATTGGGACATCTGGTCACCCTAGATACATAAATCATCTACATTACAAATATAACCATGTTAGGAGTCTCTATGACGACAGTTATCTCCAAAAATTAAGGCATGTATTTTGTAATGTAGACATGACCCTAATCGTGTCCCTGGCCAAGGCTGTCTAATAACTTTTGGTGTACACAAGCCTTAGTAAGTGGCAGGTCATATCTTGCTCTACCTTGGCAGTGTTTCTTTAAGTCACTGACTCACCATCCATAACTTGTATTTAGCTGTTGTGGATCAACATAATGCATGATGTTTATAGATATTTAAGCATATTCATTATAACATAATGGGAAGAATTGAAGATAAAGTATCAGTCTTGATGCTCCTTGTTTTTCCACTACATCTCAGCTTTGATATTAGTTTATCAGTCTATCACTGTTGCAGAATAAATGCTACTCACTCTGTTTGACCAAGTAGTCCCACTGACAACAGTTGGCACTCGGCCATCAGTGTCTAATTATCTTTCTCTAATCACAACTACCACCTGCCAGTCTGAGAACAAACCCTACTAGCTAGAGTGAAATATACTTGAGCTGCAAAACCCTCAAAGCCACACCAACTACATTTTAAAGGAATAAGACACATGTACTAGGTCACTTTTGCTCTTCTACTCTCTTGTTGCATCTTTTCCTCTTCCTGGTATCACTCCACTTTTTTCCTTTCCTGTAAGGATAGTGTATCTTTTCTTCTTGTGTTGTCTTCAGTTCTGTTTACTCTTTACTTTCTCTCTAGCTCCCACTTTATATCACTTTCCCTACACTGAGTTATTTACCTCCTGCCCTATATTTATGGTTTTTCCTTTTGTATCCCAAATATTTATTTTATGTATGTTTTGCCATATACAAATTCTCTTTCTTGATACTTTGGGGGGGAGGGGCTTCTGCAATTATACCCACCTCCAAGTATCTATTTTGGGACTTTCATTCAGTGAACAGCTTCCACATTTGCCCTGCTGTCCCTAGCTTCCACAAGCAGTAGCAACAGAGTGAAGATGACTTAACCCCTGCTGCCCACAGGGTTCTGAATAGCAACAATTGAAAAATGACAATCCTCTAGTTAGTTTTCATCTCCTGCAGATGGGCAAAGCTGTGAACAGCAGCGGAAGCACTGGAACTGTCAGATTTAGAAAGGCAACATCACATCAGTTAACTTTCCCACATGAACTGAATATAATCTATTACAAAAGCAAGAAATTTAATTTTTTTAAGTGAAAACTTAAAACTGCAGAGGATGAAGGCATTGACTAGTAAAAGTTCCTACTCACCACAGACAAAAGGTGTTTTTTTTTCAATTTATTATTAGCAGTTTTCACTTAATTATACTTCCCTACCTCAGAAAAGTGTTAAGAGGCTAAATTTGTTAGTGTTTACAAAATATTAGAGTTCTTAGATGGAAATAAATATGCAAATTCTATTAAGTTACCTTACATACAAGACTGTAAAAAAGGTGTCAGAGGGCATGTCTACGCAGCATAGAAAATCCTGTGGCTGACCTGTGCTAGCAGACTCAGGCTCACAGGGCTTGGGCTGCAGGGCAGTTTCATTGCTGTGTAGACTTCCGGGCTCGGGCTGCAGCCTGAGTTCTGGGACCCCTCCCACTCCACAAGGTCCTACAGCCTATACTCCAGTTCCAGCCCGGAAATCTACACAGCAATGAAACAGCCCCACAGACCAGCCATGGGTTTTTCTTTGCTGTGTAGACCTACCCATGACAGTCAATCTGAGAAGTCTAATGTATAGAATCAGTGGCACAAGCAGCTGCAGCACAAGTTTCTTCACTGTGGCTGACTCAGTGGTACCATCTTTAGAGTGATTGGGGGATTGGTTTAACTTTCAAAGTCAGTGGAAGTTCAGCACTTAAGGCATTGAACATAATCTCTCTTTTATACCAGATTCTGTTTTATTCAGTATAGCAGATTTAGATTATATCTCAGGAAAAGCTTCCTAACTGTAAGAACAATAGGACAATGGAACAGACTCCCTTGGGAGATCATGGAAGCTCCTTCACTGGAGGTTTTCAAAAGGAGGCTGGATAGCCATTTGTTTTGGATGATTTAGTCACAACAAATTCTGCATCTTGGTAGTGGTTAGACTAGATGATCCTTGTCCATTCTAAACCTAGGGTTCTATGATTCTATTTTCCAAGGTTCAGTTTCCATTTGATAACAAAAAAAAATCTCGAAGGGGAACATTTAATACAAATGCATCATGTACTTAAAATACTGTACCCTTCCATGTCGAAACTATGTGTATAAACTAAAATGTGAACACTTACATTTCCAATAGCCAAAAGTGCTTTGTCAAAAAAGAGAATCATTCCAAAGAAAAGGAAAAACACACCAAAGCCCGTTAATCCCATTCCAATCTCTGCAATACAAAATTTTTAAAAAAAAGGTTAGTAAAAAAGTAGCACCAATGCATACAAGTATAAGAAAATTTATTTCACAAATTAAGAGTTGACATGAATAGGCTGCAGAAATTAATGTAAAATGTGGAAACATTTAGTTCCTATCTTGATGTGGGGGGGGGGGGGGGGGGAGAAGTTATGGCCATAGCAAATTCTACCTATTTAAATTGTTATGAGCATGGAAAATAAAACAGGGTCCTGCTTCAAGAAGTTTTCAGATAGAAAGCTTTAAAATGAACTGTTATTTGTCATAAATGTTGTGATTTTAACTACCTGAGACTTCTTTGATGATGTGATCTAGAAGTAGTAAGTGTATGAAATGTACTGTATATTGTGCAATACATCACTAAACTAGAAGTTACATATTGAAATAGAGTTCGGCATATAAGCACAATTGTGCATGTGTACATCTGAGTTCTGTAGATGAAAATAAACACAGTTTATCATTGATTTTGAGTGACTTGTTAGTAAATCAAAGTTTGAGTTTTTAAAATGATAGTTCATTAGACATGTTAGATTAAACTGCAAGATAAGTTTCAGTAGGGATGCCTGAAGATCAAACCTACAAGATTCTTCTCTGCAACAGTGATCAAGATCAAAAGACAAAGGGCTGCAAGTTTAGGCCTCATCTAGACTGAGGTTTCTGTGAAGTTCTCCTACATCTGTCTTAAAGAGCAGCAAAGCATCACCAGTCCTAGCACTAGTGTAAACCAGGTGACAATATTTTAATCACAATGGATATGTCTATACCGCAATTAGACACCTGCAGCTGGCCTGTGCCAGCTGACTCACTTGGGCTAAGGGGCTGTTTAATTGCAGCATGGAGGTTCCTGCTCAGACTGAAGTCTGAGCTCTGGGGCCCTCCCACCTAGCAGGGTCCTAGAGCCCAGGCTCCAGCCCAAGCATCTACACTGCAATTACAACAGCCCCTTAGCCCAAGCCCCATCAGCCTGCATCAACAGGCACATTCCAGCAGCAAGTTTTTAATTTCAGCATAGACATACCCAGTGTCATCTTATCTTGGTCAGACAGCACAGGGGTAAAACCATTGGTAGCTTATATATTCTAGCACTTCCATTTACTAGCAATAGTAGAAGATTTCACAACTCTGTGTAGCTATATCTACTCTGGTAGCAGTTAACGTCCTTACTTTTGTGAGCTCATCTCTCAATATTGTTTAACACCATTTGATATCCAAATTATATTTCTGTGGACTTGTAACAGTACATATTTTTAAAATTTGCTTTATTTTTCATTTTGATTGCAAACAGATTCAAGATCTAGTTAAATTTACACTACTATTACAAGGATAAGATTATTAGTTTAGATGTTCTGTTAAAAGATACTGTAAAAATCCACTCCCTAATCTGATATTCAAAAAGTATACACCCATATTTCACTGTAAACTTAAATATATCAAATATCAATTACTGACTGAGGACTATAATTGGAATCTGTCCTCTTCCCCAACTCCATTCAGACTAGCAAAGGGAAACATCATGGATGTCCTTATCAATTTGAATTCTGAAAAGGAGATGAAGAATCAACCACCACCAGGAAGCAGATCTTGAAAGACGTACCAGACACCTGTTAGCCGTAGGACTAAATATACTAGACACAGGCTGATAAGAGATGAATTCCTGAACATACTGCACAAGATGCAGTGACAACACCTTGGTGAGAAGAACAGACCAACCCTCAACAGCCGTTGCAATTACTATCATTTTTTTGTTTTTTAAGTAGATCGGAAGCAGGAAGCCTGCCAAACAATCAGTGGGACTACAGCACGATCACGGTGCTAAAGGAGCACTCAAGGAAGACGAGGCCCTTGAGGTGAAGCTAAATGAATTCTCTGCATCGGTTTTCACTGCAAAGGATGTGAAGGAGGATTCCCACACCTGAGCTATTTTTTTTAGTTGACAAATCTGAGGAACTGTCCCAAATTGAGGTGATCAACAGAGTTGGTTTTTGAACAAATTAATAAATTAAACAGTAATAAATTGCCAGGACCAGATGATATTCACCCAAGAGTTGTGCAATTTCATATCTGAGTGCCTTCAGAACTACCAACTGTGGTATGTAACCTATGGCTTAAATCAGTCTCTGTGCCAGATGACAAGGAAGACCGCCGGTGGAAGGCCAATTTTAAAAAAGGCTCCAGAAGCAATCCAGGCAATTACAGGCCAGTAAGCCTGTCATTTTAATACCCAGCAAATTGTTTGAAACTACAGCAAAAAACAGAATTATCAGACACATAGATGAACAGGATATGTTGGGGAAGAGTCAACACAGTTTTTGTAAAGGAAAATCAGGCCTCACCAATCTATTAGAACTCTTTGAGGGAGTCAAGAAACACGTGAACAAGGGTGAGCAAGAAGATAGAGAGTCAAAGGCTTTCTGAAAGTCTAAGTCCAAGGTCCCTCACCAAAGGCTCTTAAGCAAAGTAGGCAGTCATGGGATAAGAAGGAAGGTCTTGCCATGGATCAATAACTGGTTAAAAGATAGGAAATAAAGGGTAGGAATAAATGGTCAATTTTCACAGTGGAGATGGGTAAATAGCAGGTTCCCCAAGGATCTGTATTGGGACCAGTGCTATTCAACATATTCATAAATGATCTGGAAAAAGGAATAAGCATTGAGGTGCCAAGGTTTACAGATGAGACAAAATTAGTTAAGATAGTTAAGTCCAAAGCAAACTGCAAAGAGTTACAAAGGGATCTCACAAAACTGGGTGACTGGGTAACAAAATGGCAGAGAAAATTCAATGTTGATAAATGAAAAGTAATGCACATTGGAAAACATAATCCCAACTATACATACAAAATGACGGGGTCTGCATTAGCTTCCTTGAGTCATAATAGATCTTGGAATCATTGTGAATAGTTCTGTGAAAACATCTGCTCAGTGTGTAGAAGCAGTCAAAAAAGATGTTAGGAACAATTAGGAAAGGGATAGATAATAAAATGGAAAATATCATAATGTGACTATATAAATCCATAGTAAGACCATAACTTGAATACCGAGTGCAGTTCTGGTCACTCCATCTCTAAAAAGATATATTTGAATTGGAAAAAGTACAGAGAAGGGCAACAGAAAGGATTAGGGGTATAAAACTGCTTCCATATGAGAAGAGATTGAAAAGATTGGAAATGTTCAGCTTTGAAAAGAAATGACTATGGTGGATATGACAGTGGTCTATAAAATCATGAATAATGTGGAGAGAGTGAATAAAGAAGTGTTATTTACCCCTTCACATAACACAAGAACCAGGGGTCACTCAATGAAATTAATAGGCAGCGGGTTGAAACAAACATAAGGATGTACTTCTTCACACAATGCATAGTCAACATGTGGAACGGGATATTGTGAAAGGCAACAACTTTAACTGGGCTCAAAAAAGAATAAGATAAATTAATGGAGAATAGCTCCATCAGCAGCTATTAGCAGCAATGGTCAGGGATGCAATCTCATGCTCTGGGTGTCCCTCAGCCTGTAAGTGCCAGACATTGGGACTGGATGACAGAGGCTGGATCACTTGATTGCCTTGTTCTGTTCATTCCCTTTGAAGCATCTGTCATTGGCCACAGTTGGAAAGCAGGATACTGAGTTAGATGGACCATTGATCTGACCCACTATGGCCGTTTGGATGTTCTTATGCAATTATACATTGTTCTTTTGGCCTGGTTCTCATTTACACGAAGGGCCCTTTACACCATTCTGGCCATCAAAGAGGTCTTAAAGTGGGCATACATTATATTTGTACTCACTTTAAAGGCTTTTTACACTGCCAAAGCAGTGTAAAAGAGCCTTAATGTAAAGAAAATCTGGCCCTCTGCCTTCTGTTTTTAGTAGATTCTGGTTTTGTTACCAAGGTTGCGTCATGACATGCAGTTTGTTGGCTTATCAGATGTGTGCTACTTGTATAATTTTACTTTGGATGTTTGCAGTTCACTTCAGAAGTCGGAATGCAGCACAATTTTAATTTTGTTGCTTATAAACCTACCAGTTTTATTAAAGGATACACGAACAATTAGATACACTTTCTCAAAATTCAGTCTTCCAAATGGTGAGTATGGCTGGGACAACTTTTGCTTTTTGAATTAGAAGGTAACTAACGCAGGGGCTGGCTCACCGGAGACATTTGAAAACACACTGTAAATAGCAACAGAGGGTCCTGTAGCACCTTTGAGACTAACAGAAGTATTGGGAGCATAAGCTTTCGTGGGTAAGAACCTCACTTCTTCAGATGCAAAAAGAAGTGAGGTTTTTCTTCATGCATCCGAAGAAGTGAGGTTTTTACTCACGAAAGCTTATGCCCAAATAAATCTGTTAGTCTTTAAGGTGCCACCAGACTCTTTGTTGTTTTTACAGGACCCTCTGTTGCTTTTTACAGATTCAGACTAACACAGCTACCCCTCTGATACTTGACACTGTAAATAGTTACACACTGAGCTCCCTAGACCCCTCACTACTAGGGCTGCTCGGACTTCAGTCCGTGTTTGGCGTATGAAGCTCGTCCGAGGGATCCCGGGTATTGCAGAGGCCGCCGGCGCACGTGTCCAGCGGGAGGGAAGGGCGGCCAGCCGGAGACGAGCGGAAACGACCCTGGAGCCGGCCGGCAAGACCCTTCCCCGCCCACAACAAGGGTGAAGGGGATTCTCCCCCCGCCCCAATCTCTTCACCTGCGAACAGGAAGCGGGAGGAGAGCGCGGCGCAGATCCCGGCTCCCGGAACAAAGGGACAGCGGCCAGGCGCGCTCGGGCTCATCCCCGAGCTGGACGCCGCCCGGGGAAGCGGCGTCAGGATCGTGCCGCTCAAGACTCCCCCTCCCCCAGAGCCCCCCCTGCCAGCGCCCCCCAGCAACCGCCAGCGCCCCAGGAGCCCCGCCCGGAGCCCCCAGCCGCAGGGCCGGGCGGACGCTTACTCTGGGTGTCGGTGAGGGAGATCATGTTGGCGGCGAGGCCGGTGGCGGCGGCAGCAGCAGGGAACTAGGGAGGGGGGAGGTGACTGGAAGCGGCGGCAGAAGCGGCCGCCACGTCTTCCGGAAACACGCAGCCCCCGGCTCCTCTCTCCCCGGCACCGCCCATTGGCGGAAGTCGGGCCAATCAACGCCTACTTTGTTCGCTTCCCTCTTGCTGTCGTCGCGGTACGGGAGCTCAGCCGGACCAATCCTAGCGCAGCGCGCTCTGTGATTGGCCGGGAGGGGCCGGAGCCGGCTGCGGAAGTTGCGGCGGGCTGGGAAAGGGAGGGAAGAGCGCGAGCGGGCGGGAAACCGAGGCGCTACCGCCGAGAGTGAGAGGTGAGTGCGGCGGCTGCAGGCGGGGTGGGGGCTTAGGACGGACGGACGGACGGGCTGAGCCTAGCGCGTGGGAAGGGCCGGGTGGGTTCACGTGGGGATGGGATAGGAGGAGTAGGGGCGGCGGTATCAGCCCATCCCTTCCCACGTGCACCACGCAGGGCGGGAGCAGGGGAAGGAAGGGTAAAGGGAGGGGCAGGGATGTAGGGGCAGGGCGGGGTATCATATGTGGGGCAAGAGCTATTCAGTGACTGACTAAAACAGAAGCTGAGGAAGTTCCCTCTCAGCGCCCCCCTCCCCAAGCATAGAGGTTTAGGGCTAGAAGGAATCACTGTGCTCATCTAGTCTGACCTGTGTAACACAGGCCCTGACTTTCAGTTTTCCCCAGGGGTTTTCCAACCCCGCTCTACCCAGAGGCCCTGCCCCCCACTCCACTCCTTCCCCTAAGGCTCCACCCCACCCTACCTTTTCCTGCCCCAACCCCAGCCCTACCACCTGAAGCTCCATCCCTGGTCCTCCCCCTCCTGTCAGTGCCTCCTGACCACTGGCAGACAGCTGATCATGGGGGGGGGGAGAGGAGGGAGGGTGTATGCTACTATTTTTTTTTCTGTGGGTGCTCCAGCCCTTTGAGCACCCGCTGAGTCGGTGCCTATACTGTGTAACATAGAACCATAGGACTTCCCTGGATTAATACCTTTTTTTGGTGGTGGTCTTTAAAGCGGTGTGAATGTCCAATATGCAAAAACACCCCCACCACTTAATTGCTAAATAACAATTCACTACCTCCAGCTTCAGTAAATTCTCAGCTGGGTTGGATAGGCATTGTCCACCTAGTCCTCACCTTCCCTTTTTTGTGACTTGCCATATATTCGGTCTGCTGTTGGCTTTAGCTATCCCTCTCCTAAGGAAATTCATCAATGAATCACTACATGAGCATTCTGGTACAGTTTGCCAGATGCACATTTTCCATATAAACATCCTCTACTCAGCTGAATCATCTTCTGTCTATACTTAGCCTATTTGAGATGTTCAGCTGCCTCTCTCTACAGGGTGGAGCATGTAATTTAACACTTTCCTTTTCTTTTAAAACAATTCTTTATCCTTGGACATGGTCATTAAATCTCTTGACATGATGATATTCCTGCACTTGCCATACTCCTCTTATTTGCTGTTGACTGATACTTATGTTGAGTTAGTTTTAAGTACAGTAGAACCTCAGAGTTATGAATACCTTGGGAATGGAGGTTGTTCGTAACTCTAAGCAAAATGTCATAGCTGTTCTTTTAAAAGTTTACAACTGAACAGTGACTTAGTACAGCTTTGAAACTTTACTAGAAAAAAATGCTACTGTCCTTTTATTTTTTTTTTGTAGTTTACATAACACTGTACTGTACTGGCTTTTTTTGTCTCTGCTGCTGCCTGATTATGTACTTCCAGTTCCAAATGAGGTGTCTGGTTGACTGGTTAGTTCATAACTCTGAGGTTCTTCTGTATGCTTTTTAACTTTTGCGAGCTTGAGATCTTTTTTCCTGTGCGTTTTAATGAGATCCTGAACATCTCATCTCGCTTTTTTGTTGTTGAATTATCTAACGCAGCTTGATAAGCCGCAGCTTGCTTGTGAAGCTAACCTTGCTTTAGTTTATCTAACTTTAAGCTTTTTGCAGTGCTTTACTAACATCATGGTTCTTTTTAGAGTTTGACTCTTCTGAGGTTTTATTTTGGAAACTGGGTGGCAAGTGAGATACAGAGCTTGTCACCTCTAGACTGCTGGCTTAAATCCATGCAAGGTTGGTAAGTGAAACCAGTCACTATCTGAAGATTGTTCAGTGGCCTATGTGAAATGAGTCAGTAGCCTTTGTTCAGTTCCTTAGTGTCTGCATTAGAGAAAAAGGAACTAATAATTGGTGCACTGATTGGCAGCATCAGCACAGAGGCCAAGGACTGAATCATGATGAGCACTGAACTTTCTCTCATAGAGGTGGATGCTCAGTTTAACATTGGCAGGGCATTTGTAGGGATGCTTGCATTGCCACCTGCTCATTCTATTCCTGTCCTTTGGATAAATTAGGTACTCCAGTCTACAGAGCTGCCAGCCTGGTAACTTTACTAAGGACTAAATTCACTTGCATAAAAAATTAAGGAAGGTTATCCCCTTAATGCTGTCAATTTCAGATTCAGGAACTTGTGATCAGATATAGTGGATTCTGAACAGTGCCACCTGTCCTATATAGTAGATAGCTTAATCTTAATATTTTCTGAAATGAGTAATCTATGCAGTAATCTGATTTTGTCCACGGCAGAGCTCCTTTCAGTTATTATGACTCCATATTCTGACAAAACCAAGTATTTTAGCTGGATCTGTTATTTGTTCCATTCATCGGTAATGTTGTTATCTCATGATCAGTTTTTAGGCAGTGACAATAGAAGTCTGCTGGGGGATTTTTCCTTTTCCTCTCCCCAAATCAGTGTTCCTACTGAGGTAACGGAGGATGTCTTATTTTTATGTTTTATGTTTGTATTACTTTCTTACTGTAATACAGTGAAGATATACTGTAATACAAAGAATATCATTCACAAATATTTATTAACTTAATATATTGAAGAGTTTTTTGCTGCTGTTCTAACTCCTATAGAATAACAAACAAAATCCCATAAGTCCTATCATAGTGGTTCAGTGCTTTTTAGCAGGTCACTATGTAATTAATTCTAAGATTCTTATAGTTGCATTTATGAATAGTCAGCTCTCTGTTTTGTTGCGCTAAAGCATGTGACTATGTTTTGATAGCATGCTCCAATTCCTATTAATGGGGATGACAGACTTCCACTGACTTCTGTGGGACTTGACTCAGGACCCAAATTGGCAGAACACTTACCTTGAAAGTCTGGCAGTGTGCTAGGGATCCTGTCATTGACCTCTCCCTGTGAATTAATTTATTTAAATTAACATCAGTGTGTTTTTGTTGAGGGAAATGTGTGATGTCCTCTAGTTGGGATTGTGAATACTGACCGGATCTGAGAAATTAGTACAAAACTGGATCGGTATTTAGCAAACAGTGGAATTACAGGCATATAATTTAATGTAATATATTCAGTGTGATTTTACAAGAAAGTACTAAATGATGTCCAGTTAATAAGCTTGGCTGTTTTGTTATTAATGCCATGGAAATTATGGAGGGTCTCTTGGTCGTTTCCCTGCTAGAGGAGGATTGCTCTATATGATATATTTGTATAATGCTTTGTCCTGTGTAGCTTGAAGATATATCAGCTTATGGAATTTCCCCCATTTCTTTACTACAGTCTAACGAATTTATAGAGATTTTTAATAAAATATTTTAATTTTTTTAGAGAGAATTGCTTGCTTAAGCAACATTTATTAATAAAGGACGGGTCCTTTCAACTTTGAAGATGACAACCATTTCAGGTAAACCAAAATTAGGATGGTAACTGTTCATTCCACCACCATTTAACTGGTTTCATCAGATTTGTTAGAAAACTCTGTCTTCATTGCTTGTTATCTCAACTGTATGTGTTTTCTTCAGGTTGAAAATTATTTTAATTGCTATAATATTTTAAATCACGTTTTCCTCCATATTTCATTTTGGACATTTTTTCATTTCTCTAGCTATACACACACAAGTTTGTAAAAGCTTTCCTGGTTTCTAACAATTTCAAAGTGGTTTTAATTTTTTTTTTTTTTAAGGCATCTTTCACAGGCCACTAGTCTGTAACATGGACTCGTTCCTTAGGGTATTTTGGAAGGAAAACCTCCATGTTTTGTTCTGTTTCCAGAAAATCTGCAACGAGGATTTTTGATACACAGACTTACTGTAGCTGCAGTGCATGAGAACTATCATGGTTGCTATTTTTGGATCAAAGCATAACATTTTTGAAAAAATATGTTGGTGTAGTTTTATCTAAACTCTCTCAGAAATATTGCTACATTCATCTAAATAATGCATGATCTAATTTAGTCCATTAAATGGAAAATGCAATGAAGCCACATACTGAAACACTTGACTTCAATTCACACTAGTGTGCTTAGACACAGAGAAGCAAATTTATATCTTAGGCTGTACTCCTAAAAAGCTGTGACTTCTGTGCTGTGCTCGCAAACCTATGCAGAATTCATGCTCTGCAGATCTTCTGCTTCTAGACCTGAGGAGGGACATATCAGGACACAGGGTAGAGTTGGGAGCGTGGTCTATATATTTTAGCTCATTCCCCTATCTTCCCCTGCTTCCATCTTCAGTTCACTTTCCTCTGCTGGAGTTAATGTTGTTCCTGATATGAAGACTTTTCACTGTGCAGCTGCACAGAGTTTGTGCACTCAATTTGGAATATTTAAAAGTAGCATGTTAATGCTATTTTCACGGTGCTAACATGCATCCCTGTGTACTAAAAGTGGTCGAGGCCAAATTTGACTATAGGATCACAAGATGAAAAAGATCTAATTATATCACACTGGTCCCATCAGTCCTTGAAATCTATGAATCTGAGTCCATTCCTGTGCCAAGGTGGATATAGTCTCTCAGAAGTTACACTATGACATGATTTTTCTACAACAACCAAGGTAATCATCCATCATTACAGTGTGGCAGACTTCTCCTAAGCTGCAGCAAAGAAGAGAACAGTTGTGGTTTATTAATATATTTATATGGCATTTTACACCTTTAGAGTGCCTTATTAATATTAAATATTTTAAGTTCTGCAACAGGCCTGTCAAGGTGCTAAGTACTTGCTCCATTTTTCCAGACACTCTTGATTGTAGATTGGATTGCTGTCAACCACTGGATGCAAAATGTCTAATGTGATTTGAAGTTGTAATTAGCAAAATATGCATGTTACAATGTTGTATTTTTCTCCCTCTCTCGCTTCAGTGCTAAAGGAGGAGCTGGTTTCCACTGATAGTGAGCTGCAGGCAGTAGAGATCCAGATTCAGGAACTTCTGGAAAGACAACAGGAGCTTATTCATAAGAAGACAGTGTTAAAGAATAAAATAAAACAATTTTCAGAAGATTCAGAGGCTGGGGAAAGTGAAGAAACTGAAACCTCAGCTGAGGCATGGAACAAACAAGGTTTACAAAATCAAATTAAATTATTTTCATCTTTACCATTTAATGTGAAGAATGTACCAAGAATTATCAATGTTGATGAGATAATGAAAGTTAGAATATGGTATTTTGGCCCACCTGTGTTTCACGAGGAGTTGCTTTTTGATTTCCATATGGATAATTTTATTATTGTACCATTTCCTTTTGCCAAGAAGTTTTTGATGTTGTCTTGGTTGGTTGGTTTGCTGTACGTTTTAATAGATTGAAGCTTATATTTGCTTGCTCAGATATTCCTGAATACTGAAGTGGGCTCTGCTGGGCAGATTCTTCTAGGAACTGATTTTCATCAGTTTTCTCCATTGCTTGTTATGGAATCATAATTTGGGAACTTGAAGTTACTAACTAGAATATAAAGTTAAATTTACTTTTGGTGGTGGGGGTATCCGTTAAGTATCCTGGGACAAATTCTGCCCCCAGCTCTACCACATAATCCATTGTAGTCTTTGAGCTTGTCTGGTATAATGAAGGCAATTTTGGTCAGGTAAATAAACTCTGGCTCTGCTTGGCCGTAAAAGGAAAAAAAAATATTCCTCCTTGTATATTTTCTCTGGATTTGCTTGTTTCTCTGCCTTGTACTTTGAGGAACACTGGTTTAAGAGAACCCTGAAAAATAACTAAAGAATCAGGTACAGTTGTAGGGCCTAATCCTGTAAACATTGAGTACCAGGCATAATGCTTTTTTCCATTTACATTAATTGGACTAATATTATGAATTAAGGATTAGCATTTTAGAGTACTTTGTGGTGTGCCTGCTTTTTTTGAGCATTAATACACATTACAGGATGATTAGATCCTTAAGCCTGGCAACATATTGTGTTTATATTTTCAAAGGATCTGCAAAATGTTTTCATGCAAGTCAGACTTATGCACACGATTCCTCAGTTTATACGTGCAAATCTTATGGGTGCTGTTTTTCAAGTCTTTTGAAAATTTGGCCTGATGTGACATCACATTACTTTTAGTAAAAAATGCTTCTATATTTTAATTGGCTTTCCTTTTTATGTTTTAGATGTTCTAACTTAAAATGTATTTTTACTGCTTGCTCCTTTTTACAGATTTCCCATGGTGTGAGAAGATCAAAGCTGCACTTCGTAATAGCTTTAAACTCCAGAAGTTTAGGTCTCTGCAGCTTGAAACAATAAATGCTACAATGGCAGGAAAGGATATATTTCTTGTCATGCCTACTGGAGGTGGAAAGAGTTTGTGCTATCAGTTACCTGCAGTATGTTCTGAAGGTATATGAGAATAAATGTCATGTACCAGTAAATGGATTTCAGTTTTATTTTTTGTATGGTTAGTTGTAGAGATGTAATATATTTTGTTACTGTAAATAAAATTGTCTAATGCTAAGTATTATCTGGAATAAGGAACATAATTCCCAATAATGGGAAGAAAGAGCAACAATTTTGAAACAAAAACTTATCTTAGAAATATATTTCTACTAGTTTTCTGTATTTCACTTTAAAGGGACACTGTCAGCTTAAAAACATAGGCACAGATCTTGCAAGCACTTGTTCTAAACAAATTTCTTTGTCTAGATTCCTAACAATATCTTTAGCTAATTAAAAGTGGGATTTTTAAAATCCATTTTTTTCCTCACTAAATTTGCTCTGTTTTTCTTGAATTTCAGTTTGTACAATGTAAATCATTGAAGCCAGTTTAGCTTTTGTTTTTAAGTCAGTTTCACTTTCTTAGTGCTAAAGTGCTTTGATTTCAGATGTTGCAGAGGAATGTTTTAACAACAATTGCTTTATTGGGATATTTATTTTTTTTAATTGTGAAACCATTTTTATTGGCCTTGGATTTAAAAAAAGCAAATTTTTACAAAAGGGGCCAACTTGTTGCTTAGCATTGTTTAATCCCCTTTATATGGCCACTGTATACCCAACCTCCTTTGGTTAGATATATTAGTTCTTATGTGGTGCTTTTGTTTGTTGCAATTGAGTTATTTGTTTCAATTCAGTCTGCAGTGAGAAATCATATGAGCTAAATGTTTTAGATAAGTAAGATGAATGATTATTTGTTTCAGGTTTCACACTTGTGATCTGTCCTTTGATCTCACTTATGGAAGATCAGCTAATGGTTTTAGAACAGCTGGGAATTTCTGCAGCTTTATTAAATGCTTCAAGCAGTAAGGTATGTTTAACTGCCATGCAACATTGTTACCTTTATTCATGTTGTTTATGAATATTATGTGGATATTCTTATTGACTAGCTCAGTTTTGCATGATTGTAATGAAAATTTATAAGCCAAAGGACATCTTCCTGCCAATCCTTACCATGATGATATTAATCTAAATCAAATATATTGCAATCCTATTTAAAACCAGTAAAACAAGCCAAAACCTTACATGAAGTGAATAGAAGTTTGTGGGACTGCATTAGTGACATCAAAATATTTTGCAGTTATGCACATTTTTTATACTAAAGTGTTTTTTCTTTGGCCATACCTCTCAAATTTCTGGATTTAAAAGAAGATGGACATTACTGTGTTACTTAGTAATATGTTTAGTAATGTAGACTCGTGTACATTGAATCAAGTCTCTTGTTTCTGGGTATAAGCTGACTGCCACAAAGGGCAGAAAGGATTTTTTCCCCAGTGATATGGCATTATGGAAATGGCTAGCTGCATTGTGTGTGTGTGTGTGTGGTTTTTTGGTAACTACCATCAGATAGTAGCCACTTTCAGAGGCCTAATGAATTAATGGCTTGATGTGGTCTAACAAATTTCAAAAACGAATGTCTCCAAAAATCCAATAATAAAGATTACAGTCTGGGATATTTGTTTTGCATAAGGAATTTTTTCTCAAAACATAGCAGCAGAGATGTGGGTGACACCTGATATTTTACTAAGAAAATAAAGACCCTAAATAATACAGTATAAATATTCAGAGTATATTTGCTTCCTTTTTCTAAAATAATGCTAATATTTGTTTGTTTTTAAAATATAATCACTTTATGTGTATCTACATCACCTGCAAAGTCTTATGCTGGGTGTAGCAGTGTGTTTTGTGCATTGAACCACAATTTATTCTAGAACTAAGGAACAGGAGTATGATATTCTGGTTTGTCCATTTCCAGCTTCCTTCTTTGTTTTTTAACAGGAACATGTAAAGTGGGTTCACAACGAAATGCTGGATAAGAATTCGCAGCTAAAACTCATTTATGTTACTCCAGAGAAGATTGCAAAAAGCAAAATGTTTATGTCAAAATTGGAGAAAGCTTATCAAGCAGGGAGACTCACTCGTATTGCTGTGGACGAGGTGCATTGTTGTAGTCAATGGGGACATGACTTCAGGCCTGGTATGCCCCTCCAGAAATACGTATGCAAAGTTATTCAAGCATGCATAAATGATGAGTTAAGCTTGAAATGAGGGGAAATGTTTTCCTTTTGATAGTGAAGTCTATGCACAATACACGACACAGAAAATACTTGTACATTGGCTCAAAGATTTTTAATTTCATTAATTTGGTACCATTCACAAATAACTTATGGCCTTGTCTAAAGGCTCAAGTTCATTTAAGTCAGGGACATTTAACTGTGGGTTACATTGGCAGTTTTCCAGGGGACTGTGAGTTGCACCTTATTTGCATAAAGTGGAACAGATTGTGGCGGTCATCTCTAATATAGATGTGCTTCCTGTGGAAAATACAAGTCTGTGTAACTCTCTTCATGGTGCTTAATACCTCTGTATTGAAGGTGAAAATACCATAGCTACACGGTGGAATTTCATGGAATGCACTTTAGTCACCTCTGTTGTAATTTACAAGAAGAAAAATTGTGCAGCATTTTGGTCTCGTGTCTTGTCAGCTGCATAAAACTAGTATTTATCAATGCTGTTTCTCAGTCTATGGAAGAACTTGTGATTCAGGGTACAGATGAGTACAGTATCATCTACTAAACTTTTTCTGGAATTTTCTTTTAAATTTCTTATTAAAGAAAGTATTGCTTACAAATTACCCATAATGGGCTTTATCTCTTTTTGCTAATGACAGCAATAGTTTGTTAGAATTGACACAAATCAAAATATAGATTATGAATGTTTTTAGATTTTTCTAATGTTGTTTTTGTTTTCTAATTCTCTTAACTTGAATACATTTTAATAAACAGTACATTCTGAATTTAGGTAAAAATCTATTACAAGGCCAGTCACTCCACTATGTCAGTATGGCATTGCCTGCTGATCACTTCATTTGGATTTGTAAATTAGTTCTGTTATTACTTGTTAACTTGCTGCAGATTTGATGTATTAATATATCACTAGTGGTGTAAGAAACCAAATCTTTTTCCCTTATTCTTATTTAGACTACAAGTCACTTGGTATCTTAAAACGACAGTTTCCCAATGCTCCATTGATTGGGTTGACTGCAACTGCAACAAGTCATGTTCTGAAGGATGCTCAGAAAATTTTGTGTGTTCAGAAATGCATTACCTTTACTGCATCTTTCAATCGGCCCAATCTTTACTATGAGGTATGTATTGACTTCATTTGGTTTGAAGTAGTGCCTATGAGCCCCTGTTATGGACCATGACACCGTTGTGCTAGGTGCTGTACAAATACAGAACAATCAGTATGTTACGCCTTCTGGAAGACAGAATTTCATTCTGTAGTTCTAGGGTAGAATGAGGGCACCAGCGACAGTTATGACTTCATTCAGAGTCTGGCTCCTAACTGCCCCAGGTGCCTTTGAGAATATTCTCCTTTCTGTGGTGGTGATTTATTTCCCGAAAGATAGTGTTCTAATAGTTAGTTTATCTTGAGGACAAATAATAGCTAAATTTGTTCCGGGTTTTTTTTTAAATGTTTAATTCCCACAGGATCCTTCCAAGCTAAATCTCTGGCAGATTCATTTCTCTTGAATATTTTTCTGTCTGAGGAAATGACAAAGAAATGAAAGGCAAAGAAATGGAGGTGGGGGCGGGGAGAAAACCCAACAAAACAGAAGAGAACTCAGGAGTGTGACAAAAAGAACCCTGAATAGGAAGGGATTATCTTATCTAATTAGATTAGGTTCCCTCCTCTCCCCCCGCCCCCCCTCCATTATCCAAGTATTTGTGTTCTTGGTCTGTTTTGCTTATGTCTTAGATGGTCTTTTTATTATTATTTTTTTATTTTTAAAGTTTTTTTACTTCAAACTACTTTTTGCCAACTTGATTCTAAACAGTAGCTGGGAACCAGGAGTTGTGTACTGGTACTGAACTCAAGGCTTTTGTGATTAGTAATATTGGAGGCTATCCTTTCCTATTTAATGAGCTAGCTTCTGAGCTGGGCCTTGGTGCTTCACCATGACATCTTGTTAAAAGCTAAAAGATACAAATTTTAGTAGAATTTGGGCTGCTCCATACATTGTGAGAGTGGGGTTTAGCAGACTAGAATGTTCATAATTGAATGGCAGGTGGCAAGCACTGGCTGCTACAGCCAGTATTTTAGTTTAGAAAACTGGTGCAATTGTCTTGAAAAGTTGGCGACTTCTGTGGCTCCTTTCACATTCTTTACTGGACAGCTCCTGAATGAGCTTTTTAGTTGTGATGGATCTTTAAACTGTAGAATAAATTTAAATTAATCAAAGGGAAGAATAGCTGAGGTTACTGTATTAGGAAGAGTATAGTAATAGGAGTATAACAAATTGGCTGAATGGCCATTTAAGAGTTCTTTGGTAATGTACATAATTAATTGTGTGTGTGTGTGTGTGTGTGTGTGATTTTCAGGTTCGTCAAAAACCTTCAAACAGTGAGGACTTCATTGAGGACATTGTTAAGATCATCAATGGAAGATACAAAGGGCTCTCAGGTAAACAATATAAAAACTAATGCTTTTTATTTAAGGCAAAGTTATAATAAATGGTATATCACTGTTCAGGATCAGGTTAATATTCAAAGAACCTGGCTAAAGGTTGCTGGCTGGGGAACCCTCCTCCTCTGAATACGTTAGAAACGGTGACCAAATTTCTAAATAGCTGTCCTCCTCTTGGTGCATCTCTTGTGTACGTATTTGGTGAGAGAGGTTTCCCAGTACAAAGACACGGCATATTTTACAAAGCCACAATTCAAAGGAGGGTGGAGAATCCACACATTTTCAATAATGTGCAATACATCGTTTAGCTGCTAACAGTCAAAAATGAATTAATTTGTTCTGTGTAAAACGTAGATCCTTTACTGGAGCATTAAATAAGGCAGATCGGGATCTCTTGGAAGCTGGCATTTTGTCCTAAGACGATTCTCTTTAATAATTTCCTGTAAAAACAATCTAATTCCTGGACACTTCCATCATGTGTGCAAGTATGTTCAGATTTTCCCTTCAACCTCTCCAACAGAGCACCTCCCTAATAACAAAAATCTGATGGATTTAAACTGGAGTGAAATGCCATTTATACAGTAATTTTTATAAATTGGAGATTTATATCCCCTTCCCCATATAGAGACCCACTCCTCCAGATCAATTTCTTTGTACAAATCCCTCTCCCATCTTTTCATTGGCTGTATTTTTTTTATCAACATCTTTTTGAATCAAAAATGTATACATCTTAGAAATTAAACGTTTTGTTCCTCGATCAACTTCTCAAATTTGGTTAAAGGTCTAGATAGAGCCACCTTGTATCCAGATTTCACAATAAAATGTTTGACTTGTAAATATTGAAAATATGGGATCTGTATATTTAATGTATTACGTACTTCTATTGGTATAATTTCAAACCAGGAGCAGCTGTCTGAATAGAGTAATTTCAGCTCTTATCGAAGTGATTATTAGTTGTGGATATTTCCTAGGGATTAAATTCCTGATTATTTAAAAAAAAAAAAAAAATGTAGCTAGGAGAGAGGGGCTCGGCAACAGGAATTTAGAAAATTTGTCCAAAGCTGCTAAGATGGTCTGGAAGAATAGATGACTTTCCATTCATGGTGATCTGAATTTCTCCTTAACCCAACAATTAGTATACAGTCCAGTGAAACCTATACAAGAGACCTTCTTTTAGGCAACCTCCTATGTTATGGAACTGCTCCAAAGTATCCCCAAAATGTATTGAGAACTCATCACTATCAGAAGACCCCCCTTCCATTAAGTATCCACAGTGGGGCCTTGATCCTGATTAGGTCTTTGGGCACTACTCCAATATGTATAATAATAAAATTTTGAAGTTCTTTTCAGTGGTAGCTTAAAATAGGTTGAGCTGTATTATGAAAGCAATTTAAAGGTGCTGCGAAATACCATGTTAGAATGAAAGCGCTTTGGAAAATGGAGAGACAAGGTGGGTGCAGTAATATTTCTTATTGGATCGATGTCTGTTGGTGAGAGAGACAAGCTTTTGAGTTTACATAGAGCTCCTCTTCAGGTCTGGGAATGGTACTAAGCATGTCACAGCTAAATACAAGATTGAACAGATAGTTTAGTGTAAGTGCACATTCTAAGAGACCAATCAAGGTGAAATGGCCAATTAATACCCCTGTAGTCATAGGACAGAAAAGAGGGTTGCGGATTACAGATTATTGTAATAAATCCAGTGTCTTTAGTAATAGCATGAAGGCCAGAGGAGGGGCTTCAGGAAATATTTATTTCAGGATGGGGAACCCCTTCTTTGCCTTCATATTACCCACCAACCTCTCCAAGCTCCTCATCAGAGGCAAGCTCCCCACAGACCAGGACACACCGTCTCAAAGCGGCACCAGAATCTGCCAAAACAAGGGATGCAAATCTGCATCCCTATCTTCACTGCTACAATGATCAACACACCTTTCAAGATCCATGGGTCTTACAACATTTGATGGAGCTCATCCAGGGCCCTAAATGCCCCAATAAACTACTACACCTCTACCCTGATATAACGCTGTCCTTGGGAGCGAAAAAATCTTACCGCGTTATAGGTGAAACCACGTTATATCAAACTTGCTTTGATCCGCTGGAGTGCGCAGTCCCCCCACCCCTCTCCCCCGAGCACTGCTTTACCGCATTATATCAGAATTCGTGTTATATAGGGGTAGAGGTGTATATGGGCGAAACCAGACAATTACTACACTCTCGAATGAACTCTCAGGCCTTGGCCACACTTGCAAGTTACAGCGCAATAAAGCTGCCCAGAGCATTGTACCTCACTCCCCATCCACACTGGCAAGGCACATACAGCGCTGTGTCTCCCTGGCTACAGCGCTGCAGGTACTCCACCTCCCCGAGAGGAACAAGAGATGCAGCATAGTGGCTACAACTCCCGGGTGTCAGTGTGAACGAGGAGTTAGCTTGCTGCACTGTGATAATCCCCTTGTCAAGTGGCCACTCTTCTCATTGTTGTGATTGGCTCCAGGAATGCGGAAGTGCCGTTTCAAAGCTCCGTACCAGAGAGAAAAGGCAAACATTTTGCTGTTTGCTTTGAGTGAGTGAATGAGAAGCAGGGGTGTCGGAACTTGCAAAGCAGGGTGCTGACACACTCTCAGCACCCCAAAAACCCACACTCTCTCTCTCTCCCCCCACACTCCCAGTCACACTCCACCACCCCCTTTTGAAAAGCATGTTGCAGCCGCATGAATGGTGGGATAGCTGCCTATAATGCACCGCTCCCAATGCAGCTGCAAATGTGGCCACGCCAGTACGCTGGCAGCTGTCAGTGTGGACAGACTGCAGCACTTTCCCTACTCAGCTGTACGAAGACAGGATTAACTCACAGCGCTGTATAGCTGCAGGTGTAGCCATACCCTCACAGTAAAATGATAAAAGACAAGGTGTTTTTATCACCTGTGGATGAATACTTTTCACAAAGCAATCACTCTACATTTGGCCATCAGTTCTCGTCTTCAAAGGAAACCCGCACAATGCTTTCAAAAGATGAGCTGGGGAGCTTAAATTCATAACTTTGCTAGCCACTAAAAACCATACAGACAGACTCTGGATTTATGGCTTATTACAACAATCTATAACCCACTAGCCCCCCACTTTATCCTATGACTACAGAGGAGTTAATGGCCACTTCACCTTGAATGGCCCCTTAGAATATGTGCTAAATACTTTATGCTAAACTATCTGTTCAATCTTGTATTTAGCACTGATACTCTTCACTGGCCTGCTAAGTGAGGTTGGGCAGTTAATTCCCCTCTCCGTGCCTTAGGCCTTGGCTACACTTGGGAATTCACAGCGCTGCCGAGCGAGTGTAGTCACGCCGCCGGCGCTGCGAGAGCGTTCTCGCAGCACAATATGTACTCCACCTCTCTGAGGGGAATAGCTTGCAGCGCTGTGAGCGAGCGTGCAGCGCTGCAGGCGCTGATTACACTGGCGCTTTACAGCGCTGCACTCGCTGCGCTCGGGGTGGGGGGAGGGCGTTTTCACACCCCCTGAGCGCAGCAAGTTGCAGCGCTGTACAGTGCCAGTGTAGCCAAGGCCTTAGGGTATGGCTACGCTTGCAGCTGTACAGCGCTGTGAGTTAATCCTGTCTTCGTATAGCTGAGTAGGGAAAGCGCTGCAGTCTGTCCACACTGCCAGCTGACAGCGCACTGTCGTGGCCGCATTTGCAGCGGCATTGGGAGCGGTGCATTATGGGCAGCTATCCCAGCATTCAAGTGGCTGCAATGTGCTTTTCAAAAGGGGTGGGGTGGAGTGTGACAGGGAGCGTGGGGGGAAAGAGAGTGGATTTTTGGAGTGCGGGCACTGTCAGCACTCTGCCTTGCAAGTTCCAACCCCCACCCCCCTCGTCCACCCCTCTCTCACTCACTGAAAGCAAACAGCAGCTGTTTTTTTTCTCACAGACCAGATAAGCAGCCACTTATGGACACCCCCCCCTCTCCCCTTACCCCTCCCGCATGCCGCCTCTCTCTTCAAGCAAACACTAGCTGTGGGCATTCTAAAGGGAGCCCCCCTGCCTGCCTGCCACTACTCATTCACAGCAAACAGTAGCTGTGTTTGTTTTTTTTGATAAGCAGCATCCGGAGTTCACAACAAAACAAAGAGAGGAACCTTCACTTAAAAGGATTATGGGGAGTTTCCAGAGGTCAATCACTGCGTAATAAGGTTACTCCCCGTTTACACTGGAGCACCAGTGTCTCAGCCACTCCGCACCAGCTGTTAATCCTCTCGGGGAGGTGGAGTACCTGCAGCACTGTAGCCACGGAGATGCAGCCCTGTATGTGCATTGCCAGTGTGGACGGGGAGTGAGTTACAGCACTGTGGGCGGCTTTATTGCGCTGCAACTCTCAAGTGTAGCCAAGGCCTCAGTTTTCCTGTTTGTAAAATGAGCTAATTTGAGCTGTTTGTAAAACACCTTGCGGTCTACTGATAAAGTGCTATATAAGACCGTGGTGGTTTTATTATGTTGCTGTTATAAATGATATCTAAGGAGATACCATTGCTATCTAAGCAGAGCGTCCAAAATTGGAATTGATGCGGAGACTGAACTGCTTTTTCTGCTTTTGCATGACCAAGCACATTAAGTCAGTGGTTGGGAAGTTTTGCACTCTTTCCCCATGTTTTGTCAGTTCCTTTGGACAGACAGGGAATGTTATCTTCAAGCCTATTAATCCTGCACCTTGCACGAACATGACGTTCACTTACGTTTTTTTAAATACTTCATTGCCATAAAAAAGTGAGGAGGTTTTTTGTTTTTGTTTTTTCTTTGGTACAGGAATTATCTACTGTTTTTCACAGAAGGACTCAGAGCAAGTTACCGTTAGTTTGCGGAAACTGGGAATTAAAGCAGATGCTTACCATGCAAATCTGGATCCCAAAGATAAGACCAAAGTTCACAAGGGATGGGCAGCCAATGAAATACAGGTTAGGTATACAATTATTTCTATAGAATTATCTGACTTAAATAACTATATAGATCGGTATCCTGATGGTTTAATGGTTATACTCCTGTTTCAGGTCGTAGTGGCAACAGTTGCATTTGGCATGGGAATTGATAAGCCAGATGTGAGGTTTGTAATTCATCATTCAATGAGCAAATCCATGGAGAACTACTATCAAGAGAGTGGACGTGCAGGTATTGTGAACAAGTTGGCTTCTATTGATAAAGGGAATAGACTTTCATAAACTAATAATATCGTGTTCGTCGTTATGCCATTGTAATACAGTTCACAGAGGGCCAGGCGGCCTAGCGGTTAACACACCCAGTTTCTAGTCTCATGGTTCCCAGTGGGAAAGGCCTTCAGTCCAGTTCCTAATCCCTGTATGTGGCTTATCTTCACGTCAGGGTTCTTAACATCCTTACCCTCTCCTTTCTAGAGTGTATAAGGAATAGACACTCATTATACACTGAAAGGGGTGGGGTGGAAATGAAGTTTATGCCCCTCCTGCAACAAGGGCAGTTGGTACGGGAGCCCACGTCCTCCCCCAGCATCTCCAAGTCCAATATAAGTAAAAGAAAAGACAACTAAACCTTCAGCCTCAACTGGTCTCAGCAGGCGGTCTTCTTCCTCACATGGAGGCTTCTTTGGCACCCTTATTCAGGAGCCTGCAGGTTAAGTCTGTCTTCCTCCCCCTTCTGAGCTGAGTTGTTCCCCTTTTAAGCTTCCTTTCCAGTTGAAGTGTGCTTTGTAGGTCTGGAGGGCTGGGCCCAGTATTGTCCCTTCAGACCCAGTGTGGGGTTTGTACATCCCATCACAGCCTTGTAATTGCAGTATGTTGACACAGAGCATTAAACAGTAATAGGTCACCAGGACCAGATGGTATTTACCCAAGAGTTTTGAAGGAACTCAAATATAAAATTGCAGAACTACTAACTGTGGCATCAAGTATCAGGGGGTAGCCGTGTTAGTCTGTATCTATAAAAACAACAAGGAGTCTGGTGGCACCTTAAAGACTAACAGATTTATTTGGGCATAAGCTTTCGTGGGTAAAAAAAGACGGTTACTCACCGTTGTAACTGTTGTTCTTCGAGATGTGTTGCTCATATCCATTCCATTAGGTGTGTGCGCGCCGCGTGCACGATCGTCGGAAGATTTTTACCCTAGCAACACCGGCGGGTCGGCTGTGGAGCCCCCTAGAGTGGCGCCTTCATGGCGCTGAATATATACCCCAGCCGACCCGGCGCCCCCTCAGTTCCTTCTTGCCGGCTACTCCGACAGTGGGGACGGGGGGCGGGTTTGGAATGGATATGAGCAACACATCTCGAAGAACAACAGTTACAACGGTGAGTAACCGTCTTTTCTTCTTCGAGTGCTTGCTCATATCCATTCCATTAGGTGACTCCCAAGCCCAACTTAGGTGGTGGGGTCGGAGTGAGACATTGCTGTGTGCAAAACCGCTGATCCGAAGGCAGCATCGTCCCTGGACTGCTGCACTAGTGCATAGTGAGCTGTAAACGTGTGGACTGATGACCAAACCGCCGCTCTACAAATGTCCTGGATCGGAACTTGCGCCAGGAAAGCCGTCGAGGAAGCTTGGGCCCTCGTGGAGTGAGCGGTGAGGTGCGGTGCTGAGACACCTGCCAGGTCATAGCAAGTCCGGATGCAAGACGTAATCCATGAGGATAGGCGTTGTGAGGAGACCGGTGAACCTTTCATTCGGTCGGCCACTGCGACGAAGAGTTGCGTCGTCTTTCTAAAGTGCCTTGTGCGGTCAATATAGAAGGCCAGGGCCCTGCGTACGTCCAGAGAATGCAAACGTTGATCCTGGCGAGTGGCATGTGGTTTAGGATGAAAGACCGGGAGAAATATATCCTGGTTGATATGAAAAGGAGAAACCACCTTAGGGAGAAAGGCAGGATGTGGGCGGAGCTGCACTTTATCCTTATGGAAAACTGTGTAAGGGGGCTCGGATGTAAGCGCCCTGAGTTCAGAAACGCGCCTTGCTGAGGTGATGGCTACGAGGAAGGCTGTCTTCCAGGATAGGTACAGAAGTGAACAGGTGGCCAGTGGCTCGAATGGAGGACCTGTGAGCTTGGAGAGAACCAGGTTGAGGTCCCACGTCGGAACGGGCTGACGTTGTTGTGGGTACATCCGGTCTAAGCCCTTGAGGAATCTAACGACCATCGGGTTAGAGAATACCGAAGACGCGAGTTCCCCTGGGTGAAAGGCCGATATAGCGGCCAGGTGAACTCTAATTGAAGATATCGCCAACCCTTGCTGCTTTAGGGAGAGGAGATATTCCAATATGAGAGGAATAGGTGCCTGTAACGGGGACGTGGCTCGTTGTTCGCACCAACAGGAGAACCGCTTCCACTTGGCCAAGTATGTGGTCCGTGTTGAGGGCTTCCTACTGCTCAGCAGAATCTGTTGGACAGAGTGCGAGCACTGCTGCTCTGCCTGGGTGAACCATGGAGCAGCCACGCCGTGAGGTGGAGTGATTGCAGGTCGGGGTGACGCAGCCGGCCGTGGTCCTGAGAGATGAGATCCGGACATAAGGGAAGCGGGATCGGTGTCTGAACCGAGAGCTCCAACAGCGTGGTGTACCAATGTTGTCTCGGCCACGCTGGGGCGATCAGAATCACCTGTGCCTGGTCTCTGCGCAATTTGAGCAGTACCTTGTGGACCAGAGGAAACGGAGGGAAGGCATAAAACAGGTGGTCTTTCCAGGGAAGGAGAAACGCATCCGAGAGGGAGCCCGGAGCTCGACCTTGCAGGGAGCAGAACACGTGGCACTTCCTGTTGTCTCGAGATGCAAACAGGTCTATCTGGGGAAACCCCCACTTCTGGAAAACGGAATGTATGATGTCCGGACGGATAGACCACTCGTGTGTTTGAAAGGACCTGCTGAGTCGGTCCGCCAGAGTGTTCTGGACTCCAGGGAGGAACGATGCCGTGAGATGGATCGAGTGGGCGATGCAGAAGTCCCACAGGCGAATGGCCTCTTGGCATAGAATTGACGAACGTGCTCCTCCTTGCTTGTTGATGTAAAACATGGCCGTGGTGTTGTCGATGAGAACTAGCACACAGCGGCCACGAAGGAGGTTGAGAAATGCCTGGCACGCCAGGCGCACCGCCATCAGTTCCCGAACATTGATGTGCAGGGCTAGCTGAGGTGCAGTCCACAGGCCCTGGGTATGGTGTTCGTTGAGATGGGCGCCCCAACCCAGAGATGAAGCGTCTGTGACCAGGTGCAGAGAGGGTTGTGGGGCGTGAAACGGCATCCCCTCGCAAACCACATTGCGATCTAGCCACCAGGTGAGGGAGGTCAGGACCGAGTTCGGGACCGTGACCACCATGTTCAGGCTGTCCCGATGTGGGCGGTATATTGATGACACCCAGGTCTGGAGTGGGCGAAGCCGAAGTCTGGCATGCCTGGTTACGTACGTGCAGGAAGCCATGTGACCCAGCAGGGTAAGGCACGACCTCACCGTGGTAGTTGGGAAGGCCTTGAGCCCTTGAATGAGGCTCGTGATGGTGCAAAAGCGGTTGTCTGGCAGGATGGCTTGTGCACGCCTGGAGTCTAGAACTGCGCCGATGAATTCTATTCTCTGGGTAGGTTCTAGAGTGGATTTGTCCTTGTTGAGTAGGATGCCCAACTTGTTGAATGTGTGCACTATTATGTGGACGTGAGCTCGAACTTGCTCTTTGGTGCGACCGCGTACCAGCCAGTCGTCTAGGTACGGGAACACCTGTATCCCTTGCCGACGAAGGTACGCTGCCACGACAGCCATACATTTCGTGAATACCCTTGGGGCCGAAGATAGGCCGAAGGGAAGGACTGCAAATTGGTAGTGCACCTTGCTTACCACGAACCGCAGGAAGCGTCTGTGAGGCGGGTAAATTGCGATGTGAAAGTATGCATCTTTCATGTCGAGGGCGGCGAACCAGTCTCCAGGATCGAGGGAAGGGATAATGGTCCCCAAAGAGACCATGCGGAACTTCAACTTTACTACGAATTTGTTGAGTCCGCGCAAGTCCAAGATGGGTCGCAGACCTCCTTTGGACTTGGGAATGAGGAAGTAACGGGAATAGAATCCCCTGCCCCTTAACTCCACTGGAACCTCCTCTATGGCCCCCATAGCAAGGAGCGTGGAAACTTCCTGTATAAGAAGTTGCTCGTGAGAAGGGTCCCTGAAGAGGGACGGGGAAGGGGGGGAGGAGGGGGGGATTGAAGAAAACTGGATAGCATATCCGCTGTCCACCGTGCGAAGGACCCAACGGTCTGAAGTTATAAGGGACCAGGCACGGTGGAAATGGGAAAGGCGATCCCGAAAGAATGGGGCTGGATCCTGTGGGATGACTGGGGCGCCGTCCTCGACCGCACCTTCAAAAGTTCTGCCTGGGGCCTGAAGGTGGTCTAGGTGGCCCCTGGTTCTGACCAGGTTGAGAGCCGGTCCACCTTCTTCTACCACCTCGCCTCGCCTCCGGGTCGAGTCCTGTCTCTGACGAGGCGGGGGGGGGGTAGAAGCGCTGAGGCTGCGGTCTAAATGGCCTGCGCTGAGGGCCCACAACATGCATCCCCAAGGAACGCATGATCGTCCTGTAGTCCTTGAGGCTCTGCAGGCGAGAGTCCGTCTTTTCTGAAAACAGCCCTTGTCCTTCAAAGGGCAGATCCTGCAGGGTTTGCTGCAGTTCCTGAGGCAGACCCGAAACCTGGAGCCAGGAGATCCTCCGCATAGCGATACCTGAGGCCAGGGTTCTCGCAGCAGAGTCCGCTATGTCTAAGGAGGCCTGTAAGGAGGTCCGAGCCACCTTCTTACCCTCCTCCACCAGGGCTCCAAACTCCTCCCTGGACTCTTGGGGAACCAACTCCTTGAACTTCCCCATAGAGTTCCAGGAGTTAAAGCTATAGCGGCTCAAGAGCGCCTGTTGATTAGCCGCTCTAAGTTGCAGCCCTCCGGCTGAGTAAACTTTACGGCCGAATAAATCGAGGCGCTTAGCCTCCTTCGATTTGGGCGCTGCGGCCTGCTGACCGTGGCGCTCCCTTGCCACCACCAGTGAACACGGCTGGGGGTGGGTATACAAGTACCCGTAGTCTTTAGACGGGACAAAGTATTTCCTTTCCACCCCTCTCGCTGTGGGTGGGATAGAGGCAGGAGTCTGCCATATCGTAGATACATTGGCTTGTATCGTGCGGATCAGGGGTAACGCCACCCTCGATGGGGCATCCGCTCCGAGGATATTCACGATAGGGTCGTGCACCTCCACTATCTCCTCCGCCTGCAGGTCCATATTACGGGCCATCCGACGCAGAAGATCTTGGTGAGCCCGAAGATCTATTGGAGGTGGACCTGTGCACGATGTGCCCGCCACTGCCTCATCCGGAGAGGAAGAGGAAGATGCCTCCGGTGGAACAGGATCCAGGGGAGGGTCCTGGTCTCCCTGCTCCTGGGCCGGAGCATCACCTGCGCTTGAGTCCAGGGCGTCAGGTGGTGCGGACACGGAAGCCTCCATGCCCCCTGGCGGAGGCCGAGAGATGGTGGACTCCGGGGCCCTTCTAACAGAGTGACCGGAGCGAGAGGTCGAAGCAACTGGAGCCCCTTGCGCCTGATGGTACGCCCATGGGGTCCAAAACGACCAGTGAGATGGGCCATGAGAATGGTCCTCTGTTATGTTCTGCCAATGGCCCAAGTCCTGTTCCTCGGCTTGCCCCTGAGGGGGGTATGCCGATCTCGAGAGGTCCTCCGAGGAGCGAGACCCCGATCTCGATGGCCATGGCGGTGCCGAGAGCGTCGAGACGATTCCCGTGGGCTGCGGTGCCGCACGGTGCCGGTCTGGAGATGATCTATCTCCACGCGGTGCCGGCGATCGGTGCCGGGACCGCGACCGGTGCCGATGACCTCGTCGGTGCCGGGAGTCGGATCTGGACCTCGACGAGGACCTGGAGTATGCCCGGTACCGGGAGCGGCCTCTCGACGTCGAGCGGCGACCGTAGCGGTGCCGAGAACTACGTCTCGACGTTGATCGGTGCCGACGATCATAGCGGTGCCGAGACGTAGAGCGGTGCCGCGAAGAAGATCTTGGCCGCGAGTACGACCGGTGCCGAGGCGATATTCGGTGCCGGGACTGCGAGCGGCGTGGGGACCTGCTTCGGGACCTGGATCGGTGCCGAGGTTCCAGCCCTTGCGATGGAGGGCGCATCAAGGCAGGTTTCCCCCTCGACTGGACCGGGCGAGGCAACGGTGCCGTCGGTGCCGGTAGTTGAGGCGGTGCCGGCTCCGTGAGAGCTATTAAGTCTCTCGCCGCCGCGAAGGTCTCTGGCGTCGACGGGAGGCACTGTATCACCGCCGGCCTCGGTGGAGACGCCGTCTGCACCGGACTCAACGGCCTCGGCGCCGGAGTCGACGGTGCTGGAGGCACCTGTTTCCGGTGCTCCACCGGCGTACGCGGCTCTACCCCCGGCACTGGGGGAGCCAGCGTCTTCGGCACGGAGGTCCCCGTCTTATGGGCTTTCTTATGCCCTGGGGATAATGACCGGCGCCGAGGCACTTGCTGTGCTTGCGGTGCCGACGAGGTCCGGTGCCGGGAAGGCTCATCTGACGCCACTCGCGTGGTCGTCATGGCCGGTGCCGCCGGGGCACTGCGCACCGAGGCGCTAGGTGCCGGGGCCTGACTTGTAGATGGAGCGTCCGGACTAAGTGCCGCCTCCATCAGGAGTTGCCGGAGCCGAAAGTCCCGCTCCTTCTTGGTCCTTGGTCTGAAGGCCTTACAGATCTTGCACTTATCTGTTTGATGGGACTCTCCCAGGCACTTCAGACAGGAGTCGTGCGGGTCGCTCGTGGGCATAGGCTTAGCGCAGGAGGCGCACAGCTTGAAGCCGGGAGCGTTGGGCATGAGCCCGGCCCCGCGGCCGGGGGAGAAAGGGGGAGACGACCCCCTTAATCCCCTGAACTATTATAACAACTAGACAACTCTTAAAACTATTGAACTATTTAACTATAAACTATAACTATAACTGCGAATGACTAACTAAGCTAGGGAGAGTGGAGAACAGCTAAGCAGCGCTCCACAGTTCCAACGACCATCAGGGGCGGTAAGAAGGAACTGAGGGGGCGCCGGGTCGGCTGGGGTATATATTCAGCGCCATGAAGGCGCCACTCTAGGGGGCTCCACAGCCGACCCGCCGGTGTTGCTAGGGTAAAAATCTTCCGACGATCGTGCACGCGGCGCGCACACACCTAATGGAATGGATATGAGCAAGCACTCGAAGAAGAACCTCACTTCTTCAGATGCAATCTCCCTGGTCATTCTATTACAGATTTAAAAGTCATTATCATTGAACAAAAAAACTTCAGAAACAGACTTCAAAGAGAAACAGCAGAACTAAAATTCATTTGCAAATTTAACACCATTAATCTGGGCTTGAATAGGGACTGGGAGTGGCTGGCTCATTACAGAAGCAGCTTTTCCTCTCCTGGAATTGACACCTCCTCATCTATTATTGGGAGTGGACTACATCCACCCCGATTGAATTGGCCCTGTCAACACTGGTTCTCCACTTGCGAAGTAACTCCCTGCTCTCCATGTGTCAGTATATAATGCCTGCATCTGTAACTTTTACTCTATGCATCTGAAGAAGTGAGGTTTTTACCCACGAAAGCTTATGCCCAAATAAATCTGTTAGTCTTTAAGATGCCACCAGACTCCTTGTTGTAACTGTGGCATATAACCTATTACTTAAATCAGCTTCTGTACTAGATGACTGGAGGATAGCTAATGTGATGACAATTTTTAAAAAAGGCTCCAGAGGCAGTCCCAGCAATTACAGACCAGTAAGCCTACTTTCAGTACCAGGTAGATTGATTGATTGAAACTAGAATTATCAGACATATAGATGAAAATGATTATTGGGGACGAGTCAACATGGCTTTTGTAAAAGCAAATCATGCTTCACCAATCTACTAGAATTCTTTGAGGGGAGGGGTCAACAAAAGGGTGATCCAGTGGATATAGTATACTTGGACTTTCAGAAAGCCTTTGACAAGGTCCCTCACCAAAAGCTATTATGCAGAGTAAACAATCATGGGGCAAGAGAGGAGGTCCTCTCCTGGATCAGTAACTGGTTAAAAGACCGGAAACAAAGGATAGGAATAAATGTTACATTTTCAGAATGGAGAGAGCTAAATGTGGGGTCCTACCAGGACCTGAACAGCACTGGTCGCAGTACAACATATTCATAATATCTGGATAAAGGGGTAAACAGTGGGATGGCAAAGTTTGCAGAAGATACAAAATTACTCAAGATAGTTAAGTCCAAAGCTGACTGCGAACAGTTACAAAGGGATCTCACAAGACTTGGGTGAATGGGCAACAAAATGGCAGATGAAATTCATTGTTGATAAATGCAAACTAATGCACATTGGAGAAAACAATCCCAACTAAATGTACAAAATGATGGGGGTCCAAATTAGGTGTTACTACTCAAGAAAGAGATCTTGAAGTCATCATGGCTAGTTCTCTGAAGACATCTGGTCAATGTGCAGCAGCAGTCAAAAAAGGTAACAATGTTAGGAATCATTAGGAAAGGGATAAATAATAAAAGAGAAAATATTCTAATGCCACTATTTAAATTCATGGTATGCCCACAGTTCTGGTCGTCCTATCTAGGGGGGAAAATATAAATATAAATATAAATATAAATATATATGAAATGGAAAAGGTATAGAGAAGGGCCACAAAAATGATTCTGGGTATAACAGCTTCCATATGAGGAGAGATTAAAAAGACTGGGACTGTTCGTCTGGGAAAAGAGGTGACTAAGGGGGGTCTGATAGAGGTCTATAAAATCATGAATGGTGTGGAGAAAGTGAATAGGGTAGTGTTATTTACCCTTTCACATAACACAAGAAACAGGAGTCACCCAATGAAATTAATATGCAGCAGGTTTAAAACAAACAAAAGGAAGTACTTCTTCACACACTGCATAGTCAATGCGTAGAACTCATTTCCAGGGGATGTTGTGAAGGCAAAAACTATAACTGAGTTCAAAAAAGAATTAGATAAATTCATGGAGGATAGGTCCATCAGTGGCTATTAGCCAAGGTGGTCAGGGATGCAGTCCCATGCTCTGGGTGTCCCTAAGCTGCTGAGCGCCAGTTCCTGGAACTGGTGGAGAGTGGATGGATCACTTGATGATTGTCTTGTTCTGTTCATTCCATCTGAAGCACTTGGCATTGGCTGCTGTTGGAAGACAGAATACTGGGCTAGGTGGACCATTGGCCTCACCCAGTATGACCGTTCTTATGCTAATATATGTTGTGCTTTTGGCCTGGTTCTCATTTAAACTTAAGGCCCCTTTATACCATTCTGGCAATTAGAGGTCTTTAAAGTGGGCATAAATTACATTTACACTCACTTTAAGGGCTTTTTACACTGCCAGAGCAGTGTAAAAGAGCCTTAATGTAAATGAAAATCTGTCCCTCTGCCTTTTGTTTTTAGCAGATTCTTGTTTTGTGACACCCATTGTTACCAAATTACTTCATAACATGCAGATTGTTGGCTGATCAGATGTGTGCTCTTTGTATAACTTTACTTGGATGTTTGACCCATATCTTTATCATGGTTTTCATCCCAAACTCTCTCAAGTGATCTATGAGCTCTATGCAAGATTCATTTCTTTCACATGGAAATGCAGCCACCTACTGGGAATAGAGCATCAGCTGTTGACCAGTGCACACCAACACTACACATCATCTGAGGGCAAAAAGTGAATAATACCATCCTAGCTAATTGAAATTACAGGGAGAATTGTGATTAGTGTACTGACCAAATTCTAACCAGAGTTAAAAGAATGTTTACAGGACCATAAATAGTGAAGACCTCTGTTTCGTTTCATCTGAAAAATGACATCTCCCACAGAAATACCCCTTAGCACCTGCTGTAGCATTGGTTAGATATTGATTCAGAGGGAATAGTGCCATAGTAGGAGAGAGAGAATGCAACAGCATAAACTGAGGAAAACTCAGTGATACACAAATATTGGAAGGCTGGACAGTTGCTGGTTTTCCTTTGGCTCGGTAGTAATGCACAAACTCAGGGACAGGATTTGAAGTTACATGGAAGGTTTCTGAAGATGTTGTGAAGCAATTGACTGAGATTTGAACACTGCCTTTTCTTCATATGTATGTGTTAGGCATCAGCTTCAGTACTGGCGTAAGAAAGGCACAACTTCTACTGAAATCAATGGGATTTTGCATCTGCTTATACTAGTACTGAACTGTTTGCAGGTAGTGTCGGGGATGATGTTGTGGATGAATTAAAGCTGATGAGGTAGGGACCACCAGTTAATGGCTCTCACTGCTGCTCTTAGATGTTTAGTGTAAATTCACATTAGACTGGTGCTGCTTACACCTACTTAAACTTGTTTTATGAAAGTTTATGCCATTGCTCATGTAACTACTGATTTGACTCACTCTTCCATGTGGGGTGCATTTACTCTGGCTGCATAGGCCTTGCCAAGGTTATGGGAATGGGAGACAAGTGCATGAGAACACCCAACAGTACGTAGTCCTACCAGGAATCAAAAGGAAAAATTGTCACTCATCCTAGCTAGATAAAGCAGAATTGTTGTTAAATACAATGCTTTGTTAGAGTATTTCCACAATGTGATAGCAACACTTGAGGGTTTGATTCTCTATAGCTCAGGAGGTGCAGTGGCAGTTAAACAGCTGCCTTTGTACTAAATTCTCTTTTGTTGGCCCTCTTGGAGGCCTAATAAAATGGCTGAAATTGTGTAGGCGCCAAATATTTGATATAAAAATTTGTGTGAATTGGATTAATGTCAATGCATGTTTTTAGGGAGGTATTTTTCATAAGCACCACTGCTTGCCTATCTCTGCTTCCATTGACTTCCTATGTACACATTAAGACTGTACTTAAGACATAAAAGGGCCTTAAATTTAAGTTCTGCAGAATAGAATAGATTGGTTTTGGCAGTTTTTGATTAAGGAGCAAAATGTTAATCATCTGTATTTTTCTATTTATATAAGAATACAGTAAAGTCATCTTTCTTTTCCTAAGCTTTATGTGGTATTAAATTCTTAAAGTTCTCTCAGTTAATAGAGTACGCCAGATTCTCTGTCATACAGCTGTGGAGCCTGTTTGCATACACACAAGTATATAGGGGCAGAATTTGTTCCATTTTATATGATCTGTGTGATTGCTTTGACACTCCCCAGGAGTACCCAGGGTTGTGAGGCACCTCACCACTACCTGCCCTTAGCATAAAGTAGTCTTTCTTTGCCTGCTGTGGATCAGTGCTCTGAAACCAACAGCCTCTGGGAGCACAAACACTGTCATCCAGGCCTCTGCAGACCTCACTCTCTCTGTACAGGTAGCGATGGGTACACACCAACCCCTGAATGCTCGGAGCATTCCCTGCTGCCTCCAGCCTCTTGTCCCTCAACACTCACGGAATTACTGGTCCTGCTAGTCCCAAGAGAACAGTGCACACCAGTTTGTAAGATTCAGTTTAGGCCCAACACTTGGCTTAATACCACAGCTCTTAAGCTTATTCTTGTTTTCAGTATAAATATATCTATCATCAAAGTATGGAGATTCATGTAATGGTGAGTAAGAATATTGGAAGTGATTACATATAAAACATAATTGCAACACCTAGAGCAGTAGTTCTCAAACTTTTGTACTTGTGACCCCTTTCACAGAGCAAGCCTTTGAATGCGACCTCCCCATATAAATTAAAAACACTTTTAAATATATTTAACACCATAATAAATGCTGGATGCAAAGCAGGGTTTGGGGTGGAGGCTGACCGCTTGTGACCCCCTGAGGGGTCCTTGCCCCCTGTTTGAGAACCTGTTCTAGAGACTAAATTAACAGATTAATCTGTTTAAAGAAGTTTATTTCACTCAAAGTTCTCTTCAGTATTTTCAATCAAGCCTGTTGAGGCACCTTTTTCATGAAGCAAAATGCTGTCCTTTTACTCCCTCAGTGGAGGATGACTGGGCATCCCCTTTGTCTCCCCAAATGTACTCAAGAAAAACTTTTGATATGCACCTCAAGGTAATGTTTTCTTCCTCTGCTTTTTCTCTCTTCCTGTTGGTTCATTTTACAATCCATCATTTTCATTCACTTCAGAGTGGTGAAAGGGGACCTATTGTGAATGGGACAATATTCAATTTACATCCAAATGGGTAGACATCTCCAGTCTGTCAGGCAACCTCCTTGATATAGACTTTGAGAGCATATTTTTCAGGGTGTGTGTGTATACATAACTCCTTACATAGTATCTGCATACATTTCACAGTGATAATGATGACCAGTGTGACACTGGCTTTCATTTTGAGATCTCACTGTACATTCTTAGAACCAGAATGTACATACAGAATCCAGAGATTCCTGTAAATCCTCTGCACTCCTTTGCCAGTTGGCATTAATTAGTTTTCGGGTCACAGTTGCATGTTCATAAACCATTTCTTTTTTGTTCCTAACTTGTGAAAAGTCTAAATGAGAAGTCTAAATGGTGTTGTTTCAAATGCATTGTAGGTCGAGATGACCAGAAAGCTGACTGCATTTTATATTATGGTTTTGGAGATATATTCAGAATCAGTAGCATGGTAGTGATGGAGAATGTGGGGCAACAGAAACTATATGATATGGTATCCTACTGCCACAACACGAACAAGTAAGTTATTCTGGCTTTCTGATTGTTTGTTTTTTATTTTTTAAATATCTATAAACATGGAAGAAAAGTTATTAATAAGGAACAGTCACATATGCCAGGATTTGTATATCTGAAGCTCATCACATTTTATCTAGCATATGAAATAAGAGTGTTAACTTACCACTCACTGTCTCTCGCTGTTTTAAAAATGTGCATGGAAGAAGTAGAAGTAGTTGTATTACAGCTGTAATACAAGTCAGCCTAAAGCACATAGGTTTCAAGCCCCTTTCAGTGTATGTAGCGGAACATTTTGCTTTTTTTTTGCTTTGAGATATCAATACATAATAGTCATACTGGATCAAAATCCTGTTTAATCTGATATGCTTCAGAAGAAGGTGGAACTCCTGCCCTTGACAATGTTCTTGGCCAGTTAGTGAATACTGTACAGCAGGGGTAGGGGAAAATCTTCTTGGCCTAATCTAACAATCCAATTGATATTCTGAAGCATTGGAATCAATCAATAGTCCTTGTCATTTTCATCCTACTTACTGGAATTGCAGATGCTGTTCATTTTCATGTAACTAATCTTCTTTCCTATTTTAAATAAGCTGTTCACTCAACAGTCATAGCAGCGAATGCCATAGATATTCATATGTTGTGTAAAACAGTATTTCCTTCATCAGTTGTGTACTTCTTGAGTGACCCCTTTTTCTTTTTATGAGACCAGGTAGGATCACTTAAGTCACTTTCTTTGTACCATTCATTTGATGTAATATATATGTGCATCTGCATTTTACAATCTGCTCTTCTTCTTGCCTCATCTCTAAAAATATATCTATACTCTCAGGTGTCGCCGTGTATTGATTGCTCAGCATTTTGATGAAGTGTGGGATTCTGCAAACTGCAACAAAATGTGTGATAACTGCTGTCGAGAGAAGCTTTGTAAGTAAACTGATGTTTAATCTGAAAGCAGATAGTAGGGTTACTATATGCTTCAAAGAAATGTCCAGTCTAGACAAGGTGTTTAAAGCCTTCTGAAAGGGGAATTCAACTAATAGGTCAATCATATAGGCAGGCTAGTAGCACTGCCTATTAAGGTTGCTCGACACATCCCATTGTAAGACCCTGTTTTAATTTGCTTATAAATTTGCCTAACTTTAACCATTTGGGCCAGAATGTTCTATGCTGCTGGGTATCTTCCTTAAGCTGAATTTTTAAATTTCAGCCAAAACAGTTCAGCTGTTTTCAAGAACTAGACTAAGGGAGAACATGTTGTTTTGCATGTTAAAATATATTCTGATGTCCTTTTCTTTGAGAAGCTCTAGTGCCCTAATGCTTTGCAGCTGGCACTTGAAATTTGGCCAGGGGTAGCTTTTGTGTCAGATGTGCCTTTTTGCTGTCCCTGTGCAAATCTGCCCAAATTTGCCTTCTCTTTGAAAAAATTAAGTTCACACATGTAGAGACTTTAGAATTCAGCAGCTAAAAATTCTGAAGATTCCATTCACACTGGGCATGCTCCAGCCCCCAGGCCTCCTATGTGTGATCAAACTGCACATGTGTTCCCCACAGAGCACTGAGCATGCTCTAGTCCAGGGTTGTGGATGATCAAAAGGACTTTCCCTGTAATTGCTGCTCTGGACTGAGGTTGGGCCAGGCTCTGGAACTGAGAGCAGGGAGGCTGTCTGGGCTGTGCTCTCAATGTCTCTCTGCTGGTGCCCAGGCTGTATGGAGGAGAAAGGTGCCTGATTTAAATGCAGAGGGGACTAGGTGGAGATTGGGGGTGAGGGAAAGGAGTTGGGTGGGGGAAGAGAGAAACTGGGAGTTGAGATGTTTGGGACTGACTGGGAAAGGAGACTGAGAGTTGGGATGGTGGGGAGGCAAGTCTAAGGAGTGCAGATTGGGACTGTGGTGGGCAAGGAGAATGGGATTGGGATGAAGAGCCAGGACTGGGATAGGGACAGGTTGGAGGGGATGGGACTGAAAGAGGAACAGACAGAAGGGTCTGTGCCCACTAGAGCATGCTATTTTTCAGAGCCTGGAATGGAATCAAAGACTCCAGTATCTCACCATTCCTCTGCTATCAACAATTAAACACACTGGCAAAGTGTGTGTGTCATCCCCCCCGTCTAGTGCTGGTCCACATAGAGGATGACCACCTACAATTATTCTGTTACTTTTGCACTGAATGAGGCAGGGGTCCCGTGGGAAAAGTAGTGTGTGATCATGTATTGAAAGACTGATCGCATTAGGGCTACAGGCTTGTCATGATGGTGGAAAAACTCATGGATACTGTGGCTTCTCTGTTTGACTACCCTGTGGAAAGGTTCTTGGTGGGTCTGGGGGGAGGAGAGAGGTTGGAGAGCAAGCCCACCTTGCACTCACCCTACAGTGGCAGTTCCTATCCTATGGGGCTGGGCGTTGTGGGCTGGCACGTGAGATTGCAGTGCCACTCATGTTTGGCTCTGCCACCCCTCTGTGACAAGTGGTGAGATGGCCAAGCCAAATCTGAGTGAGTGGTGTTACAACCAGGTGCACAGGGTTGCAGCACCATTCACTCAAATTTGACCCAGTCATGACAGAGCCAGAAAGGCCAAACCTGAGCAGTGCTGTCATCCCGAGTGCCAGGTCACAACACCCGGGGTAGTGAGCCGAACCAAGCCCTGCAAGACACAGGAGCTACTGCCACCTGTGCTTGAGGTGTGTGGGGCAGGCTCATGCCCCGCTTCCCAGGATCCCCCTCTCACCAGCCCAGTATTATTATTGCAGTGCCAGAGTAGAGGTGCTGCCGCGAGCGGTTGGTGCCTCTTTGGTGTGGTGAGGAGGCAATGGAGGACAAGGGCACTGGGACACTATAATTTTGAAGTAGGATAGTTAAATTTCATTTGTCAGGGCATTTTTTTTTATCAAAAATCACAGAGCAGTCACTGAACCTGTGACTTTTACTAAATTAACTATGACGACTCTGATTTGTGATTTTAAAAAAGTGCCATGACAAATCTGCAGCCCTAACCATCATACGTATACACAAGAGGGCAGAACGAAGGTTACAGGCAACCTTAATTCTGGCATGTTGTAACTTTTGAGTGCTTTTCTTTGCAATCTCTTAATAATGTTTTTTTTAATGTAATTATATTAAGAATACAGGGAGTACTCAAAAAGGAGGGAATCTAAACACAGCAGTCCTACCATTTACATAGCACCTGTCATCCAAAGATTTCAGAGCGATCTAAATATCGCAATAGCCCTGTGTAGTATCAGCTTGGAGTAAATCACAGAGAATCCTGATTCTCAAGTCCCCAGCTCTGATCACTAGATTACCTTCCTTCCCTGTACGCACTTTTTTTTTTTTTTTTTTCTTCCTTCAAATGATGGGCTGGGAGAGACACGTAGGAAGATTTTTGTATTACTTCTTTGGGATACAATTTTTGGAATTTGCTTGTATACAATACTATTTTTTTTTTTTTTTTTTTTTTGTAAGTATTGAAGTATGAGATGAGGCTTGAACAGTAAAGTTTAGATCTGGAACTGAACGTAAGCCAAGTTTGGATATTCAGATCTTGGGTTTTCGTTTGGACCTGTGTCTAATAAGAACTGGTCAGTGAAAAATATTTGAAGGATGACCTGTCTGATTGCTATTTTATTCTCAGTCTTCTGACACAGTCATGCCAGTGGGGAAACTTACCTTAGTAACATTAGGTTGGGGTCTGTGAAACTTGCCATGAAAAAGACACTCCTTTCAGTGGCCCACATTGGATGCTATTACAGTCTGTCTCAGCCATTTTTATCCATTTTCCCATTGGAATAAATTTGTTTGAGACTTTTCTGTTTAAAAAAGTGTGTATTCTGTCTCTAGTCTGTAAACTCATTGAGACAAGAAATGTCTTATTTATATGCTGTAAAGCTCTGTGTAACTTTACTTTGCTCTGTAAATGTTTCAGAACAAATACCACTGTAGAGAGAGAGAACCCAGTTGCAAATAATATATTACTTAGCTTGTGAGTCAGCAAAATGCCACAAATAACAAAAACACTAAAGTCACACTACACGTCCAAATGAGATTTAAATTGCTTTTTACCCTAAATTAGGAGACTTATTCATGACAAGCTACTATGAAATCCATTTTTAAAAAACTAGCTGGATGTATCCGCTTTATTATTTGAAATGTCAGTGTTGTTCCTATTCCCATTAGAAAGTAGCTGGGAAAGGTCTTGAATTCTAGGTAGAATTTTAATCCTAAAAGCTTCAGTAGTATATCAGCATTTCAGATTACTGACAAAATAACCAGCCTGAACCTGCAAAGACTCGAGCACATGTCTTGAGCACATGTCTTTATGTTCTGAGTAATGCCTCTGAAATTATTGACTATTCAATGTGTAAAGTTCAGCATATATGAAAGTCTTTTCTGGGCTGGAGATTAAATTATTAAGTACAAGCATAAATGTGACTTGTGATTATCATGTATTGTTCAAACATCTGAGTTCAAAAGTTTACAGCAGTATAGAATTGTTATATTTTATTGAAAAGTAACACCTCTGGCACAGTATGCTTTGTTTTGAAGTACTAGTCCTCTTCTTTTCCTTGTAGCGTTTGAGAGAATGGATGTAACCGGATACTGCAGGGATCTAATCAGAATACTAGAGCAAGCGGATAAGATGAGTGAAAAACTCACTCCACTGAAATTAATCGATGCCTGGCTGGGCAAAGGTGTGTCAAAGTTAAGAGTGGCTGATGTTGTTCCTCCAACACTCCCTCGTGATGAACTGGAGAGGATTATTGCCCATTTCATTCTGCAGCAGTATCTGAAGTATGTGTGACCATTCATTCTTTCCTTTGAAATCTACTAATTACAGTAAAAGCTGCATTATCCGGCACTTTACCAACCAGAAAGCCCTAGAAACCAGCATTTCTGATATCTCCTAATACAAATCTTCAATAGGGTTGCCAGGTGTCCAGTTGTCCCTGCTGCTCCATGCGCTGCCCCTGCCCCAAGTGCTGGCTCCGCAGCTCCCATTGGCTGGGAACCGTGGCCAATGGGAGCTGTGGGGGCAGTGCCTGCGGGCAGAGGCAGTGCGCAGAGCTGCCTGGCTGCGCCTCTGCCTAGGATCTGAGAGACATGTCGCTGCTTGTGGGAAGCCACCGGAGGTGAACACCGCCCAGATCCGGCACCCTGAAACCCCTCCCGTGCCCTAACCAGCACCCCCATTCCCCCCACATGCTGGATAACAACACTTTTACTGTACTATTATCTCTGCAACAGTGCTGTTTTGGTATAATATCACAGTAGTGGATGTTTTAGCAATTCCTTCATTTCAAAAGCTGCTAATCTGGCTATAAAAAGTTTGCACAGAATATTATTTTTCTGTTTACTCTTGAAAAATCCTCTCTCATTTTTAAGACAGAAAAGTTGAAAAATTAAAAAAAAAAAATAGAAATTTGGCTTAAAGTAACACTTTTGCTTTTGTAGTTTAAAAAAAAAGCAGCTTTTTATGTATTTATTTGGGGGAGGGGTAAATACTAAATTTTTTAATGATAGTCCCCAGTCCTGCAAGGCACAGGCAGAGGCAAACTGGCTGCTGCACTTGTGCAGCACCATATTGACTGCAGTGAGATGGGCAAAGAAGGTTGCTTGTGCAGAACCTATTGCAGTATTAGGGGTTTACTGTGGCATGTGAGACTTAAGAAAACACAATGACAATGACACTGCTATTCCATGTATGTGTGCTGCTTTCTTTTCAAAATAAGGACCTCTGAATATATGGGACTGACATCCCATGATCCTAACTTTCTATCATGAACAAAAAATGACAAAAGATTTACACACTTGACCTTTATGAGCCTAAGTGGACAGGAAGGTTGACTGAGTCAAAACATTTTTTTTTCTCGCTTAGTGTCCAGATATCCTATTATTTGAACCCCACTAGACCAATGAGAAGTGCTGAAAAGTCAGCAAAATGAAATAAGGTATTAAGTGCCCACTGTAAGAGCCAATCCTGCCAACTCCCATTTGAATTCACTGATTATTTGCTTGCATAGGTGCAACAGGATCAAGGAATTAGTGGGGCATCTGTTCATAACAGTTCCTACATGTCTCCACATTTCTCCCTTATATCTATTCTACCCACTCTACTCCTGTTTCCAGTTTTTTCCTCTGACTGTGGCTTAACTTTTGCAGAGAAGACTTCAGTTTCACAGCATTTGCTACAATATCCTACTTGAAAATAGGACCCAAAGCTGATCTGCTGAAAAATGAGGCACATGTTATCACCATGCAAGGGAGATCAAACAAAAAAAGTGTTGGCAAGGTATTTGTATGTGTATATATATTGACTACTTATATGATTATTTTTCCATTAGTATTCACCACAGCTGGTTAGTGCCTGTTTATGATGTGCAAAATTAAGAATGTTTTCCTCAGTGTATTCCCCCTCTACCTCATTAAATATGTTTCTTTTGATCCTTTGGCAGTAGTGTCTTTCCAATTACACATTTTAAGATGCAAAATGTAGGAGGGTGAGGAGGAGGGGGAAAGAAGTTCAGTACAGATTAAAAAAAAAGAAAAAGTTCAGAAGTGTCATGTTCTCTTTACACTTCACCTGAGCGGATTTACTCATTCTCACTGTGTGTAATGCAATGGAATTAACATGAATGATGAATGCATTTAGAATCATATTTCAGCAAGAATATCATTCCAGGTAATATAAATATTAAACCACAAGACTTGGAATGGTCACTGTGAAGTGTCTCTTACAGCTGTCATAAGTTACGGATTCCATGTTAGGCATTATAGTGATGTTGATTTCTATTTGAAACCCTTTTGACAATAAGAAGTCGAAAGCTATGTAGCTATAGCAACATATTCTTTCCAGTTATACCTATACAAATCCTTAGCAATGCTATCCATTTTAGTTGAGGTAATAGGAATTAACAGTTTGTTATGTAACAAGAACTTGGACCAGTGTTTACTCATTTAAAAGAATTGTTGCTGTAGTCACTATTAAATATAACTGAATCAGTCTGTAAATGCTATTTCAACTTGCCTCTCTATCCCCAATTAAAATACAGATTAACAAAAGAGTGGCACTTCCATTAAATTAGGGACCACTTACATTCTATAGCTATTTGGACATAAAGTTAAAACAGGTACAGATCCTGCCACATTTTGCTCATGTAAGAACTGTGCCATGTGAGCAAGAGTTTATAGAATCGGACCCTTAATCAGTTCTAATGAGGCTGCAATTGGTTGCTCAACAGCCATGTTGGCTTTATCATTAGCAGGAATTGGTCATTTTAATGTGTGAAATAATTACTCTGACTAGTCTGAAAATCTCAAGTATTTACATACAATAGCTTAATAGAATGTGTTGTTGCTACATCATATGTATTTGTCTTAGATGTTACTGCCTTTAAAGGGGTATTTCAGGTTCAGCTGCATCATTCTCCTGAATGTAGCAGGTACTGTGCAGCATAATACACTGTTAATGCTGCCCTGTGTGCAAATTTGAAGAAATTTGGACATGCCACAGGAACATCTCACAGATGCTGTTGTAAAGGAGCAGAACAATGGCCACAAAAAGAACTCCTCTTTGCATCACCCTTAATAAAGCTTGATCATTATAGTACGTTCTCAATATGTACTGAGGAAGGAGAAAGAGAGGCTTAGTCTTAATTGAGCTGTGTTTATGATCCACAGGTCAAATCTCCTCAGTCTTCTAATTCTGGAGGGATGATTGGAAACGTACGAGAAGACATTTCTGAGACTGTCCAAAACTCTGCTGCAAAGAAGACAAAAGCACAGAATCGGCGCCATTGTGAGAACAAACCTAAAGCAAAGAAGCTTAAGCTTGAGGATGACGACGACTAGCTGGTAGTCCTGTACTGAATTTTACAATGAAAAATATATCTAGGATCCCATCATTTCTGCTTCTCTATGAGAACTCGGTACAGAAGTATAATTTGTATTTTATTAATTGCTGCTTTTAAATGCAAAGGATTTGTGTGTTCATCAGAAAGGTTGGGCAAAAAACAAATATATGCAATTTCTGAACATACAAGCAGACAAAAATCTGGCATCATGCAGTTAAGTAGACAATAGAGAAACAAAGGGTTATCCTCAAAATAATCAGTCCATATCTGATGTCTCCTGCAGATCATTTCCGTATATATTGCTTTTTTTCAACCCTCTTTATTTTACAAAGCACACAATGTCTGATAGTAAAATATATTGTAGTAATGCACTTAAAACTCATATAAACGTAAAGCATCCTCATTATACCCTCTAGCTACACTGCTTCTAATGATGGGGAAAAGCAAACTAAACAGTATATATTCACATACACAACAACAAATATATTTATCACATTATCTCTTAAAAATTGGGGTCATATCTTCTTAAATTTCTCCTGCTTGTTGTTCAGATGGAAAAATTACTCTTTCAAGATCTGTTTAAATGTTAGAAAAGGGTATATTGGTTTAATGGTTGTATTTTCTAAAGCATGTGAAAAAATTAGGTGCCCTACTCCTACTGAACTACTGAAAGTCAATGGGCGTTAGGCACCTAATTCCCTTGTGGGCTTTTCAAAAGCATGTTTTTTAAAACAAAAACAAATCAAAAAACCCCCACTTCATTGCCCTTGAGCATGTTTCTTTGGTTTAGTTCACGTTGTATTATTTGGAGTATGTACAAACAACAATTTCACTAATGAATCTGACCAAGAAAATAATAAGTCATTACCTTTAAACACAAACTATAGAACTAGTTCAATATACCTCAGCTTGGACCTCATCCTGCTCCCATTGAAGTCAATGGGAACCTTGCCATTCACTGAGGAATAATTAGGCCTAAAGTCTCACAGGAACACACATACTTCTGCTCCAATCTGTGCTGTGGTAGGATGTGGACAGTATTCTCCGATGATCTGTTGGTGCATCAGTACTTCATGGAGGACATGGAGCAGCTCTGGAAATTTGTTTTCCAGTACTCACACTGTTAAATCTTTTAGTCCTAGAATATGGCCTACATTAAATTTATCTACTGCAGTATGGCCTCTCAATCCTAATTTTTTTAGCTTAACCACTTTGTCTCTGAGAAACGTACATATATATTCATGTATGCGCGCCTGTTATTTTTGTAGACAGCAAAGAGAGCACAAGCCACTGAACAATCCCTCTTTGTAGAATACTGCTGATAATTATTGACAACAGCTTAGATGATGATGATAGCAAACAAGGCAGTTTTTGTTCGCTCATCTGTCAGAAACTAGGAAGTAAATCAGTGTTTCTAGCAGACAGAAAAGAACAAAATTTACTAACAAAGACCTTGGACAAGATCCTCAGGTGGTGCAAGTTGGCATAGCCCCACATGTCAAGGGAACAATCAATGTGGATTTACACTAGCTGAGGATCTGGTCCCTCACATTCAAATTTCTACAAGAGAACATAAAAGAACGGTTCCAATCAAGTTAAAAAATGATTTTAGGGAAAGTTTGAGATGGCACTCTAGCTGAATGTTATCATTTTTGTTTGCAGTGACACCCTGGAAGCTTGAAACTGACATGTTCCTTTGACTAACTTTATTTTATCTTAAATATGCATCCAAAGGTTTGATGATGTAAGGTTACTAACAGCCCTACAATAACAATCAGGATGATCAGGAAAGCTGTGTGCCTTAGTCGATCTGAGAAAGGATTGTTACACATTAAGACAATTCTATCTGTCATTCCTAAATCCTGAACATACATGGCCTTGCCTATACTCATTAGAACTGTGCAAGTAAAAGCATGTTGCCTAATGGCAGGATGCTATGTGGCCACTGCAGGTTTTGTAAAGTGGCTTGTTAGGATTCATCCTTGCCTTAACATTGCCTAAGGAAAAATGCACCAAGATTTTTTTTCTTTGCATGCACATGCTTTAAAGTGTACGTATATTTTACATATGTATATTAGAGATGGACCCAAGCTCCTAGAACGTTGGTGAAGTTCAGATCTGGATCTGAAATTTGACACAAGCCCATGCCTAATATTTTTCTTATCCCATATAAACAGAGATTTTACACTTTACTACTGAATTTTGTCCTGGTGGGCAATCTGCAGATCAGCTACAGCTAACGTAATGCTGTTGACATGAAAAAATGCAGATCACTGAAATTTAATAGACAAAATTTGCACAAATAGATGAATCCCTTTAATGGGGTGGCATAAGGAAACTTCAGGGGACTGCATTGTTGTGCTGGCTTATGTTTCTGGGGATGGTTGTCCATAGCAGGTTCATCCTTAATGTGCTAAGTGTTCTTTGTGGCGCTGAACTAGTTAGTCAAAACTGTAATAATTACTGAGACCGAGATGATGCTGAAAAATGATCTATTAGATCACAGGGAAGGTTGGTGGTAGGACAACAACTGGTCTTGATAAATATTCTGAAAGTGTGGGGAATTTGGTAATTTCTGACATACAGCTAAATTTGTAGCTTTGGTATTTAACTTTTGACTATGATGCTATGTACACTGGCCCTGGAATAGAATTTGGAAAGTGAGTTTATGTATTGTTCCAAACAAAACTAATTTTGAATAGTTTTTGGCTTTTTTGCTGGAAATACATTCAAAAACAGTTTCCAAATTCTGTTCCAAGTTAAGCATTGACCGGGCCTGAGGCTGAAGGTGTAGGAGATTTCATCGTAGAAGGGAATATATGAGTAGAAAATTAAGTGTTTTGAGAGATTCCCCGCCAAACCATTACTCTTGCTTTTTGCTATAAATCCATCCTGGTGGCTTTTCCACCTATAAGCTTGCAGAAAGTCTAGTGTTGAATTTTTTTAGTATTGTACATTAACAAATCGCAGTGGATCAGAATTGAAGTGAGTATGGAGTAGGCGCCCAATTCTACATAGCATGTGGCTTAAGACCTAAAAGCAGTACTGGTCCACCCTACTTTTGTTATAACTTCAGGATATATATATATATATATATATATATATATATATATATATAAATAAAAAAAAAACTTCAGGCTTTTATGCTGGCAAGCTCAAATGTCAACATTTTTTAATCTCAAAGATAAGAGTACAAATGTTAAATTTGTCTACGTTTAATAAAAAACATATGTAAGTGGCCTGTAAGCACCTGGTTGCACACTGACATTCTACCCGCACATGTGCACTTAAACAGGAAATATTTTCATAGAAGTGATTGTACTGACTTTTTGCACTTTGTTACAGAACTGGGCATTGTATTTCTTTGGAAGCTCACTATTTTGCTTCAAAATGTTGTGTCTTGAAACAATTGCTGTACTTGGTTTTATTTTGTGTATCTGAATAGTGTATTTTAACTGTATGTGCTTGATATATAAAAACAATACCTACAGTAGTGGAAAACGGATTTAAGATGTAGTCTTGTTCCCCTTCCCCGGTATCTGCCTCACTTCTTCTGTGCCATTATCTCTAACTTGCAAATGGTATCTGACTTACTGTTGTTTTTAACATGTAGGAGTCTCACAGAATGCTTTGTTTAGATCGGCTAAGCAGGAAACTACCATTCCCATCAGTTCCCTTCCCACTGACCATCTATGATGGATGTCATCCCATTCCCCTGGTTCATAGTGGGAGGAAGCAGCAACTCTATAGAAGAACCTGACCCAGCAAATAATCTTGCTCTGAAGGAGTGGTGGCTGCATGGTAAATTTGGAGTAGCAGGGAAGTTGAATGCAGGGGAGTTACGGGTAGAGCTCATACTGTGCATGAACAGGTTGTGAGTGGTAGATATTGCAACCAGATCAGGTAGTGCAGAACCTGTGGGCAAGCAGCAGAGACTGGGCAGGAAGCAACTGCAGAGGAGCCTCAATAATACACTCCACTAACAGATCCTGGCCTTAAAACCAGAAAGCTCCTATTTGCCTCTAGCAGAGATTGGACTAGAAAGGCACCCAGATACTAGACCTGAGGAACCCTAACACCCACCGCCCTCCCCTCACCAAGCCCAACTAGGAACCACTGTAGTTCCACCTTAAATTGCAACTGTCTAAGCCACTGTAGCTAGAGTATTTGCAACCTTCCTTTCGCCATGTGTATGAGGAGTCGTTGGGACCCATTTGGTCTAAGTGCCTAGAATTTGAAGTGCCTTCAGTGCTTGCCACAGGTGTGGTACACTTGGTGTGCTACTAGGTACCTTAGAAGTTCGGTGTACCACAGCAGGAGCAGCTATGGTACACCAAATAATTGTGCTATTTCTTATGTCAGATATCCTTACATGCAGCTACTTTTTAAACACACAAACTGTTAATTAGGAAAATTTTGGCATGGAGGGCTTTAAAAAAAGCAGTAACAAATGGATATTTAGCTGTTATGACAGGTTTCAGAGTAGCAGCCGTGTTAGTCTGTATCCGCAAAAAGAAGAACAGGAGTACTTGTGGCACCTTAGAGACTAACAAATTTATTAGAGCATAAGCTTTCGTGGGCTACAGCCCACTTCTTCGGATGCATATAGAATGGAACATATATTGAGGAGATATATATACACACATACAGAGAGCATAAACAGGTGGGAGTTGTCTTACCAACTCTGAGAGGCCAATTAATTAAGAGAAAAATTAATTTTCTTGAGGTTACTGCATTTTTCCAGGATAAGGTTGGCAGGGCTGGGCCTGATCAGGGCTGTGATGGGGCTGTGCTGGTATATCCGTCCCTCTTTCATGCTACACCATTGTTCTCCACAAGATTCCATTTGTAAGATTCTGTGGTGTGGTTGCTGAGTACATTTGGGTCGCTTTTTCAAAGCTAGCTGTTGCACTGATGTTTGTTCGTAGAACCTGAATCAATAGCTCAGAGGTGTGACCTACCTCATTCATTTTAATGGATGTTAATCACATGCTTAATGATAATACTCTAAATGTTTACATTTAATTGATCGTTCAGTGATAAGAGGAAAAATCATATTATAAAGATCTGCACAATCTCTTGGGAACAACAGCTTTTTTAGCCATACAAATGAGTGGGTGGGAGAGAGTACCACTACTTTCCTCCCCCAACGTTAAGAGCTCTAACAGGTCTGAACTCCCAAAGAACCAACCTAGCAGGTCTCACAAACCACAACCAGGGGCAGCTAACCCTCTGAAGCC